>NC_143397.1:174619396-175936396 GCF_052110815.1 Crocodylus siamensis | reverse complement strand
TACTTAAATGAGAGCATCAAACCATTTTGTAGCCCAGTTTCTTAGGAAGACAGTTCCTTGGCTTCTTGATACTTCCTTGGTTTAATGACAAGCAGAGAGCCAAGGGAAACCATCATGGTGCAATCAGTGGGCTTGAAACCATGGGGCACATCTAGACAAGCACACATGTGCCTCTTGCCACACCTCAAAACCCTCTGGATATCCAGGGGTCTAAAAAACACAGTTTAAAAAAGCAGGGCAGAGCACAGTCCAGAGGCTGGGTCCTCCACAGAGATGCTCTGGCTGCCAGAGCATCTATATGTTTGGCCCCTCGCCGTGGCAGGCCAGGCCGCATGTTTCAGCACCAGGGTTCCAGTGCCAGTGAGTAAGGGGTCAGGGAGGCTGAAGAACAGGGGAGGTGACCATGGGGGAGGTCCCCGATAGCCCCAACCCCCCCAACCCCTGCTGTGGCCAGCCTCTCCCCTCACCAGCCCCCCCGAGGTCCCCTCCCCCTGCCGTGGCCAGCCACTCCCCTGCCAGCCCCACTGAGAACCCCGACCCCTGCCCCTGGATGGCCCCTCCCCCTGCCAGCCCCCCCAAGGCCCCTGATCACTGCCCCAGATGGCCCCATCCCCCCAAGCCCCACCTTAATCCCTGCCCCCCACCCCATAGTTTTAAAAAACAAAACAAAAAAACCCCAGCACTTACTGGCAGTTCAGCTGCCGTCTGGCTGACTGGGGCCCTACCCTCACAGTGCAGGGCAGGCTGACAGCCCCAGCCTGGGCCCTCCTGCCCCTCCACTGTCCTGTGCTGCCCAAGGGGGCTCTGCCAGGAGGCTCTGGAGCCCCTCCACCCCTGCTTCTAAGGTAAGCAGAAGCTTTTTCTTTTCCATTTTTTTTCTGGGTTTTTATTTTTTTAAGTGATGGTGCCCGAGGACCTTGGAGGCCTGGGTGTGGAAGTTGGGGGGTGGAGCTAGGTGGGGCAGCCATTGGGGGGCCTGGATGAGTGGGAAATGGACCTGGGTGGGGCAGCCATTGGAGGGGCTGCAGCAACTGGTGGGGGATGGGGCCAGGTGGGGCAGCAATCAGGGGGCTAGGGTGGGGCATGTGGGCCTTGGGGGGGTGGTAGCCCCTGCAGGAACCATTTGGCCCCCATTGGGGAGGGCCGTACTCCTTGTGTGGGGCCTGAATGCCTTGTTGGGGAGCTGAACCCTTTGTATAGGGGCCAAATCCCATGTTGGGGGGCCAAACACCTTGTGTGGGGGACAAAACCCCTGTTGGGGGGCTGAACCCTTTGTGCAGGGGTCGAACCCCTTTGTCTGGGGGCCGAATCCCCTGTTGGGGGGCCATAGCCATTGTGTTGGGGCCAAATACCCTGTTGGGGGTCTGAACCCCTTGTGTGGGGGCTATCATCCTGTGGAAGGGCAGCAAAATATGTATTCATGAAACATGTATTACAGTTCACTTTATTATTATGATAAGAGACTTGCTTTAACACTGTAAGATATATCGATAAAACACTGTCCAACTGATCACTGTCTGGGCCCCAGAAGCTCCTGAGAGATAGTAGCCCTGAGCTACTTGCCAGGGAAGCTTTTTATATTGATGAGGCCAGGACAGGGCAGCTTTTTATACTGTTGTGGACAGTACAGGTGCTGGTCCCAGGCTCTAGCGCCCTCTGGCTTCAGATTCAGGAGGAGACAGGCAGAGTTATTTTGCCCCAGGTGGCACAATTTGCTTCACACCAAAGTGCATGTCCGAGCTCAAATTTGAACCGCCTCTATTTGAGCTGCTGCCCTACGGGTGTGTCCACACATGCAAGCACATGTGCTTGCAGCAGCTCAGATAGAAGCAGTGCAAATTTGAGCTGGGGCTTTTTGCTTCAGTGTACATGCTCAGATCTGCACTTTGGGCAGGTATTGCCCGGAAGATGTTCTGGGTGTGGTGGCCTGCTTTGAACTGTCCCATTTGTCCAGGAGCTCAGCCACAGCCAGATGGGTCCAAGGTCCCAGTTCTGAGCAAGCACGGTCCTGCCACTGGCCTCCCCAGCAGGAGTTCTGGTGTTTCCTATTGGAAAACTGAAAAATCCCTGATAAAAAAAAATCCCAAAGTCACTCTGTAAAATACCCCCAAATCCATGTTCCTCCACAAGTAAAACAGAAGACCACTATAAAGAGAGAGAGAGAGACTGAGACAGAATCAGTTGAACAATGTTTTATTGATATATCTTATAGTGTTAAAGCAAGTCTCTAATCATAAAGTGAACTGTAAACACGTTTCATGAATACATATTTTGCTGCCCTCCCACAGGGCGATGGCCCCCACACAAGGGGATCATCCCCCCAACAGGGTGTTCAGCCCCTACACAAGGGGTATGGCCCCCACACAACGGGTTTGGCCCCCACTCAAGGGGTACAGCCCCTCAATGGTGGCCAAATGGCCTCCACAGGGGCTACCGCCCCCTGCAAGGCCCACATGCACCACCACAGCCCCCCGATTGCTGCCCCACCTGGCCTCATGCCCCACCAGCTGCTGCAGCCCCACTAATGCCTGCCCCACCCAGACCCACCTCCCACACTCCCCCAGACCCTCCAATGGCTGCCCCACTCCCCAACTTGCACCCCCAGGCCCCCAAGTCTACCCCCACAGGCACCATCACTTTAAAAAAAACCCAGAAAAACAACAGAAAAAATGGGGAAAAAAAGCCTCTGCTTACCTCAGAAGCAGGGGTGGGGGGGCTCCAGGGCCTCCTGGAAGAGCCCCCAGGGCAGCACAGGACAGGGGAGAACAGAAGGGCCCAGGCTGGGGCTGCAGGGGCTGTCAGCCTGCCTTGCACTGTGCAGGTGGGGCCCCAGTCAGCCAGACAGCAGCTGGAAAGTGCCAGGGGGGTTGTTTCTTTAAATTATGGGGTGAGGGGGGCAAGGATAGGGGAGCTTGGGGGGGATGGGGCCAGCCAGGGCGGGGGTTGGGGGCTTTGGGGGGGATGGCAGGGGAGAGGCCAGTCAGTGGGGCTGGGTGAGTGCGTGGGGCCATCAGGGGTCCCCCCCATGGTCCCTCCCGCCTCCTCCAGCCCCCGACCCCTTACTCACCAGCACCAGAGCCCTGGTGCTGAAACACGCAGCCTGGTCAGCCATGTGTTTCAGCACCAGGGCGGGGGCCAACCATAGAGACTTCTGGCAGCCAGAGTGTCTCCATGGAGGACCCAGCTTCCAGTTGCCTCAGGGGGACCATGCCCTGCTCCGCTTTTTTAAACTTCTAATTTTCTCCCCTTGCAATGCGGGGAATATTTTTTCGGTCCCCCACGTGCCTGTTTCCCCTCCTCAAAGGGGTTTGAGGTGGGGCAAGAGGCACGTGCGACTCATCTGTACACGCCCATAAAGGCTGTAATAGAAATTGCACTTCAGCTGGTGTTGGACACCAGCTTGCCTGGTACATAGTCTCCAGCTGTCACAAAACAACTATGACACATTAAAGGGCGCATCCAGGTGTGCGCAGCCTTGCAGTATGTGAGACTGCAGACACATATGTGGTGTCACATACTGCACATTGAGCTGTTCTCTGCACTGCAAGAGCAGCAAGGGGGTATTTTTTGACCCTTGGATATCCAAAAGTAAAAAAAAAAAGGCACAAAGAAAAAGCAGAATGGTGCACATGGGGGCAGTACGCACTACTCAAAACCAGAGCCTGGCCAGCCAGAGCCACATTCCAGCTGCCAGTCAAGCTCTGAGCAGCAGGATAACTGCTGATGCAGAACCCCAGAACCCCTGGTAAAGCTGCTGGTTCCAGCCTCCTCTACCCCACCTGAGGTAATCTGCAGCATACCAGAGGGCACATGGCACAGGCATTCCCTGGGGACAACTAGCGGTGGCACAAGATGTACCTTGGCTAGTCGTCCTCAGGGAAACAAACGTCTATGTGTGGATGTGGCTTCAGAGGCTGTGATACTAATACATCAATAGTAAAACTTCTGGTATTTGATATTTGATGATCTGTGTTGCCCCATGTACTCTATATCAGGGCTGTACAACTGGTGGCCTGTTAGATGCATGTCACTTATAAGTACTTAACTTGCAGCCTGTGTGTTTCTGTCACCCATATATCCTCAGCTCCCCAGTGGATCTGAGTGCTGCTCCCTGCAGATCTTCCTGATTTCCTTTATTGCTTGCTCCTATAGCCATTACCATCTAACCCCAGGACACCAGGGTCTCTAAGATCCCCTCTCCCTCCTCCAGCTTCTCCTTCCTGCTGCCCCCCTAAGGACAGGGCAGCACATCATGCAGAGAAGATGACGACAGGGTGGTGTAGCCTGCAAGAGAGGCAGCGACAGGGTGGTGTGGCTTAAGGGAGTGGTGGCAGGAGGGCTGGGTAGCCTGTAGCTGTTCAGAAGTTGGACAGCTCTGCTCCATATTATAATGCAGAGAGAGTTGCATTTAATTAAATGATAGAGCAATGCCCCCTTGAAGTTCAGCCAGGGATCCTGAGTAACACAGGGAACACCAGTTCTTTATGGGTACATACAAGCATTCAAGGAGGTCAGGGGGAGATTAGACCCTGTTAAAAATGGCCACCTGATCTATCCTAGTTAACTTAAGTGAGGATCCTACTTTTAAATCCCTAGTTACGTCCATGAAAGTGCAAACTGTACAGAAGTTCAGGAAGGTTACATCAACCTAAAAATGGCTGACCTGATATAAGTTAACTGTACTTCCAAGGCACTCTTAATTTAAAACCTGTCCAGTGATAACTGATCTAACTAAACCTCTGTACAGTTTCCAGTGCAGCTCCAGCCATGGTCCCCAGCACCAGAGTTGCGCTTTTCCTACCCCATGTTCCCTGGCACCAGGTTATTTTTTAGCCCCCAGCCCTCACCAACAGACAACCCCCCACCCCCCATCCTGGCCAGCCAGAAACCCCCTCCTGAGCATGACAAACCCCTCCTCCCACAAGCCACCCCTGGTGCCAGTTTTACTGGCTTTCACCAGTGCCAGAAGCCAAGGAAGTAAGGGGGAGTAAAGTTTAGATTATGTATGGGATGGTTTAGATAGGGATAATCCTGCCTCAGGCAGGAGGCTAAACTAGATGACCCCTAGAGGTCCCTTCTAGCCCTACTTCTCTATAATTCTATGAGTCTATGAAGGGTGGGTGGGATTGGAAGGGGGACATGTTCACTGGGGTGGTTTTTTATCTGGGGCTTAAGGAGTTGGGGGGCTAAAAATAGTCCCTTAACTGGGGAGGAGAGCTCCCAACCCCCCAAGAACCCCTGCAGACCCCACTAGCCCCCCTGATCCCACCAAAGCCTCCTGGACCTCACCAACCCACCTACAGACTCTACTAGATCCCCTGCTCCCCTGAAGCCTTCCACTTGCCCTCCAATCCTGCCAAATTTTCCTGGTCCCCACCAACACCCCACTGTGGGACCTGCTAGACCCTCTGATCCCCACTTGCCCTCCAGTCCCCCCCAAGACCTCAAAGTCCCCATCTGTCCCCCCCACCCCAATCCCACCAAGCTCCCTTGTAGACCGCATTTGCTCCGCAATTCTCCTCACTAGCTCTCCCCATTCCTGACTTACCTCAGACTGGGTGGCCATTTTTAACTAGATCTAACCTGCCCCTAACCTCCCCAAATGTCTGTATATACCCCACGAATGCAACATACAGTGCAGCATTACTCACAGTACTAAGAAAAATACTTTGTTACAAAACCGATTATTGTGGAAAGACTCATGAAAAAATTGTTCTCAGAATACAGGAAGCTATAACTTGTAAAACTGCCTATGAACAAAAAGAAGGGGTTGCAAACATCCTCACTGACACTCACCAAAGGAAAGGTGGTTGACCAACAGCCACATCCTTGCAAAATAAAAGAATGCAGGCAAACAGATGTACAGTTCCACTTTGACTTGTTGCGTGGTGTGTTAGCGGTCACTGAAACATAGAACCATAGAATCAGTGAGTCGGAAGGGATCTAGGCCGATCATCGAGTCCGACCCCCTGCCATGGGCAGGACTGAGCACTGGGGGTGGCAGGGGTCATAAGACCCCAGCCAGGTGCCTATCCAGTCTCCTCTTGAAGATTTCCAGGGAAGGTGAGATCATTCTCACCTATCCTTCTTTTTCAGGAAGCATTGTAAGACCTTTTAATATAAGGAGGCCTTTAGCAGCAGAGTTAACTTTTGGGGCACTGTTTGGGGAGTTTGTTGTTACATATTATTGTATTTTAATTCTTTTTTTGTTTGTATAATTTATTTCATTGCTATTGTAAGCCACCCTGAGCCTTTTCTGGGGAAGTCAGAATATAAAGCTAATAAAAGTACCTCTTTAAACAGGAAAATAAATAGCCAACATAATTTCTCCAAAGTTTCAATTGAAAAATTATTTGGACTATAATTCATGAAACTGTGCCTAAAGTTGCATTTCACTTTTTTTTTAAAGAAGCAATCCAAAAATGCCCATTTGATTCAGTTCTGTAACTGATCTATCAGACACCAGGTGCTTCAGAATGAAGTGGTGGAGAAAAAAGTGCTTCAGCTACCAGGCTCAGCCCTGCAAGGATGACTGTGCCACCTTTCCCCCTTGCTACCCATCTGCATTAGGCAGCCAGGATGCAACCCAGTCACTTGCACCTGGTAGCAGCAGAGGGAAAAGGAGTAGAGCACATGCTACTGGACTGGTCCAGCAGAGAGCACCCCAGTGAAGCCACTGCCTCCACCCCAGGCTCCACCCCTGGGCTCCACATGAAAGGGGAAAGTGGCACTCTGCCCCCACGCAGACCATGTGTTTCTAATGCAAAACCAGGAGTCTGTGCACTAGACACAATGAAGTCCTTGACCTTCCTCACTGCCAAAACAGGGAGCAGGGTATGCCAGGTGCAGCACTGTGTGTCACAGCCCTGTGATAAGGACCATGCATCTTTCCTGTGGGAGTGTGCACTAAGTGGCAAGTGGTAATTAGGCAGCCCTCCTGCTTCCCCATCAATAGAGGCAGAGCATTTAGAGAAAGGGGAGCTTAAACCACTCCAGCCCCAGGGCTGCCTGCGTGCCTGCAAAAAGTATGTCTGCTATAGATCTTTGCTTTCACTTGTAGGGCAGTGGCTTATCATGAGCCTCTGTGATTCCTATGTGCTGGCTTTTTCTGATATCCCCAAATGAAAGTCATAGGTTAATATGTTTAAATAAATGCATGAATAAATTATTCAGTATCAATAAATATGAAGAATATAATTATTAGAATGAATAGATATGTTGTATTAATAACTGGTATTGAACACTAATTCATAATAATAATTCATTATTAATAAATGACTACACAGCAGCTCCATTTCTCTCCCTGCTGCCACAGATCTTAGTTTCTGATCATCATGTAAGACTTGAGTCTGGATCCTGACATCCCATTTTTTTTAAGTCAATTGTGTTAATGGATCTAAGCTTTGCAGGTGCCAATGGTGGATCTAGATTGCTATTTGGTGCCTGCATTCTACTAGATTTCCCCTTAGGCACCTAATTTAACTGATTTGGATCTGCCCCCAACTGGTTATAAAGTTTTTCTATATTTGGAGGGTTCATATGGTTGTGAGGGTCCAGGAAATTATGTGAGAGAAATGTGTGTTTTTTTCAGTGATACCTTTTATTGGACCAACTGTTTAGTTGGGAAATTTTTTGGAGGTCTCCCGGCATAGCTGTCATGTATTTGGAGCTGCATGTGCTAGCCAGAAGGTAGGATATAATAATCAGTAAGTCTTAGGGATGATGTTATGCTTCTTGCACAAACTTAGGTAATAGAAGTCACAACATCACTTGGTTACTTTTTTTCTTTGTGTTAGATATTTTCCATTGTAGACAGTGACGTTTGATATCCTGAATTCAGTAGTAGGATTGGAGTGTTGTGTTGTAATGGTCTGGGAAATATCCAAGAAGCAAGGAGGTTTTGCTGGGTTTCATACCTTTTATTGGACCAGTTATATAGTTGGGAGAAATATTAGATAACCTTTCAGGAACAAGGGGCAACCATACACATGCTTCGAGGTGCAGGGGGAGGGAAGGGGCATTAATTAGAGGAGTTCTTGGGAGCCAGTCTAATTAAAATGCCCTCAACATCTTGTGTACTCAGCATCTCACATTTTAAAATGGCAGTGGGGGCACTTTAACTAAATAAAACTCGTTCAATGAGCTTTAGTTAAAGCACCCCTGACGCCATCTTGAAATGCAGGGCTGCTGAATACACGAGATGCTGCAGCACGCTGGAGTGTTTTGTTTAGAGCGCTGCAGCAGACTCAGCTGAGTCTGATCTGACCCGTTCTAATCAGAACTCATCAGAGCATGTGTAAAAGTGCCCAAAGTGCCTTTCCTCAGGTCTGGGAAAGAAGCAGGTATAGTCTAGGTTAAATAATTTTTATTTATTTTAATTATTCCAAATGATTTGGGAACTACAAATAGCATTTAGAATGTACATATATATTGTGTATACAAGAAAGCTTGCATAACCCTAATGATTAAGTAAAGCAGCAATTGGCAGCTTTTCAGAGCCATGGACTTGAACAGCCCACCTTAGGACTGAGGTGGGTCAGCGTTACTTTTCCCAGTCATCCTTTCTCCCCGGCCTTCTCCCAGCTGCCCACCTCTAGTGCAGCTCATTGCCATCTAGTCCCAGTGTAGGCAAATCCCTCAACTGACAGAACGCCACTGCCACACTGCAGAAGTCCCCTGGCTCTGTGGGATGGTTTCAGTGGCTCTGTAAGTTGGGTCCGGTTACAGGCCCTATATGCTGCCAACTCTGAAGTGAATGAACTCCATGAAGGTCAGACAGTGGTTTACTTTATGACAAGGAATACAAGCTGTTCTGCATGTTTAGGACAAGACAGTATATTGGGTTATTGCTGTTTGGTACTGTAGCAGGATGACACGCTAGGGTAGCCATTCTCTCCCCTAGGGTGTCCTCCGTACCGTGCCAAAACGTTCATTAAGCACCCTCGAAATCTCTCCTGCCACGTCTTTGATGTTCTGTAGTTATGTAGGGAGGCTGCCCTTCGTTCCCTTGGCTACGGTTCTGCTGCTACCCCGCGGCTTGGTTCTATAATGGAGTTCCGGACACCCCAGCCTTATGGGCTATGCATGGCTCCAACCACCCCTATACCACGCCCCAAGCCTCACAGATGTACCGGATGTTGTTTGGGTCTGTTTCACTCTCCGCACCCCACAAGCACTCTGGCTTGTCTCGCAACCTGCGCCTCACCGGCGCTTCTGACTTGTCTCGCAACCTGTGCCTCACCAGCACATGTCAATCACTGTCCACTCTCTGGGGCTTCTCACACCGCCCGCTCTCTGGGGCTTCTTGCTGTCCCCTTTGCTCTGGGGCTTCACGCACTGCCCCCCTCTCTGGGGCTGTGGTCAGTGCACCCCCAAATATTCCACCATCCCTGGCACCGGGGCCCTCATGCTACCATGGAGCCCCTATGAGGCCTCCTCCAGCCCCTAACAGCTTTGCCCAGTCCTCCGGTCTTACAACAATAACAAAGCAATAACACAAGCCCCTGGGCTATAACAAAGCTAAACCGCTTGGCTAACCTCCTTGTGAGTCACCTTCTGCGGGTGCTCCGTCCCTCACTAGCGTAACAGACTGCTCGCGTTCAGGCCTTACTCCTTTTCTCAGTCAGGCACCACTGCTTCCCCTTGGCTGCCAGCTGAGACCCCCACTCTCGGCCTCCAGCCTGAGCTTTATAGAAGTCAGCCCTGTCCCTTTTGGTCAGCAGACTCAACAGGTGTGGGCCCCTAGCTCCTCCTGGTTGCCCTGGCAACCGACACCTGGTGGCCATTCCTGCTCTTCAAGTAGCAGGCACCTTAGTGCCCTGCTACAGGTACCAAAAGGTGTTCAAAATATTTTATACTACATTAATATTAAAAAATAAAGCAGATAATAGTTATTAGTTAAAATGCAATGTTTATATAATATGCTCAATTAATGTATGAATTATTAAATATTAGTGGATACTTAAAGGTAGAACAACTGTTGTATGTATAGCTTTCCAGGAAAAACCCATGTAATTTAAAGAGAAAAACTTCCTAAAAGAGGATAGCTTATTTTATTTTTAATTTAATGGTTAATGTTTAAGCATTATTACCAAATCTGATAGAAAGCTGAGACAATTACCCATGCCTTCATATTCTTGCAAAAGGAAAGGAACTAACAAGGACTGGATCATTCTCCATATATCTCTGGGTCATATACACGCTACTGCCTTAGTACTGGAAACACTTTTAGCTTTGTAAGCAGCTTCTTAACTCCATGTCTGGGTTCATAACCTTAGGATAAAGATGACACAATTTTAGGAAAATGATATAGAGTTAGTTGTGCAAAGCGAGTATAAAATGCCACAAGTAGTACAAGTGTGGAAAAATCCAATTTAGGAATTTTTATGCAAAATTGACACAGGTAAAAAGTGTCAATACACAAAATGCAAGGCAATAAGAATCAAGTGCAAAATATATAGCTTGAAATCCTGGCTGCTTTTAAGTCAATGGGAGTTTTGCCATATGTTGTAATCCATAATTATGTACATTTTGAGCAGAAAGAACAGGATGTTACATTAAAGTATCAAAGATCTGACCTATTCTTCACTTAAAGCAACCAAGGTAGCATGGCTTAATTACAACTTTTGTGCGAAATTTTATACAGATGACAGTTCTAGAACTACACATCAGATTGCTCAATATAAATATGCTGCATTTTGGCCATATCATAATACATCAGTATGGGAGGGCATTATTGCTTAAACATTTTGAATAGTGTTATAGGGTTGTTGTAGCTACAGTGGATGAGGAAATATACAAGAGGCACATTTTGTTTGGTAATACCTTTTATTGTTTGAGTTGGCAGAGATGTTAAACAAGCTTTGGGGCACAAAATAGCCTTCCCTCAGGTCAAGGAAAGAAGTAGATACAGCCTAAGCTAAATACCAGGTAGAGCAATTACTTTGGTGGAACCCCATTATGTAAATGGCAGTGGTTACCTATGAAAGAAGAAGGCATTACTGTTTTAAATTATTATTTTCATTTACGTAATTGGATAAACCAAAGTAATTGCTCTACCTGGTATTTAGATTAGGCTGTATCTGCCACTTTCCTAGACCTGAGGGAATGACATTTTGTGCTCCAAAGCTTATCTAACATTTTTCCCAACTATTGGCCCAATAAAAGGTATCACTAAACAGATCTTGCTTCTTAAACATTTGGGAACAGGAATACAAATTAGGATATTTCACTCTTCTGATGACTCCTCAGTTACAAGCGAATATCTCAAATTTTATATGAATTGCTCAATATGCAAGCAAGCCTACTGTCTCTATTGTATGGAGCTGGACTCAATTAACAGATTTAGGGTTCTTTTTTGCCATAACATTAATATTGACGATTTTCTCTTGAGGTGTTAATGTTCTTATGTACAACAAAGGAGAAGGTTTATTAATAAAGCTCAATAGAATGTATCTACTATAAGAATTAAAAATATAATATAGGATCACAGAAGTAATTTTTTCAAATTGGAAAAGACTAACCAGAGCATAGAAATCTCCTTCAAGAATAGGATACAGGCCCCTAACAGGCACACATTCAATATAAAACATGATATGCAAGATCAGGGGTATCACACTTATCTGGGACTGGTGCATGGCCAGTCTGCAGGCCTGACTGGCCCCACAGACTAGCCCCACATTATGTAGTCTTGCTCAGATTGCCACAGAGCTCCCACTGCAGGGCTCTGCCACATGGTCCTCAAGCTCCTACTGCATGCAGCACAGCCTTGGAGCTGCACACAGCCATTCTGGGACTGTGTATACATGGCAGCTGTTCCATTGGCATCGCACAAGGCCATCCAATGTACCCTGCATGCTGTCTGTGGGTCACTCTGAGAGCCATGGGCAGGACCAGGGGCCAGATGATACAGCTCCTCAGGCTGTATCTTTGACACCCCTGTCCTAAATAGAAACTGTGATGACACCATGACAAAAAAATGGAGGGAAAATTTAACACGTGTTTAGAAATCAATGTAGTCTATTGAAGGACAACAGATACTAAAGTGTCCTAATCATATTTTTATGAGTTTTTGCAGGGTTTCATCACAGAGTAGAGTAAAGGTTGATTAAATTACTTGTATGTACTTTTGCATGTCTTAATGTGTTTAGTCAGACCAGGTTCTTTGGGTAAATCTGGTATCTTTTATTAAACCAACTCAAATAATTGGAAACATTCTTCTTTGCAAACTTTTGGGTACAAACACCCTTCTTCAGTCTGAGGAACTCTAAAGTTGTTCTGTGCTCATCCTAGATGGGATAGAATCGAATGGAAGCCCAAGGCCCATATGCAAAAATGCCAGTCAGTGAAAATGCAAATTGAGACAGTCAGTGAGAAACAGGTGGGAGTAAGGAAGGGGAATGTAGGCCTGTTGATAAGAAGTAGCTGGTAAATAGTAGAGAGTTTACCTGGGGTATCAGGTTGTAATGTGCCATAAATGCAATGTCTATATTTAGTCCATGATTTTTTGTGTCCAGTAGGTTGATTAAGTGAAATTTGTAGGCTCATCTGCAAAAGGTGTTTTGTAATTCCCTTTGACGATTAAGACTGAGAGATTGGCGAGAGAGTAGCTGTCTTGTAAGAAATGTGCCCCCCACAGGTGATTGGGTATTCGTGTCTTTGATAGATTTTTGGTGTGCGTTCATTCTGGCATGTATTTGTTGTTTGGTTTCTCCTGCATATTTTCCATCAGGGCATTTGGTACACTGGATGAGATATATTACATTTCTAGAAGTAAGATTCAGGAATGCTAATGATTCTGTTGTGGGGTGTAGCTATTGTGGGAGTGGTGGAGATGTGTTGGCAGGTTTTACATTTCTTGTCATGGCATGGTGTGGATCCATTCGGTGTGTTTTGGGCCATACGTAGTTTGCTTCTGGTAATGAGGTTGGTAAAGTTTGATGCTTGTTTAAAGGCTAGGATGGGTGGTTCTGGGAATATCTCTTTAAGAATTGAGTCTTCTCTGGATGTGTTGCAATTGTTTGAGAATTTTCTGTATAGATTCCAGGGAAAGATGATATGTTGTAACTAGTGGTGTGCAACTCATGAGGATTTTCTTTCTGTACTTCAGAATATGTTTAAGGTTTTTTTAAGCATAATTTTAACTGGGAATTTATTAGGTTAGGCCTGATTACTTTAAGAGTAATTAAAATGGCCTTGTATTATATACCTTTAAATAACTAATGCATATTCACAACACGGAAGTTGTCTTGCTGACTTTCAAGTACCTGGTTAAGTATTTAGCTGAACTGAGACCAGTGTATGCACCTCTTATTCACTATCTTTCTAACACCAAACCAGACTGCTTCTACCACTTAGCAAAAAAAAGACACAACATATTGGTATCTCAATCTTGAGCTGTGACCAAGATCTGCTTCGTGAGGCTCAAGAGGAACATGTGAACAGGTGGCTTCTTTACATTGGAGCCATTTAATGGCCTAATCCAATGTTGTACTTTAAGGAAATTTAGAGATTTTCTAGATTGCATTAAGTGCCTATGGGCCCCATGGAGGAGGATCAGTAGATATAGGAGCCGTGTTCCTTTGGTCATGTCCATATGTCAGTTGGCAAGAGCATAACATAGCTAGTTTAACAACTCTAGACCACCTCTTTCTATATACATAAAATTTCTCTGGTATGTTTCTGTGGAGTGGGGACCCAGGATTCATGTCTGCCTCCTGATCATTGTGCTCTCCAAGGAATAACTTTCCAAGTAAATATGGGCACAAGGAATTACATGCTAGTTCTTAGAATGCTGCTTGTCAATTAACATGTTGACCTTTCTTTTAGTAAACACTTTCCTGTACCTCCCTAATTATTTTCCAGTGTGTAGTTCCTAATAAAATAGCAAATATATGTAACCTGACTGATATTAGAAGGTGAAGAATAGATCAATGGCAGAGCTGTGAACACAGATAGTAAGGTGTTAGAAGGCCAACTGTTGAATTTTTGCTTAGAGTACATTGGAATGAAATACTTTATATTTAATCCTATTTAAGTTCTAACATTTCCAAATGTTATTCTTCACTTCACCCATGGATAAGTACGTACTCTTAGGGCAGGTCTACATGTTACTGTATGGCTACAGTGCCATGCTTTAGTACTGCCTTTTGGAAGTACTAAAGCATGGTGCAGCATGAGTGGCTACTGTGCCATGCGCATGGCGCATGGTTAGATTTGGCTACTACATAGCTGTAGCGGTGCGCTATACTGGGGGAGTGTGCTGCTAGAGCGACATAGCTGGCGATCATGTGTAGACTCACATGATCACTACATTGCCATAGGACACTATACAGTGAAGCACCACATCGCTATGTCACCATAGGACGACATGTAGATGCACCCTTAGTCACTTGTGCAATGCTGTAAACAGTGTGCATTTCCCTCTGACCTTTCTAAGGGATCACTGGGATCCTAAAGCATGAGCTGTTATCATCCTTGTATCATCTTGGCTTGAATGGCTCCTAATAACAACAGCAATAAGAAGAATGGCACTTTGCTGTGCTTTAAAATACCCAGAATTGTTATAAATCCTGGGACAGTAAAATCTGATTACACACTGCACAAAGTGGAAGTTCCAAAGTAGCCAAGGATCTCTTTGGACTTGTATTCCGGGGCAGGATGAAAAAGAAATCTGACCTTTCAAAACTTTGAATTCAATCAATTTGTCCATACTTCTTTATCTTTTCAGTGTAAATAATCCAAGCAGAGGAGCTGGTATGAGTATGTTGTGCTGCAGGAAAATTTTTGACAAAACCAATTTACATCACATATGTGAATTTTATTGTAAAATAGGTGCAAACCCACCAAACCCCAACACAGCAGGTGCTTCTTGGATGCTCCATTTATCACTAACTCCAGTAAATTACCTGAAAAGGAGAAGAATAGAGAGGCCCAATACAGGAAAAGCCATGATCTTGGCAACACTGGTTTACTTTCTTCTACATTCTTAGGTGCAAAACTCACCTGATTATTACTCTGGGAGTGTACAGGAAGCCGTAAAAATGGTAAACTGTGATGAAGAAATAGTAAGGCTTAATTTTCAAATACAAGGAAATATGAGAAACTGTGCTATAGTTTGCATAACCAGCTGTGTTGTGTGGTAATTATAGCAGGGACGGTTTATAGAACTAGTGAGTTACTGATTTTTTTTTTTAAAGAAGAGGTTTGGTGTTTACTGAGAGGCTGCTCCAAACCCTCAGGGGGTTGTGAAAGAAGGTACAAAACCAGAAATGGGTGAAAAAGACAAAGGGAGAGAAGCTGAAGTGGAGCCAAGGAGTAGCTGGGTGTGTGAAAAAGCAAAAGAAAAGTCTGAGCAGTGCAGTTACTGAATGCTCTAAAAGTGAAGAGAAGGTTGAAGAGTAAGCATTGAAGAAGACAGTGTGATAAAGGAATAACTCAGACCCTTCATAGATTGCATGCCTACTTCCAAAGCATGCTTGTGGCATGATGCTTACTTAAATCAGTACTTGTCTACTCTTAACAACACCCCCCAAAACATTAATCTCTGCAGGTGAACTAATACTTTTGCTCTTCATATTTTCTGTAATTTTATTTTTCAAATGACCATATTTGAAGGCATAGAAAATATGAGGCAAAAATAAGTCACCTATAATAAAAATCATGCTTTATTATAGGCTTTCTCTCTCATCTGGGTTTCGCAATAATTGCTGGGGTACAAGCATGTCCATTCCTGAAATAAAAGCCCCACCACATTCTCTTGCGTGGTCCTCTGACTGCATGCTAGTTCCCAACCTACCACATTTTCCAAATGTGTCACGGAATCACTGTTGTCTCAGCATACAGAAACGTATACCTTCCTTTAAATGCCAATTTTGTGAAGACAGCATGTGTAATAGTTGACTTGGAGATGGATGTCTAGAAAATCCAAACCTCTCTTCCCAACATTCACTGGGCAATTGTGGGAAAGCCACTTTGTGGGTGGCTTTGGGTAATTTACATCACTTTTCCATTGCTCAGGTTTCCCTTCTACAGAAAGGGTTCATTGATACCCATTTCTTTTCAAAGACTTTGACAGCATTGGGTAAAAGATGCCATGTAACAGCCACTCATTATTCATGGTCACTAGGGCAGTTGCCTCTCTACTCCTGTCTCCCTTAGTCGGGCCTGCATCACAGTGTTCTTGGCATTTCAGTCCAGAGCAGAGGTGTGCAATCATTTGGGCTGGAGAGCCACTTGGGGAGTCTTAGTGTGCTGTTACAGGCCTGGTTAGCGCCACTGGTGTCCCCCCCCCCGCTCCTGCAATAGCTCATCAAAACTCCTTAAGTGATAGATCACTAGACCTGGGAGCAGATCGCAACTCTGCCCTGTGTCCTGGCCCAATGCTGTTACTTCGTGGTGGAGACCACCCTAAGACCCCCTTGGGCAGGGCATACCTGGTCGGATGGATGGGATGGGGCAGGAGGAAGGGAGCAGCATCTGGGAGCAGGATGGGTGGGCAGGACTGGGATGGCATGGCAATGACAGTGCAAGGCCAGGTCCCTGGGCAGAGATACAATCCACTACCTCTGCGACCCTGCCCATAGAACAAATGCCCATTGCGGAGCGCTGTGGGCAGCGAATTGTGGCTCTGCCCCAGGCCTTCACCCTGTGCTGGCACTGCTCTGTGATCTTGACCCTAGCCCTGGCCCCAGCTGACCCTGGCCATCCTGGTCCCAGATGCTGCTCCCTTCCCACCGGCAGCCCCATCCCATCTGCCTGGTTGTCCATGTCCTCCCCATGTGGGTCCCGGGCTGGTCTCAAGGGAGGCCCTGCACCCCACCCACTCCAACCAAAGCCCTGGCACCAGAGTTGGGTGGGGTCCAGCAGTGGTAGCCAAAAGGAGCCACTGCTGTGGGAGCTGCTGGGAAGTGGAGTCCAGCTGCCGCCCTGCCTTAGCCTCACTGTTCGCCTGGGGCGGTGGGACTGGCCACATGCCCCACAACTCGGGCTGCCCCCTGGGCCTGGGCCAGGCAGGGCTGAGGCACCCAGCGTGGGCCAAGTAAAATCCCTTGCCAAATTGCATCCGGCCCACAGGCTGTGTTTTGCCCACCCTGGTCCAAGGGTGCTCTCTCTCCTTAGGGTTGCCAACCCTCCAGGATTGCCCTGGAGTCTCCAGGGATTAGATATAAATCTCCAGGTGGCTGCTGAGAGTCACCCAGATTAACGATGGGGCAGTCATTAAAATGAATATGAAATGTTGAATGTGACTTATACAGTAGTCCAGCAGGTTTTTCAAATGTAATAGTAATGTGCATTTCCCTTCCTGACATAAAGTCTGTGCCCCATAATCCATAACTGATATACCGGAGCACAAGGGCACTCTTGCTGCGTGTTGCAGGCACAGCGGCCTGCCCGAGACCTCCCGGAATAGAAGCACAGTTGGCAACCCCCCCTCTCCTGTGCTTCAGTTCCCTGGTGGGATGCCATGGTGGCCTGGGCAGCGCCCTGCTGAAAGTTTCTGCTGTCAAGGGATCGGAGCCCCAGCCCAGCCTGACCCTGGAAGTTCAAAGCAGACGGCCGGCGCTGCTTAGCCTGGAATATGACCCCCACCAGAGGCGAGTTCACACGGTGGGGCTGAAATGGCAACGTGCCTCCATTTGGAGCGGTCACTGCCGCGCTCCGTGCGGACACATTACGGGTGGGGTTTAGATGAGGGCTGCATGGGATGGTTTGGATGGGGCTGGCCCTTCCACTTGGCTGTGCTGGACGCGCGCCGCGGCCCGCCAGCCCGGCCGCCCTGGGCCAGACACGCTCAGACTCGAACCGAGGGGAGTCGACACCAGGCTCTCCCCGCCCCCCACTGGCAGCGAGCCTGCCCCGCCCCCAGCCCCTCCAGTTCGCAGCGGCCGCTGAGCGGCGCGGGGGGAGGAGCTTTTCTCCCTCTCGGCGCTTGTTGGGAGTCAAGTATGGGCGGAAGCGGGGGGACTGGACAGGAATCCTCCCCCTCCCGCCGGGCCGCGTCACGTGCGGCCTGCGGGCTATAAAAGACTAGGGCGGCGGCGGGGGGAGGGGTAGGCGCTAGGCGGAGCGTGCGGGACTCACGCGGAGCCGGGAGCGGTGAGCGGCGCGGGGTGCGGGGCGGGGGGCGACCGCAGCCAGGGGGCCCGGTCCGGCGGGGGCGACAGGGTCTGCCCGTGGGGAGCGGGCAGGTAGGTAGCACACACGTGTGACGCACACATGTCTGTAGCACCGGCTCTCCTGGGCTGGAGCTCATTTGATCAGCTGATCGCTTCGTTATTGCCCAGCCTGATAAAGACAGCTGCTGGGCAGAGCTCCTGGGTACTTCAGTGGAGTGCTTCCGTACCACGCTATGTACACACGCGCGCACACGCGCTTTGATCACCCCCATTTGGTCCCTTCTCCAGCCGACGGGCGTCATGGCCCAGGTAGGTAGCAAAACAAGCTGACAGGACTCTGACCGGTTACCGCTGCTGCTTGTGGCAGAGCATTGATATTGGAGCTGCCTATCTTTAATACCAGTGCTCTGCCCAGTAGGTCACTTGGTCAGATGCTGTGTAATGGGGAAGAGAGACCCAGTTTTCTGGGCTGGAGAAGAGCTTGCAGCAAGAGAAATCAACAAGACTAATACATGTGTGCATAATCTTTAACTCTAGTAACTCTCTCTCTCTTTCATTAGTCTGTAAGGTGTGGGTCTACCCTCCCTTCCATTTGACTTCAGACTCACATGGCTAACAACATCTCTCCCTTCCCAAATCTACCTGAGCATTGCTAGTGACATAAATCACGTTATTGCTCCGCTCCTGAGGAACTAGGACATCATCAGTCCTCCGAGGAGACTGGTAGCTGGTTGTGAGAGACTGGAGTCAAGCAGGCAGAGCAGTGGCTAATTGGACTAGGTGTCACTTTACCCTACTTCTGCTTGAGTTTACAAGACTACCAGTTTGTCTTTTAAAGGTGTCATTTTGCCCTTCTGTCTTACTGTCACTTGTCTGATTCTGTTGTGTATATCTGTGTGTGTATATGTTTATTTTTTGTAAGATCGCATTGGTCCTAATTGGACTGATCAGCTAGCTCCTTGGTCCTTCTTTGTAAGGAATCTGTCCTAGATGCTGCAGAAAGCCATGCTAGCATGGGAAAGAGCCTTTCTAAATAATGAAGAAGTCAAGTGGGTTAACATAAATGTTCTGGCTTAAAATCAGCATCATTAAGCACTTGTGAACAGGTGCTGTGTTCTCACTTGTATGTTGGGTGTGGGTGAAATAATTTCCATACAGCTTAAGGCTGCTCGGTTAACGTGATGTACCTTGAGACTGCTATGGTGTGTACATTTGGGTGGGAGCTCCTTAGGTTGTTGAGAGTAGGCTCAGTGCCTGAAATAATCAAATGTATCTCATGCTTGAAACATCTCTCCATGGACTGTGTGCTGGCAACTGTTCCTGCTTTGGGAGTATCCATTCATCTGCAGCGCAGACCAGAGCGGGGCTTGTTTGGGGCCTCCTCCATTTCCTGGTGATGTCACTGGAAGGCTTCTGTGGCTACTGGGCAGAGCACTGATAATTAAATGGGAAGCTCCAAGACTTCTGTTGCTGGATAAAACATGAGCAGTTGTGATAACCAGCCAAAATTTTGTTAACTTATATTGCTGCTACGCAGCTGTGCCCACGTGGGTCAGGAGACCCTCTGGCTGGAGAAAGGATCAAAGCAAGAGCAAGTGGCTGGTGCTGAGAACAGTAGCTTGGTTGTTGGACTAATAGCATCTTACCTTTCCTAGTAGCTGGAGAGGAGTGCTTAAGCTTCTGACTGGGCATGGTCCAAGGGCTGGAATAGCTATCAGATATCTGTAGCTTGTAGATTTTACTTATCTGGTAATGGATCATTAAGAATGTGAATGAGAAGTTGGGACTGTGTGTGTAAAGAGGCTTGTGTTTAAGAGAGTAGATGTATTTGAGAAATCCAGTGCTTATGTGCAGGGATTCCATCTTTTATACTCTAAAATGAAATAATGAAAGAAAGACTTCATAAGAAGGACTTGTTGAGTAGTAGTCTCTAATGTGAAGGAACATTGGCACACTTTGTGAAGTACTAAACAAAAAGTACAAACTTCATGCTGATCAGTATTCAGAAACTTTTTTGCGTTGCTTGGCAATTTTATAATTTAAACTCTGTGTAGTTAGACAGCAATTTAAAGGAGTAAGGCAGTCTGAGGGAGAGCATGCCTGCACAGACCTTTCACATTGGCTAGTAATTTTATTTCTTGGATCTGGTAGGCAGGAGAGGAAGAACTTCCTCTGTATAGTTAGTATTTATTTTGCCTTCCTTCTACATATGTTCAGATTTAAACCATGAAGTAGTCGCCTCTTATTTTAGTTGGACTTGATAGATAAGTTTCAGTGGTCCAAGGAATGTGGAGCTCTTCATCACAGTCATGCAGCTTAGAGGCTTTGACAGTAGTTTCCTGTGTTGGGCAATGCTGCCAGCTAGTAACACTTTTCAGCATCTGTGCATAAACTTGCTTTAAAGTGGCATAAAGCACATCTCTAGAATACCTGTCAATCCTAAACTTTAAGTTCTTATCCAGTCATATTGTGTATCTTGATGATGGATGTAGAAAAGATGCAAGTAAGTAGTTCATTGCAGTTGTGAAAAAACTAATTGTCTTTGAGTTGCACCAGTCACTCAAAAGGACACAACAGACGGTGAGTGCTGACAGACATGCAGAAAGCACCATGAGTTAGACTGACCCTCTATGTTTGCTGTTGGGTCGGGAAAGTGGGGAAATCAAGCCTTGCCTTGGAGCTGATCCAGCTGAAGAGCTGCCTGTCTGCAGCTTCTCTCCCCTAGCCTTGCTTCTGGTTTCCAACCCCCCCCACCCCCGGACAGCTGCCAGAGCAGATGGCAGTTGAAGGTGCTCCAAAGCTCCGTTATCTGAACCCTCATAATGGGTTGGCTGTGTAATTGGGGACTTCTGAAGCGCTCTGTAGCCCCACACTTCTGTCAGAGCACGACTGTAGAGTGCTTTCAAGGGGCTGATCGTGTGACAAATGTAACTTCTGTCTGTGCCCTGTATTTCACATGCCAAAACTTAGTGTGGGATAGACAAATGCAGGCAAAATAGGATTGGTCCCAAGCCAATCATACTTGCATTCAATGTTTCACAAGTCTCCAGGGTAGATGAAGCTTAAGCTGCCATTGAGACTTTCTGGTTGTGTGACCGACTGGCCTCAGCCTGTCCACAGCATGCTGGCAGTGCTCCTTGGCTCTATCTGATGAGGGGTAGATATGTCCCCACTATCTTAGTAATTGTGTGTTAAGTGCCTACTATAGGCTGTTGTAGGTGGCCTTGGAAGAGGAGCGAATGGGATGAGAATATATTCAACTTTTCTCACTTTATTTTTTACAGGGGCTTTTTTCAAGTCCAAGATGAAGTAGCTGACAGGTGCACTATAAGGAAGCTTTGCTATGCTCCTTTCTGTTAGTTGCTCTGTGGGTGCTGACAGACATGCAAGCCCCTACTTTAACTCATGGCCCTTTACATAAAGTGCCATGAGTTAGTGCCCCCCTCCCCCTGACACAACAGACACTTGTCTGTTAGGTTTGGGGGGGGGGGGGGAGCAGAGCAGGGGGATGAAACCTGCCTGCAGGAGCCTGCCTGCAGCTTCTCTTCCCTAACCCCCCCACTCATCCCAGCTCTGTGGCTGTCAGCAGGAAGGGAGGGGGAGTAAGCTGCTGGCTGGGGCTTGCCCAGCCTGAGCTGTAGGGTGGGCTTGGGGGGCTTCTAATCTGCCATAAGGTGGGGGGCTCTTATCTACCTGTCCCATCCTTTCCTGCCTTCCCCTCCAGGCCAGGCAAACTCCAGCTATACCTCATTTCCCCTCCTCTGTTCCCTGCTCCCTTTCTGCAGAGAGCCCTGGGGGTGGGACTAGGCTGTATCAGCACAGCCCTGATTGTGTAACAGATTTAAGCCTAGGCAACACAAGTTCTCTAAAGCGCTCTCAAGTGGAGTGCCTTCATCTGATCCCTCATTTGATGATGGTTAACTTATCGGGTGATCAGTAACTTTAAGAGTGCTCTGCAGCCATGCGCGTGCATCACAGCAGGGCTGTAGAACGCTTTCAGGAGTCTGATTGTGCGACAAACATAATTTCTGTCTGCGCCATATGGGTATACACAGGATTTCAATATCCATGGTTCTTTTGCCACCTTCTTCCAAGTACCAGTCTGTCCTTTGCATTTCTTTCCTTGACTCTGGAACTTGAGGGTTATAATTAAGGAACCAACTTGGGTTTATTGTGTTGCTCAGTTCTAATAAAGAGCACAGCTTTCGCTGGTGTGGACAGCTTCACACTACTCTATATTTTGAGGCTGTTGCTGTAAGCTTGACTCCAGGTGTACACCCAAAATAAAGAATTTCATGCTCTGAATCACCTGCAGTCTTAAGCTGGAAAGTAACTGCAGGCAGATCTCCCTTTTTGCTGTACAAAAATTTCCATTATATAATAAAAAAAAAAAACAAAAAACCTCAAGCCATGATTAATAGTAAGTCATGTTTCTTCCCTTTTAAGTATGTTCAAGACAGAAGAGTTAGAGAAAGTAATTGTGAGTAATTGGAGATTAAAGTACTAGAATAAACTCATCTTGTTCTATCTTGGCATTACGCATCTACTCTCCCTTCTGACTCTTGGGTACGAGAGAGGAGAAATTGTTCCAGGTTTTGTTTGTTTGTCTCTTAATTTCTGGTTGTTAACTCTAAATTGTGACAGTGACTTTAGGACAAAAGACTCTTGTTCAGTGTCTGCATGGCCTCCTCTTCAGTGCTCAAATGGTTCTAGTAATGTAGGGCAAAGTGCTGATCAAAAGAGTGGTTGCTCTGCTAGTGTTTACACACAATATGTGGAGCAACTGGATGGGTTACCAAAAAGGGAATCTCCTAACCCAAAGATGAGGGAAGGGAGAATATAGTGTCAAATAGGATTGCAGAGAGCCCCCTTCTCAGTTGATACATTGAGAGTGCACTGTAGTATTTGCACACTGTTAATATGGCATGTTTGCAAGTGATACAATGTCATAGTAGAAGCACCTCAAAGAAATGTACCTCTTGACTTCAGATGGAGAATCTTGCTGAGGAACCTTGTTTCAGACAAGTGCTTATCCTACCCTTTTTTGGAGATAGCAGAAAATGCAAGTGTCTTATTTCCATATGGTTGTTTCCTACCATTCCCACTGCTTGATTCTTAAAACACTGCATTCTGTGAGCCACCAAAAAAGGCAGTGCACTTCAGAGTTGAGAACCAGTACTGTGAACTATTAACTTGACCTATCTTGCTTGCTTTCTTCCCACTCCCCTCCCTGGACTTGTTTGTCCAGATGTGGTGGTGGGTGACCTTTGTTCTCAACCAGATAATTACTAAAGAAATAACAAAATATGTAGCAGAATTCCTGGCATGTCACTTTTGGGTCTTATGCTGCTAGGCTGTGAAATTTGGAAGTTTGCGTCAAGTCTAGAAACAACTAGCATTTGGATAACTTGTCTGGGTGTATAGCCTCCACAGGTATATCCTTTCTGGGTGATGCAGTGAGTTCCTACTTCAGCCGACTCTAACTATTTAGATCCAGAGCTCTGCTCGATTGGCCTTCTATTTTTCCTGCATGGGAAACTAACAGGAAACAGCAGAGTACATGGAAAATGTCTGTGGACACAGGAATATTGATCATTACACAGGATCTTCCAAGTATTAATGAGTCTGTAAGCATAAGGGCAGAAATTTTCCAATTTTTATTTTTAGTCTAGATTCTGCAAGACTAGGTTGAAGGCCAGCCAGCTCTGTGTACATTGTAGGGACTTGTTGAGATTTGCCTTGTGTCCATAGCCTGCTAACCTAGTCATCTGCTGATGCTCTCGAACAGTAATTCACCACATGTAGTAGACTTGTCCATTGTTATATACAGGCTGCTGCTTGAACCTGTTCAAAGGAGTCCTAAATCATGTCTGACTTAAGGAACCCTTTTTTTTATGAGACTAACTCTGAGACAGTTGATTTGTAGCAGTCAGCAAGTTGGAAAAACTTTCAAATGTCTAATACTGTATTTGGGAAGACAGAAAAACTGCATTTCTTGTGGTGGGGAATGGGCACAGGAAAGTGGACCCCCTTCCACATCCTCCCCCGCCTCTGTTCACCAGCACCTCTGCCCGGCAATGAAGCGTTTTGCTGCTGCAGATGTCCCCCTTCACCCTTGGGTCACACATGCCTGCCACCACGTAGACTGTACTGGTTTGCAATGGATCCAGCCTCCTTAAGCTGTTTTGCCACGCCAGAAAATAATTTGACTAGCTGATACTGGGTACATCTGCACATTCATTAAGTTTAGTATCTGTACTTGTAGGTACTACCTTTTAATGTGCTGTAACTGGTGCTACTGCACACTGGCACTGGCTCATGCTTTTTTGGTGACATGAATGCATAGACTAATTCTACTGTGCACTAGCATAGGTTGTGCGTGCTGTGCTAATGCACAGTAGAACTAGTTTACTGCACTCGAAGTGTCTTGTGTAGATGCACCATGTCTCTTATCAACAGGCTTATTTAAGACTTTTTATTAGCATAGTATCATGGCTCCCTTGCGTGTCTGAAGGGAGCAACAATCATGCAACCTCATGGTTCTTTTACCAAAAAGGATGCAAGATCCTTGGTCACTAGCAATAGCAGTCCCATCATCAATTAAGCCATAATCTTACAGCAGCCTATTTTCTAGTAATATTAAGTCCCTTTTAGGTTGCTTGATATTTCTCTGACTTGAGTAGCCAGTACCCTGGAACTTCATGTACTTAGTGGCACTGGTCTTCAGTTGACTTGCATTGCTAAAAATACTTCAGTTTATCCTGAAACAAGCTTTTGGACTAGCCAGGGTACACAAAATTGTACTTCTTTGAAAACCAAGATGGGGATGAAAGACTACCTGATGGTTGACAGGTGGGCTTATCTGAGTTGAAAGGTTCTCTTAAAAAAAGTTTCCCTCCATTTGGGTCTTAACAGCAAAAGCTGAGTTCTAAGGATCAGCACCCCAGTTGCATGAGCCTGAGTGGGCCTCTGAATTCATGGCATGAGTTAACTATGTGATACTCCCTGGCTTGTCTAGTAATCAAGATGATCACTTTGCCTCAATAGCAAGTTTTATATTTCATGCTGTTTGTCTCTATTTTTGTGGGGAGGGGCATAGTACTACTGTAATAACTAATAGTCTGCACTTATTATTTAGAGATGAGCACTGAAGCAGAGCAACAGCTTCTTCATGATGCCAGAAATGGAAACTCTGAAGAAGTTAGACAGTTGCTGGAAAACATGGATAAAGGAATAATACCTCTTAACATCAACTGTAAAGGTTAGTATGCTTACTCTTTAAAAGAGGAGTTATCAAGATTAAAGCTTAAAGTATGACACCTCCACCATCTTTTTCCTTGAAGAGGTTCAGTAGTGAATGATGGTGCCAAAAAAAGTATTTTCCAGTATACACATACTGAAATGTACATTCAGCTCTGAAGAGACTCAAATGTGTGGGTGCAGGTAAATTGGAATGTACTGGTAGAAAAAAATGCCAAAAAACAAAACCCAGAACTTGCAGGAGTTAAATGTGTTGCATCTACTTTCCCTGGGTCAGCAAAAAAGAGGTTTTTTTGTAAGAGACATTGCCATTGTGTAACGCTTCTTTTTCGTACTGCAACCTGCCCTAACGTGTAAGTGGTATGATGCAACTGTAGCATGTCTGTGTTGTGTTGCACTACAAGAGAGACTGACGAAAAAAGTGTGGCTTGATGCATCTTGAGTTTACAAGTTGGAAATCCTGTAGAAATTCTGGATCGCAAGATGCATGCTATGGGACATGGGCAGAAGCTGCAGAATGAGAGGCAGACTTCTCTGGATAAGGGGACAAGAAAAGTTGAAATGTATTAAGAACTTGGACACATGTAACATACCAAATCCCTTAACTGGTATGTTATGGGGAAGTGAACAGTTCTAGTGTAATACAATGCCAGTTACATTTTGTGTAACTGCCAAGTCTAGTAGAGAATTTTTTCCTTGTGGAAGAATTGTGGTTAAAATGCTATTGGTCTAAGTTTTTTAGATCAGGGGTGTGGAACCCTTATCTGGCCCTGTAGACTAGGTGAGTGGCATGGGGCCAATCCACAGACTGGATCGAGACCATAGGATTCCAGCTGTTGTCCAGTCCTGTTTTTTCCACCCCCTCCCCTCCACCCCCCCCAGCATACCAGGTCTGGTGTTTGTTCCAGCCTGTCTGGGACCTGCACTGCATGTGATGTGGATCATGGAGCAGTTGGTACATGTGCCATGTGTAGTGCAGTCCAGCTGGAGGTATGTAGCACAGATCCTAGATTGGCTGGAGTGGATGCTCTGCTCCACATGGCGACTGCCCTGGCCAGACTAAACCACATGCAGCACCTACCCTAGCCAGTTGGGGACCTATGCTGCACGTGGTGCTTGCAGGTGCGATGTACGGCATGGTTGCCCAAATGAGTGCTGCATGCAGCACAGTCTGGCTGGTGTGGGTACTGTGGGCAGCACAGTGCCCACTTTAGCCATTCTGTGATCTATGCCCCACACCTGCATTCAGTCTGTGCTTCATGTAGCACCCCTTATGGCTGCTTGGGGTCTGCACTGAGTTGAGGCAGGCATTCCAGGCCCTGCTCACAGGGCTGGTCCAGCATGTATCCTGTCCTATGTAGGTTTGATAAGACCTTGGAGCAGCACTGGGGGCTGAATGGTGGGGCTTAGTGGGCTGGATCCAGCCTGCAGACCATATCTTTGACAACTCTGGTTTAGATCTTCTCCCTCCATCTTGGAGTAGCAGCTTGCTAAAGAGAAAGAGGCTATTACCTGTTCCGTCATTGCCTAGCAGCAAGACCCTAGAATAATATTACCATATGAACTACCTGAGGTTTTCTGCATGTCTCTGCTCTTCATCATGGTGTAACTTTCATGGTACATAAGTAACCAAAACTGATGCAGACTACCTTTGGGCATATGTACATCTGTCTTTGCCCCAAAGTCTCCCCACAGCAAATGGGACTAATTGCCTTATTGTATGCTGCATAATACCAACATGGTTGCTGCCCTGAAGAGCTTACAGTTTGAATATCCAAAACGGGATGGGATGGGGAAATAATGATTTTGGTGACAAATTGGCTCACCCCAGCACTGTACGTGGTGTCATTGGCAAAGCTGCAGATAAGCCCAAATGTCCTGAGTCAGTCTAATGTACTAACAAATACCTCTGCTGCAGCTTCTCTTCACTTAATAAGCCATGGATGCTTTACTCGGATGCCTCTATTGTTAAAGCCCTCGGCAAAATCTGAAGAATGAACATGAATTTATTTGTTCTACTGCTGGGAGGGAAGATCAAGAGATAAGAGGCCCTTGTATTTACCCTGCAAAAAATGTAAAGTGCTTGAAACGGGTAAGGTTTTTTTGCAGGGTAAATGCAAGGGTCTTTTATGATCTTGTATCTAGCTCTCAAGCAGTAAGTGTTGAGCAGGGATCCTGGTTTTATCAGATCAAAAAAAAAATTGCAAATTCTCTCTGGGGTGTGTGTTTGTTTGTTTGTTTGTTTTAAACCCTGCAATCTATGATTTTAAATTGAAAGGCTGTTATGTATATGGGTATCAGTTCAACACAATGTTTTATTGATATACTTACAGTTTTGTTTTTTTTTTGTTTTTTAAAGCAGTTTGGAAGCCTACTAATACTCCAATCACTGTAATAGAATAAATGCTAAATACCAATAAATCTTAGTGTTTGAGTTTTTGGGTTTTCATCAGAGAAGATCAGAGCTTTTGTTGTCCCTTCCCCTGCCCCCCCCCTTACCAGGATGCAGGTCTAGCTGCACTTGCCCCCCACTCCACACTGTTTTGTGGTACTGAGCAGCCCTGATATGCCATTACCCCTCACAGAAAAGGTGGAATGCCTTTCCCTTAGAGCAAATTGTGGCAAGCCCTACTGGAGCCTTGAAACATGGGGACCTGGAGGCAACACAGGGCTGCCAGGTGTCAGCTGGCACTGCCTGTGGGGCTTGCCCCAGTGCATATGCTTGGCAGCTGCTATGAGATTCTAAGCAGAGGCTGTGCCCCTGCTTCAGAGGAAGGCAACTGCCCACAGTCTTGTACCAGTCTGACCAGGGGAAAATTCATTCCTGACCCTAATACAGCATCAGTCTGACCCTGAGCCAGAAGGGCAAGACCCTGTAGCTAGGACTGTCCAGGGCTGAGTCTGAGCAGGAACTTTGGGACACCCCTGAATGGTGGCTAACCAACCTCTGCACTGGAGGTGTTCAACAAGGAAAGCTCACAGCTTCCCTGGGTGTCTGTTCCACTGCCCCTTGCTCCAACTGGGAATCTAACTGGAATTGAACCAGAACCTAAAACACCAATTCTTGATTTGACCCTAAACTAGAACTGAACCATCATTTAGCCTATCCTACTGAACCACAATAGGGAATCAACCCACAAATAATGACTGGGGTCACCAGACTTGTGTCACTGGTTAGACTGTGCTTTTGAGTTAAATGGGTGTCACCAGTTACCCCACCAGTCAGATTGAGGTGACTGGTTCAGTTTTCATTAAAACTGCCTATAACAACTTATTTAAACTATAAAAACCATTGACTTGCATGAAAACACATAAAGACAAAATGATATATTCACTGCTACCACACAGGCTTGTCTCGCTGCTCTATTGTGAATCCTGGGATTTTTTTCTTTTTTGCAACTTCTATCACACTTCCTTTATTTCTCTCTTTCACTTCTGTAGTCTATATTCTTAACAGAGAATGGAGTTAAATGTACATAAACAGCTGTAAATAAATGCTACTGCTTTCTTAATGGACTCTTAGTTTTACAACTGCTGAAGATCAACTAGTTCCAAATGCCCATTTCCAAAGCCTGCTTAACACTACATGCAGTTGTAGCATGTAGGAGGTGGAAAGGGAGGGGGACAGGCAGGCTTCTAGAATCTGTGGAGCAATGGGAGACTGAGAGTATGCTTGCAGGGGCTGTGAACAGGTGGGAGGCTTGGGGCAAGATTCCTGGCTGGGAGGTAGTGTGCTGTGAAGAAGTCCCTAGGCAATCCCACAAGGTACAACCCAGGGAATGTATGTGCAGGAAAACTCAATTATGCAAAATTAAGTACTTTTTTACAAAGTAAACTAAATATAACACTATTTGAACCTTCTTTAGAAATATATGTGGGTACTTTGTACAGATGGGTGTGTGTGGCGGGGATTTGTGAAGGTATTGGATGTGGATATGGGGGGGGGGGCATGAGACTGGAGTATGTAGGAAGGTGCGAGTGGGGAGTGCATATGGGAGCTGCATGCTGTTGGCCCAAGCAGGCTCTGCACTTCCAGGTGCAACATCCCACAGGAGTGCAGGAAGCTGCACAGGCGCACAGCCCACCCAGCCTGGCCTATGTACGTGGACCAGGAGCTTCCAGCTATTGGCCAAGTGGGCTCTACACCTTGTGGGGCTTCCCACACTCCTGCAGGAAGCTGCAAATGAAGGTGAGAAGCCCTCCTGGCTAGTGGCAGGTGGACCAGGAGCTGCACACCATTGGTCTGAGCAGGCTCCAAGCTTCCATGTACGGCTTACCTGAAGACATGCACAGAAGCATGGAGTCTGCTCAGGCCATGGGTTTGGGGGTTTCTTGTTTGGGTTGTTGTTGGGGGTGGGGGTTGTCTTTAAGGGTGTAGCTCCTGGTCCATGTTCTGCTGGCTGGGCGGGCCCTCCATGTGGGGTTTCCCCCAACACCTCCCCACTTCCTCAGCCCCTATCCACATGCCTACTCCCTGCCTTCCAGCCCTGCCAGAGGGAGGTCCCTGGCCCCCTGGAAGCTGCACTTAGCTCAGGCTCCAGGAAGGAAAAGAGAGCCTGAGCTAAGTCTTGAGTGACTGAGAGCCAGGGCCATCCCTGGGGGGGAGCAAATCAAGGCAACTGCTGGGGGTCCCTGTGGAGCCAGGTGGAACTGAGAAGAGTAGCGACTCTGCATCCAATGACTTGCAGCCCGTCCCCACCCCCTGTGCCAATGGCTGTGGCAGCTTCTCCGGGTCTAAGATCGGAGCAGGGGTGGGGCCCTGCATGGGAAGATTTGCCTTGGGTTCCACACACAGCTCAGGTTGCTTCTCTTGAGAGCCTTAGGCCCTGCCCTCTTGCCCTCCCCTTCTGGACAGGGTTGGAGGTTTGCCACCCTCTTTTTGCAAGATGCTCTTGCAGGGTGGAACTCTGCCAGCCTGCAGAGATCTCTGCAAAAGTGGGAAATCCATGGGCAGCTCTGCTAAAAGGAAGAACCTGCTTTGTTTTGTTTTCCTCTTTTAGGGGTGCAATCCATAGTTTTCTGTTTTTCCATGGGAAACGGAAAATCCAGATCCCTGCTGTTAAGTCTTCAGCATACATAAAAGTACTGATGCTGAATTTTTCCGTAACAAATCCAGTGATAAATCTGGGGAGTCATTAAGGTGCTACCTTCTGCTTTAACTTCAAGCCAACATGGCTAGTTTCCTCTGTCTGCTGTGTGCACTCTGGGCTGCATACAGCCATTTTGCTGTGAAACTGTTGAGACTTGGCCCCTATGCCATCAGAAGTGAACTTGTTTTCACACTTGAAGAAATGAACTCCATCTTGTATAGTGGTGATTCTTGGGCAACTCCACTAAACCAAGACTACTTTGTATATAACCTTGTCTGATATTGGAAGCTTTCAGTCTGATAGACTGCTGAAACTTTGATTTACTTAATGTAGGTTTGGAAGAAGACCGAATTCATGACCTTATTACAGTTTTGTGGTCTCCAGCAGCTAAGTCTGGATAGGGAGTCCTCTGTAAAAATACCGAAGGGAAAGACGCATTTGATTCATCTTGCAGGTCCTTCTGGTAGCACACACTGAAGACCAGAATACACTGGAGCTGCATCTTCTATAGTAATGTGGCCATTTTTGGATCCTGCCAAGCAACTCCTAGAGATCAGGCCCATCCCCCACACCCAGCTTCTGGAACACTGAGAGACTCTTCTACATTGGTGCCTCTGCCATAAGAAGAATTGCTTTTAATGTCAAGGAAAGCACAGGCGACTTCTCAGTTAAGAGACAAGTCGTTTCCTCCAAGGCTCCAGTATCCTAGAACATCAAAGTGGAACTTTGCCCAGATTCTTCTGCATCCAGCTGAAATGGGCATTGAATGTGGGTTCACAGAGGGATCTCTATGATGCCATCACTACTTTGTCCTGAGAGGACTGCCACAGTGCTTGTCAACTCTGCGTTGGACTCTCCAGCATCAGTATGATGTGTGTCTCTTTGGCCTTTTCAGTGAAATGCAGCAAGCATTAATCACTAAATTGACCGTCTTCACCATCCATAACCACTAGGACATGGATGGATAGTAAGGGGAGGAATGCTTGAGACGCTGACAAATCTTCTGACAACTTCCTACATCTGGAAGCATTGTAGGAAGTGTCTCTAAGACCTTTCCTTTTTTTTAACTGCTCCTTCTGAAAGAACGGGGGGTATAATGACCCGTTCTGCATCTCCCAGTCCTTGTCATTTTCAAGTTCTGAATCTCTTATCCTGTCATTTTATTCCATAGACTAGATTATGACATGCTCTTGCTTCCATATTGGAGTGCTCAAAAAGTACAGAAAACTGTTGTTCTAATGGAAAGTGTATTACTAATACAGTCTTTCAGACTGTTCACAGTCCCTAGGGTATTCGACAAGGTCCTTTACTGTAATGGCAGCATGCCTAAAGAGACTGGGGATCAAGGTTTATCTTAATCTGAACAATTGGATAATATACACATTACTGCCACAAATTGACTGCATAAAATAGAGGAGAGATGCAGAAGGGATCTGCATAGTCTCCCCCACAGTCTTCTAGGAAAAACTGTTCAAAAGGAAATTTCTCTAAGAATAGAAACACTTCCTACAATGCTTCCAGTTGTAGGAGGGTGTCAGAAGACTTAAATCTCTACCTTCCCGGCACTTGGTATTGAAGATTGAGTGCAGAGAAGGCTGTTGCACAGTATTTCTTCATCCCTTTTTATGTAACTATTTCTTGATGCTTTGTTTCTGTTCTACGTGGACTCCTTCCAGCTCTGACCTTTTTATGGCCACAGAATCGGCTGAATGGAAATGAAGAATAGTTCTCCTGTTAGCAGGATGAGGGAGAATCTGCTGTTTGATTATTGCCCTTTTTTTTTGTTCTAGCTGTTGTATAGCCATAGTGACTTGCACAAAATGCAGAAAGGAAGGGTAGCTTATCATGTGGTCAGTAAATTTTAGTTGTGAAGTGGTTCTATTAAAGCAATGGAACTGATAACTAAGTACCCAAATCCGCTTGATTTTTAGACTTTTCACCTTTTTTGTTACTTTTTTCAAAACAAGGTAATGGGAAGCAGAGGGTGCCCTTCCCCCACCCCCTCCAGTTCTGATGTGTGTTTTGGACATGGAAGAAGCAAAGCTGATATGTGGGCCAGCTCTTCCTCATCTCTTATCTGTTGCACTGAACTGAAGAATTTCCTTGAATGATAAATAGTTCTGAGATGACAAACTTGACCTAATGCAGTCCTGTTTAAAGTCTGCAGAGTTCATTGGCGTTAGTAACCAATTTATACCTGTGAATTTTTGCCTACTTTTCCCCTTAAAAGGTATTTTATTACAATGGCATATATCTTCAGATAAAAGAAGTAGGTATTGTAAAACCCTTGTAGCAGTTTCATGTTTTTTCTTGTACGTTTGTATGTAGAATGTTACAGAAAATAAACTGAATTGGAAAGCTGTAGTTCAGCTTTCTGTAGGTTTTGTTGTTTTGTTTTGTTTTTTAATTCCTTTATTTTTTCCGGCTCTGCTTATAGGAAACTCCCTTGATGGGGATTATTGTAGTGGTAGTCTAGCTATTTAGTCTAAGTAAACAGTCTGTAGTTCTGTTTCCAGACTGAAGGCGGGGGGGTGCGGAACAAAACCTTCAACTGTTTACTACTGTTCCATAAAGTTAAGTTTGCTAATATCGGAACTGATGACATCTTCATTTTCACCAAAACTATTACTTGTGGAATACACCAATGCTTATTATGCACAAGCGGTGTCTTCTATATGATCAAGGAAAACTTTGAAACAACTTCTTTCAAAACTGAACTTTTAGAAGCACTGCATTGCCTATATTGCATTTCTCTTATAATGAAGGCAAGCATTAGGAATCTGTCGTCTCTAAATGGAGAAGCTGCACATCGAATTGAACTGGGCAAATGGTTTCAAATCTCCTTTGAGAGAGAAATAGTGTAAGATAAGCAGGAGAGAAGAGTAGGGGTGGCTGAGAAAGCTGAGCTTTTGGCAGGAGTGTTTTGTGTCTAGGCAAAGTTGGCAGTCACTTTGATTAGACCTGGGCCTTTTGCTACTGTAGGGCTGACAGCATCTTGGATAAAGATAGGTTCAAATCTCATCCAAGAGCCTCCTATCATACTCATGTGGAAAAGATCTATTTTAAACCCCCCCCCCAATGAACTTGGACCAGCTTCATCTGAAATATAGACCACTTTGATCTTAAAGAGGGGAAACTCTCCAATTAGGGGAAAACAGGGACTTTGCTCAGCTGCTATCATAAGCCTGCTTAATGGGCCCTTCCAAATGCCTGAAATAGCAGCTAGTCAGGAATTACTTTTTTCTTCTTGCACTCAAGAAAGCCAGTTTCCAAGCACTGGATAAATGCCTCAGTCTTGTAGAGAGACAGAAAATCAATATCTTCTCCCTAGAGAAGGTTCTTTATCCTCTGTTTAAGCTTACTAGCTAACCATAACACTTCAGAAAGAAAGGCCTAGATTTGAAGCACAGGAGTAGCTGGCTCTGCATCAGGGAGAAGTTTAGGCATTGTTTGGTTACAAGTGAAGGGAGTTCAATAATGGACTTTCAGTACAGTATTGCTCTAATGCAGACAGCCTTGAGGTAGCTGCCCTAATAGGATCGCTGTTTAGAACACAGTTATAATAAACCTGAATTTCTTCAAACTTTTTTTTCTTTTCTTTTCAACAAGCTGTTTTAACAGCTCTTTGAAATCGGCTTCAGGCCCTTTTTGCAAGCTCCCTGTAAAAACAAAAATGATGAAAACTAAGGCGATATCTAATTATCCTGGGCAGGGTGTCCTGCTAATGCAGTTATGCTGTCTCTAGTTTCTGAGCTATCGTATACAAAGTTTAATTCAAAGGATCTAAATAGTACTGCCTTCTCAAGGCAACTTTAGTTTATATCTATATAGTGTTAATGACCATACTGCTGTTCTTGCTTGCCATCCCACTTCTCACCTGTACAGACAGCAACATTATGTTCCTGTTGAAGATGGGACCATAAGTGATTCTCAGCATCTTGGGTGGCAATTTCCCTGTAAGCATATGCCAGGACAGTTTTTTGAATAAGAGCAGTTACTGTATTTACTCAGTTGGAGGATGAGCTGCCCCCCACCCCCTGCTTCCATTTTAAATGGGGTGGGGGGGACGACAACTGCTATGACTTCAGCTCCCAACCCAGAGCCACAGCTGCTGCCTGTCTCCCCTCCCTCTGCTTGCCCTGGTGCCCCTCCCCAGTCTTCCCCCACCAATTCTCCTTCTCTCTGCTACACTCCTTACCTTTGCTCTGTGCTATCAGGCTCCACCCCTGCTGCAGCCTAGGATGCCAAGCATGGCTTCAGTTTGGACCCATAACAGTGGCTCAGAGCCAGTACTGCTGTCCCAGCCTGGCCCCATAGCTGGGAGGGAGAGATGGGGTTGGGACTAACTGCATGCAGTACAGTAGCAGGGGGAGTAGAGGGGGAGCATGGCAGGTTGGAGCCCTTGTACTGTGTTGTCCCTGTCTGCTTGGAGGTTGGATGGCCCTTATCTGAGAGAATGCCTTTAAAGAGAAGCTCTGGTGCTGTTTTAATTGATGGATTAAAAAACGCCTTGTGTCATGTTGTCTTTATAAACATCTGTCTAATCAGTAAGTCTCATTTAGGTTTTATATAGCTCTTGTCGCAGAGAATTCCTATCCATATTGTATGTCTGAGACGGGAAGACGTTAATTTGCACTAAACGTACTTCGTCTTGTTCCACAAACCTATTTACCTGTTTGTTTCATGCTTTTAGGCAGGAGTAAATCTAATTTGGGTTGGACCCCTCTTCATCTTGCATGCTATTTTGGACATGCGAATGTGGTTGAGGATTTGCTGAAGGTATGTCTAATATTTGTACTTCTAAATGAGCCTCAGAATTCTGCATAAAGCAGTTGTGAAAAACTTGCTGAGCAAGTCCCTGTCTGCTAATCTTGCATCTAAGATGACAGAATAAATGGGGAAGTCCTTTTTACTGCAAGAGTCTTGTTTCTTTAGAAAAAGGCAAAGCTTAGGGTACTTCTACACTGTGCCCAAAGTGACTGCTGTCTACACTTTAAAACTAAACTGTGCTGAGCCTATATTGCTGCCATTAGGCTTTTACTGGTGCCAAAAATGTAGCTAGTTAGTTCTAAAATTAGATTGGGTGTCATTGCACTGTAAATGCCTGTTATCCAGAGATCTTCTCTTTCAAGAAACATGCGTATTTGCATCTAATTTTATGCCATGACACTTCTAGGTGCATATTGTACATCTGTGAAAATACCTGACTTGTCTCTGCACACTGAAGGTTTTGCATGTACCTAACCCTAAATTTGATCCAAAAGATACAAATCCTTCTTGGCTCTAGTCTAAACTAACACCTGCACATTCCTTTAAACTGTGGTTGTCACTTAAGCACCTGCTGAAGTCTAGTGTAGACAAATTGATTGGGTTAAAACCTGTGGTTTTAGTTGCTTGTTTACACTTAGCATGTCAGATAACTTCTATAAAATTAATGTAGCAAAAAAACCAAGACAGTAGTGGGCAATGGGGGATGCTTTCAAGTGGTGTTTTATTCTACCTGATACTCTATTTTTTTGCAAATAGTCTCACTTGCACCATTTCAGTATTGTCATGACCAGTATTTCACATGGTCCAGAGATGCAAAAATCTGGACTACCTTAACACTTTGTTTTAGATTCCAAATAGTTATTACTGTTTACCCTTACCACAAAAAAAAAAAAAAAAAAAAAAGGCGATGACACTACAGCAACAGCAGAGGTAACGTATGCCTGAAATTTACATGGAATAACATGTACATATTTGCAATCCAAGGACAAATAATTTTAGTTGAATTTTTTATTATAGGCTCTCCAGGGTCCTGGCAGATATTAGATTTATGGTGTAGTTTACAAAAATTGATGCTGCGTATTAGTTGATGGCTTGTACAACTCATTTAATTGAACATGTGGTATGGCTGCTCCTGCTGGATCCCAAGACTCAGCTGTGCATCATGATCAGGCATGGGACAGTCCCAGGGTCTGCGGCATAGCTGGCTCCTGTCTAATCAGTGGGTTCAGGCTAAGGGTGGCCCTGGAACCCAGCGTGTCATGTCCCATCCCCATCCTCTTCCCTGTGGGACTCCCCCCAGTTCCTGAAAGTAAGTCAGGTTTGGGGTGGGGTGGGATGTGGAGAAGGACTGCACAGGACCATGAGCTAAATGTAGGAAGCCTCTTCTGATTATCAGGCTTATGGCGCCCCGCATCTCTTAAATTTCCATGCAGCTGGAAGCCCTGACTGCATTGCTGAGCACCCATGGGAGCCACTCAGCTGAAGTGTCCAGCTTTGTGCTTCCCAGCTGCCTCTTCCACGTGTGAAGCAGCCCATGCTTCTTCTAACTGCCTTTCCCTACAGCTTTTACCTGGGCTGCAGGACCTGGCAGGAAACCTGCAGGGATTCCGCACATTGGCAAGGTCCCAGTGCAGGTCCTGCACTCTAGCAGCTAGTCATCATGTGATTTGAGATTTAGGGAATTTTATAACTAATCCCCCAAAACCAAGTGAGCTGCCATGTATATCTTGTATGGCATGTTGTATAACTTTGTGGTTGGAGTATAAAATTTCTTGGACCCCAGTTGTGTGACTACTATACTTAAACATCTGCAACAGCCTTGGACACTGGAAGCTTCAAATCAGTGGATTTCTTCTTTCCCACCCCTAAAATAAATAAGTGTAACCTGTATGTCATCTGGTAATCTAGTCTTGAGGGATTTGGTTGATAGTACTTCAAAAATAATAATAAAAAAGTCATAGATTTTAAAATCTTATATCTATTCTGAACTATTTGAAAAAAGCCATACTTCCCATATCCATGTTCAAAAGTTCATATTAGCAATGTGCTGATAAAGTGAAAAGAGACCACTCTTATAAAAGATTCCAGCTCTTACTCTAGAAATATACCCAAAGAAATGGCTTACAACATAAAATAAAGCGCTGTCCCTTGCATTTGGAAGCTTTTGGTATATCTTCCCCTTTTCAACCTTAAAATACTGATTTTTATATTATCAAATGCTTTTTGTCCATAAGTCACATGTATTTAGAAGAGCCCTGTCTGCAACAGTGAGGAGTAAAAGTTAAAGTATTCAGGAGTCTAACTTCTCATTCTAGGGGGAATTGGATTTATGTCTACAGATGTATTAGGAGCCTATATCTTGCCTAAGGACATGGTCAGTCAGCAGCAGAACCCAGCTATTAAAGGGTAGCAAGGCTTTTTGGTATCTTTTAAAGCACAGTTCTGGGCAAAGAGCACTGATGGAGGTAATGTGTAAGGGAAAAGAGAATTGGATTGAATCAAGGGAGTGGGGAAGGCATAGGAAAAACAAGGTTGAGATTCAAACTAAGGAGGAGTTTTCATGTTGCAGGAGGGTGGGGGGAACTGCCACTAGGTCTGCAAAGGGGGAGGGAGCAAGCATGGAGACAGTGAAACCTCTTAATTGTGGCAAGTTGGATCAGTAATGTCTGTATATTGTTGCAGAGTAGTTGTACATGCAACTTCAACACAGAACCACCCTCTATGCAGCTTGTGCATGGAGATAGTTGGCTTCAGAATAGCAGCAAAAAGTTCTCTCTTTGTAAAATCTTTGTAGACTTCTGCCCATTAGTCTTTTCATGCGTTTTCATTCATTTGGTAGTATGAATATAGACTGTGTACACATGTTCAGAAGATCTGGGAGAGCTCTCTGAGGTTTGCTTTCGTGGTAGAAAAACTTACCTGGAGACCTCCAAACAGCCCTTCAGTGCCAACTTGCTGCACAGCCAGGGGCTTCCTGTGTATACATCTGAGTCTGCTCTGCTGTCTTCCAGTCTGTCTTGTGATGGATGACAGCAGTATACAGAGCAGCCCTGCTTGGCTCACCCAGACTGGTTTTCAGGCTGTCTACCTGCAGCACAATGAGAGGATTGTGAAGGGATTCCCTGCTTGACTGGAGCAGTACAGCCCAACCCTAGTGACACACCATTTTCTCCGGACCTGTGAGGGGTGGGGAGAGAGCCTGGGAGCAAAGCATGCTGGGATACTGGAGAGCTGTGGTGCAGCTTCTCTCTGAATACTTTAGTAAAGCATAGAGGAAGCCTCCTAATTCATGGAATTCATTCTTTATCAAGTGTCGGTACTGCTACCCTCCAGAAAAAACTCAGTTTCTTCATAGTGATAAACTGTATGTTTCCAATATGCCTTACCAGTCTCTGTGTTGGTAGGCTGGTGCAGATCTAAATGTGCTAAACAACATGGGGGACACTCCTCTACATCGTGCAGCTTTCACTGGACGCAAGGTAAAATTTTCCGAGTTCCACTCTGGGGTTTGCAAGCTTTGTAAAGTTACCATGGCATAAGATGCTTCTGCAAAGGGACGCTATAATGATTAAACAGAATCTAAAATGTTGCTTTATTTCTATTTTAATAATTTCAAACCAAAACATGCAGGATATGGTACTAAAACTTCATTTTTCTAAATAGAAGTCATATTTAAAATGCTGTCTCTTATCCACTTTAAAATATCTGCTGAGTAGATTCATCTTTAATTAAATATTTACTTCCAGTATTTCTAGATCTATTTTTATAACTTGTGCTTTTTTTTTCTTTGCAAGCTTCCATGAGCCTCTTCTGGGGTGGGGATTATAAAGAGAGTATTTAATGTGACTAATTATTCTAGCTCTTATTAAAGAAGCCATTTTGATTCCTAGGCTTTGCAGACAAATATGTCCATATTTTTTTGGTTTGGGGTTTGTTTTTTTGTTTTTTACTAGAGAACCACTTCTACATGGATATGTGGTCACATGCCAATATAAGGAAGTATTATGTTTTTTCCATGAGTGCCTAAATACTACAGTGTTCCTTCACAGTACTGTTGCAGTCTACAGTCAAATGATCTTCTGTCTGGCTCTACTGTGACATACCTATTGTTAGGGCAATAACCCATTATACAATTTTTAGCCTCACGGGGAAGGTTGCAAAAGAAAACTGGATCAACCCAACTTTCAAACTTGTTTTTTCAATTGAAATTCATATTTTTTCAATGTACTATCAATTTGTTTTGTCAAAGACTAAACATCTCTCTCAACTTTTTATTTTTATTTTCTAGGAGGTGGTGATGCTACTGTTGCAATATAATGCAGATACTTCTATTGTTAATGGGAGTGGACAGACTGCAAAAGATGTCACACATAATAAGGAAATAAGAAATATGCTGGAAGGTAACTTCCATATATCCTTGTTTCTACATGTTTATAACTTTGAGGCAGCACTCCTTGACTCCAAGCTCACTTAAATTTGAAGTAGCTTCTAGTTCCACCATACAAAGCAAATGATGGTTAGTCTGTTCTATAATAATTCTCTGACAGGTCAATACAGCAGGTCTGCTTTGGGCTTTAAAATCTGGAATGACTTTAAGGCCCTAAGTTTTTTTGTTTTGTTTGTTTTTTGTTTTTTTTTTTTATCAAAAGTAACACTTGGTGACAGGATTTTTTTTAAATCTCTTTACCCCTTCTAGTGGTATGGACTTTTTTAAAGCATTGGCTTTGTATATTGGCATATTGGAAGGCAATTCCAGGAATGCTCTGATTTAACAAGAGCTTTGTGGGATTTTTGTTTTGTTTTGTGTGTTGTTTTATTTTAAAGATGTTATACAAATTCTAGAACTAGTAGCTTGCAAACATGGCGACTTAAGTGTCAGAATGAGTTGATGCCTTAGTTGAGGAGTTTGAGGTGTCTCCTTTAAAAGCCAAGAAATAAAACTACAAATGGGTATCAAGTCTTGTTATTCTAAAGTGTGTGTATGGGGGAGGAGGGTTGAATTTCTCTTTCTATAGTCTTTAAACACCAGCATCCAAGGAGACGAGCCAGATCACGTGCACATCTTAGCTGATTTCCCCTTCCGTTCACAGGCAGTTTCCTATTCAGTTAAATGTCTGCAGCTGCGGAAGATAAAAGAATCGTTCAGAACCACTACTCAGAATGTTTCCCCACAGTACTGCAAGGCTCAAAATGAAGTCCATAACCATTACTCTATGGAAGTGTCTTGTACTTCTGGTTGTATAAGCTGAGGTGACACAAAGGGACTTGACTTTGTGAGCAGGCATTCTGTGCTTTTTGTCTAAAGGATCCTTTTCATCTAAAGGGATCAAGACGTATCAACCTAAGCTTGTCTAAGTCAGTGGCATCTGACCTTTTCACCCTGAGTGCTGAATGATTAGTGCCAGGTCAGTCCACAAGCTGGATGTAGTCCATAGGCCTGTTCTAGCATATGATGCTGACTTGGCTGGGATCCAGTTCGTTTGTGTAGGAAGAACCCAGCTAGGGCCTGATCCAGCTGTGCAGGGGTTGGAAACTTGGTGGCGGAGAAGTGGTGGCAGTTGTCACTGCTGCCAAATTTCCAGACCCTTGGAGAGCCCTGTGGGCCAAATGACGTGAATCTGGCCTGTGAGCTAGGGGTTGAGCATCCGTGATCTAAGTAATCAAATATTACCATTGGCTTTCTGCCGTACCCCCTAGAAAAGCTTAGAACAGATGCTTTTTACTGTTAAATTAGCACTGCTTGGCAAACACTTAAGTACTTGTGAAACTTGAGTAATTGTTAAAATATTTCTCAGCATTGGTTTGGCATTCTATACAGTTGTGTACTGCATTTTTAAAATGACCCTGAAGGGCATGGCTCCCATAGCTATCCATTTCCCTGGCTGGTAGACATAGTCCTCAAATGAGTAAGCATCAACTTCTTGAACCCTGCAATAAGGTACTTGAATGTTTTAAACCATGGATGTTGTGTGTTGTCCTCTGAGAGTATAATAGTGATAGCTAAAATGTCTGTGCTTTGACAACAGCAGTGGAGAGGACACAAGAAAGGAAACTGGAAGAGGAGCTTTTAGGAGCAGCAAGGGAAGGAGAGACTGAAAAACTCACAGTACTGGTAAGATTTTTGAGATGTTGCTTGTCCCTTATGGTGCTACTGTTAGGTGCAGAAGTAACATCTTTTTAGTCTGTACCCAGGATGTGTTGCCTGAAATGATATCAAGTACTGTATTCCAAAGTACTAGTACTCTGGTTTTTACTATCCATTAAGATGCTAAGATTTCAAGTGTTTTGACATCCTTGCCAAGTTAAAGGAAACTGCAGAGAAGTACTGTGTGTTGACTTGTATGTTAACTTTTTTTAGGACGTAATGGTAGTTCCTTGGCGTTAGTTAGACTGAAGTTACTATATTTAATGACAAGCAGGTGCATGCGAAATGAATCAACACAATGTTAAATAAAGTGGTAAGTTCATACCACAAAACAAAATCTGCCTTTGCTGTATAGTAGTACTATGCCTGCAGTCAGCAACAGATACAGATTCAGATTCAGTCTCCAGGAGAAGCATTCTGGCAGTGCAAAGACTGAATTACCCAAGGAGCAAGCTGGGCACTCTTGGAAGTTAATGTTCATATTGAATCAGTGCACATGAAGTTAATAGCCTTTTACCACTGGAAGTGCTGGCTTTTGGGTGACACCGTGTCTAGAATTTGTACTATTGGTAGCTATTGTAGTTTGTTGTAATATTTAAACAAGCTAGTGTATCTAAAAATGGCATACATTTCTATTTAGTGCAAGAAACTACAGTACTTTCTTACTTTTACCTGAAATAACTGTAAGAGTGAATTCCCAAAGCAAGTCTCCCTCAGTCTGAAGTTTCATGCTTGGTTTCAGCTCTACTGGTATCTTTAGAAAAGCTGTAAGCCACTGGAAGCACATCTTGTCTCAGGGCTTTGAACTGGTTGATTTTCATGGCTGAAATCCAGAAAAAAGTAAAATATCTTTTACGGTCAAGTTTTACTTAAGGTTCTTTGCATGGGTTTGTTTTTTAGAACCTTTTTCTAGAAAGTCAGTGTCTAGCTCAAGATTGGCTTTAAAGGAAATATGCATTCTAATAGCAGTTCTGTGTGTTGTTTTTTTTTTCTTTCTTTTATTTATTGGAACTTCTGGAATACCTGAAAGAGATGTTGGGGGAAAATTCAGGCAGCAGCTGCCCTTCATCAGATCTGAGAAAAGAAGCAGTATAGTCTGTGCTTAGTACAAGTTTAAAACAATTGCTTTAGTTTTAACCTAATTTTGATAATGAATTGACTACTTGGAAGTGTAATCACCAGTGACAGCTGACCGTTTAAATCTCAAATTGGTCAAACAAAAGACTTCCTTACCTCACACATCTTGCACCTCGGGTTCTGGGACAGCCCTTGTGGCTATACCAACAGTATCAATTCTGACTGCAAAATAATACCATGTTTTACCACTGAAATGCAGCCAACCTGCTGCAGGGTATGTTTTGTGCTAGAAGTTAGAGTAAAGTAAGCTGAGCTATAGGAAACGCCTCTACTTGTAATTGGGACTCTTGCTTGGCAGCTGAGCACTCCTCCATCCTGTTACATGATTCCTTTTTGTCACTCTTCTGCAGTGTCAGACTTCTGCTTATATGAGTTTTAGCCAGCTGCCATGGTGTAGAAAAACTAACCATTAAGTACATTTTTTTTTTCTTAGTTAAACAAGCCAAAGCCTCCTGACATCAACTGTACTGATCAGATGGGCAATACACCATTACACTGTGCAGCATACCGTGCCCAGAAGCAGTGTGCCTTAAAACTTCTAAAAAATGGTGCAGACCCAAAAATAAGAAACAAAAATGGTAAGTAATCAACAAAAGCTCTTGTTGGGTAAAAATGAAGCACAGACTGTACCAGTGTCTCAACAGCTTCATTGTTAAGCAGTGGCTAACAAAAGTATTCTGGACTCTGCAGTTCTCCATAAGCAGTGTAAAAGTTTGTTAGGTTTTTTTTATTAAGCTTTTGAGGATGAATTTAGAATTGTTACCATAATTTCTCCTTCAAAGCCTATCGGCAATATTTGTCTCGTCACTCCAACAAAGTGACACTTAGCCCTGACTAAATTGTGCGCAACTGAGTAGTGGTAAGTACTGACTAACATAAAACAAAGCTAATGTAATTTTACTGCAGCCTTGCAAAACTTTAAACTTGCTTACCTTAATCTAATACTGTTTTATCCATCAAGCAAAAATTTTCTCCAGACAAGTGATTTTTAAAATGAATCTTGCAAGCCAGGAATGTTGGTGTAAGAAACGTGGGTCTTCAGAAAGTGCCTCTAGTATAAGAAGTTGATCTGGGGAGACGGTAACATTAGGTTGTGATTTAACTTACAACTCTTCTGTTAGCTGTTCTTTTTGTACATTGTTTTAAAACTGATTCCCTTTTTTGCATAGAAGCATTCAAATATGAGTAACTATTGCATAATACAGTTTTGGGTTTGTTTGTTTTTTTTGTGGGGGGTGGTTTTTTTTCCCTTGTGAATAGCTGCAGTAGTTACAGCTCAGTTCGTGGGTTTGGTGGGGAGTTTTGTTTTGTTTTTCTAAACCTAAAAACTGCTCATGCTTAATTAAAAAAAAAAACCCTCTCATCTTGGTTATTGAACAGACCAGACACCTTTTGATCTAGCCCAGGGTGCAGAAATGAAGCAGATTCTCAGAGGTAACCTTGGAAAGGTGGGTACAAAGGATCCTAACAATGTGGATTTTTTTTTTTTTTTTTTTTAATTAACAAAACAAAAAAAATCCTGTTGGGCTTGCTTAAAGAAACTTTTCGTTGTTTGTTTTTTATAGGTGATCAACAAACCCCTAAAACGTTACGACGGTCTCTTATGGAAGGTATGTCTTTTGACACTTCTTGGTGGATCAAAAACCATTTTGGAAATATTCTGCCTTGCCACAAAATAGGAAAGCTGACCATAGTAGATGGATCTGGTAGACCGTAGTGGATGGAGATTGAAGGCCCAGTGTTCAACACATGGTTTAGTCCCAGCTTCCTACATGAATTGCATGTTTTGCCTTAAACCAAAAGGACATTGTGGAGTCCATTAAGTACAGGTCTTTTTCTGTCATTTTAGAAATACTGTATGAAGAGACTACTGTTCAGTCTGGTAACCCTTTACAACACTATCTACCTTCTGATACCGATTTTAAAAAACTGGCTAATGTTTGAATTTGATCATGTGTAAAGAAAGATTTTTATGGTAGCTTCATAAAGGGGTTTTAAGTAGTAAGGAGCAGATATCTGAATGAATATAGTAAATGATGAAATTCTATATCCCTAATGTTGAAATGTTCCAATTAAACTATTTTCAGCAGGACTTTATTAAAATTTATATGTATAAGTTTACCTGGTTATTTTTTAGGAACACTGTTAAGAAACTTATTTCCTTTTAAGAATATTAATTTAAATTATTATAATAGTTTTAACAGACTTAATAACTTACAATTCTTTGATGCATTTTAAGGAGTCATTTACTTTAATGTACTACTTTTAGCCATCAGTCTCCTGATTTTATTTATTAAGTATAGCAATTGGCTGTGAAATGACTATTAACTTTGCCTTCCAGAGTTCAAGGTTTTTTGGCTGGAAACTTTATTGGGTAGTACTAGAACATGGAGTCCTTTCCTGGTATCGGAAACAGTAAGTCTTTCCTTTTTTAGTGTACCAATTGTTAACCTTTTTTTAGGAGTCCCTTCCTACTCCCCTTTAAAAATACTCTTTTTATCTTCCAAAGGGCTGATGCATTAAATGCTCGTCGTCAAGGATGTAAGCATCTAACACAAGCTATCTGCACGGTAGGAGGTGAAACTTAAATATGGGTATTTTATACATAATGCACGTGGCATTATCAGCCACATTGGCCAAAAAAAGCCAACTGCTGATTTAATGTCAATTTTTTTCTTCTGTTTATTGGTGCCAATATGGCATGGACCAACTTTTTTTTTTTTTTTTTTTTTAAATTGGTGCACCTCTAATTCTGTATACAGAAAACTTTATATGTTTGCTATAATCTTCCACATACAGAATCTAATTATTGGGAGGCTGTCTTGAAATTTCCCTCCCCCCCACAGGGGGGAAAGTCAGCAGCAAGGGGGTAGACAGCGTCCCCCATCCCCACTCAGCCTCTGCTTCCTTTCTTTCACTTGCTTACTGTTGAGCATGGCTCCAGCTCCATTCCTTCTTCAGGCAAGGGGAGATGGAGCCCCTGGCTGGTCTTTCAGTAGCACCCTGGGGCCGGAGATACTGCGTGCTTTCTGCCTGGCAGGGAATGGAACTAGAGTGGCACCCACCAGTAAGCAGCTGGGGTGGGGAAGGGGGCAGAGTCTGTTGGGGATAGGCAGGGAGACAGAAGGGGCAGGCAGCAGCTGCCTGCCTGACTCTCACCCCTGCTTGAGCTCAATCTGAGCTGCAGCAAGCTGCATGTAAAATTCTCTTAATAAGTCCAGCTCCATGCTTGCAACTTCTTCACCCCAATAATTGAATCTGAGGTAGCTAGCCATGCATTCATCATTCCCTGTAACTTTCAGAAAGCAGAGGGAAGTAGAAAAGTAAATGGTCAAGGAAAGTAAACCTTCCAGAAGTAAGCTTGGAAACGCATGGATGTGTGTTTTTGTTTTGGGTTTTTTTGTGGGTGGTTTTTTAAATTTTCCTTCAGAACTGTCTTCCATAACTAATTTACCAAAAAAAAAAAAAACACAAAACAGTCTAAGGAAAACACTTCACTTCAAGAGCGGAAGTTCCAGTGTTCCCATTGCTTTTAGCCTCTGTATAATGTCAGTGGACTCTCCCCTTCCCTGTTTAACTATGTCATATGTTTGTCAGACTAAAGACCAAAAAAATGCCATATTTTTCAAGTGGACTAAAAATGTGTAACGTAGTCGCTTTTAGCTTGCTTGGAGGGTTCAGAATCCCAAAGAAGTCATATGTGGTAGGCATTCCTATGTAAAATATTTTCCTTTCCAGCAAGGTCTTTTAAAAAATGCATTGAATGCCACACTCCAGAAACTTCAATCTAAATATCTTTTGATTTTAAAAATGTTAATGCTATTCAGTAGGGATATATATCCTGCTTGGGTTTTAAACCATGCAAATATTATTGCTTGTTTGCTTGCAAAGAGAAAACATTTTCTTGTCAGGGGCATGTAGGGGGCCTATTCTTCTTTGCTTCTGTATGATCAAGCTGTTTTTAAGTATTCACATGCCCTGTGGGAATAAATTGTTAATAGATTTCATTAGATTTGGTATACCAGCCACCAACAGTGGTAATGGCACAAATAAATGGTACGTTTTAAATCTGAATGTAGTGTTTCCTATGTAGATTTAATGTGCAAGTTTGGCATAAAGCTTCCTTTGTAAATCAGAGTAAACATACATTTCTCTTTCTCTCTCGTCATCAATAAAATGTAGTAGTTCAGTGCTCTAAATATGTCCATAATTGCCAGGAAATGTTTGTTTTTGTTTTTTTTTTTTAGTCTGTGAATTCTTTTATCCTCAGGTAAAATCTACAGACAGCTGCTTCTTCTCTATCAGATGTTTTGATGACACTGTTCACAGTTTTAAAGTTCCTAAAAACAATTCTCCTCAAACTAGAGAGGTAATTATTGACCAGTTTTTGTTAAATATTATTTATTTAAATATTATTATTTATTAAAAGGAGAGAATCCCAGCCTAACTTTGAATACAGCTAACTCTTGATAGTTAATCCTTGAGCTCTGTTATGGTTTGGGTTTTTTGTAACGTGGTTTTAGTGCTTGGATCATTTTGATGTCAGGACAACCATGCGTTGTCTCCTGCTTCTCTGCCAGAAGAAAGTGATGTCAAGAAATCCAGTTCAGTCTACTGACTTACTTTTTTTGCCCAGATGTTTGTAACAGAAAATTTAACAGCTTCCTCAAGTAGTTCCTTATTTCAGATGAGAAGAAACTTTCTTACTAATAGTGTGTTTTATTTCCAGTCTTGCCATTGGGCCCAAAGCTAAGACATTTAAGGCCACAATTTGTAAATACCAAACACTTATCTAGTAGGCTTGAATAAGAATACAATACTTGACACATGTTTTGTATGTAATATTGTGTGTACATGTATAATTTTATACACACATTTACTGACAGTGTATATTATAGTTTAGAGCTGTATAAAAACATACAAATATACATGTATGTATATTTATATATTTTTACATATCCCTAAACTCTTAAAAGTGAAGCAAGACCCAAGATGTTATCCTCCCATTCTGTTCGGCCTTGGTGAGAGCCACAGCTAGAGTACTGCATTCAATTCTCTGGACTCTCTCAAGCTTCTCCATATCCTTTCTAAAGTGTGGAGCCCAGGAGAGCCACATTCATGATCAGATATCAAGAGAACAGGCTGTATGAAGACAAGCATGGGATTCTTCAGCCTAGAGAAGCAAAGGTTTAAGGGTGATGTGGTGGCAGCCTATAAGTACATAAGCAGTGTGCATCAGGAACTGGGAGGATCTGTTCACTAGGGCACCCCAAGGGAAGACTAGGTCCAACGATCACAAACTGCTGGAAGACCATTTTAGACTAGACATAAGGAAAAACTTCTTTACTGTCAGAGTCTGGAAAAGACTCCCCACAGAAGTGGTGGAAGCACCTATTCTGGACACATTGGGGAAGCATTTGGACAACTATCTTGCTGGGATCATCCATCTGACCCCAGCTGACTTCCTGCCCTCTGGTCAGGAGGCTGGACCTGATGATTTCATGAGGTCCCTTCTAGCCCTAGTGTCTATGAAATTTCAAGACAAAAAGACTCTTGTATTGCAGTAGTGTCAGAAGATCTTATTTTACTAGACTTGATACCACAGCATGATGGACCTTGCTCCAAAGTACTTGCAGTAGAAATTGCAAGGCAGAGTAGTAATCTAGTTCTTAGAAGTCTGTCAGCACTCTGACAACCATGAAAATACTTTGTATATAATATAATACTTAGTTTTTGCAATTGGGTGGAGAGAATCTCTGAACTTGAAGCTCCGGTTACTGTTAAAGTTGAGATGTGTGCTTCTAAAATTTGTGCACTTAAATGGCTAACAGTGGGTTCTTTACCTTCAGAACTGGTTGGAAGCTATAGAAGATCACTCTGCTTACAGCACTCATTACTGCACGCAGGAGCAACTGAGTAGTGATGAGGAGGAATATGATACTGTATCTGTTGCAGAATTGGAAGAAACTCTCAAAGTATGTATGAAACTCTGGTCTGTACTCTTTTATAAGGAGAAAAGTCGTAGCACCTGAGCTAAATCAGAGCATTATTGCCCAATCTGGAAACGGTACTAACTTCCTGCCCTCATTCACTTGGCTTTTCTCATGGCTGCATAAAGTGTAATAGTGTTTATACCATTTTATATGATGTCTTATTCTTGGATACTGCACGTGTAATACAAATTGAAGTTAGTCCATTTTGGTGGGAGTAGTTTTGAAAATTACCAAGTGATAGTATGTCATTGTTATGACTTCTGATCAGCAGAGGGAGCTTCACACTTGATTTGGTAGTAACTAGACTTCATTGCAACAGTGAGGTCTAGTTTTAATTAGCCACTGGAAAAACACTATGCTCTTACTAGTTTGTTCACTTAATCATTGCCAGAATCCTTTTAGTTTGTATGCAAAATGCTTTGGCTAATTTTATCTTTTAAAGTATAATTAGTCACTTTTTAAAATATACATGCATACTATATCTTTAGAATTTGCTTCTGATAATTAGCTTATAATTGACTTATACCCTCTATCGCACCTGTCAAGCTAGCTGCTGCTTGCAAAGCATTTAATACTTGTCAGTCTTTCTTGGCTTAGCAATATAGACTATGCATTTTGCAGAACTCTCTCTTCTGGCAATAAATGCAAAGCAAAATTTTCTTTTATCTCTGTCAATTTAATTCTTATAGTGAGCACTATGAACTTCTGTAGTATAAAATGTGTGTACAATAAACTTTTTTTTACAGATAAAATCTAGCTTCTCATATAATTCACACTCAAAATTCATGTACCATGTTTTCTTCCTTAAATGTCAAATCATTCTCATCTTTCACACCATATTGAGACAGGCATCTTAAGAAAAGGCAAACTACTGATTATTAGCCATCTGTTTGTAATTAGCTTTTGTTACAATAAAATCTGATTTTAAACTAGGGACTGGTATTTTAAAACATAGAATGCAAGCCTCAGCAATATACTGGTCCGATCTATGAACTCCATTTTTAAAATGAGCAACTAAACATGTACATAATGACTATTTTAATGTATAGGTCCCTAACCTGAATTCATGTTGACTTAATACAAGGCAAACTACAACTTCAAGGAAGTATCTGAGAGGGTCTTTGGTGTTCCATGAAACACAGTTTATTCTGTGGTACTGATTCTACATTTAAACTGGTTTCATAAAACTTGTCTATTTCACAAACAGAATCTGAGTGTGTGATGGAGAAGACAGTTGTATCCATAAGGCTCATACTGTAAAGACCTTTTGAAGGAGGACTTTGAAGTGGTGTGTGCCTTTTTAAGGCTTTTACCATAGGCCCATAAGGTTCTGTTTGGTTTAGAAATGTTAGGGTAGCTTGGGTAATCACTTCCAGCCCTCCTATGGCATTCTCCAGAAAATTTCTTATTCGTCTGCTGTTAAAATTGGTTCCTTTGGACTTAAGATGATCTGGTCGTCTTCAAGCTTCCATGCTGTTTGGCTGACACCTGAAGTAGAAAGTTTTCAGAAGGCTAAACTGTGTCTGAGCAGAATAACTTAAGTGTTAGAGACCAGTTTATGCTAGCATGCTTGCAGTGCCATGAATGCAGTTTTGAAACAGTAGAAGTTTGACAAATTCTGAATGTCCTGCTATTCCTCTGAGCCGAGTACACAAACCAGATCTGCAAACTGGCAATTGGGGCAGAATTTAAAATGGTGTGCTTCATAAGACACTTCTGAAGGAACCTGTTCTGATATTGGCAGTTGTACATGCTGCTGAACTCACACCTGTGGGTCCTGGAGATGTCATGGTTCTACAAGGTCCTAGAACGCTTCTGGAGCAAATATGAACTGTACAAAGAGGCCCTAGAGACCCTGATGAACCACCATAAGATGCAGGCAGTGGTAAGGGCAAAAGATACTGTCATCCATGGACATACTAGTTGGCAACAGCTGCTGGGCCATATGGGAGTGCTTTTTCCACAACCTCTAGAAGAAGCACAGGAACTTGAACTGACAAGTAGGCTACTGGGTGCTGAGATGGGGCAGAGGGGCCCATTGAACTGCTCCAGGCAAACCTGCCAGTGGAAGAACACTGTCTGTTGGAACTGCCTGTACGCCAGGGAGGTGTAGAGGAAAGTAATCCATACTCATGATGGTGACAGAGATCAAGACCCTGATCAGATTGGTGCTGTTCCAATACTTGTCCAAGCAATGAGAGACCCTGACATCTTATTTTGACTAGTTCACTTCCTGTGAAAGGCCAGGCATCTCCTCTTGTGCAGGCACATGAGCTAGTTGAAGACTGTCAGAATGGCGCTGACTGAGCTACAGAAAGACTGAAAAAGCAGTGGGGAGAACTGCAGAGGACACATGGAAGAGAAAAGACTGGCATAGGTTGTTCAGAGGCAGGACCACCTAGAGAGAACAATGACGATGATTACTATGCTGGCAACAAGGGAAAGAACTGGGGAAACAGAGGGTGGGGAGGAGGCAGGGGCACTGAGGCAATCTTCTATGTGATATAAATGTAGATGTTTGCCTTGGACTGTCAGGTGAATCATATTGGTCATGAGACCAGCCTGTAGAGGTATGCGGGGCAGGGGGTGTACTACATAAATCTTTTTGCAACAAAAAGAAGTTTGAACTCCTATACAAATAGATACAGAAGTGCTGTGTATATGGGCAGTATGATCTAGTAGGGATCACAGAGACCTGGTGGGACTTCTCACATAACTGGAGCATAGCCATAGAAGACTACGCCCTGCATAGAAGGGACCAGGTAGGGAAGAAAGGTGGAGGTATTGCTCTCTGCGTGAAAGAGCAGGACACCTCCTTGGAAGCTGACATCAGCTCCAAAGAAGAATGGCTTGAAACCCTCTGGATCAAGCTGTGGAGGGGAGGGTGCAGCAAGAGGGACCCAACTGTAGGTATATTCTATAGAGGTCCTCCCCCTGGTCTGGTAGTTTTATCTAAAGTTTGCCTGAGAACTGATAGAGGCCATGTGTGCACAAGACATGGTCATCATGGGCAACTTCAATTATTTAGACATCTCCTGTGAGGAACACTCAGCCAGGTTGGATCAGTCACGATCCTTCCTGGCCTGTGTCAGACAGCTCTTCCTGACTAGGGAGGTGCATGGGCCAACCAGAGGATACTCTGCTAGACTTGGTTCTGACCAAAGGAGATGACATGGTGACCGACTTAAATATAGAGGGCAGTTTAGGCAACAGTGACCATGAAACCATCACATTCACTATCTGTTGCACGGTAGACAAGTCAGATAGCAGGGTAGAAGTATTAGACTCCAAAAATGCAAACTTCAACAAGCTCAGGTCGCTAGTAGGGAAAGTGCTGCGGGACTAGGGATGGAAGGTGAAAGGTTTGCATGAAGAGTGGTCGTTCCTTAAGGACACAATCCTTGAAGCACAAGAAGTCCATTCCCATGTGGAGAAAAGGTAGCAAAAGGCCTGGGAAGCCCTCTTAGCTAAATAGGGAAATTGCAGTCCTCTTAAAGAAGAAAGAGGCTTATAACAATGGAAGCTTGGGGCAGGCCCCAAATAGGACTATACAACAATGGCCTGCACTTGTAGGAAACAGATTAGAAAGGCTAAAGCAGTGACTGAACTCTTATATTGGCAACAGGAACGAAGGACAACAAGAAGTTCTTCTTTAAGTACATTGGGAGCAGGAGGAAAACAAATGGGAGTGTAGGACCTTTGCTCAACAACTCAAGACAGCTGGTTATCAGCACTCAGGAGAAAACTGAACTACTGAATGAGTATTTTGCCTCCGTATTTCACCAGGCCAAGGGAAAAATCATGCCGGGTAGGAATGACAGCCTTCCTGCTACTGCCATAGAATTGGTGAGAGATCAAAATAATAATAATAATAATAATAAAAAATAAACTTCATCTGAGAGTGCTGAAGGAGTTGGCTGAAGTCATCGCAGAACTCCTGGCAAAACTCTTCCACAACTCGTGGCACTCTGGAGAGGTACCTGAAGACTAGAAGGCCAATGTTGTGTCATTCTACAAGAAGAGGGAGGACCTGGGGAACTATAAGCCAATTGGCTTATTTTCTGTGCTGGAACACTAGGAGAGGGTTGTCGATCTATAAATGGAAAGCTTATAAATCTATCTATTAAATCTAATTATTGGGGGATTGTCTTGTATTCAAGGTTGCTTCATATTCAAGTAAATGCAGTAACTGATAATTAATGCAAACTTCTTTTGACCCTTCTGACATGTTGGTTCTAGACGACAAACAGCTTACCTGAAGTCTGGTGTTCCCCAGACTCATGTTTAATGTAACAGAAATTGTTGAGACTCCGGGAACATTTTTTTTTTTTCTTTTTTTGCCTAAATATGGAACTTGGGAGATACTGGATTAGACATGGCTAGACTTAAACACTTAAGCAATCTAGCAGCCTTGATGTTTTCCTCTTTCTTACTGCATCTGGACATTCTCTTGCCACAAAAATTTTAAATGCAACTGCTCCAACTGAAATATTGCCTAGAGTAATGTACAGTTTACTTTTTTGAGGTGGCTGACTTCAACATGTGATGGCTTATTTACCACATTCTTCTACCTGGCATGAGCTTGCAATAACTGGAGAACACAATAGCACTATTCCCCTTCATTGGAAAAGCAGCATCCTGTATCAACAACTTGTAAATAATTCTGCTCTAGTTGAGCTAAAATTACTTCACTGGAGTTTTAAAAATTTATACTGTGAAATCCAAGTACTTGGCTGTGTCACCTTGAAATAACTGTACTTCCAGAGCCTGGCACACATTTCTGGCAGCTTTTTCACTTACAGATGTAAGTTTTCAGCCTGAAACCCCTCTTGGTAGGGAACAAAAATTTCTGGAGGTGTTGTTGTTATTATTTTGCCTGTAGATTTGATTTAGATTCATCAAAAATTTAATGATTTCTTAACTCTGCAAACACAAATACAGACTGTAGCTCCTGTTTGGAATTAAAAAATGATTCGGGGCTTCTGAAGTTGGGATGTTTTGTATAAGTGGATGTCTCGGCAGCATTCTGGAACCTTGGGACCTAATCCTGAATGCAGTATCTGCACTTGCTTGGGCTTGGATCTCCTAAAATGAAGCCATGGCTTGAACCTTATAGCTTGTCAGTATTAACTCATTTTTTTTTAATTGGCCAACATGCAAGGGCAAGGTTAATGGGGAAATGGTTTCCTTGGACTCTGAACTTAATTGTTTCTTAAGTTTGAATTACAGCACAGTCCTAGTTTTTGGTCTGCGGTGGTACTTGAGTGAAGTGCACTTCAGACAAAGAACTGGAACTATGTGCATGGAAGTTTAATGCTTGGAAAAACTTCAAAACATAAATGTGGTGTCTTTCAGGCTTTGCCCTTTTTTTCTCCCTTCTCTCGGAGAGCTGAAAGAGAATACGTTGGTTCTCGGAAGCTTGTCTGTGTCCCTCCAGCTATACATTTCATCCAACAAAAGATATCGCGCTCAGAAATCTGTGTCTTAAAAATGTGCCATACATTTTGGTATACGAGTTGCAACCCCTGCTACCCTCCAAAAGGATGATATTGTAGAAACTTAAGTCGACTGAATTTCAAATTTATCACAATGGCTTCAGTTTTGTTACATAGCTGCACATTATAATACACCTTGGCCTAACTTTTTCAAGCGAGGAAGTGTCTTGTACACCAAAAAATACTGTAAGCTACTTGTGACTTGCACGTAGTATTTTGTCTGTCTGATCTTGGGATGAAATTTTTCAAAACACTTCGCTTTCTCTGAAGAGTACTAAGATTATTTAATATAGATGAAACATGTGAGTACTTTTTTCAGGTGCTTGTTTTGAAATGTTTTTTAATCTTTGTTTCTAGAAGGCACAAACATGCCAACAAAGACTAAATAAGGAGATTACGGACTTCCTCACAATGGCTAAATCACCAGATACTGCACGAGGTAAAACTAGTAAACTTCAGCTTCACAATTTCATGATGTGTTGCCTTTTTTATTTCCCAAGCAACTTCTTAAAGATGGGCCGCTTAATGAACTAAATGTTAACTAGAATCTTCAGAAGCTTGCAAGATTTCATAGACATTAGGGCTGGAAGGGACCTCGGGAGATCCCCGAGTCCAGCCCCCTGCCCCAGAGGCAGGAAGTCAGCTGGGGTCAAAGGATCCCAGCAAAATAAAAGAACATGACAACAACTGTTTTAAATTACCAATCAAGAATAAGTCACTTTCCAAGAATAGGTAACAGCTGTTGCTTTAGTAGCTTCTCAAAAGCTTGATTGTTCCTATCAACATGGCCCCTACCAGCTATGGAGTGCTCTAGCGCTAGTGAAATTTTGTTATTGTATTCAGCAATTGTGTTAAAACTGGAAGTCCAAAATTGTGTGTGTTTGTGTTTTTTTTCCAATGAACAGCACAAGCAGTTGATTATCAAATATAATGCTCTTCATAAAAGGTATAAACAGTCTCACTGCCTGACCAACTGCCACTTTATCTTCCTTCTCTCAAGAAACATGTGTAATGGCTCATTGCAGTACCAAACTGAAATTGGGGTGTGTGGGCTGGTTAAAATTTTTAAATACAAGTAAACTGGTATGGGGCAGTGACATGATGTACATTCCAGTGTCCCTGTCACAATGATGTGCCAAACAAAACTTGGGAGTTTTTTCAACCTGTGCCATACACCTTATCCACTAGCTTAAATTTCCACTTAACAAGTGGAACTTTCACTATTTTTAGACTCTACAGGAATTTGAACTGCTTGAGAGAGACCTTCACTTGTTTCATTTTTGTATGTAGAAGAATATAGGGGGGGAAATCCATTGATCACAAATTTTCAAAATGCTTGTTTTATTTAAAATACGGTTAGAATCCAAAGAGTAGCAGTCGTAGAAAATTCCTTTAATCAACAGGTCTGTTCCTCTGTGTGTGTGTGTGTGTGTGTGTGTGTGTGTATGTAATTTCATAGATTTCATAGACATTAGGGCTGGAAGGGACCTCGGGAGATCATCGAGTCCAGCCCCCTGCCCAAAGGGCAGGAAGTCAGCTGGGGTCATAGGATCTCAGCAAGATAAGCATCCAGTTTACTCTTGAAGGTGTTCAGTGTAGGTGCTTGAACCACCTCCGATGGCAGGCTGTTCCAGACCTTGGGGGCTCGGACAGTAAAGAAATTCTTCCTTATGTCCAGTCTGAAACGGTCTTGCAGGAGTTTGACTGTTCAACCTAGTCATCCCTTGGGGCGCTCTGGTGAACAAACGTTCCCCCAGATCCTGGTGGTCACCCCTGATACACTTATAGGTGGCCATCAGATCACCCCTGAGCCTGCGCTTTTCCAGGCTAAAGAGTCCCACATCTCTCAGCCTATCATTGTAAGATCTGTTTTCCTGACCTCTGATCATGCGCGTGGCTCTCCTCTGGACTCTCTCAAGCTTCTCCACAACCTTTTTGAATTGTGGAGCCCAAAACTGGACGCAGTACTCCAGCTGCAGCCTCACCAAGGCCGAGTACAAGGGGAGAATGACGTCCCAGGATTTGCTCGAGAAGCATCTATGGATGCAAGCCAGCGTTTTGGCCGCTTTACTAGCCGCAGCATCGCATTGCAGGCTCACGTTCATCTTGTGGTCAATGATGACCCCCAAGTCTCTTTCTTCTGTAGTGCTATCCACTGTAGCACTGCCGAGCCTATAAGGATGCTGCAGGTGTTTCCTCCCAAGGTGGAGAACCTTGCATTTATCGGTGTTAAACACCATGAGGTTCTCGTCTGCCCATTTGCTGAGCTTGTCCAGGTCAGCCTGGATCACCCGCCTATCTTCTGGCGTGGATGCTTTGCCCCAAAATTTGGTGTCATCGGCGAACTTGGCCAGTCCACTCCTGACTCCAATGTCCACATCATTAATGAAGATGTTGAACAGTATGGGTCCCAGGACAGAGCCTTGAAGGACCCCACTGGTCACAGGTCACCATGATGAGTGACTGCCATCAATTACAACCCTCTGGGTCCGACCACGGAGCCAGTTTCCCAGCCAGTGGATCGTGGTGGAGCCAAGGCCACAACTGGCCAGTTTGGCCAAGAGGTGATCATGGGATATCAGGTCAAAAGCTTTTTTGAAGTCAAGATAAATGACATCAATCTCTTCTCCCTTGTCCAGGTGATAGGTCACCTGGTCATAGAAGGAAATGAGATTGGTCAAACAAGACCTACCCGCAACAAACCCATGCTGGCTGTCCCTTAGAACGTTAGCCTGGGCCAGTCCCTCAAGGATGGCCTCCTTAATAAACTTTTCTAAGCTCTTCCCCAGGATAGAAGTCAGGCTAATGGGCCTGTAGTTAGCCGGATCCGCTCTCCTCCCTTTCTTGAAGATCGGCACCACATTGGCCTTCTTCCAGTCTTTGGGCACTACACCAGAGCACCAGGAGTTTTCAAAGATCCGTGCCAGGGGCTGGGCTATGACGCTCGCCAGCTCCTTGAGTACCCTGGGGTGCAGGTTGTCAGGGCCGGCTGACTTGAAGGTATCCAGCTTCTCAAGGTGTTCCTTCATGAGGTCAGCATTTATGGAGGGTAGGGGATCCCCATCACCTGGATCTCCCTGTCCCATAGCAGGCATGGGCGTCCCATGGGACTGATGAAAGACTGACGCAAAGAACCTATTTAATAGGTTGGCTTTTTCCTGGGCGTCAGTTGTCAGTTGCCCCATCTGGTTTAGCAGGGGTCCAACATTGCCCTTGCTTTTCCTCCGGCTCCCCACATATCTAAAAAAGGACTTTTTGTTGTCTTTGATGCTTGAAGCTAGTTGGAGTTCAGTTGCAGCCTTGGCTTTCCTGGTTTGCTCCCTGCAGGACCAGACCAGTGCAGAATAATCCTCCTTGGAGGTGAATCCTGTCCTCCATCCTTTGTAGGCTTTCCTTTTTTAGCCGCAGGAGGTCCGCTAGGTCCCTGGAGAGCCAGGGGGGCTGCTGTGCCTTCTTGCTGCCTTTCCTCCGTGTTGGAACAGATTTAGCTTGTGCACTGAGGATCGCTTCCTTGAGAAGCAACCACTCTTCTTGAACTCCCATCTCCCTGGGGTCATGGTCCCTAAGGGCCTGACCGACAAGCCTCTTGAGCTTGTCAAAGTCGGCTTTTCTGAAGTCAAGGACTTCTGTGTTGCTGACTGACTTGCCAGCTTTACGGCGGATGGTGAAGGTGATCAGCTCGTGGTCGCTGTCACCCAGCTTCCCATCAATCACTAGGTCGCCGACTAGGTCGTCCCCCGTAGCCAGTACCAGGTTGAGCAGCGCTTTGCCTCTCGTTGGCCCATACTCTACTTGAGTCAGGTAGAGGTCATCCATGCACGAGAGAGAGCTTTGCAACCGCTCGGATTTTGCTGAGTGATCTTCCCACGAGATGTCCGGGTAATTGAAGTCACCTATGACAACCAAGGTCCTGGAGCAAGCGGCCTCAGTCAGTTCCCAGGCGAACTCCTGGTCAAGCTCGGGACTTTGAGTGGGAGGTCTGTAGTAGACTCCCACCGTTGTGTCCCCTGTGCCGTATTCCCCACGAATTTTTACCCAGAGGGTCTCTAGCTGTCCATGCCGGTCGCCAACATCCGCTTGCAGGGACATGTAGCTTTCCTTCACATAGAGAGCTACACCCCCACCCCTTTTGTCAACACGATCCCTCTTGTACAGGGTATAGCCCTCTATACCTGTGGTCCAGTCATGGGTGGAGTCCCACCAGGTCTCCGTTATCCCAGTGACGTCATAATTCTTTGCACTGAGCAGGAGGATGAGCTCCTCCTGCTTGTTGCCTAGGCTCCTGGCATTAGTGTACAGGCAGGCAAGTGTGCCCTTGGGGGCTCTTGCCTTGGCCACAGATTGTGCCAGAGCTGGGGCAGGGGTGGGCTTCCTTAAGTGCCTTGGTCTGCTGGCTTTGCCTTGGTCTGCTGGCTCAGCGGGCCAGCAGTGGCAATAGTCCCCCACCCCTTCCCCCAGCAGGCTTAGTTTAAAGCCCGGTGGAGCAGGTCAGCCAGCCTGGCTGAAAAGAGCCTCCTCCCCAGGGGGGAGAGGTGGAGGCCATCTCTTCCCAGCAGCTTTGAGTCCAAACTGCTTTAGTAAAACAAAGCAAGTATCATAAACTCAGACCCAAGGTGCTAGTTACTTGCATCTGTGCAAGCCCACTACCTTCAACACCATAAAACAGACATCTAGCAGATCTATTGAAAGTGATTGATCCAAAAAAACTCAGCTTGATTCAATCCCAGGAAAGACTGAGGCACTAGCCTTTTTAAAATGAAATTTAATTCCTCTGTCAAGTGAATGCACACCTTGATTTTTTTTTATTTATTTATTTATTTATTTATTTTTTAAAGCATGTGTAGACAGTCCTGGAATCCCATGATGCTATTTGACTACAAGGAGTAGCCATGGACAATAGGTAATTGAGGCCTGTGTCCTTTTTCTGAAAGTACTGCATTACCAGAACAGGCTTTTCAAATACTAAACGGCATTAAACAAACTCTGTAGGTATAAAGGTCAATCACAAACATCTTTACTAGGTCTTAATTTGATTGGATCTTGTTACTGTGGAAATCAAATGGAGCAAAGCTAAGTGTCCAAACTAGCTGGATTCAGTCGACCAATTTTGGGTTTCATTTTGGCTTTGTTTTAAAGCCTACTGTTATCAGAAATCTAGACATGGACATGTTTAAATAGAGTGCTGACTATGCAGCTAAGGATCCTGCTACATGTTACATCTGGGATGGGATTCAGCTGTTAATTGCATCGAAATTGGTAACCCTGGATCATAAATAGTAACCCTGATGCATGTTAAAGCTAATTTTATGATTATAGAATTGTGTGACTATGGTATTATTAAGGTGAGGGTTTTTCCCCCATTTAACATGGTGGGGGTGTGTGTGGAAGGGGGGTGCACCTCACTTCAGATTGTGTATAAGACTAGTGGGGATAGGCAGCTGCTATGATTCAGGCTCCAGCCCCTGTGGGGCCATAGCTGCAGCTGCTGCCTCTGTACCCCACTATATCTCCCCTGCAGTCTCTTCTCCCCATCTTTCTCCTACCCCCTCCATAGAGCAAGGATAAGTGGGAGACTGTGGAGGGAGGGGGAGGGGGTGGGGGAAACAGGCACAAGAAAGGAAGTTTCTTGATGACTCTTCCCTCCCCTCCCACACACACATGGACCTCTGCCTCTCCACTGCCTGCCCCCCTGCTATGGTGGGAGAGAGAAATTTTAAGACCACTATAATGGATTCCATACATTTATACATGGAAAATGTATAAATTTACTATGGGGGGGGAGGTCATCTTAGATTGGGGTAGATACAGTAGCAAATGAGCAACAAAGATGTTCCATATATAATGTAGAACATCTTTTGTAGTATGTTTTAATTGAACCTGTGGCATGTTTATGCTGACCCATGATAGATCTCGATACTCAGCAGACCACAAAAGGGTTTGGCATGGGGCAGCCCCAGGGAATGGAACACAGCTGTCCCCTACCTGATCACTGAGATTTGGGCTGGGGGCAGCACTGGGTCCTGGACCTAGTAGACCTGCCAAATCCCTGGATGCAGAATTTGAGGTGGGGGGGAGGGCATGCTGTGAGCCCAGTGCTAAGGACCATCTCACTAATCTTGGGTTCACTGCACCCTGGACTTTAAGGGAGCCTCTGATTCCCCTATACTGGACAGCCCATTCAGAGTTTTCATACCTGGGTTTTTGACAGGTGGCTATTGTTGACCTAGCTTGGGCAACCCTGATCTTAAACCTCACTTGAGGACTTGAACCAGCCTGGTGCACTTCTCATATGTCCAGTCTGCTAATTGATTGTTGGCTCTAGCTTCAGGGGGACTGGAATCCATTGCTCATAATCAGCTGACTGTCAGCCCCAGCTGGACCTACAGTCATTCATCTTTCAACTTGCTGGCATAGGGGGAATGTGGGATTGTGATCCCAGGCTCCCCCTTGCATTGGCACTGGCACTGACAAATAGTAACGGTGTGATTGTTGGGATTGGAGATCTGATCCCAATTGTGCCTCTTGCCATGCATGTGTAACATGACAGGAGGCACAATTATTAGGATAAGGGATTGGATTCTATCATGATTAAATGTGATTGAACATTAGATGTGGCCTAAAACTTTTCAAAAACCAGTGAAGGGATGCAAAAGTGTAACTTCTTTTTAAGCTAGCCATCCCAAAATTGCAACATTGATTTTGTATTAGCAGGGCAAAACCCCACACAATGTATTTAGGTTCACTTTAAAAGAATTTTATTCAGTTTTGTTGCTTTTTTTGTTCTTCTAAAAAATAAAATGATAAAAATGTTTTTGCAACATGTATAGTTTGTTTGTAATAGTCTTTGAAGCCTTTTGGGTCCCAAGAAACTGAATCTGACACTAAAAAAAAAATCTGCCCTCACACTGTCAAATTACAAACTCTCATTTCCATGGAGCTGTTTGGTTATTCTCAGGTTTAGTAGAAACAGTAATAATGGTGAAGAGCTTGTTTCCACTTACTTATTGTGCCTAGTCCTGTGAAAATGACTGTTGACTCCAAACTACTGTTGGAGGAGAGTAGTAACTTATCAGTTTTTAAATATATACTGCCTCCAATTTGATGCTTCAAATTATAAATACTTATTATGCAGAATCCCAGTAGCTAGGTACAGAAATAACTTCACTGTTCCTTCTACCCATTCTCTAATGGTATACAGTTGCCTTGAATTGACTGAAGACCTTTAGTGGTTTGGGGCCTGACTACCTCAGTCAGACAGGCTTGTCTGGGGCAATAGAACTAGCCTTTTCCAAGGATAAGCTCTCTTGAGGTGAAAGTAAGTATCTTATTGGAAAGTCCTCTTTATGGAACTGTCTTCTGGAAATGCCTCAAATGAATCTAAGACTAGCCATAATGGAAAAATATCTTGCCCGTCTCCTTTTGCCAGATTCCTGAACACACTTGAAGAAATTAGATGATTGGCATATGTAGAACTTGCAGTAAAAGAAACTTGCTGTAGAAGAGGTAAAGAGTAGATTATTGCATCTAGGTTTTTTGCCTTTTGAGATGCTCTTCTGTTGGTCCCAATGGTGATCCAACCAGCTTCTAAAGTCTGCTAATGAACACAACTTTGTAGTATATTATTGAAACTTAAACATGGGCAACCTGAAAACTTGGGATTTTTTTATACAAGGTTTGGGTCTAAGTCCAAATTATTCTTCCATTGTATCTGTATAGCTGAGAAGATCTAGAAATATAATATAAAAGATGATAACTAATGTATGGATTGCAAAATATATATTATGCATCTAACTGCTTTTGTGTGGCTTGAAAATTTTTTAAATTTTGAAGGATTTTTTGAGGCTGGTGCAACTTTGACACTCTAAATCCTTTTGTGTTTGTATTGAACTTGGTGCTAATTAATACTCTTGTCTTCATGGCCTTCAAGACCCAGCTGACACTTGCCAAATGTGCTTTTTAGACACTTTAATTGTCTCTGCTCTTTCTACTCTGCCCCTTGCTTTCATAGTTCTGTTGCAATAAGGGCTGTCTTTCACATTTTCTAATTCCAGTTATTCCACAAAGTAGAATTATGGCAAGGATGGAGGGGAAACTTGCTTAGTTAAAATACTCAATCTGTCATGCAGCATAGCCTAAGTGTTCTTGTGATTCCATTCTCTTACCTGGATACCATTTGAGATGGAAATGTTCAGAGAGGGAGGAAAGATTTCTGTGTAGCTTATACTTATCTCTGATGGGTATGGTCTTGCTGGCTTTGTCTCCCCCACTTTCACCTGCCATTTTTCAGCAGTCCCTTTTTGGATTCGTATTTCTTGAACACTAATTGTCCAGTTTGACCGTGGCTTGTCATTTGGGGTTTTCTGCTTTAGCTTCCTGATATAACGCAATGGCAGAGTTTACCATATTACTATTTCCTGCAAAATTGCTGTAACCTGCTTTATTTGGATGATAGATTCCATGACTTGCATGGAGATGACTTTGCAACAACGAGTGTAAAATAAAAAGGGGGAGGAAGGAGCTGCCTTTAACCATCTTCAGGAAGTCACAACTTGTATCTGGCTCTCCTAGACATGCTGTGAGTGGGAATGTGTCTATTAGGTACAATACATGGGCCTATCACCTTTCCCAAGCTTGGGGACAATGGGGAGAGAGCTTCTGCACTATTTTAGATGGACTGTTACTGCATCTCTGGCCTTGAGGTGTATACTAGGACTTAGGTGGGATATTTAGCTGAGAGCTTGGGAGTAAAAATTGTACAAAATCTGTAGTGGTCTCCTGTAATGACTTGCCTTTGGAAATCTTGACTTTCAGGAATGGCTCCTTCACTGCTGCAGAAAGTTGAAGTGGTCTCTGAAGTATCAAGAGAAACACATGAAGCCTTGGGCAACTGCCTTAAGCTTTTCATGAAGCAGGAAGGGGTATGTATTGCTACACTGCTAAGAATTAAATTGTATTGGCCATCATTTCTAATAGCTTTGCTTAACCAGCATAGTGGACCAAATGTACCTCTGTTAGGCATTCTTTTGGCTAATAACAGCCAGTTTGCAAACTGGCATTTCCAAAGAAAATGTAGCTTAAGTTCCTGGATGGCTTGTTTTTTGTTTCTGTAATCCTTATTTTCTTTGCATGTTATACAGATGTTCAGTTTCTTTCTACATGCCCAAAGAATCCTGGTTTTTGTCTTTAGATAAACAAATGTTTAATAGTTTTTGATAGGTTGTTTTTAAACTTTTTTTTGTTTGTTTTTTGTTTTTGGAGGGGCGGTGAGGGAAGTGGGAAGCAAGTCACCTTTTTATTCCATTTACTAGTACTAACTTCTTTAAGGTGTAGTAGCGAGTGTCCAGACTCTCAGATCCTGGGGGATAACAGGTTCTTTAATATTCCAGTGAACTTCTTTGAACGTGTCAAATAGTGTAGTGTCACTGGACTCTTCAAAGTTGTACAAGCCTGTTTCAGTTGTAGCATCTAACTTCAAATATGACTACATGCTCATTTACTTCCTTCTGGATGTTGATCTCCAGAGGGCACCTTTAGAAACTGTATATCCATAAATTGAACTATATTCCTGGCTTAGTATTAAAGTAAATCTTCCTTCAGTTCAGTCTTGTTTTTATCTGGAATTTTTTTCTCTCAAAGCATTTGCTGGTGTTGTGAGTTGCTTGTGTGTGTGTGTGGTTTGTTTTTCTTAACAGAGCCATACAAATTGGCTTCATTGTCAAAGTATGAATAGGAATGAGAAATCCTGGTGCAAACCTACTCTTAGTCACAAGGCTTTTACCCTTCATGAGTCAAGATGCACCAAAATAGAGCAAGTAGAGAAAGGTCTGTGCCTTTTTACAGATCAGCAAAATTTTGTTTTTAATACCTAAAGCCCCCATATCCCACTTGTGAAATGAAGAAGAATCTAACCAGTTTGTCTTAATGGAGGGGTCCTTATTCTGTAATACTTAGTAAAGTTGTGGAAATCTGTCTCATTTGAAGCAACATTAGATTTGATAACACTAAAAAAAGTGAAGTTAAAAATTAAAAAACTGCACAGATTTGCTATTCAGAACCATGTGTATGAATATTGTACAGAACTCCAGTTCTTAATCTGTGGAAAATGGTGGGGAGAAGAGGTGCTGGTTTCAGTGGAATAATTGGAGCTACTGTCAGAACTGACACAACTATCCGGTCATGGGGAGGGCAGATAAAATCTGACACTCATGAAATAATGCTCAAATCCGGTTTCATCATTCCTGAGCTCACCTCCTTATTAAAGACAGCTCTTAACGTTGCAGAAGGTGATGGGTCCTTGGTGTTTTACAGAGCACTCCCAATGGGTGCTCCCCCCCCCCTTTTTTTTTTTAACTTTCTCATTTTGATTTTGAACAAGTGTTGCTCTTGCCTTAACGCTATGTGAATATATTCACTCATACTGAACAGACCACTAGGAACAAGCGTAAAAGTGCCATATACTTGGTTTTTACGCTGAGTCCATTAAGAGAGGGGCAAATCCTTTTTAATCTCTTGTGCTACTCACGTCTGCTGTAGTTTGCAGGTTTCTTGCCTGTTTCAGGGGGCGGAGGTGAGAGAGCTGAGCTTGTGTGCAGTGAGAGGTGCGGGGAGGTGCCGCCTCTCCCCCCCCGCTCTACTCCCTGCTGCAAGCAGCCGCCGCAGGGCGGGAGGCCCCCGGTGCTGTCCTGCTTAGGGGCCTCTGCCCGGCCTCTTTCCTCCGGGCGGGCGCCGGGTGCAGCGAGCTCCTTTTTAGGAAGCGGAGGCGGCTCTGCGCCCCCCCCCCCGTCCGGGGGCTGCGGCGGCCCCGGGGACCAGCGGGCTCTCGCGATAGGCGCTGCGGAGCCGCCGCCGCCGCCCGCCCCGAGCGGGGGGGGGCACTGCGATCCGGGGCGGCGGCGCGGCCGTGCCCTCAGCCTGCGGCCGCGGCAGCTCGCGCGCGCAGGTAGGTGCGGGGGGGCTGCGGGTGTGTGGTGACCCTGGCCTGAGCCGAGCTCCTGTCCTGACTTTTTTTTTTTTTCTCCCCCCTGGGGGCAGGCTGCTGAGCCACACAAGTGTATGGAAAGATGAAGTGATTCAAGCGGGAAAGAGGACCCCCCCCCCCCAAACACGCACACTCCTTCCCTATCCCCTGCTTTACAAACCGGATGTTTTCGTGCATTCACTTCCCCCAGGGAGGGAGCTGGCTGTGGCTTCTGCTGCTTCACAGCAGTCCCTGACCTTGAGCCAGGTTTAACGCCCTTCCACCCAACGCTGGGTTTTGCTGTGGTCTCGACAAGGGTGCGGAGCCATCTCGAGGCTGTCATGTCTCTGCAGGAAGCCGGTGGCTAAAAGGATCCACCCTAAACTTCCCCTACATCTCAACCAGGGACCCAGGGCTCCGGGGGTGGGGGCGGTGAGATCCTGGCAAGGGGGTGCAGGTGCCATGAAGCAGTAGCACCATTAGATGTGGAAGTGTGATTCACAAGATTAAAGCCAGAGGTTTCAAGTTAAATCCAGAGTGTTTTAAAATAATTCAGACCTGCTGTGATCTTTCCAAGTTCTTTGCAACGGAAAACTAGCTCTTATTTTCAAAGAAGAGGGAAAACTTAAGAGGTGGTGTTTTCCACAGGATGCCTTGTCTGTCAAAATTGAATTGCTGCCCTAGGTGCTTTTGGTTTCAGGCTTCTCAAGGGGTATATTTCTCTAAGGGGTATATTCATAAGCTGGTTTAGAAGTGGCTTTTGGTTTTGTTTGTTTATTTTTTCTGTTGGTGGGGCTGGGGTTGAGTGTTTGAGCTTCACAGTTTTCTGAGTTACTGTAGTGAATGAAACTGGACTAAAGGAAAAAATATCAGTTTTGCTTAAGTTGGCTTTTGTTTGCATCTTGCATCAGAAGATTGCAGCAGAGTGCATGTCTACTGTGAAGTTTCTAAATTTCTACTTCTTTATGTTCTGTGGTGGCTTTGGCAACAGGCAAGTTGCCACTTCTTACTGATTGTGGATTTAAAATTGATAACTAAAGTAGGCACTTTTTTTTTTTTTTTTTTAATTTGCCAGAACTTCTTTTCACTCTGACCTAGGTAATTTTCAGAAGTAAAACTTTTTAATGAACACCTGTAAGAAATTCCCAGAGTCGACAATTTGGGGAAATGCAGGATTATTTGATTTGAGCACAGTAAAACTGAAGTAATCTGGTCTTGCAGTGTAGATGCTGTAGGACAATGCATCTCTTTTGTCTTCTGAGAAATCTTAAGTTTCTTCAGAGTCCAGTGCAATATCTCAAACTTGGACAACTATCCCCAAGGTGTAATATATATTCCACTGTCCTTGCATGTATTTTTTGGCGAGTCTTGTTCATATACATACACTTTTTTGGGTTTGATCTTAGTATTTTTGCAGTATTATGGTGGTAGAAGGCCACTGGTCTGCAGATTTGCTTACTTCTAAGTCTCCTTAGATTACACTGGAAATGTCAACTAGGCACAAGGTTAGTTATATCATGAATATTTACCACAATCTTCCTCCTGTCTTTTAAAAAATGCCGCATGCTTTTTAAGGCACAGGGCTTCCTATGTTTACAAAGCACCTGCTATAGGAATGTCCATCTTGTGACCTAGGAGCCAAAATTATGATGTTAAGGTGACAGTTAGTTTACATTTTAGACTGTCAACTTGTTACCCTGTGGACTCTTTTAAATATAGTGGTTTTTTTAATGACCCCACTGGTACAGGCAGATAATGGAGTCTGCTTCCTACCACCTAAGGAGAAACTCTGATATGAGCTCTTGGATAAACTGCATGAAGGTATAGATAGGGACTGCTTAGCAGTTCTTCCTTGGCCTCTAAACTGCATTGCAGGAAAGTATGGAGAATGCTTTTAGTTGCTATATTGCCTGCCAGGCTGTGTGGGAGGCTAGGGAGAGAAGGATAACCATCTTGGCCTTAAAGTGCAAAAGGTGCCTCCCCTTTCCCACCCCACCAGGGTATTTTAGATGTAGAACAGTGATTCCCAACTTGTGTGCTGGAACACCCTGGAGTGTCCTGAGATCCTTCAAAGGGTGTTCTGGGGTGTCGCACAATGTTACCACTGTTAGGTGTGCAAACATGATTCATGAGATTTAAACCCAGAACTTTCAAATAGGAATCCAGAGCATTAAAAACATTCTGACCTGTTGTGATTTTTCTGTGTTGTTCGTAACTGAAATATTGCTCAGTTGTTCGTTGGTTTTGTTTGTTTTGTGGGGGGTGGTTTTGAGTGCAGAGAAAAAGGGGTGGGGGGAAGAGTGTGAACAATCAGAATTGGCATTTTTCTGAAGTATGCCATGAGTCTAACAAGTTTGAAAAATGCTGATGTAGGAAGAGAGTAGCTGGAAACCAGCAACCAGGTTGTTTTATGATTCCCTGGCCTACATTTCAGCAGCATAAACACTGATCTACTTATCCCCACTGGTTGCCATTCCCAAAGGAATTAAACCCTTTGGGGAAAGTAACAGATTATGCTGCACTGTTGTCATTCCCTCTTCCACCATCTGTAGTCCCTTCCAGCCCTACTTGTATCCCATGGAGAAGTCACGGTGGGTGAGGGGGATGATGCTGACCAGTTTCTTACACCTGTGGTAGACTTGCAGGTTACTTGTGCTCCCATCTCTGCTGCTGTGCTCAGGAGGTAGAAAAGAACAGGATCAAGAAAGTGTCTTATAGTTTATGGCCCCTCAAATGCTTTTGTGGTATTTAACTTTGGCCCAAAGTCTAACCCTTACCCCCAAATATAAAATTAAATACTGAATTGTCAAAGTGGGTTTTCATCTGAACTAGGACATGTATATAAAAGCAGGGACATACCCACATTTGTGATTGTGCAGATTTTGTTGAAACTGCAAAATTGGGTGATCTCCACAAAATCTGTTTGGGGCGGGGGGTGGATGACGCTTAGTAAAAAAATAAAAAATGCTGGCTCCCCAGTGGGATCCAGCAGTCTTCCCAGCTGTGCAGCCTACCTGGGTGAAGGAGGGAGGGAGCTGTAAGCAAAAAGGTTAATGCCCCTGCCTCTTGCCACTGATTAGCTGAGAGGGCTTTCTGTCATGGAGCCCTACCCCCCTCCACCAGTCAGTGGTGAAGGACGGGGCCATATGACAGACAACCCTCTACCAATCAGCAGCACGGCCACTGAGGCCCCTTGGCCAGTCGAGGCATGGGAGGGCCCTAGCCGCTAAGCCTCAAATGCCAGCTGGCTCCATGATCCGCTGGTGAAATCAGCTGGCCACCTCCTTCTGAGTTGTGTTAGACCCCTACTATAAATACTTTCCCATACAAATAACATTCTGAGAAGTGAACAGTTGAAAATCCAACTGTTCTTCCAAAGTTGTGTTGGGACCTTATTCCATGTCACTAAGTGAAATAAATTGAGTGTCATGGTTAGTGGACTGCCATTAAACTGGGATTTGTCTTCCGCAAAAATGCGGTTACACCATTACACAGTCCCTTTTGCCAGTTCACATACTTATCTGGTAACAGTGGTTTTCTTTTTCTTGAAGCATACATCCTGTTTCCTGTGTAACAAATAAAACCAAAAGCATGTTTTCATCCGGATGAATGCCCCCTTATGGGATAAAGTTGGCATAATAGTATCAATTTAAACCAAGGTGGAGTGTATCATGGGGTGATGCATGTGCTTGGTTCTCCAATACTGTTCAGCTAAAGAGAGATGAGACGCCTTCTTGTCAGCCTATACCTCGTAGCAGTAGTATCCAAAGGCTCCTGGCATAGTTGGGATGTTTTTGTTGTGTTTGGAGATGATATTGGATAACACTGTTCCTGTGTCAGATCCTCTCGCCTCTGCCCTTTCACAATTAAGTGAGGGGAAAATGGTATTGTGTGTGAGCAGGATGGTGAGGATGAAGGTAATGACTGCACAAGGCTACATTTCAACCAAGTTGTTATATAACCCTGGATTTTGATGGTACAATGTACACTGTTCTCCCCTTGCTATATACTTCAAGTTGTTTTCGTCTCAGTTGTCTGGTGGTGTAGGATGCTAGGTATGGGGTGGTGAGGACCCTCTTCTCCATGAAGTCCAGACGAGGGACTCCAGTAACCCCATTTCTTGGGTAGTAGAGAAGTAATGTTAATTTTCCCAAATCTGCCTGTTGTGGGATTTGAGAGAGCCAGCTGAAAGCAGACCATCCTAGTAACTGGACTGTCTGGCTAGGGGCCTATTAACATGTGCTTGCATTCAGAAACATGTTCATATTCCTTAATACCTTGTTCTCTTTTTAATCAAAATGCTTTTATACAAAAGTCTTGTCTAATCAAGCCTCACATGCCATAGCACCACAGAAGTGGAAAAAAATTAAGCTTTGAAGCATTTCTTGAAATGTATTTATATTGAATTCTGGGGATAGATTCATTATGCTGATAAGCCCAAGGCCAGAAGCACCTCTGGGAAGCTTGGCTTGATATGATAATTGGCAGTGCATACAAATTTACTTTTATAACTCGCAAATGCAGCACAATCATCAGAAAGCTGTTTTTTCCTTTTGGGAGGTAAAGCTATCATTTTATAATATACTGTTGCTTTTGTAAGCCCTCTAGGCAAATATTGTATGGTGTCTAGGACAATGGGGTCTAGGCCTCCTCAAGGAAAGGCTCTTGGACACATGTATTTTGTTTTGATAGCTGAAAGTTCAAACTAATCAAACCATTGAATTTCTAAACAAAATCTTCTTTTTGCTTTCTTTGAAAGGATATGTTTTCCTTCTCATCAAACTATGACTGTGACTAGTTACGTAGCCAGGATGCAATTCTGCTGTTGTGTTCCACTAACCTATGAAACATCAGAATGAGGGTAGTCCTTTAGCCCCTCAGCAAATGAAACAGCTACTTACTATTGCATATCCTAGAGAGTGGCTTAGTGTGGTTAGAGTAGGGCTTATTAATTTTATATTATGTTCTTAAACAGACTTGTGCCATTAATTTCTAATTATTACACTATTTCACATGGGACCTTGGAGTGAAGCTGCATCCATTAGCAGATAGAATAATCTTGGCTTAAAGCAGTTCTTGGCTAGAACCCCAGAACTAACCTTAAAGTTTATGCATAGCTGTGAGGACATAAAGCGCAAACATAAATACTTAATGGAATGTGTGTTCTTGGGGTTTGGGGGGTTTTTTGAGAATATATTCCCACAACTGAAGAAAAATGGTTCATAGAATCTCCTACTACTTCAGAGTGGATTTTTAGCCCAGAAAAGGAACTTTGCAGGGATTTGAGGGAGGGAGCAGAATGCAAACCATAAATGCGATGCTTCTTTACCACCTTTTCTGGGAGTGACTTTTCTTTGATGTCCTAAAAAGCAAGCTGGAAAGGGCATTGTGCAATTCTACATCATGAAACTAGGCAAGATTGACAGACCTGTTTCTTTGCTCAGTTTAGGAAACTGGAATAACTTAAAATGAATATCAGTTGTTTTGGAATATAGACTAGAACTCTTAAGGATACTATTTGGAACCAAGTTCCAAAAGTTGTGTAACTTACACTAGACTTTCTGATCAGAGTATTTTTGGTTAAGAAATGCAAATATTCAAGACATGAAATAGGCTTAAAGTAAAAACAGAATAAGCTTAAGGCTACACCTCTGCAGATGTTTCTTTCTGATATTGCTGTCAGTGCATGTTTGCTTATACATGTTTTGGAGAGTAAACACTATTTTTAGCAAGTAGTGAATGTTTTGACTTCAGTAAATATCTAGCTAGTTTTAAGGAGGAATCATTTGGTTTCCTTTCTTGACCTTCAGTTGAAACCTATTTTTATTTTTATTTTTTTTAATAATGCTGTCTGTCTTGTAGAGCTAATAGAACTGTCTTTTGAGAAATTTAATACTGGATGAAGAAAGTAAGTTTTCATCTTTTTCCAACTTCGGAGGTTGGAAAGTAGTTGAGCAGTTACAATATCAATAACTTTCTAATACAGGCTTTTTCCCCTTCTGCAAGTATCGCTGAGAGCTTTTTAAGCTACATGGCTAAATTTGGTGCTGATAACTTTTAAGATCTTGCTAAGTTTTTAGTGTAGAATTTTCAAAAAAAAAGCTTTGATTTATGTCTTTATGACATGCAAACTGAGAACTGATAAAACATATTTACTCTCCTTACAAAGACTTGGTTAGTATTCAGATAGCACTTTCTCAAATGCAGAAGGGTTTTTCTTTCCTCTCCCCTCCTTGCCCTGTTGACACTATGTACTTGGCTTAGTCACACTTGGTTTCTCTGACATCAGTTCTTGAGCTTTCAATAGAGAATGTGTACTATATCCTACCGTGGTATCCTAACACAACTTGTAAATATTATAACACATAAGTGGAAAATGAGTATTGTTAGTCCTACCCTTGGTGCTTGGTCCAAAATAACAGCAGGGATTTACATGTATGGTATAACTTCTTCAAAGGCAATAGCATGTACAAGGTGTCAGTAGGTATGGAATCTAGCCTGTTATCTACTTTTGCTCGCACTTTCCACAGTAAGATCTTGCTGTCCCTTTGTCATTCTCTGAATACAATTAGACTTGAAGCCCTTTGTATTTTAAAAACCTAACTCTAAAAATTCTGTTAATGGTCTTGGCAAATAATTGCCCTGTTTTGAGGAAACCTTCATACACCTAATCCTGAGTCAGTGTAACTATTTTTGAAGAATCATTGGTAAATATAGCAACATGTAAATTATGGGGGATTGGAGGAAAACCGTGACAGTTTTATGTTTACTATAGGTAAAGTACAGAAGCTGTGAATTGCAATACCTATTTCTGTAAAGGACGCTTACTATTAACTTCACTTGTAAAAACCATTTTACAGTAGTAATTTTGTGAATAAGGGTAACTTGCATCAAGAGGGCAGGTGCCCACACTTGTAGGTTCTGTTTGTTAATGCCTCTCACAACAGTCTCTTACACTGTGTAAAAGCCAAAGGGAGAACATGGCTGTTAGTAAGCTACTGATCTGTTGAATATATTCTCATTATTTTATGACTACCCCCTCTGCCTCTGATGTATTTAAATACTCAAGCATTTGAATTTGGTGAGAGTAAATGGGAGGGTGCAACAGAGCAGTCCTTGGCTTGGAGAAAGTAGGCGTGGACTGAGGAATGCAGGGTAGAAGGCAGGGAAGGGGAGTGAGCTGGGGGTGTACCTGGGACTAATGCCTATCCAGTGTTCTGTGCTGCCAACCTTTTTTCCTTTTTCATATCCTAACCCGCAGATGCAGCCCGAAGGCCAAACACTGACTTACACACTGCAGCATGCATGTACTTTTTTAGAGGTAGCTTAGATACGTCTGTGAAAACTGTCCTGCAGACTGTTCAGCATTAAAGATGAGGATGTCAATTATTATGGAAAAAACAAAGAAGAATCCCAGCAACCTTTTACTTGTATATTACTGCTTACCTCCAAAGTCTTCCAGAAAGATTGAACTACCTGGGATACTTTTTTAGAATGAAAACACTTGTAGCCAGGCCATGGGGCATAAAAGGTGCCAACCAAAAGAGCCTTTTGGATGCTGTTTAGAGGGGAAATGTGGGACTTGACATGGAGGATGTAACAGCAGTATGAGAAGGATAGGAGGATGCCCTGAGAGTGGTGTTTGTACTTCAAGTGATATTTGACAGACTGGGAAGGATTCAGGATTCAGATGTGTGGTTTGACAGTGTGAGGATGAGAATTACATATGAGAATAAAATCTGTAGGGTAAAAAACTAGCTCCCATGCACTTGCAATGCTGCTTTCCAACTCGGGCTTTTAGCAAGACCAACAGTTGTGGAGATGGCTGTGTGGTGTCAGAGCTACTTGAATAGAACTGTTATAAAAACTGCTGGTTTTTGCTTTAAAAGTACCCTTCATGTCTTGTTCAAACAGTATCTTGCCAGATGAAAGTGACCAACCCAGGGTGAAGAACTGATTTTATTTGATTTGGACAAGAATTGTGACGCAAACAGTAAACATCTATCCCTGATCAGTCCTAGCTCTACTTTGTCTCTAGATATTTCATTCAGACTAAAAACTAACATTTGCTCTCAGCCATTTTACTAGAGTTCTTTATGGCTTCAGTGGAAATGGCAGAGAAATTAGTAGAACCTGATAAAGGGGGAAATGGTGTGTTCGGGGGGGGGGGGTTACTCTACTTTATGGCCCTTTTATAGGTTACATTACTTGGGACTACCTGGAAGCATTGTAAATGGGGGTGGGGGGTTTGGTTAATGCCTTGTAACTTCTTATCAGGAATAGACCCAATTTTTCAAGCAGCTCTCTAGATTTCCTGCCTTGGCTTCTACAGTTAGTTGTCCTTTCAGAGCATCTGCTTTGTGTGGCTGAAAGTGATGCATATTTTATTTTGAAACTGTCCCAAATGTCAGAGTGAATCGAAAATGAACAGGAATAATCCTGGGCGTCCACAAGATGGAAGCCAATATTTCATTTAAGTAGTCTCATAAAGTGTAGAGGTATAGAGTCTTACTATATGTGCATAGCTTACAGATAGTATTAGTGCTACTAATATTCCTATTTACAGGGACAGTGAATTAATTGCATTCTTGAAATGTGCTGAACAGGGAGGAAGGTGTTTGTTCTTGTGAAGTCCATAGAAGAGGTGCTTATCCAAGAGGTGGTTTATTAATAAATAGGATTTGAGCAAAAGGCTAATTCTACAATTACTAAACAAATACTAGACCATGCAAGTTAAAGGTGTAGTCATAGCCCTTGATGTTGGCTTATAGGTTCATAGATATGGGGTCGGAAGGGACCTTGCGCATCTTCTAGTCTGACCCTCCCCCCTGTCCTGGGCAGGAGGGAACTGGGCTCAAATGACCCCAGCTAGGTAATTGTCAAGCCTCCTCTTCAAAGACCCCCAAGGTAGGAGCCAGCACTACTTCCCTTGGAAGTTGGTTCCGGATCCTAGCCACCCTGACTGAAGTAGTGCCTTCTAATGTCTAGTCTGAACCTACTCTCTAACAGCTTATGGCTGTTTATTCCTTGTTCACTCCGGGAGACACTTGGAGGGGGGACAAGGTCTCTCCCATTCCCCGCTGGTCCTCCCTAGTAAGTTTGTAGATGGCCACCAGGTCCCCTCTCAGCCTTCTCTTGTAAAGGCTGAACAGGTTAAGGTCCAGTAGCCTCTCCTCGTAGAGTCTGCCCTGCTGTCCCTGGATCATGCGAGTTGGACCCTCTTGATACTGTCCACATCCCTCCTGAAGTGCAGCACCCAGAACTGAATCCAGTACTCCAACTGCACCCCAACCAGTGTCAAATAGAGGGGGAGGATCATCTCCTTGACCTTGCTTGTGATGCATCTGTGGATGTATGACAAGGTGCAGTTAGCCCTACTGTGACCGTATCCTCACATTGGTGTCCCATGTTAACCTTTGAGTCAGTGATGACTCCATTAGAGTACAGGCAGTCCTTGACTTAATGTTTTGAGTTGCAACATTCCATACTTACAATGTTTTGTAAATTGACACCCTGTTTCAACTTTCTGATGTCAGTTTTGACTTTACAACGCTTGATCTGACCTGATGCCATGCCAGTGAACAAGTTTGCTGCATTGCCCCTGTCCCTGGAGAACATCTGTCCAAACTTCCTTGGACACTTTTTCTTTAAGATAGCAGACAAGACTCCAGAAAAACATGCAGCCAAGACTCCTGAGAAGACGCCAGCCAAGAACCCTTCAAAAAGTCCAGCAAAATCACCTTGAAGTCCTTACAAATCAATATGATTACTGTTTATAATAGAGATATATTACTGTAGCTATATTATTTATCTATAATTGATTGAGTACAAAATTCTGGGTATTTTTGGTGAAAATAGGGTATCGGGTCTTGATTCAGGAACCAATCCCCCATTTATAACATTGTTTCCTATGTGAAAATCGGTTCTGAGTTGCAACATTTTGACTTAAGACATGGCTTTCAGGAACCAATTGTGTCATAAGTCTGAGGACTGCCTGTACTCATAAATTACCGATGGCGTTAATTAGGATAGGAAGGAATGTTTTTATGTGCAAATCAGAGTTTATGGTTACTTTGGAACTTCCTCCCCTTTTAGTTTTTTTCACTTATTTTAGTTGCTCATTGGTAACCCAGACCGTAAAACAACCCTGTCACAAATATGGTTGCTAAAACTTAACAAATGCAGTGACACACCTGTTTTGGGTTCTTAAGTACCACTTTTTTGAAGCTAATGTGATGCAGGGGAAAAATTTCCATTGGCAAATAACCTGCGCATCCTTCCCAGTAAAGAGCTATTTCAGTGCCACTGAAGTAGCCAAAAAAGTAGATGAGGAGTAGTTTGAGATACAGTTCTGTTGCTGCTTGTCTTTTCATGTCTCTGCAAATACTTCCAGACAAATCCATTCAGTAACACTTAGCATTCAGGTAAGCCTTGTGCAGAAAACATCTGCACGTGACAGAGAGAAGCAAGTTTATAGAAGTGAAAGAGAAACCCTTGGGGATAAGAATATATATATTTACTAAAAATATATTTTATATATTTACTAAAAATTTATTTACTAATTTTTATATATATAAATAAAAAAAATGCATGCAGTCTGATTTATCCAGTGTTTTATCTAGGGAAGGTATGTGCTCTTGAAGCCTTTTGCAGTGTAGTAGTAGTTCTTAAGTTTTACTAATTGAGAATAGGAGTTGAAGTTAGTCTTACCTATAAAGTAATAATTGGAGGGAGTGCTTCAACATCCACACTTTCATTTGTTTGCATTAGATATTGAAATATCTCCTATTGATTTGGATCCATGGCATTTTCAGTTAGCTTAGCATTTGGGTTCTAAACCATGAAACTATTTTTCTCTCTTAAACTACAAATAATTCTATGCATAATGCACTCAAAGTTACGTATTTATTTCCCTTGGAGAGAACATACATTGCTTGGTTCTAAAACAGACCTTGAATATTCCTTTATATGGTAAAACAGAAATAATGCTTCATCAGTATAGTAGTGAGTGTGTGAAAGCAGCAGCCTGTTTTTGCTAGAACTATATTAGTTTCATGAGCCTGGAAAGACTTGCAGCAAATCTGACCCAGGCAGCACTGAGATGTAGAGGACTCCAGTAAAATAGTTTTATGTTGGATGGAAAACTAACCCCTTTCCTGGGCTGTTATTCTGTGTATTCGACTTGGACTCTTTCAGCCTACGTTTTAAAACTCGGCCTTTAACAACTTGCATTACACTTGCCTCTTAAGTTAAACAGAGATGAAGGTGAAGAAGAAAGCTTTTGAAAGGGAGAATTTAACTGAAAAGATTTGAGCCTCTTAAACTCTAGCACAGGGTAGTGAAACCCAAAACTGATTTTAGTTTCTGACTTGAAGTGGAACTTTCTATTTAATAGAGTAACATTTTTCCAAACCTCTTTTTAAAGTCTGGCTTATGCCAATGAAGTATGGTGAAAGAGAACTTCCTGTGACTTAGCAAAAATGTCTGATTTAAAACCAGTAAGTTGTCATAGAAACAGATAACTTCTAAATGCCTTCGAACCAAAACCTTTATAAGTGTATGACAAATGAACCACATATGCCATATAGGTTTTTGGAACAGTTTTTAAAACGGAACCATCCTATATAAATTTAAAAAAAAAAAAAAATGTATGAGGCAATACCTAAAACAGGGTAGCCTTGACCCAGTAGTGGTTAGTTCACACTTGGATGCATCTGTACTATATATGTATGTGTTTGTGTGTATAGAAAAGCTGGCATTTGAAATGTGTACATATTTTTCAGCTTTCAGATGCCAACCTCTTGATATACAGCGCCACATGAAGAAAGGAAGACTGTCCGCAGTATAAATTGTAATGGTGGCAAAATGTGGTTTTGTTGTGTTTTGTTGGTTTGCATGTTTTTTGTTTTTGTTTTTTTGTTTGTAGCTTGTAGCAGTGGTGGTTTTAATTCCCAAAGCTATACTGAGAACAGGGGTGATGTAAAAAGAGATTTTGGCATGGGCTCCAGTAAACTTGAATAAACTTCGTATTAATTTCAGCTCAAAATAGCACCTTATACTAAATTGAAAAGGACAGCATTGAAGGACTATTTTTATTTAAATGAGTGGGGGTTTTTTTGTTTTTTTTGGCTAACTGGTATATAATGAGATTGCATGGAGTAGTGGTATAGTGCCCTATGAAATCGGCCTACTTCCACTTTTTTTTATTCAACCCTAAATTGGGACTCTTGTATCTGGCTGAAATTTTCATGTTGCTGCTGTGTCCACTAAATAAATACAATGTGGGTGTTTCTACATGAGATGCTAAATGTGCATTGAACTAATTCTACTGTGCATTAGTGCTTCACAGAAAAAGTATGCTAATGTGCATTAGATGGTCTACTACACATTTAGCATCGCTAAAAAAACATTCATCTCTGCTAATGCATAGTAGCACTGATTTACAGCACAGTGATTAAACTTAATGTGCTGTAATTATGGTGCATTAATGAATGTGTAGATGTGCCTTGTAAAAGTGGTTTTTTCTGTGAACTCTTCTATTACGCTGGTATTGGAACATAATCATGCTTCCCCTTTAGAGTGGTCTCGTCTGCTTATCTCAGCTGAAATTAGTCATGTGCGAATAGCTCAAAGCTATATAGGGTTTATGTAAAATGTAACATCTTAAATGCTTTGGAGCTAACTTCACATGTGCTTCCAATGGCTCTCATGGCTATGGTATGCCCTTCTCGACCAGCTGCAACTCATTCAGCCAGTTGAGCTTGTGTTTTGGTAAATCAAGGTATCATGGTAAAGCAGGTGGAAACAATATCAGTATATGATTTCCAGAGGCAGATGGAAGGGAAAATCTAAGGTGGGAGTTGTTTCTCAAAGTAGTTTTGTTTGTATCCCAATCAAGGCTATGGCAGACTGATTCAGAAACTACTTGCAAGAAAGTGGAAAGCTTTTATATAATGAACATTTGGATCTTTTGTTTCAAAGTGTTGGCTATGTAAAGATACGAGTCTTGTGAACTGCTGCTTATTAGTGTCTCTGTCAGCTCCTTTTGAAGCCTGTGCAGTCTTACTGGCCTGTAGATAAGATTGTATGTGTATAGATTATTTAAGGCATCTACATTTTAGTTCCTACTGGCTTAGAAATTGGATGGCATTACAGAAAGATTTTTGGTTTAAGATGAACTCTTCTAGCACCCAAGTGTGGGAAGGGAATAAATGGGATTTTTGCTTGTTGAGTTGCATTATTTCGCTGGGTTTGAGTAAAGTATCCTGGGCAGGATATGGTGAGCTAACCCTAAATGTATAGTGTTGATTGACCAGACTTCTGTGATGCAGACTGATGCCCTCTTATAATAAAGTAACATTTTACTTGTCAACAGTGCGCTCAGCTTACCTTCTTGATCAACCACTCAACATTTTGCTTTGTATTTAACAATATTAGCAAAAGCATAAGTTTCTAGCAAGTGCTGTTTTCATTTATTTGATAAATGTGTCTAAAATAAATGGTGAATGTTATCAAAGAGGAGCAGGCATCTCTGAGCCGGAAACTACTCAAAAACAAAGAAGGGCAACACAACACTATGGAAAATTGTGGGGTTTTTTTGCATTTTCTCATCCAGTACACCAGATTAAATTACAGAGATTACTTACTGTGTCTTATCTGTCTTGCTTTGGCAAGGGCAAAGGCCTTAATAAGACAATATTGTAGTTGTGGTGCCTTTTGTAATACAGCTGTATGACCTTTTGCAGGAAGTCGGGTACTATGCTTTGAAATGTGCTAGTTCGAGATCGCATCAAGCCTGAAATGGTCCTTCTCTTCTAGAGAAGCAGGGTGTTTGGTGATTTTCCTTTTATTGAACCAGCTGCGTAATTGAGAGAGAGTAGCAGATTTGTAGGCACAAAGTTCCCTTCCTCAAATCTGCAGGGGGGAAAAAAGCAGGTATAGCCTGAAGCTAAATACAAGTTAAAAAAACAACACGTTCTCTTTAGAAAGCAACTAAAATATTTTTGTGACTCTAATGGATGGTTAGTAAGAAGATTAGGACTGTTGGGGCTTATTGCAGCAAATATTTTATCGCTGCTTTATTTAACCCCCTTTGTTTTGAAGACTGTCAAGTCTCTTCCCCACCCCCCTCCTCCATTTTAGTCTTTCTCCAGACTAAATAATCCATGTCCTTCCAGCTCGCTCTTCTAAATCATGTTTCTTAGACCTCCAATCATCTTTAGTCCCTAGATTGGTTTTCCTAATTTGTTTAATCTTTCCTGAAGTGTAGTACCCAGAACTGACACAGTACTCCAGGTGGATTTTCACCAGCGTTTAATAAGGCAGAAGAGTTGCTTCCCTTGACTTGCAAGTCACATTCCTGTTAGTGCGGCCCACTATGCTATTGGCTTTTTTGCAGCAAAATCACATGGTTGACTTGTATGCAGCTTGTGGTCCACTCAGCTCCCAGGTCTGTCTCTGCATTGCTGCAAACCAGTTATGACTTCGTCAAGTCCTTCTAAATGTGTGGCACTTTCAAAACTATGCTGCTGAAACTAACTGTAACTGAACTTGAATGAACAAACCTATATAATTCTACTTGCACGCAAATGTCTAAATATAGATGCTGTACAGAAGTAGAATAACAAATTTGCTCAGTACTAGTTCAAACTGGCAGTGACAAAGAAATGGATTATGCACAGACTAGCGCTAGGGGAAATAATGGTCTGTATTGTGCTAATAGCAAAGGCTGCCATTGTGTGGGCTTATTTCTGTGTTGTGATAAGCTGCTGGTGTACATGTTACAAATTTCTCTGCAATCAGAGGATGACTTTAACTGCAGTACTAATATTTTCTTTTCAGGTTTTCTTATTTGCTAAATAACGTGGAGTGAGGGAAAGAATTTCTTATGTTGATTTCTGGTGTTCTCTGAATTAATAGCTTTTATGTAATTTTATGTTTGATAATATGACTAGAGCTGGTTGCAGTGCTTAATTAAAAAAAAAAAAAAAAAAAAAGGGGTTTTTAAATATACTTAGTCTTGTTTTCCACAAAACCATCTTTCAGGTTTTTTGCCTGGAAGGTCTAATTTTGATAACATGTTCTTTTTGTACAAGCTTCCTTGTGGTTTTTAATGAGTGGAAGAAGTATTATGAAAAACCTCCTTTATATGCCTTAAAGAATATTATTCTTTATAAGCTGTGATTTGTGTGTGTGTGTGTATAAAAATAAAAACCAAAACTAAGTTCCAAGTTGCTTTAAGTTCCAATGCTGATTTTTTTTTTTTTTTTTTGTCCGGAGGGCTTGTCTTTTGCATACTACTTAATGATGTCTGCAGGAACATCTGATTTTTTTTTTTTTTTTTTTTTTTTTTTCCTCTGTAAGTTGCGTTCTGGTCCTCATCAGATGTCTGTCAGGTGAAACAGCCAACTACTTGAAAGACTGATTAGAGCTTTTGGCATGGTCACCTAGGCAAAATTCCTTAACTGTGAAAGACAATCCAATGGTGTGTAACAATGGGTAGAGCCATTGCCCTTCATGGGCCCAGATCTTAATTGTGTCTTGATCATTTTGCAGTCTGAAGCTACAGAGACCTGACCCTGCAAGCTTGTTGTAAGCATTTGCAGAGTAGACATCTGCAAGAGAGAAGAGCTGTTTTGAGAACAATACAGTCGCGAGTAAACTTAGACTGGAAGCTAAAAGAAGGCTTCTGAGAATTAGAGTGGTGTTCTGGAATGGCCTTTCTGACCAAAGGGGGAGGATGTGCAAAGAGTCTGAATTGCATCAAGATGCAGTTTGACAAGTTTATGAAAAAGGATAGTATTTATAATACAGTGGTATCAAGCATATGGTCCTGGAGCTGTTTGGCCTGTGAGTCTCCCAGAAGGGCTGGGAATTTTGGGATGGGGTCTGCGGCCAAATACCAAGTGACAGCCTCAATGGACATGTGTTGGCAGCAGGGGACAAGAGACTGCTGTGTTAGCCCCCACACCACCGTTTGCCCTGCTGTCTGGATGTAGCCTATGAGGAGCAGGTATGTTCGACAACCCTGGTATAATAAATAGGTGTTTCCTGAAACCTGTGGACAAGTACTTCATTTGGTATGCAAATAATGGGATTTAATTTTGTTACAGGAGGTTTCTAGGAATCCCACGCTTCGGAGGTTCTGTTAGTTGCCTATAAGGGACAAGAAAGAAATGTTTTTATCCCTTATGTATCAAATGTATTTGATTTGCTGAGGGGAAGGAGGGGAATTGTTTTTCCCCCTCCCTCTTTCTTCTGAATGTTGAAAATTGGCCACAGCTACAGGAGGGATTTTAGTGCTTCTACTAGTACTTAAAAAAAACAAACAAGCATACAAACCTTGGGTGCTTGGAAAGTGCTGATCATGTAGCAAGTGTCAAACTAAGCACCAGACTTTTGGGTTGGAACTGAATTTTTCCCCAAGCCAGGTGATGCATGGGTTTTTGCCTTGTTCTGTAGCATGTGATCTGTTTTATAGGATTACCCAAGCACATATATAAAAGTAGAATTTTATTAAATTTTAAGCAGGGTGGGAAACAATTGGAAGGGACCTCAGGGAGTTATTGGATCCAGTTTCCTGGTCAAGATAGGCTCGTCCCTGTCAAAACCATTCCAGATAAATATTTGTCTAACCTACTCTTACAGACTCCCTATGATATACTGTGGAGACTCCAAGTAGGATGTTTCAATGTGTAGCCATCTTCATAGTGAGGAAGTTCTGCCTAATGTCCAACTTAAACTTCTCCGTGTTGAGATTTTCATCACCATTTACTGCTCATCTTCTCCCTTGCGGCTGTAGAGAACAGGCTTTCACCATCCTTCTCTTTATAACAGCCCTTCAGGTATTTGAAGATTTGTCAGCCTCCCCCCCCCATCTTTTTCTCTTTTCCCATAAATTATGCGTATTAAACGTCAATAATTTTCTTGTTTTCTCTCTGCTTGACTTCCCTGCCCCCCCTTCCCAAATTTGTCTCTTTGGTTTTTTGTTTTTTTTGGTTTTTTGTTTTTTTGAAGTAGATATAGTATTCCCAAGTGAGGCCTTCCGCACTAGTGCAGTGGAAAATCACTTCTCTTGACTTGCAAGCAACACTTCTGTTAATACAACCCAGTCTGCTGTTAAGGTTTGTTTTTTGTGGTTTCTGCAACACTGATCACACTGACTCTCATTTGCTTTGTGGTCCACTATAATTCCCAGGTCCTCTTTCTGCATTACTTCAGCCTAGTTACTCATGCTACAGTTTGTACATTTGGTTGTTCTGTCTTAAGTGCAGAACTTTCCACTTGTCTTTAGTTAATTTTACTTGATTAATTTGGGACCACGTTTTCCGAATTGGCAGATGATTCTGAATCTTAATCCTGTCCTCCAAAGTATCTGCAATACCACACAGTTTGAGTGAGTTCTGCAAATTGGATAACTGTCCACATAATCCTTTTTTTGAGGCATTTAATGAAGATAAGCAAAAGCTCTGGCACCCATGGGGAATGGGGGGTGCTGGTTACCTGAGGCATCTTTGCCTGCTTCCCGCTGCGTCCAGTGCGTCAGTATGCTGGGGGACAGACACCCTCCCCTGTACAATCCCATTGGATTAAAAATGTTGGATTGTGAACTTTTATTAATTAAATTTGTAAACTACTAATGTATCAATAAATTTGCCATGGCCTGGAGTGGAACTCGGCAAAACTGGAAGTAGGACTTTTACTGTGTTTAACAGTATTGAACCCAGGACAGACCCCTGGGGTCTGTCAGAAGTTTCAATACCTCCTCAAGTACTCCTTCCAGTTGGACATTGAACCCTTGACTCCTTTGAGCTTCATGGCGAGGCCAGGCTTCTTTGTATTCTTTGCCCTGGGCTGAAACGGGGCTGGAGCAGTGACTGCTTGTAAGCAGCAGAGAGGCAGGCACTAGTGCAGGGAGGTGGCAGGAGAGGAGAGGTGCAGGTGCTGGGGACTGCAAGCACCATTGTGGGGGAGGGTGACAGGTGCCAGGGCATGCAGATGCTGGTGGAAGGGGTTGGGGTTGGGGGTCAGGCTGCCTGCCCCACCCCTGCTGCTGGCTTCCCTGCTGTAGTGGGGGGTGGGGAGGTGCAAACTTTAAGAGAACCCTCCAATAATTAATTCTGTACATTAAATATTTATAACATTTTCCATGTATAGAATCTGATTATTCTGGACTGTCTTTAAATTCAAAGTTGTCTTGGATTTTGATAAATATAGTAAAGAAGGAAAAATGATCTTGCCTAGCTCAGTGACTGCTTTCTTCCTCTTCACCCCTTACCTGCCCCCTGCTTATGGAGACTTGGATAGCTTTAATAGTATAATGGCACTCTTGTTCCTATGGGGATGTTTAAAGGGATATTATGTGGCATGGAAGCTTTGCTAGCATAATTCTGCTAGTATTCATGTTACTACCCATGAAATCTTGGGTACTGTCTGAATTGGGATGAATATCTTTATGTATATTAAACATTTTGGGTAAAGTCAGATTATCTTTGTAAAGTTTCACAGGGAGTAAGTGGCCTAGATAAGAGACTCATCAAAAAGTTCTGTTACGGTAAACCATACTGTGTAAAGTCAGGTATTAAACCTACATTGTCACCTGGGCCTTATGAAGGCAGGTCAGTTTCGGAAACTGAAAGAACAGTGGCTCGCATTAAGCTATTTTTTTCATGTCTTGCCTGATGATTCTGGATTTTTTTCCTTTCGTTGTTGTTGCCCACTTTTACTGATCAATGCCTCTCTTGATATGCAGTACTCTTTTTTTTTTTATAAGGCTGCTTGTAGCTGTAGTAGTATGTCATTTCAGTGAACGTTTGTATTGACTATTGAACATCCAGTGGTGAATGTTTTTCTGTCCTGGAAGTATGTCACTTAAACTAATTTTAGAAAATTTGAAAAAGCATTCAGTGTCGCATAAGGTTATTATTTTGACTTAGTTAAATTAGGTTGCCTTTTGAGGGGGAAGGGGAATATAGTTTTAAAACAGTCTGAGACCCTACAGGTCTCAGTAAAACAAAACAAAACAAAAACAACAACAAACCAACAAGTGGTGGCTCAAGATTAATCTTCCAGTTAAAATATTCGAGTCTGTGCTAGCTCCTTAAGTACAGCTCCATGTGCGAGCACATGCATGCATGCACATGCATGCTTTCATTTCTTTCTCAAATTGTGCTACACAACTTTATTTTTCATTCTTAAGTTTCTAAAATGCATAGTTACAAAGAACCTATAAAATGATCAATGCAGCTTGGAGGGCAGAATTAGGATTAATCTACTTATTTTATCTCCTGAGAGGCTTAATTTTTTACCTGTGGAAAGATGGGCCTAGAATGGCCTATGGCAGTGGGGACAACTTTTTTGGTGTGGGTGCCACATTTAGTCCTATACTTTGAGTGCTGTTGCCATCCCTTTCCTCTGCCTGATCACTCCTGTGCTTTCTGCTCTTAGTCCTGTGTTCCCTGCCCAATCTGCTGCTTTACCTTCTGCTCCCCACCCTGTTGCAGCTGTGCTGTGCTGCCCCATCCCTTGTCAGTGCTGTACTGACCCCTCCCCTGTCTGCAGTGTGCCAACCAGAGGCTGCCTGTTGTTTGGGATGGCATTCTGAGGCACATGCCACAATCTATGGCAAATGAGAATTTAATGAAATTAGTGTCTACTAGAGATAAAAAGCAGCTGTTGAGAATGTTGGCCCATTTTATCACAAAGGCTGAGCTTAGGGGAAAGAAGGAGAGAACCAAATTTCTGCAAATCGGGAGTAACTTGGCTTGGTATTGCGGAATAATAAGTATATGGACTAGGAATGTTTCTGCTTCTGAAACAGTTGACTTCATTTAAACAACACCTATAAGTTGCAACCAACTGGTAAGGTTTTGTGCAGACCTGAGATTCAGCTTGTCAGAGGCTGCATGGGCTGGGTTTCTTAAAGGTGTCTAGTAGATTTAGGTGCTGAATTCCACCATATACAGATGTTAGCTTGGATATCATGCAAAATTCTGGTAAACGCTCTGAAAACTTTCACAGACTTTTTCATTTTATTGTGATTTCACCTGTATTTGATTCAAAGTTGCAGAATATTTTATTTAATCAGAACTCTGGCCTGTATAACCATTAGAGTGACCATTTTATAGGTATTGTTGAGCTGTGTGGTAGTTCATCAGTTGAGATTGTTGTGATAAGGCAATCAGACTATCAGTTCAGCTAACTCCCTTTAGCTGTGTAGGTTCATCATTGCCCTCTTTAGCGGGCACTGGTTAGATTAATTATAAAACTGATTTTAATTGGTCACCCTTACAACCATGTTATCTAGCACATTTTTTATCCAACAACATATGCTTAGAGGAACTAGTTTGTACTGTTGGGTAATGATGGTTGTATACAAAAGAATTGAATCAACACATGAGATCTGCTTCCTTGACGTGCTACGGCTGTTTTTTCTAGGGTTGTATAAAGCTTCAGTCACCGATTCAATTCTGTGGCCAAATCTAATCCAGAGACCCTTTTAATCTCCGAATCGGAACCCTCCAAATAAATTCAATGATTTGGACATAGGCACAGCTTTTAAATGTTTTTTCTACATACCTCAAGGTACCAGGAGGCTCATGATCACTGAGATGGCGGGGCAGATAGTGTCTCATGGGGTGGGGGGGGTCCCGTGTGCTCGATGGTGGACCTGGAAATGGACCACAAGCACCAGCTCAGCAACTGGTGTCTCCTGGGTTGGGGGGAACCCGGGGTCCCACCCCATGCCCAATTTTGCTAAGCCGCGGAGGGGGGGTTCCCCCACATGTTCAGCAGTGGACTGGAAGTACTTGTGGTCCACTTCCGGGTCCACCACCGAGCATGCGTGACTGAACCTCCTGATTTTATATTTGGATTCAGAGATTTGGCCGCTGAATTGAATTGATGACCAAAACTTCATACAGTCCTAGAAAACAGCTGTAGCATGTCAAGGAAGCAGATCTTCAGATTCAGCCAGATCAAATCAGGACAGTGATCTGAATCAACTAATCAAATCACCATCCCCTGAATCAGGCCAAATCCGAATCAAATATGGCCTGCTTTGCACACCCCTACTGTTTTATTTCTCAGTCTACTTCTTGAAGACTTTTTTTAAATTTCTGTTGGGTTATGGAATGCCTCATAGTACACCTTGCTATTTTGCTTGAACTCGCTTTGACACTAGTAACATTTGTTCTCTAAATGTTATCCCAATGTCTATCTCGATTTAAAAGCAGCCAGTGAATTTTTCTGTGCTACCACAAAGAGAGAGAATAAGCAAGTTCCCAAAAAGGGAATGAGCCATATTTACTTTCATCTAAATGCTGCTCTGTTGAGGATGTTGACTTTAGCAGCTTTGTGGGCAGAAATGCTAATAGTATTCGAGAGAACCTCTGACTATATCATAGATTCTTTTTAATTTCCCTGATGTAGGCAGATGCCTGTGCCCACTCACCTCACAAGATGGATTCTTTCCTCCCCTCTCCATCTGATTTAGAAACTTTTTTTTTTTTAACACAAGGACATCCAGTTTTGGAATTTAACCCTCATTGAGTATTATAATTCTTCTACACTTGAAAGAAAATATCTTAAGTCCTCCTATTTAAACTGCTAATATTATACTTTTATGATAAGAAATTGAAAAGACTGAAAGCTACCAGTATCCAGATAAGTGTTGTACTTAAGTCCTCTGCAACTGCAGAAGCTGGCAGTTTGGAAAACTAACTGTACTTCAAGCTGGGTATTGCCCTTCAAAATGAAAGGTACTCCTTGTGCAATTACAAATCATTTTACATAAATGGCAAGGCAGAAGGAGGATTGTTGAGCAATTTTAAGGCTGACTATCAACAAAAGGAATGCAGCTTGGTTACTTAAAGTAGTATTGTATACCTACTGTTCTTCATTCACTCTCACATCCTTTGCTACAGCAGGAATTGTCATGACATTACAGTGTGACTTCCAGTACTTTATAGGTGCCATTTCCAAAAAGGAATAAGCTAATAGTCACTTGGGGCAGAAATATCAAAACCTCCTGGAGTCTGTTAGGAAGTTTAAACTTTGTTACTTTTAGAGAGATGTGGGGCAGAAAATTTTCCACGGAAAAATTTCCAAAACGGAAAATCTTCCAGGACTTTATTTTTCATGGGAAATTTGTTTGACTATAACATTTAAACCACATTAAGTTTGCTGTATGTAATTTTTTTCCTAATCAAATATTTCAGTGAAAGTACTCATTGCTATTGGGACATAAAATTAACATGGGGGTACTTTTTTAGTTTTGTTTACTAAATACAAATAAAATGCTAAATCAGATCGTGCTCTACTTGGGTCACTGGAAAACATTCTGGAAAACCCACATCTCTGCTTTTTTAATAATCAGCTGCCTTTCGACTACCAGCCTTTAACTTTTGTAAGTTGGGCAAACATCAGTTTTCTTTTTGCGATTAAATGGGGAGTTTCTCTAAATTGTAATTTAACACGTGGAAGCTTTCGCAAAATATAAATGCAGTTGAAGTGTCTATATTAGCTGTGTCCACAACTTTTAAAAATACTCATTCTGAACAAATATGCTGCAGTGTTTGAGACCCAAATACTGTAACACTGGAATGACCTAGCTATAAACCACCAAAGTTAAAATAACTTGACTTTTTTTGCAAACCTTTTGTTGCAAAAAGTAGGGGTGAGTGAATGTAGAGGTTTTTTGGCTTTAACTTAATATTAGCGCGCACATAATTCTTGCTTGCCACATGCTTAAGACTTTCATACAGTTATAACTGCTCAGGCTGTTTTAAGTATTTGCATATCCTACTTAATAAGAAATGGTATGGCTGCAAGGATTTCTGTTAATTAGACTCCAAGAAATGAGTGCGAGGGTCAGGGGAGACCTGTAACAGGGGGAGCTGAAAGCTTTACACTGAGGATAAGGTGGGAAAGGAGAGAATGCAATAGCCTACAGTTGGAAAGAAGGCAGCAGGTGGAGGCATTTGCAGGGGGTGGTGGGACTCTGGGAGGGATCTAAGTGTCATTCTTCTCCCTAATAGGACAAAGGAAATAGGGTTGTAAGGACATGTAGCTGCTTTAGTGCTAGGCTTGGACTTCAGAGAAGATTTAGCTGCATTTGGTAATATTAGTATCAAATATGTTTGTGTGGGCTTTCAAAATTCAGCAAGCATTTGGTGGTTTCTCTTCCCTGTACCTCACCATCTCCTTTCTTGTCAATTTATGGTTATTCTATAAACGGCATACTGTGTTGATGGGGGAGGCATGTTGTATCAGAGGCACATCAGCCCCTTACACTCCTAGATGCCCCCCCCAACTTCTTGCCTCTTTCATTTCCTTTAATGTTATTTGCCTAAAGTAATCCTAAGGATTAAAATGCCTGGACTCAGTTAATTATTTGTTAAATATTTGCAGCTGTACCATTCACATCTGTTCAGCAATGCAATTCAAGTGATACCACTTAACCCAGTTTAGAGCAGGCTCTATATAGATATTTATCCTGCCTGCAAGTAAAATGGGAAAGCATTATTTAAAATGTCATACCTGCTTGTAACTTGAGCTTGTCAAACAGCTGTGCTCTAAATACAGTTGTGGAATATAAAAAAACACTTGGTCTTTTGGTTCCAGAGACTGTCTCAGCATTTTCAACTACTGGAAGGGTGGAAGGCGGGGGGGTGGGGAGGGGGAAAAAGCCATGTGATGGGGACAGAATTAGCTTAATATTGCTCATTAGTCCAGAAGTATCCCCGCTACTTCATATTCTATTGTTTTAAATAACCGGTTCAGAGGCTAAGTAGAATTTATCCTCTAAATAGCTTTGAGCCATACATGCTTGGGAGAGATGAGATCTTATTCATACATATGTCTACTTATAGGTGAGGAATTTGAAACTGGAGCATGAGCAGGAGAAAAACAAGATCTTGTCAGAAGCACTGGAGACACTAGCCACCGAACACCATGAATTAGAACAGTCTCTAGTTAAAGGATCTCCACCACTGAGCATCCTTAGTGAGGATCAGTTCTATGATGCTGTTTCAGGTAAGCAAAATATATCAGAACTTGAGCACACAGCAAATATATATGCTTTTAGTTGGGTCCCTGCCAGCCTTAAAATTTTAGGGCCCAATTCAGAAAGACAATCGCATGCATTAACTTCAACAAGCCTTCTCATGCTTAAGGTTAAGCATGTGTGCAAGAATCTTTCTGGATCTGGACCTGTGCTCAGTTTGTCTGCCAGAAGCAAAGTTTGCAAAACTTTGGGTCTTGAAAAATGTAATCTGCCCCTTCCCCTTAACATTTTTTTCCTATGAAGTAAAATTTACCTCTTTAATTGAGAAGTAAAGCTAAGAAAATGTTACAGCTGACATTTTTAGTGTTGCAAAACTGCTTTCTTTTTGATAAACTAACTACTGCCTAGAACCATAGGTAGTGGGGGTGAATGAGAGTTAGGAAGTGTCAGTTTCTCTTCCTTCCCTGTATGTCAATACAATGATTAATATTTAAATAAACATTTTATTCAAAAACATGCGACTATGAAGTCAGGCAAAGGTTCTGTCACACTGAGGAACACACAATATTTTTTTTTCTTTTGCAATTTGAGGTGCAGGGCAGTATAATTTCAAAGAAGTGTGTTCCTAGGAAAAGGCTGGATCAGAAAGGTGAAATGTCCAGATTCTTATCTGAAAGTGGTTAGAGTTTGAGCGTTGTCTGGTCTCTCCAGGCAGTAGGTTCACTGGCTAGGATCCTGTTGCTGCAAGGCACTGACACAGACCTCTGACCGTCAAGGGCATATTTGTGACCATGGTAGCATGTTATGTATGCAGTGGTGTAGATTTGATTTTTGTATTGCCACACCTTTTATTCTTTGGATAAAGAACTTCAAACTACCCTGGAGACCCTGTTGTAATAGAAAGGAGATTTTTTTTTTACTATAGAAGATCCATGTTGGCCAATCAAGGAATATACTAAAGAGTTAGAGGTAAGTCCTAATTTCCTGTCTGTGGCTTAAAGAAAAACTTGTCCCTGGTGCTAGGAGAAGTGAACAGTGGAAGAAAACAGTTTTAAAATACTGAAGCATGGTTACTGTAGTCTCTGTGCTATCCAAACTTCATACCATTGGAAAAGGGTTAGCTGTAGCAGGAGTTGAGGAGGATTCCTAAGTGAAGTGACCCAAACTCTAAGTTCTAAAATTCTTTTCAGAAAACTGTACTTTAATCGTACTGTTCCTAGAATCTTTAGACTCATGGGAACATGTCATTTCAAATGATTGCATGGTGCTATTTTTCTCCAGAAATGGTATTGTAGGGATCCATATTCTCTAACTTCCATATCCAGTTTGTTTAAATAAAAACCCCCAAACCAATGTCTGTTTAAACCTTGACTTTCAAAAATAGTTGTGCCCATGGCCCTGGCAACTCTTTCTGGCTTGTGAATAGTCCATAAAGACTTTTTGCAATTGCAGTGTAGTTTATTTGTGAAGCATGTGAGACAGGAAATCTAACTCATTGGTCTTCTGTATTGCTTTTTTTTTTTTTTTTTTTAAACAACCCTTTCACTAGCACCAGGAGACTCTTCACATCTGATCATCCTTACTATTTACATGGCCATTTTTCAGAAGAGAACTGCATTTAGAATTGAAGTTCCATTGCTACCACTGATGTGGTGGCAGCACTTTTTTTAAAGAGGGAGGCAGTCACTTCTGGTTTTATACCTCCAAAGGGAAGAGAGGACAAGAAGTCGCAGAAGGAAGAAAGACTATTCTGTGGCTTGAACTCTCCAAGCACCCCACCCCCCCATTAGCTTTCCAATTCCTACTTCTGGACTTACAGAGATGAGTCTTTATATACAGAGGGATAGATAATGGATTCCAAAGGGGCTTGTAAATATCTGGACAAGGGCGGACAGTCAACATGCACCACCATCATGTGAGAGGGATGGGCACACTCAAACTTAAGAATGATCCTAAATGTACGATAGCTGACTTGAACTGCAAGCCATGTGGAGAAGCTTGGCCTAAGCAATCAATAAGAGACTAGGCAGAACAGAGTCTGTCTTCAAATATAAAAAACAGCAATAGCATTTAACAAGCCAACAGTAATTTTTTATATCCTGGTTAAGTAATAGAATAACCAAATATTTAGCCAGGAGATGGCCAGATCTGTTTTCCCAATCCTGGCTGGAGAACCTGCTATGTGCCCTTGTGCTGTTATTACGCTTGCCATGGCAGTAAGGTTGCACACCTGAAATCCTCGGGGGGTGGCAGGGTGCAGGCTGTAGGATCTTTAAAATACAAAATCTTGGACCTCAGATTAGTGCAACAAAAAGAAAGCAGGTGTAAGGCATAGTTGTCTTGCCAGCATGGCTTGAGGGGAAATTCCTTCTTGACCTAAATTCCAGTACCGCTAGAGGCATCAGTTCACTCTACCCAACTTTTCCCAATTCTAGCTGTGGTCAGTTTCTACTTCTGATAAGAAAATATTTTCTAGCCACTTCAAGCAATGAGCAGAAGCTCTGAAGCACAGCATTAGTTGATTTGATTGTAGTAGGGTGCAACAAGTATTGTAAGTATATTAAGTTCAAGAGGAAGGAAGAATTCTTTGAACCTAGCTGTCAACCCAAAAGTGAACTTTGTCTTCCTCTGCTCTTGTCTCATTCCCTCCTTAGAAGAATCAATGGCTTCTGTCCTCACACAATTGTAAAACATTTAGTTTAGCCAGCATATTTTTTTTAATTCTTTCTAAGGAAGAAATGCTATAATTTGGTTACTTGGTTATCCAAGTGTTAACTTGATCAATAGATCCAATTGATATGCAAGGTTTGACAGACTTGGGATATGTCTAGGTCAAGGGTGGCTGAACTGTACCATGCATGCCACAAGTGGCACAAGTAGCTTCTGTATGTGGCATGCAGCAGATCAGGGACAAGCAACACCATAGCAAATAAAGCAAGAAGCAGAGCAGAAGACTGGGCAAGAGAAGGGAATCAAATAGGCACTTGGAGGGTGTGGGGCTAACTTCCTGGAGCATGCCTTCCAAAAAGGTGGGCCCCCACTAGCCTAAGCCAAATTAAGACCTCTTGGGTTTAAGTATTTATGTTTTGGGTACTGAATACATGTCTAACCTTGCCCAAAGGAGGTTATTGTAATCCAGGAGTGCTCAACCCCCACCCCTGTGGAGAGCCCCATAAGCTTAGTCTGTGGGTCTTTAGAAGGGAGGGGGTGCCAATTCACATTGCTGTTCCCCCAGCTGTCAAATTTCTAAGCCCTGAAGGGCTAGATTGGCCCCCCTCAGGTCCACCCATTAGATTATGCCAGTTCCTCCATGCCTGGATCAAGCATCGGCTGATCCAGCCTCATGGAAACAGTCCAGTGAAGGCCCAATGAAGCCCAAACTAGGACCCTATGGTTGCAATCCATCCAGGACCCAGTGCAGCCATGCAGGATCAGGCTCTGAACAGTCCTTTCCCACATGGCTGCATTGGCCGTGTCTTGGTCAGCACCGTGCACCAGCTTGAGCCCATGGTCAGGATCCAGCCTATAGGTGGATTTAGGACCATTTACCTGGCCCCCAGGCCAAAACAATCAGACACCACTGTTGTAATCCATTTTAGAGAGGTGACTGACCCAGAAAAGTGCATGTTTGCTAAGCATATCAAAAATGGTTTTAAGTAAGGGTTCCTGTGAACAGTTGGGAAAAGGGTGGGTATGACGGTTAGTTGCCATTGGCTAGAAGGAAAAGACGGGAGGGACTCCAGTAGCCTAACTTATGAGAAGACCTCATGATTGCAGAAGGGATGAAGCCTTGTGGCTTTTGTTGTATATTGATATTTAGCCCTAGTGCTCTTTACCTTTTTTTAAAGGTAATTGATTAAATTCTTTCACTAAGCCTGCTTTTAACCATCCCACCATGTTAAATGCTGTGGATTCTGGTTCGACTCCAGGCTATATATGACCAAATTGCCTTAGACGTGTGGCTGCTTGCACACTAATTTCAGGGTTTGGAGTAGTAGAACTAGTGAGTCCCACATCCTTAACAACAGCTTGGCTCAAACAAGCATCCTACAGGCTTCAGAGCTAGGAACAGTGACTAGGCTCAGTTGATTTCAGAAACATGTAAGATCTAGTGGGCGTTCTTCACAGCAGATTGGTGTTCAGACAGGGATAACAGGCCATATGGTAGCACCCATCCCTAATGACTTTTTGGGAGAACTGCATGCTGTACAAGTGCTTCTGTACATTCAGATTGTCTAATTATAGCTATTACAGCCATCTACTGAAATCTTTGGCTGGTATCTGCTCAGAAGATTCTTGGAAAAGCCTCACAGTCCATGTTATGGAAGAAGACAAAAGCTTAGGGGGAAGATTCCTTCCCAGTACCAGCTATTGGTTATAACTTCAGCAATACTCTGTAACTAGGAACTTCTGGGTTTTCTAGGCACTACCACCTGATTTGACCTCTCTCTCCTCCTCACTTCCCAACCTCTGAAGAACCCAGTAACATTCATAGGAAGGGATTCCTTACTGGCTTCACTGGTGGCCTTGCATCATGGGAGACCTACCATGCTGCAAAAGTTACCCTTAACACCAGCCTGGGAGATTGCAAATGCATAATGCCATAAACCTCTCTTGCCAATTACTGGGTCAGAATTTAATTCCTTCCATAAATATCCAGGCAAATTTTTAAACCATTTCAAGTGTTTTAGCCCCACTAGCTTGGCAGAACATTCCAAAACTTCATATACATATGAAAGAGTCCATGCAAGCAAGCTTGAGGATGTAGAAGCTTGCCCTTTTGAGTAGGAGTCCACAGATCTGACCCAACCAGTAGAAAGATAAGGAACCACAGTTGGGACTTGGTTTGGTTGGGGGGTTTTTGAGGGGGGGCAGGGTACACGGGAGGGCCGGAGTGGCATTGATGCTGGTTTGTTTGCTTGTCCACCCAGGAGCATGTGTAAAAGTGCCCTTAGCTTCCATCCCAGAAAATATCAAGGATGGGATTCATAAAACCAAAATGAAGTTAACTAGTGTTAATCCTGGGATCTACTACTTACATGTAGAATCCTCTGAGCTTGTCTTGCATGACTATAGAGGAAAAGAAGTATTTGCAAAGATTTTGTGGTATCTTCTACGAATGGGTTAACAGGGGAGCAGCCCTCTGGTGTGAATGCAGTTTTATTGTTCCAAAGGTGCCTATCACTAGTTCAGTGGTTCTCCACCACCTTAGACTTGAAGCATCCTTTGGAAAATGCCAGCTCTTTGCCTTCACTTACTTTTATCCATGTTTGGAAAAAAAAGCCAAAAAAAAAAGCAGTTCTTCTTGCAAACAAGTGAAATAGTGCAGTAGTTCCAGAATGGATTTGACACTGTGGGTTCCTGTTTAAAATCTTTGGATTTATCTTTAGAAACGGTATGTAGGTGTTTGCACACCTAAGTGTTAATAAAGAGGCAACCCATGGCACCCCTAAAAATCTCAAGGCACCCCAAGGTGCCATGGCACTATGGTTAAGAATAGCTGCACTAACAAGCTAATATAGAATCGTACGAAATTAGGGTTGGAAGAGACCTCACAAAATCATCTAGTCCAACCCCCTGCTCAAAGCAGGAGCATCCCCAACTAAATCATTCCAGCCAGGGCTTTATTGAGCCAGGCCTTAGAAACTTTCAAGGATGGAGATTCCACCACCTCTAGGTAACTCTATTCCAGTGCTTGACCACCCTCTTAGTGAAGGTTGTGTGTTTGTTTGTTTTTCCCCTCCCCCTCCCTCCCCTCCCAATATCAAACCTAAACTTCCCCTGCTGCAACTGAAGACCATTGCTCCTTTTGTCATCAGCTACTACTGAGAACAGTCCAGCTCCATCCTCTTTGGAACCACCCTTCATATAGTTGAAGGCTGCTATTAAATCCCCACCTTGGTCTTCTCTTCTGCAGACTAAATAAATCCAGTTCCCTCAGTCTCTCCTCAGCAGTCAAGTGCCCTAGCCCCCTAACCATTTTTGTTGCCCTCCACTGGACTCTTCCCAACTTGTCCACATCCTTTTTCTAGTTGGGGGAAGAGGGAGGGCAAAACTTAACACAGTACTCCAGATGTAGCCTTACCAGTGCAGCGTAGAGGGGAATAATTACTTTCCTTAATCTGCTGGCAACGCTTCTCCTAATGCAGTCCGGTATGCTGTTAGCCTTCTCGGTAATAAGAGCACGTTGTTGGCTCATCCAGCTCATTGTCCACTGTAACCCCCAGGTCCTTTTCTGTAGAGCTGCTTCTTAGCTACTTGTTCCCAAGCGTGTACCCGCATGAAATTATTGCATCCAAAGTGCAGGACTTTGCACTCATCCTTGTTGAACCTCATGAGATTCCTTCTGGCTCAATCCTCCAATCTGTCTAGGTCACTCTGAATCATAGCTTTACCCTCCAGCATATCTACTACTACCCACAGCTTGGTGTCATCTGTGAACTTGCTGAGGGTAAGCTTCATCTCATCTTCCAGCTCGTTAACGAAGATAATGAATAAAACTGCCCCCAGGACTGATCCCTGGGACACTCCACTTGATGCCAGCTGCCAACTAGACCTTGAGCCATTGATCACTACCCATTGAGCCTGATGATCCAGCAGCTTTTCTATCCACCTTACAGTTCGTTCGTCAACTTTGTACTTCCTTAGCTTGCTTGCATGCAAGAATGCTGTGAGAGACTGTATCAAAAGCCATACTCAAGTCAAGGTATATTGCAGCTGCTGGTCTCCCCACATCCTCAGAGCCAGTCATCTCATCCTAGAAAGCAATTAGCTTGGTCAGGCACGATTTGCCCTTGGTGACTGCTCCTGATCACTTTCTTCTCCAAGTACTTAAAAATGAATTCCTGGAGGACCTGTTCCAGATTTTTCTGGGGACTGAAGTGAGCTTGACTGGTCTGTTTATTCCCTGGATCCTCCTTCTTCCATTTCTTAAAGATGGGTATTGTATGTGCCCTTTTCCAGTTGTCCAGGACCTCTCCTGATCACCTTGAGTTTAAAAGATAATGGTCAGCAGCTCTGCAAAGGTGGTTTTTTCCTCGCCCTACTGCCATGTTGGTCTCATCAAAACTGCTTTGTGTCATCATTATGATGTCATTTGAAGTGCCTGAAGATATGTAAATATAACAAGATGATTCTTTGGATCGTCAATTTCCTAGTTTTTATGACACGTGCATCTGACTCTTAACATGCCCATACCCTTGGCACCAGCTGGCAGCTTCTTTCAGCCTCTAGCAATAGGCTTAATTTCAACGCCGCATTCACTGAGATCATGGGTAGATGCCTCTTAATGAAAGCTGAAATCCTTTTTTTCATTCCTAGCTCTTTCAAACTGGAGAAGATGCAGCTCTGCAGCAAAGTCTATTGGACAAAAATGTTTTGCTCTTGATCTTCCCAGTGTTTGGGGAAGGGGACTGGTAAAGAGAATCTTTTTGATCAGACAAATGAAGAGTGGCCTTTCAGAGAAGGAATGGTAAAAGAACCCTGGAGTGGATCTCTTGGGCAGGTTGTGGATGGATTATTCCCCAGACATTTATGATCACTGGCTTAAATTAATATGGTTGTGCACAGGGATAATGGGGTTAGCCTAGATTTTTTTTGTTATGCAACCAAGCCCAGGTTTCAGCACTGCACAGGCAGTCTCTGCCTGAAAGGGCTTTTCTGCTGAAGTTTGTTCTGCTGTTTGTTTTTTCTTGTCGTGTTCCTGAACGAAAAACAATTCTTAGCTTCATAGTTAGTAGGGTCAGAAGGGACCTGAGCAGATCATCAAGTCTGACCCCCTGCCCTGGCAGGAAAGTACTGCGGTCAAACAACCCCAGCAAGGTGATTGATTGATTGTCAAGCCTCCTCTTAAAGACCCCCAGGGTAGGAGCCTGCACCACTTCTCTTGGAAGCTGGTTCCAGATCCTAGCCGCCCTGACAGTGAAGTAGCGCCTCCTGGAGTCTAATTTACTCTCTGCCAGCTTGTGACATTATTTCTAGTCGTTCCTCTTAGTGCTTGGGGGAAGAGGGACTCCCCCAGTGCCTGCTTGTCCCCTTTGAAGAGTTTGTAACAGGCCACTAGATCCCCAGCCTTCTCTTGTGGAGGCTGAACAGGTTCAGGTCCCGTAGCTTCTCCTTGTAGCGTCTGCCCTGCTGTCCCCGTTACGTGAGTGGCCCTCCTCTGGACCCTCTCCATGCTGTCCACATTCCTGTTGAAGTGCAGTGCCCAGAACTGGATGCAGTACTCCAACTGCAGCCTGACCAGTGCTGCATAGAGGGGCAAGTATCACCTCCCTGGACCTGCTTGAGATGCATCTGTGGATGCATGACAAGGTACGGTTGGCCTTCCTGACTGCATCCCCACACTGCCGGCCCATGTTCATCTTGGCATCAATGATGACTCCAAGATTCTTTTCTGCCTCTGCACTGATGAGAAGGGAGTTCCCCAGCCTGTAGGTATGCTGCTGGTTCTTCCTCCCCAGGAACAGCACCTTGCACTTGTCAGTGTTGAAACCCATCCTGTTCTCATGTGCCCACTCCTGTAACCTGTCTAGGTCTGATTTTGTAGCCTATTCCTTCCTTCTAACATGCCCACATCTCCCCCACATCTTAGTGTCATCAGCAGATTTGAACAGGGTGCTTTTTACCCCCTCCAAGTTGCTGATGAAGGTGTTGAACAGTGCGGGCCCGAGGACCAAGCTTGAGGAACCCCACTGCCCACATCCCTCCTAGTCAAAAATGACCCATCCACCACCACTCTCTGGGTTCGGCCCTCCAGCCAGTTGGCAATCCATTTGACTGTGTGGGTGTCGACACCACAGCCCCCAGTTTCTTAATGAGAACGGGGTGAGAGATGGTGTCGCAGGCCTTCTGAAAGTCCAGGATGACTATGTCCTCTGCTTCCCCTGCATCTAAGGATTTGGTGACCTGGTCATAGAAGGCCACCAGGTTGGTCTGACAGGTCCTGCCTCTAATGAACCAGTGTTGGTTGCCCCTAAGCATAATCTCCCCTGCTGGCTCCTCATGGACATGTGTCAGAATAATTCAAAAAGCTTACCCTGGATCGAGGTAAGACTAACCGGCCTATAGTTCCCTGGGTCCTCCTTCCTTCCCTTTTTTGAAGATGGGAACCACATTGGCCCTCTTCCAGTCATCTGGCACCACACCAGAGCACCATGAGTGCTCGTACAGCCATGCCAGGGGTCCTGCAATGACGTCAGCCAATTCCCTCAGCACTCTGGGGTGGAGATCGTCAGGACCAGCTGATTTGAATACATCTAGTCCCTCCAGAAGTTCCCTGGCTAGATCCTCCCTGACCCTTGGCCTAGGTGTTCCTCCCCAGGATCTGGTCCCTGCTTAGGAAAATGGAGGCAAAGAAGTCGTTAAATAGGTTAGCTTTGTCATCTGGTATGATGACCAAATTCCCTAGCATGTCTTGCAGGGGCCCCACGTTACCTGGTACCTTCTTTTTGCCCCCTATGTATTTAAAAAGAACTTGTCCTTGATCCAGGAAGCTAGTCCCAGTTCCATCTCTGCCTTGGCCTTCCTGACTGCTCCCCTGCATCCCCGAGCAACCGCAGTATAATCCTCCCTGGTGATGGCTCCTCTATCCCATTGGGTGTACGCATCCCTTTTAGCTAGGAGACATTCCCAGATGCTTTTGGTGAGCCATGGAGGCTTTTGCACCCTCCTGCTCCCTTTTGATCCATGTTGGGATTACCTCCCTGTGGGCTTGGAGGATCGTCTCCTTAAGGAGCAACCACTCTTCTTGGACACCTGGCTCCCCTCCCCTCTGAGATCTCAGTGCTTCCCCGACTATTCTCCTTAGCTCATTGAAGTCCACCCTCCTGAAATCTAGGGCTGCTGCCTTTCTGCAGGCCTTTGGCACCTTGTGCTGGATGGTGAATTCCAGCAGGTGATGATCACTGTCACCCAGGTGGTTGAGCACTTGCAGCCCCCTCACCAGGCCGTCGCCGGTGGCCAGCACCAGGTCCAGCGAGGCGTCTCCCCTGGTGGGGCGGTGCACCTCCTGGGTTCGATGGAGGTCCTGCATTTGGGCTAGGAACCTACGTGAGTAGTCAGACCTGGCTGACTGCTCTTCCCAGCAGATGTCTGGAAAGTTCAGGTCACCGATGATGACCATGTCCTTTGACCTAACTACCTCCATGAGCTGACTTAAGAATTCCTGGTCTAGCTCTTCCCCTTGGTTGGGTGGTCTGTAGTACACCCCCACCGTTACGTCTTTTTCCCCTCAACTGCCTTGTATTCTAACCCAGAGCACTTCCATGTGCCCCTCCTCTGACTCTGTGCTACCTGATTGAGGATGTGTATTTCCCCCTTAATGTAAAGTGCCACACCCCTGCCTTTCCTCCCTGTCCTGTCCCTCCTGTACAGCCTATGGCCCTTGATATTCACTGCCCAGTCATGCGTTGGGTCCCACCACGTTTCAGTGAGCCCCACTATGTCTGAGTTGGTGTCAGCTAGCAGGAGGGTGAATTCCTCCTGCTTGTTTCCCATACTATGAGCGTTTGTGTAGAGGCACTTGAGGCCTCCTGTGGATGTGTGCACTGGCCCTCTAATCACAGCATTGCCCTGGCCCCTGTGCTTACCTGTGTATATGTTTTGCTCACCAGTCTAGGCTGGGCTGTACTTGTGAGTGCCGCTTGGTTTAGCGGTCCAAGGCTTCCTCCTCCCTCGTCTTCCCCTTCCCCCGACGAGCCTAGTTTAAAGCCTGCCGGAGGAGATCTGCCAACCTAGAAGAGAACACATGCTTACCCATCCCACCCAAGCTAAATTGGTTTAGCTTAGTAGCTGCTAGACAGAAGGATGGATAACTAGGGCTATTCTTCACTTGGCTCCAAAGGCTTAAATGAGGGTTGTTTCCATGGAACAATCCACCAGCCTAATCTGATGGTAGATCAGTTGCTTCTAGCAGCTAGGAAACATCTTCCTCCTGCTGTTCTGCTGTGTTCCCCTTATGGAAAGGTCTATTATAGGAATCTTGGAACAGTAAAGTAAAAGTAACTGTTCATAGTCTCTCCCTTAGTCCCATTTGGTTCTTTTCTACATCTCTTACATCACATCTTCTGTCCCTTTGGGATTACTTATCTAGTGATTGAATTCCTTTCCAGCAGCTTAGTTATTGAGATTTCTTTGAAGTTTCTTAACTGAGGTAGAAATGGGTGAGTTGGTACAGTTTTAACTGACTTGGATAGACCTTTGCCTACTTGACTCCTGGTAGTTGGCGTTAATGCTTTAGCATGAGGTACTGGATAGAATGGGAAGAGAAAATATGAAATATAATCTCAAGGGGTTAACTTTCTGTTCCCATCCCTCAAAGCTGTTTAGCCACTTATCAACTAAAACCAGATTTTGGTTTGATTTTTAATTTTTTTTTGGACACAACATAGACTGTTTTATTAAACTTCATACTCTGGAAACCTGGCTACAATTATCATTTAGCAGTCATATTACATAGCAATATAACCTTCCCGGAAAGTCAGATAAAATCCATTGTATTGAATGCTCCCCTTGCATATTCATTACTTTTTTATTCTATATGGCTTGCATGGAATTGAAGAGTGTTTTTAAATGGTAGTTAGCAAACAATAAATTAAAACAAGCGAATCTAGAAGAATTCGAAGTTTAAAAGAATAGGTACCCAATTTAAAATGAAAAATTGAAATGCTAATGTTTTTAATTGGTTTCTGACTGAGAAATTGACTCAAGTTAATAGTAGTTTAAATGAGAATTAATATGGCTATTTTGATTCTATTCAATAGAATTGTGAATCTTCTACATTTCCTATCCCAGAATCTCTTGATCCGTTTCTAGGTAAGGAATCAGCAGTTTGTGGAGGTGCTGGTTAGTTACGAGACGGATACTGTCATCGGAACAAAGCAGTCTACTTGGGTTTCAGTTTTGTGTTAGGAGGAGGTTTCTGTTAGTCAGTGAAGTCTAGCATTGAAGTTAGATTCATTAACATGCACCTGCTCTTTTGCAGATTCAGAATCTGAAAAATCATTAAGTGGATTTGAAACAGGAACAGCATACTCATTAGAGGACAGCATGGATTCAAACAATACAATAACTTCCAATGTGTCCGAAGAAAAAGTTGGTGGAGAGTGTCTCTCTAATGGCATCAAAAAACACAGGTAGGATGTTGTCTCTGCTTTTTGAACTTACGTTGTAACTTGATTGTCATGTGAAGCAGAAATCCTTTCTCTTGCAAAAGATAACTGTAGACATTTTGAATTTTCTCTAAGGATGATGATAGTTGAAAAGCAGGTAGCTGTTCTGCACCTCTAGTGAAGAACCCTTTCTGATGCTAATGAACCATTATAAATCATTATCGATTTTGACAAGGAGACAAAATTTATATGGACATTTTAAAACAGACATGGCTTTGACTCCTTTAAATGTCTTGCTGAAATTGATGTGGGTCTTATTTCTTCATGTATTTTTAATGACTTATACCTTCTGTTGTCTCTCTAGTTTCCAGTCATTTGATCTCTGCTGGTATTAAGAATGACTTTCAATATTGGTATCTTGGCATCAAAAACTTAAGTTTAAACAAAGCAGTTTTAAAATAAAACTCATGTATGTTGCATAGGTTTATCTTATGCTGTCAGATGATCCATTTTTTTTGTTCATGCATTTGCCTGTGAAGGAGGACAATAGATCTAGAGTTAATGAGATGTAATAGACACTGCTGTTCTCAACTTTCAGTGCAGGGGCAATTCAACATGCATATATTACAGTTCAATCCCAACTTCAGCATACTTGGGTGGGGGGGAACACATTAATCTGTCTCTTGAAGCAAAATCATTCTACAAATAGATTAGATAAGGGTTATCTATACCACTTTAAGGCAGAAATTTAAAAATAAGCATGCTTCAGTGAAAATGTAAGATACCTTAAGTACTTGATACCTAAATCAATAATTAAATGTGTGGTAATGTAGAAGACTCTGTTGTCAGGCTCAACCTCCTGAGCATCTGTTCTTCCACACTAAGCCAAGACTAAAAGAAATGAGGACAAAAATGGAGTGAGGTAGTTATGGCCTGGAGGGTAAGAGAAAGTTGCTGACTAGAGGGATCCCTCTTGGTATCTCTTACTGACGTATTAAAAATAAATAAAAAGCAGCATTATTGCTGCCCTCAGACTATATATTCAGTTAGCTGGAAAACCTAGAAAATGGGAAGCACTGAGTTGAAATGAATATTTAGGAAGGAATGCATAAATTGCATGTTTTGTTGCCTGGAAATTCTGGGCCATGAAAGGGAATTAATTTTCTGTAAAAGTGACTAATGCGAGTGTCATATGTAAATACAATTGAAAAACTTAATTAAAGGCCGTCGGTGTAGTTCTTGGGTCGTTACACTAAAGACAGTCTTCTGTAAGTATAGGAAACTAACAATTACTTGGCCATTTTCCATGAGCCTTGTTGTACAACTATAGTGCCACAGTTGTAAACAAGAGGTGACTGGAGCCTCTAAGGTCCGTATTTGCTCATGTACTCTACTGTGTACCTATGGATGCCTCTCGCTAGACTTTTCAGGCAAGATTTCATTTCCATTCCTAATCTGTATATCTTGCACTGTGTTGCCTTCAATATTTAATGATCTCTCTAAACAACGATGAACTAGAATAGATGCCTATGTTTAACTTCTAAAATTAGCTCCTGATTTATTGCTTGGAAAAAGGTGGATGTTGAAGACTTAAGCATATATATGTAGATGGCTAGGACCTCTTTTGTGTTTTTACTGTAATGTTAAACTTTTACCTAGCATCTTAGTGACACATTGGGATTTAGTATCCACAAATATATTGATGCAAACTGTTATTTTCCCCAGAGTTATGCCAATTTAAATGTTACTTCCAAGAGAGCTCCTCAGAGGATGAAGCTGTACAGTGTTTCTAGTTCTCTTGCCATATTCTTTTTAGTTGATGCTAATGTGTCGGTTTAGTTATGTTAATAGTTGATCAAAATTTAAACTGCGTCTATTTCCATATTATGTAGATTACCTTGTAGGTGCACTTCTGAGAAACGGGGCTTATTTGCAGACTGCTTGGATGCTGTAGCTGATGAAATATCCTGTAGAGCACAACATCTGTCCTTAAAGTACAAAACTGTAAATGGCAATTAGTAAACCAATATAAGATTCAAAAGCTTTGAGGAAATACACAATGTTAGTTTTTTGCTTTACATTTTTGCTAGTTTAGCACTTCTGTTATTTTTTAGCCATTTTGAGACAAGTGTCTCAGTGGCCTATAAATCTCGTGATATTAGGATATCATTTGCTTTCCTCCTTTTACTTTTTCTCTTGAGCTGATTTATTTCTACGTAGGACTTCTGAAGAATGTTACATATCCAGCTAGTTCATATCCTCTTTACCAGAATATTCAAGGATCTTTGCTGGCCCAAAGAATTTTATCTTTGTTCTAGGTTTTGGAACAGTGGAAATCTGATGGGCCCAAAAAATGAAAAGTCATTTAGTCTGTTCATACGAGGAATGTTTTTTGTAAGTGCTTAATTACCAGATGTAATCAGGCTATCTACTATTAGACTGTCAGTGAACACTTAGGTTAATGAAACTTGCATTATCATTGAGGTATACTATAAAAGTGGAAATACCAAGGATAATACTAACTGATTTCTTATTTGGTGACCACTAACCACTTGATTAACCTCCTTTTCATATCCAGGTGAAAGCTAGTGATACTAAAGTAGTTATGGGGAACATAACATGATGTAGTGCTTGTTTGATCTGGAAGCAGATTTCATACATACAGCCTTTTATTTTAGTAGGGATTTTTTTTAAATACTAAATTGTGAACAGCATATGGCACAAAATAAGCAATCTAGAAATATTCAAACTATCTAATGCGTCAGCTAATGGAATACTGTCCAAGTGAAACTAAGCCAGTTTCTCTTTTAAAAAAACAAACAAACAAAAAACCCAAAACAAAACAGTTTTTTCTCTTTCCTTTCTCCTGAGCTTCCCTGCCAGTTTTTAACTTAACCTTTTTAATGATGGGAAAGGAAGTTTTTCCCCCTCTTGCTGCTCTGTGGAGGATCTACCCAAAGGGAAATCAGGCTACAAGGAAAGAGAATTTTACAAGTGTCAATGCATAAAGCAAGCAAGCCCAAGATATTTTTCAGTTGCAATAGTTGCAAGATGCATTAAACACAGTGGTTATTAGAAACATGTTTTTGAATGCAAGTGGTTTGTGGGGAGGGGTTTGTTTTGTGTTTTGTGTTTTTTAGCGATCCTGTGAATCCATGCCACTTGCTTCTCTTTGTAGTAGAAACATACTTTTTTTTATCTTAAGGTTTATTTTAGATAAAGCTATTTTTAATTTGTGAATAACTTCTTAGAAGAAATCTGCCCATGGAGACTAAAGGAAAGCTGCTAATTTCCAACCCCTTCCCTTATTTACAGGGTTGCTGTCAAGGTTGATGAGGCTGAAATTTGACTATTTTCTGTTTCTTTCTTATCGCCTGCCTACGAAGAACTTTTAAGTCTCTCAGAATTGTCAAAAAGGAAAGGACAGACTTTTTCATTTTGGGTGTGGCTAATGAATGCAGGAAATTCAGTTTTAACTTGAAAGATGATAAAATAATGTTATGTAATATAAAATTGTATTACCATATATATTATACCAGTAAATGATAGATTCTTGAACTCACAAAAGGAAGAAGGTAATTTTCTTAATAAAGAGTAAATTTATAAACTTTACATAGCATTCTGTGCTAAAATGCTCACTACCCAATTGTATATGTTATTAAATTACCTCTCTGGCTATTGTTTAATGAAGTAAATAATAAAATGGATATGGAGGAGTATAGACTTGGTGGAAATTGCCTCTTCTGGACACATGCATCAGAGCATCCTCAAAGGATGTTCTTAATCTTAAAATCACCAGGTTCATCTCACTCGCATCAATTTTCAGTGTTATGGAATAGCACACCTATTTTTTGTTCGTTTTAAATGGTATCACCATTTTTAATGATCAAGAAGCCTTCTGTTAGGAAGAACCCTTAATTCCCCATCATAGTTCCATGTATCCAAGTGAATTTAGTTAATACTGGATATTTTTAGTGAATCATTACAAAACTAAAATTACTTTCGAGAATTTTCATAGTATCATGGAAGGCAATTTATTTGTTGAGCGTAAGTATTACCTTTTAAATTATACCAAGTCAGACTTCTAAGGGATTTAGCCAGTTTTAAGGAACCCTTTGTTTTTGAAAAAATCAAAGAACCAGTCCAGGAAAATTGTCATCTTATCACAGAAGTATCAATGAAAATTAAGTAACACAACAAGTGAAGTTGCTGAAAATCGCAAAGAACAAATTGCATACCATTTTAGCAGTCTGTGAAGATACTGAATTCCATAATCTGGGAGAAATGGAGATCCTCCTTGTTCAGGAGTGTGACACTTGAATATTCAAGCATAGTGTTAAAGTTTCTCTTAAATCTCAGTTTTAATTAAGAGTAGGTGTGGTTTTTGAAAGCCATGAATAGCTTTCCGTTTAGTTGTAATACTTGGGGAGAGACATAGACTTATGGTACATGACCCATGATTACATGGGGATTATTTGGACTAATGCACCCTTTTTAATAAAAGTGTGTGCTTTGCCTCTTTGTGGGTAAACTAAATTATACTATTTGTCTGCTCTTAATTTTAAACAGTGCCTTAGCCAACATGAAGACCTGGTTTAGGACCCTTTTTCACCAGGCACCAAACCATGTTGATTTTAAAATTTCATTTCAACCCTGCTTAAGCATATTTGTTAGCTTCTACATAGAAGAAAAGTCATATTTCTCTTGAACTAAGAATAATTCTGTGCGCTTCTATTTTCCTGTTGTCCTTCAGTGACCCTTTTTCTTTTCAGTCGAGATGAGAAATGTCTTGGTCCTGTGTTCATGTGCAGTATAGAAACGGCTAAATATTTCAGCGCCATTAGCTAAAAATAATCTTAAACCTTCTCTATCTAAATGGATATTTCTACAGCTTTTCATGAATATATATTTTTTCAAAGGAGGTAATATGCCATCACTCTGCTGGTAAAAGACTAAGTACCACCTTGAAAAAATGACTGACAAATTATCTTCTACATCATGCAAATAATATCAAGAACTGATTTGTATGCATGGTTTTTGTTTGCTTTTTTCCCCAAACATTTGTTGCTGTTAAGAGTTCAGTTCACAGATCCAAACAACTGATTTGGTGTATTTAATATTTTTCAGCTTATCCTTGAGGAGTGTTTGAATTTAATTCACCTTGTTTTTAACAAAAAGTCCCGAAACGTTATCTCCACATGCAAAAACTGCCTTATCTGTTAGTCAGTTTGGAGTCATGGACTTAAAACAATATTAAAATGTTTGCAGCCATATTAGTAATAGACACTGTTTTTGGTGAACGGATAATGAAATAAAAGCTTGGCTTTTTTTTTCCTAGAACAAGTTTGCCTTCTCCAATGTTTTCCAGGAACGACTTTAGTATTTGGAGTATCTTGAGGAAGTGTATTGGAATGGTAGGTAATGTGCAAGTAAGATGCAGTAAATACCATATTTGCGTAATCTTATGTAAACTGAAGAGTTTGTTGACTTCCATGGTTCATAATCAGAAGGGCTAAGGCTGAGCTGAACAAGTAATTTGGGCATTTTGAGTAAAGGTGTCTTCACAGCCCTCCAAGCTTCCTACAGAACCAAAGTGTAAAATAGCAAGATGGAGTCTTCCAGTTTCCCCACAATGCTTCATTTGAGTGTGCACAGAACAGTGAGCAGTTCTGTGAGCTTTCTGTGCACCAAAGAGGCCTTAGTGAATAAAAATATTACCCCAAAATGCACAAAGGGCTGTTGACAGCAAGTCTAGCTCATTCTGCCTGCAGCTTAGTTTCCAGTGTGCATGGAGTGGACACTGGAAATGCCTCCATTGCACTCTGGAAGAACGGGTCGATTTGAAATTGGGTCAGTATTTTCTGGAACTTGAGCAGTGTTCATATGTTGCTAACAAAGATCTTGGTGATATGCTGTTATTGTTGTAGATAAGCAAATTCCTGTCTAGTTTTGGTGTGTTCCAAGAGTAATAACAGCATATTGAAAAGAAAAGGTGTAGTCCTGGTGAGATCATAAGTGGAGAATGGGACTGGCACTGAAAGCCAACTGGAGGGCTGCAAAAACTGTGCTGGGAAATCACTTGTAACAATGCTAAGGGTTCAGAGCAAATGTTTTTCTTTTTAAATAAGGCCTTCAAAGCCACAGATTAAAATGAAGACTTGGAAGGTATTCTTGTTAAAAACGTTATATTCTCTGTTGGAGACCATCTGGTTAATAGGTTCTAAAAGTAAGAGATTTTTTCTAATCTGAAAGTTGTCTTTTGTAGAAGGGTGTTCTGAGACTCTTCATGTCTTTTCTGAAACACTCCTATGATTAGAAATTCATATTTATATCCATCTTTAAAAGACTTATTTCAATGCAAGAAGAGGCTTAAGCTCAGAAAAATGATACAACCCACATTGTGTTTTTTTTGTTTTGTTTTTTTCATAATCCACAAGCCAAGTCAAAGGATGTTGCACTACCACTAATGGTGCCAATTTATCTTTACTAAGATAGTGAATTACAGCAACTCAAAACTTAACTGTGTCCAGTCCTTTTTGGTTTTTAATGTATATTTCACTCTTGTATCAGGAGCTGTCAAAAATCACAATGCCAGTTATTTTCAATGAACCACTGAGCTTTCTACAGCGACTTACAGAATACATGGAACATACATACCTCATCCACAAGGCCAGTTCGCTTTCCAGCACAGTTGAGAGGATGCAGGTACTTTTTTATAGTGGTTACATAATGTTTCTGAAAGTCCTTTTCTGAAATGTTTTGGGTATAGTATAATACTAGCTTAGAGTAAATTGTCATTTGGCCAGAAGAAGCAACCCTGTAACTTCAGGTTGATTCTCTTGCTAGCTAAACTAAATTGATCTGATTTAATTCACTGGGGGGCGCATCCGCATATTGCCATATGTGGCGACATTGCTGTGGTGCCATGTTTTAATGCTTCTTACTGGAAGTACTAAAACATGGCACGTGGTTAGATTTTGCCACTACGGTGACTTAGCTGGCGATCACATGTAGACCTACATGATCGCTACGTCTCTATATCATGCTGTATAGTGATGTACCGTGTTGCTATGGCACTGCAGGGTGATGTGTAGACACACCCTCAAAGTACATTCAGTTTTTAAAAGCTTTGATGTTTTAGTTTTCTTAAAGAAAAATTAAACAGATTTTTACTTCACTTTTTTCTTAAAATCCTGCCAGATCTTCATGGGAGAAGGTAGTATGATATACCCAACTTGTTAATTAGTTTTGCATCTAACAAGAACTAAAAACTAACAAGGTTAATTCTTGATGTTAATATTCTTTTGAACAGTGTGTAGCTGCATTTGCTGTGTCTGCGGTTGCTTCACAATGGGAACGGACAGGGAAACCATTCAACCCACTACTTGGAGAAACATATGAATTAGTCAGGTAAAGACTAGAAATGTTATTAAGAAAATAATGCATAACAATGGGTAGTTAAGTAAATCTATCATGTGCTTGAAGTGCTTTGTCTTTTAATTTGGGTGGAACTTTGCCACCATGTGCTAAAAGTTGCCCCCTTTTCAGCTGTCAATACTTTTTTGGGGGGAGCATACAGCTTACCTTAAACTGTTCTGGGTTGAAAATCTGTCCCTTCTCCCCCCCACCCCAATACTACTTTCCTTTCAGAGCAGTTTTATTGATCTAAGTTATCAGTGTTGCAATTTAGATGCTATATCTGTACAAAGATTTATTAGATAAACATACTAATACCGCAGCTAACTTGCAAGCAAACTTCTCTTAAATTATTACATAGGCTCTCATACAGTAATACTTTTAAAAAAACAAACAAAAACCAACTAAAGTAAATTCAGTTGGCAGAATAACCATTTCAGGCTTGGCAACTTTAAGACCCCATATAAGCAGGTAGGCCAGTCTGTAGGACCATATCTATGTGTATGTTGTAGACTTTACAAATGTTTAAGAAATGACCAAAGGTATAGGTTGTAGCCATGTTGGTCTCTTAAGGACATAGGCAGACAGAGTTCTTTGGGTAAATCTGATATCTTTTATTAGACCAATGCAATGAGTTGGAAAAATTCTTCTTTGCAAGCCATTCGGTATAAATACCCTTTCTCAGGCTGAGGAAGCATCCACAGTTTGTGTGCTCTTCCTGGATGGAATCAATAGTGAAGAAGCCGGAGGCTGGTATGCATGCAAGAAAGGCAGTCGCTGAAGATGTAAATTGAGGAGTCAGTGGGTGAGACAGGCTGGGGGAGAGGGAGAATGAATGTAGTTAGTCAGTCAATAGTGGAGAGAGGTACCTGGGGAGTCAGATGTCAGGCAAGTTTATAATGCATCATAAATCCAATGTCTATATTTAATCCATGATTTTTTTTTTTTGTATCCAGGAGGTTGATAAAGTGAAGTCCATAGGCTCATCTGTGAAAGGTGTTCTGTAAATTACCTCTGAGGATTAGAACTGAGAGATTAGGGAGAGGTGGGTTTTGTGAGAAATGTGCCCCCACAGGTATTCTTGTCTCTGATAGATTTCCAGTGTGTGCTCATTCTGGTACACGGTTGTTGTTTGGTTTCTCGTACATATTTTCCATAAAGGCATTTGGTGCATTGGATGTGATGTTACATTTCTGGAGGTGCAGCTGTAGGATCCAGGAATGCTGATGGTTCTCTTGTGGGGTATAATAATTATGGGGGTAGTGGAGATGTTTTAGCAGGTTTTTATGTTTTGCGCCATAATATGGTCTGAGAGAAATGACAATGTCTCTTTACTTACAAGAACTGTTTTGGTTAACTTGATTAGGTTTTCTTGTGTTGCTCAAGGATTTTAACTTAGATGGTTGCCTTGGATAAAGCCATATGGAGTTACCGTAACCTTTTTTAATCTTGTATTATGTCACAATAGGTAAAGAAAGTTCTTTTGAGAGAGTACTAGTTGCATCTGAAATGCAAACTTTGTAAACTCTAAATAAAAAAACCAAATAAACAAAACCCCCAATGATTCTAAAAATTCCTTTTTTTTAGAGATGATCTTGGATTTAGACTTCTCTCAGAACAAGTTAGTCATCACCCACCAGTCAGTGCTTTCTGTGCGGAAGGACTGAATAATGATTTTGTGTTTCATGGCTCAATTTATCCTAAACTCAAGTTCTGGGGCAAGAGTGTGGAAGCAGAACCTAAAGGGATTATGACTCTGGAACTACTTGAGTAAGTGGTCAATATTTATATTGACACTATACATAATAAAGGATAAAATAACTCTCCAGTGCTGTAATTACAATTGAATAGGTACATTTTCTATGTTTTATAGATAAAGCAACTGTTCTGTCTTTATGCTATTTTTCAGAGGTGTTCAGAATGGTAGGGTTAACTGGCATCCATAGTGTGTTTATATTCCCTTAAAATGATTAGGGCCATGATCCTTCAATGCTTTTTGTTCCCATCTGTAGTCCCATTGTTTGTCCAGCATGACGGTGCTGGCAGCAGTGGTATTTGAAGCTGCTGTGCCCCACCAGAAGTGACAGTTAATTTGGTCATGTTGGTGTGTTGCCAGGGACAATGCATGCTGAATTTCCACAGATGAATATTGGCAGCCTGTCTTGTTACTTGCTGTAGTGTCATTATTAAAGTGTTTTAAAGGTATAATTGTTGCAATAACTTTCTTTTTTCAGACACGATGAAGCCTACACTTGGATAAATCCTACTTGCTGTGTGCATAATATTATCGTGGGTAAACTTTGGATTGAACAATATGGAACTGTAGAAATAACTAATCACAAGTAAGCTGGGAGTATGACTTGATAACTTGAATGTGGTTTTTAAAAAAACAGTCAGTAATTTTGCAAGTAACAAACGTCTTTTGATTTCTACTTCAGAACTGGTGAGAAATGTATATTAAACTTCAAACCATGTGGCCTTTTTGGGAAGGAGTTGCACAAAGTTGAAGGCTATATTCAAGACAAAAGGTAAAAATAGTGTCACAATTAGACCGTACCTTTTAGCACTACTTAATTTACCTCATGAACAGTTGGAGTGAATAATGCTTAAGCATGTTGAATCCAGGATAAGTAGGGTATCTGAACTTTTGTGCAGCAGTCATAATATTCAATAGATTTTAGGGATTGGTCCTTTTTAAAAAGCTTTCATTTTTCAGAAATGCTTTTCATACTTTTAGAATCTGAAAATCCTGAAATGAGCTGTTTTAGAACTCCTCCCTAAACTTTTACTTTCTTGACAGCAAAAAGAAACTTTGTGCACTTTATGGGAAGTGGACTGAATGCTTGTACGGTGTTGACCCAGCTATGTTTGAAGCTTACAAAAAAAATGACAAGAAAAATACAGACGAGAAGAAAAACAGTAAACAGGTATTTAAATGTTAGGCATCCTATTGTGCCACTGACACACCATCTCTAAGAGGTTGTTCTTAGTACTGTCTTAAATGTCTCCCTTCTATAAAGTTGCAACTTTATGCTTGCTTTTCACTTTTGCTTTCAATTCAAAGAGCATTTGAATGTGTAAATGCAGGGAGCGTTAGAATTCTAGCTATCCAAATATTTTTGGAAGAGTTGATCTTCATGCTTTGGATTTTGCCAGTTCCTAGTTGGGGGGAAGATTCACACAGTCCAAGGCCAAAATATTCCACATCTGCCTTGTCTGGGGTGCATTCCCCTTCCTGAGTCATTGGGTTTGCGTACTGTTGGAAATGAGATGCTGGATTGTGAGCTTGTTCCATGTGGCACATCTGTTCTGCTTCGAGGTCTGCAAAGCCTCAGGTTGCAATAGGGGGAAAAAAGGTTCCAGAACTTGATGAAATGCTCCATTTCTTTGCTTGGCCTTTTTAACTTTTATTCTGTGGTTTGTTTTTGTTTTTTTGTTCTCGTTTTGGGTTTTTAAATCCTATCACCACTGATTCAGGAAAGCGTATTTGGTTTTCGTAACTGGCTGTTATCTTACTAATTAAGGCAGTGACGAAGGTGGTCTTGGTGCAATCCGACATTGCTACTATTGAATAGAGAAAATAACATTTTAGAATTCTTGAAAACCTTAAAGGTGATCTTCCCCTTAACATGACTGAAGACTTTGTTGCTTAGTCTTAATTGCCATTGGTCTTTAGAGCGTCTAGAAACATTTGTCCTTGTGCAGATTCACATTATTGCTGCATGATAACACTAGTGTTTGTCGTCAGGTGATCTCAAAACCACAGGGGACTACCACCCTCTGAAGCTGCACCTGGTGAGCCTTGGGGAAGAATAGAAAAGAAAAACATACTCTGCACACTTGTTATCATCCAGCTACCAGTTTGTTTCCCCTGACAATATTAAATATTACTCCTACTCCCCACTTTAGAATGAAACGCTTCATTGACAGCTCATATTTTAAGTCAACTTCTGGCTTTTTTGCATAAATTTCCAGTAAAAGGCAAAAGTGTGGCTTTTAATTAACTATGCATTTTTAAAAGAATGTTATACACCATTGAACTGAACGTACTACTGTGTGGGATCTTTTGCTCAAAAGACAGAATTGAGAATATGGTCCTCCATTACTGTCAAGGTGATTCTTTAACCGTTTGCTATTGGGTGTTACATCTGTTTGGTCTTGAGGCTTCGAAGTACGCTTTTAAATGCAAAATCTGAGAGACTCAGATTAGAACTGATCAGAAAATAATGAAAACTAAACTGTGAAAGAATCTTGGCAAAAAGGCTATTTTCTGCCAGTCTTGTAAAGAAATACAGAAATATGATGGGAATGGATGCCTGGAAGCATGCAGGTGTTCTACAAAACAGAATAATTGCTAGCTATTAGGATGTCTCCTACAGATCTGGACCCCAGTGCTTTGAGACGTACTTATGGACAGGAAAGCTTTATATGCTTCAAAGATGCTCTCATTGATTTCAGTTGAAGTTAAGTGCCTAAGTACTACTTGGATGTTCTGGTTCATATGAGCTGCATAGGATTTCCATTACCTTCAGCAATTCCATTCTCTCCCACTTCTTGCTGTCAAGAGCAACTGGCACGGTATCAGTGTCCAGGAGCTGATATTGCCTTAGGCTCACTTCTGAACATCTTGGTTACTTGCGTATTACATTAAAATGTACTTCTTAAAGCAGTTGTGTTAAAGAAGGCCTAGTTCTTAACCTTTTAAGACTTAAGGCACCCCTTGGAAAATGCTGGTTCTTTTTCATTCTTTTTGACTAGAGAAAAAGAATAGAACTATTAGTCTGTTACAAAACTCTGAATAGAACAGGTCAAGTTTTTATTTATTTTTTTTAACACTATGGATTCCTGTTTGACCGATCTGGGTTTATCTTGTGAATTTACATTTGCTTATCTAACAGTGCTAATATTGCCTGGCATGCTGCAGCACCCTTGAAAGGGGCTTAAGGGTACCCCAGGATGCTGTGGCACCTGCTTGAGAATTTTGGCTAGAGGAGATCTTAGAGCTGATGTTTCCAGAATTTCATGGGCTTCTGCCATTTCATTGCATGCTGCCACCCAAGCAGGCTCTCCTCCCGCTCTTTAGGGGTATGGAATCTCCTGTGCTGTTTTGACAGCTCCTCTGTCTCTTGCAGTAGATTGTTCTAGACTTCCCCATAAGTTAAAATTGTGGGAAACCTTGATTTCCTTCAGAAAATTATTTGGAGACATGTCTAAGGTCACAATATTTGAAAAGTTGGATATGCTACTAACACAATGACCAAGTTGGAGAGTTGGCAGACTCTCCCTCCATCCCCACACATGTGGTCCACAGAATTCAGAGTGCACATCTAGTTACCTTCATCTAACAGAGTTGCAGACTTAATTGGTTGAGAATCTAACTGATTTTGATCAAGATTTCATACTGGGATCGCATCTTTAGAACTGTACATTTTGCATTTTCACTAGGAAGATAGACTTCACGCTTTTTTGCAGCCTGAGTAGTACTGTATTTTTATAGCGAAGGTGTTATCTCAACCTGGAACATTATGTAAACTAGAGGCATATTCCAGATTACTGAAGTTATAACAGTAATTAATGTTTGGGTGCATATTTTAGAAACCTAGCCTCACAGCACATGCATATGTGCACACTAATACATGATCCCATGCAGAAAAACTGCATCACATCAAAAAAAAAAAAAAAAAAGTGCTGCTTTTGGACCAACTTGCTTTGATGCAAGGTAACCATCTTTTGAATTTGTAGCATTTTACTTTGATTTCTGTTCAATTTTTTTTTAACAGGCATTACCTCCTTTAGAAATCAGGGTTCTAGTATAGTCTGGGAGTATTTAAGTAGGTCCTATTGGCAGCTTGATAACAGCTTAGGATAGAAATCTACTTTTATGTCATAACCTGGTTATTTCAGTTAGCTTTTGGTGTTGACAGTATCATACCAAAAAGTTCCATAGATGATCAGATATTTGAATACATTTTGGCTTGCTAGTGTGGAAGGTGAAAACTGGGGTCAGAATGATGTCTTGCCCTAGGTGTTTTACTTGTGCTGAAACCCTGATTTACATCAGTTGGTTTTATCCATACTCCTGGCTCAGTAGTGTTATAACAAAGTTAATTTTACAATAGGTTTTAAGCTTTGTTACACAACCAGAAACTTTATAGGTGAAATCAGTGTGTGCACACATCAGTCTCACTGGAGGTCAGTCAGATACCTCCAAAGATCCCTTTTAAAGCCTTTTCCTGCATTACCATTCAGAACTATTTTAGACTAAAATGTCAGAACACAAAGTTACACCCACTGGTACCTGAACAAGATAAGATGCATATTAGACTGGCAGCAATTTAGACGGTGGCTAAACCATGTCAACAGGTGGTAGTGGTTTGGTTTTTTTACTTCACCGGGCATATTAGCACAACTTTTGGGAATATTGAAACTAAACCTAGTTTCAAACATTTGTGTTGCTAAGCCAGAGTGGTGTGTGTCTACATGCGTGTCTGACTGTGCAGTAACCGCCAGTCCTACACAGTCTTGGTGCCACACAGGTAGTTTCTAACCATACTGCACAGTAGCAACAAACTAGTAGTTTCCAACCCCCTTGCGCAGTAGCAATGGTGTCACCAATGCTATAGCTCATCCCCTTAGTGACCTAGCATTTCAAGCAGATGAACTCACTGTGTTTTAATCAATTGCAAAAGGCCCATCTCCCTCCTTACCATTCAAACTTACTCAAGCTGTAGGTTGTAACTTCAGTAGCTTTCCCGGAGAGGTATTAAGTGCTGCACCTAGAGCAATGTACACCAATCCTGGGGCTGCATCCTAGATTATGCATCCTTCTCTTAGAAGAACTTTCACTTAATTCTCCTAGCACTGCATTGTCAACATGGTAAGGCTAGAAGAGCTTAAGAGTACCTGTGCTGAATGGCACTAATCCATTCTGGAGCTTGGGGGATGCTGATACATGAAGCGCAGAGGCTGGCTAGAGCGTGCTAATTGGCATGCTCCAGCAGAGTTGGTTAATTGAGTCTGAAGTAGCCACCCCATATGTGCGCAGGCACCTGTACTGATTGATTAGACTCCTTTTATGTGAGGGTAAAAACTTCCTTTGAATGTGCAGGCACCAACCTTCCTGAATCTGTATGTCTGGTGCAGGATGCATGTAGCTCTTCTTCTCCCCACTCTCTTCCTCTTCAGCGTTCTTCACAAGGATCTCTGAGTGCACAATCTTGTTTTGTTGCTTTGGCTTAAGTGTTGAGGAATGAATGTGTTTCGGGTCTGCATGCTTCTTGACTCTCTGGGTTCACATCTTGTCTTTTTTTTTTTTTTTTTTAATGTAGTTTCTGTATAGGGCTGTTTTTACAATCTGAGGTTGTTTGATACTACATGAATTAAATATCTTTTCTTTGTGCTGCTTCCAGATGGGCAATTCAGACGAACCAGATGAGATACCTCTGCCAGATTCTGAAAGTGTACACGTTATTCCTGGAAGTATTTTATTGTGGAGGATAGCACCAAGACCTCCAAATTCAGCACAGGTTAGCCAGACTGCTGCTTTTTAAAAGTGCATGTTAAATTGTTTGATGTAGAGTATACTTTTTAGTCTCCGATTTGCCTCTTGTTCAAACTACAGCTGTGAACTTCTGTAAAATCTGCTTTTACTGTTATGAATATGAACTTCCCTGACGGTTAAGTGTCATGTGGGAGATGACATGTAAATAAGCCAAAGCAGCATGTGTGGCTCCCTTTTTAGCATAGCATAACCTCTTACAGAATCTTATTCTACTAATTAGTGAAAACTAGAATTTGTTGCAGCTAGTTGTAGTACTCTACCCTCTCTTGCTGATAAGCATGGCTATCTATTTAGCAGGCTGATTTTTATAGCACAGGGCAGCCAGCTGCAAAGCATCTCATAAAGAGCATTCATAGGGGGACAAGCTCCACAAGCATTGCAAGAGTACACGCATTGAAAAAGAAGCTTGCGTGATGCATCTGAAAAGCCACATAGCTGGAGAGAGAGTTGGCAGGATAGAGATTTGGGACAGAAAAAAAGTAGGTCAGAGCTGCTAATAGAGGTTTAGAGGGGGAAGTCTGGGTTGCTCTAGGGGCAGAGGTAAAAGTTTCTGCAGGACAAAGGGAAAGAATAACCCACCTGAATAGTCAGGTCTCACTGTAATTAGATATGTGCATGAAGGATGTGTGGCACAGGTTTGCCTTGCCTTGCCTTCTTCACATTCTTGCTATACTACAGTTAGCTGTGTTCTGGTCACTCGAGTGTATTGCTCCATATGTTTAATGCCCTTTGGTTATAGAGTACATAAGTAGCCAAACAGCTTTTGTAAAGCTGTTCTGTATTTCTGTGCCTCTCATTTCAGATGTACAATTTCACTACCTTTGCTATGGCTTTGAATGAATTGGACAAAGAAATGGAAAGTGTTATTCCTAAAACTGACTGCAGGTTACGACCAGATATAAAAGCCATGGAGAATGGTGAAATAGGTAACTATTAAATAATTTGGAACTGAATGACTGGGAGGAACTCAGATGAACTGAAAGATTCCAACTGCATGTGGCAAAATTTCCGTTTCGAGCAATAACCAGCTCTCTTGATGCTTCTTTTTGGCTTTGGAACGCACCTTTTGAAGAATGTGCTTCTAAAGAGAATATGCTTTAAATGTGTAAAGCTTTTTATATAAGGCATGTTTCTTATACTTGCTTCATAAGCATGCTGTATTCACTTATCTTCTACTTTTGAGAGAAGGACCTGAAGTCAATGGAAGGAACATATACTGCTTAAACTTGTTGGATTTTTAAGTCTTAAATGTGTCAAACTTGTCTTTGGACTATAAAGCCTTCCTGTATTTCTCTTGTGAATTGGTGAGGTAGACAATGTGTTGTTTTTTTGTTTTGTTTTTTAATTGCTAACTTCCACTAATGCGGTCAAACCTGCTGAAGTCAAACTCCTTTGCCAAAAGAAATGAGTGGCTGTTATAAAATTATTTCCAGCAAGAGGTTGCAGTTGGGAGGGGTGGCCACTGGATTTAATTTGGAGAAAGTAAGTTTCCTTTTGCAGCATGTTTGGTCCTACATCCTTTAAGATGTGCTGCTTCTGGTGTGCAGGATTTAAGGAGAAGGAATGAGTAGACTTTCCCTTGTCTGATGCCTGATTTGTTATTTTTTTTATCTAGCTTTTTTAAGAGCATTATTACACTTGTGGTTAGAATTCACACTTGGAGACTTGTAAGGCCTGGGTTTTGTCCCCTACTGTCTGGCTTCCTGATGATTTTCAGGCAAGTTACTTCACTTCTGTCTCCCCTTCCTCATCTATAGAATGAAATAATTACTTTATCTGTAGATCTCAAGACATTTTTAAACTCATAGAATCCTAGGAAAGTAGGAATGGACCTCCAGGGATAATCTAGTTCAGTGTCCTGCTTGAGACGGGATCATCCCTATCTAAACTCCACAAGAGAAGGCTGAGGGGGGAGCTAGTGGCCTGTTACAAACTAATCAGAGGGGATCAGCAGGCACTAGGGAAGTCCGTATTTCCCCGAGCACTGCCAGGAGTAACTAGAAATAACTGTCACAAGCTGGCAGAGGGTAAATTCAGATTAGACATCAGGAGGCGCTACTTCACTGTCAGGGCAGCTAGGGTCTGGAACCAACTTCCAAGAGAAGTGATGCTGGCTCCTACCCTGGGGGTCTTTCAGAGGAGGCTAGACAACCACCTCTTTCCTGCCCTGCAAGGGGGTCAGACTTGATGATCTGCTCAGGTTCCTTCCGACCCTACTAACTATGAACGATTGCATCCGAGTCCCTCATGTTTCACAACTACGAGCTGCCTTATAGGTAAGGAGAAATTCTAGGTATCACAGTGCCAGGTGCTTGGGTGGCCTTTTCAGTTATCAGTAACATGATCTTAGACTTAAGTGAGCAGAAGCTGAGTTGATTTCCACACACCCCTCAAACCAGTACATTTTGCCCTGTATATCATTGTTTATACAGTCAGTGAGACTGGCACCATAGCTCATTGCATCCCTACTGATCCAAAGCATCTATGTAGTACTGCATTATTTTCTTACTATAGTAACACATTTGGTAACATCCATCTTTTGAGCTGTGTCATACAGTTACAATTATATCTGTGTGTGTTTGACAATTATACTCCTGTGGGTGGATGGCTGCAATAACACACTGGGTAACAGACTTGCAGGAGACTGGATCAGGAGAACCTCTTGGGAACAACTTTTAAACTGTCCATTAAATGCTTTCTGAAGGTTTTGCCAGTCTCCTTTTGGAAGACAAGTGCATATGATCTCACCGAAGTTCACTCAGTATCTAGTGAACTGGCAGATGGCGTGCATCATGGACTGGAGTATCCCTTCTGTTAAGCATTTCAGTGATTTTGTTCAGTGTGCTTATAAGGCTGCATCGCCATGGTATCCTAATACCTGTCCAACAAGAATGACTGTATCCTAGCACCTTCTCTACCAGGTTAAGAATACTGTTTTCCTCATCTTTTATAGAAGAGGAACAGAGGCACACAATAGAGGCTTGTGCAGGGTCACGCAACTGGAGGCACAGCTGGAAACTGCATCCAGACTTCCTTAATCCAGCCTGCTGTCTTACCCATTTGCCTTTCTGGAGGATGTCTCAGATGGATCAATTAACACAAACAAAATTCTTGGGGATCTTAGGCCATGGCACAGCAAACTACTGAAGATCCAAATCGGACTGGTTGATCCTGTTGCTACAACTTGGTCCCTCTACTGTTTTAGATTTGTTCTTTAAATGGGTTTATTCTGTCACGTGCTACCATTACACACAGCGGCTGAGCCACCAGTATAGCTGTAAAACGTCTTGGAAAAATATCCATCTAATAGTGCACTTTTCTATTATTCCAATTAAAAAAATTTGAGTTGTAAGGAACCTCAGGAGGTCATCTAGACCTGTTTCTCAACCTTTTCCACCCCAAGGCACACTTGCATTAAATTTTCTGTGAGACCCATTAAGGCATTCCCCATCCTCATCTATTGTAGTTCGTTGCCATGGCAAAATTCTGTGGCGCACCTTGTTCATTTTTTGACAGCATTCTTCTGTGCTGCAGTACGCTGGTTAGGAAACTGTCTGGACCAACACTGTGCTCAAAGCGGGACGAGCCCCACCTATTCATTCTAGCCCAGGCTTTGTCTAGCCAGCTCTTAAAAACCTCCAAGGATGGAGATACCACAGCTTCTCTGGGTAGCCTGCTTCAGTACTTTACACTCTCCTCATGAGTTTTTCCTAATATCCAACGTAAACTTCCCTTACTGCAACTTGAGGCCATTGTTTCTTGTTCAGTCATCTGCCACCACTGAAAACAGTCTAACTCCATCCGCTTTGAAACTACCCTTCAGGTACTTGAAGGCTGCTCTTAAATCTCCCCTCCAGTCTTCTCTTCTCCAGACTAAGCCCTAGTCCCTCAGCCTCTTCTTGTATGTCATGTGCCCAAACCCCACAACCTTGTTGGTTGCCCTCTGCTGGACTCTCTCCAACTTATGCACATCTTTTCTGTAGCGGGGGGCCCAAAACTCTGCTCCAGATGTGGCCTCAGCAGTGCAGAATAGAGGGGAGTAATCACTTCCCTCCTATCTCCTCCTGGCATCATTCCTATTGATGCAGCCCAGGGTACAATTAGCTTTATTACTACAAGAGCACACTTTTTTTTTGGCTCACTCAGCTTATTGTCCACGGGACCGCCAGGTTGTCCTCTGCAGACCTGCTGCTTTATTCATTTGGGTAGATGGGATTATTCCATCCTAAATGCAGGCCTTGGCACTTGTATTTTATTGAACTTCATGAGATCTGTTTTGGGCCAGTCCTCTAATTTTGTCAAGGCCTTGTTGAATCCCAGCCCTTCTTCCAGTGTATCTACTTCTCCCTGAAGTTGGAGTAATCTGTAAACTTGTTTGGTTTTAATTCTGTTGCTTTTTCAGATTTAGCCAGTGAAGAAAAGAAACGGCTAGAAGAGAAACAAAGGGCTGCTCGCAAAAACCGTTCCAAGACTGAGGAAGACTGGAAAACAAGGTTAGTACGCAAGGCAAAGTGTTTGAACATTCAGGGTAGCTGTCAGGCTCTATTGACTGTGTCTGTCTTCAGTCGCCTGCAGTTAGAGCTTCAGCTTTACTGCTGCCACACTTTGAAAGCATGGTCAAAATGTTGGTAGTGTTTGCAGAGGAATGCACAAGGCTGAGCTTAGGGTCAGTCATACTTCCAGCCTTCCGTCACTCGGTTCTCTCTTAATTAGAGCTGTTTACAACTGACACTTGCTCAAGGCAATACTTGTTGTCTTTCTGATATTTTATCCTGACCAAAATGTACATGTGCTGCGCACTGCGACTACGGTTTGGGTTTTAGTTCCCTAGGTTTGCAGCAGATGGAAACCTGAGGCAGCAGCCTGCCTAGCTCCGGGGAGAAGAGAATGCCTAATAAGTTGCTCTCCTTCAGCTAACCTTTGAATTGTGTAGTTTCTTATCGAGAACTGCCCACATCCATTTGTTTTTATTCCTTTTCGTGCACACCTGTCCCAAAGGCCAAAAACTGATCAAATGATTGCTCCTTGTCCAAGGACAACATTAGAAAGCACTTAAGACTGTGTGCAACTGTGAAACATTATTTTCATATGTAGAGGCAATTGGCCATGTTAGTCTGACATCAGGGAGAACATAGTGCAGGGAGGTACCTGACAGAATTAACTGATTCAAAGAAGCAAGAGTTTTATAGGCACTTGTTGCAATAGGAGTTCGTGTGTCTGAACGTTATTTTTTAAGGTGCCAGACAGTCCTACCTTCTGCCAGCTCTTTTGTGTTTTTGTTTTCTGCAAGTCAGCGCAACAGATTAACTTAGCTAGTCCAGAAACCTGACTGCTACAGGCTTTTGGGTTTTTTTCTTGTATCCTGGCTAGTTTGGTAACTAAAAGGCCTCTTGAATTGTTTTCCTCCACTTCAAGAAAACTTTGTAGCCCATGTTGACATTGGAACCAAAGTGCTGTGTTCAGTGTTAGTCAGTGGTTCATGTCTCCAAGAGGAAAATTTTAAGGTGGCTTTGGAAACTGCTATGTGAGATGGGGCAGAGGAGCCAGTTTTAAAATGAGCTGAGATATAAACCTTTTTAAAAGGGCATATTGACAAACTGCATCCAGTGTGACATAAAAGGGTTTTTGCGTAATACACCAGCAATGATGGTCTCTTCTTACCTGCTCTTCTCTGCAGAAGATTGAAGAGTTTTGGATAACTTTTAGGTTAGATACTATGCCACAACTGAGAGCCCATTTCCTTCCCCACTTGCTTTCACTCTCTAGTTTAAGCATTTTAAACACCCAGACTGAGTGTGCGCGCGTGTGTGTGTGTGTGTGTGTGTTGACTAGACTGTCTAGTTGTAACACTAAATTGCTTTATTTTTTTTCTTTCAACTGAAGTCATCCATCAGCCCTGGGTCCCAGGTTTGGACTTGTCTGACTTTTGTTTTTACGCTTGCTCTCCTGAAGTGCTTGGCTTTCTTTCCTAAGACTAGCACAGAGCAACATCTTTCTAATTCTTCTGAATAACATAGTGAAGTCCTTGATACCCTTTTTTCCCCTTCCCTGCTTTGACTATGGACAATCAAGGGTGTTAGGTGTCTTTTACTTTATAAGGATTTCCTTATAAAGTAAATGCAACAGATACATGGGGGTTCCGGATGCTTCCTGTTTTTCCCAGTATTTTTAATAAAAAAAAATTCCTCTGGGTTGGGGGGGGCTTTTTTGCTTGCTTTTTTTTTTTTTAATGTGGAGTAAAACTAAAATTCTGGTGATTTTATTTAGGATTAGTCATTGATCAGGTTGCTTCTATCTGGCACTTTTGACAAGGCGATTCACTTAAGATTGTGGCAAGTAGAATGGTCCGTTCTATCCCCATTAAGACTTATGAGAAAATAGTGTAGAAGATAATGCAAACTCACTAGAGGTATGTTTCTACGTATTTCCAGGAAGCCAGCTATACTTATCTGAAGCATTTAATCTATAATGCAGCTGTTGCTTCTATTTGCTCACTGTAGGGCAGTAACCTTAATTTTTTTCCTATGGCTATCATTCTTCACAAAGGCTAGGATTTTCAAAAGTGATTGGCTTATTTTGGCTGCCAAGTCTGACATCTGTCAAAGGGCAGGAGCATGAGTGTTTGATATTTAAAAAAAAAAAAAGACATCATTCCAGTTAGGCACCTAAAATTGCTAATTAAACTTGAAAAATCTTGATCGGTGTCTTTAGTGTATTCCCTGTAAGTTCCTTGGAGCAAGGACCGTGTCTTGCAGAAAAACACAATGACAGCCTGTAAATGTGGGAAACCAGCACTGGCTATCACTTACTCTTGACCAACCCCTTCAACTTTGGTGGTGATATAGATGTACCCTATATCCCTCACATGGGGTACATGGACACTTTCTATTACTACTTTCTTTAGTAAGCTGAATCCTCCTAGTGTAGCACAACTCTTGTGTGAAGAAATTGGTAGTAGTGGATCAGATGTAAGCAGTGAAAACATTCTGCCACATCCTCTAGCTTGCTTGCCTTGATTTTTTTTGTTTAGTATAAGAACTGCATAAATGCTTGGATATTGGCTTTATCATCAGCCATGGTTTGTACAAGGCATAGTGGATGTTCTGTTTAGATCCAGGAATTTGGCACGTGATTCTATTATACAACAGAATTCTGTTACAATATGTGATGATTTAAGGTCAATATATAAATAGAATCCTGTTATATCTAACAAGCCAAACTCAATACCAAAACACCATAATATGCTAGCTCTTCCATTCTTAAAAGGGGTAAAAACCTTATGGTCTTTACCATTAGAAATTTAGAAAGCAATTGGCTTTGTTTCACAGAAAAGAGGAGCAAAAATTTGACTGATGTGGCTAACCAAACCCCGGAAGGAAGCTGATGGGTGTGTTTGACACAGAAGGACCTCACAGGAGGGGTACTTTGCCAAGTAAACAGTAATCATGGCATAAATAGAGCAGGCAAATTTTAAAAGAAAAGAAAACTGTACACTTCAGTAAGCTGTATGCACTGCTGTGAAGCAGTGATGAGTAACTGAGCACTGATTTTTAGACCAATTTGAGGAGGATTAATAAGGCTGACAATGCACATTATGTCAAAAATAAGTATTTTGGTTTTGCAGGGGAGCAGAGTGATCAGTGCTCTCCTAAGTGACAGTTTTTGCTGTAATTATTACTCGTGTATATACAAGAAGTAAGAGGAGCAGAGTGGCTGACACCCAGAAGGGTTTTTAAATAGTATGTATGACCTTGGTATGACTTACAAGTTAGCCTTTTGTGTATGCATATATACTGTACAAAACTGCAAACATGCAGATTGCAAAATGGTGGTTTTAAAGCACTTCTAGAAACGGGCAAAGAAGCTATTTGAGAACATGGAAATAAAATAAATGAGACCAGCCTCATGTCCTGACAAGGTACTACAGAGTATGTGCCAGTGTATTTGTGCACTGGTATGTGCTACTCGGCAAAACAAGTCCTTCAGGTTGGGGAAATCCTAGGTGCTGGTGAAGTAACAAACCTCTGCTTTCAGGAATGCAGTGCTTGTGGTGTTCATTTCTTGCAAGAAATGATTTAACTCTTTTTACTTGCATGCCAAGAAAACTTGTTCAAAATTGCTTTGGAGTAGAATAGTTAAATTTCTTGTAAATAGTCTGCACCTCACTTAGCAGCACAACAGTAGCATTGTTTTCAGCTGTGACAGGAGAAATCTAGCAATTCAAGATGCATTGAGTTGAATTAAAACTGGGTGCATTGCAGCATTGAAGGAAGTCTCCATAGACTAGTTTGGAAGTCAAATGTGGAGCTACGGCAAAGCAGTTTTGAACTTCAGCAAGATGTATTTCGATTTCGCAAAATTTACTGTCCTCTTTTACAGATGGTTCCATCAAGGTCCTAACCCCTACACCGGAGCACAGGACTGGCTGTATTCTGGCAACTACTGGGATAGAAACTACTTCAATTTACCTGATATTTACTAAAATGCAATAAGGAACCCAGGGATAATGCAAATAAGTCTTAATCTGTTTTTAATATTCTTTTTGTTTCTGCTCATCTCCTGGAAAAACTGACAAGTTATTAAACCGAATATTAAGCATCTCCAGCAGTAAATAGGGTGGTACGGGACCTGAAAGCCCTCAGAAACATGCTTGCTTTGGGTTCTGAAATACTTGAGTGTGGGTCTTGAATAGTGGGGGTGGGAAATGATTCAATTGTTGTTCATAGTTTAGTGCTGTCATATTTGCTGAATACACCTATATTAGGTCTTGGTGTATAGGAAATAGAACATCATCAGATGTTTTGTGAATCCTTTCTTTTAACCATTACATTGGCACAACTGAAACCTTTTGAGATGACATGGACAGACATTGCGACATGAATGTTTAGGAGCACCTGTATGAATTGCAGTATGCTGTGCTTAAAGCTAGAGAAGAGCACTTTTTTTTTTTTTTTTTTTTTTTCCCCTCTTTGTAAAGACCTCCTTAATTTTCATACAGTGGATTTCTTTATTAAGATAGCTCCCTAGAATTCTGGTCAGTGATTCTAGACAAATGACTGTCCCCAGAATGCTGATGAAGTCGGTTCAGCTGGTAACATTACTCCAAAGTTATTTATTCCATGTTTAGTGCAGTGTGTTTTGAATTTGCCGTCTTGTTTTGTTACACACTTCATTTTGCTGAAGGAATTAAGAGCCATTTCAATATTTGCAAGTCTTGATTTTGAACTGCACACTAGTAACAGGTTTTTAAAAAATCTGTTTTATGCACTAGAAATTGTGGGCTGCTTGGCACCATTGCAGAATGGCAAAAACCTTTTAAAAACAAAAAATCAGGACCCAGTAGAACATTACTACTGGAGGAAACATGCAACTGTGTGTACTGTACAAACAGCTCCTTCAGGGGAGGTCTTGTGCATTTCAGTCAGTAAGGCACTTGCGTGGAGACTACTGTACACAGCAGCTTTACCCCTTTACTTGGGGTGCATTATGTTAAGGAAATACATTTATATAGAACCAGGGTACAGAGCTTCCAGAGGGCTAGCTGCTCTTTGTATAATATTTTAACTGCTGTCTGGAGGTTAGTGTTAATATGAATAATTTAATTGCTACTGAATAAAGGCTTTAAAATGTTCTGAGACTTCTTTATTTTCCTGAAAGGCAGGTGGGTGGGATTCAGGTCATGTACTGCATACTGGCTTCACAGCAGAGCCCTTTCCCTTCTGTGAAATTACCCCATGTGATTGTTAGTTTAAAGGATCTGAAAATTGGTGCTGTTAGTAGTGATTTCATTTTTAAAAATTTCTATATCAAACTATATTGTGTACCTCCTTCTAACCATCTGGCCCCAAATCACACCGAACAGGGAATCTGTCCTACAGGCCAGGTCATGATCTCAGGGACATGGCTTCTCTGACTTTCTGTAGGTTTACTGGTTATAGCAAGTGTTGGGAGCCAGATTCAGGTACCTCATGCGCTGGCTCAGCAGTTGTAACCTGTCATAATGCAAGTTGCTGGCACCCATAGTAAGCTCGTCTTACAGTTCCTTAACCATCCATTCCAAAAGGTTCATCCAATCTAATATTTTTCAGTTTCTCTGAATTGTTTGAATATTTACTCAGTGACAATTTAATGACCTAATATTTATTCCTTGGGGCTGTTTGATTGGTGTAGCTGAAACATGATGCTGTCAAATTGTCTGTGGCATTGACGCTTCCTAACCTGCTCTGTAGGGGTAAGAGTAGCTGGGGTTAAATGATCTTATGAAGCCATTTTTAAATTCCAGGGTAGAGACTTTCCCCAGTACTACCTGTCATGTTTACAAGGCTAAAGTGGGGAAAAAAAATCATTGCCCCCATCCAAAGTCAAGTCCTACCAAAAAAGGGTACACTGTCTTCCAGGTAATTGGCATGCAAGGTGCTATTTCACTAACACCTCTAATGCAAACAGTGTTGGGTGACTGTTGCGTGTAGCACTTGGTTCCTTTCCTCTGCTTCTAGAATTCAAATAGAATGGAAGCTAGTCTTCAATTCCTGGTGCGTATATTGGAGTCATAAACCGAGGTGTAAACATTCAGCAGAAGAACTAGTGGAGAGAAAATACTGTTCAGCTCCTTTTTAGAGTACAAGTGTAATAGTTGTTTTGAAGCAGATCTTGTTTTAAGTTGTACTAGGCTAATTTTTCCTCTTACCTTGCCTATGAAATTAACTTCATCTAGTCATCCGTATATCTTGGACCAAGAATAATAAGAAAAAATTTACTCTTACACTGCATTCCCAAGTTTACGTGCTATAGAGAATGGGTATTATACCAATTCAGTTTTTTTTCTTCAAATGAGAACAATGGAAACTTGACTGACTTCTCAGGAACAACCTATATGATGCAGTGTGCTGCCTAATAGCCATGACGTGCATTAAAAAACCCTGATTGCTGGTATTTAATTTTATTGGGTCCTTGTATTTAAGTTAATCAGTTTTATTCTTTAAGATGCATATTCCATTCCACAGTGATATCCAATGGGCATCTCTTACCTGTTTTGAGAAAGAAAGAGTTTACTTAAAGTGCACTGAACATAATATTCTTTCTTCTAAAGCAGCAAGTTTTTTATGCTGCTAGAGAGCATCTAGTTAATGATAAGATAGTAAATCTTGAACTCTGGTTTTAAACTTTTGCTATGGCCAGTGATTAGAAGGCCCCTCCAGGTTATTAAAATGTATCCTTTAATAGATGATCTGTTTGCTAGCTTGTTTGTTTTTTTTTTTTTTTTTTTCAGCCATGTGTTAAGGAAACTGACACATGAAAAAATTCATCTTAAACTAGATTAGTATAGGCTTCAAGCATAGTTTACTGGGCAAGCAGGCTTATAGCACTTCAGAGCCAGCAAGCTCTTATTCTAGAAAAGCATTCAGATCTAGCTATGCCAGAGCAGTGTGAATAGCCTCCATCACTACAATTGCACAGGTTTAGCTACTGCTGCTATCTTGGTTGGAAATTTAATTAAGCCATAGCTGTGCAACCTGTTGCTAAGTACACAGGAAAAGGAGTCAAACTGAGGTGTGAACATCATTCTGCAGAAGAACTAGTGGAGGAAACATCACTACAGGGAAGATGCTTCAAGGAATAAATGAGCTCAATTGTTCTACTAAGGAAGACTTAGAAGTAGATGAATCTACTTTTATAACAGGTCAAGTCCATAAGCACCATGGTGTCTTTAAAGGCTGTGGGGCAAACTCATACAGTGGTATTAAATTGAAAGAAATCTGGTACTATTTTTCTTCCTTCCCAAATTAACTTTAAGCATAAGTACTAGAAGCCCTGCTATAACAACTTGTGTAAATAAATTTAGCATATTTATGTATGCTTTCCTTTCTCCTGCAACTTCTTCCCTGCTTCCAAAGTGTTGTTGGGGAGGGGGGTGAATGGGATGGGACATCACTGCAGCCCTTTGCAGCTTCTGGAGAAGTTTACCCAACAGAAACAGACTACTAAGCACACAGCTGGCCAAAACTGCTTTTCCTTATGAGAATCCTTCCCTTGCCTACAACTGTTTTGGCTATGTGTGGTTGAGACCTTCCAAATGAAATACTAGCTGCACACAGTACACAAAGGTCTTCTTTGCCTCCACTAGGAAAGCCATTCTTTTACATAGCTGCACTATTATTTTCTTCTTGAACAGAGCCATTTTTTTTTGTATCTTGTAAATATAAAACCTACCAACCTGTAAAATATTCTGATGTGTTCAGCGGTTTCAAAGGGTGGGGAGAAGAAAGGAGCCTACCTGCAAGTGAGGTCATCTTCTACTCTTGAAAGTTATGAGAAATAAGACCTCTTCAGGCCCAAGACCTCACAGTGCATCACATTTTCCTCCCCAGTGTCCTACTTGCATTAAACTGGCTTCTGGTATAAATAAGGTCAAGCTGAGCTGCTGCTTTTACATACCCATCTGTGACAGCTTTTTCTGAGCTTAACATTTCAGAAATTCAGGTTGGTCTAAGTGCCTGGTGCATTTAGCAGAGTCTAAACAGCATAAGCAAGTGAACTTAGCACCCAGTTTGAAACCAGGCCTACCTTCTCAAGAGTCTGCTCGGCGAACCGAGGCAGAAGTAAATGTAATCTCTCCTGCAATGCCATAGCTTCCTGCAAAAGGATTTGCTTGCTTATCGCCTGAGCCCCTCTTAGCAGACATTACATCATCCAGGGGTATGGCAACTGAAAGAAAAACTGGGGTTGGTGGTCTGGCAGTTTCCTGTGCAAAATTAGGATTGGGGTTTGGCGTGACTGTTTTCAGATCAGCTGCTCTGGCCACAGGTATAGGTACTGTGGTGAATCTCCTTGTAACACTAGCATCTTGCTGTGCAAGGACAGCATGGCCAGGAATAGATTTCCAGTCCTGTACATTCTGGACAGTAGAGCCCACCAAAATGAAAGGCGGTGCATTTCCCTGCTTGCTTTCTTCGGTCATCACATAAGTTGGAGAGGATACTTGTTGTTGACCTTGTGTCATCTGCTGCTGTAGGACCTGTTGTTGCTCTTTCCCACTAGATATATAGAGGGTTGCTTGGGGATAAGGAGCACCAGTTCCCGCAGGAGGAAGCGGTGGTGGTGACTTTCGACCTTGTTGACTCAAATCAGTTAGACAATAGAGAGTCCACACATTAGAATATGGTGGTGGCTGTCCTGCTTCGCTTGTTGCCATTGCTATAAAATAAAAATTTAAGAAATAGCTGGTATCAGGAGCTATGAATGGCAAACATATAAACATGTTGTAGGCTTGGACTTGCAATACTTACAAATGCCATAAGAAAGCATGTCCAAGAAGGTGGTTTGGTGGCAAATGGGGCTGAAATGAAGTATGGCGTTGTGGAAACATGATGCTGCATTTGTGGGCCAGGAGGTGCTTCAAATCCCTTGCTTCACCAGCTACTAATGTTCTAGAAATTTCCCTGGTGACTGGCAACTTTGCCAAGCCAAGGGTAAAGTTTAAAACAAAACTATCAACATAAAACTTTCCAAATAGGGAGATGCTGCTACATCCGCACTGATATGCAGCATCATCTTAAAAGAAGCTTCAAAGCAGAATTGAAGCCAGAAAGTTTCCAAGCAACTGGAAGTAGGAACTTGGACTGAACCAGCTCTTTCACACCAGAACTACAGCACCATGCCACAGGATACAACACTGTTCTTGATTTCAGCCCATAGGCTCTTTTGTCTTAATGAAAACACTCTTCTGTACCATGCTTTGATAGGACTTATCACCTCTACTCTCCTTGGGGCTTTTGGAAGAGGCTGAGAAGGGTATCTGCAGTAGTAAGAGGAATCAGGCAGACGGGTGACACTGGAGGGCTTCTCCAGCTGAGACTGGGGTAGGTGAGCTGGGCACTTGTCCCGGAGGGAGGACTCAAGGGTTGTGCAGCTAGGAAAAGAATCTGGTTAAGGTGCTTATCAGTAGGAATTTGTACAAACTACACCTCACCAAAAAGTGGCAGACCTCCTGCTACCTGCAGCAACCCTGCCAACCCTCGGTGGACTGGTCCTAGTGCACCCACCCCCATCTCAGCTGCAGAAGTTCTCTTGACCCAGAGGACAGTGCAGGCAACCACCACCATTTCTTGTTTTAAATGCAAAACACCTATGTTAATACAACTGCTGGGACCTTAAATCTTGCAAAGTGAGGACATCTGAAACTATGGACACCATTAACATTTCTGCAGCCACAGGGCATGTGTATTATATCTTAGATTCTCTGACATCTGCTTCAAAATGCATGGCTTGTCTTGAACAAAACTCATCGCGGTTGAAAGGAAATGGCCACCACCTGCTGCTTGGCATTTGCGCTCCCCACAGTGGCACCTGTAGTGTCACCTGTCCTTCAAGGCCACAGCAAATCAAGTGGGAACCTGCAAACCCCTGTCTCTGCAGCAGGGCATATTAATGCAGGAGCAGCACTCCGTCTCGCTCATAACCAGTCACACATCTTGGAACAAATCGTGGAGAAAGATCTAATACATGTGCACTGAGGCTGATGACTGCTGTTGTGGCCCATAGCTCTCTACATGCCCCAAAGCCAGAAAGTTTGGTCTCTACCATGCATAGTACTGACATAGATACTTTCACATTTAACAGCTACCTCACAAGTTACACAGTTGTTAGAACCTGGAACAGGAAGTTGACATAAAGATCTGACTTTCTTACCTGATATAACATAACCTGGTTCAGCTGATGCCTTTTGCGCTGTAGTTTCCATTCCTTCAGGGTCCCATTCTGCATCGACTGCAGATGGATCTAAGATTTTAGTGCATATAAACTGGCCTGCATTTAGTGGGTGCTGAATCTCTAAAAGACCAGCTACTTGGTCTATAAAGGGAATTACTATTTTCTGTGGAAACTGCTCTATGTAAGGTGGAACCTCTCCTTCAGTAACAGGCTCCTCCTCATCGTTATTCATTGGCAGAACCTGAATGGTTGATGTAACTTCAATTTCGTTGGGGGAAGGTGCAGCCTGCAATGGATCATCAGGAGGAGGTGGTGGGGAAGGTGGAGGTGGTGGTTCTTCCTGCAAGGGGATTGAGGGAGTGTGGTTTGTATCACTGGCTGATTGTTCAACCTGACTGCCTGAGGAACCTAGCTCTCTGGGCATGGAGGACTGACTCTGAACACTGGACTCTGACCTAACTGACTCTGCAGAACCCTCAGCTGCTGGGACAACTGTGGCATCTTCAGCAGCCCCTTCTATTGGCACAGCTGTTGTGTCCTCTGAGCTCATAGACACTTCAGGAAGAGTCTGCACACTTGTTGCCACATCCTTCAGAGAATGAAGTGAATCACTGTTACCTAACAACTGTGCAGCAAGCTGGGCGGGATCAGCTGGGACATAAGCAAGGTCAGGTCCCTTAGGGGATGAAGGTTCAGGTCCCATTGGGGACGATTCATTTTCTGTAAGTTCATTGTGAGTTGATGGGTATTGTGTTGTTTTGGCGCTACAGTCAGGTACGGGTCCTTCAAGGAGTTGGTCCTCCTCAGTGTCAGTAGATTTTTCCTTCCGTTTTGGTTCATCGAAAAGTGGAGATGCCACATTTGCATCTGGCGTAAACTTGTCTCTAGCCTCAGTTTTCTTCTCTGATAGTCTCTCAGCCAAGCCATCTACTAAGAAGAGCAAAATGAAAGGAAGTTAGCAACCGTCTTCACTGACATGAAACGCGAGAATTGTTATTGCCCTGGGGAATTCCTCATGCACAACCTGTCAGTACAACACTTCATTTAATCACTACACTGAATTTATCAAGCCCGTCTGGATCTGAGACATCAAACAATTTTCTTATTTGCTTGTGCATGGATGGAAAATAAAAGCAGAAGAAAATGAAAAAAATTAGTGATAAACAATGACAAACTCTTTTCAACTACCTAGTGGTAAATACCTTCCACCCCACAGTAGAAAAACATGGGAAGTAGTCAGCAAAAAAGTTGAACCTCTTTCCAATAGTAGATCAGTCCAGCTAATATAAAGATGCTTAGCAGTCAAGTTACAATTTGCTTTGGCATAAACCTAGTTTCTCAAAATTCTTTGGGATTCACACAAGTTCCTTTGGATGTACCCATTGCATCAGCATCCATGTCTCCATCTGAAAACATGCTGTAAATCTGGTGTGCATGGCACTTACAAAAAGTATGACGGTGATGGGTCAGAGGGACATAGTACTTGAGCAAGCTTTGGATGGCATGATGGAGGGAGATGAGATCCAGACGGGCTTTGAAGAAGAAAAGAGCAGGAGCTCTTCAGTTTGTTACTCCAGGACTGTCGGACTCTACACTATGCTGCTTCCTGTTGGTTCTTAGACCTGCACAATGTACTAATGCATACTCACAGAACACCAGCTCAAATGCTCCTCAGTGCTTTAAGTTCCTCTTACCCTGAGCCAGGAACATTTTCAAAGCTCTTCTCCTTTGTGTCCAACCCTGCTGTGAGAACCCAAAGACCATACTGCTCTCAAGAATCTGTTACAGGCTTTGTGACACTGCTGAGAATAAAGGAATCTTTGGTTCCCACATTTTCTCCTCTGTTGTCACTCCACAGTCCCTCTGCACTAGCTATTTATCACCACCCTCCCAGCAAGTCAGACAGTTATGAAAGCTCCTCCTCAGTCCTTTCTCCAGACTAAACCACGGCAGTTTTTCTGAGTTTGTCTTCCAAGACATTTCCCATAGTCTAACAGTCTTTGTTGCTCTCCACTAGACTCCTTCTAATCTGTCAACCTCTCCCTTGTAAGTGTGGGGCCCAAAATTGGACACACTACTCTTAAGTGAGGTCTTAAAAGTATTTCCTGTGATTTGCAAGTGACACACTCCTATAGAGCCCCGCCCCCATTGCTGACTGGGTTGTAGTGCAACAAAAGCACATTCCTGGCTCACACTCAGTTTGTGGTCTGCTATAATCCTAGGTCCTTCTCTGCAATGCTGCAGCCTAGTGTCTGTGCATCCAACTGTTCCATCCCAAATAAAGGACTTTGCATTTGGTTTTGTTGAATTTCATCCAATTGATTTTAGACCCTCCCCTCCCGTGTCATCTGTAAATCTATTAAATGCGCATTCACTTCCATCCTCCAAATCATTAATGAAGATAAACAATACCAGACCCATGACAGACCCTCGGGAAACTCAAATTTCCACACTTCATTATGTAAGAAAAAAAGATATAACCTACATGGTGCCTAAGCTGCACCTATTTCTACTGCTACAGCTTGTGTGAAGACTTAAGGAAGCCGCTGCAGCAGTCAGCCACATTGGCATGTCAATAAAGCACCTTTTGGCACTGGTCAGGAGCTTACAGTGTGAATGGAAAGTTGCACCCAAAGAGCTCTGCTCTGTAGATCAAGCCCTGTTCTTAAGCACTCTTGCTCAGTGTGGCTTGTTCACATCAGCGAGGTGTATTCACGTCCACTCAAGTTTGAAAGATTCCTCTGCATCAGGAAGCTACGGACACACTACACCGTCACTTAAAGCGCAGCGTGCGGTGCCTTGCAAGGTGACACAGGGTGACTTTTCTTACCTCGAGCAAAATGAAACTCTCTCACCAGGTCGATGATGTCCACGTTTGGGTGCTCTGAAAACAGAGGGATGCATTAGCACGGAGTCCGAGAAGCTGCGCGCGAGCTCAGATCACGACGCAAGGGAAGCGCAAGCCGCCGGGAGTGGGCACAAACCTCCTCTGAACACAATGAGCTCTCGGAAGTAGAGCGCAGCGAACTCGGGGATGTTGCTTGGGTTGCATTTGAGTATGGCCCTGGTCAGGCCCTCCAGGAGAGTCTTGAGGCCGTAGGGGACGACCAGCCTGGGCTTCGCAGTGTACATCTTCGGCAACTGCAGGCCAACGACAGTCTCGCAGCTGCCGGGAAGAGGGTAGGGATCTCTCTGGCACAGCCTCCAAAGCCCTAGTGTGTGTGGTGGGGGGAGGGGGGCGTGGCGTCATCACAACTGCTGCTAACCTCACTGTGATGTCATAGCCCTAGCCCAGCCCTCAACCGCAAACACCCACCAGGATGAAACAAGGGCATGGAGGCCGGTCCTCCCGCCCCTGCATTCCCCCCTCGGCTCGGGAGGGGGCGAGACCCAGGAGCAATGGGGCTCTACTAGAGCTCCTGTGAAGCCCTGAGCCAGGGCCCGAGGCCGCCCCCCCCCGCCACCGACCGCACCTTCCTGCCTCGCGCCTGCTCCGAAGCTCCCTCCGCGCCCCTGCCGGAGCCTCTGAGGCAGGCGCAGCCCGCGGAGCCTTTTATAGGGGGTCACGCCATGACGTTGCACCTGTGGCGTCACAATGCTCTGAGACGGTTATCAATGAAAGGGGCGTGGCTGCGCCACGGAGCCAGCCAATGAGAAGTCACAGCGGCGCGTTCCGCAAGCGCGGAGGGCGTCCCGTGGCGGGGGGCGGTGGCTGCGGCTCTGGGGAGGGGGAGGGGGGAAGGCCCCTGCCAGCCCCTCCCTCCAGAGCAGGGGGCTGCCCCGCGCCCGGGGCTGCGCGGCCAGCCTCGCCCGGCGGCCGTGGGGCCAACCTGGTCACACAGCCAGCCCAGAGCTTCCAGCTCGGAGCCCCTGGGGTTAGGAACAGCCGACCCTGCTGGGGGCTTTCGAGGGCTTCGCAAGAGAAGAATGGCTCTAGTCTTCTCGCAGGCAGAAGCAGGAGAGAAAGCTAAGAGCTGGCATTGTCAGGGAGGCTTTGAGTCTTTAAAAAAAAAAAAAAAAGTTTTTTAAATTGAGCACTGATGCAGGCGCTTACCACACAAGTCCAGTGCATTCCTGCCCTGCTGCAGGCTCTGCCTCACCAGAGCGCACCTAGAAGCAGAAGACTGAGCTTGAAAACCCATCTGACTTTCACAGCATCTCCCCACTTCCTCCTCCTCTGAGCCTGCCTAGCCGCTCTCACATACTTTACAGCTGCTGAGTCCCTTGGATCATTTTGCCGTTCAAACACTTGTCCTCTTTATAGAAGTATATGCCAAGTCCCTGCATAGAGAGTCTATCGCCCTGGCGTGGAGAAAGCCAGGCGTTGCTAATCAGACCTCTGCCAGGGTACATGCTGCTATCTTTCATTTTAGCAAATAAGCTTCTGAAGTCTGATGCAAGTCTCGATCAATAAAAACTGATAAAGGCCAATCAATGCTTTTTTTTTTTTTTTAACAGCATGTGTTGCAGTGGTTCAGCCTTTCTCCCTTAAATGTGTATCGGGCAGGTAGCACTTGGAGCTAGCATTTAAGCCTGCAAAATACCCAGGGTGTGAAATGTTTTCACATCCATTATCTGGGAATGAAGGAGATAAAGAGTAAACGAATTTTAAAATCAACTTGCTGAAAGTCAGGTCCTTGTAACAGTCTGAACCAATAAACACTACAGTGTTAAGTGTTTGACCTTTCTTGGAAGAAATTTAATTGGTGATATTTTAAAAGACTATAGCAATTTAGACTAAGTTGGTTATTTCCATTCAAACCCTCAATGCATTTTAGGGTAAGAAAGTTGTAATTTTTAAAGCAGTTTAACTCTCCAACCAATGTTGAAATGCAACATGGTAAACTCTACTAGTAGGAATGAATTCACAAGCTACCAATGCAATCACAAAAATACTGCTACAGCGTAAGTATATGATTAGACACTCATATTTTGAAAATTAACAGTTAATATCAACATAAACGTAAACCAAACTTTGGCCACTGGAGTTAGATCACGTTGGCTTATCAAACCATAGAAAAGTTTATATGAAGTAGCTTTAACTCTTAACTCTTGCAAGAAAAAAATCAATCAGTTACGTTTCATTTTTTATTGGTTAAAGTTGGTTAAATTCTAGCCAACAGCAGAAGCTATATTTAATTCATTTAAACAGAATTATATTAAAAAAAATAAAGTTTGCTATTTGCATTAAAAAATAAAGTTTGCTATAGTATTATATATGCAACATGACCTCATGATTGCAATTGAGAATAAAAAGTCAAAAGATCTGGTGCCCGTCAAGTATTCTGAGACCTTGGGTAAATAGCACATTCCAGTTTTACAGCTACTACTCTCTTAACACGTTAGTTACTTCTTGAAAAATGCGACTTCAAGCGAAACGATGTTAAGCAAATCCAATGACATCACAGTAGTTACCTACTAGCAGGCGGTGGCCAAACAACGTTTTTCATAGTTTGAGTTTCCTAGTTTCTAGGGTCAGAAGGGACCTGAACAGATCATGAAGTCTGACCCTCTGCCCTGGGCCAGAACGAGTGCTGGAATCATAATACCCCAGATATATCTGTCCAACCTCCTCTTGAAGACCCCCAAGGTAGGAGAGAGCACCACCTCCCTTGGGAGCCCATTCCAGAGCCTGGCAGCCCTAACTAAAGTAATGCCTCCTAATATCAAGCCTGAATCTGCTCTCAATCAATTTTTGATCGTTATTCCTTGTCCCAGGTGGTGCCCGGGGGAACAGAGCCTCACCTATTTTCCGCTGGTCCCGCCTGTTGAGTTTATAGATGACTACCAGATCTTCTCTCAGACTTCTCTTGTGGAGGCTGAATATATTCAGGCCCTTTAGTCCATCTTTGTAGGGTGTGCCCTGCTGCCCCCAGACCATACGAGTGGCCCTCCTCTCAATACTAGTCACATCCCTCTTGACATTCGGCGCCCAGAACTGGATGCAGTACTCCAACTGTGGTCTGACCAGTGCCGCATAGAGGGGAAGGGGGATCACCTCCCTAGACCTGCTTGTGAAGCATCTGTAGATGCACGACAAGGTGCGGCTAGCCTTATTGACCGCTTCCACGCATTGGCGGCTCATGTCCATCCTGGAGTCAACAATGACTCCAAGATCCCTTTCAGTCACTGTGTTGAAAGGGGTGGTCCCCAGCCTATAGGCATGTTGCAGGTTCCTCCTCCCTAGATGCAGCACCTTGCACTTGTCTGCGTTAAATTCCGTTCTGTTCTCATCCGCCCACCTCTGTAACCTGTCCAGATATAGCTGGATTCTGTCTCTCCCCACCAGTGTGCCCACTTCTCCTCGTGTCATCAGCGAATTTGGACAGCGTGCTTTCCACACCCACCTCCAAGTTGCTGATATAGATGTTGAATAGCACAGTCCTGAGGACTGAGCCCTGGGGAACTCCACTGTCCATGTCCCTCCAGGTTGAAAATGACCTGTCCACCATCACTCTTATAACTGAATATTGCACAACTTTAAACGAGTATGTTCTCTAATAGATCAGCGATGTAATAATGAAACAATGTTAACTGGGACAACATTAACTAAGGAGTACCTGTATTACAAACTTAGCTGTATTAAAGGGATGTTATGTACACATTGTTTCTGAAATCATGCTCAGCTATAGCTCTAGTCAGCAATTAATACCTTCTCCCACACAGAAAGGGCCTTTAAGACCTTTCTCCCTAGCATAATTTGTGCACCATTCTTTAAAACATCTTTCACAATGGGCTTAATATTCACAAGGCCAAGTTCTCCCATCACTCTCTCACAAGCAACTCCATATTGAAGTACCCAGGACTGCATGAAGGGGCAGCAGAATGTGACCTGTGTATCAGGGACAACTTTCACTGCAGCTGCTTGGGACTGCAGTTTTTTCTAGTCCACACTAGCAGCAACTGCATGCTTATGTTCTTGGTCATTTAAAAGTTCCAGCAACACAACTACAAGTAATATCATCTGATGAAATTTTTCCAAAGCCTGTTTAAGGTTGAGCTCCTGGAAGAAATTATTGAAGTCAGAAGGAGAAAATACAACCTCAGAAGCTTGCTGCTGGAGGAGATCCTTAGGTAAAAACAGCACCCAGAACACAAGAATCTTCATAATAGGTTAAAAGAAACAATGACTTGTCTCCTGCTGCTGTGCTCCAAGGTTCCTATATTTATATGAGGACTTGGCAGGAATTACTACAACTCAAGTATAAGCTGCTAGATCCAGTAACTATTGTTTTACACCATTTCTGCTGAAGTATTTTGGCTGCCCACAGCAATCAGTTCCTTTCAAATACAGATGTAACTATATTCCCATTAGAATAGTCAATTCAAAATTCAGAACCTTCAAAGTGGTATGTTTGAGGGTACTTGCCTGGTGGCCCACTGAGAAGGATCTCTCCAGAGAAAAACAATTACAGGTAATTAATTAGCCCTTTTAAAAGCAAGAAGCCCTTGAGGACTAAATGCCTAGATTAAATTTGAAAAAAAAAAATCCCATGTCAAAATAGAAACAGTACATAGGCACAATTATATCTTTGTCATGGGCAAATATAAAGTGCATCTTGCTTGCAATCATGCTTCACATTTATGTTATAAAAATACTTATTATAGTAATATAAGGAAATATTTTAAATTCCCAAGTGCGGCTCAAAGAAAAGCATTTAACTATCGAAGCCAGCAGTGAGAAAATAAAAAAGTGTGAGCAAACCATGACTGACGTGTTAGAATAAGCAGAATAAGATTACATCCAAAATACATTTGAGGACTACCAAAATTGATAACATTATGAAGAAAATTCTGGGGACAGGATGGCTAGGTTTATATCTACCTACTCTTTATCTGGATTTCAATTTAGAGGCCAAAACCAAGCAGAAGATTTAGTGAAGATATGCATGCAAAAAAGACTGTTATGGCTTGTAAGTGTTCTGTATGAACACAGATCAGAAGTTACCTGAGGTAGTAGATTTACCTTTTGCAGCACACCTTTACATGGCTTTCAAATAATGAACACTGCAAACAGACAATTTAAACATGGATATCAGAAACAGCAAATCCATTACTATCAGCTGAAACAAAAGGCTTGCTGGATTTAGAAACAGACTTCTATAATGCCAAGTAAAGACCTGTTCAGGTTATGCTTGAGATGAAGTGCATTTGACAGGCTGAGCACGTGCCCAGTGGGAAAAAGTTGTCTGAATAACACATTCAAAGTGAAACTCCCAACACCACTTCAGAAAGTGTCCAAAAATTTTTTGTACTACCTTTACTTTGGAAGTTAACTAAGTGCAAACTGGATGAGATACTTGGGTCCAAAATACACTTATTCCACAAGGTGAACTTCTGACCTCCAGAAAAACCTATCTTTACCTGAAAGAAACCTAAACCCATAGGATTAAGTAATTCAAAAGTAACAGAAGAAAAATTTAGATACCAGCTTATTTAAGACAACATCAAGACATGTTTACAAACAGTCACCACAGCAAGTCCAGGAGAGCCATCAGAAAGCTTGTCCTATCCCTAAGAGGGAGCAAGCAGACAAGACAAAGCTTAGAAATTAGGCAACGTTATCCATTTACCAAAGCCCTGACCATCCCCCAAGAAGTGTCCCAAGACAGACATGCTGATGACAACTAAGTGCTTGCTCAAGGCTATGATAAATGAGATAAAGTGGCTAATTTCTGAATTTGGGCATGAACTGAATGGAAGCAAGTGGATGCGGTGTTTTTCTTAACAGTGCTCCCAGGCTCACCACTCAGAGGCAGTATCGACATGTCCTAAATTGTTTGTAGGAAAGACTCCAGCAAGTAAACAAAGAGGTTTTGTGCAAGTCACATAAGACAACCAACACAAGGCACTTTGTCGTGCTTCTACTTACGTTAGATCTTTGGTAGAGTTCTTTAAAGATAGTTCTTTAAAGAGTTCTTTTTCAGAAACACCACAGATTCAGTTTTTTACTCTCAGAAGCCATGCAAACAGGGAGGAGGATCCAAAACTGGAATCTCTGTTCAGAGATAGCTAATAGGTTAAAGCTCACTACCATCCCTAACAGGATTGAAAACCACATTTGTCTTTGCTAGTAGGTAACTAAGATCTTCCCACTCTGACACTTGATCAGGACCTTTGCTATAAATGGCATTAGTAAGGGTGAGTACAAAGCCTGAGTGCAGCAAAAGGAAAAGACATTTTTCCCCAATACAAAGTATTGCTATTAAGCTGTATATAAACATTAGTAGTTTTTAGTAGGTCAGTGGCCTCTCTCTAGTTGCCAACTCCTAAGGTGCTCTTTCACTATCTTTTCACTTCTTGATTCAGGGACCAGCCCATGAATCCACTACCCATAAGCACAGTTTCTGCAACTACCATGGTCCTAGCCATTAAAAATGTTTCATGGAACACCCATCTCCCATACACGTCTATCACAGAATACAGGATTTTCTCCCTTCTAGTTTTATATAAACCATAGTGGTCTGGATGTCCATCTCAATCAGGGTTACTTACTTGCAGATATAAGTTTATAAGCTAGTGATCATGGCCAACCCATAAGAGAAACTCTGTATTAGACTCTTCAAACTGCCCTTATCACTAGAGCCTTTGTGGGCAGGTGCTGGTTTGGGAACTTGAGACCTTTACTTGGCTTCCCCAGGCTGGCAAGATGCATCTGTAGTAACAACTGGAATGAGAGAATTTTGAAAGTTGTTCCTAATTACAGATAATGCAAGACATCCAGTTCCAGCAATAACTATTCAATATTCTTGCATATGTGAGAACGTGGTTATATTTTACTGAAGAATTTTTTTAAAAGATTATAGTACTTAGAAGTCAACATTTAAGAGATGTGAAATGCTGGGGAATATGACACATTAACTCTGGAGCCATTTAGCAGGGCCCATTCTGGCATGGTAATGCCACGGGCCTGATACAGATTCAGATATGCTGTGAAGCTGGAAGTAAAAGAGTCTGTATAACTGGATTTTTTCAGTGATTTCAATCCTGACTAAGGCAGGAAGCTTTGAGGTTCTGAGCTATATCCACACTATACAAACTACATATGTATTCCCAATTTTTCTGGAGCAGACAGCCTTTAACTTTCAGTACCTTAGTGACTCCCATACAGCAAAAGAGCCTTTAACTTCTTCTACATTGTTATCCTTGATTAACCAGACATAAGGGGAAAATAACCTCCATTAATCCTCTTCCACGTACAGTATCTGAGCTAACTCTGGGAAAGAAAAATGCCATTCTGCCTTTAAAATTAGGTGTCTAATTTAAAACCACTGAAATAGTTAATCAACTGTTTTCACAGTACAATCTCTGCAGTATGGTGAATTAGAAGCAACAATACTCCTTCCTGTTAAAGATTACTGCAGTCTAGCACTAAAGTTTCTAAATCATAGCTCCTGGGGCATCAGGTGATCCCAGGATAGCTGACTGATCACACTGTACTGGCTGCTGCTTATTTCCAGTCAATAAAATACATTGCAAAACAATATCTGTTACACACTTTTCTAATATTTTTCCCTGTAAACAATTGCCAGTTACCACAGAGAGGGTTTGTGATCATGACTAGCAACACAGATGAGTGTGGCTTTCTTGAACACAAATCCCACCCCCAAAATCCCTCCATTAAAACATGATTCATATGTTGTATGCCTCTACAATGCAATGCTTCCCCCATTTGGAAACTGGAACAACTGCAGGGCAATTTTGGACTAGAGGGCTCGATACACTGTTTGAGACTAGATTAGATTGTTTGTAAATTGATAGTCAATTCAATGCAAGGTTTGGGGTTTTTATTTAAGAATGAAACATGGATAGAATATAAAACAAGAACTGAAAGTCAGCAAAGAAATTCAAGTGATTGCTTGAGAAAACTGAAAACATTTTTTGAAAACATAGGAATACAGTGGGTACAGATTTTTGGAAACAGAATCAAGATCTTTAGAATACATGCCAGATTGTCTTGTCCATTCCATGATTGACCTCAACATGACAAGTGTAACCCACTTTCTAAATCAGTCTATAACAATGATGGAAGAACAAAAGTTGACATAACTGCTGACCACAGAACTCTGTTACACAGATAGCTTTGTTTAAAGATACAGGAAGATTTTCAATACATGGCATCTTCTTCAGGATGCCATCAACTGATGGGCAAATATAAATAGCAAGAGGGAGGGGAAAAAAAAAAAAAAAAATCAGGTCCATGTTTTCTTTTAACTTTACTCAGCAGAAATATAAAAGTGCAAGTTCTGTAAACTGACAACATTTACAGTACACCACAATAAATACATTTTTTGGTGACTTCTAAAAATTCTAGTTGTTTATTTGAAATGAGTTATTATTGAGATAAAAATCGCATCAATGTCAACAAAAAAATAACTGATCCAGTAAAGACAAAATCTTAAAATATATTAACTGGCAAGATGCATATTCCATTATTGCTATTAGACCATGCCTCCGATCTCTAAAGTATAAAAACGTATTTAGATTACGTAAAATACAATTGAGATTGTTCTCATCACAGGCACAATCTAATATAAAAATAACTTTGACATTTACAAATTAAGAGATTCTCCTATGAGGGGAAAAATACAGAAACAGACAGTTTCATTTCAGTGACAGTTCTCTGGACCCAAAGAAAACTAAAATTTGCACAGAGCTGAAATGTTGTACATATAAATAGTGAGACAAGCCTGTTTCTACACCACTGCAATGGGCCTGAAGAAAAGAATAAGCCATTTGGTAAATTTACTTTCACATACACACTGCTATTCATCTGGGATATCTGGACCCTAAACAGCCCACTACAATCACATGCAGGTGCTGGGTGTCCTAAATAGTCTGTCCTTGTATCCTCCTTATACAGTGCATATTAAAGGAATTCTAATAATAATGTATAGTTGCTCATGTGCTACTTACCAAGTGGACCATACCCTTGATTAAAAAATAAGAAAAGCATATAGAACAAAAATTAAAATAATTCAAGTATGTTATGCCCACTGAAATCACAATCAAGTTCTACATTATCTTCATATATACAATATAATAATATTTCTATCCAATACTTGTCTGAATTGACCAATTCAAGTAAAGGGTTGAACACTCAAAGCCAGAATTTTGTGACTCAATGTTACCAAATCCTTTCCAAGGAGAAACACGTTTACTACATGTAGTGTGACTAGACTACAAGCAGTGAAGTTGCATTACAATTCAAGACTCAGTCTTTCTCCCCCTCATGGACTGCAATAATTGTGAGCCATATGATTGCTCCTAATACTAATTTTAAGAATTCTTTGTCTAATTGAAAAACAAAGGTTATCCTAACCTTTTCACCCTGTCTACTGAATAAAGAGCACTATTTTTTCTCTTCACACCAATCTTCCTTGAGATACAAATCCTGAAGCAACCCCATAAAGGTTAGATGCAAGCAAGGTAAAAAATGTTGACATTCTGTAAAGAAACAAAAATTTCAGTCTGATTTTAGAAAATGTTTAAGACTGCCTGACCAGAGAAAACACAAGCCTTTATTGCCGCTTACAGACATTAAACCACCCCCTGCCCCAAAACAGTGTTTTACTTTAAAACTCTACATGTTCCCATGCACGTGTGCAGAAGAGGCATCGCATTAGATGGACCTAGCTTGCCCAGCATCTGCATAGGTTGGGTGCTTTAGTGGGGCTTTTTTGGCACTTTTATCTAATAGCTGACTGAATCAGCTATTAGATAAAAATGCCAAAAAGCCCCACTGAAGCACCCAATCTATATAGATGCTGCAGAGTCAGGTCGAACAAACAGTTTCTTCAGGTAAAAGGCTTTTTTTTCCCTCCTCCCACATCTGTCAGCAGTCTATGATAGCTGCTTGCAGTCTCATCAGCTATGCAAAACAACAAAATTCACTAAAATTCTGGCCAGACTTCTATTATCAAGTAATTTAAAAAATAAAATTAACTAAGTTTTACACTGAGGGAATATACAAAAGAACTAATATTGTGGTTTTAAAGCTAAACAGAACTATAGCGTTACTGTACATTTGACCATGTTTTAAAAGTGATATGGATCATGACAGATTCTTAAATTGACTGAGGTATTTAAATACTTTAACACCACAAGTTTGGAGTACCATATACGAAAGTAAAGGAAAATATACCATTTAGTATAAATATTTAAATAAGGGGCTTTAAAATTATGTTTAAAGGTTATTTTCTTATACCAAAAGATTTAGGAACCTGAGTGGAAAAAACAATTTGTTAAACTCTTTGTAATATCTAACAGGCAAAAACTATTCAGAATATTAAGAGAATAAATGACTTAGTAACTGAATGTCAAACAAAATAAATAATTGGAAGAAGTGTACTAGTAGTAGATATCCTTAATATTTTCATAATTTAAAAATAAATACAGAATAGATGCATTCTAAAATTTAAACTTTATGAATCATCAAGTAATTGAAATAAGCCAATACAGATTTAACAAGCATGTTGGCTGACAATCTTACTTCTTTTGTGCCCCCCTTTCATGTTGGCTTTTAGAGAAAAAGTGCTCTCATTCTCAAAACTTAAAACTTACACCAATTCTTTATACAGTGTTATTATTTTAATCAAATAGGTTGTTCTCCCTAGAATGGGCACTTTAGAAAAATTTGAAGGGCTATATGATACCTGCCAGAAGTGAACCAATATTGTTGCAATAAATCAGATGAATGCTTCTTGTAAGCTCATCTGCACAGTCACATCCTAATTATTTGCAGCTTGGTTTAAACAAAAACTGAGAGTTAATCCTCTTTAACTGACTTATTTTGTGTTTAATTATTAATATGATAATATTTTATTTAGTCACAAACTCTGAATGTTTTAGGAACTCTGGCACAGGTGGTTTTCAGAAGAAAAGCTGGTCTTCCCAACATCTTTATCTCCTGCTTCATCTTAAAGTGCAGAAACCATAGGAATGGATAACGCAAGACTTCCTATTGTCACTGTGGAACCACTTCCCTCAGAGAAGCTAAGGCTGCATGTATGCGGACATGCAATCTGTTCTCAAAATCATATCCAGTGAATTCTTCCTGAAATACAAAAATACAGAGAACTATTAGCGTACTCCACCTTAGGCTGCGAGGCAACTTACCACAGGATACTTAAGAGGACAATTAGCTACAAAACAGTTAGAAAGGGAGAGGGAATAGATGTCTCTGGGCTTGAAAACTGGTAACAATAAAAATTAATCTACATAGTTAAGTAAAGGAAGTCCTCAGTACAGCCTGCAAATTCAGGAACAGGCAAAAAAGACTTTCCTTTACTTTCCAATTGTGAACAGGGACCCAATCAGTGTCTATTCACAACACGTGCAGTTATTAGAAAGTCCAAAAGCCCTAGAAAATCCCAACTGTAATGCATTCAATGTTTGCTTATTGCATGGACTGAAGAGTACAGGTCATGGACACCAAAACTGAAAACTGCATCAGAAGCTAGCTTTCAAATTCCCACTGCTGATGGGAAAGAAGGGTTAGGATGTTTTGGTTTTACCTTTGCTTGGAGAAGTAAGGTTTTGCCTCTTGGCACAGTCTACAAAGAGAAAGAGGAAAAAAATGTTACTTGACAGAAATGTACCAATTAGAAAAATCCAACAGTCTAGCCAGCCAGAACCAAGGACAGGAGCCTGGAAATGTCCACTGGAACGTCTTACTGTAATGAATGTGTGGGGGCTCCTAAAGTACCCAAACGGGCCTGCTCTACATTTAATTCTATTCTTAAAAGAAATTAAACTGAAGTCAGAGTATGATTACCACTAAGGGATACAACACTAAAAGGAAATCAGTAACATTATATGCAAAAAGTTCAAACTTAAGCATGTAACTGCATTCTGTTGAACAATTTAACTTGCAAAAATACATCAATTATTCACTGATATTTCTGCAACTGAACTTTGCTTTCTTAATTTCAGTTCATGTAATTGAACTTCTTTAGATACTGATAATTATTTATTCTTCTTACAACTTGCCCATAACAAAATGGGGATTCATGAGAAAGATTTGAAAAGAAAAAGTAAAGGAATATTTTGTTTCTGAACTGAAGAGTTAATATTCTTTCTGAGCCAAGTAAAAGTTAAATTTCTCAGGATTGCTATAAAAACTGTTTATAACTTCAGCTAATTTTTTACTACTTGTTTCTAAAGTTTCTGCTCCATTTCCTGTATATCTGCATCTGAATTTATTTTAATATTAGAAGTAGAAGAAATATTATTCTATCTGATATAAGGACAACGTCGAGAAAGTCATCCAAATGAGTTTAATGCATCTTATTTAACTGCATCTGAATATGAACCACATGAATGTCCAAAAATTTAACTTCTTGAAAGTTACAGCTACATCCAAAGGGGATTCAATTATACACAAAGTGAATATTATATAAAGCAGACCACTGTTTATGTATTTTTACATAACATAATCTTTACATTTACCTTTACAATACTTTCATCTAGTTCGTATTTCCTTTGCTTACCAATGAGAATGTGGGAGACAGCATCAAAAAAGCCTTCCTAATCAAGGACATTCACTGCTCAAAACCCTTGTCTCATATTCAAGTAAATACGGTACTTGTCCCAGTGACGTGGATCATCTTTAAGAACCATAAATAACCAATCTTTATAGATTTTGTTTAAAAAAGAAAAAAGAATCCACAAGTCACCCTTGGGCATAGAAGGAAAAAATCAAGTCTCTTAAGATAGTGGGGCAAAGCTATAGTTAAAATTTTAATTTTTAAAATAAAAAGCATGCCTGTTTAAATGTTTCAATTTGAAGATGACATTTTTACATATTAGATCAGATAGTATTTCAACTGAATCATCTTTAATTATTTTTAAATGCTTGTTTGCAGTAGCTTCTTTGAGCAGTTCCTAGAGCAGTGGAAGAACAGTTTAGGGGTTATTTAGAGAAGCCGGATGTTTTTCTGAAGTCAGCAATGCCAAATATGATGCATTCTAGAATAGTGGAATTGGTCGAGATAATCACAGGACCATTGGCTATCACTGTTGAGAACTCATGAATGTTGGGTGAGGTCTTAAATATTGAAAAGTTGGTAAAGGGAAGAAGGAGAATCTGGGGAATTAAAGACCAATCAGTCTGACCTTAATACCAGGAAAGATCATGAAGCAGCTCATCAAGGAATCTATTTCTAAGCACCTGGAGGAGGACAAGGTGATCAGGAACAACCACTGGCATGGATTCATCAAGAGCGGGTCACACATGACCGGCTTAATTTCTATGACTAGGTGACAGGCTCTAACTCTGTTTCCCCCTTTCTCCTTTTCTTCCTCTTGCAAGGTCTCTTCAGACATTTCTGTCTCACCCCCTTCTTCTCCCTCACTGTCCCCTTCCAATTCTGGCTGCTCCTCAGCAGGTCCAACCTTGTTTGCAAAGACCATTGGACACCTGTGGAACAAGTGTCTCCTCCCCCCACAGGTAACACATTTTAGGGGTTCCTTGTACTCTGCTGCTCTGTGCCCCTTCCCCTCACTCCTGAAGTACATTATGTGGGGGCAGCGTGCAGACAGGAGCCCTTCCTTGTCACATCTGCTAAACTGTTTAGCTTGTCCGTAGCATATTATAAAACATCAGCATGCCCCTAGCTGGATTACAGGTGGGAGGTGTTTCACTCCACATGAGCTCCACTCGTTTGCTTGTAATACTACTCATGCCCTCCACAACCCTATCCAAACACCAGATTTGTCCCTCCACACTCCTTACTCTTTGAACATGCAATTCCAACCACCTTTTTATGTCTTCTTCCACAAATAAATCTGTATACATTCATCCTATAAATCACTCGCTCCCTTTTTCTTGTGCCATAAACCTTTTCCCTCTTAATTTCTCCCTCCCACATTCCTCTGCAAGTTTATTTCAAAAATGTTCATACCCATCTCCAATCCAGTGTGATTTGCCAAGACTTTCTTTGGAAAAGCAATTAAGCTGGTCAGGCACTCAGGCTGTACCTCCAGTATCTCAGATAGTAGCTTTCCCAAAAAGCATCCATTTAATGCCAATCCCTTCTACATTCTGCCACTGACTCCAATTCTCCCTTCTCAGTCTCCAATCCTCCCTGCAATTTCTCATCACATTTTCCTTGTCTTCCTGCAGCGCCATTCCCATCAGGCAGGCATTTTGCCATATTCCTGCCATCCTCTCTCTCACTTGATGTAACTTCTCCTGCTGCTCCTACTCTGTCACCAGCTCTCCTCTGCTCCCATCTTCCTCTCATTGCCTCCTTTTTTGCCATCACTACTTCTGGTGTTGATGCTCCTGTCATCGCATTCTTTTGTGCCTGCTTCCCTACCTTTGTCCACTGTCCATCTGTCTCCATACCTTCATTTCCACTTTTCAAATCTTTTCCCACCTAATTCAACTACTGGCACTAATTTGAACTTTGGGTCTCCCTTCCTCCACCCCAATCTCCTTCTCTGCCTTTAAGGCAGTGATCAGGCTTTCCAGGCTCATAGGAACCTTTTTTTTGTTGTGTGTAGCTCTTAAAAAAAACAAACAAAAACAAAAAAACCCCAAAGAACCCAACCAAAACAGGTAGTTGTTCCCCCAGAAGGGCATGAGAGCCAAGTCTGGAGGTACTGCAGTACCATGCCAACACTTGGAGAGGCCAGAGCAAGTTCCAACACTCTCTCATAGTGCCAAAATGATGGGAACCTACCAGAAAGACAGGTTAGTGAAGCCCACCTGAATAAGATAGTGTGCTCAGTCTCCCTCAGTACCAACTCTTTTTCAAGTTACAGTGAACCATTCTGTCAGATACATTTTGATTTCTTTACTCCCACAGCTGAACAGTGCCCTCCTGTACCATTTCCACTGATTTCTGTTCCTTCATGAGCCTTAAATGTCTGGCAAATATCACCAGACTCCTGTGTAGCTGAGAGGCTCTGGCACCTGCTCTCCCAGCCTGTTGCATGCAATTAATGTGGCCCCACTCTCTATAGAGTGGAGACATACTAGGGAGCCCTACACCTCACTTCCAGATACATTTTTTGGAGGGTCTCAGGACTTGTAACAAGAACAGCTAGTCCTAGATGCAAGTGAGGGGGTTAATTAGCATGTGGATCCTTTGTGAGGGGGTATGCACACATATTGAGCAGTGCTGGGCTGTGGGGTTACCATGGCTGGAAATGCTGTGGACTCTACTGGGGCCCAGCCCAATAAACTATGTAAGTCATGAGCCTTTTGGCTCTAGGCTATTATCATGTAGTTTGTACTATGTATAAATAGATTTTAAAAAGTAGTGCTCAAAAGTGTATTTATCGAGTACCTGTGCTGAAACATGCACCAGTCAGGGTTGGGGCCAAAAAGTCAGGGCCACAACAATCTCTTGTTCTCTTCTGCAGTTTCTTCCCTCCCGTCTCGTCCCTCCCCCCACTCTCAACTTAATGTCACACACAGCTAACTTCCACATTATGCCTGGAGAGAGAACAGAGCCTGAGCAGGGTCTGACAACAAGGACAGCAAGAAGGCTGTAGGGGAAAAGGAGTTGGGAGATAGAGGGCAAGGGGTTTCATAGTTTCATAGTAGCTAGAGTCGGAAGGGACCTAGGTAGATCATCTAGTCCGACCCCCTGCCTTGGCAGGAAAGAGCACCGGGGTCAGATGACCCCGGCAAGATGCTCATCTAACTTCCTTTTAAAAATCCCCAGGCTAGGAGCCTGCACCACTTCCCCTGGAAGCCGGTTCCAGGCCCTAGCCGCCCTGACTGTGAAGTAGCGCCTCCTAATATCTAATCTAAACTTACCCTCCGCCCGCTTGTGACCGTTATTCCTGGTCACTCCTGGCAGCGCACGGGGGAACAGGGACTCCCCCAATACCTGCTGATCCCCCCTGACCAGTTTGTAGCAGGCCACAAGGTCCCCGCTTAACCTTCTCTTGTGGAGGCTAAACAGGTTCAGGTCCCATAGCCTCTCCTCATAAGGCCTGCCCTGCTGACCCCTGATCATACGAGTGGCCCTCCTCTGAACTCTTTCCATATCGTCCACGTCCCTCTTGAAGTGTGGCGCCCAGAACTGGACGCAGTACTCCAGCTGCGGCCTGACCAGTGCCGCATAGAGGGGGAGGATCACCTCCCTGGACCTGCTCGAGATGCATCTGTGGATGCATGACAGGGTACGGTTGGCCTTCTTGACTGCCTCCCCACACTGCCGGCCCATGTTCATCGTGGAGTCAATGACGACTCCAAGATCCTTTTCCGTCTCCGTGCTGGCAAGAGGGGAGTTCCCCAACCTGTAAGTGTGGTGCCGGTTCTTCCTCCCCATGTGCAACACCTTGCACTTATCAGTGTTAAACCCCATCCTATTCTCATCCGCCCACCGTTGCAACCTGTCAAGGTCAGCTTGTAGCCTATTGCACCCTTCTAGCGCACCCACATCCCCCCACATCTTAGTGTCATCAGCAAACTTGAACAGGGTGCTTTCTACCCCCTCATCCAAGTCACTGATGAAGATGTTGAACAGTGCGGGCCCGAGGACCGAGCCCTGCGGAACCCCACTGCCCACGTCCTTCCAGGTCGAGAAGAACCCATCCACTACCACCCTCTGGGTGCGGCCCTCCAACCAGCTGGCGACCCATTTGACCGTGTGGGCATCGACACCACAGTCTCCCAGCTTTTTGATGAGGACAGGGTGAGAGACAGTGTCGAAAGCCTTCCGGAAGTCCAGAAAGACTACATCCACAGCAACCCCTGCATCTAATGATTTGGTGACCTGATCGTAAAAGGCCACCAGGTTGGTCTGACAAGACCTGCCACTGATGAACCCATGTTGGTTGCCCCTGAGCATGCATTCCCCCGCAAGGCCCTCCTGGATGTGTGCCAGGATAATTTTTTCAAAGAGCTTACCCGGGATTGAGGTAAGACTAACTGGCCTGTAATTTCCCGGGTCCTCTTTTTTTCCCCTTTTTGAAGATAGGGACCACATTGGCCCTCTTCCAGTCCTCCGGCACCTCACCAGAGCACCACGAGTGCTCATAGAGCCGCGCCAGGGGTCCCGCAATGACCTCGGCCAGTTCCTGTAGAACCCTAGGGTGAAGATCGTCCGGACCAGCGGACTTGAACACGTCCAGCCTCTCCAGAAGTACCCTAACTAACTCCTCGCTAACCCCTGGCCCAGGTGTGTCTCTCCCGGGGCCCGAGGGGGGCCCAGCAGGGAGGTGGCTGAACTGGTCCCTACTTAGGAAGACAGAGGCAAAGAAATCGTTAAATATGTTAGCTTTGTCATCTGGCGTGACGACTAAGTTGCCCATCGTGTCCTGCAGGGGCCCCACATTACCCGGGACCCTCATTTTACCCCCTATGTATTTGAAGAAGGACTTCTTATTGTCCTTAATCCGGGAAGCTAGTCCTATCTCCATCTCTGCCTTGGCCCTCCTGACTGCCCCCCTACATCCTCGGGCGACTGCAACATAGTCCTTCTTGGTGATGACCCCATCTCTCCATTGGGTGTATGCCTCCCTTTTAGCAAGGAGACATTCCCGGATGCTCCTAGTGAGCCATGGGGGTTTAAGTGCCCTCCTGCTCCCTTTGACCCTTGTTGGGATTACCTCCCTTTGGGCATGGAGGATCGTCTCCTTAAGGAGCAACCACTCACCTTCGACATCCGATTCCCTTCCCCTCTGGGTCCTCAGCGCTTCCCCAACGATCCTCCTTAGCTTGTTGAAGTCAGCCCTCCTAAAGTCTAGGACTGTTGCCTTGCTGCAGCCCTTTGCCACCTTACGCTGGATGGTGAATTCCAGCAAGCGATGATCACTGTCTCCCAGGTGGCCCATCACCCGCAGCCCCCTCACCAGGTCATCACCCATGGCCAGCACCAGGTCCAACAAGGCATCTCCCCTGGTGGGGCTGTGCACCTCCTGGGTTAGACGGAGGTCCTGCACTCTGGCTAAGAACCGACGTGAGCGATCAGACTTGGCTGACTGCTCCTCCCAGCAGATGTCTGGGAAGTTCAGGTCAGGTTATCTGACCTCCCACCATTGTCCCTGTTATAGTAGTAGGACGGGATGAATTCAAGAAAACACTCTGATAATTAGATTCTACAACTGAAAAATTATGACAAATTTATAATTTTTCCATATATAAAATCTAATTATTGGGGGGGTCAACTTGTTTTCAGAATCATCTTGTATTTGAGTAAATGGTATAACCCTAGCTTGTGAACTTCTAGAAAGAAGAGCCAACACACTACATGCCCAGGTTTGATGCTATGAAATGGGGAGCAGTCACAGAATCATAGAATCAGTGAGTCAGAAGGGACCTAGACAGATCATCGAGTCCGACCCCCTGCTGTGGGCAGGAATCAGCACTGGGGTGGGAGGGGTCATAAGACCCCAGCCAGGTGCCTGTCCAGTCTCCTCTTGAAGATTTCCAGGGAAGGTGAGAGCACCACCTCTCTGGGAAGCCTATTCCAGGCTCTGGCCACCCTTACAGTGAAGTAGTTCTTCCTAATATCTAACCTAAACCTACCCTCCCTCAGCTTGTGGCCACTGTTCCTAGTGACTCCAAGGGGGCCCCTGGCGAACAGACTTCCCCAAGTCCCTGCTGCTGGCCCCTAATAAGGTTGTAGGCAGCCACAAGATCCCCCCTCAGTCTCCTCTTGCGGAGACTGAAGAGATTCAGGTCGCTCAGCTTCTCCTCGTAGGGCTGGCCACGGAGGCCCCCAACCATACCAGTGGCCCTCCTCTGGACCCTCTCCAGGTTCTCCACGTCCCTCTTGAAGTGTGGCGCCCAGAACTGGACACAGTGCTCCAGCTGCGGCCTGACCAGCGCTGCATAGAGAGGGAGCAAGACCTCCCCGGACCCATTAGTGATGCCCCCGTTGATGCATGACGGTGCGGTTAGCTCTGCCTATTGCGTCGTCACATTGGCAACTCATATTCATCCTGGAGTCGATCCTGACTCCAAGATCCCTCTCTGCCCCTGTGCTGCCGGGAGGGTCAGCCCCTAACCTATAACCATAATGCTGGTTCCCTCTCTCCAGGTGCAGCACCCCGCATTTGTCCTTGTTGAACCGCATCCTGTTCAGATCCGCCCACTTCTCTAACCTATCCAGGTCTGCCTAGATGCGGTCCCTGCCTGCCAGTGTATTCACTTTACCCCACAGCTTGGTGTCATCAGCGAACTTGAACAGGGTGCACTCCACACCCTCATCCAGGTCGCTAATGAAGATGTTGAACAGCACCGGCCCAAGGACCGAGCCCTGGGGGACTCCACTGCCCACACCCTCCCAGGTCGACATCGACCTGTCCACCACCACCCTCTGCGTTCGCCCTTGGAGCCAGTTTGCCACCCATGTGACCGTGTGTTCGTCAATGCTGCAGCCCCTCAGCTTGCCCACCAGAATTGGGTGGGACACTATGTCGAAGGCCTTCTGGAAGTCCAAGAAGATGACATCAACTTCCTCCTTCCCATCTAAGCTCTTTGTTATCTGGTCATAGAAAGAGACCGGGATAGTCAGGCAGGATCGGCCTGGCACGAACCCACGTTGGTTACCCCTCAACATCATAACTACCTTCAACTTCCTTTCCCTTATCCTGACACACCTTTACAAAATACTCCAAAGTAGGAGAAGTGCTTGATTTTGCAAATTTAAAGTCAAGTCTTGGGCAACGAATGTCAAGCGTCCCATGGAAAAGACTGTATAAGATGACATGTACACACAAAGGTCCATTTAAGGTTGTATGAGCCATCTTAACTGATATTTCTTAAATTAACTTTAGTGTTCTTTTAAAATGTTGGAAGTTTTAATTTAGGGAATTTCCTAATTTAAATACCCTAGTCAGAAAAAACAAAAGGTGCATCATACTGGCCACCCACACATGCATTACTAGCAGGGATGGGATCTTTAGGACAATCCTCCAATGCCAAAGTAAACAAAGCATCCATTAGTAAGAAAGATTATCTTTAAACTTAGATCTATCACCAGTGGAAACTGGAAACATGTTTTGCCAGTGGATTTCATGGCTATTTGCTACATGGCTAAAAAACCGACCTAATGCAAACTTTCAGGGTCTACAGCAGTGATTGCCAACCAGGATGTCAAGGAACCCAGCCAGTGTCAGGGTGCTCCAGGAAGTGCGAGGAGATGAGCAGACAAGAGCAGGCTCAGGCTTTCCTTGCCTAGCTGGTCCTCTGCCCCCATGCTTGGCCCTTCTGCAAGGAGGTAAGCACTATAATAAATAAATTGTTTTTGAAGTGGGGTGCTGTTCAATTTACACAAGTAGAGAGGAATGACTTGAGTCTAAAAAGACTGAGAACCACTGCTCTATAGGGTAGGATGCTCAAGTACTAACAGCCCTCTAGCCTGTTTCCTTCAACCCCCCCAACCCCTGTTTCCTCCAACCCCCCAACCCGTTTCCTCCTTGCTATTGACCACTTTCCCCCACTCGACTCCCATCTCTGTTCCCTCCCCTGCTCTTATCCTCCTAATTACCTTCTGTTCTTGAACATGTTTTTTCTGCCCATCTCTTCCCAGTTCCTACACCCGTCTCCTGATCCTGCCCATGTTATCTCTGCTTCTTCTCTTTCCTGTTTCCGGTTCCTAACCTGATTCCTTCCCCTCACCCCCACAATTCAAAACAGGTGACCTTCCTTTCCCCTCCAAGTTGTCTGGAACACATTAAGAACATCAGAAAAAATGCTTTCTAAATGTATGCATCATGCACTACACTAGCTTTTGAATGACCAGAACAATTTCAGAGACTATCCTCCTCTACCACTGTAACCCAGAAATGGAGCATACTTAATAACTTTGTAGGATGCCAAAGGCGGCCTGCTTGATACACAGAATCTCTTCAGAGAATTAAACTGCCAAATTCTAAACAAACCTCTGAGAAGGTATGAGTTAAAGTTTTTTAGAGGCTGTAAATTTGATCAAATCTGGGTAAATATTCACAGGGATGGCAAAAGAAAAAACCTTGGAACCACGGCAGGCCCTCTGCCATATTTCAAACCCTTATTCCAAAGCATGGGAGCTGGGGGAAAGCTCTTCAAGGATAAAGTTACTAGAATTTTTCCTTAAAGCAAGACAATTTTTTCTTTGCTTTGTCCCTGGAAGTGTGCCCTTACTGCAAAGGCTAACCACATACTGGGTTGCATTAGTAAGAGCATTCCCAGCAGATCAAGGGAAAAGATTCTTCCCCTCTATTTAATACTGGTGAGGCCACCTCAGCAGTACTGTGTTCAGTTTTGGGCCCCCCACTACAGAAAGGAGGTGGAAATATTGGAGAGTGTCCAGCAGAGGACAACAAAAATTGTTAGGACTGGGACACATGACTTCTGAGGAGAGGCTGAGGGAACTGGGCTTATTTAATCTGGACAAGAGAAGACTGAGGGGATTTAATAGCAGCCTTCAACTACCTGATGGTTGGTTCTAAAGAGGATGGTGCTGAACTGTTCTCAGTGGTGGCAGATGACAGAACAAGGAGCAATGGTCTCAGACTGCAGCAAGGGAAGTTTAGGTTAGATGCTAGGAAAAACTCTCACTAGGAAGGTAGGGAAGTACTGGAATAGGTTACCCAGAGAGTTTGTGGAATCTCTACCCTTGACGGTTATTAAGACCCCATTAGACAAAGCCTTGGCTGGGATGATATAGATGGGCACAGTCCTAGTTTGAGCAGGAGGTTGGAGTATATGACCTCCACAGGTCCCTTCCTACCCTAATTTTCCATGACTCTAAGTGGTGGAATAATTGTGGCTGAAATTATCCAAAAAAACTATCAAGACAATCACCCTAAATGGAAAAAAAAAAAAAAACTTAAATGGTCAGTGTTCTGCTAAGTTATAAGAAACTGAATACAGAGGTCTTATGCAAGAAGTGTTTGGCACTGTAATCATCATGATGACTATTTTTATAAATAATAGAGGATGCTTGCAGATGTTAAAAAAAAGTGGCGTTTTAAACTCAGTGTGTTCCTGTGCCGAGCCCAGCACATGCCCAGAAGAGGCAGCCCCTTAACTGGACCTGGCTCGCCTGACATCTGTATATATGGGGTGCTTTAGTGTGGCTTTTTTAACTTTTATCTAATAGCTGATTGAAGCAGCTTGAGATAAAGAAGTGCCAAGGGGCCCCACCAAAGCACCTGATCTACACAGATGCTGCAGGGCCAGATCAAAGTAATGTGCTGCTGCTTCCAGTAAAGCATGGGTTTTTGTTTGTTTGGGTTTTTGTTTTTTTTAACATGTCTGCAAGCAGCCAGAATGACCAAGGATTTAATATTGTCAGTTTGGGGAAGCAATTTGCAGCAGTTCAGTGTAGGAAATAATACTGTTTAAAAGAGTTTACAGATCTTGAAGACCGTCTCAAGTTTGCAAGAAGAGTTCAGCATCCAAAAACTACCTGGAACAAGCTTTTCAATTAAAAAATGTGGTTACTGTAGAATAAGAAAGATAACACAATCTGATCAGGGAAAGCTTAACAGCCAGTCAATGTGGACCTTCAGTGGGTTCCAGGTTTGCTGCATTTTCAATGGAGTGAAGCAGGAATGTGGTTATCCCAAAGACAGAAAGACAAAGGTGGACAATTCTTAAAGAAGAGACGTATTTTGATACATATCTTACGCATGTCAAATTTATTACTTCCCATTTGTTGTTCTTATAAATTTTCCTTTTTATCTTTTTTTTTTTTTTAAATAAGCAGTAAGATGGGAGTTAGGACTCTGTTTATCTGATTGCTAGATAAGGTCATTAGCTGATGGCTGGAAATTAAATCTGAGAAAGCCTCAAATGTATATTTATTATGTAAAAGTGAAAAGCAAAATGAATCAAGTAATTCTCATGTTGTCACTAACTTGAATGTCCAGCCCTGCTAAATATAACTGTAACGTTCTAAATGTAGTATGCCAGCATCTATAAATGTTCACACTGTCACCTAGACAATAGCATGGTACCCATCTCATTTAAGACTTTACACACAGATAAAAAACAAAATGTTAAAAAATTAACATATACACCCAATCCTTTTTAGAATTCTCCACATTTTCACTCTAAAGAATCACTGATCATAGATGGTCCCATCCCCGATCCCAAGTTTCACATGTACTCTATCGTTACCTCTGGATCACCTAACAGAAGACAGCCAAGTTCATAGCAAGCATATGGCTGAATGTACAAGTTGTTTTGACGGCACAATTCATCTTTAACAGCCCGTTGAAAGAACTGAGAGAAGAAAAAAAATTAGTGTTAGCACTTCAGCATTTTCAGTTTGATTTTTTCTTCATTACAAAGAAAAATAGAGATGTATACCTCAATATCAAGTTTTCAGAACCAACCCCAATATCAAAAGTTGAACGCTGCAAAATTTCTGATGCATTAAATAATCTTTAACAGCAGTGACCATAAGTTTCTGTAGGCATTTGTGACTGACACTAATTGGGAAAATTCAACACCCATTTGTTATGTTTGTGTCAAAAAGATTCATGAATCAACTAAAAAGTTTTAGATCTTTACATGTAGGAAAAACTAGAGATCCAATGTAGTTCTCTAAGAAAGGAAAGTCAAAGAAATGGGTTTTTAAAAATAAATGTGACAGAGTTAGAGAAGAGGCCATGCATGTAACACTTCTATATTAAATGAGGGGGATATGCCACACAGCAAAACAGACAACTGCAATTTCCCCAATGACCACATTTTGGACACCCTACTTCAGCAATTATGATGGTTCCCAAGATTTAAGGCTAGAACAAAAAATAAGCTATTTTTAGAAGAGGGGAGGAGGAAGAGAGAAAAAAAAAAAATCAGTTTTCTGAACCCATGCTTAAAGTGCCCCCGTTGCCATTTTTAAGTGTGGGGATGCCGACGGACATGATAAGAAGCTAGTCTGCTGGAATATGGCAATTCATACTCTAGCAGATGCAATTAATTGAGTCTACTTGATGGCTCTCGAAGCCGCTGAGATACAGTATCCAGAGTACCTGGGCCAGGTGTGGGTGAGGCAATAAAGGGCCTACAGGAAGCCTTTTATTCAGTAAAGATTTATGCTACACTGCGTTGCACTGTGTGATCTCAATCAGCTGGTAAATATGTTGGAGAAAAGCGTGATATGGAATCTTTTTAAGTACCTGAAAAGAACAACAGAACAGCTGATTGCCAAATATGTGCTGCAAATATTTTGCATGGAGACAACATCACTAATATTTCAACACACTGAACTTAATACCACTTCAGAACACACCATGCTACCGAATACAATGATTTCCAAAAGATGAATACAGAGAAGAAAGAAGCAGGGCAAGAAAAATCTGTGCCAGAGCAATTATTATTATTATTACATGAAGCAGTAAAATGTACACAGAAATTTGTAAGTGGAGAAGCCAGGGCTAAAGAAATTACTAGCCATTTAGTGGAATTTATAGCTCTAAATGATCAGCCATTTTCCACTGTAGAAGATACTGGATTCCGCCATCTCACTGAATACCTGGAGCCTCGTTACACACTGCCCAGCAGAAAGTGTATAGCTGAGACTATGCTACCAGAGCTGTACAGCGTTGTTTTAAAACGCATATGGAAGTTGATTGAAGATGATCGTGTATCAGCATTTAGCTTTAAGACTGTTATTTGGAGCTCTGATGCATCATCTATGTCAATGCTGAATTTAACTGCACAGTGGGTAGACGCGAACCATAATTTACAGGGCGGTATTACAGCTCCAGGAGTTCAGCAGTTCCCAAACGGTATTTGACAAGATGTTTGCAGCATGAAAAATCCTGAAGACAAAAGTTCATGCCATTATTAGGGATAATGCAAGAAATATAGCAAAGGTGATGAAAGACTGGTTTGCCAAGTTTACCTTGTGTAGCACATACACTCCAGCTCGTTGTGAACCAAGTGTTATCACAGCGCAGCAAGTCTGATGTACTGGTTATCGGAAAAAAATTGTTCAAACACTCGCTGTTGGCCTATTCTCATCTTCAAGGGGTGCAGACTGAGCTTGGAATGCTTTCCAAGAGGTTACAGCAGGACGTACAGACAAGGTGGAACAGCACTTAGTACATGCTGCAAAGCCTTTTGGAGCAGAAACACCTGCTTGTAGCATATGCAACTGACCATGAAATCCCAGCAACTCTGTGTACTTCAGTGGGGGCTGACAGAAAAAGTAGTGATAGTTGTAGCACGTTTTGAAGAAGTAACACGTTAACTGTGTTCATCCTTGGCCTCTGCTTCTGATGCCATCCCATCCATTGTGGCCTTAAAAAAGCTTTTGAGGGAAGTTACAGATTCAGACCACAGAATTAAAAACTATGAAAGTTACTTTGCTGGAAGCCATGGAAACACACTTTGCTGAAATTGAATCAGAACCTCTCTACAGCACTGAAACACTGCTGAATCCAAGATACAAGGACAGGTACTTTACTGATAATAGTAAAAAGCTGCTGGCTACAGAAATGTTAGTGATGCACCTGGAAAAAAATGCAAGCCTGGAATGACACATAACAGACAGAAGCCTGGAATGACACATAACAGACACAACGCATCACCAGCAAGCCCACACTTCCAAGAAGTGCTGAAAAACTGAACTACTGGAAGAGCAACAAAGGCCAGTTTTCCATTTTGGCTGAAGCTGCATGGAAGTTTCTCTCTGCTTCCTGCAGCAGTGTTGAGAGCAAACAGCTTTTCAGTGCAGTTTCACATGTTGTGGATGAGAAGAGGAACCGAAGAGGAACTGACTGATGTGTGAAAAAGCAGAAATGTTGCTTTTTGTCAAGAAAAACCTTCCACTCAATCACTTGCTATGCTAAAGTTTTGGTAATTTATTATTATTACAACATCATCTACTACTAAACTGTACCTCAACATTTTCATTTGTCATTTTTATGTCTTGACCTGCACTTCTCACAAGTTTTTTTTGAAGCCAACATTGTTAAGATTATGCCATTTTTTCTGATTTTCTTTGTTGATTTTTGTAAAACAAGTTCACTACTGAGTTTTATAATGACTTTGCTGTCAAGTGAATCATTATGTAAGTGTATAAAGTTTATACTGAAAACTACCATTTTAAAAAGTAAAAGTTTTAAAAATTTAACATGTTTATTTTGCTACAAAATGTTTCTAGAAGCAGAAACACAAAAAATCTATTCATCTATGTGCATGTGTTATAAATGTAAAAACAAAAAAAGGGTTTATTTATGTTAGTTTAAAATGCCTTGCATTATTACTAAATATGGGTTATTGGATTGGTATCAGCCAACATGGCTGGTTAATAATCAGTTATCGATATCAGCCAAGAAAATCCTTATCGGTGCACCCCTAACTTCTTACCACTAGAACTGGAGGAAATTATTTTGAAATTTATCCATTTCCTCTCTCACCCTTCTACAATTCTCAATCTACTGCTGGTTATGATATCCAGTATGTCTGTTCAACATTAGATTTGGCAGGAAGAGTTATAGTGTTGCTGAAGCCCATGTCTCAGTCATTTACTTTTACCCAACAGGGAATTCAATAACGGTTTAATAATTCAGAACACTTTAAAAAGATTCAAGGCACGCTATTAGCATCAACTCAGTACAAGATCACTGACAAAACAAGGCTTATTCATTCATTCATAAAATTTATTCTTTTTCAGCTCCTCAAATATCTTGCAAATGACCTCCCATGCTATCACTGGACTTCTAAGAGCTTACTTGTACAGCATCTTCAGAATTCCCTAAGCATTTGTGTATGGCACCAAGAAGTAAGTTCTTCAAACCAACAGCAGATGAATCGTCAACTTCATGACAGGCTTAACAAAAAAAAAAAAAAAGACATAAAATAAGAAACAGGCTAAAATTCATCCTTTTACAATAAAAGCATTTTGGTATCTTAATTTAGGTTACAAAATGCCCTTTTTCCATGGTTTAGCTGCTTAGGTAATGAGGTTTTAATCTTCCAAGAGTCTGTGTGCATATGATGTATGTGCAATCTCACCCTTTAGTGGGAGGAGGAAATATCAATGGTGGATGGATTTGTTTTAAATTGGGAGTTATATGAAGCTGCTCCCAAGTTCTATTGAGACATCATTAGTGAAATCACACAGAGCATGAACACATACAAACCTTTCCCCACTAAGATATTCAGAAATGTCTAAAATCATACCCCACCTCAACTATATACTCTGTTATCCCCAAAGATACAAATGGTAGTTATGCACACTTACTTTGAGAAGAATTAAACACTAATAAATGAATTGCTGGATAATATTTTGTTTTAAATTTAGAATTTAGATTTAGAACACTGTCAAAGGCAACTTTTCCCTTAAAAAGGGTCTTTTTCCCTAAATTTCAACATCTATCTAAAAAATTAGATGTTAATCTAATTTCAGTGCATCCTTTTTTACATTATTAACCAAATGAGCTTAGTTTAGTCATTTCAGTCTTCAGGCTAATGCAAACAACTAATTTCCACATGAAAGAACAAACAGAAGGAAAGCAGTATACTGTTTCCGTGAAGATAGTCCAGGAAGCGTATCCCCTACCTTGGCTCATACGTTGTAGGTTGGAAAAAGAACAGTTTGGAAGGGCTTTCCATAAATACAACACTTCAATAGATGCCAGCACACAGAGCTCTTTGGTCGGTGTTTGTTTCCTAAATCTATCTGCCTGCAAACAACACAAATATTTGTCTTTGTCTTCTAATAGATATGGTCACAATCATTCTAACGTTTTGATATGCATCAGTAACATCTTAAAAAAATTAGGGCTATGAAGTTCAGCTTGCATCTCTTTAAAACTAAAAATCTAAGTCTTTCAGACAACATACACAGTTTCTGAACCAAGGTTCAAGTCACAATGGTACATGAATAAACCAATCTTAACATGTAGCTTGTAGCTGTGGCAACATGTGATCATCAGCCTGTGAAGCTTTCTCCCACCACCCTCAGCTTTCAGAGTGATGTCAGGTAATGTACAGTAGATATAACAGCAAGGTAAAAATGAAGTAGGAATAAATGAAATGAAGAAATACTAGTGCAAGAGTGACAGTATTTTTTCTCTAAAAATTATGTAGACCAAGTTGAGTAGTGAACTACCATCCATTTCTTCCTCAGAGTAGCTCATTAAATCACAATGCACTGTTGTGTGCCGAATCCTTTCTGTTAGTTCTAGAGAAGCAGTCTACTGGAAAGAATACACTTTGTTCAGAACAAAATACTTGAATATAAGGATAAATAATTGCCAACTGTAATTACTGGTCCTATGCCAACCAAACCTTTTTGACTGAGAATTGCTCAATCTGATTGTTTTTTCTTTTGAAAAGCTTCTGAACTTCCTTGAATACAATCTGTGCACCATTCACATCACCAGTGGCTCCTTGACACACTGTAATAAAGCATATACATACAAAAACAATTCTGCTAATTGTCCCAGGATATGCAAAAAGGGAAAATGCAGATAGGACATTATGAAGTTAAAGGAAAAAGAGCATGATCTTGTGATATAGATGGGACCGGGACCAAGGCAAACTATTAAACCCAGTGCTACCACCAGCTTCCTTATTTAATCTTTGGCAAAACAATATCTTGGTACCTCAGTTCCTCATCCACAAAAAAGGAGAGAACATCTAACTTTCAGGTTTAACATAAAACATTCTTTTATTATAATCATGGGGATCAAATCGCTACATAAACAGAATCTGAGCCACAGCTTTATAAAAGAGAAGAATTAGAATGACAAAATGCTAAGTGTGCTGGTAATTCCCACAACTGCAGGAGTCCATGGTCAAAGACTTGCTTTAATATACACACAACTGCTAATTGTAGTGAGATAAAATACTAACCTGCTGTTAGATAAGCATAATAGCACTGGGACCACCTTGATTCATTTTTAAGTCTTTCAAAAGATTCAAATGCATCTTTGAAATTCATTTCTATCATGCTGCACCAGCCTAAAAAATGAGAACAACAATTTAAATACCACAGAACACACATGAACTTTACATGGTGCAAGCAACTGCACGTAATACGTGAAAGTAAAGAACTCTTACGTTTCTTAGCATCTACACTTGTGACTAGTCAATAAACACAAAGCCGATCCAAATAATTGTGTATTTAACAAATAAGTGTAAAAATGCTACAAGTATATTTCAAACTGATTTTTTCTTTTAAGTTTATACATAAATACGTGGATGCAGCTGCTATGTAAGCAAATAAATACATTTCAGAGATTAGATCAACTCTAGTTCTAGGAATGAACACGTTTCCAGAGTTTTAAGCCAAATGAATTTATTTGCACCTTAATCAGTTCTGTAGGTAGTACGTAGCTGCCCCACACACCTTCAATTTGCCTTTAACTAGGAGCACTTCTAAGTTACATGCCTGCACGTGTGAAAAATAATATACACATTATTCATATAGTCGGAAGTAATTGGAGAGTTCCAGTCTTTAGCTGTGCAGAAAGGAATGAATGCGAGTAACACCAGGCCCTCTGTGTTCTGAAATTCCATCAAGATTATTAATCCTCAGCAAGGGAATGATTCCATGGATGACGCAGGCCTTTTACTCTCTACCCACTTCATGAAACTTCCAGAGGAAAATGGCAGATTACAGATTTTCCAGCTCAGATTCATGCAGCCTGACTCCCTTGTGGTTTCTACACCACAAAATCATAGAGTCCAACAGGCTGTATGTACAGTTGTCAAATCCTACCATGAAATTAAGACACTCAAGAGTCAGGCTGCACTCAGATGCAGCCCTTGCATCCCCATAAACATTTATATGGTGGCACAAAGTCCAAGGAAACAGACAACCATGCCCCTTGGCACACCGTAAATGCTCCAATAGGTGCCAGTTTTTTTGCTTTATGGAAGCAGAATGTGGGCAGCCCAGAACTGCCCATACTCTCCAGTCATCCTGGTCAGTGTTCCTGGGGCTTCAGGGGCCTGATCCTGAGTACTCAAGGAATTATCTTGCAGGAATGGGCCCCTAAAGGCTCAGGAGCACCCTCTGGGTTTCCCTGCTTGCAGACACACAGCAGGGGATTCACTCAGTGTACATATCACATTACTGTCCCCCAACTCTAGGCATGCATCAGCATTCCCCTAGGGATTCCCAGCTTACAGAGGCACATCCTGAGTTGGGGAGCAGCAGTGTAAGATGTGTGCCCAGGGAATCCCCATTTGGGCTAAGTACAGACAGTCAAAAATCCCACAGCTGAATCAATTCAATCTTTTCAGGTTAGTCTAAGCTGCATAGATTAAACTGATAAGCAAGTGAACAAACATTTGCTTTTGATTACAGGAGCCAGAGGGGGTGGGGGGAGTGTCCTTGAGCACAACTTCCTGCTTGGCTGGAGCAGACTGCTAGAATCTGGAGGGGATCTGGGACAAAAGTTCAATAAACCAACTGAACCTAAATCAGTTAAGACTGATGCTACATCCATCCAGGTTTATCATAAAACTGGTTTTGGACATTTAGCAAACAGTTTATATGCACTGAACTTCTGTTGTGTTACAGATTTGAACTGGTCATTTCTGTCCCTAGCCTTGAAGTTGTGCCACAGGATCAGGCCCCTGACCCTGAAGACCCAAGCACATCAGGGGCCTGACCCTGTGGGACAATAGGCAATGTCCATCTTGCCCAATGAAGCAAAGCAGCTGTGCTGGGACATATCCATGCACAGCTGATCCCTCTCCAAGGACATCTGTTTATAGCCTTAGTGCAGTTCAAGGTTTCAACTAACAAAAAAACCCACTAACTACAGAAAGCCAGTTCATGTGATCCTGTCATTATTACTGTTTAATCAAAATCTAAGAGCAGAATATATGTACGGTACTCAAACTGTTATTTACCAATTTCATATAGGCAGACATGCTGGATCTCCCTTTGATCTGTTGCAAGTTCCAAAGCAGTATGAAAGGAAGTCAAGGCACTGTTGATTTGACACTACAAAAAAAATCATTAAAAATGTTATCTAACTACAGAACAAACAACAATCATTTGATACATCTTCCTTATTACTAGCAATTAAGTAAAAACGATTATCTAGCAAAATAGATTTAGACTGTCCTATTTTACAAAAAAAATTTCTAGGCATGCAAGAAAGCTGCAAAAAAATTCCAAGAACAAAAGATTTGAGTTCAAGAGAGATTCCAGAGACTACTTAACTTTAAATGACCTAAGGTTAGGAACAATCCAATAGCTGGCTTCAAGAATTACGTACAATGCTTACTAATAGCCGAACTTTACATGGGAGCTCCCATTGCTAACTCTGCTGCAAAAATAAGATTTCAGGTACAAACAATGGGCATTAGTCTAAATTCAACAAAAGCTTAAGCTAATTGTGACAAAGCCTTACATTTAATATGCTAACAGTTTTTAAGAAAGCCCTTTCGCAGAAAGTGCAGTATATAATATTGTACACAACAAAAACGCAACAGAAGATAAGGGAAGCTGCACACATTAAATGTAAAACAACTCAAAAGAGTCCGACAGAATTGCTTAAATATAGAATACAAAGCTGGCACACAGGAATGGCTGAAATGGCAAAGAATGGATATTTTCCTGCAATTAACTGAGAATCAGTGTGCCCTATACAGTCTGAAATTCAAGGTCTGATCCTTGCCCTAGAGACCTTGCACTGCAAAAAAATCAGACAACACAAAGCAGAAATGCAAAAAAACTGAAAAAGAATAGTGAAATGCTGTGAATAATTCATTCATGCAGCTAACCAATAAGCGTAAACGTATTTGAAAGTAGCTTATTATCACACTTGCAGCTATGGCCAAGTGTCAGGAAAGACATTTCTTTGCTCCAATTTATTATTATACTTAATATTTGCGATTCAGAAACCCAGAACAAAAGGCTGTTGCTGCAGTTTCTCAGGCCTATTAAGTACTAGGGCTGTGCAAAGCTTTGGTATCCAATTCAATTCGGAGGAGATGAGGCCCGACTCGGGGGCCGAATCTCCGAATCAAATTGGGAGACCCATTAAAAGGTCTGAATCTATTTGAAAGCCTTCAAAATCGATTTGGAGATTCGGGCAGTCCCCGCTCACTGCCACAGGGAGCTGGACCTGGGCTCCATGCTGGTAAGTAGGGGGTGGAGGGGGACCCCCACCTGACCCCATCCCCCACCAGCTTTGTGGGGATAATTAGCCTCCCTCTCATGACTGGAACTGGGTGTTCTTGTCATGAGTCCTGGGATCCATCAAAAATGTATATGCAAAAGATACAGGGCAGCCTGGTCCAGCTTCCCTTCATGGGACCACACTAATCATATGCACCAGGCTGAGGAAGGGGGCAACAGAGGGGGTCAGTCAGGATGAATTGTTTGGGGCTCTGTTTAGTGATGTTTGCCAGGCATTTAAGGCTGGTGAAGAAAAGGAATAATGGGAAAAGGGAAAGAAAGATGCAGCTCAGCTATGGGAGTGAAGTGAAAGTCAAAATGCATGGAACATAGTGGTTCACTGTGACCTGAAAAAAGAGCTGGCAGTGAGGCACAACTACATACGTCTTTTTCAGAGAGGCTGCACTAATTTATTTTTGTAGTAGGTTCCCATCAGTATGTTTGCTCAATGTGGGCCATGTGCTTTATAGCCATGCTCAGTGTTCGCTACCTTTAATCAATGTCATAATTGGTTTCCATGGCTAAGCACATACTGCTTTTGGCCAGTTTAATGACAATGTATTTAGTGAGATCTCCTTGTATGCAATAAGACAAGGGACTTTTTTCCCCCATGCAATTAGGGAGGGAAAAACTTACTCTTGTATTTGAGAAAATACAGTAAGTCTTGTAACAAGGTAGTAAGATTAGTTTGATTTCGTTACAGTTATTTTGAAACATTTTACTTCCTTTTTTATCCCATAATGATAAATGTAAACAAAGTTTTAAATTAGTATTCAGATACTTCCGTGTGATGGCCCATAACCTGTCTTCTGAAACAGCTGGAGATAATGAGACAAAATCAAAGGACTTTTCCCCAGTCAATTACAACTCTGACAGTGAAGAGAAATTTAAACACTATATATTGGGAGGTATTTCTCACTAGCAATTCAGAGAGCCATATTCTACTTCTTTAGACCCAGACAGCAGTTTGGGAACCTCACAGCACTTCCCCCATTCAAGTCTATCAAGGAGGGGAAACCATAAGAAACATTGTGTCATATTGGAAAAATTACATCTTGGTTTTGAACAGTAAGGAAAGAGTATGAGTAGATGAGCACAGTTAGGAGGAAGTGAAGAGGGATGTGAAATTAATTAAATTTAAACTACTTGGTTATTAACAGCAGACCAGCTAGATTTATATCTAAGGTATGCTTCCTCTCAATTCAATAAAACCTTTGGACCATGTACACTGAAATTATTATGTTCAGAGCTAATATAGATCCTGAGCCTTCGGTAAGATTAATTGCAGGACATCTTTTCACCCAGGATTAACAACATTTACATGGCAAATGAAGAAGGCAAGGAGCAGCAAACCTACCAAATATTAAGTAACTTGAAGTTGTCTCTCCTTCACTATTGCACATGATTTCTGAAAGCTATGCACTGATTAAAAGTACTGCTTTTCCTGGTTGTGTATTTATAATGGGCTAAGATACTGTAATAGGAGTGTGAAATGTATGGTTGTGGTGACATGCATATTTGGGGGCAAGTAAGTTTTATTTACTTTCCAATTCCAAGCAGAATATATCTTCATTTATTCAATGTCTTATCTCTTTATATACAACATTTTTTCAATTATCTCATATGATGATTAATGGATTAAGAAATTCCCAGTAAAGTGTGATCATTTCCATATAATAAAGAACATTTTTAAAGCGCACATTTCCATATAATATCAAGAATATTTTTAAAGCTCACAGATGTTTCATTTACTTCAATGTGCCTGAGCTCTAACAACAAACTTAGCAAGAATATGCTTCTGGATGATGTTTTCTATACAAATCATCCCTCAGATCCATTTAAAGTGACAAGAGTGTAGAACAGGACAAAAAATTACAGTGGTTTAAGAGCACTATACAGAAGCTGACAAAAGACTGGGTGGGGCAGGGAGGCAAGGAGAAGAGGCGAATTCGAAGTGCCTGTGTAAACCCATGGTCCCCATCTACTTAGAAGGGATTATTTATCAAGAAGTTGCCTGAAAAATTATCCTAACTGGGGGCTCTATCTTTATTATCCATCTTTGACTGGAAGTCTGATCGAAATAGTCTTCCTTTCTACTTACTATAAATGAGAAACATGCTCTGCCCTACCTTCTTCTTGAATAACTAATACTTTTACTGCTATGGCTCAGAGCCTCCATGTGTTACAGCTGAGTAAAATTAAGGTAACTCTTCTCATTTCATTGTTGACCTGAACAGCAGCTTGGAAACTGACCAAAGTCTGTTCATTTCATGCTGTACCGAATGTGACTCAGGAAGACATTCTATCAACTCACATTTAGAAAACTTCTTTTCCTGCCTATAAAGAACAGATTCAGATCATTTAAAAAAAATGAAAGAGGCAAATGTGGAAGAAACTGATGATTCTTTATGCTCTCCAACTTTCCTGTCATGCAGGTAAGTACAAGTCTGAGGTCATGGCACATCAGCAAAATATTTTACTATGCTGACAGTCATTTGCATCAGATTTAATTTTGGGTTCAGATCTCTCAGATTTGTAGTTCCTCCACTGGCATCTACTCTCCTTTCTTCGTTTTCCTAAAAGCTTCTAATGAAATACCTCTCACCAGACACCATTCTCTGGCTAGACCAGAATCATGTAATTATTTTTCTTTTATAACTAGCCCAAAACCTGCACTAGTTAGCACTGATTTAGCTAAACTGATTTTGTTAAACTAGGGATGTCGTACATACAGCCCGGGGGGCCAGATCTGGCCTGTGGAGCCTCTCTATTTGGCCTGCCTTAGAGTCTCTTGACTTTGCTACCAATGGCCACTGGCAACCAGGCACTCTTGTCACCCCCATATATCTTCCACATCCAGGTCCACCACTGTCACCATTGTACCTACCCCTGTGTCCTGGGCAGAAGAGTCCCAAGTGAGTCTGACACCCCTAAGTTAAATCAATGCAAATTCCCATGGGGACACACTCAAGTCAGTTTAGAAGTTAACTGTCAAATTCCAAATGGCTTACTTCTAATTGATCAAAGCCATTTCTGTACTAATACAAGAACTGTTAAACAGGGTCTTGCAAGATCTTACCCAAAGGCATCTCTAATAAAAAAGTTATCAGCCATCCTAATCTGCACCATGCAAAGGTTCTATAAACTCATTATTTTAGCTGCTGAAGGAACGTTTCATTGTGAAGCACCTACTTTGCAAGCATACACAGAAACACTGTAACATGCACAGTCTATAGTTTTTTCTAAGAGCATGCTTTTAGTGTGATGAGAAAATATGCTATGAAGAAAGAATCTAATCTTCCTGCCAGTGTATTTTGTCCAGTGGGATAGCTTGAGTAAGTTATGTTTGCACTCAAGGTTTTCAGGCTGTCATTATGAAGCCTGTGTATATGTATTGTTGATTTACTTGTGGAGAAATACATGATATTCACATACATACACAGTAAGACTGGCCTCAGAAACCTTTGTAGAAATGCACCAACTTTGCTTAGTCATAATTCAAGAGAGTTCCACAGTGAATTTTTGCTTTCAGGCACAGTCTTCTGAGAAAAAGAAAAAATGCTTTGGGCTGAAGCGTTTTATGCTTCCCAGCAAGGCAAGTTTGAGAATTTCAACAAAGTTTGGCTTGGAATATTGCAGGGATAACTATGCTAATAAAAAGCCTGAAGGTATAATCAATCAGGGAAAAACACACACACACACTTTAGGTATCTGAAGAAAAATTAATCTTGCAAATTAAATACTAAAATGTATAGAAAAATATAATGTGCACAGAAAATTATATGATTTATTCAACACTTGCACTATATCAAGACGGCCTTGCCGTGGGGCACCGAGCGTTGAAATACATGTTTCCGCTATCTTTGGGTATGGACAAATATTCATTTGTGGTGGCTTCAAAAGGGGAGAGGGAATGGCTGCTCAGGACTACACAGCAGCTTTATACTGTAACTTAAGTCTGTAGGATTCTGTAGCAAAACCACTCCAAATTTAACCTTGTTTCATTCAGGGTCAAAACTGGGATGATTTTGTTCACTTGCTTCTCTAGAGCAGTGCTTCACCTTTTCCACAGCACAATCCCATTTATGATCCCATTTGCCCAGCATGGCCCCTCATTCCCAACCCCCAAAGTCCCAGCAGGTGCCACTCGCTCCCCACCCACTGCCCCCGGTCCTCTCCAGCAGCACCCCTGTGGGAGGTGGTGGTGGCTGCTATGGCCAAAGCAGAGCATGGAGCCTGGTTCCCTCCTTGCCTCCTGCCCCCCATAGGCAGCATGACCGGAGAAGAGCCCATGGTGGAGAGAGGGAGGATGCAGGCTGCCCGCTGCAGGCCCAGGGCTCCACATCCTGCTGTCCTGCCCCTGGGGACCTCTGTGGCCTAACAGGCAGGACCCAGCATGGGAGGGTGGGAGGCTCAGTGTCAATGGTCGGAGTCCCATACAGGCTATGCCACCACGGCGAGGCACTCCCTGCTCACCTGGCAGCAGCGACAATTTAGAGTTGTGTCTCCCGCTGCTGCTGGGCAGGTAGGGGGTGCCTCTGCACGGTGGCACAGCCAGTATGGGACTCCCAGCAGCAGCACTAAGCCTCCCTACCCTGCTCTGCTGTCCTTCCTCCCAGGGGCTTCTGTAGCAGTGCAGGAAGCCCTGAGCTCGCAGCTAGCGGCTTGCATCTGCTCCTGCCCCATGTACAAATCTGGGTGGCATGTGCTCCCCATGCCTCCCTCTCCAGGAGTGCATGCAGCAGCAGGGAGCTAGCTGCCCTGCTACCAGTGGCTCCATCCTGCTGCCATTGGCTCCATCCTGCTCTCCCAGCCAGGCCCCACATTCCCACCCCCGCCCCAATGCACTAGCCTACCTGGGCAGCACCCCCAGCCCTGCCCCATTCCCTCCCTCAATGTGGGGGCCTCAATCTGCCCTCCCCCATAGACTTAGCTGGAGGGAGCTGCAGGAGCTGCTCACTACACTGCCTGGCTGCTGTGTTCATACGCACATGCATGCAGCACCTCATGCCTGACTGCATTCCTCCCACTTCCCCTCAGCACCAAACAGCCCCTTGGCAGGCTGGAACCCTGCCATCCTGCAAGGAGAACCTGCTGTTTCCCTCTTTTCTCCTTTAAAAGGAGAAAATCTGTGATTGTCTTTGTGACCCCATTTATTTTTATCATTGCAATCCCAAATAGGGTCATGACCCCAAGGTTGGGAACCCCTGCTCTAACAGGATCATGCAGACATAAGCTAGTGTAACTGCTGCTGTGTGGTATTGAGCTGCTGCAGCAGCCTGCTTCCCTTTTTAAAAGCACTACAAAACATATGTTTGTCCATATCCTTCACTTGAATATCTGCACCTGTCTGATACATTTCTAAATGCTTTCTTGGGTGCTTCATGTCTTCAGATGTCTAATCTTCCTCTAGGTGACAGCTCCCATGGGCACAGGATGAATCTCAAAGACATGTCTCAATACAAATAAAATCCCTACTGTCTCCAGATACTGTGATGTTTCAATACCTCAAGGCTGTATTTCAATAACCCTGAAGTACCTGCGTGTTGATTTCTTTTTCTCAGGTTAAGGCTGCTCTCTGAAACAGAAGTATTGTTGTGTATTTATCAGTTTAAAAATAAACCAAGGAAACTGTAAATGACTGAAAATAAGCTAGTGTTACAACAGGGCTGACATATTTCACACTATAAACTCAGCACATTTAAGCTGATGGTTTATATGCATTGGTTATTTAGCTCATTGACATATGTATATTAAGGCATGCAATATCACATCATAAACAGTATAATTCTGTGTAATTAAGGACTAATGGAAGGTCCTGCAAGGACCATAATTTTACATTTCTTAACTCTGTATGTCTAAAAATTGAGAACTTCACAAAATCATTAGTCACACTGCTACCAAGATTTACTGCATTTGATTTCCTTACAGGGTTGTACTAGCCTCTCCAATGCCAGCTATCTTGGTTCAAGACTGGTATTTGCTCTTCAGTGCCTCAAGATCTCTACATTCCCAACAGATTTCTCAGATTGAACACTTTGGAAGGAGTCATGCTAGCAGTTAAGCACAAGCCAGCAGCATTCTCTATAATTGATCTTTGCAGACAACATCCTTGGGTGGATAAACCCAGCTCCCCAACCCTCAAAGTTAGCAAAGCTTCCTCCCTTTTAAATTCCCAAAATCCCCATTCTTCCCCACCCCCTGCCTCCCAAATGTTTTAGATATCAACTCAATCCCTACACAGATTTAGGATTACTCTGGGAGCAACTTATTTCCATAGGGTCAAAGTTTGGTTTTTTTTACTTGATTTTAAATGTATATATTTTGATGAAAGAAGCAATAGACTTTAGTGGATGCCATTGTGTTGTTTTGACAGTGAAATACAACAGCTGTAAATATTCTCACTAAGCAAAACATTTAAGCTGAAAATATATCTCTTATAATGTAGTGCAACAGTATACACTAATATCTCCTTTTACATCACAATGTTTGTATTCATTTGCTGACTCTCGTCTTAAGGCCCATCTCATTCTCTCTTCACTGCAAAGCTGTCATGCCAGGTGATGGTGCCCTTAAACATGCTGCAATGCTCTGCATGGTTCACTTCCAGAACTGGATGAAGGGTGGCCATGTTTGTGCTAATTAGTGCCACTGAGAGAGAGTACTAATTAGCATGTCTGCAAAGAAGTACAAATATCGTAACAATACTTCCAATCTAGGTGACCATTTGAATTGAACCAAACTGCAGTATATGTGAGATGCCACCTCCCGGCACAGTATGTTTGCAGTTATTGATTCCAGGCACACAATATATGTGCTAATAATGAGATTTAGCACCATAACTATATCAAATACTTTTTAAATAGGAATTTATTTTGGTCCATTTAACCTCATTGACACCTAAAATTAAAGTTCCAGGACAAAGCCAAAAATATTTAAATTTAAGGAGTTTGACTTTAAGGAATGACCATTTTAATTAAATAGTTAAATGTGTTTCAGACACATTAGTATATATTACTATTCTCGTTTTTATCTTAATGGCTCTACATTTGTGTGTGCAACAGCCAAATCTAGTTTTAGTGTAAAACATTTCATAGATAGCTATAAATTTACAGGGTATTTACAGCTATGAATTTACAAGGTATGCTTAGAAGCTTGGGACACACAGGCTAGGGACAGACATTACACATACAAGAGTTTAAGTGATCAGAAACTAATTTAAACCTGTGACAGAACAAACATGCAGTTCACATAAACCAGTTTCAAAAGGCTGAAACTGGTTTGAGATAAACCTGGCTGAATATAGTATCAGACTTAATTGATTTGGGTCAAATTTTTCCTCGTGTCTAACCTAAATGCTCTCTGTCAGTTTATGGCCACTGTTCCTAGTAACCCCAAGGGGTGCCTAGGTAAACAGAGCATTCCTTATTCCTTGCTGCCCCCCCCTGATTAATATGGAGATGGCCACAAGATCCCCTCTCAGACTTCTTTTGCTGAGGTTGAAGAAATTCAGGTCCCTCAATCTCTCCTAGTAGGATCTCACTTGCAGGCCCTTAACCACACGAGTAGCCCTCCTCTGGACCCTCTGAGTTATCCACATCCCTCTTGAAGTGTGGTGCCCAGAACTGACGCAGTACTCCAGCTGCAGTCTTACCAATGCCGCATTGAGGGGAAATATCACCTCCTTAGACCTGTTTGTGATCCACCTTCTAATGCATGAAAGTGTGCGTTTGGCTTTACTTATCACTTTGCTACATTGACAACTCATGTTCATTTTGGAGTCGACTATGACTGAGATCCCTTTCTGCTGCTGTGCTGCTTAGAAAGTCACCTCCCAGTCTGTAGGTGTGTTAGTGATTCTTTCTCCCTAGATGAAGCACTTTGCACTTTAACTTTGTTAAACTGCATCCTATTCTGATCTGCCCACTTTCCCAATCTATCCAAATCTGCCTGAATCCGCTCCCTGCCCTCCAGTGTGTTTACTTTGCCCCATAATTTGGTGTTTTCTGCGAATTTGGACAAAGGGTTTTCCACACTCTCATCCAAGTCACTGATGAAGATATTGAACACCACTGATCCAAGGACCAAACCTTGGGGAACTCTACTGCCTAAATTTTTCCAGGCTGAAAATGACCTGTCCGCCACCAGCCTGTAGGTTTGTCCCATAAGCCAATTCTCCGCCCACCTGACCGTGTAATAATCTACATCACAATCGCTTAATTTACTCGTAAGAATGGGATACAACACTGTATCAAAGACCTTTTTAAAATCCAAGTAGATGACATCTACCTCAGCTCCTGCATCTAAGCAATTTGTGACCTGGTCATAAAAAGAAACAAAGTTAGTCAGGCAGGATCTACCTGCTATGAACCCATGCTGTTGCCCTTCAGCATTATTTTTACTGGACTCCAACAAATATGATCCTTAATATTTTTCTCAAAGGTTTTCCCAAGGATAGAGGTGAGGCTAATTGACCTATAGTTACACAGATCATCCTTCCTCCCTCTCTTGAAAATAGGGGCCACATTGGCCCTTTCCAGTCCTCTGGGACCCGTCCTAAGCACCATGAGCACTCAAACAACTGTCCAAGTGGCTCTGCTACAACACTGGCCAATTCCTTCAACACCCTTTGATGAATATCGTCAGGGTCTGCTGACTTAAATGCTCCAGCCCCTCCATATGCCCCTTCACTAGGTCAGCACTAACTGATGGTGGACTGGAGTCCCTCTTGTGCCTGCCTTTGGTCCCTTTGGGAGATGCACCTTTATCCATGCTCAGGAATACAGATGCAAAAAACTCACTTAGGAGCTAAGCTTTATTTCTCCTATCTATTTTGCAATGCCTGTCTCAGACCCATTTCTGATTTCACTTAAACCAGAGTCTCCCAGCATCCCAGATGCTTTGCAGCCCTGGGCAGGGCTCTCTGCTCCACAGCAAAGTTGGCCCCTCCCCTCTGCTCCCTGGCTGGAGCTCTGGAAGAGTCTGCAGGCACAGCAGCATCTGCCTGGCTTCCTCCTGCCCCCCTCCCACCACTTCCCTGCTCAAGCAAGGATTCCCCCCTGCCCTGCCACAGCACAGTCCATAGCCAGTATGTGGTACGCTAGCTAATGTTGAGAGGTGTCTGTGTAAGGCAGACAGGACAGTGTCTACTTAGGGCTTTTTGGAGCTAAAAGAGCTTACACTAATGAGAGATGCTTTGGCTTTCTTGATGGGCTAATAAACATGTGTTACTCCCAGTGTAACTCCCTGTTGTAAGTACATGCTGTCTAACTCCCTGCTGGCTCTGTTGCTAGTCAGGAGCAATGGGGGGACCCCCTTCCTAATCAGAGTGTCCTGCCCAGGCCTGCCCACACCCCCCCCCCAGCTCAGCACTGTAGCTCAGCACTGTGGAACAGAAGGGAGGGCTGTTCTAGCACCCTCTGGCTTCTAGACTGTACCACTGTAGGCATGTGCCTACATTTCTTCAGTCCAGAGGGGATGTCTGTATGGTTACAAACTAGTTCAGCCTAGCTAAGTTAAACTAACCTGCAAAGATTGAATCAATTCAGGTTCAGGCTTTTTGAATGTCTGTCCCTAGCCATACCACATAACGATTAGTAAAGCAAACATTATGTTTACAAAAGAAACTATAGCCCATTGTGCGCCAAGCAGGACAAAACTATTTTTAACACAGTGCCATCAAAGACTCCTGAATAAGAGTGATGTGATCGTATTACAAATGCAACTCTGCCCCATTTCCTCTTTCTCCTCCCCTTCATTTTGCCGGCCACATTTTTCACTTCAAAAATCTCTAAATGGCTTTCAGACTTCATCCCCCAAACAGACAATTTTGGGAAAAATAGAAAAGTTCAGTAGATTCTATCCCCACTAGCATACTGCCTAATAAAAGGAAAATTATTATAGATGCTCTGTCATATTATTCAACATATCCTTTTTATAGTTCAAAGAAACCAATCTTCATTAAAAAAAAACAGCACACTCTCCCCTGACATCCACTCTTTACATGACTGTCATGGTCCTGTCCTTTTAAGGTTTTCTTACTCTTTTCAGATAGCTTCTTGTCACTTCCTCCTCTCCACATCTTCCCAGTCTGTCAAGTTTTACACAGATCTGTCCTTGGTCTCCCCACTCCTTTTTCTAAATCTTATGCCCTGGGGACCTCAGCCATCAGCATAACTTCAGATACCTATTTACAGAATTCTCAAATCTACCTACTACATGGACTTTTCTCTCACTGTCCAGCCTTGTACATCTGACTGCTTTTAGCTCTTGAATGGCTGGTCTGAGTTCAAGATTCACAAGGCCGAAATATATTGCTTGATTTTTATATCTTCACAAAAGTAACACCAACATACTTAATATAATGAAACTGTAGTCCTCTATGATATCAGCTGAAGTTACATGGTGTACACATTTGTAGTTCCAATGGCTATAGAAAACCTATTACCCTGGTTAGCCTTACGGGGGGCTGGGGGGGGAAAAGAGAGAGAGAGAGAGAGAGAGAGGGAGAGGGAGACTGACTCTGTAAGGCTAACCACAGAAAGTTTAAAGACTCTAATCCTTCTTATGCATAAGATACAGGAACATTTCTACTTACAAGATCAGACTCACCGTTAACAACTCTACATGTTTTAAACTACTGCAACGTGTGTTCTGTAAATGCATTCTTGACCCAGCAAAATGTCTTAAAAACCCCAAAAAGAGCCAACTTTGGAACACACATCCATACAGAATGATGCTGAGAATTCAGAAAAAGGTGTTTAAATATCTTTCCATCAAAACGGCAACAACATACCGTTTTAATAGTTACCATACATGTCCCCAGATTTACCACTGCTGCACAAAAACAGCTCAGCAAGGAAGTTTACTAGAGTACTTCTGCACAAAGCCAGGCCAGATTCATGTAAATCCAGTCTGTCTTGCAAGACAGGTTTGAAACACTGTCTTCTGTTACTCCTGCTTCATATTCAGAAACAGCAAGGTCAACTTGGGAAAATCAGCCATAAGCCCCAGGAGAAAAAGAGTAAGGGTATTAAGGTCAGTATTAGCTCTAGAAGTTTTTGGGTTGAGACAGCATTTTGACATACAGGCAGCAGTTTATCCAAAAACAACATAAAGGAATCATAGATATCGGAATTAAGAGTCATCTCCTGATGATTTTTTTACTCTAGCATCCCTAGGAATATTCTGACAGTGACAGAAACAACAGCAGTCAACTAAATGACAGAAGGCATTTAAAATACTTCTGCCTGTCTCAAACTATTAAGAGTAAACTGGGAGGAAAGAGTGCAATGCCAGAACTTGAGCCTGTTACAATGTGTAAAAGTGTTTTTTCAGCCATCAGACAGCATTTGCAACTTTTTTTTCCAGGGAATAACCCTATTCTGATCAAGGTTCACCACTTGAATTAAAAATACTCCAGCTTGATTTCTACATAGCAGAAGAAAACTAGATTTCAGGGAACTACTAAAAGTGGCTAACTACCTGGACAGACCGCAATAAGAAAGGGCATGGTAGAAAACAAGAAGGTGTTATTCACCAATATTTTCAATATATTAACTGGAGATATTAGGAAGATAAGCTATTTGTATGAGAATAAAATATTTATCATTTTAAAAAAAGTCGTTAGGATGGCGAAAACATACACTACCTCTAACCGTTGTATTCTTCCCTTGAAGAACATAAACAAAGATGAATTTGGATAAGCTGCTTCTTTTTTCAGCAGGATCTCCTTTGCCTCTTGCAATCCTGCCTTGCTATCACTGCCATCCAAAGCAAAAAAAGGGCGAACTACTGTGTGGTACCACAGCAAAGCTAATCTGAAGAAAAACACAAAGTGCAAAGATTACTTTAGTGCACATTTCAGTTTACAGCACATGATTCTTTGTAGGCAAAAGTTAAGAGGTACTGAAGGGAAAAAACAATAAAAACAAGCAGTACATGATTCTTTTTTTTTATTTATGCTGGATGAAAGCAGTCTTAAATGGTGCCACCACGCCCCAACTCATTCAGAAAAAACGTAAGCTTTGTAGGTTATGGCCTATTTAGTCAGATGCTATAACCTGGCTAAAAACCAAATCTGACATTGTTTTGTTAAACTAGACTACTCCCAACTGTCACTGGAGTACAGGAAAGCAGAATCTCCAGAGCACTGGATGAAGTTGTGTCTTCAACATTTCTTGAGATAAAGGAACTTTTTAAAAATAATTAAATCTGAAAATTCATCATAAAGCAAGTAGTAAGTTAAAAGTCTATGTACACCGCAGATGTATAGTGCACATAGTGCTCCAAAACTTCGCCAAATGAGTGACCTAGACCAGAATCATTGCAGAAGTGAGGATAAAGTATGGTGGGTTCTCCAACAAGAAACAGTGGGCATATCCTTTTCTCCTCAGATGGCACATTATAGTAAGACATTAAGAAATGAGTATTTGGCTGTTTATAGTTAAAACTGATTAATGATTAGAATTGTGATCTTTTTCAAGAAGAAAGGATTTGTTTTAAATGTATGGTTGATAGACATGTCTTTTTAATTTCAGTACTGTATTAGATGGATTGAGAGCCAACTTGAAGCTTACAGATCTGGTGCAAGACAGGGATTTCAAACATATGGCCGATGGGCCAGATCTGGGCTAAAGAATTATTTCATCTGGCCCACCAGTACTCTGGCAGGCTAATACAGGTTGGGGGGTATGGCCTGCTGCAGAATCCAGGATCCCTGTACCCCAAAGGATAGGACCATTGGCACCAGCCCCCAGATCTATTCTGCTGCATAAATGCAGCTCCATGCTGCTGCTCCAACACAGCCCTACTACAGTTGCTGTTGGCCCCACAAATACCACCCAGAAGGGGTTCCTGAGGTTGGGATCCAATTTGAGGCATGTTTGTAACACCTCTGGTACAAGGTCATTCCTACAACAGTACCAGGTCTGACCTTTGCAGTACTGAATAGTAAATTTACCTTCATTAAGGGTTCTAACTTAAAGCTGAAGGAAGGATAATCTACAAAAAAGGAACCAGAATACAACATGTAGGGTTGGAAACTCCCATTATAGTGGGTGTGCCACCCCAAAGAGGCCAACAAAAATATCTCTCTTTGCCTATAAAAAAAAGTTCTATTTTTTATTTTACATACTGAAAAGTAATTAAAAGCAGAAGTCATCACATTAAAATAAATACCTATAACTAGAGAGAAGTTAATAGCTGCTAGAACTCATATGGACAATATTTGCTTTTCAAATAATCTTTTTTTTAGGCTTCTTTTTAGATAATCTAAATCTTAGGGAGACCCTTTCAAGTACCCTGCTTTAAGCAAATATGCTCCTTTTGACAGAACAAAAGGGTGCAGAAAACTGCATTCCCTGGCATTAAATCACCAACACAATCTGCCTAGACAATAAAAATACTGTTAAATCAATTTTCATAACTAACATATAACAAACTTAGAAAACTACGGCATGTTAAACAACATCAGCTGAGGCGTCCTTTAAAAGCAACAAGATTTTTTTTGTTGTTGATTGTACTTGTTTGTAGTTTACTTACTCTCAGTACTAAGTTATCTACCAAAGCATTTCAATATAGCTACTCACGTAGCTAAAGGGGCCTTCATGTCCTTACTTTCACTTGCATACATCAGTGAAGAAAGCCCCTGTAGGCGGTCTCCAGGAAAACCCAGCAGGTTGATGATTTTGAGCAGGTTTGGGGGCACCATGGATATGCAAAGATGAAAAAGTCCATATCCAAAGCTAACAGCACCTTTCAGCCTGTTTAGCGAATCCTCCGTTACACCTTCTGCAGAGATATGATTATCATTTGCAGCATCAGAAGTCAAGGAGTCCTGAGTTAACTTCTTCTGATATATTTCCTGAAGTGTATTAATGTCCAGATAACATTTATTGTAAATTTTCCAGGCTTTACGAAGGATCCACCCACCTTTTATGTATGCTGAAGACAGAAAAAAAATGTCAGGGAATTATTTAACAATACAGAAACTGTAAATGACAAATGATCTTCCATAAAATTAGAAGACTATTCTAAAGCAAATTCTCCTCCTTTGGATATTTTACATAAAACCCACAGGCCTGTAGGAATTAGCAGCAATCATTTTGTTACTTAGAGGAGATTAACTAAGAGACACATTTAAAAGAAGAATGCTGAAAGATTTTAAATGCAAAACTTGACTTGTTTTATAAAAATATGTAATCTAGAAAAAATATTTTAATTTAAACAATACTAAGAACACGTAAAAAAAAAAAAATGAGACTGTTGAATCCCTAACTGTTCTGTTCAGAGTGCCCTATGAATGCAGCAGTCTTGAAGTTCCGACTGTAGGCATCACAAATTAGTTATTTTTACTCCTTCAAAATGAAAAATTAAGTTGCCTATTGTAATGAAAAATTCAAAATGCTGCAATAATAATTCAGCTATATTCCGAAGCCAATGTTACTTCAGGCCACCTTTTTGCTGCAGGAGTCAGTAGTTATGTGGTTCACCACAAGACGAACACTAATGCAACTCTGTACAGTAATGCAGTAGACATGGGGGGGGGGGTGCAGGAACCAACACATTTCACTTATAAAAGTCACTAGCTGAAATGTAGTCTGTAAGGATAACATCATTAGATACTGATGACTATTTTCTTTACACTGAACATATATACACATACACACACAAATATGCTGCCTTTCTGAAAGTTCACTATTAAAATAATGTATGCTTTGATATGGTATAGTGAGACATGTTAAAGCCATAAATCTCAGTCTCTCTCTCATAAATGCAAACTACTTAACTGTTTGGGTACAATCTTGATTTTGAGACTCCCCAATATTCACTCCTATCATCACTTATTCAGCATTCAGTAAGACCTCACCTGGGACAAAATCCAGTTTGGGGCAACCCACTTTAAGAAACATGTGGACAAACTGAAGCAAGTCCAAAGAAAAAAAAATTAAAATACTAGAGATCTAGAAGACATAACATACAAGGAAAGGCCAGAAAAACTGGGATTATTTAGAGAAGACTAACAGAGGACTTGATAACAGTCTTCAGATACCAAAGGGTTGATATAAAAAGGATGGTGATCAATTGTTCTGTGTCCACATGGAATGGAATAAGTAGTAATGCTTTTAAAACTGCAACATGGGTGACTGGTAAACATTAAGAAGAACTTTCTAATTATAAGTGTGATTATGCACTGGGAAAAGACTAAAGAGATTGTGGAATCTCTTTCATTGGACATTTTTAGAAGTCAGACAAATATATACCTATGATAGTTTAGAGAAATGACAGTGCCTTTTATGAAGGCAGATATTAGAAAGCCTCTTCCAGTTCTATTTTTCTATTACAAGTGTTATGGCAGTCATGGTAAATTACAGGTAGTTTTAACTTCCAACAGGAATGCTATGTGAACTGTTGGAAGTAAGCTGACTTCATTAGAAGGCAGACAAACACAAAAGACCACTAAGTTCATTTTTGGGGGGGTTTAAAGATGAATATAGCAAATGTATGTTTGGAAAAGTCTGAATGCCTTTAGCCCAAAGGGTTACCAGCTGGTAAGTATTTTCCAGCACTTACACTTTTTCATCCAGCTGCCACCAACCTGTTTTGCAAAGTCAGTGATTTTCCAGCCCTAAGCTGATAACTGGAATTTACTTGCCTAATTTGTTTTACTCTCCAAGAAAACATCCAGATGTCTTGCCAAAAAACAAAATTTATGGTTTTTGAAGAAAATAAATCTCTACATGACAAAAGATATCACGTTCTTAACCATTTTTTATTGTGATCTGGATGTTACTTCCCTACATTGGGATTTTTTGTTTTGTTTTGGTTTTTGTTGGTCAATTACTTCCAACAGTCTTCTCTTGGTCTTTAAAATAGAAATATAACAGTGGCCATTTTTTCTATGAACAAACAGGTGAAGGAATGTCTTTAGATTACAAAAAGGCTCAAGGAATAGATGGAAACTGGAAACAGTTTTGTAGCAGAGACCAGAAGAGGGTCATAAACCTAAATCAGTATTAGCCTCTCTGTCCTAAGTCCAATAGAAATTATTCAACTTTTTCATTTTTAGTGTGGGAAAACCCAGATGTTTCTTATCTATGTAGTCTGCAAACAATTTAATTTGCAGTGAATTACCAAATTAAGTCACACAACTGTTTGCTGCAGCCCTTACTCAAAGGTGCTGCTTCTCTATTCAGCTGAAGCTCATAAGCAGTCCCACACATCTGATAAAAATAGTGGCCTTTGAAATCAAAAGCTACAACAAGCATCTGGAGCATCTCAGCTGTCCTACAGAGCTATTTGTTGCAGCTCTGCAAGCTTCAGGTTACTTGCAAAAACAAGGATTTGCAAAGTATCTGGATTCCACTGTATCCAGATATCAAGGTGGTTAAGTAGTGGGAAGACACAGAAGAGACAGCAGAATCTTTGTCACTGGAAGTTTTTAAATGCAGGTCAGACAAACATGCGTGTGATGGCTTAGACTGAGATAACAGTGCCATTTTGCATGGAGTTAATTCAAAAATCACTTTGTTCAGCAATTTGCCATCTTCCTTGTATTCTGAACACAGTTGTCAGCTACTGCCTGGGCACAGGGGATGCCAGCTTTTTCCCCACATCCTCTGAGTTTCTACAGAAAACAGTTTTCCTCTACTTACAGCTAATCCAACTCACATGCTCAGATCTTAAATGCTTTCTCCAATTCCTGTACAAAGGCTTCTGGGACATGTCAAATTAGGACCAGCTGAACAAGTAATATTAGTATTGGTACCAGGAAAGTGGAAAACCCTAATTCAGGGGTCCACAAGCTTTGGCCGATGTGGGTCATAAATCTCTGCTGTTCCAGGGAGCTCAAGCTGATTTTGTGCACCCTCGCTGCAGACACCTAGCCCCTCTGCAACAAAGATAAGTAAAGGCATGAGAGAGCATCAGATAGGCCTGTGGAGGGGACAGCCAGCTCAGCACAGCTGTGTTCTACCAGATGTGGCTCATCTGCCATAGGTTACTGACCCCTACTCTACATTATACCAATCAGTTGAACCTTATTTTAGTCCTACTGTATTAATGTACATTTCTAAAAAAAGATACTAGAGATAACAATCCTAAAATAAAATTGTGCTTCTTGTTCATTTTCCAAGGCAGCAACAACATTCAATGAACATAAAGAATACACTGTAACAAAGGAAACTAAGTAGGCAAAGTTGAAACCTGCAGTTCTTACTTAGAATGCTTTCGTGGGGAGGCTCAGTGCAAGCATGTTACTGTGAATATATGGCCCTTCCCACCTCAGGGGCAAATGGGAGTCTGGGCTAGCAGCAGGACCCAGAGGCTGCCTCCTGATTCGGTCCCCATGACTTTGTTTCATTGTACTGGGTGACTGCTGTCCCAAAGTAAGACTACAGTTTTGTAACTGTTTGTGTTGTAAACGTGGCTGACTACCTGAAGAGAATAAGTGACTGCTCTCAAAGAAAGGAGGAGAGGAGGCAGAAATGGTCCCAGGGCAGGCAGAATAAAGTCCAAGTGGCCACATCCACACATGCATGGATGTTTGGTTCTCCGGGGACAAATAGCAGCGGTGCACTTTGTATCGCCGCTACTTGTCCCTGGAGAACATCTGTACCACGCACCCTGTGGCGCACAGCAAGTTACCCAGGTGGGGTAGGACAGGCTGGGGCCAGCACTTACGGGGACATTTACCCAGGGTCTTGGGGGCCTCCCAGCACTGCAGCAGTGGCAATCCAGGTGTCCAGAGCCTGGCTAGCAGCTGCAGTGCAGCTCCAGCTGTCCAGGCTCCAGTTTTGAGCTGCACACGCTGTCCACACATGCTCCATTTTTTTTGTTGACCCCATGGATATCCACAGGTCAAGCCCCAGCCCCCTCCTCCTGACAGTGCTCCCTTGCAGCGCAGAAAAGAGCTGAACATGCAGTATGTGGCACTGCAGATGTGTCTGCAGCACCACATACTGCATGACTGCACTCATCTGGACCTGGCCAGTGAGGTAAAGAGGAATTGGAGTGGCATAACAAGGACTGGCTGTTCTGAAGTAGCTTGCTGTGCCATTTGGGATGCGAGCACTCTGACCCCTCTTCTTGAAAAGAAGAAAACACTCCCTCCTCCCCAGGAGCTGACCAAAAATAAGCAGCTCTCAGGTCACTGGAGAAGTCAGGGACTGAAAAGAGCCAGGGTCTCAAAGCCAGAAGCCTGACTCTTGTGAATCCGCACTAGGGCTAGGTGCAAGGGGTCCTCTCACGAAAGGTAAACTGAATAAGGCTGCTTCTTATTCCCAAGGTTTCCCAAGAAAGAGCTTTCCCCTTCTTCTTGAAAAGGGGCAGGTTGTTCCTTTTTCATGACACTCATCTGGGAAACATTCCATCTGCATTACTAGAGGTATAATTATATTGAACATCTATTATTGGGTTGCTTAAATCCAAGCAGACAAATATATATATTTTAAGAACACAATGGCTACACTAGAAATTTATGAAGCCCTTGTTTCAAACTTAACTTATTTTTCTCACTAAACCATTATCTTTATCAGTGTGAGCGACGTGATCAGCCCCCTGCATCTGATCACCCCCGCCCTGCTCCCCCCAACTCCAAGCAGCTTATTACAGGCTGGAACTCTAACAGCCTGCAAGGGGAAAACACATGGTTTCCTGCTTCAAAGGGGAAGATCAGCATTTTCTCCTTTAAAGGGGAAAATTCACTGGAAATAGAAAACTCAGATCCCTGGTGATACCCTAATATTTACTATACATGCCATGGGAAAAAAGTTAAAGAATACAATATTAATGTTACAGCACACCTGACAATTCTTGTTTTACAAAAGAAAGCACAGCCAAGTAAACTTGACAGTCTGCTACAATTATCTGTCTTTGGAGCCGATCAGTCATGGATGGTGCAGATTTTCTGCCATCAACCTGCATGCAAAAAAAAAAACAAAAAATAAAATGCTTTTTAAAACTACGTTAAATCCCTGATTTTTCAAAGTATTTACAGAAACATAACCGACATTTTGACTTATATTTTTCAGGCAATTTTGATTTTGTTGGTGGTTCAACACATTCTTTATAAAAATCATAATTATAAACAACTAACAGTAGCAATATAAAATTCTGTGAATTTTATAGATTAATCTGTGCCCACTACACCTGGCAAGATTGACCTTGCTTAGCACAGCCATATCCTGTAGATTCCTCCCCCACCTCCTCCACCCCCAAAATGCTCAAATGGTACTACCTTTATAAATAGACTGTGAAAACTGCACAAAATAATGCTGCCCTATGCACCGCTACCATCTCTTACCAGGCAAACTAAGGGAGCACACAGAACATGCTAAGATGCGTGCACAAGGGCCCCCTGGCTACACGGTGTGAGCACTGCATGCTCTCTACTCTTCAGGGTCTCAGCATTCAGATGTCTGTACATATGACTCTGGTTAAATTTCTCTACCAGAAGAACAAACCTGGGTGAATTCCCCCAGATACACATTCAGATTATACACAGAGTAGTCTCCTTGTTCAACCAGCCCCTTTTCCATTTCAGCTTCCAGCCTTCCTTTCCAAAGGCTCCTTGTCCCAATCTTCTCCCTCTGCCCTCCCCCAGACCTGGCTGAATCATCCTCTGGATTCAAATAAGAACATTTTCTCCTCCATTCTCCCTGGGCCTCAGAAGACTGGTTACTGAGAGCAGAGAACAGGCTGAATCTTGATCCAATGTCTGAAGCCTGGCTTGCCCCACAGTATCCTGGAGTGGTAATTGCAGAGGAAGTACAACTCATCTCAGTATGGACAAAAATGTTTGGAGAACTGAATCACAAGTCTAAGAAATCTCTACTAAGAAAGTGCAAACTAAAATATTTCAAAGACTTTTAAACTTGGCTGAATTTGGGTAGATTCTCTCAGGGTGGCAAAGCCCTTTAAAAAAGGCCACCCAGTCTGCCAAGCTGTCTTTACTCCAAAGTATTCTCAACCACAACTCAGATATTAGAAAGAACTCTGCTGCAAAAATCTATTTTTAAATGCCAAATGAGAACTAGAAAGCTAGAAGGAAGTCTTCAAAAATACTTACGTAGCACACATTAATATTTTACAGATGCTGCACTTACATTTTTTTTAATTTTATTCTTGATTGTTTCTATAACTCCAGCTTCTTCGCTCTCACACAATTTTTCCGTTGCTTTCAAGTCATCACATGCTAACTGCATTTTTTCTTCTTCAAATGTCATCATAGCATTCTTCCAAAAATAACATACAAATGAAAAATGACAAAAAATCGTAAGTCTGCTATTGCTATAATAGCTACATAGAAAAACTAAATTCTTTTATAACAATACCTGAGGATAAACTGGTACCCAAGTTTGCATTCATATATATACACACATATATGTATTACCACACATACTAATAAACATACAGGCTCAGGTTTTTATGCTTGTATGCTTTACTGAAATTGAAAGAAACTGAAATCAGGCTTATTAACTGACTTCACTCTCTCTAAAAGAAACTGGATATTTAAAAAAAACAAACTGAAAATGCTGTCATATTCTTTTTTTTTTTTATCTAATGCAAGTTACATAAGTTCACTTTCAATTACTGTTATCCAGCACAGTTTACCTCTGTACAGATACTGTTTTATATTTAACCACATACATAACTTGCCTCAAAGTCAAATAAATACATAAATATTAAATAATTTAACTAATTAATTAAAAGGCTACAGTCTAATAGGCAATAAGCAGATACATTGTATTACTTGATAAAAAGATCACTAACTTTAACTGAATCTATCTAAACAGGGACTTAAGAAGAACCAATTTTTTCTAATGCTTTATCTAATGGAAGTTCTGAACGACAAGCATATAAGTACTGCAGCTATCTTTAGAACATTAAATAAGCAGAAGCTTTTTAAGAAACAAGATACAAGGATACTGTGTGGTGATGTTCCACCGATTCAGTATATCAGCTTGGATAAGCAAACCCAACAAGACTTTCCTAATGCTGGCCTGAGGTAAGATTTATTAAAAGAAAAACAACTAAAATGCCTTTTGTGTAGTTTATAGCAGTGGTTTTCAGTGGCAACCCACCTCTGACAAAGATATCAAGCCACAAACCCTCAAGCTCCCCAAATACACTTTTTCCTTATTTTGTCAACAAACTTACCAAAAAACTGACAAAGCTGGCTCCAAAACTCATCAACGGACTATGGTTTCTGTCAAGAAAACACAGCACAGTTATAACATTAACCTAGTTGCTGGATTTTGCGTCTATTAAATCGAGTCTGCCGGAGCATGTAATTGATGCGTCCAGTGCTGCACCTGGTACAAGTGTGTAAGCAGCACAGCATGCATCAGTGCTGAGAAAATGGTGGGTGATTCACTTTGCACTAAAACCCATTCAACGTGCTTTAATTTAAAGCACACCACTGCCATTTTCTCACCACTGGCATGTGCTGCGCCACTTACCCACCTGTATCTGACACAGCACCAGGAGCCTTTACTTAGTGCAGATCACTAACTAAAAGTGCCCAGTGCTGTGTCAGGACCATATGTAAAGATGTACCCAATTTGTTTTTCATCTTGCAAAGCATTAGTTGCCACAGCAAATGTTTTGAGTGATGTAAAATAGACTAAACTAATTAGGAAGACTTCTCCTTTTCTCAAGAAGCCATATATTGCTGAAGGTATGCCTTATCGCCAGGTCTATGATAACAGGGTGAAGGCAACTTTTAGGCCAGAAATTCATCAAGCAGCCAGGATTATAGGCAATGCCCAAGCAGGTTTCAAACTAAATGAATAGTCCAATCGCACAAGCACTGTAAAGCCCTGATTCAGACTAGATGGAGCTAGCAACAGTCAAAAAAAATTTCTACATAATCTCAGTAGTACCATTTATCCACAATGAATAAATAAGTTCATAGAAATCAAGTGATTTTAATTTAGTTAACATATGCATCCGTATGTAAAAACGTGTGATCATCATCCCTTGAATAAGGGTTTACAGTTTAAGGATTGCAGATTTACAGCACATTTTAGCTGAACAAAATATAAACACACACTTTTGCTCTAGTCTTCTAGGAAGGAGATGCATTTAGGGATTCATACTGTAATTGAGGCGATACAGTTATTGCTGGCTCGTTTTGCAGTCCCAAAAAGAACAGTGTTTATTTAAATCTGTAAACAATGTAAAGTGCTTACAGCTAAGAAGTACTGGGATATCTATCATATTTACCATTTAGAAATACTACTATAAAAACACAAGTTTCTGATATTACTTAATCTACAATGGTGTACGGAGTTCTCAGAAAGGCAAGATGTCAGTACAGGTTTTTATTAGTTTTCCTGTGTTACATTTTATATAACCATAAATACGTAGGCTTAGAGAAAATGGCAAAAAAGAATGATAGAGGAGCACAAGACCTAGAATTACCACTTCATAAACTTACTATAGCATGTTTATTGATACATTTTAAAATGTTGATTTTTGTTATATACTATATATAACATTAAAGAAAAAAAGCATACACTTTAAGTAAATATTCTTAATTATTTTTCTCTCCTGAATATTATTATTGTCAGGCAAACAGAGTAGCCACCAGTAACTATCACTATGTAAACTATTCAATACGTAAACTGTGCTCTGGAAACAGGTTGTGTTACAACAGACCAACAGAAACCAGGTGCATATTTGCTGCTTTAGCTTTCAAGCAAACACCTACTTCAGAGGTTCTGTGCCAGGCCCACAATCCATCTTTCATGGCTGCTAATTAAGACATTCTGTTTAGGGGTGCATGGGTAAAGATTTTCTTGGCCAATACCAATAGCTGATGATTAACCAACCATATCAGCTGATGCCAATCTGATAACATATATTTAGTAATAGTGCAAGGTACTTTAACCTACTGACATAAATAAACCTTTTTTTGTTTGTTCTACATTTCACACACACACGTGCCTCCTGCCTGCTCCAGCCATCAATAAGAAAGGCAGTGACCACCTTATTCCCACACGTCACCCCCCTCGCCCATGGCTCCTACCTGCAGTCCCAATCCCTGTGCAACCCATACTGCCGTGCCGGGCAGGCAGGGGGACCCTTATGTGGACAGTGGTGCTGGGCACATTTGGAGGCCCAGTGCATGCCACTGCCTCAGCACTGGTGCACCCCACATAGCCAAGGTCCCACAACCACCAGGGAGAAGCCACTTTTGCAGAGGCGCCTAGTGCCTAGAGGAGTGGCACGTCCCTCGCATGGCATTACCCCACCTGCACACAGTCCAATGCCTCTGTAGCAGCCCAAGCGCTCTGGCCCTTGCTGCACACACGGAGTTGCTGTGACAGCAGCAGGACCCTATAATGGTCCTTTTGTTGCCAAGTGCAGCACCCCCTTCCCCTCCTCACTGGGCCCTGTAGTCTGCTGTGGGCTCGGGCTGGCAGCAAGGCAAGGGGACCAGACAATGCTCACCAGCGTGCTCCAGGAACATGGCAGTAATCATCAGCTACAACGACCAAAAAAGCCCATGAAGCTGTTTTTCCTTTTATCGGTTGGCAATTGAACTGGCACCAATTTATCAGTGTACCCCTAATTCTGTTCAATGAATACTTAAGTGTTCGTTCTGAACATGTAACCTCTACTGTAGGCTGCAAGTACATTCTCTACTGTCATCACTACCTACGTTGATTTTTATGTTAGCATAAGAAATCCTGCACATCACCTTGTGGAAGGGAATGTACTTTCACTCTACTTTTAAACTGCTTTACAAAATGCTATGGTCCAAATATTGCACAAACCAACTGTGCAATTCTAGCTTTTTAAGGCCCAAACCAATCTGCACACAGGACAGATGGGCAGAACAGGAGTGCACACTTTTGCATTTTTATTTTGAAATGGAGATTTAAAATTACAGTAGATGTCAAACTATTCTTTATTCAGTATCCCCAAAGAATAAATCGGTAATGAACCACCTTAAAAATGTAGTTTGTTTTGTTTGTAAAGCTTTAAAATATTCAAACAAGACAAACTATTGCAGTTACCCCTCTACCTGTTTTTTGAAAGAAAATACAGGATATGAGTAACTACTTACAGTTTCTCTTTCACAGGTGAAAGTATAAAAGTCACTAGACCACGGTATGTCTACAGAGAACATCTACAGAGTAACCATTTTATCCCGGAACAAACTGCAACCATTCAGATTTCCATATCTGTTGTTCTGGGACAAACTCTAAAAAATTTCATGGGATAAAAAAATGCTAACAGTTTGTCTCAGGACATGGCAAAATGCTTCTAAATGGTTGTTCTGGGATTGCATCAATGGCAGAAAAGAGGCAGTACACTGAGCTGCTCATTAAAACCTAACTGGAAGAGCAACGTGTACACAGCAATCCCAGGACTTTTCTGTTCCAGGACAAACACAGGCACAACTCATCTTAGGACAAATGCAATATCTGTTCTTGGCCAATATTTCCATCCATGTTGAGAGTTCAAATTAATAATTCAAGATATCTACAGTTTATAGTTCAAAAGTAGTTAATCAGATGCTAAAATATCTCAAGAAATTTGCTTATAAAATGTTGGGACAAGAACTCTCTCACTATAAGTTTGCATCAGGGAGTCCCTATTAACAGAATAAGAAGACTATCAATTTCTGAACAGAAGGTTCACTCTAAGAAGCTAAGAATATTGGGCATTTATACACATATTCACCCTGTGATGCACCAGAAAGCCACTGCTTCAGAGCAGACTCGATTAGTTGTGTCTGCTCTGCACTTGAGCTGAAGTGCACTGCGCTGCATGCAGTTAGACAAGCAGCGAAATGCACGTCAGTGTGCAGAAAATGGTGGCAGCATGCTTCTGAACTAAAACACCTGCTATGTGTTTTAGTTCAAAAGTGTGCCGCTGCTATTTTTTCAGTGCTGACAGGCATTTCACTGCTTATACAACTGCAAGCGCCCCAGCATCAGGCACTGTTCAAAGCACCTGGCACTGCAGCACTTGTGTAAAAATGTCCATTATTTGCCTAACTGTGAACGCCACTTATGTCTTCTCTCACAAGTGTTTTCTCTAAGCTGGCTTCTGTTAACACCAGAACATCTCAGCCGAGTTTAGTGGTGCTTTCAACTCAAACTAGATAGCCACGCCTGGGTTATGGCCAACAGCCAGGTGCTGCTCCCACTCAGGCCAGCTTCTGCCCCATCACAGTAAGGATGTAGCATAAGCCTCTCAGGTGCTGATAAAAATTCCAGTATCTTCCCATAATCTCCATCATGCACCTGAAAGCACAGATTTTCCCATATTGAGAAAGAAAGAATCATAACAGTTCAGCATACTCCACCACAAGGAAGGACATCTGGGATCACAGCCCTACTAACACGTAAATGATCACAACACCAGCAAAACCACAGCATTTCAAAAGGCTGATCTATTAAAAGTACTAATAGTTTGTCCCAGGACATCCAAAGTGTTTCTGAATGGTTGTCCACCATGGAATCCATGGTAGAAGAGTGGCAGCAGTGCACTGAGAGATACTTAAGCTAGCTCTACACAACTTAGCTTCAGGACTAAGTAGTATATTAGTCTAGGCACAAGATTACACAAACAGCTAAATCTACTGTAATTCCAGAACTAATGCATGTAGTGAGACCTTGGATATCCCTGAAAAAAAAGCTCTCTTGCACCATGTAGATTTCTTAACAAAAAGCAACCACATTCACACATAGATCAGGATATTTTTTCACAGTATTATAATGAGCAGGACGGACGTACTCAAAGTGTGCTTGGGTGCTGATCACAAATTAACTTTGCGTTTGAAGATGCATTCAAATTAAAGGAGATGAAAGTGGCAACTGAAAGACTAATGCATTTTTCTGCTTCAGTATTTTTAACACACCACTTCCAGTTAGGGTCACAAAAGCAAGACTGATGGGAGTCAGTCAGATTAACAGTTACAGCAGGGTCAGTTAAATTAACAGTTTTTTCCTCTTTTTGAACCAACTTGCATATTCCTAACAATATGGATACAATATGTAAAGTGTACAAATTTATTCTCACCAAGTAAATAGAACTGCAAATATTTTGCTTAATGTTTCCTGTATTGGTAGGTTGGCTTTAAGTTAAATCCTTTACTCTTATTCTAGGGGTGTACTTGGTAGCCGTGTTGGTCCAAGACAAAAAGACATAGAACATTTTCCAGTTGTCTAATAAAAGGTATCATTTTGGAACCAAGAGTTCTAGTTTTTTGTATGTCTTTTTACTTATTTCTACAATTTACTCCTCCCAATTTTAAAAGCAAGATATTTTGTATACTACTCTGCAGTTTCAGATGACAGAGTTGTTACTGAAATTAAAATGGTCTGTCAATTTCTCTTTACAGCAATTTATCTTGTTTACTGACCTTTGCATCGCCTAATCATCTTAACAATATGCCTATCACCTCATTTTACATATTTATTAATCTGGCTTGTAACCCATTAATGGACTTTACCACTGTTACCATCTTTTTTGTTTTCTATGGTGTTTCAGCACTTTTTTCTTGATGAGAATTTACAATCCTGAATTGTATAGATAGATCAATGTAAGAATTGGAAAGCAGTGGAATGTTTGTAGTAAGCAAATTCCTATTTAAAAATCTAACTCTTTTATTAATCTAGCTCCTTTATTAATCTTCCCTGGAATTCAAGAGGAAAACAACTGGAAGCAAGTATAAATTAATATAGGTTGTTACTGTTTTTTAAAAAAAGTAGTAATCTTTTCTCCTTAAATATTATCTTTAGACAGCTTCCAAAGAATTGCAGAGGTTTGTTTTTTGGATTTTTTTCCCCAAACATAATACTGCAAGGATCATACACGTGTTCTTTTCTCAAGAGAACAAAGCCAAGACTAGGTGGCTCCACAAATTTCTTAAAACACAGTATTTTCAACATAAAGGGTTATTGGTTCCTTAAGTGATATGTTTTAGGATGAAAATGTCAAGTAGTGAAAAAATTCCAATGGGTGACCAGCAAGTTCAACTGCTGAAGTGAATTCATGTGTCCAGAACATTGGTAACATTTCTGGAAGCACTGAAAAAGTGCTCAATAAAGAATCTAAGAACTTTATCACCTTTCTTGTGTAAAACAACAGTATAATACCAATTTTCCTGTTCCTTGTTTGCATTGTGTGAACACTCTCAGTTGCTTCTAGTGAATTATTTCTATGCTTTAAAAGATACTGCAATCAATACCATCATCCTGGATATTTTTCTTACTCCTCTCGCTTACTATATTTGGACATTTACTAAATTATGGTTAAGACTGGCTTGCTTGCTTTATGGCTAAAGAGGAGGGGGGTGTGAAATTTAGTTGAAGCTGTGCATTAAGCTAATTTTTTTAAACGTTGTAATACATTATCAAGACTAAATTTAAAAGTGCAACTGATGCACAGTAATAGAAGTCTAGAAATATCTGAAAATCTTAAATTGTTTCCATTCTTTTTCCAATAAAATCTCCTTTTAAAATAATCGCTTAATAGTCTGAATCCCAAGTTGCAACACAAAAAGCATTTTTACTGTAAAAACACAAGTGTTTATATTATCTTAATAGCATCTTAATACTTAATAGCATCTTAATACTTGATGCCACAAAAATGTATGAGTCATTCACTTCACTGGGGATCTTAAAATGACTAATTTAGCTTCAGAAAAAAAGATGCTGACTTCGCCCCATTTAAAGGCATGCACATAATGTTACATAATCTTAATAGGCACTTATTTTACAACTGAAAAAAATCAGAGCTGAAAAGGAGTGAGAGAAAAGACAATCCACATTTATCTTCATATCATTACCTGTTCACGTCTCTTTCTACCCCATTTTCCTTAAGCATTTGTGCAATATTTAAAAAATATAATGTTACATATTTCTCTTTAAAAATACCTCCATATCTCTTCATACTGTTCAAGAAGGGAAACTATCAGGCTGGGTCAAAAATTAAGGTTTCCTGTATTTTGTGTCTGATAAACGTAGTTTCTCTTATTAAAATGGATTTTACATTGGTGTTCCTTAGACACTCAGGGTTGCAATTACATATATATGTCTGTAAAAATGTTTAGTTAAGAATCATTGGATGGTGTATGGAAACAATCATAAAGACAGTTGACACTCAAGTCTGACAGCAGCACAGTGTCTGTCTTCTGAAACTAAATTCTGAAACAGAGGAAGGCAGAGAGATGTACACACCAGATGGCCATATTTTGAAGGTAGGTACTGGAAAAGTAAATGCTCCTCTAGCTTATTAGCAAGAGAAAATAAAATGAGTTATTGATTTTCCCTTGCTTCTTGCCCATTAATTCTGATGTTGTATTAATACCTTGAGCATTTTTTTTTTTTAATTTATACCTTGTTTATTCTGATAGACTAAAAAGGTCTGATCTGGCTGCAATTGAAGATACCCTCCCATTCTGCTCTAAAATAGTTGCCATCATTTTGTCAGAAGTGGACTCAGGAAGTGATTTAGGGCTTTAGGCTATAAAACATATCAAAATTTAATACGGCATTTTGCTAGTATCAAAATCATGATATGTGCCTGACTATCACATTCATGTCCATATGCCTATGATGCATGGCGCCACTATTTTTCCACTACCCTTTTAGTTCCCAGGTTTATTAGTGCAAATCTTGCTCATCTCCTTGCAGAACTTGCAACGTATACACGTATATAAGTCTACTGTTAAAGCATAACAATCTTTCTGCAAAATCTACATCAACTTTTAGACAGTATTTATATTATCCACATGAGCACCATCAATTCCTGCTTGGCAGTGAGTTAAGTTAAAAGTAAAATCTGCTTGCTATATGCCAAACATCAGTGAAGACAGACAAGGTTCTTTGGGTGAATCTGATATCTTTTATTAGGCCAACTTAAATGGTTGGAAAAAACATTTTAAGCAAGCTTTTGGGTTTAAAAACTCTTCATCAGTCTAAGGAAGTTTCTGTAATTGGCGTGTGCTTTTCCTGGATGGAATGAATAGTAAAGAAGCCAAAGGCTGGTATACATGCAAGAAAGGCAGTCAGTGAAGATGTAAATTGAGGAGTCAGTTGGCGATTTTTTAGACTGCCATCTCACCAATCTTAAAAACGTCTTCACCCAACAAAGAGACTCCTCCAGAAAGATAGATCGCATATTTGAAAGAGCCACCTGGATACCACGTGAAGAATTGCTGCAGTACAGCAGAAAATCCTCCAGGAATCGCACACCGCTGGTTATGACACATCATCCCTCCCTCAAACCCATACGGAAAGTCCTCAAACAACTGCAATCCATACTAGAAATGACTCTAATCTTAAAGAGATCTTCCCAGAGCCACCCACCAGTCTTCACACAAGCATCGAACCTCACTAACCTCATCACCAGAAGCAAGCTTCCTCAGCCCCAGAACACATCGAATGGATCCAGACCATGCCATGACAAGAAATGCAAAACCTGCCAACACATCTCCGCCACCCTCACAACAGAGCCATCAGCATCCCTGTGTCTTACAGCTGCACATCCAGAAATGTAATGTCTCTCATCCAATGCACCAAATGCCCTGATGGAAAATACACAGGAGAGACCAAACAACAACTGCGCACCAGAATGAACACACACTGGAAATCTATCAAAGACAGGAATACCCAGTTACCTGTCAGTGCATATTTCTCACAAGAAAACCACTCTCTCCAATCTCTCAGTCCTGATCCTCAAAGGAAACTTACAAAACACTTCCCAAGAGACAAGCCTATGAACTCCACCTTCAACAACCGCCTGGACGCTAAAAATCATGGACTAAATATAGACATTGGATTTATGACGCATTATAACCTGCCTGACATCTGACTACCCAGGTACCTCTCCACTATTCATCCCCCTTCTCCCTCCAACACTTCCCCTCCCCAGCCTGTCTCACCCACTGACTCCTCAATTTACATCTTCACTGACTGCCTATCTTGTATGCATACCAGCCCAGCCTCTGGCTTCTTTACTTTTCATTCCATCCAGGAAGGCCACATACCGACTGCAGAAATTTCTTCAGCCTGATGAAGGGTTTTTAAACCCCAAATCTTGCTTAATTTTTTTTTCCAACTAGTTAAGTAGACATGGGTTTTTGGGTGAATCTGATATCTTTTATTAGACCAATTTATGTCCTTAGACCAACACAGCTACAGCCTATACCCCTGCAACATCAGTGAAAAAATTCAAGATGTTAATATTTCAAAAACCTAGTGAGGTATTAGACATGAAGCAGCACAGTGAACACTCCTGAAATAGGGACAGACATATAACCACTTGTGTACATTACTATGGAAGTGATTCTCAGCTAGGGTTCCACAGCACTATGAGGTGCCTTTCAAGGGTACTGCAGGATGCCATGCTATGTTAGGACTGTTGGGTGCACAATTATAACTCACAAGATAAACTCAGCAATTTCAAATAGAAACTCATAGCGTTAAAAACATTCTGACCTGTTACAGTCCAAGTTCTCTGCAACAGAAGAATCTATTACTTTTTCTGAGGTGGAAACCGAGTAAAAACTAAGAGTTGGCATATTCTGAGGGGTGCCCTGAATCTAACAAAGGATGCCTCAAGTCTTAAAAGGTTAAAAACCACTGGTGTAGATACTGTCAGAAATCTTAAATTTAGCTCTTTCAAAAGTGCAAATGCTATACGGAGTACTTCCCTACACAACACATGAGACTAGATGAATATTTTCATTCATAAATGAAGTTATTTTTGAAAGTTTAACTCATGTCCTCAAGGGTCCAGGTGAATAATCGTCTATCATGGCAAAATCTGAGTTCTCACTGAGGCAGATGAATAGCAAAGCAACTTACCAGGAAATGGCAAGACAATTCCCCCACATCAACAACTTTAAATAATTTCCATGTCTCTCTTCATGACAGGGGCAACTCTTCCCTCCTTCACCCCTGAAGGAACCTGATAATTTTCAAAGAATGGTTCTCATTTGAACCCCTCTTGCTATGAAGTTTTAAACTTTGAATCACCACATTTTTCTTCCTATTAAAACATTTTACTTCTTTTATTTCTATACTGTCCACTTCAGTCTGCCTGTCCCAGTTTCATGCCTCACTTCCGCCTCTTACCGATGAAAGTGGTTGAACTTACTACAAGTTTGAACAGCAGCTACAAGAAAGAGCTACCAGGGACAGTAAACTGGCAAGTGACAGTTTCCTGTTGTTTTTTTCTCCCCAGTTATGCTCATAGTCATAACATTAAGGCAAGGAGGACAATTTTGCTTCAATGCTTGGTCCTGCTGATCAAAACTGCAAGCTGCTGAACAGTCCAAACAAGAGTATGCATGTGTACAAACCTGCAAACATCAAATGGGTGTTAAATAAGCACTGGTAAGTAATGTCAACAGCAATCTGTATTGTTTGTGAAATTTGAGAGATGAAGGACACATAATCCTTTCCCAAAGGCCAGAGCACAGTGTCTGCAGGTCTCTTATCTGCTACCAGTCCAGCTACCAGTCTAGTGACTGAAAGAATACAAAGATTTTTTATAATACACATTTTTCTGATGCAACGAAAATCATGGTTTACTTGTTGCAAGCTTATCTTGGTTTTTGATACATTATCTTCTCTAGTATTTCAAAGCCTCTCTTCAGCCAGTTCAAAAGCTGTGAAGCAAATGTTACCTTTGTATTTCTTCTCCATTCATGTCTTCCCTATTTACTATACTTCCTTGCTTCTCAGCCTCTATAATGCCCCTTGAAATTTTCCATTATATAATATTTACTTGAACGCAAGATGAAGTCTGCCTCCCCCACCCCCCATCCCCCCATTCTTCCCCCAAAACGACATGGTGTGGTGGGGGGAAGCCTGGTCTTGGATTCAATATTGGCCCACGTCAGGAGACAGCTCAGCTGTGGTTTCACCCCAGCAAGGGGCAGGGATGAAGGGGCCACAGCAGTGGAGGGGATATTCCACGTATAGAATATAATTATTGGGAGTCATTTTAAATTTGAAGTCATCTTGGATTCAGGTGAATATAGTAATTGTTATCCTCACTTTAATGGGACTTTTCTAGCTTTGTCTTCACATCTTTAATTTTTTCTATTGCCATTTCTAAATATCGTACTATTTATTTTTTAGCCTGAGCTTTTCAAAAGTCCTTACCCCTCTCTTTTGACTTCAGTTTAAAAACCATCATCCCAACATTTAATTATATCCAAGGGTTAAAAAACCCCTCCACACTGCTGCATTGCAGTGCAGAGAACAACTGAACGTGCAGTACACGAACGTGCCATATACCACACAGCTGCACTCACCTGGATGCGGCCCACTAGTTTTGAGGTTGTCACATTTAGATGTTTGAGAATGTAATGAAATTTATAAACAAGGGATTAAACAAGGGATTAAAATTGACTATGTGCTTTTCACAGAGGTTATGGACAAGGTTAGAAACAACTGACCACAACAGCCTGAATAACTCACCAGAAAAACTGCTAGCTCAAAAAATAAGCCTGAGAGCAAGAATGAAAAATGTCTGTACTGTACATTTTCTTCCACAGTTGCTCCCCTGGGATTTAAAAGAATAAAATGCAAATACTGTTTCTCTGCAGCCATAACAGACCTAACTCTCCACACTTCAGACTTACCACTTTTTCTAAAGCAAAACTTGAGCTTTCCTTTCTTACATTTCCCTGTGGATGTCTAGCAATCAGCTCATGCTCAACACAGCTAATCACCTCATGCTTCTGTCCTGCTGCAACATGCTTCCTTGTCTTGTCAAATGCAATCTCCCTCTTACCCATTCAGAAAAGCTACTTCTGAAATAACTTCTCTAGCCTGTGGCTTTAACCCCCAAATCCCCCACTGTGCAGCCCTCCAACAGCTCCTCCTCTACTTCTGTATCAAACACTGGGTATATGTCTTCACTTTCAAGATCCTCACCATCTCATTCACTGTCAAAATGGCAGTGGCCTTCCCTGCTCAGTCTATGATGAGGGAAAACCTGTGCCTCCAACTCATTAAATTTTCAAATACCATCTTCTGCCCTTGCTGCCTCTCAAATTTGATAGGAACTCTATAAACATCAGCAAAGCCATCTCACTGCTCTCCTTCTCAAAACTTGTTTGCTATGATTTCTACAAGAAACACTGCTAGCACGCTGACCAACAGATTCACCAACTCCTTTCCTAGCATTCATCTGTTCTCTCTTATCCTATTTCAAATAAAAGATCCTTAGGACAGGGACCACCTTTTTTGCTCTTTGTATAACCCAAGAAGGTCCTTGCCTTGGGCTCTTAAGTCCAACAGTAAGGCACTAAATCTCAGCTTGCTAATGTTACAATGAGGTTTAAGTAACTTCTTACATTTCTTCTCCTATTTGGTGTCCTCCTTCATCTCTTTTCTTACAGAGAAAGAGGTGCACATGTTCCTGCTTTGTCCTCCACTATATTCTCCTGTCTACAAGCACCTCAGATTTTCCCTACTACCTCCTAATAATTTCTTCTTCAAACAATCTCTCGATAATCATACTTTTCTTACTTATCCCACTATCTTTTACTACATTGGAGCATAGTCAACAATCAGGTGAAAACTCAGATGTCTCTGAGCCTGGGAAAGGAAAGGGTGCTGGATTTCTATTGATTTCAGATTTCACAGATTTCAGACATTAGGGCTGGAAGGGACCTTCGGAGATCATCTCATCGAGTCCAGCCCCCTGCCCCAAAGGCATGAAGTCAGCTAGGGTCAGAGGATCCCTGCAAAATAAGCAGCCAAACGCTTCTTAAAGTAGTCCAGAGTAGGTGCTTGCACCACCTCTGGAGGGAGCCTATTCCAGGCCTTGAGAGCTCAGACAGTAAAGAAGTTTTTCCTTATGTCCAGCCTAAACCGGTCTTGGAGGAGTTTGTGACTGTTGGACCTTGTCATCCCTTGCAGACGTTCCCACAGATCCTGATGTACACCCCCGATGTACTTACAGGCAGCCACCAGGTCCCTCCTGGGTCTGCGCTTTTCCAGGCTGAAGAGTCCCATGGCTCTCAGCCTCTCATCATAAGGCTATTCTCCTGACCTTGATGATGTGCATGGCTCTCCTCTGGACTCTCTCAGGCTTCTCCACATCCAAGTGCTTCCCTGCAAGGCTCTCTCTTGTGTGTCATCAGATGCCATTTCTGAATTCTAGTTAGTGGACTCAGGAAGGAATGGGAGAACAACATCTGTACCCTTTTACTCTACCCCACTTCAGTCTCTGCTCTACACCCTTACTGATGACTAAAACTCAGGTCTATTTCCATTTGCACTAACAAAAGCGACAAGAAACAAGGAGAATAGCATTAATCGATTTTGTTACTTTCAGTGATGTTCAAATGGATTTGAATAGCAACAGAGAAATTTGAGTAAATTTAATTCTGTTGCAACCCAACAAAGCTTACAAGCACCACAGACCCTGGAGCTGTCAGTTCCAAACTTAGCAAAATACTTCATCGGGTTGTATTTGGTTCCCATTTCAACGGCTGTCACTGCAATGACTAGGGCTAGAATCTAAGCTTATTTAATAAGGCCTCTGCAGAAGTCAATGGCACTCACACAAGACAGCTACAAACTTGCTGACAGCAGAGGATTTTTCAAGCTCTGATTATGTTCATCTGTTAGCTGTTCTTGAAAATAGGGCAAGTCACAAATTTTACCCTGACAAAATAGCATACAAAACCAATCAACTCCAGCTGCAATTATTTGCATGACTTGACACGCATAATAGCAAGTTCAACTGCTTCCTTTGGACTATAAGTAGACATGAGAAAAAGTTTACTGAGAGCCATAGTTTGAAAGGTACTCCCTTGTATTTTTCTCACAATCAAACTTTTTTTCATGTATTGTGAACAGATACCTAAGTGGGAAAGTAGTATTTCTGGCCTTTTTAAAAGGAGCCTTTACATGTCTGTACTAAATTAAAAGCACCATTTTCTAGACTGCCTTCTGTGTTAATGATTAAATATTCAACTTTAAATCAAATGAACAACAACTCTCAATACAGCTATTGGGAGATGCTATTGTTTGGTCCAGCTGTCCCATTTAGAAGACCATATATTTAGGCATACAAGGACAAAAAATGCGCGTCAGTGACAAAAAGCTATAAAGCAGTGTATGATAATGTTTCTTATGAGGAATGAAATAAGAGCATATGTACTAGTAATGCCATACAACCTCATAAATCCAGCATACTTGAGACCAAGCACCTGCCAGAAATTTGAAAATTCCAGAATTTTTTAAACTGGAGAAGCAACCACATGCAGAGTGGTGGCATGGGCTGGTGGATGGTAGCGGCAGGCACTGTACATAAGCTTCTCCCTCCACCGCTCCAGGACTGGCCACTGCTACTCCCCAGTGTAGCATATTTTTTAAAAGTGCTGGAATTTGGAGAATTCCATATTTTTTATATCTGTATTTATGAGGTAATACTGTACAAACAAGTGAAAGATTAAGATGGCAGAAAAATAACTGAGAAAGTTAAAACACAAGTTATACCTAATGAAACCTAAACTGCTTTGTCTATAGGTTGTTTAAACAAAAGCAATAGTTCTTCGAAGTCTTAGGTATTCCATCCCTTTTTTACCTTTAATGACATTCCAATCACTAAGTTTAACAAATTATTTAGGGACATGACATTTAAAAATTATGGACTTCCACAGCTAATTCAAAATTACAATTAGGCCAGTTATTATCAAGCTATGAATCACAAGCCCACTCAATCCATTTTCAGGTTAAGTAGATTTGATCAGCATCTTACAGTTAATGCTCACATGGCAAGATTAACTATTGTACAGAATCCTAGGGCACCTTCTTTTAAAGGGGAGAGGGGAGATTGAAATGTATTTGAGGAGTAGTGTTTAAGATTCACCGACTATTGCAGTATGAAAAAAGCTGATAGCAAATATAGTATGCACAAATAACCTATATAATTTTATTTCATCTCTGATCCTTAAACTGTCAAACTACCAAAAAAGCTGGATATTAAAAAAGACTTCAAAAATAAAAAGTTCCAAGTAAACAAAATTTGCAATCTGCAGAAGATACAGTTATTAATAGCCTTTATGCTCAACCTAAGTGTACACACATTTAAAATGTATGATTCCAGCAATTCTGTATCTTAGTAATACTACGTCAACCAGTGTACAATTATAATTCCTACACTGCTCTCACATTAAGACAAATTAAAAGCAGCACCACGCATACTAAGACAAAACCACAGTAACAGTCCACCACAAAAGACATCTCAGAAATAGGTTATGGCCTGCAAATTTCAAGCACCTACAATTCCAGTGAGCTAGAAAGGTAATTGACATGAATTATGGAGTTTAGATGTACAAAGAACACAATATCCAGACCCAAATCTTCAGCTTCAAAAATATCTGCCAGATATTTTATAACTACCAGAATTACACACCAACAGCAAAGTAACACATTTAGTGGTCATACCAAAACACGAGCAGCTAGGAATCAGAAACATACATTTATCTTTGTCACTGTCCCTTCATGCATCTTAGAAACGCCTTAGTTTCTCTGCTTGTAAGTCTTATCCCCTTATATCAAGTTTTAGACTTTGCAAGTGAAATATTAAGGATGCTTGCAAGCATATTCTTTCAGTCAACTTAGGCCTTCAACAAATATTTTTGGTATACAGACAAGTGCTCTAGTATGCGAGCATTATTTAGAAAAGAGTATAGCACACATCAGGCACATTTAATTATTTATTCATTCACTCACTCGCTCTATAAGCTGCCCTTAAAGGAATCATTCTTCTCAGTTAAGCAAGAAACGCAGAACGATATATGACAACATGTCAAACACACATGACAACAGAAGTTTTCAAAAGAGGAACAACATCTGCTACTACTTTTGAATAATTTCTGCAAAGCAACTTCTTCATTTATGAATCTAAACTGGTGCTTCTTCCCTAGGCTGTTACAGCAGCTTGGGGTACTGCGAGAGCCCTTTAAGGGCTGTGCCAAGCACTGTGCAATATTAGCACTGTTAGGTATGCACACACCTACACATTATTCACAAGATACACTCAGAGATTTCCAATAGGAATCCACAGCGCCAAAGGCATTCTGCCCTGCTGTAGTCTTTTTGAATACTCTGCAATGGAAGAAGGGCTCTCTTATTTTTCTGTAGTGAAAAAAAATGAGAAAGCTGAGAACTGGCATTTTCCAAAGTCTGCCTTAAGTCTAAAAACAGTTGAAAACACTCATCTAGACCTAATGCAATGCACGTACTATCTAACTACCCTTACGGCCTTCATTATGGTAGCATTCAACTGTCTGCTGTCACTCACAGAATCAGAGAACATTAGGGCTGGCACAGACTTCAGGAGGTCATCTAAGCCAGTGGTTCTCAACCTTTTTTGTACCGAGACCCATTTATAAACAATGATAGCCAGTCTTGACTCAGTGCCCCCCACTCTCAACCCACTACCCCCTGCCCACAAGCCCCAGTTCCTCAGAGTGTGTGTGTGTGTGTGAATGGGGAGCCCCCAAGCAGCCCCTCACAGGCTGTATCTCTGCCAACCTGCCCCAGTTTCCCATGTTTTTCTCCTTTACAGGAGAACCCATTTAAAGTTTGCTGATCCATATTTTATGTTTGTTCACAACCCTTTCATATATTCTTTTGACGTATGGTTTGAGAAATGCTGACCTAAGCCAACCCGCTGCTCCAAACAGGGACACCTATCATTTAGAACTATCTATACAGCACATCTCTACCCTGTTTTCTGCCCAACTTCAGACTAACATGGCAAGCTACCCCTTGCCATGTGCCACCAGTCACCACCTCTCGCCCTCCTGTACAGCAACTTCCAACTTCCACTGACAGGCAGAGAAAAAACAAAAGAAACTGCTAGGGCCATAAAACCCTTCACATTTAGTCTTCTTAGGGACAGGCAGCATCACAGTGCCTTAGCACCTCAACCCCTTGGTGGGCACATGTGAACTCTTCAGGGGTGCACACAGGGCCCCACAGGGAAGCAGAAATACCTTACTATTTGGGAGCAGGACTGCAGTCACACTCTGAAGCCACACATGCTACAATAGCATCCTATGCTTAACATCCCCCCCCCCGAAAACTCGGGGGGATGAGGAGATTCATATTTGAGTACATGTGCAGCCAAATACATACAAGGATATATGCATATGTATGTACATGTACACACAACACACCCAGGAGTGCACCCGCTGAGACTGGTAATGCAGGAGACTGGGTGCCAGGAAGGAAGTCTCATGTCTCCCGCAGACCCGCAGTCGGGCCTGGGCTCCGAAAGGGCCCTTCCCCACCATCAGCTGGCAGCGCCCGTGGGCGTCCTAAGCAGCCAACTAAAGCGGGGGGGAGTGGGGGGGAAGAGCAGCCCCCCTCCCCCCAACAGTTTGGTTCGCTCTACACAGCGCAGCGAAAATATAACGTACCATCACCAACCCCCCGCCGTCCCCCCACCGAGCCAATGCGCCCGCTCAGCGCCTAGGCGCGACCCCCCAGGGCGGAACAAACCATTAAGTGGGGGGAAGAGGGGCGGGCAGCACCTGTACTTCCTGAAGAGCTGGTCGGACTCGCGGAAGCCGTTGTTCAGCAGCATGTTGATCCCGGCTAACGCCAGCTCCGCGTCGTCCAGGAGTAGCGGCGCCTCCCCGTCCTCGCGAGGCGGCGGCTGCTCCGACCCGGCCATGGCGAGGGGAAAGGGGGCTGTGCCGCGAGCCCCCGGCCGTCTTCGCAGCCTCTCGCCCGCCACCCGCCGCCCTGTGCCCCGCGCTCCTGCAGGCAGCGGCTCGCGGACAGTGCGCAGGCGCCGTGTAGGTGCGCAGGCGCTTTGAGGGCGGCCGCGCTTCCCGCCCGTGCCCGGGCTGCGTCTGGCGGCGTCCCTGCGCTTCGCGTCACCTGCCTCGCGGCGCCTTGCTGGGGATGGGAGCTGCTGGGTCACAGGCGGGGGTGGGTGGGATGAGCGTCCTGGCAGAGTCGCAGCCGCTCTGAAGCCTTCCGTATGTGCGGGGGCACGGTCCTGCAGCTGGTGGAAGCCTTCAGTTTTTTTGGTTTGCAAAAATTTTTTTTTTCCTATATATGTACGCGTGTGTCTATAGATACACACACACACACACCTATACCTCTACCAACCTGTCTTGTGACCAATATGGTTCACTTGACAGTCCATTCTCATTCCTGTTATAATAACCATGCCGGGCATCCGTGTGCTGATCACCCACCATCGCCTTTACCTGTCGCAACTGTGCAAAGGACTGTTTCAGTGCCTGCTCCCAACCTCCCACCTGTTTCCCCTGTACTCTGGAGTTTGCTCTTTTCAAAATATATTTTGAAAAATATTCTTTTTGATTTTTGATTCACTGACTGGTACTGGCAGTCACTGACGGATGGGTGGGACTTGCTTAAATTAACAAAGGCAAAGGTTTAGGTAAGGCTGCGTAGGTTTAGCCATTTGTTTTAACCCTTTTCTCTGTGCTTGCTATTGGCCTTCCAAAACTCCTTAACACTCTGCTTTGAATAAGCAGTTCTTTGTCATTGTATTTTCTTACCATTTACAGCTTTTGGAGGATAAGCTAGTAACAGTGGCCAAAATCCAGTTAGACCTGCTGAGGAAACACAAGAGTGAAAATTAGGGGCGCACTGATAGAGACTTTTGAGGCCGATACCGATAGTCAATTTTTAAGGAAGCATATCAGCCAATACTGATCCAATTTCCGATACACAACCAGGTTAGCCAGGCCGTGCCCCTTTCCTTCCGTTTCCCCACAGACTAACCAGCTGCTCACTGTGCTGCTTGCTGCCTATGTTCTGAGCTGCGGCTGCATTCATGCACAGGGCGTTTATCAGCCAAATTATAGACCACATTAGGCAAAAAAGCCAATTTCCGATACAGTCAATTTTCTTTGTATTAGTGCCAACCCAATATCAGACTGATGTATCAGTGCACCTCTAGTAAAAGTAGGTGCTGTGACTTAGAGAACCAGTCTAAGAATGGAATGAATTCCGAAATGCCCCTTGAGATAAGTACAGATGCAGATCTGTCACTTGGAAACTGCCCATGGAAAGACTGGGTGGTCAAAGGCAAAGCACATGCTTAATGGGCACAGCTGTCATACATAAATTGTGTTCTATAAGCAACTATTCTGATTCTCCTTTGCAGCACAAAGCAATGAAGAATTAATTTCATAATGAATACCTGTCTATTGAAGGACATCAATAATATATAGAAGAGGAAAGGATTTCTTAGAGTGATATCTTTTATTGGGTCAACTGTATAGTTGGGCTAGAGCTAGACAAGCTTTTGAACGCAAGGCATTCTCCTTTAGGTCTGAGAGGAATGTCTTGGATTTGAAAGCTTGTCTAACTCTATCCTAACTGTGCAGTTGGTCCAATAAAAGATATCAAGCTAAGAAATCCTTGCCTCACTCATAGTTCCTGGACCATCATGGCCATAACATCATGCTAACACTACCAAAAATAATGTGGACATGGTTACACAGGCTATTTTGGTAGTTAAAATTGGATGGTGGAATTCTAGATTAATTTATTAATTAGAGTTTAATAACTGGTTACCCCTACCCCATTTTCATATGGTACAAAAGGGAACTTTTCTAATGGTAGGAGATTAGTTGAGTTTCATTTTCATGGATATTCAGTGATTCGTCTCTCCACTGAGGCTTTCAACAGACATTTTAGTGACTGCCATCTGTAGTGGTGATTTTATATTATGTATATCTATCCAGTGGAAACCAAACTGAAAAAATAAAGTTGTTTCACATAGGTAACTGAAGAGCCAACATATGTTAACAATTTTCAGTCAATAACAATTTATTCTAAATTTAAAGTGGTGCCTTGGAAATGAAAGGCTCCAATATCCTATTACTTCACTGTCCCATTATCACATTACTGAGTTATTCAGTGCTTTAGTTCTCCTTACTGTTCATTTGTGAGCAGTTACTGGAATGTAAGGAAAGTTTATTAGATTGATTAAAATTTTCAAAACCATGGGACTTGAACTGTGCAAAAATAAAATTAATTCCACTTTCCAAAAAAGTGTATTTCTTTTCCAACTATCCGAGTTCCTCCTCCTTCTCCAATATAAAAATCAATGGCTCTATGGTTACTTTAAATATCTACATCAAATAACTAGTGGCAGAGGATACTTAGGGATATAAGAGTTTGGTGGGTGGTACTTAATAACTGGAGTTAGCCAGCACAAATCAGACATGTTCTGCTCATTTTGATTTTTCTTCTTACCGTAGCCCACTTTTCATAAACTGAATTAGCAGTTTTGTGTCTTCTATGTAAATCAAGCTAAGCTTAACCTATTCTCAGATTCGCTCTAGGCCTTATGGCTAGGCAACAGACAATACAATTTGCAGCTAGGCTGATTTAAACTGCTGTTCTGCACTAAAGGCCTGAAATACAGTGTATAATAATATAGATGCTCTAAAACTAGTGCCAGTAGCCTTTATAATTGACACTGTAGAAGTTGTATTACTTGATCATCGGTGTTTAAAAGCTTGACATTTCTTCTTGAACAACTGAAATACAGTTTCATGTCACACCAGGTGCAGAGGTAAGGTGTGGTATAGCACTCAGCCTGTACCTACTCTAAAGATAGATAGGTTTGCTTGTACTTAAACTTTGGGGGCTTTCCAGACTGTGCTAATGGTGTTACTATAGGAGCTGTTCTTTTGTTTTCTGGTAGTTTGAAACATTTTCAAAAATGTTAAATGGCTATATCACTTGTTGTCCATGGGTGACTACAATTTTGAAAAGGGGGAGGTACATTTTCATATATGAAACAACACCTATTTTTCTCCCATTAACAATCAATTAGAAACTTCACTCATACCTGGGCTGTAATGATTCAGTTCCAAGACTGATGCAAAAATACATATCACTTCATTGAAATGAGTTTAAAACAGTCTGCAAGGCTGTGAAATAGGAGCTCCATTACTAGGAGCAGTGAAGAGCCAGCAGAATCGCAGGAGAAAGGCTAGCGTGACTGGTTACAGGGGTGTAGGTTGTAGCCATGTTGGCCTAAGGGCATAGGCAGACAAGGTTCTTTGGGTGAATCTGGTATCTTTCATTAGACCAGCTTAAATAGTTGGGGGGAAAAAATTATCAAGCTTTCAGGTTTAAAAACTATTTGTCAGACTAAGAAAGTCTTTGCAGTTGGTGTGTGCTCTTCCTGGGTGGAATAAATAGTAAAGAAGCCAGAGGCTGGGCTGGTATGCATACAAGGTAGGCAGTCAGTAATCATCAGCATCCCTGCATCTTACAGCAGCACCTCCAGAAATGTAATGTCTCATCCAATGCACCAAATACCCTGATGGAAAATACGTAGGAGAGACCAAACAACAGCTGCGCACCAGAAAGAACACACACCAGAAATATTACCCATGAAGGCACATTTCTCACAAGAAAACCACTCTCTCTCCAATCTCTCAGTTCAAATCCTCAAAGGAAACTTACAAAACACTTCTCAGAGACAAGCCTATGAACTTCATTTCATCAGCCTCCTGGATATGAAAAATCATGGACTAAATATAGACATTGGATTCATGACATGTTGGAGGAGACTAAGGTGCCTGCTGCTCTTAGAGCAAAGATTGCCTAGGGAGAGATCAGAGGGCCAGATAAGAGCCCAGGTGCAGGTTGTCATGACAACTGGCTAATGAAGGAATTGCCTGCACCTGTACCTGGTTAGCTGGCTGAAGATGCAGGGCCCTAGGCCCATATAAACCCTAGGGCTGGGGCTAGGTAGTTTAGTTCTCTGCTAACAGTTGAAGGGGAAGGAGTGTTTGGTAAGGAAGGGTTTTGAGCTGCTCTAGCTACTGAATATGCCATCCTTAGTGCTAATGGGGTACCAGGAGCTCATGAGGTACCCTTGCCTACAGGCATCCAGTGTTAGAGAAGAGGTTTTACTCTTTTAAAGGGGCAGAGTGTGCCCCAAACTTTGTGTTCTGTTATAGCCCTGGGGCTCAGGTTTGATTGCTGTTTGTTTGCTGACTGATGACCAAAACACTGGCTTGCATCCATAGATGCTTCTCAAGCAAATCCCAGGATATCATTCTCCCTTTGTACTTAGCCTTGGTGAGGCTGCAGCTGGAGTGCTGCCCAGTTCTGGGCTCTGCAATTCAAAATGGGTGTGGAGAAGCTTGAGAGAGTCCAGAGAAGAGCCGTGCACATGATTGGAGGTCAGGAAAACGGACCTTATGATGACAGGTTGAGAACCATGGGGCTCTTTAGCTTGGAAAAGCACAGGCTCAGGGGTGATCTGATGGCCCCCTATAAGTTTATCAGGGGTGACCACCAGGATCTGGGGGAACGTTTGTTCACCAGAGTGCCCCAAGGGATGATGAGGTTGAATAGTTATAAACTTCAGCAAGACCATTTCAGGCTGGGCATAAGGAAGAATTTCTTTACTGTCTGAGCCCCCAAGGTCTGGAACAGTCTGCCAGTGGAGGTGGTTCAAGCACCTACATTGAACACCTTCAAGAGCAAATTGGATGCTTATCTTGCTGTGGTCCTATGACCCCAGCTGACTTCCTGCCCTTTGGGTGGGGGGCTGGACTCAATGATCTTCTGAGGTCGCTTCCAGCCCTAATGCTATGGAATCTATGAACACCAGTGGTTTGGGTGTGGCTATCTGGGGAAGGAGGGGGCCTCACTGGGGGTCCACCACAGCATGGGGACCCCAGCCCCAACGAGGGCATGGCACTTGCCATGCACAGACCCTGGTGCCAATGAGGGGCTGAATTTATAATGAGGCCTAGGCAAGACAACGCCAATACCATCTGTGAGACTCGGGGCATGGTAAAGTGTGACTGGAGCCATGCAAAGAGCCCATAAGGCTGAGAGACTAGGGAACCATTTACCATAGCGTGGGACACCAAGGGGTCTATGAACCACAGGGTTCTGTAAGATCTAGCCAAACTGTGTCTAAACCCCAAGTTCAAGGCCAGCCTCACTATATCAATTATTCCAACAAGACATGGCGGGTGAGAGAGCATGCCTGTAGGGCAAGACTGGCACAGTTAAGGGGCCTAGGGGTAACACAGCCACCCCTAGGGACCCCACCCTGCTACAACACATTAACATGCCTGACATCTGACTACCCAGGTACCTCTTCACTATTTAATTATACTACATTCATCCCCAACCTGTCTCTTGCCCACTGACTCCTCAGTTTACATCTTCACTGACTGCCTATCTTGCATGCATACCAGCCCAGCCTCTGGCTTCTTTACTTTTCATTCTATCTAGGAAGAGCATGCACCAACTGCAGAGACTTCCTCAGCCTGACAAAGGGTTTTTAAACCCAAAAGCTTGCTAAACATTTTTGCCCAACTATTTAAGTTGGTCTAATAAAAGGTCTTAGATTCACCCAAAGAACCTTGTCTAGCTTGACCATCAAGACCATTAAAAAGAAGAGATTTATACCCTGGGAATGAAGAGCTGAGAAGGGATCAGATAAATGATAATGAGTGATGAAGCCAAGTGACCCCTCAGCTCTGCCAGACTAGAAATGCTACTGCCGCTGCCAGGCATTTGGTGTTAAACTTGGGGTGGAGCAAGAATCAAAGAGGACGGGGGTGCTGGATACACCTCCGTAGTTGTCTAGTGTTTGGGCTGGGATTCTCATGTTTGCAGCAGCCTATCTGCCTAGATATCACTGGACCCCTCAGAGGAGGGATTCAGATGAGACTTGAACATTGGCCATGGAAGGTGGAAACAATCAACCACGTCCTCTGATGCTGCCCCTTTTCCAGAGAGGTGTGGAGGAGAGTAACTGTACTCTTCCTGATGGCAACAAGGGTCAAGACCCTTGCCAGAGAAGCGGTGCTTTTCAGTCGCCTGACCAAGCAGCAGGGACCCCCAATAACCTACTTCAATCAATTCATTTCCTGCTTCAGGAACGCCCTGTGGAAAACCAGGAGCCTACTCATAAACAGATGCACAAGCCCCTCCATTGATTCTAAGGAATCATGGTAGTCTGTAAGTATTTAATGTCACTTGGTCTTTGGCTTTGTGCCTCATAATATATCACTGATGCATGAAATAATGAAAGTCATTATCTTTTGTGTCTTATCACTTAAATATTTATGAGAGGTGAGCCTTACATCTGTTATCGCCATGTGTTTTTTCATTTAGCAGAACAGCCAAGTAATTTCTACAAAAATTAACTCATCTTCGTAGCTGGCTCTCTTTATTTTCTCCACATGACAATGAGTCTTGTCATTTTTAGTGCTTAATTCTGGCATAGGGCACATACATGAAGTCAGTTGTTATTGCAGTTAAATCATGCATGTATTCAAAGACAACAAAATACGGTGTATTTTTACACTAAGCAGTCCAAAACCTGTAGGGGAGGCTAACATTGGGTATTACTATCATTTTCCCATTGCCAAATAACCCTGCAATAATAACTGGAAACAACCCTTGCTTGTCATAATGGATTTCTACCTTTGAGACATCTATTTCTTCCCCTCTTAGGTTTTTTCCTCTTATTTTGGCATTTTAGCTTTGTTTCTGTGATCTGAAGTCAGATTTAGGTACTACTAGCACCTGCTGTTCTTGATTATATGGAAGGGCTGGGAATATTTTGTTGGAAATTTCAAGTTCCAAACTACAGCAGACAAGGTTCTTTGGGTAAATCTGATATCTTTTCAGGGTCAAAACTAGTCATGTCAAAACCAGCCAGACAGCAAGCACAACAAACAGCAGTTTTTTGGTCATATTACAACACTGATGCATGCTAGTCTTATTCCCTAAATTCAAACTACTCTTCTGTAGCAAAACTCCCAGTTTTTCTTTTTTATTATTATTATTGCATTAGCTCCCCTTCCCTAACCATTTCTGATTTTTTCTCCCTCTCTATTCCCTGTAGATAAGTATAAGCTAGGATAAGCTTTAAACATTTTTATTTTGGTAGCAAGTTTTTGGTTTTGAATATCCACTGTTTTATAGTGTATTTTTTTTAGGTTTGTATTGATTTTTACTGTTGTATAGTGTATTATTATCATTTTCGTATTGATTTTTATTGTTTCATATGGATATTGTATGGTTTAGGCCTGTGTTTGTAAGTGAACCAAAGTCATGTCAAGTTTCCATTTTATATGTCAAGTCTCCATCTTGTGTCCTCTGCCTGGGCATCCCCTGTGTTGCAGCTGTATGAGTCGTGTATCCCTCCCATGTAAATTGATTCCCCAATGAACGAGTGTGATTGGGAATGATTGAAATACAATGGTAGCAGGCCTCAACTGGGCCATCACCTTGCATTGATTCATCCAGGAACCATGGATCTCACCCAGGAACAGAGACAAGAACCCAGCATTTGAAAGACAAAAGACCCTGCAGAACCAGCAACTCTCACCATTACAGATACCCAAAACTGTACATCCCTGCATGGAGCACACATGCTCAGTACACCAGGGGCTGACCCTTGTCTGGGCATGTCTCCTGTCACTAGGGTCACGCAAGGTCTGCCCCTATAAAAAGAGGTAGTGAAGATGGACCCAGTGGGATGCTCTCTCTCCATCTGGACCAGCACCATACCACCCATTCACCCAGAGGCCCTGCAGGTGACCCCCCTCTGGACAACACCTAATAGACAAGGATCCCTTTCCAGCCTGGATAGGTAGATATTACCTGCACACCTCCTCCTACAATTTGGACTCTCTCTCTCTGTCTCTCTCTCCTCCTGGACTTCAATGGACTTTGGCCCCTGCACCAAGCCTCTCTAACCCCTGCTATCATTTTGTGTGTGTGTGTGTGTGTGTGGGTACAAGAGAACCAATAAGACATTGTGTCACTATCTCCCCTGTGCAATAAAACCACTGTCATTTGCAACCCTGAGTTGGGTCATGTTTTACTGAATTCCAGTCTCTTCCCTATCTTAAATTCCAGCCTCATTCTCTCTCTCTCAGCTCCAGTCCCCACCCTCTCTGCTAGTTTCCTGATCTCCTCCCAATTCCATCTCCTCTTTTCTGCCACCTCTCAGCCTCCCCTGTTCCTACTGCCTTTTCCCTGTGACTTTCTGCTACCTTTCTCTGCTTTCCTGCTGCCCTGCTACCTGCTGCTTTTCCTGTGATTTTCTCCTGTCCATCTCTCTGTTTTCAAGCTTCCCTTGCACCTTCTGTAATCCTCCCCCCCACCCACTCCTGCAGCTTCTCAGCTCCTCTTAACTGTCCTGCAGTTTTCTCCAGTACCTGGAGCCTTTCTTCAGCTTCCAGCACCTTCTGCCGCTCCCTGCAACTTCTCTAGCTGCCCTGGAGCCATCCTCTGGCTCCCCACACCCAGAGCCCCTCTTTAACACCCACACTTTCCCTTAGTCCCATTTTCCGTCTCCCCATCTATCTTTTCATCCCCCCATAGCTCTGGCTCCAGTCCCTCTGTGCCAGCATTGCTTCCCTGTTCTGCAGACTTTGACATTGTCTTTTAATCAATTAAGATTAATTAACCTAAAGTTACCCCAGGGCCTCAGTTCTTCAGCTGAGGCCCGTGTAGTCTACCAGTTCTAATCCCGGTCCTGATAACTTTAACTCCCTACACTTCTACTTTCTTACCTTAACCTTTCCCCAGGTATCCCAAGTACACCAAGCACATACATACATATCACAATACCCAACTTAGGAACTCACTTGTGTGTATGTGTAGGTGGGTGGTATGTGTGTAAAGTAGTGAATATGCACATATATATACACATATAGATATCATTGTGTGTGTATGGTATATAAGTTAGTAATCCATGTATGTGTATTGGATGTACAGGTGTTGGTAACTGATTCTGTCTAAATTTGGTGTGTGTAGTGTGTATGGGCATAAACTGGTGATAGGTGTGCATGACCCTAGACTAGTTATTTTGAACGTGTGTGTATCTATGTTGTTAGTGTGTGTATGGCATTATGTGCATGATATACGAATCAGTGATCTGTGTCTAACTTCTGGGGTGTATAGTATATGTGCTTAAATTGGTAATAGGTATGCATGTACCTAGGCTGGTTTGAATGTGTATGTGCCTGAGCTGGTAGTGTGTATGTGTATGCATCTAACTGATTTGTGTGTGTTTGTATATGTGCAATTGTATGCCACGCCCTCCTATCTAACAACGCAATATTGAGATCCTGAGCATTGGCCTGACCCCTCAGGGCAACATTTCTATGGATCTAACTGAAAGAACTGACTTAGGCTTTATTTAATTTTAGGAGAAAAAACTAAAAAAACAATGAGGCCACTCACTGAGGTATTTAAAAGTGAAGGCACAAATGAGAGACTACATAGGTTCAAAAGCTAAGTGTTTGTTTTGGTAAGGAAAGGGAACCTCCTTAATCTATTGACCTCTCATACCTTTCCCTGATGGAAAGCCAAGGCTTTATTCAAAGCAGCAATAATTTTTTCTCCTGAAAACAGCTAAGAGTACTTCCTTTCTCTTTCCCTACAATATAGTTGTAAGTGGCAACTCTGTTCTTAGAAGCAGGGATGGGATGAGAGAACTTGCTCAACTCATAGGCAAGAGATTCCTGCACAGCTGCCCTGGGTAAAGTACTGAACTCTTCTGTGCATCTATTTCCCCATCTTCAAAATGGCAATTATAACTGACATCAGCCCAATGTCAGTGTTTGGTTCTCAAGGCAGTACCAAGACAGGATACCTAAGTATTCACTGCTGTACTAGAAGAACAAACTTTTAAATGCAGTGTTTGCTTCCTGTGGAAAGCCTGACTTCAGTTGGCCTCATTATTTCCCGACCTCACAGGTGTGGCCTCAGGCTACATCAGTACTTAAATATGTCAAGAAATGGGGGTGCAATATACTATACATAAGTAGAAATTATTGCTGCTAATTCTTTACATTTGAAACACTAATTGCTATTTTTGGTTCTTGCCCTACTGCCTTTTGTGATTGTATGCATAATTCATATGCCATTATTGAATACAGCCTAGTAGTTTACCTCACTCAGGCTGATTCCTGAACACCCTTATGAGCAGCCTCCTTCTCCCCACTTTTACTTATTTTCAGTCTTACTCTTCTTGTATTCAGGGATTACAGACATCTATCAAAAATGGTAGCCAAGATATTTGTTTTTATTGAAATTAATAGTTATCTTTGGAATAGGCCATCTGCAGAGATCTTGTTTTATCGGGCAGTCTTGTTAACAGTGCATTTCCAGAAAACTAAATTAGTGAAGCTGGTGAACTTCCTTTTTGTTTAAGCAGGAATTTAAACTACTAAAGTCCAAGTCCCTGCACTACATCAACTCCCCACATTTCAAGAAAGTGATCCTGTCCTCTAGGACATGGTGCTCTGTCCAAATTTACATATTTAAAAAAGGAATCATCTCTGGGGCTCACACATACACAGTAGATGGCATCTGCAAAAAGCTGGGTACATCACAAGGCAAGATAAAGCTCAAAAACATTCTGAGAATCAAAAGATGTTTCCATACTGTCAGAATTGCTGCTTCTTGTTTATCATCTATGAAACTCAGTGTCATGCTCTGAAAGGTTCTGCCACATGTGCTTAGGGAAAACGATTGCTTGCACTATATACTTCAAAGGGGTCTAAGGAAAGCCACCATTTTTCTTTGTAAGTACAAAGTGAAAGGATCTTCCTCTATTAAATATGCATTCACGCAGGATAATTTTCATGCGCAGTCAAGTGATAGGATTATCCAGAGGCAACAGCCAAGAAGAGTTAATCATGTTTAGATAATCTTTATACTTAGGTATTTTCTGCCTTCATTTACTCTTGTAGAATGCTAAAATAAGTATTTTATTGAATATTTTACCCAACATTCCCTGAATTTTGACCATAAATATATAGCAGAGTAAATCTTAACATTTTGTCACTTAATAATTTTTCTTTCTACAAGATCTGATTTTAACACTGTAGGATGCTAATATTTGATCAGTCAGAATATTTTTTTATTTCAAGAGTCCTGAGAATAATTTAATTTTATTTGGAGGCTTTTGCACTTAGGATGAAATCCTTCCTCTGAAGAAGCCAGTGGTAAAACTCCCATTGTCTTTCCCTGACTGTTCCACCAAAACATTTTATTGTTATCTCTCTTTTAGCTAACAGGACTTAAGGGCATTTAGGCTAATATGCATACTTTGAGTGCCTTGTTTGATGGATGCATAAGTTTGGACACCAGTGGGTAGAATTTTGCCCTCTGTGGACATACTACTTGTCAAATTTGTCACTCATCAGATTAAATGCATGAAGTTGCCTTTGAAAGTGAAGAATACCAGAAACAGTTTAAAACTTAGTAAAAGTATTATTTTCAGTGAGGTGGAACTTAATATCCTTTCTGTAAGAGGACCATTTCCCCCACAGGTAAATTACAGGTGTGACCAACAGATCTTACTATATGATCTTTTAAAATTACTTTGGATTCTGAATGCACACTGGATTTTAAATGAAACTGTAACTTGTCAAGGCTCAGGCTACTACTCCATGTTGTACCACCATCACTTGGTGAAGCTTTGTGCCGTATACTAAGCTTGCATAGTTTGTACAGTTGTAGCCATTGTGAGTTATACATGGCAGTTAACCACAATTTTAGGATGAGGGAAGTTATTGTTTCATTGATGACCCTCTTTTTCAGGGGGGGAGGGTTTAGTAGCTCTTTCATATATAATACAGGAAAAAACAGTAATCTTTTCTGTTCCCATGACCCTTCATTTTTTACTTCATTAACAAAGAGGAAACAGCTGAGCTGAGGAAAAAGTGTTATCATAAGTGACCCTTGTCTACTGTACCTTGTCCAGCCAACTGCCTCCTTTTTCCCCCTGCTACCCTCTTTGTTTTCATAGGTTTTGCACATTAGTGGTTTTAAGTGTTTTTTCAACCACATACACTTCATAATATCCCCCTTTTATATCCTTCCCTTATGTTGTCCAGTTGCCATTCTCCCTGTTATACAAGGAATATAGTGTTATTGACTTTGGAGTGAAGAGCAAGAGAATCTGTTGTGTGCCCACCAATCTGTTCAATTAATCAGATGGACAATGTGTTTGACAGAGGATCCTTGCTTAAGTTAGAACTGGGATCCTGAAGAGAGTTGATAGGGAACTGCTGGCAAACTTAGTGTGGTCAGTGAGAGCCATTTCACCTGCATTAAGCCTCATATTAGCCTCGTAAGGATCTATTATATCAGCAGCAGAGATGCCTGCAGCCATGCACACTACATTTATGTAAATCAATAATAAAAAAGTATGAGTAAAAGCATTAAGTTTCCCTTGTAACTAGAAATAGAGTATAATTCACTGGCATGCACCTGTCTTTTATGCATCGTTCAGTTTATCTCAATAGACAACAACTCCATTTCTCCTCTTCCCCTCCCCCCAGTTTAAAAGTATGTCTGTAGATATGTATTAGGGCATACTAATAATTATTTACAACTGAGGGGGGTGAAGTTTCCATCTGTCTTCAAGAAGTTAATACAGCAGGTCTGTTGATGCTATTAGAACCATTGCATTGTGAGATCAGTTGGGCTGGAGCAATATACCTTTCACTCCCTTCACTGTACACCCTGCTTTCCCCAAGTAGGTAGAGGCCAGGAAGATATACTAGTGAGAAAGTGAGAGGGGAAAGGAACATTGACCAAAAAAAGTGATTGGAAAGAAAATGAGCCAGATTAAAGCCAACATAAAGAAAACAAAATAAGAGAGACAGAGGACTCATGAATGAATATTCATTAGAGCATTAGACTCATGCTCTAACACTATTGCACAGGTATGGCGAATCTTTCTGACTAGCTTTACTGCCATAGTCAGTGAAGAGGGCTGTTATACAGGATCTGGTTGGCATGGGCTGAAAACCCTCCATTACATCAGCACTGGTGTAGCAAGAAAAGTGACCTTGGGTCCTTCCCTTACACAGAAGATATTATAAACATAAATGAAGCCTACCATAATTGGAGCTTTATTGAAACCCCTAAACATTATATGGTATCTCACTGCAAGTGTTCTGGTTTCTGTTGAACTGCAAATTATTTATTTTAATCTCTTACTTGTAACTCTGAAGAACTCTCACTTTACCCATCCTAAGAGTTGAGTACTGTTACAAAGGAAGTCAGGACCCTGTATGCTCCTTTTCTTTGTGCAGCTAGTTTACAGCTGAGGTGGCAGTGGTAGGACATTTATTTACTTGATGCAACTGTGAGCTAGTTTAACAACATATCTTTACATTTCCCAAAAGCTGAATGTGTTCAGAGCCAGGTTTTTATTTTGAGTGGTCATGGGGAGATGGAGCTCAATGACAAAATTCTGATAAACAAGTTAATTTCCTCAGATGGGAGTTTAGAAGTGTGGGAACAAAGTCAAAATGCCCAGATCCCTCTTTTCTTTCAAATTAAAGCACTTAATCTGGATGAAGTTGGATGCTTGGGTTTGAATTGATTATTTCAACTCTTAAAACAGAAAGCACTGTGGTTCCCAGAATTTACTTAAGTAAACAGAGGTTCAGCCAAACCAGGTTTGCATCAAAGGGTTTAAACTTAGTCACATAACATTCTTCATAAGCCTAAGCAGCTCAGCTCTCAACGTGCCAAACAGGAGATATGTGCTTCAGCTGGAATCCTTAACAAGGAGAGAACATAGGCAGAAAGAGGAGTCAAAAGCTATTTGGGTATTAATTGCTATTTGCAGCTGTGGATAGACACCTGTTTAATTATCTGCTATACGCATGTAAATTTGGTTATCCATCTTTAGAGCCCAGATGTTCCTCTCTACCATGCAAAGAGGAGCATGGAACTGAAAAAAGGGTCAGAAAGCAAAAGAAGAGTGAAGGGGGTGGAACAGGTCCACACTCTTTTCCTTTCTCTTCCCCACCCTGGCATCTTACGAAATACTCTGTGGAAAACAACACAGATGGAGCTTTGCAAGTATGGTGGGGACGGGGGAAAGGAGGCACATCTGGCCAGATAAAAACTGTTTTATGCAGCTTCCCTAACAACACAATGTAAATGCTACTGGGAAAACTGGCAGGAATTAGTGCTGTTCAATTAATAATTAAGGAGAGGGAGGAAGAAGCACTAGATCAAGATCTGACTTTTGTTTGTATTTTTTTTTCTTTTGCAGACACATATGTACCTCTTGTGATCTCCAGGCAGCCTGCAATCACTACCCTTAAAGATGCATGAATCAATTACAGGGGTATAGGTTGTAGATAGGCCTGTGAGAACAGGGAAGTATTTAATTTGGATTGGGATTTGGCCAATTCAGTGGACAGTGATTTGATTCGGAGATTCAGATCCCTGTCCCGAATTGATTTGGCCAAATTGGTTTTGGAAGATTTGGCACTGATTTGGAGAGATTCGGTGATTTGGCCATAGACGATAACGGAGAATCACTGAAATACCTATAACTTTGTAATTTTTTGGCAGATTTGGATGAACACAGCAGGGATGGTGGCCTGTAACAGGAGACCTTCTTGGTGCCAGTTAGATCTTTGCCTGCCCATCTGTTTCTGGGCCAGCCACCTGCCCCTCTTTTGCTCTGGCAGAAACAGCTCACAAAAGGCACAGAAAGGCTGCAGACAGAGGCTTATGTCCCATTTCTATGTCCCTCCCGCAGAGCACTGTGATTAGAAGGGGACTTAGGGAAAGATCACAGTCACTGGCCACCTACAGATGTCAGTCTTTCCCCCTCTGCTCCTTTTCCCCCTTCTCAGTTTCTATTCCCTGAAATACTGTCTTCCAAATCTCTGACTCTTTCTTATAATCTTTTCTGAATCGACTTGGAGGGTTTTTTTGGTCTCCCAATTCAATTTGGATTCGGCAATTTGGCCTCCAAATTGGGCCAAATCTTCTCCAAATCAAATCAGTGACTGAAGCTTCACACACTCCTCATTGTAGCCATGTTGGTCTAAAGACATAGGCAGCCAAGGTTCTTTGGGTAAATCTGGCATATTTTATTAGACCAACTCAAATAGTTGGAAAAATTCTTCTTTGCAAGCTTTTGGGTATAAATACCCTTTGTCAGGCTGAGGAAGCATCTGCAGTTGGTCATTGAATCAGTCACTGCATTTAAGTGAAATACCAAGACTTGGGGTGAGGTGGGCACACTAGAAGGGAAGGGCAGATTACAACAGGACCTGGACAGGTTACAGGAGAGGGCAAATGAAAATAGGACAGGATTCAATACTGACAAGTGCAGGGTGCTGCACTTAGGCAGTAGGAACCAGCAGCATACCTATAGGCTGGGGAACTCCCTTCTTGAAAGCACGATGGCAGAAAGAGGTCTTGGAGTCATTATTGACTCCAAGATGAACATGGAATGACAATGCGAGGACACGGTCAGTAGGGGTAACTGCACCTTGTCATGCATCCACAGATGCATCACAAACAGGGCCAAGGAGGTGATCCTCCCCCTCTATGTGGCACTGGTCAGGCCACAGCTGGAGTACTGCATCCAGTTCTGGGCGCCCCACTTCAGGAGGGATCTGGACAGCATTGAGAGGGTCCAAAGAAGGGCCACCTGCATGATCCGGGGACAGCAGGGCAGACCCTATGAGGAGAAGCTACGGAACCTTAACCTGTTCAGCCTTTTCAAAAGAAGTTGTTGGAGAGTAGGTTCAGACTAGACATCCCAAGGCACTACTTCACAGTCAGGGTGGCTAGGATCTGGAACCAACTTCCAAGGGAAGTGGTGCTGGCTCCTACCCTGGGGGTCTTTAAGAGAAGGCTTGACGATTACCTAGCTGGGGTCATTTGAGCCCAGTTGTCTCTCCTGCCCAGGGTGGGGGGTCAGACTAGAAGATCCACAAGGTCCCTTCCAACCCTACATCTATGAATCCTCTGACACAGGGGTTTTCAACCGGGGATATGTGTACTGCTGGGGTACTTTGGAAGGTCGGTGTGGGGGGTACACAGCAAGGGCATGAAGAAGCCGGTGGCACTTCCGGTTTTGCTGCTGCATGTGGGGACTCTGCCCCCCATGTCGACCAGCTGCCAGGGGACACCCCCCTGCTCATTGACCGGCCATCAGGGAACTCCCCACTTCTTGACCGGCTGCTGAGGATATCCCGACCAAAAAGGGTTTAAAACTCATGCTCTAACACTATTGCACAGGTATGGCGAATCTTTCTGACTAGCTTTACAACCATAGTGAGTGCTTCTCGTTTACTTGAAAGTGTTTTTGTTTATATCCACCGACATAGGCACTTGTATGTCATAAATGCAATTTTCTGCCAATAAGAGCAATATTGCATTCTGCAAGAAGGGAACCAAAGTGCTGTTCATTTTGGTTCTTCATATGAAAGACATTACAATAATTTTAGATGTGTAATGCTTATTTCCAAAAAGAGGCCAGGGTCCCACTAATAATCAAGATACATTGAGTTAGGTTCTTATCTGTGTAAAGCAACATAGGTATTTTGATTTAAGTGGAGGCTCCACTGTATTTCATTCTACTTTTGGAAGGTTTAACCTATTTATAGTCACTTCTTTGCCCTACTTGAAGACCTAACCTCTCACATTCAAATCACCCTTCCCAATACAAATACCATGCCTATTGCCTCTCTTTTCTGCCTTTCCCTTGTATTAGATTGTGTCCCTCAGCCTTCTGTAGCCAATCTCTAGGAGCTTGTCTTATTACTCTGTGTTCTGACAGGCTTCACTAACACCCTGGATACGCTACTAGGAGCTGTCAATGACTGGGAAATCCGCCCCTTTCCATCACTAGACTACAACTACTTCTAGCTGCTAGCTCTCCAGCTGTTATAATCCTGAAATGTGGGAGGAGCTGGAAGCGGTTGTGACCATAGGGTTAAAGAGATACCACTCAACATTATGGTGTTCCCCTAATGATGGCAAAAGAGGCCCCATTACACTGCTCATCAATTTTTAATTAAATAATGGTGAAGATTATTAGCAATCTTTGCAGCACCCATTTAGCACTGTGGTTCTAAGTATTCATGAGTCACTTTATCTCCAAGAATGCCCAGGGGTCATAAGTCTCCTTTATCAACTGTGTGGAAACAAATACCTCTTCTAGCATATTAATGTGAAGTTTAAAACATTTTTTAACTTTTCCATTTAGGGTCCGATTCTGGGCAGTGGAAAACAGAATCAGTTGCTTCATTTATTTCAGATGGGCATAGCCCTGTTGAAAGCAAGGAAGTTACTCCAGACTAGTGCGAGCAGGATCTTTTATAATGGCCGGACTTATGCAGATCACGCTCGATTTACAGGGTCAGGCTTGATTTTATTACTAAACAAACAAAATAACTATGCTGGGTGCACCAAGAAGCACCCACTCACACTCGTGTGGAACCGGGGAGGGGTCGCCGGAATCAGGCGGGTCTGGCGTCCTTCCCTCCGGCTGATCAGGCCGAAGGTCGCTCCGTGTCGGTCGTCGTGGGGTACGTTTCGTTCCGTCAGGCGCACAAAGACCCCGAAGTTCACAGCGCGATGATTTTTATACTCTCTGTGATGCAGGGCGGTCTAATTACATGCGGCGCTTTCTCATTTGCCTGGGGCGGTGACCGTCACATTATTGACAAGCCCACGAGAGACCCCCGTGCGGAAAATTCCAGCCGCATGCTGCTTCCACGCTGCAGCCCCAGAACCTCCCATCCACCCAGCACCTGCCACACAAACACTAAACACGTGCGAACATGGCCACCCATAGCACTCAGCAAGTGCAAAATAATTACAACATGCCCCCCTGGCCATGTGAGCCAAGTGGCTTACAACAAATTGATAAACGAACCACTACAATAATAAGATAACAAAAGGAACATTAAACAGCTGTAAACATTGGAGTTGCTTCCGTTACTTAACACACTCGAAACCTTAGAGGGAAAATGGGGCAACGGCCCAAACACTCAAAGCGCAGTTGAACAGAAACCTTAACAGGTCTAGTTCAGTTCAAGGTAAGTATAACTAGTTAAACAGAAATGGAACTTGGCTACTGAACTAGCTCTATAATGCGCTTCACCTTATTTCTTGAGGGTAAACATTTGTCTGGGGAAAGTGCTTGTGATGTGTAATAAGCATAACAGATGTAACCTGACGTCGGATACAATGGGCAACTAGGCCAATACAACAAGACCCAACTAAAATCACAATCAAGATTGTAAACAGGGGGGTCAACAGATTTACTAACGACGGCGAAAGCCGAAGGTTAAATAGTGATTCAAATGTGCTTGTTAACCAATTAAAACGGGTCTGAACGATTGTGCGTGTGTCTTCTGCTACCTTGCGGATTTGGCTGATAGCTTTGGAGAGGGGTTCTGAGGCATTATAAATGACGAGACAGCCAGTCTCATGTGGTGCAGTGAGGTTCAACGTCGCGCAGAACCCACCCTCTTTAGCTAGCATAAAATCCAATACAAGACGGTTTTGGAACGCCATTTTAGAGGTGTCCTGCAACTGGCGGTTAAACACTTTTAAAGCATCTGCCGTACCGTTGGCGAGTCTTGCTAACAATTCTAAAGTCTGTAACTGCTGAATGGCTAAAGCAGAGGCAGAAGCACCAGTGGCGAACATGCCATATAAAGTCCATCCGGTAGCAAACTTTCTACGCTCAGTGTGGGTCATATTGGACCAGAATTTGGGTTCTCCCATGACACCTGTGATTTGGTCAGTGGAAACTACATCGCGGCGTTTCCGAGCGTTACTTGGGAGGGTGAGTGGGGCGGTCCAATGAGTGACATTGGAAAACTGATAAGGGCATAGGGTAACCTGCACTAAGATACAACAAACGTTCAAGTGATATGGAAAATGACTATATAAAATGGCCTGGGTTGAATTTTCATCCCGCTGGCAATAAAACATGGTGTCATGGGGAGCTGGAATTAGCCCCACTGGGGGGGGGGTTGGTATTGAAAAGAGCCATCTCAATAATGACTTGAGATCCGAGCTAAAGTGGTTGGTAAAGGTTTTAAATGCCTTACGGTGAGCAGGTAAACCAAAATTGCTCCCTGTTGTCATAAAAGCTTTTGTGGAGAACAAACGGAATGCCGTAATATCTTCAAAAGCCCTCCTGGATATGGACATTTTGAAGGTACACGGAATAGTGTGACACCCCAGCCAAAAACACTGGGTGTCAAGGGTAGAGAGTTTAACCTTTACTGCTTGTAAAACGGCTTGAGGAAGTGACGGGATAGAAAGAGTGACATTATTGGGGTCGGGCACGATGGAGTGCGGTGCTCCCCACGGTGGCCCATGGGTAAGATTAAAGCAACCCTGTGGCACATCTTGGACCGTGCAATTAATCGGGTGGGTACCATTCCACTTCCATGCATAAGTAAGGATTTTAACGGAACAAGTCGTTCTACATGCTAAATAGTGGATAGTTTTGTTACTGGAAGAATTACGTGTAAAACTCAAAAATAACTCCATGTAATTAACAGGGATAACAGCTATACGAAAAGGGCTATCTGCAGCTGAGTTAGGTGCATGGGCACAAACCGAGCCTGAGGTGTGTCCAGTAAGTAACATCCACTCCCGTGAGGTGCGGAGGAATAAGTTATCCGCAGCAGGTAATGGGGATAAATCTAAACTTCGCTTTGCGCGTTTTGTAAAGGAAAGCATTACAATGACATTAGTTAACAACAAGAAATAGATCAAAAACAGTAACCATAGCTTCCGACGTCGGTGTGGGATTACACTCGGTCCCGATGTGGGGGCAGTTGCTCCTGATCCCCTTGGTTTCCCCACAAGCCTCACCCATAGCCCCACAAATGACATGGGGAGTGCCCGTGGGTCTCGCAGTGGCAGCGTGATGGGTGGGCAGATGAGAGGTTCGGTAGCGGCCTCCTCATCCTGTCGACGGGTGGACGTCGCGAGGAGTTACCTGACTTAGAAAACAAACAGTTGTTAACTTAACAAAACACTGCGAGGCTTTAACCAGTTGAAATGTACTAAATGTTCACGATCATCGACTGAGTCAATTAAACGGAGCTTGTAGGTATGGGCTAAAGCCGTGGGTTCAACGACCACGCCAGGAAATGTGGGTGGATACTTGGTGGGAGTCGAGGTTGGGAAGGCAACCCATATAGGGTCCCCAGGTTTAAAGTCTGGGTCCCATCCCTCTAGAGTCTGAAGAGGCCCTATGGCCCAGAGGTGTTTTCCACTGTTGAGGTTGAGCAGGGTTTGCGAAAGTACTTTCGACCATCCCTTGAAATCGGTTTGTCTCAGTTCCAATAAGAGTTTACGCTTTAATTCTCCAATGGCGCGCTCCACGACGCCATTAGACTGGGGATGATATGGTAGGTGTATGTGATGACGAATATTATGCATCGTGAGAAAATTGCGAATATGGTGACTGTTGAAAGGTGGCCCACCATCAGATTGTATTTCTCGTGGAGTCTGCCATTGAGAAAATTGGTGCAACAGAGCTTGAGCGCACCGAGGCCCGTCGGTTTTAGTCATGGGAATCGCACCGACCATACGGGAACCGAGGTCGACAACAACAAGCGCCTTAGGATGCTGGCGCGCATTGGGAAGTGGGCCTATTAGGTCAACCTGCCAAAATGCGCCAGGTTGATGTTGTTCGGCATTGTAAGCTCCCTGGAAAAATTTCTTTCTAAAAGGTTTAATCTGGGCACATTGGTGGCAGGCTTGAAGCACATGTCGCCAATAGCGTGGTGTGGGTAGGCCATTACGAGTGGTATATTGCCAGCTGCCTACATTACAATAACGCCGCATGGTGGTGTCTGAGCCGGGATGGCCCCATAAGTCATGAAGCCATTTAAGGTACGGATCGCAGACCGGTTTAAGCGACCTATGTACTTCGGCGGCTGGATGAATAACGTCATCCATACAATCAGGTGATGTTGACTTTGGACCTAGAGCCAACCAGTCATCAACAACCTGATGCAATGGGTCGGTGTCCGGCACGTGAGAATTAGTATGTCGGATCATCGGGAGATGATTCATGCAGTGAAGTACTTGAAAGATGTCATCCCATTGGGAACGAAAACGTTCTGGTTCAGCTACTCCCGTAAGGACATCACAGACCCAGCGAGAATCCAGGACAAGGACCACTGTCGTGAACGGCTGATCATGTGTGATAGCGATATGTTTAAGTGCGCTGATGGCTCCTCGCAGCTCGAGCTCCTGTGCCTGATGTGTAAGGGGTGTGTCTGGTGTGTCATGCCAGTTGGGGTTCGCCCATTCTATGTGGCTGGCATCGCATAGCGAACACTTCCAAGCAAACCCACCACCGAATTGCGACGTACCATCACTGGCCACGTTTCCTGAAAGCGAAGTCCCGTACAAGATAGGACGGGAAGAGACAGTCGGGGTAACGGTGGCACTGTCGTGACACGTCCATGCAGCCCAATCGTATTGGGTGTGTGTCACCAGCGTATGCCAGGTGGAAGGAGCCCCATGGAAGTCTCCTGGAATTCGTGTAGGATCGAGGTGTGTGAGTAGGGTGGCACCTGGGCCGTAGAAGTCGTGAACGCTGTGGTGAAGATGATGTTCAGACGCTAAACATAGGCAGAGCAATAATTTGCCCAGGTGTCCATAACGATGTTGCTCCTTATGGAGGGTCCGGTTAAGAAATGTTGCCGGGCCATTAGAGGTGTGCGCTGTGACCCAAAGATGTGTAGGAGTCCAACCGACGGTAACACGAAGCAGTGTCGTTGGGCTATATGGCACTAGGGGTGTGGTAGTGGCAGCTTGGATAAGGTCGTGGACTTAAGCGATTATCCCGCCGTGTCCAGGGTTGATGACTTGTCGTCCTCTTTCGCAATCGACGCTGCAATATCGCAAGTGTACCGAGGTGTTCGGGCGCAACGTGATGGCGGAGCCAATTGATGCTGCCTAAAAATTGCTGGGCTTGCTTTGCCGTAGGACCTGTATCAGAGGCTATATCCCATGGCGGGGTAGGCACTGCAGTTGGTGATGCGACGCGACCCTGAGGAGTGTATTGAGTGCCCAGAAATACACAGCTGGAGGAGGGTTCCAACTGGGACTTGGCAATATTGATATCCCAGCCTTCCTCCTGTAGATGGTTGATGAGGTCGGCGGTGACACGTTTAACAAGTTCTGGTGGAGTCCCCACGACCAAGATGTCATCTACATAGTTGAAGAATTTCACGTTGCAATGGGAGTTGGGAAAACACTGAAGGGATTGATTCATGGCGGCCGTAGCAAGCGCAGGTGAGTTACAATATCCCTGAGGGCAAACCTTCCAGCAGAATATGCGGCCTTGGATGCCCATACACAGGATTCCCTCAGGATCAAAAAGAGGAAGGGTGAAGAACATATTTGACAGGTCAATGGTGGTAGCAGTCCAAGAGCCTTGGGTCATGGCCTGTAAGAGTTCCACCTGGAGGTCCGGTAGCGTTACAACTGGGACAAGCTGGACTAGGTCTGAGTGTTTATTGGCCTGACGGTAGTCAACAACCAAGCGAGCTTCAGAGGGATTTTTCGGTTTAGGGATTCCCCAGCCAGGGGATACATAATGGCTGTACTGCACTGGTTCGATTTTTCCTTCCGCCGTAAGGCTATCGAGGAGAGCAAGCAAAGATGGGATCAGATGAGGTTTGGTACGGATAGGGGTGAACCGCCACGGAGGGGCTGTCGGGTCTTTCAGTCGCGGTGTGAACGGAGGTGGCAGGCGGGATACATTCCCGGTAACTGGGAGGGCGCTGCACACGAGATCTTTCATGTGTAGTGCTCGTAATTCCAATACACCGAGCAGATTGAGATGTCCCAATGCGGCGACTACGGTTATTATTGGATTGCCGAGATGTACCTTAACTAGTGGGACTGTAGAGGTAGCATTAACGCCAGCAACATGAATGGTACGTCGAGTGGGAGTGTGGGGGGTGGTGGCAGGATCGATAACGGTAATCTCTGCACCAGTATCTAACAAGAAACGAATTGGCAGTTGTTGTCTCGTGATGGGGTGGACAACTGGTACGACTGTGTAGGGGCGAGAATCCAAGGTAGCATTGTTAAGCACTTGGTAAGGAGGCTTTTCCAAGTTGGGGATGTCTTGTGGCTGCGGAGGATCACTAATATCACTGCACCGGCGGGCGCTTGGATCCGCAGTATCAGCGTCTGCCCATACTAGTTTTTTGGCTTGGGGGTGAACTGGAAGCCAAGCTTAACCGCTAACTGTCTCTGAGTCTCCTCATCTAGGTGACGAAGCATCTCCTTTCTTATGCCGGCGTGATTTAGGAGGAACCCAAAACGGGCATGTTCCTCCAGGGTACATTCGGGATACCGACGTGGATCTTCACGGACGAAGTTGGTGATTTTGGCTAGCAGGGCTTGTGCAGGGTGTTTTGGTGCTCCGTGCTCATGCTGTCGTTGTCGTCGTCTGTGTTGGAACCGGTACAACGCTGCAATGGGCTGATGATGAAGAGAGCTAACTTGAAGCTCTGCGACCTCTGGATTATCTGCACAGATGTCAATCACGGCTTGTAAAATTGCTGGGGAAATCTGAAGTTGGAGAGGGTCCTTGCAATGCCGCTGAGGCCATGGGTCATAACCACAACGAGGCTGTTGCGTTGGTCGATTAGGTGATGCCTCTGATCCGGTGGATGTGGAATCCGGTGGCCTGGAAGAGGTAGGTATGTCATCACTGGAGTGATGTTCGTCCCTGTCATCATCGTCGCTGTCGTCATTATCGCCCTTGTTTCCTGCTCGGGTGAGAACAGATATGCTGGCATCAATCATGGAACGTCTCTTCGGGATAGAGAGATACACTGCGCCAGCCAATGCGTTAGCAAACGGCTGTGAATGCGGAGTGTGCATCGGCTGGGACCCCTCGTGCGCTTGATGTGGCTTCTTGTGAATGGCTCCTGCCACTAGAGCGGGAAGCGAAATAGGCCACGGAGTACGTGCAATTTCTAGGACATTAGATCCGGGTAGAAGTCCTAAGCTGTAACTGCCATGTGTGGTCAGAACTACAGCCTCGCGATGGCTGAGCGTTTCATGATCGCATTCCAAAACCAGGCGTCCTAGCCACTGGGTTGGCATCTCATCGCTTTGGCGGACTGTCCTACTTATGAGTTCATTCATTTCACCATGATCACGGTCTCTAGTAGTTCGCTCAGTGATAATGTTACCGTCATTGTCCTGACGGGTCTTCACAATTTCAATAGGATAAACCTGAAGCGGAGGGGTTAACACAGAGTTGGCTGCTGGAGGAGGAGCTGGAGGAGGGGCTGGAGGAGGACGAGTCTTGCCCCGCCCTTCAAGGAGTGGGGGGTATAGTGACGTCACCGGTGGAGGTGGTGCCTTGTCTCCCAAATATGGTGGTGGGGGTGGTACGGTGGGCGGAGCAGTGGGCGGGGGCTCCGGCGTGTCTCCACCGCTCGGCCGCTGCTGACAGGCGCCATCTTTGCTGGCGCGGCTCATAGTCACAACTGCTACTTCGTGATCATTCAAGCGGTTGAGGGTGGCTACGAGGGTTTGACAACAAGCACGCAGGCACGCGACTTTCCTTCCCCTCTTTCTCCCTTCTTTTAACACCCCGAGATCTTCGGCCAGGGCGTGCAGCTGCCGGTGACTGACGCCGCCGGGGATCATAGATGGAGAGGGGGGAGCGATTCCCTGCAGGCACCCCTTGTCACCCGCAAGCACTGCGATCGCCTCTACACAACTGTCCCAGTCCTGGGAGGGGGTAACGTCCCACTCGGGAGGGGGGAACTCGCTGGCTGCGGCGACCTGCTCCCCTTGGGCCGACGGGATAGAGAACGCGACCGCGGGATCTCTCAATATACAGCCGAGAGCGCGGCCTGTAAGACGGGCCTCCCAAGGTCTCCTGGGGTTTTCCCCAAGCCACACACAAAATGCTTGGGTCCTGTCATTATCAGTGTGGCTGGGGGCCTGATGAAATTGGAGATGGCGCCACAGTTCATCAGCGTCCACTAGCTGCCTGCAGCCGGACGCCCAAGGACATGCCTGACAGCGGGACTGATCATCCCTGTCATGATCTGCAGCCGACCATCCTGTTCGTGACGCCATGCGAGCAGGATCTTTTATAATGGCCGGACTTATGCAGATCACACTCGATTTACAGGGTCAGGCTTGATTTTATTACTAAACAAACAAAATAACTATGCTGGGTGCACCAAGAAGCACCCACTCACACTCGTGTGGAACCGGGGAGGGGTCGCCGGGATCAGGCGGGTCTGGCGTCCTTCCCTCCGGCTGATCAGGCTGAAGGTTGCTCCGTGTCGGTCGTCGTGGGGTACGTTTCATTCCGTCGGGCGCACAAAGACCCCGAAGTTCACAGCGCGATGATTTTTATACTCTCTGTGATGCGGGGCGGTCTAATTACATGCGGCGCTTTCTCATTTGCCTGGGGCGGTGACCGTCACATTATTGACAAGCCCACGAGAGACCCCGTGCGGAAAATTCCAGCCGCATGCTGCTTCCACGCTGCAGCCCCAGAACCTCCCATCCACCCAGCACCTGCCACACAAACACTAAACACGTGCGAACATGGCCACCCATAGCACTCAGCAAGTGCAAAATAATTACAACTAGAAGTAGTCTGAGAAGAAGATCTGACCCTAGGAGTTCAGGTCACACCAGACCCAAATATGTTCTTGGACAATTGTATGGGACAACCTTTGCCTCCACGGTATTTCATCTTACTGCATCTTCACACATCATTTATTTATCTTTTATCTAACTAACCTCCTTAAAAGAAAGCTAGATTTGGCACCTTGTTTTCACAGATGAGATTTCTTCATGATGTTTGTTCAAAAACTTGTCTTTGGCAAATGATTTGGTGTCCATATATCTCATACACTCCCTATAATTATAACTTCTAATTGGTAACTTCAGGAAAAAGTAATCAAATGGTCTACAAGTAAGGTCTGCGGTAAGTGCTGTTACTGAGTAATTTATATGAAATGATATATTATACTGATAGATTTGGCTCATTACATTGAGTCACTGCTAATTAAAATAGTAACTACAAGAGCTAGACACACAGGCTTATAAACTAGAGGGTCCTTGTCCTTCTAAATTATTTTCTTTAGTGTGAAGTTGGGCTTCAAAATTCTGTTGAACAGCTCTCTGGAGTGGTAATATCTGAATTATGTCCCCATATCTATGCATAAAACTGAAGAGATTTCTATCCATGTAATTATAATTCCCAATAGTTTATAGTCCTTTTTTAAGTAAATATTTTTTTTTTCATGGATCACCTCTTTTGCTATACAATCATAACATCTCTTTGGGAATACAACAATCGTTTACATGGCACAATAATGTAACAAGGCTAATTAAGATATTTTTAGTTGCACTGATTGATTAGTATTAATCAATATTAAACAAGAGGAGCAAGCACTATATGATCAGAGCTTGGGATTATGTGTAATAAATGTCATCCAGCTGACACAAACACAGGAGAAAAGCATCAGTCCCAGGTCATTGTGGTTTAAGTTCTTTGCTGTGGTATCATGCTTTATTGCTTTCCTTGATATCCCACAGTCTTGTATGGTCTTGATATGCCTGAGTCCCTGCTACAGAGAAAGAAGAATGTACTGATGTCTTCTGACAGTGTCTTTAGCAATACTATACAATGATATAGTGAGTTATCTCATTTAAAGATGTTGCTGGGTTTTTTTGATCGGGTACCCCCTCCACCATCTATTGTACTTTTACGGGGGCTGGGGTAGAGATTTATGGAGAAATGAACCACTTTGTTATACTTTGTCTTATGGGAGTTTTCATAACAAGTAACCACAAGGAAAAATAATTAAGAAGGGCTTTAAAGCACAGCAGAAGCTTCTTGCAAAGTCTTAAGATAATACAGAATCTGTTCACTGATTCTAGTGTCTTCTAAGCATTGTGTGGTGGGTGCAATGTGGTACCTGGGGAAGAAATACTTCACTGGAGGGTCCAAAAGACATGAAGTCCTAGAGGCAGGGACCTGAACCAGTCAACTTATTCCATCATTTGAGGTGGATTATTTGGAAGGCAAAAGTGAGGGGCAGAGTTTGTGCAGAGGGTTCTCTAGCTGCATAAGATTTCCATGCTGATCAAGGGATAGCTGTTATGACCTAGAAATGGTGGAACTGAAGAAGAGAATGGACATGGCAGAGTGTTTCTTAAAGGAGAGGTTTGAATGGAGGGGGAAAATGGGTTGATAAAAAGGTTTGGGGAAGCTGTAGCACATATGAATAGTAGGACTAATGCACACATTGGAGGAGACAAAAAAACCTCCAGCATGGCAGCAAGAAAACAGACCAGATATGTGATTATAGGCTGGAAGCTGGGGAAAAATCCACGTGTCTGTGTGCAATGTAAAGGGTAACTTGATAAGCTTCAGGATGTGAAGTTTGGGGTTTTTTTCCTGAAGCTCTTCCCACACTGAGGAGAACAAAAAAAAAAAAAAAAAAAAAAAATGTCCAGATCATCCAATGGACGATCTGGAGGATGTTGCTAGGGTAAGCAAAGGGATGTGAAATTCTCTTCACAGCAGCAACTTGGATAGGAACCAGTAAGCATTTCTGTATAGAGTAAGTGTAAAAAAAAAAAGTTCTCTCACATATATAAATGCTTTTCTTTAATAACACCAGCCTCTGTTCTGCCTGTAGGTTTAGCTGTTAGGTTTATTAAACTTATGTTTTGGTCCCCCAGTAATCTGTTGGGTTTTTTTCTGGTGAGAATGATTAGGAAGAGATGGACCTTGGCATTGCCTTTCTCAAATTTCATGATCGTATTAGATCTAATGAAGACACATAGGTGCAGGGGAAGCCCTACACCCTTTGTACTTTATGCAGTATGCAGATAAAAGAGAAGTTTGGTGGCAGGAAATGCCCCCCCCCCCCCCGCCCGCCCGCACACAATTTAAGCCAAAGAGAAAATCTTCTGGTTCTATTATATGTTTAGTCTGGAGCTCAGATTCTTTACTGGTGGCAGTCTAAAGTATCGTAACACAACAGAGGACAACTAAACACTGTATATACTCAGTTTATTGATTTTTTTTTATTCCATACTTTTTCATAAATAAACTTTCTTCTGAATCTCCTTCTGAAGCTTGAATTTTAAAAAAGAACACAATAGGCAAAAAAATAAAAAATGTTTGGTTATGAATTTAATGTTAAATTTAAGTGATGGTCTGATTTAAAATGCAAGCTTTAAGCCTTGTAAAATTGAACAAGACCAATGAATAATAATGTAGGATGAGCAAGAATTACTTAGTTTAAAACATCTTCATTATTAAAAATGTTATCGTTGCCTCAAGAACTGAAGAACAAACAATAAAAATAGAAGTAACAGCCACTAAGCAGAAAGTAACACTGCAGTGTTTGCCTGTGGGAGAGTCCTTTATTCCTGATATAGGAATTTATAGATGTGGGGGATCAGCTGAAGCTAAAAGGAGGTAAATTATCCATGGAAGGATTACTACAGGTGCAAATGCTATACTGATAAATGTTTCAAAATGTTAATTCTAATAATTACAACCATGAAGAAGCAGGGTGATTGTCACATACAACACGTGGCCATGCATTTTGAAAATGTCTGATCCATGAGTAGGATTAAGTCATTCTTGGTTTGTATATAATGCATACAAGTGTTTTGTTTTGTTTTGTTTTAACATCGGTAGGCTTAATAACAGGATCTTTTCTCATTTCATAGTTTGACTTATCAGGAGAAAACGAAAGAATGAGGATTATTTAGTTTGAAGACTGAGGGGGGTAATTTAATAACAGACTTCAAATATCTGAAGAGCAGTTATTAAGAAGATGGAGCTAGACTTTGCTCTGCTGGTGAAAGGGACAGGACTAGGAGTAATAGCCTCAAACTACAGCAGAAGAAATTTAGGTTGGAGATTATGAAGAACTTCCTGCTATGAGGGTGGTTTAGTTTTGGAGCAGACTACCTAGAGAGGTTGGGTAATCTTCATCTCTGGAAATTTTCAATAGCAGATTAGATGCTTGACTGGGATGGTTTAGTCAGGAACAATGTTGCTTTGAGCAGGAGGTTGGAGTAAATGACCTCCCTTCCTTTGATCCTATGATCATCTCCACAATTTGTGAGTGTGAGCTGTTTAAAAAACAGATCAAAACATGCTCTTGTTTTCAGGGAGGATGGTTTCCATTTGGGAAAACTAACAAAGTGTTGGAGGATCTGCAGCTCTGTCTAGTGTTTGTTTTTCCCCTGCTAATCATATTTCTTCCATTACCAAATTAATTGATCTAGAAATTTAATTTTCCCCAACGAAAGATTTGTCTAGCAACTCTTTTGCTTCTAAAGGCTTTTCAATGGATATTTATTATCCTGGTGCACATTTACATGCATCTAGGTAAATATGCCCCAAGCTCTAGGTTATTTTACTGGTTAGCATAAGTTGCTTAGAAAATGTGATGCTATGGGATCAAAATGATAATAGAACAGAAGTAATTTCACAACATAATTATGTCACATGTTAGGGTCAGTCAGCTGCTAAAATAATGCTTACTAAATCATTCGTTCCCTCAAGTTCTTTTTCTAAATATATTTCCACTCATTGTAGTCAACAGTAGACTAGCCCTGGTAAAATTAACTTACCTACAAGGGGAATTGTAACCCTAGATTTGTTCAAGGAATAGTATGGTAGGCTTTGGGAGAGCCGCTAGAAACATTCCCCAAACAGTTTTCTATTTACTTAACTTTTTTCTCTCCTGAAATGGGAAATGACTTCTGTTAACTAAGAACATGTACAGACATTCATTCTCCCAGGAAAAAATTCTCCTGGGAGTGATTTAACTCTGCTTGTTCCCAGGTTATTTGAAGGAAAGTCCATTCTTGACCTAGTCTTTAGTGCACAGGATTTGGTGCAAAGGTTAAGTGTTACTAAACTGCTCTGCAGTAGTGACCACAGTGCAGTTGGGTTTGACATCCATGTGGAAGGGGAGACTAGAAGAGGATCTCCTACAGTAGACTTTAACTCTGAAAAAGGACATAATACCAAAATGAGGAAGCTAGTTAAAAGGGGCCCTGAGGAGCTGAATAATTTGTAAGCAGCATGGGAACTGCTTAAGAACACCATTTGAGGCACAGAGGAAATGCACACCAGAAATAAAAAAACGGAAACCAGCCCAGAAGAAAGCCAGCATGGTTACTGGCACAACTGCAGAAGCAAATAAACAGAAAAAAGATGGCAGGAAACTTCTAATGAGGAAAATAAAAGAGTACAAACTCTGGCAAATAAAATGTAAAACTGTTGTAAGATGAACTAGGAAAGAATTTTTGGGAAAGCTTGCTAGAGATATAAAAGGTAACAATAACATTTTCTTTACAGATATTAGAAGCTGCAGAATGTGTTTTGATCTTTTGATTTACTTCAGGGCTCTCCAACTTCTGAGCATCCAGGGGGTGCACATCCAGGGCCACAAGCTGTAGCCCCCCTTTCTCCCAGGAGCAGGGGCAGGAATGGGGAAGCTGGAAGAAGTAGAGGGAGCCCTGAGACCCTTCAGTAGGAGGAGCAGCACTTGGGCTGGAGCCAGGCTGGACATTCATAGTTGCAGGCGGCTCCCGAGGTGCTGGTTTGAACAGCCCTGATTACAGTAGTGTAACTGAGGCAGAGCAACTGGGGTAGCAGCCTTTGGCACCAACTTGAGGGCCAGAAAAATAGCAGCTGCAGCCACAGCCATACCCCGAAGTCACTGCTGCCTCCATCTATTGCAACTGCGTTGGGCACCTGGTTGACTTACGCCTGTCTAATTCCATTAATCTATCTTGTCTTCACTTCATTAGGAAAACACACTGAGTATCATTCCTGTTCTTGAAATCAATAGGGAGAAATTTGCTATTAGAAGTGTTTCATGTAACTCAATCCTCCTGAGCAAAGTGTATGAAATCAGTTTTGCTCTGTTTCCTCAGACAGCTCATGTCATGGAAGTCAGTAGGTCTATTTGCATGAGGCAAGCAGGGTCTAGCCACATATAACCAACACAATGAAAAGAGGAGGCCCCATTAAAAAACTGTCTTAACAACCAAATAAAAACTTTAATTTTATTTATGGAAGACGTTTAAAGTATATTGAATTTATTTGGCCCCAGAACTCCTAGCACTGCAACAAATTCCCAGAGTTCCACTCTTTAAAGTGCTTTAAATTCCATTTATATTATTACTATTTTTCATGTTAATGTACATTTCAGTATAAACAATAGGTCTATCAACCCAAAGACATTTATATCTTTATACAATTGTTTATATTAGGCTAGATTCTGTTCCCACTGTGTCTAGCATATATCCACATTTCTCAAGTTAAGTCAATGGAGTTACTTTCATTATACCTGTGTGTGGCTAAAGCAGAGTTTGGCCTACAGTGTGTATATACAATTCCCTTTGATATTTTATGTATATATCTCACACATGTAATGAATTACCTTGGAAAGCAATACAATTTAATAAGGAATCTTACAAAGCCAACACTTTCAATTAGCTTTGGCATAGTCCACAATTCCAAAAGAATTCATAAGTCATTTTTAACAAAATGATTGACAAGAGTAACACAGTGATCAGCAAAGGTGAACTCATATTGCATTAATATACACAGTATGTCTGGAGATTCAATCCAATGAGTGTACAAGTAATTCCCTTAACAAGAAATGGCAAAGTTAAGTGACAGGGCATCCACGCAAGCTGATTACACCGTGAACATCTGACATTTTGCTGACAGAGACGGACTTGTCATTAATATTAATGTTCTTTACACAGCCAGTGAACGAGTCCTGCACAGGAAGCCATGGTGTTTTTAAATTTGCTGTAAAGATAAGGGGAAAAGGAACAAATTAATAAGGTATAAGCTATTTTGCAAAACACTGAATATTTCATATATTTAGTGGACTTACAAAGTTTTCTTTGGTAGGTCTTATTTATGACAGACAATTGGATAGGCTAGTCCTGGTTGTCAGAATGTAAGGTGATACTAACACTCCATACTGATCTACATCACTTCCCTGTGGTAGATTACGGTGCACTTTCCCATGCTTTGCTTTTTATTTAGGTAGTGGCTGATGGCTCTGAGCCCTCCCAATTTCACCCAGGCTGAGCACCTTCTCCTCAGCTTGGGTAAATGAAAAAGGAGGAAATGTAAATATAGGCCTGAAAGTCTATAGCTACATTTCCCTTAGCCTTTTTCCTATTCCTCCCCAAACCTTCCAGGGAATCGCAGTGTAGCTGTGTTGGTCCCTTGGATTCCCTGTGTGGTGACATATGCAGCACAGAAAAGCCTACCCCAGCTGTTGGGGCAAGGGCCACAAATACTGGCACTATAGACTCTGATGCATCTTCAGAGGCTATGAAGCAGTGTGAAAATGCTCACCTCCACAAATAATGAGATCTGTGGGATTACAGAGCAGGATTTCCTACCGTGTGTGTGTATGCACACACATGCACATACATGTGTATATGCAGAGATGGAAGTTTACTCTGCGTGCACATGCGTGCATATACATGTGCATGTAGAGTGATCAAAGTTTGCTCTTCTGTCCCCAAAGGGTACTCTTGTATGGAGAGGCTTATAGGGTTGGAAGGGATGAGAGGGATCATTTAGTTCAGCCCCCTGGCACAGATGTAGGATAAGCTATTTTTACAACATCTTAGATATGGCCCTTAATGTATACATGATTTTTTTTAAATAGAAACAATACAAGCAAAGAATTATTAGGTAATACTACCTGGAAGTCCTCCAAAGTAAAGTGGATGACCCATGTGTTTGGAAAGTGAGGCTGATGATCCAACAGTGTAGTTACTCTTGGTATCCACCTCTAGCTGCACAATGTTCTGTTTCTGAGTTACTGTAAAAAACTTAGTAAATCAGTAAGAATGCTCTACTCTAGTTAATCCTCAGCCAACTATGACTGAGCTAGCTAGCTTTTAGTCATGCTAGCTTTTAGTCATTTTTGTCTTGCAGAAATGAGAAGTAATTTTATTTCATTACTATTCAAAAATCAAACAGACACACATAGCTGTTGTTTATGGAGATGTGTAAAAAGGTAAAAATGTGTTCTCATATATGCAGCCTTAAATTCGTGTAAAATATACTTTTATTGTTCCAAAGAGTGTCTTTAAAAGAAAAAGCAATGGAAGTCTTTGGTTCAAAAAAGGTTTGACATAAAATCTGGGTTGTAGCAGTATCTAGTATTTTCCTCTCCTTCCCTCCCCTTCCAGCCCAGTTTCAGAAGAACTGGTGAGATGACAATACAGTACCTGAAATGGAGTGCCACTCCCCGTCGCACAGTGACTGTTCAAGTGTGACCGATGTCTTGAATTCTCTAGCACCATTCTTTCCAGAGGCTGTGAGCTATTGAACAGTTAACTTTCAAGTTACAAGGAAAAAAGAAAGGAGAGGACAAAAAATATCCTACTCCAAATTCAATTTGGAGTCCAAAGACAAGATATTTTAAAAAAATTAAACGCATATAAATTCACCTCTTGCCTCTCTTTCCTGATTCCTTCCTCTACCACCCTGTAGAGCCTTGCAGATTCTTTCTGCATCTAATTTAAGGTCTTTCCTATCCATTTGTACAGCTGAAGCTTTTGTCCACTTGTTCATCAACTCAGAACTTATTTGCTGCTACATCTTTCTCTCTGGCCTTGACAAAATTCATGTGGGTACACTCATAATCCATTCAAAATGTTACTGCAAAGATCATTTTTGTGGCCTGTTGTTTTGGGACCATGTCATACCTGTTTTGGTACCCTTTAACTGCCTTCTAGCTTATTAAACATAAGCTACTTGTCTTCACTTTCTAGGTCTTCCACAACTTCCCCCCACCCTATACACAATTTCTCATTCATTATTGAGAGATTCATTCATTCATTTTTTATTATCTTCCTCCTCTGATCATCCTGTGTTGCTAACTCCCATTCTCCTTTGTTAGATTTTCAAATAAGCATCTTTCTTCATTCCTAGCCTAGCTTTCTCCATTGCTAGCCTTCATGTTTGGGAGAAGCTCCCTGCAAACATACATAAAACCAACACATTATTCTCCTTTAAAACCTTTCTTAAAACTGCTTAGCCATAATGCTGACAAATGTTTTGACTGCTGGTATGCTGACTCCACTACCTACCAGGCTGATCTATATTGCTTCTGTTCCCTTGTACTGTTCATCTCTCTGATTGTATCAATCTTTTCTTTTATGCTTGTATCGTGCTTGGGGTTGTGACTGCCCCTTTTATTTCATTTGTACAGCTCCGACCACAGTGGAGTTTTGGTCCATAACTAATCTCCTAGACTATGGTAATACATATCACTAACACGAAAAACAACTACACATTTTTGACCAGAGGAAGGTCACTAGATGCCCAAAAGCTTGCCCAGTAGCCCTGCCAGATATACCGTGCATCCAATAAAAGATATTGCAAAAAAACCCTTTGCCTTTCAAACATTTCCCGGACTGTCAAAACTGCCACAATTCTCCAACCCTACAACTACACACTTGTCAGTGAGTGAAGAAGACACTAAAACAGGGCAGAACTGCTGAAATTCTTGGGTGGGAGACTACAGTAAAAGCAAGTGAGAGACTGCGTAGGGAGCTGCACCAGAACAGTGCCATATAGCTGTATTCTTCCTAGCAGGCTTGTGTAGGCTAAGAGAGTGGCAGCATGTCTGCTGGTTTTGTGGCTATGGGCCAAAATCCTTGTCTCAGTTTCTAAAGTGTCATCCAGACATGGAAATACTCTGCTATTTTTATGAGGGGTATACATGAGCTTTCCATTTATCTTATAAATTTTCAGGTGCTCCTTGTCCTAAGGAGATGAGGATTCTTTAAACTATATGGAAAAGACCTGAGCAAGCCAATGTGAACACACTGGAAGCTGCTAATACTGATATAGGAGAGATTTAAGGATCCATCTCCCAAAGAATGTTTATAAACAACTGTGATATAGTTTTCCCATATGTATTTTTTAAGTTTGACATTGTACTGAGTCAGTCTAGTGTTCTTCTGCATGATGCCAGGGCAGCTGAAATGATGACAAGTCCTGTACTGACCTTTCCTGTTTCCATGTAAACAGCTAAATAGCTGTTTTGCTTGCTTCCAGAATGGAGGAGTACACCAGTTAGGCTTCTTAGACGGACATTAAATATGATCTTAAATTCCAAGTCCATCACAAAAGAGTTATCTGTGGATGGTTAAGAATAATTGCAAAACATGGTTAAAAAAAGAAAAAAAAATCTCACATCAGTAATAAAGACACTGTTTCAGGTAGTGTAATCTCTACATAGCTTACCAATTTTGATACGGCCATCTTCATTAAAGAAATAGATCCCTGTCTCCAAAGAACCATTCAGGCATGGAGGAACACCACTGTTCTGATGAGCTGTATCCATAAGCTTTCCATTCATCATAAAGTTTCTCAGGCAACCCACAAAACTGTTTTTTGGTATACTCTAAAAGGAATTTAAAAGCATACATAATAATGATAAATATTAATCATCACAGCAATTTTTTTAGTAATACATCAGTTAAACAGTTCTTCTGCATTATTTAATTGTGGAAAACACAAGTATGAACTGTATCTAAAGGCAGGAGTAAAAATGTACAAAGCCATTACATGAATGCCAGTGAATCATGAAAGAATTAAGTGTTCAAAAAACACTGTAATTGTGAAAAGGTTAAAGAAAAATCTTAGCTGCAGTACTGCTATGTTGCAAGATGCATGAAAATGTGAATAGTAAAACAACAGCAGTTCAGTTTGGATCTCAGCCATCAAAAAAGTAAAAAAAAACCCATATGTTTTAGGTTATTTTAATAGCTAACATTGATAATGCACACTTGAGATTAGAATCAGATCTGACATATACAATCCCTTGTAGAATTGCCATGGTGATGAAGAAGAAGGAATCCCTCCCTTTTGTACTGAATATTACACTTTACCAGCTGGAATCAACATTTTACAGTAAAGGTGGGTTCCTAAGGATAAGATGAATTGAACTTTTGTAGGTAAAGGGAAATGAGGTTTGGCACATAGCAGTAATCAACATACTGACTAAGATGCTAGCAATTCATGTGTACCTGAAGACTGGTGCATAGTTGAGAAAAGAGTTTATAATTAAGAACTTATGGACATTAGGTACAGATGGGTTTAGTTCAATGTCTGGGGAAATCTACTGAATCCTACTCATAATGAAGATCTCTCATTCTGATAGTTTATCATCTTCATTTATCATAACTTATACTTCCTTACCTGTGGTTTCAATGATGGAATCCCTCCCAGGTAGATTACTGAATTACTGCTAAAGGTGGAATCACCTGCCAGGCTTCCTTGCCGGGCATGCAGACCATCAATAACAAGGCGGCCATTCTTTCCATCCTTACTGAATACCACCTTTGCAGGAAACAGGTACAGCCCAGTTAGAAACTCAAGACAAATGACTTTCAATGGAATTTATGCTCCTAAATATTTTGGGTACCTTTTGAAAATCTCAGAGATCCACTGATATGTCATATAGTCTTAAAATTAGAATACTTTTCCAAGCCAATTTGAAACAAACAAAAATATAAAGGAAGATGGTGAATCAAGTTTGTAAACAAAGGATCTTGTACGTTCACTAATCCCTTGGTGATCCAGGTTCTGATCCCCATTACTCTGGCATACAGGCAAAGTAGTTACATGGCTTTCTATATATATACACACTCACCAGCTTCAGAATAATGTGTAATGCTTCACCACATTGTCTCTTACTGGTCAAAGTGAATGGTTGCTCTTTGGGATGTTGAGCACTTGTGACCAGGGAAGTTGAGTACTGTTCATGTTTCACATTTCGCACAATTAATTCTATCCCAAATGCTGTAGTACTTACAGTGTGCCACTGTCCATCGTGATACTTTGCTTTGCTTTTGATTTTTATTTTCTTTCCTCCAGCACCGAATGACAAAACAAAACGTCCCTTTGAAATGTGAAGAGACATGTATGGGCTCTCAGGTTTGTCTCCCATAAAAAATATCAATCCTCCTGAAGATGCAGTCTGCACTTCTACAGAAAAATGTGACCTTGAGAGGAAAGAAAGCAATAAAGAAGATATAAAAACATTGCTTTGTTTAGCTTATGGTAGTTTCTTTCCCAAAACTCTTCAGAAATGTGCAAAAAGCCTGATTCTGCTGTCAGTTATGCCACTGCAAATCAGAAATTAGAGTCACTGGTGTAAGTGTGCATTTAAGTGTGATCAGAACCAGAGCCAAAGACAGTTCAATACTGTTATATTTATTGCAATCTCACTATTTAAAGAGTTCTATTGGAATCCTACTGGAAGAAAAACATTAAATATTTATATTAATAAAATACTTGTGTATAAAATGAGATTAAGTGTCTGAATGCTGATATGCACTCAGTAATATAGAGCATACAGAACAGACAAGGCCAATGGATATCTTAATGACACTAAGATGTGGGGGAATGTGGGCACACTAGAAGGGAGAAATAGGTTACAATCGGACCTAGACAGGTTACAGGGGTGGGTGGATGAGAACAGGATGGGTTTCAACACTGACAAGTGCAAGGTATTGCACCTGGGGAGGAAGAACCAGCAGCATACCTACAGGCTGGGGAACTCCATTCTAGTCAGTGCAGAGGCAGAAAAGGATCTTGGAGTCATTACTGATGCCAAGATGAACATGGGCCGACAGTGTGGGGACACGGTCAGGAAGGGAGAGGGTCCAGAGGAGGGCCACTCGCATGGTCAGGGGGCAGCAGGGCAGGCCCTACGAGGAGAGGCTACGGGACCTGAACCTGTTCAGCCTCCACAAGAGAAAGCTGAGGGGGGATCTAGTGGCCTGTTACAAACTAGTCAGGGGGGATCAGCAGGCATTGGGGGAGTCCCTGTTCCCCCGAGCACTACCAGGAGTGACCAGGAATAACAGTCACAAGCTGGCAGAGGGTAAATTCAGGTTGGACATCAGGAGGCGCTACTTCACTGTCAGGGCGGCTAGGATCTGGAACCAACTTCCAAGCAAAGTGGTGCTGGCTCCTACCCTGGGGGTCTTTAAGACAAGGCTTGACAATCACCTTGCTGGGGTCGTTTGACCCCAGTACTCTTTCCTGCCCTACCAGGGGGTCAGACTTGATGATCTGCTCAGGTCCCTTCCGACCCTACTAACTATGAAAAAACTATGATTGGTAGTCATTGAATTCAAATTCAAACTCCTCTCCCAGCAGAGGGGCCTGACAATGTGCTCTAAAGACCATCAAACTCTGGCCGTGGCAAACCAAGAAAAGGTGCAGCTATGAAAGGCAAGGACTATCTTCCAAAAACTCCATAGCATTAATCTCAGGGTAGGGAGAAATGTCCATTTTAGCCACCTTTAAAGGGGAAAGGAAGGTGTGCTGAGAACATGTATGAACAGGCATGGTTGGTGAACTCAGACTGGTGGGGCAGTGGAGGATCCCAGGGGAGCCAAGGGGTTGGGTTTGCAGCCTCCCCACTACCAGCCGGAGTGCCCAGTCAACTGCAAACTCCACCCCCATCCCCACCACTCCTGGCCAGCTGCAAACCCTCCTCCCTCCCCATGAGATGCTCCACTGTGCGATTCTGAGTTCACCAGCCCTGCCTAGTAGGAACTGTTATATTTTAACTGGTATGTCTGCATAATCCTGTAGTGATACAAGTGAGCTAAATTACCCTAACTTTAACCCTGAATGATCCAGGTATAAAGTTTGAAGCAGTTTCATCTATGCTTATATTCTACAGAATCATGCAGATATAATAGTTATATCCCATGAGCTTGCATCAATATTAGGGCTGTCAATCTCAATAAAAATGCACAATTAATGTGTTAATTGGTTCTGTGTTAATTTTTTTAATATGTTAACTGTGCATGGGCCTTTGGAGCCCCCACAGTGGGGGAAAGAGATGGGGCAGGGATAGGGGCGAATGGGACCGTGGTAGGTCATGGGATGGAGCTGTGGACACAGGGGCACAGGGGGAAGGCACAGCTCCCCATTGCTGTGCACACCCCCCGGGAGGCAGGGAGGCATGGGGGGATGTGCCCCCCCAGATCTGTGCATGGGGCAGAGGTGGGCTGGGGCTCTGTGCCCTGCTGCCTTTGCGCTGGGAGCTACGTGATGCCATGTTGTGCCTCCCACTGCCAAGCGAGTAGAGGACACAATGTAGCCAGAGTGCCACACCCAGGGCAAAGGCAGCAGGACACAGAGCCTGCCCTCACCGTTGCAGCCTGCCCTCACCCTTGCTCTGTGCACAAATCCAGGGAGCTCATGCCCGCCATGCCTCGCCTGGGGGTGTGCACAGCAGTGGGGAGCTATGCCCCCATGCATCCCTGGATGAGCCTCCAGCAGCTCTTTCCCATGACCCACCCCAGCCCCTCCCTCACTGTGCTGGTCTTGATCTGCCTCCCCCCCGCCGCTTCCCTCCACAGACTTACCTGCAGGGTGTGTGTGTGTGTGTTTGTGTGTGTGTGTGTGTGTGTGTGTGTGTGTTTGTGTGTGTGTGTGTGTGTCCCTCACTCCCAAGCCACAGCCCCCACAGCCCCGGTTCTGCCCCTCACTCCTGACCCACAGTACCCTGACAGGGTGCCTAGACACCCCTTCCCCAGGCTCCAAACCCTCCTCTCACACCCACAGCCCCCCCCCACTTTCAGAAATTTCCTCCCCCATACCCTCCACACTCACCCCCCCAATCATACAAAGTACCTGCATAGTTTTACATAATTTTGAGTTTTTCTGTGCATAATTTTGAGTTTTTAGCTGTGTGATTTAAAACGTGATTAATTGCAACTCATTAATTGCACAACTAATCACAATAATATTTTTTAATTGTTTGATGGTGCTAATCAATATCAAAAGATACTGATGTAACTGTTGCATCTGTCTATATTCTCAGATAGTTCTATTTTAGTATAGAAGGGGAGACAGGAGTTTTTGACTTGCAAAAGAGGTAGAATAATTTGCAGATACAATAGTGGCTTTCAGGTGTAATCATCAGGGATCCTGGTTTTCTCTAACAAAAAAAATCCCCAATTTTTGGATTTAAAAAGTAGCCCCAAATCGACATTCTTCTATGATTAAAATGAAACACCACTATCACTTTAATCAAGGAAAAATGTGGATTTGGGGTTACTTTTTTTAAACCAAAAATTGGGGATTTTTTTTTTTAAATCAGAGAGAACCAGGATCCCTGCTAATCATCATCAAAATATTTCTGAATGAGGACTGAACTTGGAAGATTTAGACTCCTGGACTAAGCATCAATATGCCCTAGATTCAAGCAATTCCAGGTAACCTGTTCTACTATGTATAAAAAATGACTGGGAAAAGTTGTGTCATGCCCTCCCCATCCCAGGATTTCCAAACAAAGCAGCAGCATGAAACCTAACCCTTAGCACTGAAACAATCAAAAATACAGTTTTAGAAGCTGAGAGAAGAATATTCATATTACCTGTCTAGATGTGATGGTTGGGAAAGTGTATACAACAAGAAACTGTTGGGTGTGTTGCCAAACTGGTAAGTTCCTTTGATGACATTTAACTGAGTAGGTGAAACGCAGCTTTGCTGGTCTTGCTGCACTTGAGCATCTGTCATATAAGCAAGGTGCTTTTCTTTCTGTAGATGTAGGACAGAATTTAAACACTTAATATGGGTAAAAGAATAATCCCATCTGCACATATCTTATAGTTCCTATCAGTGTTCCCTCTAAGGAGTAGTGGTCCATGAACATGCTGCTTCGGAGCAGCATGGGACACTTACTGAAGGTAAGCTCCTCACTCCTCACCTGGGGCAGGCAGCAGGGGCCTGAGGCTAGGGGCCTGGGGGCCAGGGGTGGGCTCTGCCAGCTCTGGGACACAGCTCCGCTGCCCTGCTTCGCCTCGGGGAACAAGGAGACACGTGGCATCAGGGCCAGGGAGTGGAGCAGTTCCCTGGAGCCAGCAGAGCCTCACTCAGGGTAGGCAGCTCCTCCCCGAGGTGAGGCAAGGCAGGGATGGAGGCTGGGGCTGGCGCAGGCTCCGCTGGCTCCAGGGAACTGCTCCACGGGCTCTGCCGGCTCCTGGGAAGGGCTCCACTCCCGGACCCTGATGCCACATGCCTCCTCACTCCCTCACCAGGCTCCCGCCCCCACCTTTGCCTCAGGGAGGAGCTTATCTTGCTCCGTGTCCCATGCTGGAGCCCAGCTCCTATCCCAGCAGGTGCACAGCCTAAAACAGTTTGTGTGCAGCCAGCCTTTTACTTGTGCGCAGCCACTCACATGCGCACCTTAGGGGGAGCCTTGGTTCCTATTACTCAGTCAAGACTCTTCTTTAATGAAGAGTATTCTTGAGCAGTGATATGCTGAACCAGCTCCAGAGGTTAAATGGAAAGGGAATGACATCAGTTCCTCAGCTCTATTGGTCTAGACGCTTCCTATGAATCAAGGTGGAGTAGGGTTTATAGTAAGGATAAACGTACCTTGAACATCCTATAGCCATTAAGAACTGCTAAGTCTTTCACCATCAACGGCTGACGTTGCTTATATGTGCTGCAGGCTCCCACCAATACACCACTTGTCTTCCGAGTATAATTAACTAAATTTTGAACCTGGGGGAGATGGTGCATCCTAGAGCGACAAAATAATGAATGCTACAGCAAACCGTACCCTATGATTCTCCTTCCCTCTGTTTAATGAAAACAATTGTGCAAGCTACCACTATATTTTATATGTATCCTCCCAAAGTAGAACTCTCAAGGACAGTATGTTCAAATATCAACTGAACGTCACATTAGGAGGTGGGTGAAATGTTTTGCTAAAAAGTTTTATGGTGGGGAAAAAGCAGATTTGGTGGCAAAAATATTTCTGCCAATTCATCATGGTTTGACTAAATTGTTTGTCTTGGGAAAATCCCAATATTTCCAAAATGTCAAATGTTTAATTGTGGCATTTTTTAAAGGAAATGCTTTGATTTTTCAGTTTGACATGAACTTTCCACTAAAAATGTCTTTAATTTCATTTAAAAAATAATAAACATTACTCAAACATTTGAAACTGAAAAAAATACTTTGATCAACCTATTTTTAATCACCAACATTCTGAAATATTTTCACTGCAAGTTGACAAAACTGAAATACTTCTGATTTTTCAGAACTGACAGTATCTTTCCCTCCCCTCCAATTATTTGCATAACTGGTGGGAATACTACAATTTATACTACTGATCCTTAAGTCTTGGCCACAGGAACATCCAGTTATTGTCATAAGAATTAATATACTTAGTGTTACTGAGTGACATCTGTGAGAAATCCTAACAACTGATACTAGTTAGTATGGATCATACAGTGAAGTAGCCCAAACTATAGTGGAGGGCCACACCTGATTAAAAGTATGAGCAGCTTTCTTGGGAAAAACAAACCAAAACCCTTCCTTAGATATGCTACATGACCTGCTGGGTAAGCACACTGAGGTAGCTAAAAGTAGCCTGTCCTCTGAAATCTTTGCCTGAAGCCTCCTGTCATTATAACAGCTGTACTACTGAGGTGAACTACTGCCATTTCACCCTTGACTGAATTTAGAAGCCTACTGGCTTCTAAAAAAAGGTCTGCAATTGAGAAAGGGAGTTGGGATACAGCAGTGCAGGTAGAGCAAAACCTCCTTGATCACAGTAGGAATATTTGACTTGTTAAATACTTGTATGATAGAGGAGGAGTCATTATGGTGCTCAAATAGGACTTGCTGTAGTGCTAAACGCTATCAGGCTGTTATTGTGCCACTGGGTTGTCAGAAAAACCCTTAAAACAATCTTCACTGTACAGAAGCCCAAAGAATGATAATGATGATGATGGAGAGGCCCCTTTCATTGGCATATAACAAAGCATTTTACAAAAGTCAGTACCATTACCCCGTTTTACAGACTGGGGACCTGAAACACAGGGAGTTGACATTTTTTGCCTATCTTTATCCAACAGGTGAGTGGCAGTCTCCTCAGTGCCAGTCCAGTTCTCTATCAGGGTAAGCCACACTACCTATATGTAAATACATGCACACACATACAGATTTTTTTTTTTCGGTTAAGGGGAACTTTCCAGATTTGGGTTCTTCAGCTCACAGATGGATGGAGGGGCTAGTTTGCATATTGTCTTGCTTCACAATGCTAAAGCCAAGATTTAAGGAAGACATATACAAACCAGAAATAGTGCATGCACATCCAAATATTCAGTAATACTTAGCAAAAGCAAGCAGAGCCCAGGTGAAACTACATTTGTGACAGAAACTACAATGAGGGCCAAATGTCTTTTCTTAGATATACATGCAAAGATGTATTTTCCACCAGGTAAATACTTGTGTGGGGGGGGAAAATGGGCATGAGAAATGAGCAATTGGGTGTTTGCAGAAGTACCCCTGGTTGCTTAAATCAAGAGTTGGCAGCTTTTTAGCCAAATCAACACAGCTCTGAATGTCAGCCACCACTGACTAAGTTTTGTGCCCTGAACCAGTGACTCCCTTCAGCCTGCTCAGCCGAAGCTGCCTGCTATTGTCTCAGCCCTCCCTGCTCTGTGCCAAGAAATATTCTCTCACTCCCCTGCTGCAGCTGCCCCTTATCCTCATTGCTGATTGCAATAGCCAGCAACTTCTGCCAAAGTCCAATTCAACAGTGAGAATCAGTGGTTGCAATGAGGGGGCACAAGAGAAAGAGCAGGGCAGCATGCTACTGGCTGCTGTTTTCAATGCACCTATCACTCACTTTACGCCTCCCACTGCTGATGTCCTGACACACATGTGCCTAAAGGACATGTGAAATCATTTTTTAGTGCACATCCAGCCTGAAGGCTTACGTAATTGTCTGTTTTACACATGCAAATACTCTGCTTATGAAGTCATCTGGCCACATACTTATTTTTGGTGCACAGAATACAGGCATAAGTGTTTGAAAATGTTGGCCCTTATAGTATATTCAACTGATAGCTATAGAATGATGCTTTTTAAATACATTTCTAATAAAGTCATACAATTCAGACTGAGCTTCTAAATATATCAAAAATATTAATTATGGAATATGTGGTCAATTTTGTATCTGGATCTGTTTTAGATTTCATTACATCTGGACAAAACTGATTAGCTGGCTAAATAAAAAAGTGCATGTGTCATGTTCCATTGGATTTTATGCATACAGAGAAAATGCATATCAGTGAGAAGAAATAATGATGCAGTCAGAAAGGAAAACAGCCTAAATGTCTAAATTGCAAACTTCCCTAGGTCAAGTACCTTTGTATAAAGACATTGGAGATGCAACCTTCAAAGTCCTCTCCACCCAATTGTATAGGTTGGCTTAATCTAGATGTTCCTAGACGTTCCACTGTCATCAACACAGGCTGGTCATCAAACACCAGCTTTAGGCTGAAACAAGACAAATAAAAAGAAGAGTAAAAAAAGCATGGAAAACGTGCTCAAGGCATTTAAATGAATATCTGCCTTTTATAAAGAAGAAAACTCCAACGTGAATGTGCACTCCTGTGAGATTTTAATTTTGGTGGATCTTAAGGCCTTACTCTCCTACATCCCTAGGCCTTAAACCAGCATAGGTTCACTAAGTTTTACAGAATCTCTCCCTTTTTAAGATGGTATACTGAGAGTAGACTATGGCCATACATGCAGCAGGAGAAATCCTGGTGCCATTGAAATCAATCATAAAACTTCCATTGACTGTGAAGAGGCCAGAATATCACCCTCTTTCAGCTAAAATGAAATGGGTGCACTCGGTTAGTTAGACACTTCTTGTACAGAAAACATTATACTTAAAATAAGGCTTTAATGCAGAAGCTTCTTTTTAGGCAGTACTAGTTTCATTTTATACAATCCTGTAGAAATCAGCGCATTCTAATAATCACAGTTTTAATAAATAATCCAAACTCATTATAGCACACTCTGTTTATATAAATACCCTTCTAGTAGAAACTCAAGTCTTTCATTATCATAATGGAGCAAACTGATTAACCGTCTTACACGCAGACAGACCTTCTTACACACAGACAGACGGAGCAAACCAGGTCTTGACTTTCCAGTGTGTCGGCTCAAAACCTCAGTACTGCTGTGATGTGCAGCAGCAGACCATTGGGAACTAGGATGCAAATTATCCTCTTGCTCCAGAATTTGTATATCCACTGTTAGCACAATTTGTCATTAAGTTTTAACAGTGTACTTAACAGCCGTAACAAAAGCGCTCATGTTGCAGCCCTTTCAGATTCTAATGAATCTGTGAATTCTGCTAAATATCTGTCTCAGACAGGACATGAAAAGAAGAACTATTACTAACACAAGGTCTAATCAAAATTCTAGTCTCTAACTGAGCTTTCATTCCATTTAAAATCAATTAAGGAATTATACTTACTTGTCACCAGTTTTTATTACTGACACATAATGCATCAAACCAGCTTCATATTTTGCATTGGATTGTTTTTCCTTATCTGCCATGCTTACGACTATAAATCCATCTTTCAAGTAAACTTTAAGTGTATCGTTCTAAAAAAGATGTAATCATACAAAATCATTAATAAACATAGAGTGCTTCCAGTTTCCTGAGATCACCATGAACCTAGTTCTCAATTAAAAAAAAATGTGATCCCCTGCACTAGTCCCAGAGTCCTATGCAATTCAAAATGGCAAACCAGTTTTGCCTTCCTCCCACTGCCAACCTGTTTTTTCCCCATAGCAACCCTCTTAGTGATTTTACTCAAACAGAGTTTTAACAGTGGTAGGAGGTTAAATTCCTGGCTATCTGAATAGTATTCTTTTTCTTCCCAGAGCACAAGCACCCAGGTGTTTTTTCCCCACACTGCCCCTTTAGGTCAATCACTTCTGTCACTGTATTATCAAGGAAATTATCAAAAATCTCTCTGCCTAGGATTACTCACGACCTAGTGGGGTAAATAGGCTTGGTTGGTTGGTAAATGGAAACTACTTTTCATGTAGAAATGGCCAATTTAAAATTGAATTTGGACAATTTTGAATTTAAAAAAATACTTAAATGAGAAATTTGTCAAAATTGACACTTCTCCTTGAATGATTTTGGATTCAATTAACTAGCATTTTCCTGGGAAAAATATTTCATTGAAAACTTTCTAACCAAATAGTCTGTTTCTGACTGAATTATGTCTTCTTTCTGTCAGCCTGTCACCAAAATCACATCCTCTCTGTATGCGAAATATTTGTATTTTGATAAGACAGTATTCTCAAATAGAGGAATATTCCATCAGAAAGTTTTCAACCAGACTGAGCAGACACCATTTCATGATCACCCAAGCTTCCAAAACTGGGCACAAAAGCATGAACTATACATACCCATTTCTGCATACAGCTGAAGTTTAGTAGTGTATAAACTATTATCCCAACAGAGATCTTTTGGGAAGGTACACTACAGCTCAAACAGAAATTATGAGCTATGTGCAGAAATTACTGGGTTGACGTTCTTTGGCCAGTAGTATGCAGGAACCTGGACTAGATGAATATAACAGCTACTTTTCCCCTTAAAATTTGATGGTGGAAAAACTAGATAGCTGAGTAAGCTACTAGAAATACTCAAACAGATCTGGACACAAAACTGACCAAGTATTCCATAATTAACATTTTCCGTACCCTAAAATTGTAATATAGTAACCTTCCAGATGGTGTCAAGCTACGAAAGCCAAATCCAACTTGGAAATCATTGGGATATGGAAAGTCCTGGGCGTTCAAACTCAAAATTCCGTTCCTAGAGAAAGCTGCAGATCTCACAAGCTACAAGGCAAAGAGATAAAAGTTTTAATGTATTTTTGTTTTGCTAATCTCAGCAGTAAATGATGACATTGGGCTTTAATTCTTCTATTTTGAGCTAATAAGTATGAATGGGTTCTAACTGAAAGCTTACAAAAGGAAAATGGAAAATTAGAGTAGTTGAGTTTTCAAGGCAAAACAAGTAGAATAACTTCATTGACATTACTCTGATTTGAACCAATGTGAAGAGGTGAAGCCTGTTTAGTATGATACACTACTCTATTTACTGTCTGTGTTGTCAAGAAAAATCATAGCAGAATTTAAATTCAAAGAGTAAAAGCAAGAAGACAGGCTTAGTGTCCAAGTGAAAGTGCTCTGCATTGCGATAAGGAAACTTGGATTCAATTCCCTTTCATCAATCCCCAAGGTAGAGGGTGAGCACATTTAATTTCAATGGCAGGGGAAGAGGAGGAGTCAATTGACAGGAAGTGGTTTCTCCGATCAACAAAGGTGGCATTCACAAAATTGTAAAAAAATTCCACTCACTGTGTAAAGCAGAAAGAACAGTGGCTTTGGCATAGGACTCTAGAAATGAGTTTGTATTCCTAGAGTTGTGAAAGCCAGGGAGAACATACAGATTTAGAGGGTCTGAGTGACAGAGTGAATAATTGGAAAGCGACTGCCTATGTAACCTCTTACAGATGTGACAGGAGTAGTCAAGATCCTCAGTAAGTAAACCCTTATCCATCCACACTATTCATCTCATTTGGTGAGAAACTGAGAAGGTGATTGAGAAGTGACTTGCTTACAAGATATAATACCTTCAGGGGGAGAAAATATGGGGTACTAAAAGGCTCCTTAATCTAGTAGAAAAAGGCAAAACAAGAGCCACTGGCTGGAAACTGAAGCCACATATTTAAATTATAAATAAGGCACAGGCTTTTAACAGGGAGGGTGATTAAGCCCCAGAATCAACTTAAAAAAAAGGAAGTTATGGATTCTCCCTTTCTTAAAATGTTCTAGTCAAGAGTGGATTAATACTTGGATAATATGCTTTAGTGCCACCTATGCTTTAGTATGGCCAGTGTTGTACAGGACATGAGACTAGATAATTCCATAGCATTTTCTGGTAGAGGTGCACCAATACATCAGTCCGATATGGATTGGTACTGATATAAAGAAAATTTTCTGTATCGGTTGTCAGCCCAATGGGGTCAATAATTTGGCCAATAAACGCCTGTGCTGCACGCAGCTGCAGTGAAGCATGGAGCAGAGCTGGCAGTGTGGAAAGCTGCCTCCAGCTGGTAAGCTGGAAGGGAAGGAGGCAGGGAAGGGACATGGGGGGGCACATCAACACCCCCATGGAAAGGTAGGTAGGGGGCAGGTGCTCCCCAGGGAGATGGGGGTGTGGGATGGAGGCACAGCTTGTGGGGGGAGGCGGGGGATCCCGCTGCTGCTTGCACCTCAGGAGGGCGGGTGGGGGTGTGCGCCCTGGATCTGTGTGAGGCAGGCAGGGGGCAGTGTGGGGGCTGGAGCTGGCACTGCAAGGGGCACCTCTTGGCAGGGGCTGGGCTCAGAGAGGGCACCAGTGGCGCTAGGAGGGGCTCTAGCCACCCCAAATTTTGCTGCGGCTCTGCTCCCAGCACCACTGCTGCTACCTGCCTGGCGCAGCCTCAGCTCTTCGCAGCGCTTGGGAAGTGGGATATGGAGCTGGGCTGTGCTTAGGAGCAAAGCAACGGCAAAATCTGGGGTGGTTGCAGCCCCTCCCAGTGCCACTGGTGCCTGCTCCAAGCCCAGCCCCCACCGAGAAGTGGCCTGTGCAGTGCTGGCTCCAGGCCCCACCACACCTGCCCTGTGCAGATCTGGGGGAAACACCCCCCTCGCTCTCCCAGGGTGCAAGCAGCAGCAGGAGCTGCCCCCCCCCACAAGCTGTGTCTCTGTCCCATGCCCCCGCCTCCCTGGGGAATGCCTGCCCCCTCCCTTGTTCAGCACAGGGGTGTTGATCTGCCCCCCTACACGCCCTCCCTCCCCTTCCACCACAACAGACTTACCACTTGGAGGCAGTTGTATCAAATATCAGATCAGTATTGGCTGATATGCCTTCTTAAATATCAGCTATCGGTATTGGCCCCCAAAATCTCTATTGGTGCACCCCTACTTTCTGGCATTAATCTCTATGAATAATAAATATTTTAAAAAGTAACTGCAAATTACCTTCCAATCATCTGAACACTTTTTACTGACACCAACAGTCTGATCAAAAGTTATAGATGCAGTCCTGGGATTTTTCACATTCTTCATGCAGCCACGGAATGGAGGTGTGGAGATGTTAAAGCTGGTTTGAGAGAGAAAAAGTCAAGTGATCTGTTCCCTCAACTGTGCTATTACAGAACAGCAGATTCTGAGATGCATTCTAATTGCATACAAATTTCTAATGTCAAATCCTGTCTTTGTAGCACATTCCAAGTAGCAAAAAGCTGGGGTGCTTTTTATTTTTTACAACTAACAGATTTTTACCATTTTATTAGAAACTGGCTATTTACTTATCAACTGCAAGATACAGTGTGAGCCCAGCCTTACTGAATTCTTCTCTAAACCTCCTACTGACATTACTGGCAGGTACGCGTATGCCACAAAAAGGCCTTCTGACTTCATTATAGTAACTCACCGTTCCCGTAGAGAAGATGGAAGTCCTCCCAGGTAGTATGTGTTGAATTGGAAGATACTTACATTGACTTTTATATCAGAATTAATTGCAACATATTTGTTGTTCGTAATGATGAACAACTTAACCTGAAATGGAAAAGTGATGAGACTTAGGGTACACAAAAGAAACAAGGATAATTTAGCATGCTAAGTAAGCAAACACAGTAGGACACAAACAGGGTTTACTCTTGTTTCTTATTAATAATGGCTTCAATACAGAGTAACTGAAATGGATTTAGATTTATGCAGGTGTAACAGAGCAGAATGTGGGCTTTTACCTGTAACAAATGCATACAGGAAGGACATTATGAAGACTTTTGTTTTCAGTGGTCTAGCACTTGAATAAAGTAGAATAATAAAGCTTGGTACTTTTTACAGACCATAAAGCAATTTTGAAAGAAGGGAAGTATCATTTTGTCTATCTTATAGCAAAGGAGATTCAGTGGGAAGTATTATAGTCTGAATCAGTGCCAATGCTGGGAACAGAGATCTCATGACTTCCAGTCCTCTCTACCAGAATCTATTACCTCCCAGTGTAGGCACACAAATTTGAAAGCCTAGTCTGAATACTGACATGTTTTATGGCTGGGGCAGATCTGGGGGAGGTGGGAGGTTTTGCAGTGGTGAGGTTGCATCCCCTTTCTTCTGCTGTTGTTGCTGTCCCCAGGTGACCCAGGTAGAGGGGGAGCTGCAGAGTTGTTCCTGTCCCACTCCAGTCCTGGACTGCAGAGAGCAGCTGCATGGGGATTCTGGCTTGGGAGGGAACAACCATGGCAGCTGGCAGGTTTCCTCTTTCTGCACCTGCTCCTTGATCCTCCCCGACCATGATTCCCACAGGCTGGGAGCAGGCGCTCCAAGGAGAAACCCACTTGCCATTGTCACTGACTGACACAAGTAGTGGGGGCCCCCCCAGAACCACTCTGGCTGCAGGCTGCACCCAGGTGACAGGCTTGGCTGGGAATAGTGGCAGCAGCACACAGGTTCCTTCTTCCAGCTTTGCTCCCAGTCAGTGGGGTGAATTTGGGGGCGGGAGGGGGAAGGGGGAAAAGGGAGCAGGTGCTGGAAGCAGTAACCAGCATGCCATCACCATTGTCCCCTGCTGAGCCTAGTACCCTGAACAACCACTGCCCACAGGCCCTGGCTGGAGTGGGGTAGGAGCAACTCCAGTCCTCCCTCCATGGCTGCATCAGCCAGGGATAACAGCAGAGGTAGCAGCGGATGGGTACCCCCTTCATGTGCATACCCTCTGCTAGTCCAGGAGTTCCAGTGATACTTTGCCCCTATATCCCCTCCATTGTCTGAGAGGCAATGTACCACACCTCCCCTTTAGGAAACACTAGTTCTACTCATGGTCATGGTTCACTGTGAATCAAAGTCAAAGGGCATTTACAGACATGCTCCAGAAGTGGGGTGGGGAGAGAGGGAGCTTTAATGAGAGTGGCTCCCAGAGAGCCGCTTTCATTAAAGCTCCAGGAGCATCACATGTATCAGCGTCCCTGTGCTGAAAAATGGTGGTGGGAGTTCTTTAACTAAAGCTCATGGAATGAGCTATGGTTAAAACACCCCCACTGCCATTTTTCAGTGCAGAGATGCTAATACACAAGATGCTGGAGCCACTGGAGTGCAGTAATTACCATGCTTCAGCAAACTCAATTATTATCGAGTCTGCTCTGACATACAGTAATTACAGTCTGTTGGAGCAGCCTTGCTGCATGTCTGTAGGTGCCCAAAGGTGCTGAACACCTACTGCTCATTTGTAATAGGGGACTTGTGGGTGTTTGGCACCTATAAAATCAGGAAATCATTGTCCTAATTGGAAAAATCTGGGCACCAAATATAGATGCATTCATTGAGGAGAGGTACTGTTTTTATGAAGTGGATTCTGTAAAATTGTGCTCATAAATTCTAGCCTCTATCACTACAGTAAAACTTGTAGTTAGATACTCATGTCCCATCTTTTTTGGCAGGGTGAATTTTTCACAGTAAATAGGTTATTCATCAAAAAAAGTCTTTTGTCAGCAAATTATCTGGAGAAAGGTCATTATTTCTACAAATTAAGATGATGCTCTCAATGATTCAATTAATGTCTCAGGCAAACACATTTCAGCCTATCAATTGCTGAAAACACTTTGAACACTGCTTTCAATTTTTGATATTTTAAAAGTTGAGCTGTTTTGACTGGACACATTAAGTCACAGCATGATTGGATGAATGTGACTCAGAATTTGATTTCTTGTGTAAGTAGTCTACAAGTGTGTTTGTTGTGTATAGCCTGTAATATTTCTCTTAAAATTTGCTGCATATGTAAACATTCTCACTATCAAACAGATGTTAAACCACATGAAAAAGGATGAATACCAGAGTAGGCACAAATAGACACCCCCATAACTCATTTCCAAATTTGAACTAATGTTCCCACATTTTTGTAACTTTTTTCCCAGCTGTAATTTATACGTACATTCACATGCACATACATATAGTCTGAAGTTATTTTTAAGTAACCTTATTTTATCATTGAATACTATGCATTTAACAGAAGAATTTAGAATATTTATGGCCAAAATAAGCATCAATCAAAGGATCTGCTTAAGTTAGTCGTAGCAGACTTTAAATAAATAGCACTATAAAATAGCTGTAAGCAAGCTAAAAAATTAAGCAGTTGTATAAAAAAAAAAATCAGCTAGATTTTCTTGGAGCCAGTCTGAAAATATACAAAACTGAATATTAAAGTACTGTTGATATTTCTGCCAAATAATGTAAGCCTCAAATAAAACAGTATTCTTGTAAAGGGCTAGTCTTTTCAGTGGTTATTCTGCCAGTTGTGACTTGCTAGAAAACAGAACAGTGGGTGGCATAAACATTAATTTTCTTATCATTTTTATACATACACTTATGCCATCTAGCCTGAACCTCTTAACATAAAAGCAAACCTCAACATCAGAATAGCTTAATATAGGGTGATTGATTTCAGGTATTATGAGATGTATTTTCAGAAGTTCACGATACTTTTAATATGTGATCATTTGTTTATTCAAAGGACATACTTGTTGATATGTTCCATCATTTAAAACTGCTGTATTTCTTGCAATTTCCTTTGCTGGTTCTGAGTCAAGTTTGTACCTGAACACTAGATGGCCATTTTCAATGATCACACTAATGAAGTGATCCTGCAACAAGAAAAACAACAAAACCATTTAACAAATCATATACATCTCAGTGCCATTTGAGTCATTTTAACAAAACGAAACTTTGTAGGCAGGTTCCAGAACCTTACCTAAGTTCTGTCAAACTCTGGCAAAATCAAACCTCCTTGCTAAAAAGGAGGGTTATACCCAGTGGAAAGAAGGGGTCATCACCAGGGAGCGCTATTCTGTAGTTGTTCAGGGATGTAGGGGGGCAGTTAGGAAGGCCAAGGCAGAGATGGAATTGGGACTAGCTTCCCAGATTAAGGACAATAAGAAGTCTTTTTTTAAATACGTACGGGGTAAAAAGAAGGTCCCGGGTAATGTGGGGCCCTTGCAGGATGACATGGGTAACTTGGTCGTTACACCAGACAGCAAAGCTAACATGTTTAATGATTTCTTTGCCTCCATCTTCCTAAGTAGGGACCAGAACAGCCACCTCCCTGCTGGGCCCCCCTCGGGCCCCGGGGGAGGCACACCTGGGCCACAGGTTAGCAAGGATTTAGTTAGGGAGCTTCTGGAGGGTTTGGACGTATTCAAGTCAGCCGGCCCAGATGATATCCACCCTAGAGTTCTAAAGGAACTGGCCGAGGTCATTGCAAGTCCCCTGGCACAACTTTATGAGCACTCGTGGTACTCTGGTGAGGTACCGGAGGACTGGAAGAGGGCCAACGTGGTCCCCATCTTCAAAAAAGGCAGGAAGGAGGACCCAGGAAACTATAGGCCGGTTAGTCTTACCTCGATCTTAGGCAAGCTGTTCGAGAAAATTATGCTGGCCAGCATCCAGGAGGGGCCAGCAGGAGACTACATACTTAGGGGCAACCAACATGGGTTCATCAGTGGCAGGTCCTGTCAGACCAACCTGGTGGCCTTTTATGATCAGATCACCAGATCATTAGACGCAGGGGTAGCAGTGGATATAATCTTCCTGGACTTCCGGAAGGCTTTTGACACTGTCTCTCACCCTGTTCTCATTAAGAAACTGGGGGGCTGTGGTGTAGACACCCACACAGTCAAATGGGTCGCCAACTGGCTGGAGGGCCGCACCCAGAGGGTGGTAGTGGATGGGTCCTTCTCAACCTGGAAGGACGTGGGCAGTGGGGTTCCGCAGGGCTCAGTCCTTGGGCCCGCACTGTTCAACATCTTCATCAGCGATTTGGATGAGGGGGTAAAAAGCACCCTGTTCAAATTTGCTGATGACACTAAGATGTGGGGGGACGTGGGCACATTGGAAGGATACAACAGGCTACAATCAGACCTAGACAGGTTACAAGGGTGGGCGGACGAGAGACGAGAATAGGATGGACTTCAACACAGACAAGTGCAAGGTGATGCACCTTGGGAGGAACAACCGGCACCATACCTACAGGTTGGGGAACTCCCGTCTTATCAGCACGGAGGCAGAAAGGGATCTGGGGGACATCATTGACTCTAAGATGAACATGGGCCGGCAGTGTGGAGAGGCAGTAAGGAAGGCCAACTGCACCTTGGCATGCATCCACAGATGCATCTCGAGCAGGTCCAAGGAGGTGATCCTCCCCCTCTATGCGGCACTGGTCAGGCCGCAGCTGGAGTATTGCGTCCAGTTCTGGGCGCCACACTTCAAGAGGGATGTGGACAGCATGGAGAGGGTCCAGAGGAGGGCCACTCGTATGATCAGGGGACAACAGGGCAGGCCCTATGAGGACAGGCTGCGGGACCTGAACCTGTTCAGCCTCCAAAAGAGAAGGCTGAGGGGGGATCTTGTGGCCTGTTATAAACTAGTCAGGGGGGATCAGCAGGCATTGGGAGAGTCACTGTTTCCCCGAGCACCGCCATGAGTGACCAGGAATAACGGTCACAAGCTGGCAGAGGGTAGGTTTAGGTTAGATATCAGGAGGTGCTACTTCACGGTCAGGGCGGCTAGGGTCTGGAACCAGCTTCCAAGAGAAGTGGTACTGGCCCCTACCCTGGGGGTGTTTAAGAGGAGTTTAGATGAACATCTTGCTGGGGTCATTTGACCCCAGTATTCTTTCCTACCATGGCAGGGGGTCGGACTGGATGATCTGCTCAGGTCCCTTCTGACCCTAGAAACTATGAAACCACTTCTGCCTTTTGATTTTGCTGACTTGGCAAACTGCCCCCAAAAAGGTTTTGCTGGAATTTTTCTGATTAGCACCTATTACATCAGTTAAATCAAAATGGCATTGAATAGAAATCCCAGTATAATTTTTCTTTCAGTTACGCTGGTGCAACTCACCGGCATCAATGGCTTTGCAACAGATTAATTAAGAGGGAAAGTTGACTTGCATTTTTAAAAAGTATGCAAACATGACTGTTATAGCTTTCAGGTAAAGCAGTTGCTTCTGTCATGTATGAATATGACAGAAATACCTAGTGTGATGAAAAGAAGAGTGTACTAAGTCCCTCTGAAAGATTGGTTGTTTGAATTACCAAATTTGTCTTTAACATGATGCATAATACCAGTAATATATTTTCCTTACACTTTACTGGGTGTATTCCAGCGTTTCTGGGATTACACAAAGTATCACTGATCCAAACTCTTCATAAAAAGGGCAACAGCAGTGATAATGACATCATATTATTTAACTTTCACTAAAACTAGTCCATCTTCCATCTCCTGGTGTAGGAACCTCCAATGGCTTTAGGCAAAATGAGATTATTTAAATCTGACAAATTATTCTTTATCTCCCATCTGTTTGAGGTATGTCTGGGGCGCTCATTACCATACCAGTTTCTTGTTGGAAACAAACATTTCTTATTGAAACAAAGACAAAGTTATTATCAACTCAACATATTGATTTAAACTTATTTATCTCATATCACTAACATTAAATCAGCTTATAATAACATTTGCCAGTCACAGTTCTCCCTACATCTATACATTTTCCAGGTTAGATATGCTACTGTCAGAGTGAATAATGGGACGACTCGTTATCATACAATAATTCACATTTTCTGTTCATTGCTATAATCAGCATCTATTCACTGAGCAGCTGCTTCTCAAATATGTCATAATTAATATTAAGTAGCAATAAAACACAGGATGAAATGTACTAATCCATTTCTCAGATGACTATGAAAGATACTACTGCAAGTGACACTTCAGTGTAGCTTCTCAATGAATGGTAGTTTTCAAATTATGTAGGATACACAATGCAAAAGGTATTTCAACCATTCTATGAGTTACCTGGTTTTCTGCAAAAAACACTATTCCTTCATCTGAAGTAGTCTGAATTGTCTGTTCATAGCGTAAAGTATGAGAATTTGGTTGTTCAGCTGTTACACGTGCATAGCCTGTTCCTTCAAAATACATTTTATCAGACTCTTCCCTGTATCTGTAAAAATGAAACATCACAAGTCAGAATAATGTGACCCTTGCTTGCTCCCATGTGTGCAAATCAAGAAACACTATAACTGTGATTTTTTTCAAAAAACTCCAGTCAAGATATTCAGCCCTAAGGGTGACCAGACTCCAGTGAGGACAAAATCCAATATAAATTGGAGCAAACTTTTCTTTGAATTCTATGGGATATGGTCTTTAGAGAGATAAACTCTGATTTCAAAGGCTTTAGGGATCAGTAGTCTTTTCTTATGTCATTTTAGACTATAAAGAAGCTGGAAACTATATGCTGCTGATCTGAGAAATTTAAGCATGAATCTGGGCACTACAACATTTGAAGTGAGTGGTTGTGGTTATGAATGCTGGCTTGCCTGCCTAGTGTGTTTCCCAAACTTTGAGTACCTGCAGTGATCTTAACTCTAGAGAAATTAATTGTCGAGTTGGATAAATACAAGAATGTGTGATGTAAAACAACAATACCAGTGTGAATTTCTTATTGTAAAATACTGCTGTATTTGTAATGTTACCTTCTGCATGGCTGCACTTGCGTGGTATTAAGATTAAACGTTCTCCTGAAGTTGTACAGGCTAATGACGTTTTCATTTAGGTTGTCTAATTCAATGCAGCCTTCATAGAAAGGAAGATCTAGTTCTCTGGGAGGCTGCAAAAATAAACCAACCAAACCCTCTATATGAATAGCAATCCAATAACGTTTACAAACTACGAAAAAGAGCAATAATGTAATTGGTTCAAAGGTTCCAATGCAAAAATATTTTTCAGAATACCTGTTATCATCCAAAATGTACCATAGCCTGGACCAACTCAGAATTGCTAGCAAAAGAATACTCAATAGATAAGTCTCTAATTGCAGTGACTAAACTTCTGCATAAGCAAAACTGATGGTTCCAGTTACCGTAAAATTATCTGGGTATCCTCCAAAGTAAAATACAACATTGTCGGGATCCAAGTTCAGGAGTGTGTGACTATTGTCACTGCTACTGTCAAAATCCCTTTTGTCTTTTGGACTTGCTGTGGCTGCTTTGACATAGTTCAGCTTGGCAAACTGGTAAATCCTAAAACAAAAGAGAAAAAGTAAAATAATAAGACATTTTATTAATACAGCAAGATTTAGATAGGATCTGAAAAAAGGGGGCAAGTGGACTGTATTTTTATACCTTTCAAATTTTACTCGATCCAAAATAGCTTCTTCAGGGTTACTCTCAGTTACTGAAGGATCTACTTCTATTTCAGCTTCATTGCCTCCCAGATTATAAACACAAATGAGACGACCATACCTTACAGCCATACCAATATAGTCCTTGGAAGCCTACAACCGGAAAAGCACAACAACAATTAAAGGAATGATTTATGTGAATGGTAGTAAAAAGCTAGAAAGTCACTTCAGGAACTTGACAATGCTTTAGATGATCATAAAAAGCTGTACTAATAATGCATGAAGCACAGTAATCAAATTTTATTAGGCTTACTAGTTCTAGAATGTATATTTGCAGATTCTTAAGCTGCACTGATTCAACAAAAATAAATTTAAATGAATTGAAGACTCCCTCATACTTGCATTGAATGAGGTCCAATTCTGGCTATTAATTTCAGTATTATAACAATAGTATTACAATAATTTTCATTTCTGGGGGCCTTCCCTCAGTGGTTTTCAAACCACTGTGCACATCATAAAGAGTTTAGTCTCATAGTGCCTCTGTGAGATAAGAAAGATGAAAGAAACAATATTGAAGTGCAACTGCTCCTCTGACATGCCTTAAAGCAATCATTTCACATGTGATTAACATTTCACTTCTCTCATATACTTCTCTTCCTAATTGTAATAAGGAAAATTAAACTGTTGTCATCAAAAAAGACATTCTGAACCAGAAGTTCAGAAAGATAAGGTAGGATCCAGCACAGAATAACTGTGCTTAATGCACACCACATTTATAACAAACACATAGACAGATTTGGCTGAGTGTAAAAATGAATAGTTTAGGAACATAATATATAGTGATTAACATGTAGTTAGGAAAACTGATTAAGGAGATGGCATGACCAGGCACATGTTTCAAATATGTAAGTGAGGCAGAAATGAAGAGGCTTAGTGCTACATTTTGAATGAGAAGACCACTGTTAAACCTAATTAAGAAAAAAAGTGTTAATTATATTGTGCTAACATCTATGGACCTGAATCAGGATCAGGACTCCTCTGTGCTGGGTGCTACACAAACAAAAAGGAAGCCTAAAGAGACATTTCTTTAATACAGCCCATGGCTATAAGGTTACGGATAGTAACGAGATTAACTAGAGGTATCCATTAGTGGGAAGTACAGTAAACTCTACTTAATTTGTCCCTCCAAAGGGAATACAAATAATGGTGAAGTATCAAAAGTTGAAAACTGGGGGGAGGGAGGAGGGAATGATAGGATGCTGGTAGGAAGCTGGGCAAGCTGGTGAATTCAACCGGACTTAACTGTAAAGCGTTGGGGACTCTGATCAAGCAGGCCGGCTAGGCCAAGCATGTGAGTCATCATACCTGCTCCTGATTCTTGGTTAATGTGATTGCCCCATTTCTCTGCAATCAGATTGTCTGCTGAAAGTACCTCTCATTCCTTTGAAGCACACCTGCAGTTTCAAGCTTTGGGCACCTTGACACAGCCTCAGTCTGTTCCAGCAAACCTCACCTTTCACTACTCTCCCTGGCTCGCCTGACCGTGATCTTGGACTTCCCCTGAAACTTGGAGCGGCACTGCTCTCTCTGGCTTTCCTAGTATCCTGACTCACCTTGGCTTCCTTGGTGCTGATCTCAGATTTTCCCTGGAACTCTTGTACCAAGTCCCTGACTCTGGGCTCCTGACCTTGGCTTACATCTTGGAATGTCTCTTGGATTTCTCCTCTACGCTCCCCTGGAACTCAGTCTCATGGTCTCCACTCCACTCCTGATCCAGACCCTGACCAGACACTCTGCTAACCTGTGACCCTGCCCTGCTGAACCTCCTAGTTGCCCTCCCAGGGCCTATTTGCAGAACCAGCTGCCAATCTCCTAGCTGAACCCTCCCAAGAAGTGACAGAAAAACAGCTCAGAAAAAACATTTGTCCAGCTAGCTATTGGTCCAATGGGAGAAAGGCCAATGAATCATTCTTTCCCCCCACGTAATTCTGATTAAGATAAAGGTAATTCAAGTTGCTGACAGAGAAGAATGTCCCCATCTCTTGCTTCAAAATGTATTTTGTGTTTTAAGTGTTATTTAAATCTCAATAAATACTTACATCCTTATTACCCAGATACATCACAAACATATTTGAGCTCTGCAGTGTAGTGTCCAGCCTTGGTCGAGGTCTTTGGAGAAAGAAGGAAAGGGATGTGTAGCCTTTTAAATCATCAAGGTTGCTTGGTGCTCGAACTTCTACTCCAGAACGGCCATTGAACCTCATTGGAATAGCAACCTATCAGGAAAAACAAATTCAAGGGAGTAAACATTTTTTCTGCCAACAACATTAGTTCATGTCTGTCCTGAGTGACCTCTGGCATAGAGTTAACATAAACATACTGTAAATGAGTACCCATGGGTTACCACAACAGCACAAGCCCCAGCCCCTAAATCAACACAACAATATAGCAGGGTGGGAATTGTTCTACTCCCACTTAGCACTTACACAGCACTTTTTTCTTCAGACATTCACCAGTCAGCCCTCACAGCAACACCTCTATTTAGTAATTATTACCCTCATTTACAGATAGCCAAGCAGTTAGTACATCACAGCCAACAAGGACTGCCAGGGCTCAACACCTCTGGAAAAAATCACACCTCTTGCTTAGATGACTATGTATGGATCTAGATGTTTCACTTGGTCTTTACTACCTGTCTGGCATAATATTACATTGCTAACCACAATACGTGTCAGACATCTTGGTCACTTTTCTTTTGGCCATGGTTTTAGCTCATTCTTTTACACAGTGAGGACACATCTCAAAAGATAGATTGTCTAATCAATGCTTTTTTATTGGCACTATCGGTAAACCCACTATCTTTGTAGCAACTACAGAAATTGATTCTATGGAAAAACAATACTAGGAAAGTAATGTGTAACTAACTTTTTAAGACTGCATCACAGTTAGAAAAAAGACAGCCAGAGCTATGGGAACCAACATCTCTCTACAATTTGCCAATGAAAAGCAGTCACAATTGGAGAATATCTATTCTGAGGGTAGAAAGTGACTCCAAAGAATACCATCTTCTGCTAGAAGAAATGTCACCACAACAACCAGCCTTCAAAAGAAGAGAGAAAATAACAAAAGATTTGTAGGATGGGATGCATCTAAATTGGCACAGCAGGAAAATTACAGAGCAGTGGTTTTCAACCTTTTTGTCATTTGCAGACCCCTAAAAATTTTGAATGAGGGTGCAGACCCCTTTGGAAACTTCAAATATTGGTGCAGACCCCTCTGAATTGTAAGTGTGGGTATTCAAATACTTTTCATAGTTTCATAGTTGGTAGGGTCCGAAGGGACCTGAGCAGTTCATCAAGTCCAACCCCCTGCCATAGCAGGAAAAAGTACTAGGGTCAAACGACCCCAGCAAGGTGTACATCAAGCCTCTTCTTAAAGACCCCCAAAGGTAGGAGCCAGCACCACTTCGCTTGGAAGTTGGTTCCAGCTCCTAGCCACCCTGACAGTGAAGTAGCGCCTCCATGTCTAGTCTGAATCTACCCTCTGCCAGCTTGTGACTGTTATTCCTGGTCACTCCTGGTAGTGCTCGGGGGAACAGGGACTCCCCCCCAGTGCCTGCTGGTCCCCTCTGACTAGTTTATAACAGGCCACTAAATCCCCCCTCAGCCTTCTCTTGTGGAGGCTGAACAGGTTCAGGTCTCTTAGCCTCTCCTCATAGGGCCTGCCCTGCTGCCCCCTGATCATGAGAGTGGCCCTCCTCTGGATCCTCTCCATGTTGTCCACATCCCTCCTGAAGTGCAGCCCAGAACTGGATGCAGTACTCCAACTGCGGCATGACCAATGCCGCATAGAGGGGAAAGATCACCTCCTTGTACCTGCTCAAGATACATTTGTGGATGCATAACAAGGTATGGTTGGCCTTCCTGACTGTGTCCCCACACTGTCGGCCCATGTTCATCTTGGCATCAATGATGACTCCAAAATCCTTTTCTGCCTCTGCACTGATGAGAAGGGAGTTCCCCAGCCTGTAGGTATGCTGCTGGTTCTTCCTCCCTAGGTGTAGCACCTTGCACTTGTCAGTGTTGAAACCCATCCTGTTCTCATCCGCCCACCCCTGTAACCTGTCTAGGTCCGATTGCAGCCTATTCCTCCCTTCTAGCATGCCCACATCCCCCCACATCTTAGTGCTGTCTTCAGATTTGAACAGGGTGTGTTTTACCCCCTCGTCCAAGTCACTGATGAAGATGTTGAACAGTACGGGCCCGAGGACCGAGCCCTGGGGGACTCCACTGCCCACATCCCTCCAGGTTGAAAATGACCCATCCACTACCACTCTCTGGGTGCAGCCCTCCAGCCAGTTAGTGACCCATTTGACTGTGTAGGTGTCAATGCCACAGTCCCCTAATTTTTTAATGAGAATGGGGTGAGAGAGAGTGTTGAAGGCCTTCCTAAAATCCAGAAAGACTACGTCCACTGCTACCCTTGCATCTAAGGATTTTGTGACTAGAAACTGTATGTTGGCACAAAGGTGATTTCTGTTTGTTTTCTGTCTTCTAAATCTTGTATATGGATAAAAAGATTACTATATTCCCCGGTCTTCTTTCACAGACCCCTTAGGCATACTCTGCAGACCCTCCAGAGTCCTTGGACCACAGGCTATGGAGGCTTCTCTGTCCATATATCCCTGTTTTATTAAAGGTGCCCATCAAGACACTATCTATTTATAGTGATAGTACTAATGAATTAATTCATGCATATTATAGCAAAATGTTTCATGGAGGAGATAACGAGCCTCCTTCTGTGCACAAATCAGTAAACACAAGGAAATGTGGGAACTGTTCATAACAGACCTTGTTTGCAGCGTCTCTAGCCTGTTGAATGAGCTCTCGTATGCGGTACACATTGTCAGATATGTTGCCTATGGGCATCAGCTGTTGGTTGATGCTCTCAATCTTGTTGAACAGATCCGGGAGCTTGCTTGTTAATTTCATTACTATTGGTGTGATGAGAGAGAAAAGAAATCATGGGGGAATGGAAAGAGAGGTGCACATGCAGAAAAAAATGTTTGTGGTGCCAACCCTCATTGTTTTTATCATAATCCTCATAATATTTGGTGGATATTTGTTTTTTTCTCTCCTTGTGGAGGAAGAAGTTTACATGAGACTCTCAGCTTTGATTTTTACAAACGTTTCTATCCCTTCTTGTTGCAGAAAAAAGCTTAAAATTGTGATGTAAGTACAGGGCACTAAAGTTCAGAAGCCAAATAAAGAGCTCAAATAGGATGGTTTTTAAATCAGTATCTTAATTTTTTACTCATAGTTTTTGAATACTCAGGGTTAGCAATGACCTTTACGGTTGGTTACTGTAATTCTCACGTTTACTGGTAAATCAGGCTCACTGTTTTTGTAACCATGTATTTTTATCTGCATTAAGTAAACTGTCTAAAAAGAGAGGACATTTTTCTTTATGGTTTAAGTACCCACTTTCTTTAACCTTGATGGTTTTTAAAATACTTTTAAATTAAGTGTGCTTATAATTCCATATGCAGTTAATTTCAAATACTCAGTTTTATTTTACGTCATCATATGCAATTGTTAAAGATGCAAAAAAAGAGACAGCATGCAAGCTGTTTGTGCCGTCTAGGTTTGGATGGTCCCTTGTTCACACCATATACAAATTATCACTATCACCATGTTTACTAGGTTCATCAAATAGAGACTTGCTAGTGCTGACCACACACAATACAGATAGCCAGGACTGCACCCACCTGAGTTGTTTGCTTCTGTCAAAGCTTTGTTGAAGTCAGTGGTTTGTTTGCTTCCATAGCTGCCTTTTATTTTTTCTACATCTGCTTTAATTGGGTTTAGTTCATCCAGTACATTAGTAGTGACATCACTGGCATTTCTGACCATATTCTTTGCCTGGGTGATGGTGCTAGCTATGTCATCTAAGATGCATACAAAAGTAAAAGTAAAGACTTTGAACAATGGTAAAATAAAAGGAAGCAGAAGTGCTCAAAGAGTAACTGACCTCTGTTTATTCCACTGAGACTACTCTGAGAAGTAAGGAGATCACTCAGTAGCATATTCTTCTTCCCTTCAACAACTCCAAGTCTCTTTTTTACATCTTCAAGAGTTGGATTAATATCTGCAAAAGAGTGCATCATGTATCAGCTTCGTAACTTTTATACAAAACAACCTTAGCCCTTGTGATAGGTTTTTGTGTGGAACACCTACTGCATTTGTTAGCAGTGGCTTAGTGTATGGCAGAGATAATCAGCAAAATTCATCCTTGCTGTAACTCCATTCAGTCTGTTGCACCTACATTTTTTGGTTTAGGAGACAGAGGGATGTAATGAGAACTTGGCACATACTTTTCTCATCCCTGTTATTTACCTCGTGTAGTATTATTGATAGAAACTATGAGGCATGAACAAACAAACATGTACCCCAATACAATTTACACTGGCTTCACATATTGTTGTAAACTGAACAAGAATCAGGAGCAGGCACATGAGCAAATATACTGGGGTAATTCACAAAATTGGTGGCTATCATGGCATCTTGCAGGGGATCAGACAGAGTATTACCTTAAGCATATGGTTACCCTGTAATCAACTGACAAATGAAACCCAAACAAGTATAACTTACATAGACTTTGACTGCCGATCCTTTCAAAAGTAATTTTCCACTGCATGGAGTAAAGTTACACTGGTTGAAGTGTTTTCATCATCTGTTTGCTGACAGATATTTTTGTTGATTTGGGGGACGTAAATGCTTTTACATGTCCATATGCAAGATGAAAAAATAAAATGATGGTAGCCCACAGTGTCATGGGCTAAGAGATTATAATACCACCACACTGGGGCATGGAAATTACAGGGGAAAATTACAAGATAATCTATATGTTGCAACATTTAGCTCTGTGTGCTTTCTGGGCATGTGTGTATATAAGTGTGTACTCATCACAAACTTGTACAGGATGCCCAAGAGTGTATAACCATATCATTTTTTTTAGAGGGAATAAGTACCCCACTAAGAGTGATCCATCTTGAATGTTTCTTATATCACTGCTAGTACAGACAATAAGTATGGATCGGATCAGAATGACAATGCAGAGAGTCCAGTTTAACATTTTAGGTACATAATATGCTAATAGTGTGCATTTAGATCAGGAGTGAATGGCATTATTGCACTGTAGATTTTGCATGTAGTGCAGGGTACCTAACAACAAAGGGACAAAAGCTAATGCAGTATATGGTTCCACTTTTACTACAGATGATGGGCAGCTTTACTACAGTACCGTATGTTGCCCTGAAATGGCAAGAAATTATGCTACCTCTCCTGTGTAACTGTCACTCTCTCTTAGGATTTATGTAAGGGGAAAGGAGCCTTAATTTTTATAGGAGCCCAACTGGTAATGGCTGCTTGGGGGGAGGGGGACGGGAGCTTGGTGGCCATACCTTGCTAAGTCAATGCTGCCCACTTCTAGAGCTGTATATGTCTCCTTTAGGGATTTGGCTGCTGCCAAACATGGATGAATTAGACTCACTTGCCATATGTTCCAATACAAAGGATTTTCTTTAAACTTTTCAAATTAAGTAAAGTTTATAAACACCACTAAATTGCACACAAATTGCAGGGTGATGCATGCTTATAAATTACTAGTAAACAAAAGCTGAATGGATGTCTAATCCCTTTGCTATTCCACAAATGCCCAAATTTGTGGGCATGATAATTTGTGCTAATAGTCTGTACCACTTTTTTGTGACTAATATCTGTTAGTTTGTGGCTGCCTGTGTTCTCCAGCTGCCCTGGGCAGACAAATGCTCCCAGGGCTTCAGAGGCCTTATCCTGTACACCCCAGGAATCCCTCTGCAGGAAGATTCTCAGCCTACATGTACCCCAACTCAGAATGTGGTCTGCAAGTGCAAAGCAGTGAATCTGTATGGGATCCTCCCTCCGTGCTTGCACCTGGGAATTGCCGTGGAAGGTCAGGGTGCAGTCTGGAAACACAGAGTGGGAAACTCCCGTGGGACTGCACCCCTAAAGTACTGATAGTAGCAGAAGCCTGATCCTGCAGGACAACGGCAATGCCTGGTTTTGCTGGTGCCACAACAAAAACAATGTCTGTTTTTAGCCTTTAAGTCTCTGGACTTTGGCAGCAGGAATCTCAGGAAACTGGGCTTTCTACTAGGGGTGTGCAAAGCAGGCCATATTTGATTCAGATTCAGCCTGATTCAGGGGACAGTCATTCAAATCGCTGATTCAGATCACTGTCCTGATTTGATTCGGCCGAATCCAAATCTGAAGATTCAATTCTGATTTGGAGAATCAGTGATTCGGCCATGGATGCAACTTTATATGTTTTTTTTACATACCTCAAGGTACCGGGCACCTCATGAATGCTGAGATGGTGGGGTGGATGGAGCATCCCACAGAGTCCTGGGGCGGGGTGGAAGGGGGTTGCTCAGCAGTGGACCTGGAAGTGGAACGGAAGTGCTTCTGGTCCACTTCCAGGTCTGCTGCCGAGTGTGCTGTGGCCCCCATCTGCCCCACCATCTCATTTGCATTTTCACAGACCTGCATTTTACATTTTGGCTTCTGTTCTACCCAGGAGAACAAACAGCAACAGATTCTCCCTGCGCCTGAAGAAGGGTATTTGTGCCCCAAAATTAGCAAAGAACAATGTTTCCAACTATTTAGTTGGTCTAATAGAAGATATCACATCTACCCAAAGAACCTTGTCTGACCATGAACAGGGAAACAGGGACTTTTAAATAAAAATTCCTAATCCTCTATCAACATGCCTGTCATTGTCTTGTTTTCTATAGTACCTTGTAATGTCCGTTGTGCCACCTGTGCTTGATTCAATAGAGTGCTGCTTTCAGCTTTTAATTTTGTAGCTTTGCCTGCTAGGTCTTCTCTCTCCACAGTCTAGTAATAAAAGTACAGTACAGAAAGATTAATTTTATAATTCCACACAAGGCAGAGGAAGAAATTAGGAATAAAAATTAAATAATAACATTCAGCCTACTTAAAAAAAAAAAGAGACAAACAAAAAGTTTTCCCCAAAGAACAAGACTCTTTCCCCATTTAGCACAGCCTCTTGTCCTTAACAGCCCTCTTTGTTCTCTGCAGGAAATTGTCTTCTGTGCCCCTTGTCTTGTCTATAGTTTCAGAATCAATATCTAGACAATGGCAGCATCTAACTTGTGACTCCAAATTCAAGTAAATGTGCAAGAAAAGCATTTGAATGCAGATCTTGTGTAGGTACAACTAGCCAAGCAAGGTTTCAACTTCAGTGCTCAGCTGGTTGTAAAATCACCTGCTTTTAACATAATTACCATAATTTGGTTGCATTATGGACCTACCAGTAAAGCTGAATCAGCTGCATTTTTGGCTTTGTTAGCTGCTTCCTCAGCTGCTTGTACAGCATTAATGATATTTTCATAGGCAGTGGCAGCTTCCATAGCACAGCTAACAAGCTTGTCATTACTAGCATTTCTCTTAATTCTGAGAAAAAGAACACAATCATAAATAGTGGGCTAAAAACATAGATAAGCATAACTGTAAACAGCACTGAAATTAAATATTCATTAATTACTACCAATAAAAATATATTTCATGCTAAAAGCAGACCAATTACAAGGCATATTTAACAAAAAGTTCTAGGTTTCAGTGGTACATAGCAAACTTAAAATGATTTAAAAAGCTCCCTGGAGTTTCCCTTGGGATAGGATGAATATGGATAGGATGGATATATGCCCCCCATACCAGAGTTCCTGCTCACAGGGCAGGGCAGCAGACAGACAGCAACTTTCAGTTAATCTCTTGCTGCTAAACAGGCCATGGGGGCATAGATAGCTTAGCATTAAGTAGAGTAACTGTTGGACCGCTCTTTTATGAGCTAACGGACAGCTCAGTGGAATATGCACTCTTAATATGCAGTTCCTTGGTACTCAGAAACACTTAATTAGTACTTATTTGTAATACTTCAGTGACACCCCTACCCATAATCCCAATCTCCTGCATTGTGTCATCCCGTAGACTCTTTCAGGAAAATACAGGAAAATGTCCACAGGAAAAATAAGACTGGTTTTGAAAAAAATAAAACTGACAGGCCTTTGTTATGCATCCTAGACAGGCTCAGAGAGGGACAAATCCAATTTTTCTGACTTTTCAAGTGACCGTAGAAGCAAGTGAAAAAGATTAATATATACATGCAGTGCATTACAATTGCGCACATAATGGGCGCCTGTACACAAGCAGTGAGGCTGCTCCAATGTGCTGTAATTACAGTATGTCAAAGCAAACTTCAAAGTCACATGTACCAGCATCTCTACACTTAAAAATGGCAGCAGGGGCACCTGAACTAAATCTCATTGAAAAAGATTTAGTTAAAGTGACCCTACCACCATTTTTAAGCACAGGGACATTCATACACAAGACACTCCAGGCACTTTAATTAGAGCACTCCAGGTGTTCTCGGAGCCACTCTAATTAAAGTTTTCCCCACCCCACTCCTGGAGCACATGTATAAATGCCCAGTGTTCTTAAACCATTCATTGACAAAAATAAATACATACTCATCCATTTGTCTTGCCAGGTCTTGCAAAAACTTGGCATGTTCCTCTGCCCTCACCACAAGAGGCTCTTTGCTGGCAGACAAGGAATGGTTCTTTAATTTTTCATTCAAATCCTTTCTTGCTCCATCTAGTTTGGCAGCTAGAACATCATATTCCTGTGGTTTATAAAAAGAAATCTCATTTTAATTCACCCAAATTCGAACTGACATTTTGTCACTGTTTTCTTAGGTTCCAAATGTGAAGCATTCCTCCTTTTCTTGTACACCTGAGTACAGCAAAGGGAAATAACTCCTTTTTCTTTGTATAGTCAGCAGTTTACAGGAGACAGGCTGCCCACTGATCCCACTGTATTTTGTTTCCATTTATAATGATACAAGCGGTTACTCAACATTTTTGTATTTAAAGTCACATTTTGATTTACTATACCTCTTTGCTTTTCCGCAGTAATCCAAATATGCTGTTCGTCTGAGACACAGAAGACTGGGTAGACCTAAGAAGATCCAAGACATCATTCTGTTGTCTATTCATCTCTGCAATCCGTTTCTACAGAAGAAGGGAGGGTTGCAATAAATTCAATCAGTTCAGCTTCTATGGAGGGGGCAGAAAAAGCAAATCTTCATTTGTCTAATCTAGCTAGCAGAAATGTTTGCAAAGCTCCCATCCCTGTATTATCTGCCTCCCTATCCAATATTGGTATTATCTGGGTGGGATCTAATACCATCTTATTGATATTCATGATATTTGGGAAGTTTATGGTAATGAAGCCCAGTTCAACAGACAGCGTGAGAAGCAGATTGAACCTTTTGTCAGTTATTAGTTCTTCACACTGCCTGACAGCACTGACCAACTGGGACTCTTTCTTCTCACCTCTAGAGTAGAGCAAAACAAGGTGTGATGTTATACTATACTTCTGTCTATCCTTCTCAAAAGTAGGAAAAAAAGATCCCCAAAGGCTCTCTCTCCTCTGAGCCAATGAGGGTTCTCCCCTCTCTGAAGAGGTCTCAGGGGAGAGTGAATGAGGATGCTTCATCTAGCACCTTGTGCCCAGCATCCCATCATAGCTTATCACAAGCTGATGACCATTTTAACCAGGTACAGGAAAAGCAAGTTAAAGAACTATACATGTACCTTCATCATTTAAGATGGCCTTTAATTATTTTAGCCATTTTGTCAGATGTGATGTCCTAGACAAACACAAGCAGTATATACACATGCACAGTTTTAATGTACAGTTGACAGAAACATTTCTAAGAAGGGTCCATTGACCTAAGTGAAAACCAAACTTTGCTGAAACAGTGAAGATCCTTTCAATCAAAAATACCATTTTCAAGAGAATGCACCCTAAGTAAGTTTATATTTCATTGCATTAACTCCACAACAAATCAAGTTCATTTATTTCTTAGATCACCTACAGGAATTAAAGGACTAAATACATTTATGAAAATCTGCACTGTATTTTAGCTACCTATGACAGCATCACAAAAAGGATTCTGAGTATTTTATCCGTAGTGTTTCTGACATGGCATGAGAGCAGATGGTACTTGCACATCAGTACAAAATAACAACAAGCACTTATGTAGCCCTTTCCATTTTACAGGACAACTGAGGGAAAGACTGGTTAAAAGTATTGCTAATGGCCATGCAACAAAGGTCAAGAATTGAACCAGAACTCAAAGAACACAAAATGGATAGTTACAGCCAGAAAAGGAAGTACTTGGACAGAGATTATTCCAGTTCTCATTTATACCGACTCCTCTTTATTCTGATTTGGTAAAGACATGTTAAGTAAGAGCAAATTTAAAAGCCCTTTTATACTGTCACAGTGGTGGGAAAGAGATCTTAATGTAAATAGGAATTGGGCCCAGAATGAATACAGCTTGGCTTTGCAAGGCCAAAAGCAGCAAAGAAAAGTTATTCTGTCCAATTAATACATGCTTAAATATTTTTAAAAATAAAATGCTATTACCTTAATGCTGTCCAAGAGCACTCCATTTTCTCTGTTTAAATTCTGAGCCTGTTTAGTTTGTCCATTTGCCTCATTCAGAGCTTCCTGAAGATCACTGAGTTTGGATTCGTATTCATTTAATGAATCTCTTACAATTTTAATAAGTTCATTATTTTCCTGCTGGTGTTTTTGTAGTTCCTTCCTGACACGTTCCAGTACTGTGGGATTAGAATTGAAACAATTTTCCTCTGAATTGCAGAAGCAGAGAAAAATTAACCTTATTCTGCAGGTTTATACCTTTAAAATTAGGTAGCCCAGCCTTGTGAGATACTCAGCATTCTTAGTGCACGATTTAGTTGAGGATTTTGGGCACAGGGTAAAATTGTTGGGAAAAGTTATTAAGTCCAAAAACTACAACAAGTCTAGTAAAAACAAGTCCAGGTTTTGCCATAAGCAGAAGTAAAGGCTTTAATATCTGTTTTATAGGTTTTACCATGAGTATCATCTATTCAGAAATAAGTCATGGTTAAAATATTAGGAACAGGCCACATTCTGGTCCAATTTGCAACTATGGCATATTGTTCCCAGAAACATTATCTGGGCTCTATCAGCAGCTGTTCTAAAGAAAATCCTTTCCCAAAAGAATGAGTAATGCCTACCCTGCTCAATGGCTATATCTCCTCTCTAGAAGAAGGCTCTGTGACCCTACCTTCTCAACAAAAGTCAGAACACAGAATAATATACAGGAAGAAAGGGCTGTTCCTGTTGCCTCATTAGAGATGACAGGCAAGTGTATAGTGGTAAGTATTGCCACCTAGGTAGGATATTATCATATGAATCAAGAGATAAGACTTTTGCCTTTGAAGGAATGGACCAGTTAGGCTAAAGATCCCCTGTTGTGGTGGGAAGGAGAGAATAGGGCAGTGGATGGAATTTTGTGCCTCTATTATGGATTTATTCCCAACAAGCCAGGATACATACTGTAACATGTTCTGATAATTTATATACCACAACATGCCAGACAGATTTCTTGTAGTTCATTTAGATATAATTTGCACAACAGATGTACAGATAAAGCCCTTTTCAAGGCATGATCCAACACTGACTGGAATCTTTCTATTACATTCACTTCAGTGGAGAGCAGATTCTCACTTCAGTGGGTCTTTCTATACCTGTCACAAAGTTGTAATAAAATACACCTGATATTATACTACATATTATTTGCAAAATAAACACAGTCTTGTAATCATGGACTACATCATAAGGTTCAAGCACATGGAAAAATGTGCAAGTTTGAGATGCTATCTTTACTTTTGTACTTCTTGACTTTTGCGTGCTTAACTGTATTACAGTGATAGAAAGCAGAGTGACCATTCCCCGCCATCTGCACCATCACAGGCTTTTTTCTTTATAACCGCTTCCGTTTCACCCCTAACTGTAAACTGAATACAATAATGAGCTGATAGCTCAGGAAGAAGCCCTTACGGAGTTGAGCTTCTCTCCTCTCCCTCTCTGCATCTATTTGCAGTTGACCAAAGTTGCGGCTTCTCATCTCCCTCATCATCCGTTCCGCTTCAGCCTGTTCTTTGGTGGCATCCCCAAAGGGCAAAGTGTTATCTCCTCTGTTCATACTAGCTATCTGCTCCAGGAGCACTGAAAAAAAAAAGGAAGTATCACAGTCAAGCAGAGAAGACCTTTAAATCTACATGAGAGAGGGAAATCCCAAATCTATTAAAGCCAAATCTTGCATTACTGAGGTAAACTCATTCTGCATTAATTGCATATTGCTGAAATTAATCTGTTGTCTTTCCTGTCATGCTAGTGGAATTGTTCTGCATTTTGCACATCTGCATATTTTGGCTACCATTTTCTTTTACAAAGTGGATATCTGAAAATTTCTCAAGTTTAAGTTAATTAAAAAAGTTATAGGTCTGTTAAGAATATGTTTTCAAGTAAAACATGATACACTGGTAAAATTCATTCTTACCCTGAATATTGGTGATGGCAATTTGTACCTTTGAAAGCAAATCTTTTCCTCTTTGATTTGTCTCACCAAAATTATTAAACAGCACCTCGGCTTTCCTGTAATTCATTTCAGCCTATTATGTGAAAAAAAATTTAAGCAGTCAGCTTAAAGATAGAATGAGATGGAAAATTAATATTTAGTTAAAAGTGATGATGATTTGTCACTTGATTTAATAAAGTACCTTTTCTTGTAGATCATTTATATCCTGGTTAAGGTTAATAAAGTCAATGTCTAGATCAGCCACTTTTGACCCCTGACTCAGAACAACTGAACGGTAACTGTGCAGCAAGGTCTGAAAATAAAGCAAAAATAATGTCCATGACCAAACCAAATATGCCACCCACACAAGGCTTAGCTCTAGAGAATGAATTAAAATACAGAAGGCCAGATCTTCACCTAGTGTAAACCAAGATAGTTTTACGGACTCTTGAGGTGATCAGTTCAATTTATTCCAGCAGCAGTTACAAGTGCAGCTGAAGGAAGTTCAATGGACTAGTGGTGGTGCTGAAGACACTTCCACTGCCTGAAAGCAGCAGAATTCTAGTGGGGTCCAGAGGGCACAGACTACAAAGTGAAAGTGAGAAGCCTAGGACGGGACAGGGTTTTTGAGGTTCTTACAAGCCTCAGTTGTAACTTAAGGCAGTCTTTCCACAGGTCTACTCCAAGTAAGACCAGCAGCCCTATTGTTTTAAGTCTGTATTATGGAATCAGCAATTTATCCATATTTATATGCTGGCAACAGGTTGACACGAAGTTCTATTGCTTGCATCCAACTCTACCTAGTCAGAATCCGCTTCTTGAAACCATGCCTTTTTTTTCAAGTCCATTTACCTTTAAGTCCTTGATGCGCGTTTCTAAGTGCCTCATTTGCTCAAGTGTGTGGGCACTTGAATTGACATTTTGCAGCTGAGACTTAATCAGCTGAAGCTCATCACTCATTGTGTCCAAATCCTTCAGCAAAGTAATTACACAACTATCACAAGCTGAAAGAAAAGCAATGAGCAAAGGAAAACAATATCAATTGTAGATATTTTCAGCAGAGAACATTTCACTGAGCACACTAACAAAGGAGGTGGAATGAAAGCTCTTTGATATTTCGTCACCTGGTGCTACATGAACAAAGGCAAGAGCAAAGCCCGCAGTATTAAAAAAGGTGACCAAATCTACAAAAAGTAAGGCCTGTTTTGCTCATGTTACCATCCAGCATTTTTACCCTGTAATATAATTTTCCCCGTCTAAGTTTTTTACTGATTATTTGATAAGTTGCTGGTTACTGGCTTTACAGTTGTTTTTTCTACTCTATCACTTTTAAAACAATCATCAATCTATTGGCAAAGCCAGAAAGCAAAAGTCTAAAGCAACTGAACACTACTTACTGTCACAATCTTCATTGGGATCCACATCTTTCGGTTCATGGTTTAAGCATTCTGAAAATCAAAAAAAAAAAAAATCCAGTAGCCAAGATTGTGACTGAAGTTTTGCAACACTAGTTTATTTTTAATTAAAAGAAGGACATTAAATTTGTCATGCTAGGCCATTAATGTATGGTGCAGGCAACCACATGGGCAAATCTAGGATTTTGAAAATGGGGAGGGAAAAAGGAGTGGCGCATCATCACATTTAATACAACACATATTTTTCTCCAGTTACAAAGAAACTAGATGCTTTCCTAATATTCTAAGAGGCTAGCACTACATATGAATCATAGAAAATTAAGGTTGGAAAGGACCTCACAAGGTCATCTTGTCCAACCCCCTTCTCAAAGCAGGACCTCCCCAACTGTAGCATCCCAGCCAAGGCTTTGTCTACCTGAGTCTCAAAAACCTCTAAGGATGGAGACTCCACAACTTCTGTGAGTAACCTGTTCCAGAGCTTTAGTATGAAAGCTTTTCCTAATATCTAACGTAAGCTTCCCTTGCTGTAACTTAAGACCATTGCTTCTTGTTCCATCAACTGCCACCACTGAGAACAGTGCCATCCCTCACTGCAACCACTCTTCAGGTAGATGAAGGCTGTAAATTAAATACACCTTCAGTCTTCTCTTCTCCAGACTAAATAAGCTCACTTAGTTCCACTGGTGTGGCTCCTATGGAACAACCTAGAAACATTAAAGCTTTATGTAACTGCAGAGGAAGGGTGATTTTAAAGATCTTTTCCCCTAAGCAATATGCAAACTACTGGAAGGGTAAATCTGAACCATGCTACAGACTTCAAAATAAGTTTTCAGCCACTTTTTAAAAGAATGTCAAAACAGAGATACACTGGACGTGGTATGCTATCAAAGGTACGAAAAAAGTAAAATGAAATAATTGACTTCTGATGTTAGTCCTTGGGCAAAGAAATGGCCTGAACTTGAGGGTTTTTTTGCTCTGAAAACCTGCTTTCACAGAACAGCACTACAGTACTCCATGCTTAGTGTTTCCACACTAAATTCAATTACAAACACACTGATTGTTTAATCCTATGAATAGGACCTAGGCTCCGTTGAGGATATATAAGAAGGAAAGAGACTCTGTCACATTGTTGCTCATATCCATTGCTCTTGAGAGCTAGTGGGTGTAAAATATGCCAAAAACTTACTTCTGTCACAAGAAAAAGAAATGATGGCACAAAAATATATACAGTAAAAAAATCCATGGCATCATACATCATTTTTATGTTGTCACTTTCTGGCATAGAAATACGCTAAAAAGCCCCCGTTGGGGGCAAACATCTGTAGTCAGAAAGAGTGCCTAGGCATGTGCTTCAGGTTAAATACATGCTTATATACTTTCCTGAACTGAGACTTTGATGACCTATAAAGTCAGAATAGTGGCTTTCTCAAAAGATAAACTTAAAAAGAGTCTTAGGTAGCTCCTCATTTAGCTTCCTGGGTTTTGTGGATACTATTCTAATGTGTGCAACTCCCCAGTAGGTTGCACAGGGAGTCTTGGTACCTGACTCAGGACTGTGGGTTCTGCTATTGAAGGCAGCTCCCTCTAAGCTGGGTGTTGTAATACTCAGCATCGTGGTGCCTTGTTCCCTCTGTGGAGCTGGGTCTATTGGTAAATTGTGAAATGCTCAGTGTAATCATCTACTGAAATTTAAGGGAATTAAAGATGTCCTATATCTTTGTAGAAAATATTCAGGAGCAAAGTCTCTGATGCTAAGAGTCAGTGATATTTTTGCATAAGATATAAAACAATGAGGAACAAAATGTTAGCACTCTTAGGATGAGAAACAGCCAACATGCTCCTACAAATGGACTTGCTGTAACTTCTCCTTCAATTACATCTTAGGCCATCAGGCAATTAAACAAATTGGCATTGGGTCCTTCAACAATGCCAAAAAACAAGAGTTTTTAATGGTGCTATTGCAGGAAAGGAATTCCTTCAGGATACAATAAGCAAGCATACTCCTGCCGATGTATAACCCAACTACCCCAGACATCTTCCAACTGTCTCCAAGCATGCCAATTAAATAGGACCATTGTTACAGGCTATGCAGTAACTGTATTACCCAAGAACGATAAATCAAAAAAATTATACAGCCTAGTGAAGAACCTAAGTCAGATAACCTGCCAAAACATGCTGTACTACTGATTGAAAGAGCTTTTAATAAAAATGTGGAAAAAGAGATTGCTGATCAGAACATAATGGTAAAGGTAAACTGAAAACAGACTGATTCACTAAATTCCATCCTAAGAATTAGCTTGTTTCTGCAATCTCTTGCTTCAAAAAGAAGGCAGGATAAGGGAAAAACACTCTTCAGATCAGTTCCATCAAAAATATGAATCTAATAAAGTGGTATTACCATAATAATGAAATGGAAAACTAGCATTTGTTAGCAAAAACCTGTACCAGGTGCCAATAACTCACAGCTGTTTCTTTCATATCTTAGATTAAACCTTAAAAGAAAAGACAGCCATCTCGATCGTTTGAGTATAGCCTGAACAATGAATCTCAAAATGTGCTAGAGTATGAGAGTTAGTTTGGCTTTAGTCTGACACTGTTTTGACATATTGACGAAGTGTGAGAAGAAAAAGCTGCCTTCGGGAGGAGATGAAGTACGAATTTACTAATCTCACAAAAAGGTCAGTAAAGAACGAAAACAGCACAACTAAGAAACTCACCAGGGATAGGGTCCTATGTATCTCTCAGCTGCTATAAGTGTTTCAAAGTTTAACATAAATTAACTTAAAGATGGGGTGTGGGTGACATGATCTTACCATTTCTTTTAGAACAGAGCTGTCCAATTTTTAAGCAACCAGTGGCTGCATGCCCTGTGGGCCACACCAGCGTGGGGGTCACACCAGCATGATCGATGGACCCAACTGGGTTGCGTGGGTGTCCTGTCACTTGCTACACCATGTCGCATGTGCATCCCAGCACCCAACCATCACACCATATGGGCATCCTAGCCTCTACCCTCAGCTCCCCTGCCACACTGCACTGCCTCTCTGGGGCAGGGACACAAAATGGAAGCCAAAAGGAAAGAGGGGGAGCCTAGAGATCCTGGATGCTGCTGTTGCCACTGGAGCAATATGGGGAGCAGTGCCTGGGTTGGAGCCAGGACAGGCTGCAAATTAACCCCTTAGTTGGACACTTCTTTTAGAATGATACTAGATAAAACAAAAAAATACAAGCATGGAGTAACATTCTCAAAAGTACCTAAGTGGTTTAGGAGCTCCTCTCTCTAATTTTCAAGGAATTTAGGTACTTGAAAGAGCCCTATTTTTATTGATATTCTACTAAAGTTTAGGATGCCTAGAGATCCAGATAGTCCCTAGTTACCTGGCTGAATTCACAAAAGACCCTAGTGAGTAAACTAACTTTTAACCAATTAGACACTTTTGTGAATCCCACTGGGTAACTAACAGGAAGCCATTATGCCATTGTAAATCTGGTGTTGTCTAAGTTACTATGAACATGAGAGTGATGGTAAGGCTGAACTGCAGACTGCAAGGGAGCATTAAATCAGCTAGCTCATATATCAGAAGCAACATGGCGCTCTTAATTTACCCTGTTTCTCAGAGGCAGATTCTTTGCCCCATAAATGACATAAAAATAATGCAGTTTGTACACTGTGAAGTTGAAAGTAAAGGCACACTAAGATTGCTCCACAAGGCTTGCTTCATAAGTTTATAACACGATACAGAAAAATATGATGTGAGCATGCCATTAGAGGAAACATAATTTACTTAACTATAATGGTAGGATAAAAAAACAGAATATCAACCATGATTATGAAAAGTAATACATGATATGGTTTCCTGCAAAGGGAAAAGATTCTACGATCCAGAAAGTCCCATTTAGTGTCCGATGTTCTCATGTGTCAAGATTTCAAAACTTAACATTTATTAAAACTGATCTGTATTCCTCTTAGTTTTATCAAAATTCCTCTGTTCATTCAATGAAAGACAAATGACATGTCCATATACCCTCACATACCTCCTGTCAGATGATCACAGCTCATCAGTTGACCATTATTATTGCAATTACACTTCTGACAGTAGCCCCCATACTTTAATGGATTCCCAAAATATCCTGGAGCACAGCTAGACAAAACAAACATAAATATTATTTAAATATCTGAAATTGTTTCCCTCCCCTTTCTCAGATGCATTTTCATCTAATAAGAATGTAACTTTCTTTACAAGGAAACTATTAAGCAGTTTTGATCTCTCGGCTTGATTTAGACAAAAAAGAATATTTCTGATTCAGCGTATTCTCTGCATTCTAAATACCTACCAAAATATTCTTCCACCTATGGCTGAGAATATTTGTCAACAGAAAAAAACTTCTATTTCCCTGTCAAAAATGATTTGATACAAGTGAGTCATAAAGGAGCATTTTCTTTTTAAATCAGTACTGAATCAATGCAGCAACATGGTAAAAGACAGAACGCTGCTGGGGGTACTCTCTTTCGGGAGAGACAACATGATTTCTTGGCTACTTGATTCTAGCTATCCATCAGTAGGACAGGAAAACAGAATATCATTCAGTCAACTTAAATTCCTCCATATTTTAAAATGAATAAGGTATTCTTCACTTCTGTTTTTAAACCATTGATTGGCATCTTTGTGTTGCTAAACTTTTGTATTGTTATAACTGGAGGTGGCTGCAGATATCTATTTGTAAACTTTGTCTCTAGAACATGTTGGGATCATCTGGGATGAAGTGCACTGTTTGAGTATCATGATTGTCACTGAGTAACAGCCTCTTCAGAGAAGTATGTCTATTTTCCCAGATGTCACTGAGGATGCTCAGAGTACAAATATGAAGTAAACAATTTACTGCCTTAGAAGAAATGAGAAAAATGTTTTCCATCTTGAAACAGAACAAAACAAAGTGGAATTACTGTTATTACAAATAATGGAAAATGAACCTATGACAATGAGTCTATTCAAAGTGACGTCAGTCTTCTTATTGATACAATTAATGGGCCAGGTAGATAAGCTAAAGAGAATTATTCATGTATTTCTGTTCTCCATGCTTTTTATGATAAATTACTCAAATTAGTATGGTATATCTTATATATATACAGACAGGTATTTCTCCCATATATTTATATTTGCATGCACATTACAGACATGGATAATTTAGGCACAAACACAACATATACAGTAAACAGCAGTAAAATGCTTGAGTAAATAAGCACTATGATTGGTTCATCTGAGAAAGCTAGAGAACAATCACCTACCTTTCACAATGAATTCCAGAATAACCTTTTTTGCATAGACATTGAACTTCTTCACCATTTGCTACACAGCCAGTTGCAAAACTACAAGATAAAAATATTTTGAAGAAAACACAATCTATAGGTTTTGCACTTCAAAGGCATATTTTGAAGTAGTTCAGATGATTTACAATGAATTAAGCAGGGGTTCATGAACTTTCAGAAAAAAAGATTACTTGTACCACCAAATTACTCAAGATTTAGTTCCATAATCACTAGCCAAATATTTCTGCTGCTTCAAATTCTTCTTCTAAATTCACTCTTCAAAATACTTTCCTGAACCAGTCTTGACAGAATTACAAATGCCTCATTTTGGGAAGGAATGCATACAACTGGTCTTCTTAACAATGAGATTATGAAAAAAAAATCTCTCTCGACTGCACAGCCCTTCCACATTCATGCTTAACAGGATTGCATTTTTGGTATGAATATGAAAGGGTGACATCAAAGTCTACCATGTGGTTTGCGTTTTTTTGCATGGAAGCTGTATGGACTTGAACATCCCAGGAGAGAGATCTAGGAGTGATGCTGGCTCTTGAGCTCCCTAGTAACCTGGGAGAACTTTCTGGCACACTAAGCTAATTTTGAGGTATGTTCTGAAGGGTTTACAGTTGCTTAGCTGTAGTGTAGGTTTGTGAAGCAGGCCCTTTTCATCACTTGACCATCCAGAAGCATCAGGCATGTTTATCTTTGAAATCTACAATCTGATTTCCATACCAAAAAAATACATCAATATTACTTTGGAGGAAAAGTGGTGACTCTGGCAATGATGGGTGGAAGCTATTTTCTGTATGATGAACAGTATCTCCTAAATCAATACTCAGCTCTGTATCAAATTCCATTTTTCCCTAGCTTGATTTGTCCTTTGTTCTAACAGAGGTCATCTAACTATGTTTAGCCAGCCTCAGGCAAACACATGTAGACAAGAAGCTATCACAAATAGATCCATCAGATATACTATGATATATGAAAAACCTATCTACTGCCAGTGAATAGTTCTTACTTAAAGGTTACTAGCCCCTGCTTCTATACTTGGCAAATGCTATGTGATACTCTTAGCAAAGAGGTGCTCAGGTTTTAAAAGAGCTGCATATTTCTTCTTTAAAAGGTACATGTTCCAACAAACACAGGGCTCAAAACGACACTTACAACTTCCCAGCAATCTTACTAAGATCCTAGAAAACGTCATTTTTTCTTACCATTCAGCAGCATTTGCTGAAGCTGTAGTTTGATGAGCCCGTTTTTACTCTGAATGTGGCTTTCATCTGACAAGCCAGTGAAATCTTTCAAATATAGTCAGATAAATACACATACATTTACATGTTTATAAGTTTCAATTATTTCTTGGTGTGAGCTATGCAGATTATTTATTCTCTCTGCATTCACATAAAGGTCTGTTCCCTCATTGCTGCTTATCTCCTCAGCAGTTTGATTCAGCTGAGAGTAATGACATTAAATATCACAGCAAAAGTAATTTCCACGCACTGACTCAAGAATATGGCTTTTCATCAGGGCAGAAATCAACAACCTACAGTCCGTGGGCCAGATCCAGCCCACAGAACCACAGGATCTGGCCTGCAGAGCTGGGGCTTTGGTGGCATTTGGCAGCAGTGGATCTCAGCAGTGGGGACTTTGCTTGCACTGCCCTGCAGCTGGGTGGTTAGACAGCAGTGTGCTCTGTCATGCCTGGTCACAGCTGGGTGGCAGTAAGAAGTGGCAGCAGGAAGAAGTGTTCTGCCTGGCTTGGCCTGGCCTGGCCTGCCTAAGACATGAGCTGGGCCATTCCAACCCACTGCTGCAAAACGTTGCTGATCACCCCATTAGAGGGGTAAGAGTCTGGATTATGACGGAGAAAATCTTTTGAAACCACATTTGTTTTTAAAAGTGAATGGTATGTAGTAAAGTACTAAGAAGCACATATACAGATGAGTACCCTCTGAATATGGCCTATAAGCAAAACAGTTCATAGGTAATCGATCATGCCTATGCAAAACCCTGAAGGAGACCTGCTCAATAGCAGCTGTTTGGCCACATATGTGGCTTTTTATGAACTTATGTATAATTTGTGATACAAGTATCCATGCCGTGTGGACATACAAGTGTAAACACATATATCGCACATGCTCAAGAGGCAACATACGGGTTGGGCAGGTACACAACTACACATACACATAAGTGACAAAATTCTACTCAGCATAGACCCATGACTACCAGGTGTTAGACACCGGGGAAGGACAAGGGCCATCCTACATTTTAGCCACAGCAGATGAGTGGTTAGGGCACTTGCCCAGGAGACCACAGTTCCAGACTCCTTTTACCTGGAGGAAAATTTACAGGCACTGGGTTCTAGCTTGGGCCACTATTCCTAATGGGCAGAAACTTCCCCATTGTATGCCATCTGTTTTATCCAATGATTAGCAAGTGCAAGGCACAGTGGCTCATCTTCCAAAGAAGTCTTGGCAAGGGACTGAGACAATGGCTGACCTCTGGAAAGCAGGAGAGAGTACTGTGGTTGAAAGTCAGAGAAATTAGAAATTCAAGCCCCCTTTGGGCAACAGAAAACTAGAACCTGTCCTTGTTCCTAGGCAAGTGCCCTAAATACCATATGTACAAAATTTAAGACAACCCCCAGTAATGAGATTCTAGACATACAACATGCATAAATTTGTTATGACTTTCTATGTATAGAATTTCATTACTGGGAGTATTGTTTAAATTTGTCATTCCCCCACCCTACCACCTCTGCAGCAAGGAAAGCAGAGGCAGTGGAGGAGGGAGTAGAGGGCAAGTGAAGAGGGAAGATGGTGGGGGACTCTCGGGGGACAGGCAGTAGGAGAGGCAGTGGGTAGCAGCCTGCCCCCTATCATCCCCACCACTTGCCCTCCCCTGCTGCCTGCCCCACCCTGTGCCTCTGAACCCCAGTCCCTGCCTCTTTCTGGTACTTGCCCCGTCTACCCCCTGCTATATGCTATCCCCATGCCTGAACCCCCCCGGAACCTTCCTCCAATGGCAGTCTCCCCTGCTACCACCTTCTTCCCCTTGCTGCCTCTGTCCCCACAACCTTTGTGCCCCTCCTTCCCACCCACCTTCCCACCGTCACCCTGCAACCCCGTGCTCCATACCCAGAGCTGGAGCAGGGTTGGAGCCCTGTTGAAGCCAGAGGGTAAGTGGCAGCAGTGGTGAGTCGAGGAGACAGTGGTGGGGTAGAGGCTGTGGAGGAGATGGTGGGGGAGGATAGATGGCAAGCAGAGGCTGTAGAGAGGCAGGTAGCAGCTGATGCTCTGACCCTGACCCCAGGTTGAGGCCAGTGTCTCAGCAGGCACTTTGCTCCCCCCTACCTTGTACTTAAATGCAAGACAACAGGTCCCATCTGTATTACAATGGGGAGAAAAACCTTGTCTTGGATTTGAGTAAATACAGTACTCAGCTAGTGAGACTGAAACATGGGAAAATGCTTTTTTTTCCCCTCTGGTGTCTAACACCCAGTAGTCATGGGATTTTTGTCTGGCTACAGTTTTCTGTCTTCTGTACATGCATACTTAACTGCATACTTACACAGCTGGTGCACAGCCTATTGAGAATGCATAGTAACAGTGTATTTTCCCCATGTGATCAGTGGTGTGTCCTCATGTGGTCAGTTGAACTTACTAATGACAGTGAAATAACATCAGGCACTCACTTAATGTTCTTTATACTGCACTAGTGCCTGTGATGGGTGTCCTACTGTGCTAGATATTACACAAACAGAGTAAGTCATAGTCCCAACCCACTTTCTGGAACTTGGCCTCATTTTAACTTGATACTATATGGAGTCTAGTACCTGTTTGTATAAGGGCAGGGGCACACCCTACAGGAACCCTGTGTGGCGTCTCCAAAGTAACCTTCTTTACAGCGTTCACACTTCTCCCCAGCAGTATTATGTTGACAGTTCTTAAAAGAGAAAAAAAACCAGACAATTAACACTATCCTTATTTTGTAGGGTATTACTGCTACTACTACCTTTACGACTAGGAAATTAGAGCTGATCTGTTCCAAAACTACAAGAACACTTTTATTTTTACTCACAGTGAACCATGTATTGCCAAACTGTCTGTGTTACTGTAATACATTTGTTCCACTTCTTGCCTAGCTGTGAGTACAGAGTTCTCCCATTACTATTTGAGGACAACAGAATACACAAATCCTGTTAAACTTATCTGTATTTACCTGAATCCAAGCTGACTTTGAATTTAACAGGATCCCCATGTTAAACAAGGGAACCTTGCCTTGGATTTGTGCAAATACAGCATTCAAATAATCTGTGTACTTAGTTAATGAATGTTTCTCTTACATGTGTATCTGTCTCTATTTTTCTAGTGAATCCATTAAACATGCACTCAGTTTGAATGCCATTTTAAAATTTACATTCTAACTTAAATTAAAAATGATGGATAATTATGCACAATTTTAAAAATATACAATTAACTGAGCCCAGAAATTTTCCATGCAATTACCATAAAATTAATTTTAAGACTAGTTCCCTTGAGGAATTCAGATCTTTTTTTTCCATGTATCTTTCCACAGTGTGCAAGTAATTTGTATTTAATTTGCTAATTGAAATTAATAATTAATAAGGAATGCTCAAAGAAAAATGTACCATAGCAGCAATTTTTTTGCATAACTGAGGTTCCTAAGACTGAAATCTTGCTTTAGATAATTCACCTCAATTACAGAATCAGAGAAAATTAGGTTTGGAAGGGACCTCGGGAGATCATCTAGACCAACCCCTGCTCAAAGCAGGACCATGCCCAACTATCTCATCCAAGCCAAGGCTTTGTCTATCTGGGTCTTAAAACCCACCAAGGATGGAGTTTCCACAACCTCTCTCAGTAAACTGTTCCAGTATTTTACCACCTCCTAGTGAGAACATTTTTCCTAATATCCAACCTAAACTTTCCTTCCTGCAACTGGAGACCATTGCTCCTTGTTCTGTCATCTGCCACCACTGAGAACAGTCTAGCTCCATCCTCTTTTGAACCCCCTTCAGGTAGCTGAAGGCTGCTATTAAATCCCTAATCAGTATTCTTTTCTCCAGACTAAATAAGCCCAGTTCTCTCAGCTTCTCATACGTCATGTGTCCCAGCCTCCTAACAGTTTTCATTGCCCTCCACTGGACTCTCTCCAATTTGTCCAATTTCTGTAGCGGGTAGCCCAAAACTGGGCAGAGGACTCCAGATGCGGTCTCACCAGTGCAGACTAAAAGGAAATAATCACTTCCCTCAATCTGCTGGCAACGCTCTTACTAAATCAGCCGAGTATGCTGTTAGCCTTCTTCACAATAAGGGCACACTGGTGGCTTATATACAGCTTACTGTCCCCAGCCCAGCCAGTCAGCCCCCAGCCTGTAGTGGTTTATGGAATTGTTGCATCCTAAGTGCAGGACTTTGCACTTGTCCTTACTGAAGCTCATGAGATTTCTTTTGGTCCAGTCCTCCAATTTGTCAAGGTCTCTCTGGATATTAGCCCTACCCTCCAGTGTATCTACTACTCCCCCCAGCTTGGTGTCATCTGCAACCTTGCTGAAGGTGCAATCTGTCCCAACTTCCAGGTCACTGATGAAAATATTGAACAAAACCAGCCCCAGGACTGACCCCTAGGGCATTCCATTTGATACCAGGTGCCAAAAACACATCAGTCCATTGATAACTACCATCTGAGCCTAATGTCCAGCCAGTTTTCTATCCACTTTACAGTCCATTCAACCAACCTGTACACTTCCTTAGCTTGCTTGTGAGAATGTTGTGAGAGACTATAAAAACCTTGCTGAAGTCAAGGTATATCACATTCACTGGACCCTACTTCCACAAAGCCAGTCATTTCATCATAAAAGGCAATCATGTTAGTCAGGCATGACTTGCCCTTGGTGAATCCATGCTGACTGCTCCTAACCACCTTCTTCTCCTCCAAGTGCTTAGAAATGGATTCCTTGAGGAACTGCTCCATGATTTTTCCAGGAACTGAGGTGAGACTGACCGATCTGTAGTTCTCTGGATCCTCCTTCTTCCCTTTCTTAAAGTGGGCACTACATTTGCCCTTTTACAATCATTTGGGACCTCCCCTGATCTTCATGAGTTTTCAGAGATGATGGCCAGTAGCTCTGCAATCACCTTGGCCAACCACCTCTCAGGTGCATCCTGTTTGGCCTCATGGACTTGTACACAACCCGCTTTTCTACATAGTCCCTAACCTATTGTTTTGCCACTGTTGGCTGCTCACCTCCTCCTCAAACTGTGCTGCCTGGTTCAGTAATCTGGGAGCTGAACTTGCCTGTGAAGACTGAGGTGAAAAAGGCATCAAGTACTTCAGCCTTTTCTGCATCCTATGTCACTAGGTTGCCTCCCCCATTTAGTAAAGGACCCACACTTTCCCTGATCCTCCTCTTGTTGCTGACATGCTTGTAGAAACCCTTCTTGTTTTCCTGCAAGTCCCTTACTAGCTGTAACTTCAGTTGTGCTCTGGCCTTCCTGATCTCATCTCTGCATTTCCAAGTAACACTCTTATACTCCTCCCTAGTTGTTTGTCCATGTTTCTGCTTCTTATATAAGCATCCTGTTTGTGTTTTAGCTCACTGAAGAGTTCCTTGCTAAGCCAAGCTGGTCTTCTGCCATACTTGCTAGTCTTCCTGCACATTGGGATGGTTTGTTCCTGTGCCCCCAGTAAGGTTTCTTTAAAATACAGCCAACTCTCCTGGACTCCTCTCCCCCTCAGACTGGCCTCCCAGGGGATCCTGCCCATGAGTTCCCTAAACTCTGCTGAAGTCTGCCTTTCTGAAGTCCAGGGTTCATAGTCTGCTGCTCTTCTTCCTTTTCTCATCACATAATCGCCGCTGCCCAAGTTAGCATATACTACTATCTTCCTCACCAATTCTTTCCTATTTGTGAGTAGCAGGTCAAGCAGCATGGCCCCTAGTTGGGCTCTCCAGCACCTGTACCTAGAAGTTCTCCCCAACACTCTCCAGAAACTTCCTGGGTTGCCTGTGCATTATTGCATTACCCTCCCAGTGGACATCAGGGTGACTGAAGTCCCCCATGAGAACTACGGCCTGTGATCAGGAAACTTCTACCAGCTGTTTGAGGAAAGCCTCATCTACCATATCCTCCTGGTCTGGTGGTCTATAGCAGACACTAATCACAACATCACCCTTGTTGTTCTCCCCTCTGACCCTAACCCAGAGACTTTCAACAGGCTTGTCTCCAGTTTCATACTGGACTTCTGATTAATCATATGATTCTTTTACATAAAGTGCAACTCCCCCTCCTCTTCTCCCCTGCCTGTCTTCCTTGAACATTTTATACCTATCCATGACAGTGCTCCAGTCATGCAAGCTATCCCACCAAGTCTCTGTTATTCTAATCACATCATAGTTGCACGACTATACGAGGACTTGTCATGCATCCAAAGATGCATCTCAAGCCGGTCCAGGGAGGTGATATTCCCCCTCTATATGACTTCGGTCAGGCCACAGTTGGAGTACTGCGTCCAGCACTGGGCGCCGCACTTCAAGAGGGATGTGGCCAGCCTGGAGAGGGTTCAGAGGAGGGCCACCTGCTTGGTGAGTGAGTAGTAGGACAGGCCCTATGAGGAGAGACTGAGGGACCTGAACCTGTTCAGCTTCAGCAAGAGGAGATTGAGGGGGGACCTGGTGGCTGCCTACAAACTCATCAGGGGAGATCAACAGCAAATAGGTAGAGCTCTTTTCTCCCCAGCACCACCTGGGGTGATGAGGAACAATGGTAATAAGCTGATGTAGAATAGGTTTAGGTTAGAGATCAGAAGGCAATATTTTACAGTTAGGGTGGCCAATATCTGGAACCAGCTTCCCAGGGAAGTGGTCCTCACCCCTACCTTGGGCAAATTCAAGAGGAGGTTGGATGATCACCTGTCTGGGGTCTTGTGAACCCAGCACTCATTCCTGCCTGTGGCAGGGGGTCAGGCTAGATGGTCTGTTCAGGTCCCTCCTGACCCTAGCTACTATGAAACTATGACTTGCAATTCCTTCTACTTGTTTCCCAGGCTTCATGAATTCATGTACAAGCACCTGAGTTAACTACTCTACTTTCCCAGGAAGAATCACAAGGCCTCCCCTGTTGCCCCATCCTGCTTTTGCTTCCTCCACGTCACCCACTTCCCCACTTGCCTCAAGGTTTTGTTCTCCATACCCTGGACAACCTAGTTCAAAGCTCTCCTCACCAAATTAACAAGCCTGTCTATGAACATGCTCTTCCCTTTCTTTGTCAGGTGGATCCCATCTCTTCCTAGCAATCTTCTTGGACCATCGTCCCATGGTCAAAGCCCTGCTGGCAACATCATCTGTGCAGCTATGCACTGATCTGCAGGGTGAGTCCACTCCTGCCCAGCCCCTTGACTAGAAGGATTGAGAACACCACCAGAGGCACCATCCCCTTCATGCTTCCACCCAGAGACCTGTAGTCACTTTTGATCTGCTCAGTGTCTCCCCTGGCAGTATCACTGGTGCCCACATGAGCAGCATGGGGTAGTAGTCAAAGGGCTGGATGAGTCTCAGTAATCCTTCCACAGTATCTTGGATCTGGGCTATGGGAAAACCACAGACCTCCCGAGACAACAGGTCAGGCTGGCAGAAGAATGCCTCAGTCCTCTGCAAAAGGGAGTCTTTAACCACCACCACCACCTGTTGCTTCTTCTTAGGGGCAGTGGCCTTGGTCCTTCCAACCTTGGGGAGGCCTGTCCTGTCCTCCTGCACCAAGGAATGTTTTCCTCCTCTGTTGCTAGGACTCCATGTCTGTTCTTCAGGCAAACTTCTGCAGGTGGTGATGAAGATTTCTGCTTGCTGTCAGAGGTCACAAGCTTCCAGTTTCCATGCTTGTGAGAGTCCATGTACTCTCCCCCTCTCTACCGCTGCCTTTGGCAGTCTTTCCTCCACTGTCCTAGAGGTCTCCTTCAGCATCAAATCAATGAAGTCCTCATGGTGGAGGATGCTTTGGAGCTTTGTCACCTCCTCCTGTAGCTCCTTTGCCTGCTCCCTGAGGGACACCATGAGGAAGCACCACTCACACCGCATGCACTCCCCACCTGGATATCACTGGAAGGAAACTGCAAGCTGCAGTCTCCACAGCACCAAACCAGGACCTCAGTGGAAGCCTTGACAATGTGTGGTCCTGCCTGGACAGACCTCACAGATGCAAGCAGAGGCAATGGCTTTCTTCTTCAAAAGTTTGCCTGACTTCATCCTGACTATATAGTTGGCCCAATAAAAGATATCACCCCCCAAAATCCTTGCCTCTTGCATCTTGTTTTAGAGACATTCACATTCACAATAGCATCTAGTGTATGTTTAGGAAAAAATAGTGAGGGAATGACACTGATTTCTTCAATTAAAATTCTCATACACAAAATAAGATTCCACTTTACAGCTGAAGTTGCTTAAAGTCACTATCTAGCAGCCTTAAAAATCCAGGAGATGACCAACAACACTAATATTTGCATGCACAGCAGCCTCTATTCTTATACCCAACCAGTGAAATATCATAAATCTTAACACCCATACATACTTGTCATTACCACAAGCACTTCCAATGCAGTTACAAAGTACAATCTACCACCCGTCCAGTTCCTCACAGTGAAAGTCAATTGCATACCCTGCTCACTGCCAGATAAATATAAATTACCCCAAGCAGAGACATAGCAGCAAAATCTACAATTTGTGACCCATTCATTAAATAGCATAGGGTTATTGGTAACACTGGACTTAACTTGAATAAGAGGAACAAATTAGAGGGTCATTAGAGAGCAATACAGGAGGACAAGGGCTCTGGGCAGGTGTATGAGACATGGCCTTCAGTAGCAGGACTTTTGAAGAAGTACTGGCAGGAAAACAGATGGATGGAGGAAAAACGCATTTGGCTAGTGCAGTGATTCTCAAACGGGGCCCCGTGGCACCCTGGGGTTCTTTAAGACCTTTTTGGAGGTCTGCTGCCACGTGGAGCTGTCCCAGTGCTTGTTTTCTGGAGATGCTATTTGGGGAAGCAGTTCCTGTAGAAGGGGTTGCTCTGCTGTATCCCAGCCTGAAGGGAGGTCCATTGGCATAATTAGAGGGAGCAAGGTGGGGGCACAAGCCCCAGGTGGCAATTTAGAGGGGCACCTCCAAGTCCCCTCCACTTACTTGTGCCCTGGTTCAGTACTTTCCAAACCCAATGGGAAGTCTTGTACTCTCCTAGATGCCCCCTCTGCCTATTCCATGCAGCTTGCCAGGTAAGCAATGACTGCAGTAGGGGTGTAAGAGCAGCCATTGGTATAAATCAGGGAGCGCTGGGGAGGAAATGGGCATCTGAGTGTTGCAACTTGAGGGACCCAGGGCAGATGTGAGAATGCCCACCACATTTGAGAAACACTGGCCTAGGATACAAACCTTATTCATTACTTGCATGTATTGTAGTAGTTGCCACCCCTGCCCCTGCTGTGCTCAGCTGACGTAAAGCAGCACTGCTATAGACTCCTGTGCCAATTCTCCCAGTTAGGTATTGGGCTCCTAACCTTCTCTCAGCATACTGGGTGAGATGTGCCCTGAGGTGCCAGCTGGACACATGTTCCTGTAGTTCAGAGCTGAACAAAATGTAGCAGAGAGATTCTCCTTTATGCAAAGGACAACAGGCTCAGCTGCCTTTTCCACCTCTTCTTCCAGTCATCCACATCTCCACTGGTTTTGTCTGACCCCCTTCAGCTACGCAGTTAGTGGCTGTAGGGTCAATGGAGCACTACGTAACACTGTTCTATTGCACAGATGTTGAGATGTCTGTGCTACTGGAGATTTTGTCTCTTGCTGCTTCTCCCAATGGGGTCAACAAGTTGGAACCTTTGGGCCCTTGTCTAAAGACCAAATTCAATAGGTTCTGGATCATACTCCCTGAAAGTTTCATTGTCACTGAGTTTTCCTGCATCGTGTTGCTTATCCAACAACCTGTCTTGTCTCTGTGGATGTGGGGAGAGCAGTGGATGTGATATACCTTGACTTTAGCAAGGCTTTTGATGCAGTCTCTCACAGCATTCTCGTCAGCAAGCTAAAAGTCCAAATTAGATGAATGGATGATCAAGTGGATAAAAAACTGGCTGGATCATCAGGCTCAAAGACTAGTAACTCAGTGGCTCAATGTGGTAGCAAATGGAGTGCCCCAGGGGTCAGTCCCGGGACTGGTTTTTGTTGAATATCTTCAACAATCTGAAAGATGGGATGGATTCTACCCTCAGAAAGTTTGCGGATGACACCAAACTTGGGGGAGTAGTTGATATGCTGGAGGGTAGGGCTAGGATTCAGAGAGACCTAAACAAATTGGAGGGTTGGACCAAACCATGAAGTTCAATAAGGACAAGTGCAACATCCTGCACTTAGGATGGAACACTCCCATGCACTGGTACAGGCTGGGGACTGACAGGGCAAGCAGCAGCTCTGCAGAAAAGGGTATGGGGGTTACAACGGACAATAAGCTGAATAAGAGCCTAGGGTGTGCCCTTGTTGCAAGGTGGCTAATGGCATAATGGGCTGCATTAGTAGTAGCACTGGCCACAGATTCTTCTCCTCTGTTCAGCACAGACGTGGACACATCTGGAGTCCTGTGTCCAGTTCTGGGCACCAACTACAGAAAGGATATGAACAAATCAGAGAGAGCCCAGTGCAGGGCAACAAACATGGTGAGGGGGCTGAGGCACATGACTTCTGAGGAGAGGTTGAGGGAACTGGGAGTATTTAGTTTGGAGAAGAGAAGACAAAGGCGGGATTTAATAACAGGCTTCAACTACCTGAAGTGTGGTTCCAAAGAGGATGGAGCTAAACTGTTCTCAGTGGTGGATGACAGAACAAGGAGCAACAGTCTCAAGTTGTAGCAAGGGAAGCTTAGGTTAGATATTAGAAGCAACTTTCTTACTAGGAGGGTGGTAAAGTACTACCCAGAGAGGTTGTAGAGTCTTCATTCTTAGAGGTTTTTAAGACCTGGGTTAACAAAGCCGTGGCTGGGATGAGATAGCTGGGGATGGTTCTGATTTGAGCAGTGGGTTGAACTAGATGACCTCCTGAGGTCCCTTCCAAACCTAATTTTCTGTGATTCAGGACAGTATATTCTATCCTGTGCAAGCTAATCCTGCTTTGCACGGCTAATGTTGCTCTGAGGAAGGAAGACAATTTATATATTTTTGCTTGAAAAAGTGAAGTGTTCATATTTTAGCTTTATAATCTTGACACAATATAAACATCCTCATCTCAGTATCTCAGCAGCAGCTCTTTCCTGTTATGACCTGTCTTGTCTCACCAATAAAGCATACCGTGAATCATTCCCCAGAACATGCTGAACTGGCTTAAACTTCCATTTAACCAAAAAGATTTGTTGAGACAAAGTCAAGGGGAATTTCATAATGCAAAGGAATGCACTGCAGGCAATATTAATTCATTGCAAACAAAAAGAAACATCAGGGAAAAGAAACTCTGGAAAAGAATTTGGGAAGGTGCTTGTTTAAGTAACAAAGACACTGTTGAAAGTAATTAATTAATTACTGGGGATTTTTCAGAATAAACTATCTGATAGATATCATAGATGTTAGGGCTGGAAGGGACCTCATGAGATCATCAGCTTAAAGGAAAGTATCAGAAAAATATCAAGAGTTATAAGCTAAAGAATTGCTTCAGGCTAAATGTAACACTTTGTCTCTGGGGCTACTCCTGTTTTAAAATAGGGAATCTGCAAGAAGAATGTGCCCCAGCTTATCTTCTATACAATTAAAATTTTCTAATTTAACTAAATTCCTTTTTTTCCTGGCCCTGTTTACTATTGATTATCCATATAACTGTAATTTAAGATTAGTTGAGATTTACTGGTGTAAATAATAGCTAGGCACTACTACTACTACTACTTTGTTTGCAAAGCAAGCAAAAAGAAACATACAAAAATATTTTCTCTCTCTTGATTGTGGGCCAGCTTCTATGACTGGTAAGTCATGAATAATGCCAAGACTACTCAAGAGAGGATTATACACTATGGGTGCCTACACACAAGCAGGGTGGCTGCTTCGACGCACTATAATTCCAGCGCGTTAGAGCAGACTTGATTAATTGAGCTTGCTAGTGTGGCAATTACCTTGCTCCAACAGCCTCCCATGTTTCGTGTATCAGCATCCTCATGCTTCAAAATGTTTGACAAGCATGTTTGACAAGCTTCAGATAAAGTGCCCCTGCTACCATATTGAAGCATGGGATGCTGATACATGAGATGCTCCAGGCACTTCATTTAGAGGAGCTCTTGGAGCCACTCTTGTTAAAGCACCCACCTCCCCTACTCCTGGGGCACGTGTATAAATCCCCTATGTTATAAGGCAAAGGTTTCAAGCCAGCAAACATTTACATGTGTTTAATATAGGGGACCTGGGGGGCATGGGTAACCAATGTCATGAGGGACAGAAGATATGGAATGAGAGCTAAATCTTATGGATATACTCACCTATGCGTGTAAGTGTCTGGTTTGGGGACTAAATGTATATACAGTGCAAAATTAGGTAATATAATTTAATGAAATAATTAAATTACCTATAGAAAGATAATTATATAGCTAATTAGGAAAACAACTATACTATGCATTACCCAGTTTGGAGATTATTCCTTTTCCACATTAATTTCAACAGCATTAATGCTTTACTTACAATACATATTCCAGAACCATCCTGGCATCTATTGGAATTTCCATTGCAATTGCAGGGAACACAGCGTCTGGTAAATAATCCTTTATTCTCACGATAAAATCCAGAACTACATTCCTAATAAGTATATGCAGAGAAAAAAACAAACAAACAAAAAAAGCACATCTGTAAGTAAAAGCGAGGGGAAGAAGGATTCTACATGTTCTAGGGATCTGTATTTTTCTGTTTGCCTCACTCAAGAAAAATCTAGTGACAAATGTTTTCAGAGAAACTTTTAAAGCTAACTGTTAGTTTCTTACTAATGAATGCTTTATCTTATACAATGGCAAATTTAAAAGGAGACTTAATTGTCTGAAAGAGGTTCCAGGTGTGCATTAGCTCATGGTCAAACATTTCCATTCATTTTATAAAAATAATACAGTTTAAAGATGTAATTGCATCTCTCAGATTCTGGGAACTCGGTGTAGTAAGATCCAGTTTATGTTTGTAGGAAGATCTGTTGACCAAACCATAAAATCATGCACTGGGGAGAGGGAAATGGCCATTACCAGAGCCTATGCTTGGCTCTGACCCTGCATAACCCTGTGCATGTGCTTGACATGAATGATGGGAACACTCCTGTTAATCTCAATAGGATTGCTCACTACTTTTCTTACAAGCCAAATTAAGCCTTATGAAGGTTTTAATGTAGAATTACACTAGAGCATTCTTAAAGAGCTACATACAAAAGCCTCATAACATTACTTAATGGTTATATAAAAACAATTATGAAATTAACTATAGTATGTTCTTTAGAAACACTTCAGAGGATGTACCTTCTGTGTTAAGTTATGATGATTTCAGAATTGCTGCATCTGAAGCTATATGAAACCATGTTTAGACAGAGACAACCTTATAAAATATATAGCAGTCTGATTTTAAGTACAGGCTTGTCCTAGAGACCTATAAAGTATGCAAAGTATGTTCAACAATTGAAAGGATATGAACAGAAATACTGTGCATCAGCTTAAAGTCAAGTTGAAATAAGAAAAAAACTAGAGAGCTAAAGTAAGGTGACCTGATGAAATGGAAATAATAGATACAATTGTCAAAAACATTAGCTTATACCACTTAGGGGGTAATGAATATGCCAAGACCAGATTCAGAAATAGGGAAGGCACAAAGAACTTTCCTCAACTTTGCTTTCCTTCAGTAAAATAACTCCTAAAGTTGCCCCATATGTTCCATACTTCCCTCCATACACCTTTGCCTAACAGGCAGAACCTGGCCCCAAACACCTTTAATAAATAAGCAACATATGAACTACAAATCATGTACGTAATTGCTCATGTCAGGACTGCCACTGAGATCAACAGAACCAAATCACAGGAGTGAGGGTTTATAGAACAGGGCTGTCAACTGTGCTTAGTTTAGTTTAGCCATGAGTATTTAGTGCAAGTTTCTTCATGTGGATTAGGAAAACTAACTGGCATATTCATTACACAATTATTTGGCAGAGGTAAACCACAACCCTACAATATTAGCAGTTGCAATAGGATTTTAAAGGGATACCAGACAAAAAAACCTGATGATACATAAACAATTACTTCTGCAAAAATAAACCTTGTTTTTTGCAATATATGGGACTAATGAAACAAATGTACACAGGAGCCGATCTTGCACCAGTGATGCCAAAAAAGAGTTCTAATACTGACTTCAGTGGGAGCACAGATTGCATTTATAATTTGTATCACTGCTTGACATTTTTCAGATACATTTTAATAAGCATTAGGATCTTTATCTCCTGGACACACAATCTCCATTACAGTTCAACAGGCAATCACTCCACAAACGTTCTGAAAGACTAGTCCCATTAATATTTTAAATAGCTCAGCTAAGGATTATTTATCACAAATATTTTCACAGGCAAAGCAAAAAATGAATAAACTTATTTTGCTGTGTATTCACACGCATTTGAATAAATCTATGCAGTTCTTTATTTTACCAGTGTTAACTCTTTAAATTTAAAATTTGAAGCAACATCAACATACATACTGGACCACTCAAACACTTAAGGATAATAATCTTCATTTTGCAATATTTACCCTATATGAACATAAAGCTCTTAAGCACTCAAAAGTGCACATAATCTCTAGCTCTTCATGTTTAGTGATAAGTAACATTTTGGAAGAAAGTTCTTCCAAATAACTATTAGCAGCAAAGCAATTCAACAGAGAAAGAAATTAGCATTCCTATTGCTTTACTTTAAAATACTGCACAACATGGTATAAAATAAATTCATTTAAAAATAAAAGCAAAAACAAACAAACAAATAAATGAACAAAGAAAGAAAGAGGCCCTGAAATCAACAGGACAAATCACAAGAGTAAGAAAATATTACCTGTCTTGGTTTAAAATCCCAATTAGTTTGTTGCTGTTGACCTCTCTCCTGAGGATTAGGAAATGATAGCCTCTGTTGCACACCTTGTCCCAAACAATGTCCCATAGCTACAAATGACAAAATTAACCATGCTACTTTCTTCGGCCTCTGTGTTCTGGCCATCATTTTGCTTGGTTCCCAATTTGACTGTCAATGTACAATTTTCTTTCACTATTCAATCCTCTCTCTTATACTCCTCTTTATTGTTCAGCTTCTGACTCAGAGTAAGTGAGGCTGTGTGCTGTGAAGGGCCCCACCTCTAAACTTTATATGCGAGTCAGGTTGTACAACACACATAACAGTTCCTGAGGTTAACAAACAGCTCTGTACTTCTTGTACATGAGTGAATATCTTACTTCAGGCGTGGCAGGAAGCACCTTCTCCACACCTAACAAAGCCAGACAGAGCTAGACAATTACAGCAGCATATCACAGACTGAGTAATGCTACAAAAACAAGCAGGGTTTATGAGCTATGCAAGTCAGTGGTATGACTGATTCCTCTGGGCTATATTTTTTCATCAGTGCAGGAAAAACAGACAGCACATAAAGGCACCACATTGCAGGTGCTATGGCAGGAGTGGGAGAATTCAAGTCTAAATTAATCAGTTTAATGTGTGGTACAGAACATCAAATGTATGAAAAATACATTTCTGAAAATATTTAAAAAATGATATTCATACATAAAATGTCATGACAGGAGGCCAGGGGAAAAAAAGAAGCACCTAGACCAAATCAGAAATGCAGTTGCTCTGACTTATTTGCTATTCCACCATTTACATTTTAAGATGTATTTGATATGGCTAATACAGGAATTGTTTCCTTACAGTAACTCTAAAGCCTGTTCTTACAGTAACAAATTCTGCAGATTCTGTGGAATCTGTTCTTTGTTTCTCTCTCCCATATTTCCCTTTGCTGTTTCAAATGATTGTGTGCGCAGAATGCTTGTTGCTACAAGCTAAGCAAAATGACACCCAAAACAAAGGCGCAAGAAAGTAGGATGGTTCATTGTCATGCTAATGGCTCTACCCCCAGCCTGCAGACCAGATACAACCCCTGTTGCCATGTCACCCAGCCCACCTGGCTTCCCATGGGTCCAAAAATTTGGCAGAGGCGAAGCAGTGGCAGCATTAAGGGAGGAGGGATGACCCGGGAAACTATAGGCCAGTTAGTCTTACCTCGATCCTAGGCAAGCTGTTCGAGAAAATTATTCTGGCACACATCCAGGAAGGGCCAGCATGGGACTGCATGCTTAGGGGCAACCAGCATGGGTTCACCAGTGGCAGGTCCTGTCAGACCAACCTGGTGGCCTTTTACGATCAGATCACCAAATCATTAGATGCAGGGGTAGCAGCGGACATAGTCTCCCTGGACTTCCGGAAGGCTTTTGATACTGTCTCTCACCCCGTTCTAATTAAGAAACTGGAGGGCTATGGTGTAGACACCCACACAGTCAAATGGATTGCCAACTGGCTGGAGGGCCGCACCCAGAGGGTGGTAGTGGATGGGTCCTTCCTTCTCAACCTGGAAGGACGTGGGCAGTGGGGTCCCCCAGGGCTCGGTCCTCGGGCCTGCGCTGTTCAACATCTTCATCAGTGATTTGGATGAGGGGGTAAAAAGCACCCTGTTCAATTTGCTGATGACGCTAAGATGCGGGGGGACGTGGGCACACTAGAAGGACGCAACAGGATACAATCGGACCTAGACAGGTTACAAGGGTGGGCGGATGAGAATAGGATGGGATTCAACACAGACAAGTACAAGGTGATGCACCTGGGGAGGAACAACCGGCACCATACCTACAGGTTAGGGAACTCCCCTCTTGTCAGCACGGAGGCAGAAAGGGATCTGGGGGTCATCATTGACTCCAAGATGAACATGGGTCGGCAGTGTGGGGAGGCAGTTAGGAAGGCCAACCGCACCTTGGCATGCATCCACAGATGCATCTCGAGCAGGTCCAAAGAGGTGATCCTCCCCCTCTATGCAGCACTGGTCAGGCCGCAGTTGGAGTACTGCATCCAGTTCTGTGGACAGCATCAAGAGGGTCCAGAGGAGGGCCACTCGCATGATCAGGGGGCAGCAGGGCAGGCCCTGTGAGGAGAGGCTACGGGACCTGAACCTGTTCAGCCTCCAGAAGAGAAGGCTGAGGGGGGATCTTGTGGCCTGTTATAAACTAGTCAGGGGGGATCAGCAGGCATTGGGGGGTCACTGTTCCCCCAAGCACTGCCAGGAGTGACCAGGAATAACGGTCACAAGCTGGCAGAGGGTAGGTTCAGGTTAGACATCAGGAGGTGCTATTTCACAGTCAGGGGGGCTAGGGCCTGGAACCAACTTCCAAGGGATGTGGTGCAGGCTCCTACACTGGGGGTTTTTAAGAGGAGTTTAGATGAACATCTTGCTGAGGTCGTTTGACCCCAGTACTCTTTCCTGCCATGGCAGGGGGTCAGACTAGATGATCTGTTCAGGTCCCTTCCGACCCTAGAAATTATGAAACTATGAAACTATAATTGCCACTTCCATGCTGCAAAATTTCCTACTTTGGGGGAAGGACTGTGGGCTGGATAGCATAGCCCTATGCACTAGATCAGGTGCACAGGGCAGCATGGGGCCAATCTGGATGTGCAGAACTGATCCAAATGCACAGGGTGGAATGAGGCCCAATTCCAATGCACGAGGCTGGACTGAGTCAGCATGGGGCTTGATTTGGGTGTACAGGGCCAGGTGGAGGCAGTACAGGGCCCAAGCTAGATATGCAGGGCTGGTGAGGATGGTGCAGGGCCTTATCAGGGCATGCAGAGCCAGGCAGGGGCACTGCAGAGCCCAGTCTGGCTCATGGACTGGCTCCGTGCCACTCCTCCTGCCTGTGGGACCAAAAGGTTGAGCCCCACTTCTGTAGGGCATTTTTTGGGATACAAAATGCAATCAGAAAGTAGCATTTTCTCATTATCCAAGTAACAGTAATGCTTTGCCTAGCCTTGTTCCTTAGCATTTGCACAGAAAGATCTCAAAGCAATCTGAAAATATTCACAAGAAAATGTCAATATCCCTATTAGAAGGGAGCCACCTAACAAGCTTCAGCCTGGAATGGCAAAATGTTGCCAACCCCTGATTCGCTATGATCAGTTAACACATACTATGTAATTTCACCCAGTAATTCTTGTATGGAGCCCCGAACTACTTCTATGACATAAATTTAGAAAGGCACCAGCTTTTAATTCAGAGATTTCACCTGAGGTAGAACACTAACACATCCTTAACTGAAATGTTCCAAATGTTAATTTACTTGACTGTTAAAATGTACAAATTATTTCTAGCCTGAATGTTTAGCTCCCTTTACAATGTTCAGCTCATGTATTTACTACATTAAAACTAAGTTCTGTTATCAGAAATACTCTGCACATGTAGGTGCCTACCAACTCTGGTAAAGGCAACTCAACTGCTCAGATAAACTACGCAGACTGACCAGCTATAGCCTCTCACTGTATATCACAGAGGGCCCGACAGTTCATATAGTACATGCACCATGCAGAGCAGCAATTAAGAGCACAAATTCCACAAAAAGGAATTACAATGGACATCTCCCTAGCTTAGAATACAGAAAAAGATTTTACTTTTCATTACGATACATATACTTATCAGTAAAGTGTACTGCTAACAATTAGGCTTGTTCCTATAATTACATCAATGCAGCTCTGAGTAACATGCCAAGTATGATATAATGAAGAGGCAAAGAAAAATTTCCTACCTGACATGAGTCACCTACATACTCAGGGGGGCAGGAGCATGTCTCTACATTATATGCAATGCTTCCACTTCCTGTGCTGCTGGCTTCTTCCAGCCCAACCTCACCCAGGGTTAACCGCTGAGTCTCTGTGAAGTAAAGGCCTCTGATGTGTAAGCCGTCTAGTCTAGACAGGACCATCATCAGTTCTTCTCTAGATACATGGTTATTGCTGCTTGCATGTCTGAAGTTTCCCTGTACATTAAGATATAAAGTAAATATGGCCCTGGAAGTAGTTCATCTCCAGTCAGCTTGCTGGAAATGGATACTTTGCAACAAAAAGATACAGTAAAAGGAAAAAAAAAATCAGAGGGCAATTTTTTCTGCAAACCTGGGTGACTGGGCAGAGGAGAATATATAGAAAGGAAGGGTGGGGAAAGGCATGAGGGAACCTGGACAAGGGAGGTGAGAAATACTCGATGCATCTTTTGTATATTTTATAGCAATTGAGATCATGTGTCAATTCCTCACCTGAATATAAGAGACCTAGGAGGGAAGCACACGATCAGCAAGAACATGCCTTCCCCATGCATGATGGAATGGTCAAGCACCAGTTCAAGGGGCAGAAATAGTTCTGGGGCATGAAGAATGGAAATGGAAAAATACTGCACAACACAGAGCTGTTGATGTTGGCTGAGGCCTAGAAGGAAGTTGACCTGAGAAAACTAGGGATCAGTCTCAAGTGGAAAGAGCTAAAGAGCCAAACTCATCCAAATTCACTGAAGGGGTAACCAACCAGACCAAATAGGAATCCAAGGGAAGTTTTCCTCTAAAAGGAAAATATCCGTGAAAGTTTCTGTTTCATAGATGCAGGCTTTTCTTAATGTTGAATCATTTGCAAAAGGAGCCTTTAATGGTCCCATATCATCACTAGTCAATGATGGAATTTGGCCTGAAGACCCTTTGGTGAGACTAGGATCCCTGGCTAAATCTGCAGAGCTGGTGGTTAGAAAAAAAGGAATATTTTTATCTGTAAATGGAATATATTCAACCTGGAAACTGCTGAGAGACAATATGGTACCCTTTTACCCCATAAGTTTTCACAGGTTGCTTTTCAGAATCGAGCCATATAAGTAGAACCACAGTTTTTCATAATAGTAATAATTCCTCATGCTTTCAAAACATTTGTCTTTCCATTTAGTAACTTGCTCAAAAATCACATTAGAAGTCTGTATCAGAACCCAGATCTTCACAATCATATCTGCAACCTTTGTGTTCATTAAACGTATCAACTATTTTGTAAGTTCAATTATTTTGTAAACTCAGCTTCATTTGTGTAATTTCGTTATATATCATGTCCTTATCTTTGCATTATACAAAAAAATAAACAACACACGAAACAGAAAACAGATTATTAATGACAAATATGGAAGCAAAGCATTTCTTTCATATGTCTTACTTCGAGTAGCTGAACACGGCCATAATACTGTCGGTCAGGCAAAGGGTTGTTGGGATCCACATAAACTATTTTCATTTGCAGACCCTGTATAAGAGAAATGTTTTAACACTATTATTTGAATACTTTTAAGGTCATAGTGTTTAAATGCAGTATCATTTGAGGAAGCAAATTTCTGGAATTTGGTCAAAGAAATGGGGTAGTTTGGGGTCTTGATAAGCAGGGAAGTAAAACCAAAATATACCACAGAAGCAAGCATTATTAGCATTAAATTCTGATGCACAGATGGTGCATCTAAACAAGATGCGTTACTGAGCAAGATTAATCTAATACACAGTAAAGTGTCACCGTCTACGTGTATGCAGCAATTACTGAGTATTAGATTAGTCTAATGTGCCATTTACTTGTTCTGATAGATATAGGTACTAGAAAATGGTGTAGTAAACTAACGTACCATACTGCATGTGTAGACACTGACCTGGAGCAAACTGCTATGTAGTAAATTCAGGATCATCAACTGCATGCGTAGACATGTCCAGAAATATTGGTTATTATTAGATTTCTTCATGCAGTATATTTCTCAGCTAGAACACTAGAAGGCTGAATGCAAATTACCGAACAGCTAACAAGGCTGTCATCAGATTCCTGTCACGTTTAAGACAGCACCTTGATTTTGATTTGGACTTGATAGAATGGGAATTTCAAGAGAAAAAAAAAGATTCTTTTGCAAAATTTCAGCTGCATTTGAACCTGAAAAGAAGCTCCCTTCCAAGTTTTTGATTCAGGAAATAAAACCAAGGACCACATCCAGACAAGTGGGAACATGCGTTTCCCCAGGGACAAGTAGCAGCAGCACACCTTGTGCCACTGCTTCTTGTCCCTGTGGAACACCCATGCCACATACACTCTGGTTCATGGCAGGTTACCCTGGGTGGGGTAGGGAAGGCTGAGGCCAGCACTGTTGCTGGACCCAGCAACCTTATCTGGGATGCTGGGGCCTCAGGGAGCTGCAGCTGTGGGAGCAGGCAAGAAGCCTGGCTGACCGCCAGAGTATGGCTCCAGCTGGCCAGGCTCTGGTTCTGGGTGGTACATGCTGGCACCATGTGTGCTGCCCCACTTTTTTTGGTGTGGGTTTTTGCGACCCCAGCATCTCCCAGAGTCAAACCCCACTCCTTCCCAGTACTGCAAGGTAGTAGCGCAGGGAACACCTGCATGAGTGGTGTGTGGTGCAGCAGATGGGTCTGTAGCATGTAACACATCTGCACTTTTCTGGATGCAGCCAAGAAGTTCAGATATAGGGGTTAAGTTGAAAACTTCAGATTCCAATTTTGGCACATATGTAGTTAAATTCAAATCTGGTTAACTCTGACCCAAAGCCAGTAAAGTTTTATCAATGCATTTAACTTTACATAAATGAAAAATCCCACTGGAATCAATGAGGTTGATCCCATGTGTAAAATTAAACACACAAATAAATCTTTCCAGAACCAAATCTGTGCAGCAAAAGCGCAGGGCTGTAATTTATCTTTTTATTGGGTACAATTTTCCAGGGAAATTCTGTTTTTATCTTGTTCTTAAGTCAGATATGTGTAATAAGTTGCTTTGGCAACAGAAATATGTTGAGCAAAATGTAATGAAATAACTTTTGTAGAAATGCAGAACTAGGATGCTATAACTTTTAGCAAACTATTTTAAGGAACAATCTATTCTAAGAGTGTATTTTAGAGCATTAGGGAATAAAGAAAGAATGAATATGATAATTACTGTTAGCTGTACATCAGGCCTTTTATCTAGAAGAACCATTCCTTCACTAGGCAAGCCAAAAGATTTCACTTGATAACTCAGGTAGCCACCATATGAGGAAAGCTGTAACAACAAGTTCAAGGTGATAAAGAGTTTATCTAAGCATTACTAAATACAGTGTATCCCCCTCCCGCTTCCCCCCCACCTTTGCTGTAAATAATATTCTCTCTTTGTTCATTTCCCTTTAATGTTTGAACAGGTATTGCTTGGAAACAAAAACTGGAAAGAATAAAAAAAAAAAGATCACTTTCAAGCTTACTGTGATAGTTGGTTTATATAACACTTGTTCAAATGGCCTCCATCAAGTTGAAAATTGTGTCTTTATCTAAGGATTTTGTCCTCAAATTATTGGAGGTTTTCCTTGAAATATGCCCCCCTCCCACTGGTGCAACAGGGAAGATAAACATAGGGGAAGAGAGATAGGTGGCCCCCTTGCCCCCTGTCCCCCTCTGCAGCCCATTCCCTGCTCCTTACTATCAGACCTTACTCTCCCTGAGCATATAGAAATGGAAAGTAAATCTGAAAACACTGTCAGATAAATTGATGCATACTCCACCAACATACTTTTAAGCAGTACTTTTGTGCCTTTTTATATCACGTACAATCTATGCATGATATTAGTACAACACCAAAAGACTCATGATTTACCCTACAGTTCATTGGGCTGGGCCCCAGCAGTCAGAGTTTCAAGCCATGGTGACCCCATAGCTCAGCACTGCTCAGTATGTGCATGTACTCTGGATACACCTCCCCCACCACACAAAGGATTCATGTGGTAATTATCTCCCCACTCATGACTGAAACTGGGTGTTCTGGTCATGAGGCCTGGGATCTTCCAAAAATGTATATGCAAATGGGGTGCAGGGCAACCTGGTCTAACTTCACTTTACGGAGGGCGAACCTTCACTAATCATATGCAACAGAGGGATTCTGGGTGAACTGTTTAGGGCCCTGCCTGGTATCATTTGGCAGGCATTTAAGGCTGGTAAAGAAACTGGAATCACTGGAAAAGAGAAAGAAAGACGCAGTTCAGCTGTGGGAATAAAAAGGAAGTTGAAATGTATTCAATATAGTGGCTCACAATTACTTTTAAAAGAGCTGGCACTGAGGGGGACTGCACTCAACAAACACTACTACGTATCTTATTCATATGACCTGCACTAATTTATCCATGTGACTGAAGAGCAGATACTTGCAATTATATAAGAAACAAGTTAAATGATTTCTAAATGGGTTTTCAGGAAGTCACAAGTGATTTTATTTGTTCTGTGAATGTTAGGAAAATTTGTAAAAGTGAGTTTCTATTAACTTTGTGAAACCTCAGGTGCGTTTTGTTTACTTGTAGTTTTTCTTAATGTGTTTCATAGTGACAGCTTTTACTAATAAAATGTTTTTAATAAAAAAAAAAAAAAAAAAAAAAAAAAAAGACTGAACAGCAGATTTGGTATTGGTTGGTGAAACCGGAGCATGCTCTGTCCACTCCATGTATTGACCTGGTATTGCAGTGCTTCCAGGACCAGTCCAAAGTGTTCCTGGCAAGCCCTGCAGTCTCTCCCTGCATTCTGCTCTATATTGAGCAGATTCTTTTTGGTATTGGGTGGTGGAACCGGAGCGTGCTCCATCCACTCCATGCATTGACCTGGTATAACAGTGCTTCCAGGACCGGTGCAAAAAAACAGAAAAAAAAAAAAGACTGAACAGCAGATTTTGGTATTGGTTGGTGAAACCGGAGCATGCTCTGTCCACTCCATGTATTGACCTGGTATTGCAGTGCTTCCAGGACCAGTCCAAAGTGTTCCTGGCAAGCCCTGCAGTCTCTCCCTGCATTCTGCTCTATATTGAGCAGATTCTTTTTGGTATTGGGTGGTGGAACTGGAGCGTGCTCCATCTACTCCATGCATTGACCTGGTATAACAGTGCTTCCAGGACCGGTGCCAAAAAAAAAAAAAAAAAAGTGTTCCTGGCAGGGGAGACACCATGATCAATCAGGTGGTTTTCCCAGGGCAGGTAATTGTCTCTGATATGTCCTCCATTGGATGTCTATATTGAGCAGATTCTTTTTGGTGTTGGGTGGTGGAACCGGAGCTTGCTCCATCCACTCCGTGCATTGACCTGGTATTGAGTGCTTCCAGGACTGGTGCAAAAAAACAGAAAAAAAAAAGTGTTACATAAGTATGTTTGCCAAATCTGGATGTTGTGTTTTATACCCACAGTTAGTGTTGGCTATATTTTAATCAATTTCATAGCTGGTTTCCATTACTGAGTATATGCTGCTTTTAGCAGTGGCTTAAAAAATGACAGTGTATTTAATAAGGCTTTCTTGTATGTGATTGTAAGATGAGGAGCCTTTTCCCCCATGCTGATGGGGAAAGAAAATCTCATCTTAAATTCAAGTAAATATGATAAAATATGTGCTTATGGCACTGCTCAAAACAAAGGCACTGGCAAGTCTACTCAGGACTTTGAATAATCTAAGCCAGGGGTTGTCAACTGAGGTACGTGTAACCCTGGGGGTATGTGGAAAGGGGCTAGGGAGTACACATGGGCAGGCATGGATGGAGCGCCACCACCCACCATGGTGTGCCACCACATCCCAGAAACAGAGCCTGGGGCGGGGCGGGGGGCAGCAAGGGCAGTGGCTCCCCTCTGCAGGCTGTACAGGCACTGCCTGGCCAGCCGGACGCAACTGTGGGGAGCTCACATGTGGTGGCTGCCATGGCCATCCACTATCCTGCACTGCCGCCACCATGTGCAAGTGCCCCCCTGCTCTGTGTCCAGCTGCTGCCGCCACACTCCCTACCCCCCTGCTCCACCAGAAGGGGTACACTCCTTAAAAAAGGTTTAAAACCCCTGATCTAAGCAGAGAGCTTCTATAGGTATCATTTGAATAGAGTATTTGCGTGGGAGGGCAAGGGAAAGAGGCAGAAGTACACATTGAAAGGAAAAGCGTGGTTCTCAACCTTTTTTGTGCCACGACCCATTTGTAAACATCAATGGCCAGTCCTGACCCCGTGCTCCTTGCTCCAAATCTGGTGCCCCCTGTCCCCATTGTGGGGGTAGATATGTGGGGCACAGGGGTGTGTGTGGGGCATGGGGGGTGGGGAGAAGCCTAAGCAGCCCTTTGCAGGCTGGATCTCTGACAACCTGAAAGGGAAAAACCACAGTTTCCCACATTTTTCTCCTTTAAAAGAGAATCCATTTTTAAAGTTTGTTCATGACACTTCCATATATTCTTGTGACCCACTTTTGGGTTGTAACCCATGGATTGGTAAACACTGGCTTAGACAAGCCAGACATTTTCACCCTCAGAGAGAGTTTTGTGGGTGACATGAGTGACTGGTGCCTCCTGAATCTTGGGAGAGCGAGGACACCCGCAGAAGCCACTGATGGCGGCAGCCCTGTTTGGGGGTGGGGGCACCAGCCCTCCCGACAGCCTCAGTGTCAGCTGTCAGGGGAGGCACCGGTCCCGTCAGGGGGGCACATCCATCCCCATGCATCCCCTACCAGTCGCCTATGGTGGGTAGGTTCAGCCTGATGGAATCTTGTGGTAGAGACCTGCAAGGGAAGCAGTACATCCCTGGGAACTGTGGGACTTGCCAACAGGCTGGCAGAAGCAGGAAAAATAAATTCCATTTCTGCAGATGAAAATAGAAAAAAATGTAAGAAAAAATGATAAGGCAGGAGAAATGAGCAGGGCTGGAGCAGGATGAAAAGCATGGTTGCAAGCAGGGCTCTGCTTTGGGGCTGTGAGCAAGGAAATTGCCTTGTTTGGGCACATCCAGATGAGCGTGGCACTTGCAAGATATTTATGACAGTCCTTGGTTTTAGAAATAACAAGACACCATCTGCAAATAGTTTATGTGAACATCCTGACACTCAGCTAAGTGATTACTCCAGAATTATTATTGGCTGTATTTTCAACACTGTCACTGAAAGTCGAGTACTGTGATATTAGGAAGGTCAGAGAAGAAAGTTACAAATATATTAGAAAGAAAACAAACATCCATAAACATCATCAGGTGGTCTCAGAACAAATATTAGTAAAACAAATTGCTGAGTCATTTACCTTCTCTCCTAGGTAAGACTGTGGTGCTATCCAGTACAAACTGTGCACAGAGGGAGGTAACTCTTGAACATCAGCTACTACACTATTGCTGCCTGGATTGAAGGTTACCGGAACGTCAATTTTATTATCCATTGTCTCCAAGCGCCAGTTCCTCATGTCAGAAAACTAATAAAAAACAAATGTGGGAACTGAAATTTGTTTGTTTATTGCAACTTTTCTTGTGTTGATGGACGGAGTTATTTACAGGACACAAGGTATTGATTCAACGATTCACTGAGGGTGAAAGTCATCCAAGCACAGATGGCTAGAACAAAGCTATGTACAACTCATATCCCATTTAAAAAGCCTCAAAACAGGGTGTAAGTGGGACAGAAGTGAAGTCCCATCAAAGCATCACCCAAACATCGTGAAATATTAGGACTTAAGATCTGCCTTTAGAAAATTATTCTCCTGTTTGCTGTTACTAAAAATATTTCCTGTAACATTCAATAAATATTACCCCGTGTAGTTTTAGGTAGTGGAAATGTTTCCTTTTCATTACCACTTAAGTGCATCAACATTACACCCCTCCTCCCTCCCTTTAGCATGTTTTGCCTATGGAAAAGAAAAGAGAGGAGGCTTTTTTCATGGGGAACTCAAGTTGAGTATGAGCATAGGGCTCTTTTAAACATTTTCTAGGGTTAAAATATAACCATAATGCATGTTCTCCACAAGCCAGATATAAAAAAGAGCTGCTTCATAAATCTACTGTAACTGGTCACCTGATATCAGCAGTGCCTTTGGTGGTTATAGCCACAGGGCAAGTTCCACTTCTGCTCCATCTAGTTACCTGGAAATTAACAGCTGAAAAGGGCCATTTCAGATTTTTTTTTTAGGAGTCTTAAAGCCATCAAGGCTAGGGACAGACATTCAAAAAGCCTGAGCCTGAACTGATTCAACTTTTGCAGGTTAGTCTAATCTGGCTAGGCTGAACTGGGTTGTAACCATATAGACATTCTCTCTGGACTGAGGAAATTCAGGCACATGCCTGCAGTGGCTCAGGCTAGAAGCCAGGGGGTACTAGAGCAGCTCTCCATTCCCTTACCAAGTGGTGAGTTGAGGTGGGGCATGGCCAGCCCAGGCAGGACCTCTGGGAGGAACAGTCAGCCAGGTCGGACCATTCCAGGAGGTTCCTGGCCAAGATACAGGACCTCCACTTAATTCAGGATATGCACAGTCCCACCAGAGGAAATGCCCTGTTGGACCTGGTCCTGGTCACAGGCGATGACCTGATAAGGGGCCTCCAGGTTCTTGACCACCTGGATGATAGCGATCATGGCTTGCTGGAATTCACCATCCAGGGTGTCAAGGGCCTGCAGCAAGGCGGTAGCCCTAGACTTCAAGAGGGCCAACTTCAACGAGTTGAGGAGATTAGTGGGAGAGGCACTGGGGTTCTCGAGAGCAGGAGAACTAAGTGCCCAAGATGAGTGGTCGTTTCTTAAGAAGACAATACTCAGGGCCCAAGGGGTGACCACCCCAACAAGAAGCAAAGAGGGCAAAAGTGCCTGAAAGCCCCCCTGGCTCACCAAGGGTGTCCAGGAATGCCTGATTGCCAAAAAGGTGGTGTACACCCGGTGGAAGGGGGTTGCTATCACCAAAGAGGAGTATGCCTCCTCTGCTCAGGGTTGTAGGGGGGCTGTCAGGAAAGCTAAGGCAGACATAGAGCTAGGACTAGCATCCAAGATCAAAGATAATAAAAAAAGTCCTTTTTCAAATATATAGGGAGGATGAAGAAAGCACCAGGAAATGTGGGGCCCCTGCAAGATTCTCTGGGCAATCTGGTGGTTACGCCAGAGGAGAAAGCAGACCTCTTTAACCAATACTTCACCCCCGTTTTCCTGTGCAGGGACTGGGACTTCCCCACCATGATGCAAGACGGACTTGAGGGGAACACCTCCAGACCTCAGGTTGGGGAGAGCTGGGTTAGAGAGCTTCTGGAGAAGCTGGATGCGTTCAAATCAGTGGGTCCAGATGCTCTCCACCCCAGGGTGTTGAGGGAGCAGCAGGGGTTATTGCAGGGCGCTTGGCACGGCTTTACGAGTGCTCGTGGTGCTCGGGCCAGGTGCCAGTTGATTGGAAGATAGCCAACGTGGTCCCCATCTTTAAAAAAGGGAGGAGGGAAGACCTGGGCAACTATAGGCCCACCAGTCTTACCTCAATCCTAAGAAAACCTTTGAGAAGATCCTCACTGAGCACATCTGTGATGGGCCAGCTTCAGAGATGATGCTCAAGGGCAACCAGCACGGTTTCATTAGGGCCAGGTCATGTCAGACCAACCTGACTGCCTTTTATGATCAGGTCACAAAAGCATTGGATGCAGGTGTCGCTGTGGACATTGTCTTTCTGGACTTCAGCAAGGCCTTTGACACCATCTCCCACCCCATCCTCATTAAAAAAACTAGGCAACTGTGGCATTGATGCCTACACAGTCAGGTGGATTGCAGATTGGCTGAAGGGCTGTACTCAGAGGGTGGTGGTGGATGGGTCATATTCGACCTGGGGGGAAGAGGACAGCGGAGTCCCCCAGGGCTCGGTCCTTGGGCCCACGCTGTTCAATTTCTTTATCAGTGATTTGGACGACGGGGTGAAAAGCAACCTGTTCAAATTTGCTGTTGATACCAAAATTTGGGGTGAAGTGAGCACGCTAGTAGGGAGGGAAAGATTGCAGCAAGACCTGGATAGGTTGCAGGAGTGGGCTAACAAAAACAGGATACGTTTCAATACTGACAAGTGCAGGGTGCTGCAACTGGGCAGTAGTAACAAGCAGCATACTTACAAGATGGGAAACTCCCTTCTTGAGAGCACGGAGGCAGAAAGAGATCTTGGAGTCATTACTGACTCCAAAATGAACATGGGGCAACAATCCAAGGTCACAGTTGGCAGGACTAACCGGACCTTGTCGTGCATCCGCAGGTGGATCTCAAGTAGGGCCAGGGAAGTGATCCTCCCCCTCTACATGACACTGGTCAGGCCACAGCTGGAGTACTGTGTCAAGTTCTGTGTGCCCCACTTCAGGAGGGATATGGACAACATTGAGAGGGTCCAGAGGAGGGCCACCTGAATGACCTGGGGACAACAGGGCTGACCCTTCAATGAGAGACTGCGGGACCTGAACCTGTTCAGCCTTCACAAGAGAAGGCTGAGGGGGGACCTGGTGACCATCTATAAACTCACTTGGGGGGACCAGAAGGGTTTGGGAGAAACCTTGTTTCCCCTAGCACCCCCTGGCATAACAAGGAATAATAGCCACAAGTTGTTGAAGAGTAGGTTTAGATTAAACATCCATAAGAACTACTTCACAGTTAGGGCAGCTAGGATCTGAAACCAACTTCCAAGGGAAGTGGTGCTGGCTCCTACCCTGGCGGTCTTTAAGAAGAGGCTTGATGCCTACTTGGCTGGAGTCATCTGAGCCCAGTTTTTCTCCTGCTCAGGCTGGGGGTCAGACTGGAAGATCTACAAGATCCCTTCCGACCCTACTTCTATGATTCTATGATTAGGGAGGTCTGCCTGCATCATCCCAGGCTTTTCCCCGCTGGCTGCTCAAGGGTTGGGAGTGTTGCCAGATGGCAGCCCCGGGCTAGCACTCTGAGGCAAGCGGGGTGTGTACAGTGCATGCATCTGTTGATGATATGGAGCTTTTTAATCTCCTTCCCTGCTTCTTTATAGTATCTGCAGCAAACTGACAGGAAAGCAAGCCAGCAAGGGGGTGATAACAGTGTTTATCACCTCATCAGCAAAACAATAGCCTCTCTCCATTAGTTCCAGCACTTCTTAAACAGCTGTTTCCAAGGAAGGAATTACAAGCTGACCTGTTGATTAGCTCCACAAACCCTTAAGCGAACACTGTTCTGTCTGGCTGTCCCAGTGAAATTGGAGACACAGACCTCTCAGCATTAGCTAGCATACCACATGCCTAGGGGCCGTAGGGCTGGGGTCATAGTTTCATAGTTTCTAGGGTCGGAAGGGACCTGAGTAGCGACTCCCTGCCATGGCAGAAAAGAGTACTGGGGTCAAATGACCCCAGCAAGGTGTACATCTAACCTCCTCTTAAAGACCCCCAGGGTAGGAGCCAGCACCACTTCTCTGGTAGGGTCCATGCTGTGAAAAATGGGAGGGAGGTCCCCGCTTGAGCAGAAAGGGGGAGTGGGGCAGAGGGAAGCCAAGCAGACCTTGGTACTGCAGACCTTGGCAGAGGGAAGCCAAGCAGACCTGCTGTACCTGCAGTCTCTGCCAGAGCTCTGGCCAGGGAGCAGGGGGACAGGGCCAGCTTTGCTGTCTGGAGCAAAGAGCCCAGCCCAGAGAGCATACTGGGATGTTGGGGGAGTCTGGTTTAACTTAAACCAGCAAAGGTTCATCTTAATCCAGATGGTGTGTCAGACCAGCATGGTTAATGCACTTCAACTTCTGTAATCAGCAGTGTGCAAAGAAGTGATGATCACATTGAGCTATATTTGACTTCTCCAGTCTGAAAGACCAAGTATCTAGTGATAGCTGCACTGACTGGGAGTGATCCTTAATATGACTCTGGAGTGAGTCTCATTAAAGAATGTCCAGAATTTTCACCGTTTCCAGCAGAGGTAGGATCTCCTGGGGTAAACAACACTTCTCATTGGCTTCCATAGAACATTTCCATATTTTCAGCATGCAGTTTGTCACTTTTGGAAAAAAATTCTTAATAAAATATGTACATGTTCATGATGATAACCAAAAACCACATTAAATATACCTTAGTTCTACGATTACTTGTACTGCGACAGTTGTTGGTTGCTCCAAAACAAAAGCAAGAGGTACAGCCCTTGGGATTGAAAGGATCCAGATAAAATGAACCTTGACGGCAAATACTACATTTTACACCTTCAACATTCTCCTATTAAAGAAAAATGAAAAGAAGTTTGCAAAAGTTTTCAAATGTTTCTGGTGAGTCTCCCAAAATAGCCTGCACATAAAACAAAGTTTCTGCAACAACATTTATTTAAATAATTATAAAATACATGATAATATAGATTTAAAATTGTTATTTATGGCCTTCTTGCATACCTAGTATTCCAAATGCAGATGAAATGGCCTCCTTTGGAAAGGTAACTTCTGCTCTAGTAACTTATTCCTAACTTCACCTTTTATATATACACAACAGGTCTGCTTTCTAACGTATGACCCAAATGAACACTACCAGTGCTGCTGGAGTACATATAAAACATATTAGACTGAAGTGTAACAATGACAAACTATGTTAAATTGTGAGACATCTTTTTCAACTTAATCTGCAAAAAGATGTAGTGGAATTACTATATGGCACATTATTGAGTAATGAGTATTAGTCAGGTCCAGCTCTCAATAAAACTAAGTGATTTCCCTGCCAGAATCCTCATCTTGACTTTTCCAAACCTATACTTGAAAAGGATACTTGTGAAAGTTCACATTTATAGGGCTTAATTTATGCAAATCACAGCAACAGAAAACTCTACGGATCCATGTGATGAAATGTCAACCTACACCACGTGGCAAAAAACGCCTGAAGCCTGACTGAAATAAAAAAAAAAAGAAACATCTGCAAAAAGCAGATTTATTTCAAGTACATATGGTTTCAGAGCAGGTATGTACTGAAATAATGTCATATCTTAATCCATTGCCCAAGTGTTTGCTGCTCTGTGAAACTAATTAAAATTAAGTGCATTTTTAAAAATTCTTTAAATTCTGTGCAAATGTTATGAGGCTTTTTGCCATAATTATATTTGATTCTTATGTATGTTCTGTAAATGGCAAATTTCTGTTACTAAAAATATGAAGCAGGTACTGATGTGGAAACTTTACAAAGCTTCAAGTAACTTGATTTAACTGACCTTGCAAAGACAAACTCCCATCTGTGGATCACAAACATTTGGCTCTGTTCCATCTCTATTACAGTTACAGGGAACACAATTTGGAAAATCATAAGAACCAGGAGCACATCGGTCACACTGTCGCCCTGTTATTCCTGCCCTGCATCTTTATTGACAAAACAAAACACAGGAACATTTATGTTTTAATGTGTAGGGAGAAGGTGTCACAGAGGTGGGGAAAAAAGTAAAGCATAAAGCAGCTGGATTTGAAGTGAGCCTCTGATCATTAAATAAATGCATCACCCTTCAGGAACAGCAGCTGCAGGCAAGTACTCTTCTCTAATTTGAGTCATCAGAAGTGCCTGCCAGCAGACTTTGAAACATAACCAGAACATGAGACTATAAAGAACTTCCTTCTACCTTGTGGCTACTAATTCAGTCTCTGGAGTGGACCTGCACAGTGTGGTGAAGCACCTGAACCTACAGAAATGTGGATCCTGTGACTTACCTTCCCCCCCGTCACTAAACTCCATGCTAACCACCACCTACCACAGTCTTCCTCTACAACCCTAATACATTATTTCAGAGACCAAATGTTCTTTGTAAAGTAAACCCCCAATATCTTTATCTTAAGAGTCTATCTGGGCTGAAACCATTTTTAAAACCCCTTGGCAAGCAGCAATTAAATTCCTCTGGCTCTCAACAACCAACATTTGTCACAATCTCTAGGCATGTTGCCCACATATCCAATAACAGTAAGTAAATTTACATAAAGAATTAGAACTTTGGACTTTGCTACAATCCACAGAACTAACATTTCAATGAGAAGGAAATGGCTAACCAGGCTCTTCAGTGATTAGTGTTCTGCAGAGAGATCTGACAAATCATTAGGTTTTGCCTCAAAATGAATTTGTCTACAAAATTTATTTTCATTAGCTTTTCACTACTTGGGCCCCAAGTAAAAAAAAAAAAAAATCACAATCACAGCCAGATAACCCAGAAAAATGTGTTACTTCTTTGGCAAAATGAAGAGTTACCCTGAATTTATTTCAAATAAAAGGAGTTTCCCTAATAAAACCTGTTAGATATACAGTTTCATAAGGACATAGAGGATACAGCTTCCCATTTTGTCCTGAGGTCAATCATGTTGGTATAAAAAGGGCTATAACTCCAGGTACAGAATTTTGGATTCAGAAAATGAAGTGATTCAGAAGATTCAGAAATGGTATATAGGGACTAACCCAGATCACGGTTTCACAGATTTCACAGAAACTGCAACATCTGGGGTTGCCTGCAAAATCCAGGGTCACCCATGAAATCCACAATAAAACCCCACCAAAAACTAAATAAAAAAAACCCCTTAAAAATAATTTTTTATTAAGTCTTCCCCTCCTGAGCAGGCCCACCTGGGACAGGAAGGCTTTGACTGGCAAGTCGGCATAAAAAGGGCAGTAGACAAGCTGGCAGCTGCCCCACCTCCCTGCTCTGGCCTCACTTGCCGATCAGTGCCAAGGGGTGGGGCTACTGGGAAATCCCTGCTCTTTGTGCTGTGACAAAGCCACAAAAATGGTTCTCTCTTGCCTTGAGTTAAGTAGGTCCCTAGTGATATATGTTGTTACTTTATAAAACTTAAGGCTCTGTTAAGAAACTCCATTATGGGTTGGAAAAGCTCAGACCCATTCTTGGGAGCAACATACAGAATTGACAAATCAAATTCAGCTGCCTTTGAACACCTGTATTCCACCAGCACTTATATCAGAGTTAGGAAAAATACCCTACTGCCTATTAAAGGAGTCATGCTTGCCTTTAGGAGCTCTTATCTTCCCGGGGAAATGAAAAGAACTGTGACAATGGTAGGACCGACAACCATTAGCATTTAAGAGAATTCTCTACAGTTGTCTTTCGTACAACCTAAATAAGAGGATAGATCTAAGGAGTGTACTCTCATGTCAGCGAACGGATATTAAGCATATATGGCCTAATTTCAAAGGTGCTTAGCCCCTTCACCTGCCACAGAGCAATATAAACTGCTTATATAACACCTTTCATCAGCATTAAAAACATTACTTGGGCTTCATAGCACCATGTGGGGTAAAAAATTAACAATTTAAGAATATGAAGGGAATGTATCCAGATAAAAGTAGATGTCCTGTAGTCAGAAATTCTGGTTTACAGTCCTGGATCTGCCACTAACTTGCTATGTAATGTTGATTAGGTTTATATGTGCTCTTGAGACCAGAACTGAGAAGCACTCCCCTCCAGCCCTACTTCACACATCTAACACAGAAATGAGGCAGCAAAACTGCCCTCAGGGTGTCCCTTGCTGTCACCACTTTCAAGCACACAAAAGACAAAGATCTGGACAGCAGTGATGGGTTGTGCCCTCAGGTTGAGTTCACTACCTCATTTCCAGGTATGGTGTATGTGAGCTAACATGGCTTGTGAGGAAGCAGTACAGACATGTCCTTTGAGATACACAGGGGTTCAATGATTTACTCAAAAATCACACAGCAAGTCAGTAATCAAGGGAAATAAAGCCCAGGAGTCCCACTCCCACCAACCAGCTACCAGAGCAAACCAAGTTTCAACTAAAAATTTACAGATTCCTTGAGAAACCCATGTTCTAACCATTGGTTAGCATGGGATAAAACTGTATATAGCCACATAAGAATATGTTTCCATCTTCTGCAAAAAGAGAAGTGAACCAAAGCACTTGTAATAATTTTCCAATGCATCAGTAATAAACAAGTTTTGCCCAACAGTGCAAACTTACTTGCACTGCCCATTGTTTTTATCACATACTGGGTTTGCCACATTCACAACTCCTTTGCTTGAACAGTTGCAGCTTTCACAGCCAACAACAGGATGGTAGCTGAAGAACTGTTTCTCACATACTTCACATTTGGGCTTCACCGTTTGAGGGGGGCAAATACATTTACCAGTTATGTCATCACAAAGACGTCGACCGCAGTTGCATACTAGGGCAAGAGAAAATGTTTTACAAATTAATTGTATTTGATTTAAACAAATGACTCTTACTCAATGTATATATAAAACAAGACAAGTGTGTGGGGCCTCATTCTTCTCTATATTTTACCAGCATTATGTTTTTGTCACTTAGCTGGCTCCAACAGCTGCAATGGTTTACGTCAGAGGAATTTCAGGCTTGTGAAAACTAGTAACAGTAACTGCAATTTCAAGCAGTAACCTGGAACCTCTGCACTTTTCCTTAAAACGATTCCTCGAGTTCAACACATCCAGTATTGTTTTACATTTTCTGGCACTGTCTGCTAAACACTGACCAAACAATAGTTTTGGTGGACTTGATACCATGTTTTCAATACAATTAATGTATAATATAATATCCAGGAGAGGCAGACTGTCAAGGCTGTGTAAAGTAACTAATTAATCTGTCCATGCTATTAGTTTAATGCCACATATGCTTATTTATGAAAAAGCTGGGGAAAGCTGGGACACAACAGCTGGTAATAAACTTCAGAAAGTTTATTTAATATTGAATATAGAATAAACCATTCATCTCTGGAGGAGTGACTTTACGGACTGTAATAGCAAGTTTATGAACACGCTGGCCCCAATCCAGAAAAGCACTTAAAAGCCTACTTCATATTAAGGACATGAGTTTAAAGTGAATAGGGTTTTTCCTTTGTTGATGCGAAGCAGCTGCTCTGCTCAATCAGAGTTAGATCAATCAGCACCATGTACAATCAAACTCTAATGTGCAAAATGAAGCTGCAGGATGTAATATATAAGATCACAATATACTCATAGAATATACTTACATTTGCAGAATGGAAATCCATAGTAGCCAGTTTGGCATCTACTACACTGACGACCAATAATATTAGGTTTGCAATCACACTGTCCTCCCCAAGGGTTGCAAGTTGGACTAATGGAACCCGCTCTGTGGCAATTACAAGGCAATGCTCCATTGTTGTAGAAAGCTACCAGCGATCTCATAGAATCCTTACAAAATGATGGTGAAGTTACTGGGCTATTGAAATAAAAGTATAAATTATATAAAGAGAAGTTATTTGCCGGGATCTGGAGATGTGTTGTCTATTTATGCATCATCACTGTGGGTGCGCACATACTTCAAGCACTGGCAAGACTTTTTGCCTTAACAATGTGTGTAGGATATACTGTAGCCCCAGCCCTCTTTTATGCAATTAAGAGAAGACATCATAGCAATTTACAAATGTCTGAAGAGCTGGGTAAACAGTAATTGAAGGACCAACTTACCAAACATAGCATCTACTTAGGAGGCTTCCACAATCGCACAATGTCTTGTAAAGTTCAGCACCAAATTGGCTAGTTTGCTGGGGTGGAATTTAGTAACCAACTTCTTTGACAACTGATGCCTTGTCATGGTAAAGGATAGTACCAGAAGAATTGCCAAGAGGGTTTGGATTTCACCTATCTTTCTTGCAGAGTAAATTCATACTTTTTTTTCCCCGCGATGCGCCAGAGAGATCTGCCACTTCAGAGCAGACTCTATTAAATCAAGCCTGCTCTGCATGTGAGATAAGGAGAACTGCGCTGTGCCGTGTGCAGTTGTATAAGTGGTGAAATGCACGTTAGCGTGCATAAAATGGCAGTAATGTGCTTTTGAACTAAAGCATCTCCAAGGTGTTTTAGTTCAAATGTGTGCCGCTGCCATTTTGTCAGTGCTGATGTGCATTTTGCTGCTTATACAACTGCAAGCATCGCAGAGCCAGCACTTACATGTGTAAAAATGCCCTTAATGATAAAGTTTAGATCTCACTGGGCACATCTACATGAGACACTGTCTGCGCAGTAGCCTGACACTACTGCGCAGTAGCACTGCATGGCAAAAAACATGCCAAAATGCTACTGTGCAGTAGTGTTACTTAAATGGCATTTGCCAGCACTACTGTGCTGTAACTTTGGTTACTGTGCATTTATTTAGTACTTGTATTATATGTAGAAGTACCAAATAAATAAGCAGCAACCACTGTGCAGTAGCCTCTCACGTAGACGCACCCACTGTGAAATAGGGAGAAACCTGGTCAGGTCCTTGATTAATCTCAAGATGTTTACATGAAAAAAATATGCGCTGCCTATGAACCAGGTGGACCAAGATAGTCTCGAGGTGAACTCTGACAGACTTATGGAAAAGTCTGCAGGCTTTAGCTCTAGGAAGAGTTCTAATGTAACTGCGGTAGAAGACTAGCCAAGGCTAAGGTTTTCTGCCTGAGACCAGCTGAAAAATGTGGTCCACTTAGCTAGGTAAGCACATCATGTGGAATCCTTCCTGCTATGTGAAGCATTCTCCCTCTGACCTGGGAAATGAGATCTGAGACCAGTGACAGAACCTTGCAGTTCTTCACTGACATCAGCCAAATGACTTAGTACCAAAACTGTCTCAGCCACTCAGGGACTAAGCTGATTCTCTGGACTGAGCTCTGTCTCCTCTCGCAGCATGCTTGTAGGATCAAAGGTTTGGGCAGGAAGGCTTACAGGAGGAAAAGACTGAGAATCAAAATACCAATACCAGTAAGAGAGTCAAAATTAAAGCATGTGTGACAGGAGGATCTGAAAGGAGACAAACTGTACCAAAGCAAAAGTAGGCTAACAAAACAATATTCTCTCTTTCCTTTTGCTTAAAGAGAAGGAGTAATAAATAAGTACATCCCTAATGAAGCAGTACTTTGAAAGGAAGACCTCTAGCAGGTATGTAAGCTACAAAAAATGGCTGAAGAGTTTTCCAGATCTAACCAAGGCTGTTGAAAAGAATTGCTAAGTAGGAAGTTTAAACTACCCTTTAATCCCACAGCAGAAGGCACAAGGAGGGGTGAGTCTACAATGCATTTGACATTGCAGTGGAAAAACTTATTTTAACCAGTGCCTGAAACACATGCATATCCATAGTGAGGAGTTTCACATAGATAATCACACAAAGAATAATACCTCACTACTTTCTGTAGTGGCTTAATTAAAAGTCCTCTCTCTAAAATATGTCTCTGGAACAACAGCAATATATAAATATACATGCATGAAAATACTTGAACTGGTCCAAAAACCCAGTTTATCCAATACTTTTCTTCCAAAGAAGTACATGTATACAAAGAAAGTACCTGGTGACTGACATTTTAGAAATATGAAAGATAGACAGCAGCAATTTTCTGTTTCTGTACACTAAACAATAACATTCTTCCTTTAGACTTGATTTACAGTGTGAAGTCACGGAGAGCTATAGGGCAATATTTTAATTCCGCATAGAGATTTAATGGTCCAGAATCAGTTATGTAATACATACCCACATAGCACAATGACACAATTTTTAAGAGCTGCATTATGAAATAGCAATAACAACAACTTGTCACTCTGTAAAATGTTCATCGTTTCAGAAAGTGACGCTTACTCAATATAAAAACTGTTTCCTCCACATTGGTTGATAAAATCAAATGACTTGTCCACAGTTCTTATCTGAAGAATGTTAGGGCTGTAGCTATCTGCCGGAATGACTAAAACATGTTCCTTAAAACAGCAAGAAAATTCGATTTAATATTTCATATAAAAACAGAAGCAATAAACTAATATATTTATATATTAAAGTGTACTTCCATTCTCTACTTGGATTTCCTATAAAACACTAAGAGACAAATCTAGCTACCCTTTAAATGGGTAAATAGCACTTAGAGGACTAACATTTACAGAGAGTTAGGGTGTTGTTACATATTATCTTTCACACTTGTTAAGGGCTCTTGAATTAGGAATGTTCATGCATTAGGTCTGGAAAACACAGAATACCTGAGCCTGTCACAGACAGTTCTCTTCCAGAGAGGATTATCTCTAATTTTGGGCAGTTCTTGCTGCAGACCTGTTAGATTGCTCCATGGGGCCAGGACAAGTTGGAAACAGACCTCCACTATCCCAGGAGGCCCTGCTCCCAGCCTTCCTTACATGGACACTATCCTGCCACAGAATGACAGCAGAAATGGCAGCTGGGGGAGCCCTAGAAGTAAGGATTCTTCCTCCCTTCCCCTCCACCCTGGGGCTTCCTCATTCCCCACCCCTCCAGTCCCTTGGAGGTCACCCCCACCACCACCCCCAGTCCCTCAGGGTTCACTCCCTGCCCCGCTAGTGTTGTCCTGGGGGAGTAGACAGAGAAGGGGAAACCATCTGCTTGCTGCCACCACTACTGCTCTCCAGGCTTGAGACAGTGGTGGTGATGGCAGTGGCAGAATGGTTTCCCTTTTTCTGTCTGCTTCCCCGGGACAATACCAGCAGCCACAGGAAAGTGGAGAGTTGCAAGGAAGCTGGGGGGAGTTGGGGGTGGCAGGAAGCAGGTGTTCAGAGACTAGATTCTGGCCCTGGGATGGAGGAAGGGGGTCAACGGGCCTGATCTAGGCTGGTAGGGACACAATCCAGGCACATAGGGGCTGGTGGTTCTGATTAGAGCTGGCAGAGACCCAATCTGGACCAGCAAGGACCCAATCTTGGCAGGCAGGGGCTGGCAGGCCTGATCCAGGCTGTGGGGCCATTCCTGGAATATACAGTACCCTGGAGAGCAGGTGAGCAAGACAAAGATGGAGTTAACTCCTAACCACACCTCACCAGTCCTCCAGGAACAGGATGGAGCAGTGCATACTAGAGAGGATATTAAATCTTAATGTGTGACTGCTCAAAGCATGTGCTAACTTTAACACAGCCTAATATTCCTTAGAGTAATTGTAATGTCTAACTACACTCTTACATGTCTTCCTAGATGGAACAGGACTGCAATAGGGCACAAACAGATGGAGTGGTTCCTTTCCGAGTAAAACCAGCTTAACTCCTTGTCCTTTGGAGCAGAGTGGATTCCTGCTGATTATGTCCTGAGGGACAAGGCAAGTTGCACGGGGAAGTAGGATCTAAAATCTGAGTGTGGCCCTGAATGCCTATGCGTTGCTGAAGTTAACTGCATAAGTGCTCTTTACCTGTCTACTGACAGAAAGTGGATTTGGGTCATATTTGGACCAAAATATGGGAAAATATGTATTCCCCAATATCACAGGTTCTTATTTTTGGTTCTCTCTCTCTCTAAACAAATAGCAAATGTAAAAAGAATACTACCACACCCATACATTTAACAAACATACCAAAACCAATGTTTTGCCATTGGGAATCTTCAAAGTAACAGAGACGTCAGGTCCAGGAATGTCAAGTTCTATTTGGTTTTCTGCAATCACCTGGTCTCGACAGCCAAATGCATGAGGGCAGAACAAAGCATTGACAAAACCTAAAAGAAATGTTAAGGTCTAGTGTGCTAAACTGCTGAAAAGGGGAAAAAGTTAAATTAATACAAGGGGCTACTAACCTGACCAGGGACGTCCCCCATCCACAAGTACCTCCACAGGAAATGTTGGATGGTCTGGCTGATAAAAATGTATAACAAATACATATCTGCCCACATGTGGCACTCTGCCACTCAAGGTAATCTGGTTCTGGAGAAAGAAAATCAGCTACGTTTATGCATTTGTTTTGTGAATGCATTGTCATTATGTTCTAGGCCAGTTGCAATGAAAGCTGACAAAGCACAGAACCTCTAAGGAGTAGAAGGGCCTCCTCCAGGATCAGTCCCTATGTTAACATCCTCAGAGTGATTATATTCCATTTTCACAATCTGTGAAATTATTATACTATGTTTAGAATTAAGCTTGGTTCCAATTCTTTTGTTTCTACTCTGCACTTTTTCCACTGGGCATAACATATCTCCATATTTTGGCTGTAAAATATCATTTAAGTTTAGTTTTCATGTTGTGCTCAGTCTTCTTAACTACTCACAATAGACTGTGTTCCCTAGAAACAATAACATTCAAAATATGAACTACCTGTACCGATGTCAAGGTTACTCCTTTAACTGTGTTAGCAGAAGGTAAAGGAGCACTCAATGGATCGTATAGTACATTTCTCTGCACTTCTGAAATTTTCCCATCCCTGAGTGCGTCCAAAAGCAAGGCCATTGGCGGAGTTTCATACACTGAGGGAATGCATGAAGCACTAAAAATAGAATTATATTAATTATTTGTGGGGTGGGGAAAATTTCTCAAGTAAAATAAATAGAAATCAGGCATGGTGGTAGAAGTTAATACATTAGAATGTGAACACTTAATAATGAAATATAACTAATGTCACTCTTTGGGATTCTACATGATTGATATTGATTAAGCAAAAACAAGATTATTTTCAGTGAATTAAATCAATGTAAATATAATAGTTGTATTTACTCAAAACTATCATATGATACATAGGTTAACTGTTAAGGATTTGTGAAACAAGATGCAAATATAACCAGTGGTGTCTTAACAATATAAAGTAAATTTTAGCCATCTAAGCAAGTCACAAAGAAAAGAATCTAAATTAATATTGAAAGTCCTGATCCTACAAATTTTTGCATATGTGCATGATTGTAAATTTAGAAATATTTCCCCATAAAAAACAATGGGACTAATCATTAGGGCTGTGCAAAGCTTCAGGTACTGATTTGATTCAAAGGAGATTCGGCGCAATTCGGTGGCTGAATCTCCAAATCTGAATTGAATCAGGGGACCAGTTAAAAGGTCTGAATCGATTCAGAAAAGATTCGGAGAGCTTTGGTGATTTGGGCAGTCCCTGCTGGCTGCAGCAGGGAGCTGGACCTGGACTCCATGCTGGTAAGTAGGAGGGAGGGGAGGGGAGGCTGGAGGAGGGGGGAAGGGACCATGGGGGGACCTCTGCCAGGCCCCCTGGCACCCCCAAGCTCCCCCTTGAACCCTGCCCACTGTCTCCTCCCCTCCCCCCCATAGCTGTCCTGCCCAGCCCCAGCCCCAGTTCCTGGTTGTTTAAAAAAAAACAAACCCCTATTCACTGGCTGCTGCCAGGTGGAGGGGGGCATCCCCACTGCCCCCCACTGCATGACAGAGCCCCCCCACGTGGTGTGGGGTAGTGAGGGGCAGCAGGAATCCCCGCCCCCGCCTGGCAGCAGCCGGTAAATAGGGGCTTTTCTTTTCACAGAGCCGGGAGCTGGGGCCAGCTGGGGCTGGGAGAGCGGGAGCAGGATGGGGCCTGTGCGATTCAGAGATGCGGCTGATATAGCAGCAGCTGAATCTCCAAATCAGATTCAGCTGAATCAATTTGGGACAGTGATTCAAATCACCGAGTCAAATCACTGTTCCCCGAATCGGCTGAATCCAAATCTGAAGCAAATACTAGCTGTTCACAGACCTGCTAATCATAGATTTAAAAGCCAAGTACGAATTCTGCCTAACTGTTTGTTGAAACAAAGATAAAGAATATGAACAACATATCTCCACAGTGGAAACAATATGTTAAATATCCATTTTCTAAGTACATTTACTTTTGACCCAAAAATTGTATTTATGGCTGTAAGTGAAAATTAACTGGATTTCAACAGAGTATTTATTCACTTCTTGTGACAATCATCAATCACTGCTCAAGAACAGCCCAGAACTAGAATGGCTGGTGGGTTTCAGGCCCAGAGCTGAGGTGCCTTTGCCAGGCCTGTGCGGGAAATCTTGCAAAACATCTGCTTACAATATGAATAAACTGTGCCAATCTCTCCATTTTGTAAACAATAAACCCAATCATAAAATTAAAAATAAAGCCAGCTAATAATGTCTTTTTAAAAGAACAAAACCATTCAAGTAAATGATTTATGTTGGAACAGCAGTAAGGATGAAAATTATAAAAAGCAATGTATATTCACAAAACCACAAATAAAAGGTACAGACACATAATTTCACCTGCCTTATTTTATGACATATTTTAAGCTGGCCAGCTACACTTTTCATTGGGCAAACAGCACTGGGAAAGCCTCTACCATAAGATGCGCAGGGGCCTCCAGTAGAAGCCAGAAACCCCTCCCTTCCAGGGCAGCAGCCATCTTATCAAGCCACACACCCTCCTAACCCTACATATCTTCTTCTTGCCTGCCCAATGGCTCATCTTCAAGAGGAAGGCTGGAGAAGGAGTCTTGGAAATGCTGGGCCCATGGCCTTGTAGTTGGAACACTTTGCTGGAAAGCAGGAAGTGTATAGTCAAACCTCATCTGGGTGACATGGGCCTAGACAGGTCTTCCCCTCCTCCTCCCCTTCCTCCTGGCCAAGTACCCAAGCAGTGCTCTACTGAGCTAAAAAGTGGGAAGTGCTTCCAACATTTCATTTCCCACAGGTATGTGTCCAAGCTGATTCTACTTCAGGGCAAAATAAAATCCTAAACCATGTATGAGTGCCAGCAATTGTAGTTAGGCAGCTAGAATTAGTACCAGGTGTAATAATCTAATCCCTCCAGGATAAACAAAATTGGAAATAAATGCTGTGCACTATGTGGAAACCAAAAAAAGGTCATATGTTAGATGTTTTAAAAGGTCTTAAATGCCAAGTATCTTGATATTATTCCTGTATTTGAAAATCATTGGATTTAGTCACCAATTCCTTTCTACCATCCAAAAAAATTGATTATAGCTTTTCTCACTTTAATACCCTATTACATTGCTAAAATATCAGAAAATATCTGAGAACTAAATTCACAAAGCTGACTTAGGCATTGCAGCTTTATTTTATATCAGTATACACACAGATCTATACACACATAGCCATGTTTTCCTTAAAGCTATACCATAAGACAGTGCAGACAGCCCAGGAACCTGCCAGTGACGGTATTAACTAAATCCTAAATAAAGACCGCATAGATTAACACAAAGACTTTATCTCTTTATCAAGCACTACCCATAAATATATTGGCTCAGGATCAGCTGTGTGTCACAGAACAAAGTTTGAGTCATAAAGGCAATAAAATATTACTCTATACATATGTCTCTCTTTCAAGGTCTTCAGGAAGAATGGAGGAAAGAGGCAGGCAAATTACCTTTGATTAAGAGAACTTTGATAAGTAGCTATGCAGCGTACTTCAAGATCCACGTATTCTAGAGAAAATTCTTCAGCTGATATAATACAGATTTTGTGCTGAAAAGCAAACAATAGTAAACAGGTATGAGTCAGTTAATACTCTTACCCTTTTAGTCAGCTGCATATAAATCGTAACGTTGTTTCCTCGCACATATGCAATATGACAAAAACTGGGGAAAAATGTTTGGACCTGTGGTTAGGGCTTTTTAGCAGGAATTTGATTTCTGTGCCTGACTTCTCTAACTATAATGTTGAGAAGATATTACTTCCCCATATACCCAGTAGGATTGTGAAGACACATGTAGTAATGAAATCAAAAAGTACCCAGGACAAAACTCTTCAGTTATGCGGCCAATGAGCACACAGGACAGGTTGAGAGAAAAGGACATAAAGACATAATACCCTCACTTGCAGTCGTATGCCCTTTTGGACACTAGGCTAGGGATAAAAATTACACATAAACCAGTATAAGTGATCAGAAACCAGTTCAAACTTGTAACACAACAAAAGTCAGTGCACATAAAACACTTTCAAAATGTCTGAAACTGGTTTAAGATAAATCTGTGTGGGTGTAGTATCAGATTTAACTGATTTAGGTTAAATTGGTTTATTGAACTGCTGTCCCAGATCTCTTCCAGATTCAAGTTACCTCATAGACCCTCAGCTTCCCAAGACACTTTGCACCTCCCCCACAGGGTAGCTGCAGGGTAGGCAGGCTAACCTTGGCCCAAGGTGTCTGCTCCAGCTAGTGCCCACTAGCTTCTTCCCTAAGCCACTGCAGGCACGTGGCTGCATTTCCAGAATCAAAAGTGAATGTCTATTCACTTGCTTATTGGTTCAATCTATGCAGCTTAGACTATCCTGCGAAGACTGAATCATTTTAACCTCAGGCCTTCTCGCTGTCTGTACTTAGCCTAGATATACATATAAGCTCTATTTCAATAGGGCTAAAGTATCACTCTTGTGTATTAAGAGCTTGTCTCTAGGCAAAACTAGAGCAACCTGACTTAAGTTTTTCATTAAAAAACTAATAAAAATATGTAAAGGATGTGTTTGTACATGAATTACCTAAAAAGGAAGACCAAAATACCCTGATGTGCAGTAAGGTAACTGCATTTGAATAATGAAAAACAACTTTATAGGAGGATGACACCTTTGCTTAATGTGGTGAAAAATAAAGCTTAAAAGAAAATATTAGGACAGTGTTTTAGGATTTACTAATGGGGTATGTGAGGCCTTCTAAGTAGATACAAGGCAGAGAAATAAAATCCTTGTTCACAAGCAAAGAGTCAGCTGCAGATGTCTACCTTGGTTGGTAAAGATGGAAGGAAACACAGCTAGTGGTGGAACAGGGCTAGGCTCAGCTGCTTTGAACTACACCTTTAGGGGGAACTAGTAAAAAAGTGAACTGTAGACATTAGTCACTGTCTGGATTTGGACACCTCATTCATATCACTATGGGAGGAACAAAAACAGAGTACAAGAAACTCTGAACTCTGATCACATAACTACTGTTTGCATTTACTATTTGGACCAGCCTTTGAATTAAAAAAATGGGAGTGGCTTCTCCAGTATCTCTCTTCCCTGTAACCTGATTTGTCAGGCTCTTCAGCTCACAAACTCCAGAGCATTAACTGCATAGCAAAGGCAGCCCATCCTTCCACTTGATTAACTGCTAATGAATTTTCTTCTTACATTTAGTATTTGGAAATCACATTTCCTGCATTTAAAGAGAATATTCAAAAGTATGGGGCAAGGTCTGTATTTTTTGTTCTCAGAGGAGTTTGCATTCTAAATCAGTACAACAGAAGTTCATGTTAGTCCATATCTTTTGTCTATCAATCATGATAGCATGGGAATCACTGCTGAGAGAGAACAGATATTCCATACGGTCTTAATTAAGTCTGAATAATGCCCTACAACAAGAGTAAACAAAGAAAGTGTCATCCTGTGCTGCATACAATAATTTGTGGCTAGATTCTTTTGTTATTCATACTACTTTCTTGGAACTGCTTGTGATTACACTCTGGATTTTAATGAGCTGTATAGTCAAAATTGTCCCTAAAATCGGAAACATAAGAAACAACTTGGAAGTAAAGTCAACCCGGAAAAAGAACATACATATGACCAAAAGATGGCAGTGAAGGCTTTCTACTTCTAATTACAAGTTTTCAAAGGCTGTTTCAAAAGTGAAAGCTTGCAAGGCCATGAGATTTTGAGAAAGCACTGGAAAAATCTCATTAAGATGTTAAAAAAGGTCAAAAAGTAGGGGAGAATAATAAGTGATACCCTGATAAAGTATAAAAGCTACTAGAAGAGGTTTCCTTTAACTGTACTTGCAGAAAAGGGAAATTTGGTAACTGAAACCAGGCAGAGGCATGCTGGTGATGCCTTTGCCAAGAAAGGAAAATGCTTTTGCTTCAGTTTGATAGTTATATGCATCTTAGCAATTCTCAAAGCCTAGGGACAGAAATTACACACAAACCAGAATAAGTGGATAGAAACTGGTTCAAACCTGTAATATAGAAGTTCAGTGCAAATAAACCACTTTCAAAATGGTCAAAACAGGTTGAAGATAAGCTTGGATGGATGTAGTATCAGACTTAACAGATTTAGGTTAAACTGGTTTACTGAACTTCTGTCCCAGATCCCCTCCAGATTCAAGTTAACTCACCATCTGCTCCAGGATGCTTTGCACCTCCCTGTGAACTTTCTTTCACAGTGTGGGAGGGCTGGTCTTGGCCCAAGTAGGGAGGCATACTCTAGTACTCCTTGGTTTCTGGCCTGGTCACTTCAGGCATTTTCAGAATCAAAAGTGAATGCGTGTTCACTTGCTTACCAGTTCAATCTATGCAGTTTAGGGCAAGTGTAGACAAATCGGAGGCCCTAAATTCAAGTGATGGATTTTAAAAAACACTGTTTCAAACTTAGGGCTGATTAAACCCCTGTGTCATGCACACACCCCGCTGACTTAACTGTCTCTCTGATGGGGAGGGGAGGGCAAGCTGCCAGCAGGAGGAGTGGTTCCTGGGCTGGGGGTGGGTGAGGCAGTGCTTCCCTCCGGGGCAATGGCAGCCCTCCCGCACAGGCAGTACCCACCTGCTGGCACCTGGCTTGAGCAGTCCTGGGGGGCACTGCAACCACAGAGGGAAGCACTGGGCCCCCGCACAGCTCAGGCAGGCTCCAGGGGCAGGAAAAAAAAAGATCAGACTCACTGCTTTTCTTAGGCAGAGCTGCTTTCCTGGGCTGCTGCCTGGCTTCCTGCAGGGGTGCCTGCAGAACTGTGGAGCTGCATGGAATCCAGTGCTTTGCTCTGCGGCTGTAGGGACAGCAAACTAAAACTCCTCAAAGGGGTTTTAATTTGCTGCACCCCCAGTAATTTAAGGCACATTGTACCACCGAATTTCCTACAGTGGCCAGAATTAATGAGCAATACACTGCCAAGGCATGCAAACACCATTAGAGTGGTACAAAAGCATTTAGCCCACTTTAAAGTGTCACGCACACACGCCTCCTGTTTTGTCTACAAATGGCCTTAGACTAACCTGCAAAGATTGAATCGTTTCAGCCCCAGGATTTTTGACTGCCAGTACTTTGCCAAACTGTATTCTAAATCAGGGGTTAGCAATCTATGGCCTACAGGCCAGATCCAGCCCACAATGCCATCTGGACATGGCCCAAGGACATGGGGTTTTGGTGACGTTCGGGGGGAGGGGTGAAGATACTTTTGCAGCAGTCTCTCTCCCGATGCCGCTGCTGGGAAAAGTCCCACTGCTGGGAGATGACTGAGGGCATTTTCCCTGTGCCATCACTGGAAAGGTGGAGTCCAGCAGAGGGCAACAAAAATGCTTAGGGGGCTGAGGCACATGATGTATAAGTAGGGACCACTGGAATTCATGCTGAAAGTGTACTACATGGTGGCTCCTTTATTCTTGCAGTTTCCCACATACGTCCCCCCATCGCTGATTGGCAGAGGAGCTTGCCAGTTGCCCCTGATGCCTGGGAAGCGAAATCCACAGTTTATAAGATGCTGCAGTATTTGCCTATGGTCTGGTCAGCAGTGAGCCATGGGACCACTGGGGCCCTTCTGCCAATCAGCAGCAGGAAGCAAACGCTGCAGCATATTTAAAACTGCAGTTTTTGCCTCCCTGCTGATCAGTAGCACAGCCCCTCTGACAATCAGCAGTGGGGGAGGTGCATAGGGGAAATTGCAAGATTAAAGGAACCATGAAGCACACTTCCAACATGAATTTCAGCGGTCCCCACTTACGAGGAGAGACTGAGGATACTGGGCTTAATTAGTCTGGAAACAAGAAGACTGGAGTGGGGATTTAATTACAGCCTTCAACTACCTAAAGTATGGTTCCAAAGAGGATGGAGCTAAACTGCTCTCAGTGGCGGCAGATGACAGAACAAGGAGCAATGATCTTAAGTTGCAGCAAGGGAAGTTTAGGCTAAATATTAGGAAAATCTCTCTCACTAGGAGGGTAATAAAGTACTGGAACAGGATACCCAGAAAGGCTGTGGACTCTCCATCCTTGTAGGTTTTTAAGACCTGGGCAGTCAAAGCATTAGCTGGGATGATGTAGCTGGGGATGCTTGGACATGGTCCTGCTTTGAGCAGGGGGTTGGACCAGATGACTTCCTGAGGCCCCTTCCAATCCTAATTTTCTGTGATTCTGTTCTATGAAAAGTGGGAGCTGGGTCCTAATGCCCACTCATCCACATCTGAAAAAAAACTGAGTCAATCCAGCTGGCAGCTTTAGAAGGTTGCTGACCTTTGTTATTAAATCATCAACCCAAACAGCTAAATCACACCCCTAAATATTCAATGTATAAAACACAAACTTTGAGGAAAGGGTCTTTCTTTCCTGCCTAAGAAAAACATTTAGAATAAAAGAAAGCCACTTACCAAAAGAAAATTTACTGATGATGCCATAAGATGTAACCTTGCATCAGTTAGAAGGTCAAAGACTGCAATGCGATTCATATTATCAACCACCACACTACGACAAAGAAAGCTGCAGGAGAAAGTAGAATTAAAAATTAGTCTCTCTTTCATGCTTTTTTATTTCCCATGCTGATGTCCATTGTTTGAACATACCAGCTATTCACCTAGACAAAAGGCAACAAATACCTTTATCAACAGATAAGACCAGATAAAGAAAAGGGGAGAGGAGCCACATGTAAGACAGTACTTTAGTGTACTGTATCCAGAACTGAAACCTAGATTCCTGTTCATGTCTCCACTTGAACAGTCATTGTAAGCAGACTGAAAAATTCCACGTCTTTTTTATGTATTTTATGCCATGTAACAGGATAGATAACAAAAAAACTCAGGTACTTGGTAAATACATTTTAAAGTGCCACCATTCTTCAGTGGTAAAGAACACTGCTGCTTTCTAGAACCAAGCACCCTACAGAGGCCATGTGATCTTTGATATTAGTGGTAGAGCAACATGAGTAAAAAGAGCAGAATCTGGCCCTACATAGCTAGACTGTGACCCCTAGAAGATGATCAAGTTCAGGATCCTGACAAAAGGAAGAAAGGAGAACAGCAGAGTATGGACCCTGGACTTCAGAAGAGCATATTTTGACTCCCTCAGGGAAGTGATGGGCAAAACCCCCAGGAGGCCACTCTGAGGGGCAAAGTCATCAAGGAGAGCTAATTGTATTTTAAACAAACCTGACTGAGGGTGCAGGAACAGACCATGTGCAGAAAGAATAACAAATATGGCAGGTGACCATCTTGGCTTAGCGGATAACTCTTCAGTGAGTTTAAACACAAAAAAGAAGCTTAAAAGAAATGGAAGAAGGTTGAACAGATGACTAGGGATAGCAATACGAATATTGCTTGGGCATGTAGGGATGAAATCAGGAAGGCCAAAGCACAACTGGAGTTGTAAGGGACATGAAGGATAACAAGGGTTTCTACAAGTATGTTAGCAACAAAAGGAAGATCAGGAAAAGTGTAGGTCCCTTACTGAGCAGGGAAGGCAACCTAGTGACAGATGAGGAGGAAAAGGCTGAACTACTCAATGCCTTTTTTACCTCTGTCTTCATAAGCAAGGTCAGCTCCCAGACTACTGCACCTGGCAGCACAGTTTGGGGAGGAGGTGAGTAGTCCTCAGTGGTGAAAAAACAAGTTAGGTACTATTTAGAAAAGCTGGATGTGTCCAAGTTCACAGAGCTTGATGGGATGCACCTGAGGATGCTGAGGGAGCTGGCCAATGTGATTGCAGAGCCACTGGCCATCATCTTTCAAAACTCTACAGATATCAGGGGAGGTCAAACAATTTGAAAAAGGCAAATATAGTGCCCATCTTTAAGAAAAGGAAGTTGGAGGATCCAAAGAGCTACAGACTGGTTAGTCTCACCTCAGTTCCTAGAAAAATCAGGGAGCAGGTCCTCAAAAATCCATTTCTAAGCACTTGGGGAAGTAGGTGATAAGGAACAGTCAGCATGAATTCACCAAGGGCAAGTTAAGCCTGACCAACCTGATTGCCATCTATGATGATATGACTGGCTCTCTGGATGTGGGGAGACCAGTGGATGCGATATACCTTGACTTCAGCAAGGTTTCTGATAGTCTCCCATAACATTCTCTCAAGCAAGCTAAGGAAGTATGGGTTGGATGAATAGACTATAAAGTGGAGAGAAAACTAGCTGGATCATTGGGCTCAGAGGGTAGTAGTCAATGGCTTGATGTCTGGTTGGCAACCAGTATCAAGTGGAGTGTCCCACAGGTCAGTTCTGGGGCTGGTTTTGTTCAATATTTTCATCTATGACCTGGAAGATGGCAGAGTGCACCCACAGCAAGTGTTAATGTTCTGGAAGATGGGGTGGAATGGACCCTTAGCAAGTTTGTACATGACACCAAGCTGAGGGAAATAATAGATATGCTGGAGGGTAGTGCTAGGATTCAGAGTGACTTAGACAAATTGGAGGATTGGATCAAACGAAATCTCATGAGGCTCAATAAGGACAAAAGCAAAGGCCTGTGCTTAGGATGGAACAATCCCATGCCTGTTACAGGCTTTGGACCAATTGTCTAAGCAGCAGCTCTGCAGAAAAGGACTTGGGGGTTACAGTGGACAATACACTGGATGTTAGTCAGCAGTGTGCCCTTGCTGCCAAGGCAGCTAACAGCATACTGGGCTGCATTAGTAGAAATATTGCTAGCAGATCAAAGGAAATAATTATTCCCCTCTATTTTGCACTGGTGAGGCCACATCTGGAGTCCTGTGTTGTTCTGGGTCCCCGACTACAGAAAGGACTTGGACAAGTTGGAGAGAGTCCAGCAGAGGGCAACAAAAATGATTAGGGGTAGGGGTACATGACTATTGAGGAGAGGCTGAGGAAACTGGGCTTTTATTTAGTCTGCAGAAGAGAAGGCTGAGGGGGAGATTTGATAGCAGCTACTTGAAGGGCAGTTCCAAGGAGAATAGAGTTAGACTGTTCTCAGTGGTGTCAGATGACAGAACGAGGAGCAACGGTCTCCAGTTGCAGCAGGGGAAATTTAGGTTGAATATTAGCAAAAACTCTCTCACTAGGAGGGTGGTGAAGCACTGGAATAGGATACCTAGAGAGGTGGTGAAATCTCCATCCTTGGAGGTTTTTAAGGCCTGCCTCGACAATGCCCTGGCTGGGATGATCTAGTTGGGATGGTCCTGCTTTGATTCATGGGGTTGGACTATACGACCTCCTGAGGTTCCTTTATGATTCTAAGGACTCACTTCAGCTGTTGACAGTCTGTGATTACTTTTCAAAGTGATTTTCTGAGTATTTTATATTTCAGTACAATTATTCATAACAATCTACCTACAGTTTAACCATTGTAAATGATATAATAATCTACTTTAACCATTGTAAATGATATAATAATCTACCTAGAGTAAATTTTAATTTAAAATGTAAAGATTGTAAATGACAACAATCTACCTACAGTGTCAGCAAAAGACAGTTACTTCTATTGGACAAGCTCTATTAAAAGGCTTGAAGAGCTTTATCTGTATGTTTTGAGCAGGTCCTTAAAGTGTAATATGAATGTACCCAATGTACTATAAATAAATATATAAAACATACCGGAATCCAAAATAAACCAAAAGAAAAAGTTTTTAAATTTCTCTCATTCACTTGGCAGAGCAAACATGAAATCTTACCTCAGAGGCAACCATGTCTTTACTACGTATCCTTCTAATCTCTCAATTAGCATTCATTCTATACCAGGCTTGTAATAAGGCAACTGTCTGCAGTGAAAGGGACCCAAACATTCTGCATACATTTGCCCTTGTGAGTAAATTTATGCATGTTGGAAGGTCTCTACAGTAATGTAACCAAGGGCAGGACGGTGAAAAAACACAAGTGGCTGCTACTGGACCAGCCACTACTCTGCCACCAGCAATGCAGTCAGTCATGCTGCTCCACATGGCAGTATTACCTGGAGCATTCAGTTGTTATGTTACACTTCTGGGTAGGTCACCAGGGAATAAGTGTTTCCAGGACCTAGTTTGTATCATCTACTACTAACACCGGCTGAAGTTAATTATAGGGTGGCCTTGGGTCTACCATGATCCGCTGGCTGGGAAATTGGCTCCGTGGTCAGACCCAGAGGGTTGTAATTGATGGCAGTTACTCATCATGGTGTCCTGTGACCAGTGGGGTCCCCCAAAGCTCTGTCCTTGGACCCATATTGTTCAACATCTTCATTAATGATGTGGACATTGGAGTCAGGAGTGGACTGGCCAAGTTCGCCGATGACACCAAACTTTGGGGCAAAGCATCCACGCCAGAAGACATGCGGGTGATCCAGGCTGACCTGGACAGGCTCAGCAAATGGGCAGATGAAAACCTGATGGTGTTTAACACCGAAAAATGCAAGGTTCTCCATCTTGGGAAGAAAAACCTGCAGCATCCTTATAGGCTCGGCAGTGCTATGCTTCCTAGCACTACAGAAGAAAGACTTGGGGGTCACCATTGACCACAAGATAAACATGAGCTTGCAATGCAATGCCGCAGCTACTAAAGCGACCAAAACGCTGGCGTGCATCCATAGATGCTTCTCATGCAAATCCTGGGACGTCCTTCTCCCCTTGTACTTGGCCTTGGTGAGGCCGCAGCTGGAGTACTGTGTCCAGTTTTGGGCTCCACAATTCAAAAAGGATGTGGAGAAGCTTGAGTGAGTCCAGAGAAGAGCCACACGCATGATCAGAGGTCAGGAAAACAGACCTTAGGACGAAAGGCTGACAGCCATGGGGCTCTTTAGCCTGGAAAAGCGCAGGCGCAGGGGTGATCTGATGGCCACCTATAAGTTTATCAGGGGTGACCACCAGGATCTGGAGGAACATCTGTTCACCAGAGCGCCCCAAGGGATGACAAGGTCGCACGATCATAAACTACCACAAGACCGTTTCAGGCTGGACATAAGGAAGAATTTCTTTACTGTCCGAGCCCCCAAGGTCTGGAACAGCCTGCCACTGGAGGTGGTTCAAGCACCTACATTGAACACCTTCAAGAGTAAATTGGATGCTTATCTTGCTGGGATCCTATGACCCCAGCTGACTTCCTGCCCTTTGGGCGAGGGGCTGGACTCGATGATCTTCCGAGGTCCCTTCCAACCCTTAATGTCTATGAAATCTATGAAGTCTACATGTCATATGCCATATACTCCAGTTCAGGAATAGCTTACCTGTTGCACAGCACACACACTCTTTCAGAAGTTACACATACATATTTATATTGTTATAAATAAATACATACGAATCTGGTAACCTAACATTTCATCTACAATGAAAATTTCAGGAAAATCGTCCATCTTTAGGCACTCAGTGGTGAAGCTCCATTGCTGTAAGAATTGGGAGGGATCCTACAGTCAACTGGCTGCTAATATTTTTACTAGTGTCACCTAGATGTGCTTTGAGTTAAATAGGCATAGCCAGTCCAAGCACCTAGCACCAAGAGAACTCTCTCGCATGACAACCAAAGTAAACTGCATTCCCTTATAATCTGTTAGTCTAGAGCAGGGATTCCCAAACTGTGGTACGTGTATCCCTGGGGATACACAAAACCTGACCGGGGTGTACGTGGGAGAAAGTGTGTAATGATTTAATTTTTATTATAATAATAATTGGCATTTAAGGTGTTAAAATATAAACATATGCTGGCAGGGGTACACAGGCAGCTGGCAAATCTGGAAGAGAGTATGCAGTAAGAAAAAGTTTGGGAACCTCTGGCCTAGAGCCTGTTGGCTGTACTAATTGTTCCTGATAAGTTCAACTGAGACAGTGCAACTATCCTGCCACATGGTGGACTCCTCTACACACAGATCATTTTGTGTGAGTACGTGTTCAAAATCTAGGATGCTGTACTTAATAGAGACTTACAATAGCATTCTAAGATGCAAAATTTTGTGTGAATATCCATCTCCCAGTTTGCTATAGCAAATAGTGAGTGCATAGATACCAGGGTACAGAGTGTAGCTTGAGAAGCTAGATTAAAGAGAAAGAATGAAAAAAAAAAGTATGATTCAATGTATGAACAAGTAATACAGAAGATTTAAAACTTCTAGGGGAAAAAAAGCAAATTATACATCAATGTACATTCATATACATCAGAAAGATATCTGTTATTAAAAAGTATATCACACTATTCCCACTGATAATTTAATCATTCTATGATTATTTCTGAAATCCCTACCTGTATTTACAACTATAAATGTTCACTCTGGCTTCCATAACAGGCTCAGGGCTGTTTATCACCACATTAGCAGTGTATAACTGATCATCTTCATTGGCATATTCAAGCACTACTGCGTAGCGACCAACTTGGGGAATGTTCAGTGTCAGCTGTAAATCGATCTATTAGAGGTTGAACAAAAAAATCTGAATCTCACTGAAAACAATCATTAGGTTTATAGAACACTTTACACAAGCTTTACTTGGCTTTGTGGAGTTAAAAGTGTACATAAAAGATTACTTTGCCTACCACCAAACTTGCGGTCATCTTTCGAGTTCTCTCATGCAAATTGTTTGAAAAAAATCTTTTTATTATAATGCTTTGGGAAAGCTGTGTGAAAAATGTAATACAGCTGTAGTGTTTTTCTTTTTGTTGTAAGATGCTGTATAACTGAAGTTATAATCCTAATGCTAAACAGACTTGTTCTCTAACCCCCTGATCCTGTGAAAACGTAAGCATCCACTTCTATTTATCTGATTAGTCACAGTTCAACAGGAATACTTACAAACGTAAGTATATGAGCAACTGGGGCCTATGATATAGGATGTTACTATTTTAGTACACATTTTCAAGAACAAACTGCAGAACAGAACATTAACAGGAGACAAAGCTGGTCATTGTCTTTTGTGTAATTCCCATACAAGTTATTAGATCAAATAAGTTATTTTTTCCCATAATGGTATTGCTGTAATAAAACAATATAGGATAAAACATGACTGTTTTACGGGGTTGATGATGGCATAATTGTTCAGCTTTTTTGGGTTTTTTTTAAATGCCCATGTTAGTAAACTGTGTACACATGCATTTAAGAAAAATTATGAATTAAAAAATTTCCTTTTTAAGCCATGATTTCTGAAAAACTTTGTAATTATTTTGGAAATGATCTGACAGTACCTCATCTAAAACTTAGGGATTTCAGAGAACAAATTCTCAGGAAACTTTTTACCTTCATTAGGTTAAAATATTGACTCAAATCATAGTTTCATATTTGTTGCAGGACTGGTGTAAGAACAGTCAGTACACTGAACTGTATTCTAAGTCCTGATTTTGTGAATCCCAAGTAACTTCACAGAAGCCAAAGGAGCTATTCTGAATTTCCAGCAGAATCTCTCCCAAGAGGTTTCTAATTAGCAATACAGATGTGACTAAAATCAACATCCATTAGTAGGTCTACAAGAATCTGACCTCTCTTCCGTAGATATGCGACATCACTGGATGTTCAGGAGTTGGCTGTTGAACACCTATTTTTCTGTATTCTCCCCCATGCATAAAATATGCTGCCTCTGAACTGAGGACACAGGAAAATCTGTCCAGTGGCAAATGCTGATAAAGTAAGCAGCTTAAAAAAAAACAAAAATAAAAACACAGGAATGACGATGATTACCAACTATAAAATTAAAACAGTAACATTAGAATTACCTAAAATAATTGGCTTATTATAAAAGTGTATATATTAACTTATCTCTTGTAGCACGTCTTGAATAAGTGCAAGGCTCTGTAACTTGTAACTGCAAGATGGATGCTTCATAGTAATCACTAGGTAATAGTACCATGTAATCCTAGGAACAAAGAATGCTCAGACCACGCAAAAGATTACAAAAAGTAAGTAAGTATCTCCATTTTTACAATGAATTGATGGAAAATCAAAATCAGCTTTGTGGCAGAGTCGCTTTAACTGAAGTTTGTTGAATGAGCTTCAGTTAAAAGTACCCACTGCCATTTTGAAACACAGGACTCTGAATACACAAGACACAATGGGCATTTTAATTAGAACGGATCCTGTGAGCTGCTCTAATTAAAAAGCCACAGGCCCCCCAGCCCCCACCCTCCACTCCAGAGCACATATATAGGCAGTGTTATTTGTGGAAAGAGTTTCAAACTGGACTTGAGGCCAACTTTGGATAAGTCACTCAGATTTGGCTAAAATCTGAAGATTATTGATTTTTTATTAGTATTTGTGGATTTTAAAAAATCCAGCCATAGCATATTGAGTTGTATAATTAGTATTAGTTTTATCTCTAGGCATAGTTATGAAGTGTGAAACACAAAATTAAGCAGGTGAAATTCAGATGAGAGAGAGGGGTAAAATGCCAAACTATAACATTGTATTTTTCTTTTTCAAAATAACATTTTCCTGCTCTCCCCTACTGCTGAATTTCACATCCTTTATAAGACTATACTTGGCAACTAACTCTGGACAATTCTATCATTCTCTTCCCAATTCTCAGAAACTACAAGTCCTTTATTTTCCTCATTCATTTGCTTACCAGCAGGACTTCCTCTGCCATGATATTGACAATCCACGTTCCCGGAATAAGTGAGAATGTTTCCGCAAAGCTGTTTCCTGGGACAGTGACAAAAGCTGGCTCCGTGCTGGGTGGGAAAACAATCTCTTTGCTCTGTGTTGCCCCTGTCACAAAAAATGAATTAATAAAAATACTGGGTTATGTCAAATGACTCCATTTTCCCATCCCAGTTCTCAGAACTAATGCTTTCATTCACAAAAATTAGACTTGACAGCAACTGACTAGTACTGCTCTTTCAATACACGTTTGGAATATATTCTACAATACATATTAAGCTATGGATCAATGTGACTATTGTCCTACTCATTCTCATGAGGCTCAGAAAATATGTTCCAGAAAAATCAGAAACATCTCTTTCTTCCTCTGACCACTTGCCAGTTTTGGAAAGCTTTGAAACATTTTCATTGTTTTTCACTGTATCTGTCTCTGCAGGGGCTTCATAAACACAGCAAAAGACCATTCTTGTGGTTTGTTCAGCTGATCCAAAGCAGCAGGTAATAGACATCTTGAGACAGCTGGTTCTCATGAGCTTTCCAGCAAAGTTTGAAAAGTCAGGAGATTCTGACAAGCATCTAAATCTTTTAGTATCTAACACTCAGTTAAAAGTACTTCTGCTGGCAGTTAATGTACAGCAAAAACATAACTGTAGTTTTCCTTCACTGTAAAAACTATAAAGGATTTTCTTTAGTGAAACCATTAGACGGAGACAGGACTTCTCTATGGTTCTCTCTCTCCAGCTGTTTAACACAGTCTATGTTACCTAATATCACAAGAGTCTCCATAGGATGCCTATAGATGTGCTTGTTCACATATAATTAGAACACTCCAGCATTGCCTCACCATTATGCCCCATGCATTTCAAAATGTCCACAGGGACACTTTATGTAAACTTTGTCAAATTAGCTTCAGATAAAACATCCCGTAGCCATTTTGAAATGTGCAGACGCTTAATACACATGATGGTGAGCCATTTTAATTAAAGCAGATGTTCAGGAACTGCTCTAATTAACATGCTCCCCCCCACACTCCACTCCCTAGCATGTATATAGAGGCAGCCCATATGTCTGCTCCAAGTTATAAAAAGGACTGATGCCTACACTATAGTAACTACTGTAAAATAATGCAAATGATAGACATAAGCATAAATCAGAGTTCAATCTAAGCTGGGGTGGGCAAAATATGGCCTGCAGGCCGCATCCAGTCCATGAGGCCATTCTATCCAGCCTGTGGGGCCACCCCAAAAATTTAGAAAATTAATATTTATCTGTCTTTGGTTCCTGTCAAAAATGACAGGAACCAGGGGCAGGAAGACCCATGGGAAGCCCAGCAGGCTCCTGCAACAGCAGGGCCCAAACGGCCACACCTCCCCAGTCGGGAGCCCCAGTAGGGGCTTCTGGCCTGGGACCATGTGGTTGCACCTGCACAGGAACCTCAGGTAAGTGGCAAGGAAACAGGGGGGCAGGACTCCGGGCAGGGACGGAGCCCAGGGAAAAGCAGCACCCCCCGGCCCCGTGGCTGGTACTGCCCGCTGCAGCCACTAGCAGCCCACACACGGCTGTCCTGAGCAGGCACAGGAAGCCCCATGTGGGCTGTGAGTGGCTGCAGTGCGGGGCACTGGCCCCAGGGTGGGAGAGGGGCCACTTTTCCTGCACTCAGCACCAACTTGTAGCCTGCTCCTGCTGCCAGCCTGGGCCTCGTGCCGGCTCTGGGTTTTCCCATCAGGGATGTGCCTCAATGGCACCAGCTGCGACCCTCCCCCTTGCCATGCTGGGCGGTGTTTGCTGCTGCTACCCACCCAGAGCTTGCACATTGGGCAGCCCAGAGGCAGTGGTAACAAACACCACCCAGCGCAGCAAGTGGGGGGACCACAGCTGCTGCCACTGCACAGCCCTGACGGGCAAGCCTGGAGCCGGCATGGGGCCCAGGCTGGCAGCAGGGGCTGGCTACAAGCTGATGCTGAGCGTGGGAAAAGTGCCCCCTTGCCTGCCCCATGCCTGGCGCCCCACACTGCAGCTGCTTGTAGCCTGCATGGGGGTGCCTGTGCCTGTGCCTGCTCAGGACAGCCCCACATGGACTATGAGAAGCTGCAGCAGGGAGTGCTGGCCTCAGGGTGGGGGAGAGGCTGCTTTTTCCCACACCCAGCGCCAGCTCCTTCCCTGCTCGGGAGCAGGGGGTCAGGGCTGCATGGTCCCCCCAACCTGTACCGCGGGGATGGGGGGCACTCGGAGTGAGCAGGTTCACAGGGCCCAAACCAGTGTCCCTGGGCCAGCGCTGGCGGGGCCCAGAGTAGGGTGACAGGAGTACAGGGGTCCCGGCTGGCAGGGGCTCCATAGAGCTGGGCTAGCTCCCCGCTCTCCCTGCTGGTGCAGTCCAGCCTCACTTCACAGACCCCTGCCAGGCTGTACCCCACTCTGGGCTCCACTGGTGCTGGCCCTGAGACTTTGGTTCCAGGACACTGGGAGATTGGTCCCAAGATGGTGACCAGGGGGTGCGGCACCTGTCAAGTGGCAGGGCTACCCGTGTAGCCCTTGACAGCTTGCCAAAACTGAGTAAGCGGCCCCCCGCCCAAAATAATTGCCTGCCCCTGATCTAAGCCAATCCTCCAAATTAGATCTATCCTTGTGCCCCTCACCAAAAACACATAGGATCTGGAGTCCTTTAACTCCATAATATATTGAACCAAAATGCTAACTGTGTTAGGGGTCTGTAATTGGACCCAATCTTTGTGGATCAAGTCTGTCATTAAACAAATACTATTTATTCACTGATTCAAGACAGATGCCATTTCTGAGTAAAAAAATCATTTTCAGAATCAAAGCAACTAAGAATAAATCCTGTTAAAATTCATTGAAAGCATCACAAAAAAATGCCATTCTAAGCTACCTTCCTCAGTACTGAAAAAAATTGGTAAAACAAATATATAAAAACAAACATTTACTGCTAGTGAAATCAATGGGAATCATGCAAACTTGGGCAGCATTAGTTACAGTGAATTATGCTAGAAAACACACACAGCACTTGTTGTTATTAAATGCATACATTTAAAACGACATTATTATTAACTTGGCTGAACATTCCCTGGGCTTTATATTCCTCTGTTCTGTTGTGCTGCTAAGTTGAACCTACCTGTTTCAGGCCGAGACTGATAAGCAGTTATGCACCCAGATGCCATTTCAGTTCCAGGGTTAATGTATCTTAGGATAATGCGAAATAAGTAGAGGTTTGATTTTTCCACATTCAAAATCATTCTCACTTCCTTCTGTAAAATGGAAGTTAATAAACAGAAACAGCCATAAAAAGCTGAATAGACAAACAGTTAGAAGCCATGCAAGCATTCCACTAAATTCCTACATGAAATAAACACTCACAAATGCACACACATGCAGATAAATACAGAGAGAAACAGCAATGCTGGTGTAGGAGGGAGGAAGACAGGCAAGCCTAACAAGAAAATTAATTCACTTACAAGTACAATTAGTGTCAAAATGTTTTCCCTCAGCAACTGAGATCCTCCCTTTAGAGTTTTTTGAACCCCGGCTGACATAACGGAGTACTAGATGGAAGAGCTTAGGGGAAGTCACAGTGACAGGTACAACCACCTCTGGCTGGGAAAAATAAAAGGAGGGGGAAAAGGGAGGAAAGGAAAGTACATTATTTACGACTAGCACCCAAAGAGAGAAAAAATACAGAAACTATTTGGCAAAGATAAACCTCATAACAGGAAAGAAAAGTTAACATGGACTTACAGAACAAAACAATCTCAGGGAAAACACTGATACTGAATAATTCTTCACCAGCTAGACATGGAGGATGTTTACAGATGTTATGTTTTTCTAGGTTTAATCTGGACTACAGCTGTCACTATATACATGTGGACATCTGTAGTCTGAATTAAAATTGGCTCCAGTCCAAATGAACTAATCCTCATTGAATGAGGATTAAAGTTAATGTAGCCTAGGACAGTCCGAATTAAGCAATTTAAATAGTATTAATTAACAAGTATATACGGCATTGTTTTTAGGAATAAACAGTCTTTAGGAACTCAGATAAGCATTCCCTAGGAATGCAGATAAACATTGCAAATATCAGTCCCCTCAAGGAAAACTCAGTTGGGTTTTTGCAATACAACAGAGGCTACCATGGACAAAGTAACATGTTTACTAGGAGTGTGTGAAACAGGCCATATTCAAGTCAGATTTGGCCCGAATCAGGGACAGTAATTCGATTAGCTGATTTGGATCACTGTCCTGATTTGATCTGGCTGAATCCGAATCTGAAGATGCTGATGTGGAGAATCAGCGATTCGACTATAGACACAGCTTTAAATGTTTTTTCTACATACCTCAAGGTACCAGGCGCAGCTCGTGAATGCTGCGATGGTAGGGTGGATGGAGTGGCCCACAGGAGTGCGGGAGAGCCCTCTGCACGCTCAGTGGCAGACCCAGAAGTGGACTGGAAGTACTTATGGTCCACTTCTGGGTCTGCCACTGAGCGCACAGGGGACTCCCCCACACCTCCCCAGCTCGGTGATCAGCTGCAGGGGGACCCCAGGTGCCCCCCAGATCCAGGAGACACCAGTCACCAAGCTGGGGGTTGGGGGGGTCCCCCACATGCTCCATGGCAGATGCAGAACTGGACTGGAAGTGCCTCTGATCCACTTCCAGGTCCATTGCCAAGCACGCTGGGGATTCCCCCACACTCCTGTGGAACGCTCAATCCACCCCACCATCTCAGCATTCACGAGCCGCCTGGTACCTTGAGGTATGTAGAAAAAATATTTAAAGCTGTGTCCGTGTCCAAATCATTGAATCTCTGAATTGATTTGGAGCGTTCCGATTTGATTTGGAGAGATTAAAGGGTCTCCCAATTCAATTTGGATTCAGAGATTCAGATGCTGAATCAGGCCAAATCTCTGCTGAATTGAATCAGTGACCAAAGCTTTGCACAGCCCTAACGTTTACAAAGTCAAATGTGCCAACAACACCTCATGGTGACTAAATATCAGTATCCTAACTAAGTACCCAGCCCTGCCCTAGCACACAGGCTACTGCTCTGGTAAGAAGGGGGCAAACCCCATTGATCTTCTATTAACACTTAATTTGAACTGTGTGATGCAAATCAGGTAACATGGTTTAGAAAAGGGTGAGCACATCTACAAATGGCCAGAAAAGCTGAGTCCAGATACATATGGCTATTACAAGAGGGAGGTCATAAAGCATTTAACTGTTTAGCCAATGTCCTACAGCAGGTCTGCTATCACAAGAGCTGCCCACACATGTGAATTCCAGGATAATAATGCAGCTTCTCCAGTTCCTGTATCCCAAACAAATTCTAAAAGCATATGGAAATCTCAGAACGTCACTGAATTTTCTTCCGATCTCCAGCAGATCTCCTAGCCTATACAGTCATGCTGGCTCTCATTAAATCTTTGTCCTTCAATTGAACTGACTTCTCTGAAATCACTGGGCAGCGAGGTCCTCAGAAGATACAATCTACACAACGCATTATGTAGTGCTTGCAGAACACTGGCAACAAGGGGTGGGGGAACACTTCCTGATGGTAAGCATTCAGGGATCTTTGGTGGGGTACCAAAAGAGAAAAATTGGCACAACCTCAAGGATTTGCCTTCTCTTGTTCCACTCTACCACTCCTCTCTTCATAACCAATCCCTCGTAACCCACTCTTGCTCACTATGTCACATGCCTATTCCTTCTCCCTCCACACACCCTCTCTAAAACATTAATTCTCTCAAGGACACACTCCCTTCTCATTCCCTGCCTCTCAGAACAAAGTCCAGGGGAGCTTATCCCTTTGAAGATGTCACCTTTTTGGCTCTCTGAGAGTTAGTTCAAAGCAAATACCAACAGAAGAGGCTTTTTATGGTGTATTTGGTGCATGTTTTTAAAATCTGTCATCACTGGAGGGGACAAGTATTTTTATAGCGCCCCTTTCTTTTATTAAAAAAAGGAAAGCAAGAGAGTGGAATTCTAGCTAGAGATGGGAAAGTTATACACTTGCCATGTATATTTGAAGTACAGCATATAGTAGAAGGGTACTAGAGCAGAGAGAAGAGTTCAACAAAAAGTATGGACAAATGCAGGAACCTTTTACAATTATTTTTTGAAGGGAGACGATTGATAGTTCCTCAAGCTTTGCTACAGGCTTAGCCAAGTCACTCAAATCACCACTTTAAAATTTGAGTGCCTAATTTTATGTCCTTGGCTCAAAATTTAAGTAATTATATTAATGGCATCCATAGTTCCCACTGAGGTCACGCACTGACTAGTTATTTCATCTGAACAACATGCAATCTTTTATATTGTCTTCTTCAAGAAAAAAAACTGTTACATTGAGGGAAGCACTGTGACTGTCATCCTTGAAGAAATTTCAAGATGAATGTTTCAATGTCCTGTAAGACATGGAAAACTTGTCAAAATTTAGAATGGCTCTTGAAATAAAGAGATGGAATAATTCAGCTATCCAACTCTCTGGAGTGCAGATCCTGCAAATACTTACCTGTAAGTATAGCTTTACGTGTGTAAGTCAAGTTATGAACACACTACCATTCCTTCATTCCACTACCTTCTTCATAAAATGTTAAGCATGTGAAACACAAGATGGGTGAGGAAAAGCTTGTGAAAACACACAGATGAAAATTCAGAGTGGAAGTGAAGAAATCACATCTTCAAAAAAAGTTTTCTTTGTGAATATGTAAAGGAAAGTAAACCAAAAGACCCCCTAAGATGGCAAAAGGAACAAAGAAGAAAAGATTGAAAAATTAAGAGCAGAAATGAAATGGCTAAACTTGTCATTCTGTACTTGTCCCTTAGTTTATGGGCACCCAGTTGGTTTCCAGCCATCAGTAGTTCCAGGAACTGGCGAATCTGATTTGCACCACTTTGATACCCAAGGAACACATTCAAGAACAGTGACAGACCAGCCAGCCCTTATTCCTCAAATAAACTATTTTGTAATTCACAGTTTCTTTGCTCCATAATTCAGTTGGAATGTTCTATCTTCTGCCCTAAACACAATGTCAAAGGATATATTCTTTCTTCACTGCATTTTCTTAACTCTCTCTCTCTGCTGTCGACCAACAATCTTGTAAAACATTACAAGACAGAAACATATGCATCCACTCACGCTTTTGCTTGGATGCTGTTGCTTTTGCCAATAATCTATTGATCATACTACTGCTTTGCAGCTGCATCTATCTTGCTGAAATATATAGTTTTCCTGTTCCTCACCCACTGCAAACTACAAGGTTCCTGGGAGGTTTTTGTGATGATGTATGGGAATCATTTGTTTTTAATTCTTCCAATAATATCACACTCGTACAGAAATACCAAGAGAACAAACTCCAAAGGCTGCTTTTGTACTCAGTAGCATTTAGTCAGTGACATACTTGTATAGAAGACATCCTTGCATAACCTCTCCAGCTGAAGTTGGGAAATTCCTGAGGATCATAGCCAAACCGAATTCCTCTTCCATTAAGAGTGGTACCGTCTTCAATCTCAAACTTCATATGGTGTAGATCAGGGAAAAAGTAATTCTTTTCAGGCCTTTCAAGAAGAAAAAACCCCCATATGTGATCTATTTAGTTTCCCTGAGTGTTTAGGTTTGTGCTTATCAAAGAAAATTAATGCCCTAGCTGTCAGCCATCATACTAATAAAAATATAACTGCAATTTCTGATTGCGTCTCAAATATTCATTTTGGAACTAACTGTGTTTCAGGTTATTTGCCAAATGTATTTGTCACTCAATTACTTAGTACATAAAAAGACACAAATTCATTCTGATGTTAGTTTTAATAACATCATCATGTAAGTAAAAAATGCATTATAAATTTATGGCACCAGTTTATTTGCAGTTTGTCACCCAGCTATCACCTCCATATCTAGGAGGCATGTTGCTATGCAGAATAGAAAAAATCTTCACCTTCCAAAGCAATTTGAAGACATTATCTAATTTCTATCTGACCTTTGTATGATAAAAATGAAGCTCCAAGTTAAGGGCTTACAATTAAGTCCTGATAATTCAGGTTATGATCATAGGAAGGATTTACAATGTTTCTATTAATAAATTAAAATTTGTTCTCAGTTAAATTTAACTGGTATAACAGAGAAGCAACCTTTGCTCATTTTGTTTTCTTTTGAAATAACACCCAATATCTTACCACAAAAGATGGAATTGTTAACTACATGATTATTAAAATGTGTACATAAGTTGAAACAAAACTGGTGGGCTAAAAAAAACAACCAACAAAACAGTAATGTAGTTAATACTGTAACTCACTGGCTCATATTACCAACAACTTCATGATCATGTCCTAAGAGAGAGCATGGAATGCCCTGGACAGTTCTAATTTTTTTTTTTTTTTAACACAAACTAATCATCACAGCCAGACTTACTCTCGACAGGCCAGCCCCACTATGTGCTTTCTGCACTGGCAAGCACCCGATGGCTCACTGCACATAGGACTGACAGAGCCTCCAACATCACATTGGCAGCCTGTCAGGCAAAGATCAGAAGCCAAAGCTTTCATCAGAAAGAGTAATAAATGTTATCAGAAAATACAGTTCTCTAATTAGCCTGCCATTAACTGTTCTCTTCCTAAACCCTCTGAACTCTCCCCTGAGACTTTAAAGCAAAGTTAACACATTTGTGCATATTTCTATTATTTCTAATATTTCATAAGGATGTTTTAATACATGCAATTTCTTTTCCTGGTCAAAACATTAAGTAATAAAGAAAGCCATGCCTCATACTTAGCTATGAATAAAGTTTTAAAAGTGTAACTATTCAGATTTTCTATTCAGTGGGAGCAGCTCCTGAAAAAATGATTTTAAAAGAGATGAGTGATACAAAGAGTGGGAACTTATTTTTCATCTTATGAAACATTCAGAATGTTCATGTCTGATGGATTAAAACTATAATGTTGATTTGTTGAGCAAAAATTATACACAGGCAACGATTACAGATTTGTATCGTAGTACATGCTTACATTTCTTAAAAAACAAATGGACAAAATATATTGTATATGGAGCTGATACCAGAAAAAGGATTTCTGTCATACAACAAATGACATCCCTAAAAATGATGTGTATGATGTCAAACTAAGGAATAAATACACTGGGTCAAAATTTTCACAGGTATGGGTGTCTTTACAGGAGTTCAGAGATGGAGAGGGGGTGTGCTTTAATTAGAGCTGCTTTCCAGAGCCTCTCATGTATTCAGCATCCCGGGCTTCAAAGGAGAAGCAGGGGCTTTAGTTAAAGCTCCCTGCTGCCATTTTGAAGCACAAGGATGCTGAATACATGCAACACCAAGGTTGCTGGAGTGCACTAATTAGCTTAATCAAGTCTGCCCTGATGCATGCATAACTGCAAGCTTCGGTCACATGTATAGGCACCCTAAGTGCCTGTCTAAACCTATATTTTCCCTCTAAAATATGAGTGGGCCTGTTTTTCAGGAGTGCTAAGTATTCAGATATATCATTGAAATTAATAGGAGCTGCATGTGCTTAGCAACTTTGAAATTCAGACTATTCTCATGTAGATCCCTGGTTTGGAAATTAGGTTTGAAAATCTTAGGTATAGCTTTTACCTCTGCACAGTAAGCCTATGGATCTTTAGAAATGACATGATTCAAAACTACGTTTTAGAACCTCATGTTATTTAAAACCTAACAAAGCCCAGTATATTTTGAATTAGGCCCTAACAGAAAAGCTTTAAAACAGAAACTATATCTGAAAATTATTTGGTTTATTATTAGCCAGGACCTGAATACAGCATTTTTATGTTTTTTTCTGCAGCACCTGCAGATGTTACAAACAACTAAACAGAGCAGAATGCAATTCATGCAGGTATCAATGCTATTATTAATTCTTGCAAGAAAAACAAATAACTCTGACCTCAGGTCCCAGAAGAAAAGTGAAAGAAGAAATAATTTTCAAATATATCTAGTTATAAAAAAGACTTTCTTGTGATTAGTTAGGTATTTTGAAGGATAAACTAACCAAGTTATAGAGATATACAGCAAGGTTTTCAACTTTGTTTACAACCATATTGCTCCTCCAAAAGAGAGGGAAGAGATTTTGTCAGAAAGGAAGTGTGCACTGTGGAAAATTGGCCCTGTTGCCACCTCTTTTAGAGGGCAAAAGGGGCTTGACTGAAAAGGGCCATGAAGCTCAGCCTTTTTACATTGGTGAGCCAGGTGCTTAGGGAAAGAGCACAAAGGGCTGTAGAGGGGATCAGTAGCATGGCGTAGGACAAAGAAGGAGAAATACCAAGCTGAGGTGCTTGTCGCTGATCCCCCATGCTGCAAGCAAGATGCAGTTACTTTAGGGGGTGGATCCGGCCCACAGACTTTAGGTTGAGTACCATTGGTATAGAGGTCCTCAGGGAAAGTGAGGGAATATTCATAAGCAAAGCTCTTAGCTCACTATTAGGACTGTGCAAAGCTTCAGGTGGTGATTCGATTTAGAGGAGATTGGGCCTGATTTAGTGGCTAAATCTCCCAATCCGAATTGAATGAAAAGGTCAGAATCTTCGGAAAAGATTTGGAGAGCTTCAGTGATTCGGACAGTCCCTGGTAGCTGCAGCAGGGAGCTGCAGCCAGACTCGGAGCCGGTAAGTAGGAGGTGAGGGAGGGGAAGCTGGAGGAAGGGACCACAGAGGGACCCCTGCCAGGCCCCAACCCATGCCCGCTCCCCCAGCCTTGCCCTGCCCCATTTCCTGGTGTTTTAAAAAAAAGTTCCACTCACCGGGTGCTGCCAGGTTGTGGGGCAATCCCTGCTGCCCCCCACTGCCCCACACTGTGTGGGGGTCTCTGCCATGACCCCCCCGACCTTCCCCCTCACTCCCTCAGCCCCCCCAAGGCTGACTTGCCCACCCCAGTTCCAGCCCTTTAAGAAAAAAAAACCTAAGAAAACCCTGCAGTGGCTTGGGGCTTCAGGGGTCTTGAGCAGAGCCCCCCCACATGGCGTGGGGCTTGCTCCCCCCACCAGCACGAACAATGAATCGGGGGGGCGGGGTTCTCAGGGTTTTTTTCCTTAAAGGGCTGGAGCTGTGGCAGGCGGGGCAGCCATGGGAGGGGCTGGGGGAGCAGGCCCCCCCCATCCAGTGTGGGATGATGAGGGGCAGCTGGGATCACCCCCTTGCCCGGTAGCACCTGCTGAGTTGAGGTTTTTTTTTTCTCAAAGTGCTGGGAGCTGGGGCAGCCATTGCCGGCCTGGGAGAGCAGGCAGGGAACGGGCATGGCCTGGGTGAATCAGAGATTCAGCTGAAGCCAAATCTCTGAATCAGATTTGGCTGAATCAATTCGGGACAGTGATTCAAATCACTAAATCCAATCACTGTCCCCCAAATTGGCCAAAGCCAAAGCCAAAGCAAACACTAGCCGCTTCGCACAGGCCTATTCACTATATGTGCACAAATTGGGATCTTTACTTGTGCATTTACAATGAGCAATCACAAGCAACAGTGGAAAAAAACTACACATAAATGTAATTTGGTGTGCAAATAAATACCATGCTTTAAAAGTACAGCCTATAGAATCCTAAAGACATTTACACGACATGAAAGCATCCTGTTAGACATTATTTATTATTCACTCTGTGCTAATGGAAATATTCATTTTCCTTTTTACCTTGACATCCAAAATAATTCCTGTTTTCCACAGCATAATAGCCAGCTTCACAAGTATCACAAGGATCACCACAAACATTAGGCTTGCAATAACACTGACCATCCTCCTGGGGAAAAAAACTTGGTCAAAACTATTTCAACATTCTTTTCATTATTTCTTATTCTTAAAGGAAAGGAAACAAAAATCCTGATCTGACCAAATAAGTTATTTCTACTGCCATCTATCCTACTCAACGGACAAATTAAATCATCATACTCCAGAGCCTTAAAAAACTCTCAGGGAAAATTATATCAGATATGTCTAGAATGTCACCAGTCATTTGCCCATATAAAGGTAACACTTAACTCTATCTTTGCAACCTTCCTGAAGGTTAAAACAATATAACTGTATACAAACTTAATTTCTGTTCACCTGTCGACACTCTCCAACTCCACTTAGTGTTCCAGTCACATCACAATGGCAACCTGCAGAGACAGACATACTGATAAGCTACATTTCAACTTCATATGAGGCTTTGGACAAAAGTCAGCAGAACCCAAAATTACAATGCCCTGAGCATTAATGCAAATTTTACTCTGGAAGCCACAATGCCTCCAGGAGTTTCAAAGCACAGAAGAGCACAAATCCACCTCACAGGGATTCAGAATACACTCTACTTTATGGCCAGGAAAGGGGGAAGGAGGAATAAGGCTTGCACTATAAACCTCACTAACAGGGAGAGATCCCTTCCATACACAGAAACTGCAATGGTGGCCAGTTCCTGAGGCTACAAATAAACATTGCATTTATCCCAGGATAAACCATTTTATCATGGGACAAAGTGCAATCATTTAGATGTCCATGTCCACTGTCCTAAAATAAAACCTAAAAAGGTTCATGGGATAAGAAGTAGCAATAGTTTATCCCATCATATGGCAAAGTACATGGGAACAGTTCTCCTGAGACTGCATTCTTTAATCAATGGCAGAAAACCAGCAGTGCATTCAGCCACTCATTAAACTCTGATTAGAAGCACAACGTATGTGTACATGCCAATCTCAGAACATGTTTGTTCTGAGACAAACACAGGCGCAACTTGCCCAGGGACAAGTGCAGTGTCTGTTCCTAGCTTAAGGGGTAGAATTGGAGCAAGTGACAAAGATAAAAAAAAAAGGACCAAGAGTGACAGTTTCTTGTAGCCTTTGTTCCCTTGTGTAACTGCAGGTGTCATCCACAGAATAGTCCCGAATCATTTTACAAAAAAAAACAAAACAGGCTTAAATTTAAGTTTTTGTAATTGTTTGCCTTTTCTCCTCCTCTTGCCAAATACCAAAACTTTTCTGATTATTGGTGGTGCCTGTGTGGAGTAAACAACAGTTTCTGCCAGCCTGCCTGACTATTTTGTACTTTCCAAGACTACCCCTGGGACCATTACAACATTTTTTCATGAAATATAAATGAAACAAATATTACAGGAACTGCTCTTGCTGACAGAGAGGCTTTGTGCTGCCACGGATGAGCTAGGACGATAGGACTATTGTTCCCTGGCTGGGAGGTAGAACAGACACATTCCAAAAAAGCAGAGGTAACTGGCCTCTGGGGAGAAGATGCATTGAATTTAGTCCTGCAATAATATTGGTAATAGTTTTAGAACTGGCCATTTATCCCATCTTTACACCCAGTTGATTACTGCTGCAATATAATCCACTGGAAAAGAGACATATTGAATAAGAGATTGTTCTAGGATTTAAAAACAGAGAGCATACCATAGCATTGCTATCTGTTGAGAACTAGCTGCAACCACATATTGATCAAAATTAACTTAGACATAAGCCAAAGCAGTCCAGCCAAATTCTGAAGTCAATACAACTTTTTTTTCAACTCTTGGTAACTTTAATTGGTTAGAATTCACCATCAGATGACTCGGAACATTTTCTCCAAACAAAGGGCCACAGTCTTTTGGGCCACAGTCTTTTCTCAGTTTTCACAGATTTCATAGACATTAGGGCTGGAAGGGACCTCAGGAGATCATCGAGTCCAGCCCCCTACCCAAAGGGCAGGAAGTCAGCTAGGGTCATAGGATCCCAGCAAGATAAGCATCCAATTTACTCTTGAAGGTGTTCAATGTAGGTGCTTGAACCACCTCCGCTGGCAGATTGTTCCAGACCTTGGGGGCTCGGACAGTAAAGAAATTCTTCCTTATGTCCAGCCTGAAACGGTCTTGCAGGAGTTTGTGACCGTTCGACCTCGTCATCCCTTGGGGCGCTCTGGTGAACAGATGTTCCCCCAGATCCTGGTGGTCACCCCTGATAAACTTATAGGTGGCCATCAGATCACCCCTGCGCCTGCGCTTTTCCAGGCTAAAGAGTCCAATGGCTCTCAGCCTGTCATCGTAAGATCTGTTTTCCTGACCTCTGATCATGCGCGTGGCTCTCCTCTGGACTCTCTCAAGCTTCTCCACAACCTTTGAATTGTGGAGCCCAAAACTGGACGCAGTACTCCAGCTGCGGCCTCACCAAGGCTGAGTACAAGGGAAGAATGACGTCCCGGGATTTGCTCGAGAAGCATCTATAGATGCACGCCAGCATTTTGGTCGCTTTACTAGCCGCAGCATCGCATTGCAGGCTCATGTTCATCTTGTGGTCAGTGATGACCCCCAAGTCTTTTTCTTCTGTAGTGCTAACCAACGTAGCACTGCCAAGCCTATAAGGGTGCTGCAGGTTTTTCCTCCCAAGGTGGAGAACCTTGCATTTTTCGGTGTTAAACACCATGAGGTTCTCGTCTGCCCATTTGCTGAGCTTGTCCAGGTCAGCCTGGATCACCCGCCTGTCTTCTGGCGTGGATGCTTTGCCCCAAAGTTTGGTGTCATCGGCGAACTTGGCCAGTCCACTCCTGACTCCAATGTCCACATCGTTAATGAAGATGTTGAACAGTATGGGTCCCAGGACAGAGCCTTGAGGGACCCCACTGGTCACAGGGCACCACAATGAGTGACTGCCATCAATCACAACCCTCTGGGTCCGACCATGAAGCCAATTTCCCAGCCAGAGGATCGTGGTGGAGCCAAGGCCACAACTGGGCAGTTTGGCCAAGAGGTGATCATGGGATACCAGATCAAAAGCTTTTCTGAAGTCAAGATATATGACATCAATCTCTTCTCCCTTGTCCAGGTGATAGGTCACCTGGTCATAGAAGGAAATGAGATTGGTCAAACAAGACCTACCCGCAACAAACCCATGCTGGCTGTCCCTTAGAATGTTAGCCTGGGCCAGTCCCTCAAGGATGGCCTCCTTAATAAACTTTTCTAAGATCTTCCCCAGGATAGAAGTCAGGCTAATGGGCCTGTAGTTAGCTGGATCCACTCTCCTCCCTTTCTTGAAGATCGGCACCACATTGGCTTTCTTCCAGTCTTCGGGCACTACACCAGAGCACCAGGAGTTTTCAAAGACCCGTGCCAGGGGCTGGGCTATGACGCTCGCCAGCTCCTTGAGTACCCTGGGGTGCAGGTTGTCAGGGCCGGCTGACTTGAAGGTATCCAGCTTCTCAAGGTGTTCCTTCACGAGGTCAGCATTGATGGAGGGTAGGGGATCCCCCTCACCCAGATTTCCCTGTCCCATAGCAGGCATGGGCATCCCGTGTGACTGATGAAAGACTGACGCAAAGTACCTATTTAATAGGTTGGCTTTTTCCTGGGCGTCAGTTGTCAGTTGCCCCATCTGGTTTAGCAGGGGTCCAACATTGCCCTGGCTTTTCCTCTGGCTCCCCACATATCTGAAAAAGGACTTTTTGTTGTCCTTGATGCCTGAAGCTAGTTGGAGTTCAGTTGCAGCCTTGGCTTTCCTGGTTTGCTCCCTGCAGGACCGGACCAGCGTGGAGTAATCCTCCTTGGAGGTGAATCCCGTCCTCCATCCTTTGTAGGCTTTCCTTTTTAGCCACAGTAGGTCCGCTAGGTCTCTGGAGAGCCAGGGGGGCTGCTGTGCCTTCTTGCTGCCTTTCCTCCGCGTTGGAATAGATTTAGCTTGTGCACTGAGGATCTCTTCCTTGAGAAGCAACCACTCTTCTTGAACTCCCAACTCCCTGGGGTCATGGTCCCTGAGGGCCTGACCGACTAGCCTCTTGAGCTTGTCAAAGTCGGCTTTTCTGAAGTCAAGGACTTTAACACAAAACTCCAATGAAATAAAAATAGGGTTAACACCAGATTTATCTCAGTGTAAGTGGATGCATCTACATGTGAAATTAATGGAACTCAATAAACTCTGGGGCAGTTTGTACCAGAGTTAACTGCTCCTGGGTGTAGCATCTACACATGTGCCTGGGACAGCAGCAATTTGAACCGGGGTGGAGCAGGCCCCCAGCTGACTGAGCTGATCAGGTGCAATTTTACACCCTTGGTCACTGTCTACACATGGATTTTGGTGCAGTAAAGTACTCCTACCTATGGTGGAGTTTATTAGTTTACTGCACCTTACTGCCAGTGCATGGGTAGACAATAATGCTTTACTGCAAAGCTAATTAGTCTACTCCACAGTAAAGTGCACATGTAACCACACCCACTGAGAGCAGAATAAAAATCATTTTTAAATACTAATGCCAGCTGAATGTTGAGAATGACTGTAGAAATCCTGGTATGAAAGTGTCAGCAGTATAAAAATGCATTCTTACCAACAGTAGTTACAGTAACTAACAATGTTTTGTATCATTATCATAACTAATGATTAATGATAAGAGATTAATATCTTTAATAACCGAAAGAAAGTCATGTCAAGGCTTACCTATACATCCATCAGGGTTTTCTCTGGCTAGATTCCAGTAAAGTGGTTTGCATCTGCTGCAGGAAGGACCTTCAACATGCTGCAAGCACTGACAGTAGCCCTCATGGTAGAAAAGAATCAAACATGGTATGTTCCAGTGCACAGATTTTAAATAAATAAATAAAGATAGATAGCTAGATAGATAGCATTAAAGAAATATCCTTTGAAGAATTATTTTTCCCCCTACCGTGGAATCCATGGTAATTAAATTATGAGTAACACTGCTTTGCTGCATTCCATCTTCAGGAAGGATACTTCTTCACATAGGATGCAAAAGAAAACTAACTTCTGCTAACCTACAGCTGCTAGGTCTTGAAATTTTGCTATCTGAACTACCTAGAACTTTTATCAGCTGAAGATTTCAACAAATGATCAGAAAATAGATGCTTGAGGGAAAAAGCATGTTTTCACATATTTCAAAAACCTACCAGAATGTATCTGTTCAGATACAACCCCCCCTGCAAAAACCCACACCTGTTTTACCAGATCAACTTGTGCAACTTTTTTCACAGTATAAAACCAAACCACATATGCACCCATTGTATTCAATAATTACACGTATGGTGGGGCAATTCTTAACATATATTTTAACATCAATAATATAATACTTACAAAATGAGAATCAAGGGTACCTGCAGGGTCACAGTCACTGCTGGCTCCTTTACAAAAGTAAAAAATAAACATATTGAGTATTAAAAAAACCCACAAAACCAAACAAAAGCAACAAAAGCAAGTATACTTTAGAAACTTAAATTTAACTTTAAAACAAATTGAAAATTTTAATGATCATGGTATTCGTAAGTATTTAGAATAGTTTAGAATATTTATTTTGATATAATGTTATCACATTCATCTGCACAGATATGTCAGGCTAAATGGCTAAGTACAAACAGTCAAAAAGCCTGAGGCTGAATTAATTCAGTCTTTGCAGGTTAATCTAAGCTTCAAAGATTGAACCAATAAGTAAATGAACAGACATTTACTTGTGATTCAAGAAATGCAGCCACATGCCTGCAGTGGCTCAAGTCAGAAGCTACGGGGGTGCTAGATTATGGCTCTCTGGGCTGTGCATTTGCTTCCTCTTCCTGCTGCCATAGATGGCAGGAGAAAATATTACTGGGGGGAGACAATCCCCGCCCCTCCCTCCCACTGGGCCATTGTGAGGCTGGTGTGCACTAACGATGTACACGGAAGCTGCAGAGGACAGCATGGCAAGGGTGCTATGCACAACACTGTGGCAGCAGGGTGTGGCAGTGACGCTGCTCCTGTCACCAGCTGCCACAAAATTAGTTTGAGGGGCTAAACCCCGTTAGCCCCACCCTTCTGCCACCTATGCTTGCTGCCTCTGAGGTCTCTGAGATTTGTAGTCTAGACTCACAGCAGCAGGACTCTGTAGGGTTGCTCATCACTTCCTCTTCCTGCTTCTGGGTACCTCTGGGATTTATATTCCTCAGCTGCAGCCAGCACTAAGTAAGCCAGCCAGACAGGGCAGCTCAGGGGAAGGTGAGTTTAAACCCCATCCCTGGACCCAGCCCCCCCCATGCCCCCAGGGTTTGCCTGGGAGGGCCAGTGAGCCAGCCAGTGAGGCAGCCCTCACTGCTCCAACTGGGGAGCAGAGGGGCAGGGCCAGCCCTGCTCTCTGGAGAAGACAGCCCAGCCCAGGGCTGCAAAGCATGCTGGGATGCTGGGGGACTGTGATTTAACTTGAAACTGGAAGGTGTTTGGGACAGAAGTTTCATAAACTGGTTTGACCTAAATCAGTTAAGTCTGATACTATCTTCAACCAGGTTTATCTTAAACCAGTTTCAGCCATTTTGAAACTTGTTTATATGCACTAAACTTCTGTTCTGTTACAGTCTTAAACTAGTTTCTGATGACTTAAAACAGTTTGTGTAACTTCTGTCCCTAGCCAAGGAGTGAAAGGGAAAGAGAGAACACTGAGAATTAAGGCTATTTTTTTAAATTAACTATGCCACCAGTTAAAAAGGTCAAATTCACAAAGTCCAGTGTATGAAGAGAGAGAGAAAAAAAAATGATGCACTAGTTCACATGATTGATTTATATTCCCAAGGTATTCTTTGCATGTTTCAGTGGGATTTCTATGTAACTTATGTACAATAAAGTGTTTTAAAGTGCTTTGTGGTAGACATTTATGTAATTTGCCTAAATAAAATAATTTTATTTCCATCAGAAACCATACCTTGACAATAGGGGAAATTATAGGCTCCTGAAAGGCACCTGTCGCACTTTTGTCCTGTAATGCCTCTTCGACACTCACACTGCCCTGTTGCTGGGTCACATGTGCCATGGTAGGAACCATGTGGAGAACACTGACAAGCTGAACAAAAATAAATTATTTATAGAGATAATAAGATTCAGGTTGTTTGTAATGGGAAATAACTTGTTTCAAGACTGAGATGCTTTAAAAGTTGTGATCATTACTTCTCTGGATTTTCACTGAAAAATAGTGCTCTATCTAGGTCATGGGCTCAATGTTTTTTGACTCGTGGCACCTGTCCATTGCCTTTGTGAATTATGTGGACCCTATGTCAAAAATTAACTTATTATAGTGCTCATCTGCTTGAAGAGGGGCTGGGGAAGGAGAAGCAGCAGGTGGTAGGAAAAAACTTGCACTCATCTTGTCACAGGAACCTCTCTCCCAGTGGCACCCTTCAACAACTGTAATGGCACCATGGTTGAGAATCAGTGTTCTAGGTAGTCATTTATATTGTACTAATCACCATAAAGTCTGTGTGCCTTATGCAAAGCATGCAATTCTGTGCATGTGGTGACATATCAATTTGGTTACTCTTTTTTATTCTAAACAATAACTGGTAGGGTTATCAGAAATTTCAGTTCACTCATCTTTCTGTTCTTTCTTACATTCCAAGAGCAAACAAAAGAGTTTGTGTGCCTGTGTTTCCATATCGCTACTGAAAAACAAAAGCAACTGTTTTGTCTAGATGAGGATTTAAAGGGGTGACAGCAGGACATGGCATAAAAAACTAAATATTTTTTTCACCTTTAAATCATACTCCAGACCAATGATTTTCAACCAAGGTGCCGTGGCACCCTGAGGTGCCTCGAGAATCCTTTCAAGGGTGTTGGGGGTTGCCATGCAACATCAACAATATTATGCGTGCGAACTTGATTCATAAGATAGACACAAAGTTTTCAAATAGGAATCCATAATATTAAAAACATTCTGGCCTGTTGTAGTGTTCCCATGTTCTTTGCAACAGAAGAATTTTACCATGAAAACAGTTTGGTTTGGTGTTATCTTCAGATTTCTGTCCACAAAACACAAGTCTTGCCACAATGTTAACATATACTTAAAGGAGGGACAGACAAACAAATTATACCTCATTAAAGGGGATAAAGAATGATAACTGCCATGTGTCTGCTCCTAAAGCAGGACAGCTTTCCCCTGAATAGAATAAGACTAAATTACCATGGTTTAGCAGATAGGAGTTAACGCTTCTACCCCAACTCTTTGCTTCCAAAAGTCTTTCGCTATTCTTTGCTTTTGACTTGGTATAATTTCTTCATCTGTCCATTTTCTGAGTTTATGCCCTATAAGTAATCCCAGTGAAGTGAATGTAACTACTCAACTCATAAAACTAATGATAGCATTTCTCTACAGCAGTGGTTCTCAACCTATTTGCTATATTGGGCCACATTTACAGCTCTCAATATGTTATGTGGGCCACATCACACAGCTGAGGGGTCCCCCAGCTCCATGCCCTGGTACTGGTCCCAGCTGAGGTTGTGGTTTTGTCTAGATGATGTCCCCTAGTCCCAGATGAGGTGGCAGTTGCTGGGGCTGAAGCAGAGCCTGGCTCTCCACCCCTCAAGCCTCTGGTGGCATGGCCGAAGCAGAATCGATGGGGAGGGGATGGATAAGAGCTGCCTGCTGCGGGCTCCAGGCTCCTCACCCTGCTGCCTTCCCCTGGGGCCTCTGCAGCTCAGTGGGTGGGACCCAGCATCAGTGGGCGGGACCCAGCATCAGTGGGCAGGGAGGCTTGGTCCCGCTACTGGGAACCCTGAGCCGACTGCACTGCCATGGCAAGGTGCCCCCTGTCTGCCCGGCAGCATTGGTGAAGCAGAGTTGTGCCCCTGCTTCAGATATGAGGGGCACATGCTCCCCCATGCTCTCCCATGTCTCTCTCACCAGGGACTGTGGAGCAGCAGGGAGCCAGCCCTCCCTTCTGCCCCTGGACAAGCTGCCTGTGGCTTCGTCCTGCACCCTGGCTGGGCCCCGTGGCTGTACATTCCCACCTTGGCCCTGGGCCCCATGCACTGGCCCTGGCCCCAGCCCAGCCCTACCCTACTCTACTCGCTCCCCCCTTTCACCATGGGGGCCTCAATCTGCCCCACCCCACACAGACTCACCTGAAGGGAGCTTACAGGAGCTGATCTCCACACTGTCTGGCTCCCACATGTATGTATGCATGCACACATGCATGTGGTTCCCCCTGGCTCTGATCACCCTCCTCCTCCTCCCCCCAGCTGCAAGCAGCCCCTTGCAAGCTGGAACTCTGCCAGCCTGCAAGGGGAAACTTGCCATTTCCTATGTTTTTCTGTCTTACTTTAACAAACTGCAGGCCACAATCTTTACATTTTTTTAACAGGCTGTCAAATGGGCCACAGTAGCCTGCTGGCTGGGCTGTGGGTTGAGAACCACTGCTCTATAAAATCCAGGTTACAAAGATGAAATTGCCAATGACAATTGTTTTTATAAAATAGAAGTTCATTTCCTCAATAGAGAGGGCCATATACAGACAGGGGAAAAAAAAAAAATCAATTGTTTTTTTTGTTTGGTTTTTTTCCAGAGATGTGGGTTTATTCAAGCTTTTAAACAATATAATTTGTCAGGTATTGCAAATTGCAAACAAATTATTAATAAGCTGATCCTCAAGAGAAAAAAATTCATGTTCATGATGGTCAAATAACATGGGGACCATGACAACCATCATGAAATTATGCAAAACTATTTGCAGCTAGTCTGATTTTAAAAACACAGCTTGAACAATTCATCTACTTGATAATTGTAATTTATCTTGGGTGTGTGATATTAACCAAGTAATTGATTTTGGACTGAATCAATGGAACTGCTCATACCAGTAAAGCTACTGACATGACTGAAAGTTTACAGCATGTGTTAACTAGCCACAGACTAATATACCTCAAAAAATCTACAATGCATCATTTACTTTAAGGCAAACTATTTGAGTTAAACCTAGCTTCTTGACTAAGGTTTTAGTTGACCAAGGTAGAATTGCTAAAGGTTGTGGCCATTGTTTATACTGGACTTTCAGAATAGGTCTACACAATAGAATTAAGGCGCACTTGCAGCCGGCAAACTTATGCTTGCTGTAATCCAGCATAAGCAACAACACAACACACACAAGTAACAACAATGAAGACATGGCAGCACAGGCCTCAGCAAAGACTAGCAGAGTGAAACCCCTGAAGGGACTCTGAGTTCATATTGTAGTTGCAAGCAAGTTCTGATACCTGTGTCACTGTGGCTTCACTGCTATTTCTGTCTATGCTTGCTAGTTTAAAGCTCAACCTGCTATGCCTACACATGATGCAGTCATACCTTCGTTTTGCAATGTAGGCACTAACACAAACCCTAGAGCTGAAACCAGGCCTGATCAGGTAGGGAGGTTTTCAGGAAGTATAGGTGGTACCTCACCTACTTGCCCCACAGGCTAGGTACATTCAAAAACCCTGAGGTGAAGCTGATCTAACTTACGCGGTTTTCTGTAAGTGGTACACTTTAGACGAGTAGCGAAAAGAGCACACATTCATACTTTGGTTGCAGGGAGGCCAAATTTTAAATCAGGTTCCACCATTTTTAAACCAGTCTGTGTGCACCACACTTCTGTTCTGTTCTGGGTATAGACTGGTTTCTAATTACTTATACCAGTAAAAGTATAATCTCTATATCTGGCCTACAGAGTTTCCTACAGTAAACAGAAGGAAGAAGAACTGTCACTCTTCCTGCCTCTACTGACCTGCACCTTCACCTGATTCAAAGTTTTATATGGAAAAGCTTTTGAGGGAATTACTGATTTCCTGTGTAACAGCAAACAAAAGAAAAGCAGAGCAAAAGGAGGAATAGCTGTTACTCACGTAAGCAGCTGGGGTAACTGTAATAGCCCAGAGTACATTGGTCGCATCTAAGGCCAGCATAATTGGGATGGCACTGGCACTGACCTCTAGGGCCACATCCATTGTCCACTGAGCCAAGTGCATTGCAGCTACACTCTGCCAAAGTAAAAATAATAAATAACTACCCACACAGCTACTTGACTAAACCAGCAGTTATTTAAAAAACAAAACTACCACCCCACAAAAAAAACCCTCACCTTTGGCTCAAAAACAAGCATGAAGAATTTGACCAAAACCGTAATTTTACCAGCAAAAAAATAAACATGTTCAAATAGGAACTTAGAATGCAATTACCGTCTTAACTGCGATAATCTTGTTCTTACTGTGATGCAGTAATTTATAGTTTAAACATTTAGTCTGATCCTTTGCAAACTACATGTAAGGGACAGAAATTTACTTTGAAACCAATTTACTTTGAAAACATGAGACTAAGTATTTAAAATCTTAAAAAAAATAAGTATTCATAAAGTAGGACTCTATCTGGATTGGTATGCCATAATGACTAACAAGCAATTTATCAGCCTAAGCACTGGATACAAAGTGTACGTATTAAAAACTGCTGACCTACTTTTGTTTCAACAAAATGTCATGTGAATTGCTGCCACAGTGCAAAACAGCTGATTTATTTGCTGTATAGGGCATGAATCACACTGTCAGGCTGTAACTGTTGTCTGGGTTGGTGCTTTTACAGCAGTTATAGATCTACTAATATTCTGGACCCAATGCACCTGCTCTTGCCTGATCTCAGAAGCAAAACAGTCCTGGACATAGCTAGTATTTAAGACCACTTAGGAATCTGTGGTCATAAGCTTGAGCCAAGGGGTCGTGTTCAAACACTTGGCAAATATCAGACCACAAAAACAAATTAGTGGAAAGACTTAATTCAGTCCCATCATTGCTGCTGTTCTGACAAATAGAAATGAAACCAAGTAAGGCACATGCTATTTGTGTATTGCTTCCACGTCTCTGTTTCTGGTTCCCCTTTCAGTACCTCTCTCTCCACAAGCCAATTCTGTCTTACTCTGTGTTCACTTCACATACTCAAGGAAAGTAGTAGGGCTCGTACTCAGTGAGAGCTAGGAATTCTACCCCAGCAAATCCACATCCACCTCTCCTCAAAACATAAAACACACCTACTTCTGTAGCACCAATGCCTGCAGCTGTACATCAGGTGAAAGGCAGATGGTTAAACTCTCCATCTCACTTTAATAGAGTTGAATCAATATAAGTGTTTAACTCTGATCCTACTTCCATTAAAATAAGGGAATTGCTCCTTTTGATTTCAATTAGGCAGGACCAACCTATAAGACAGAAGAAAACCTAGCCCAGACTAGTGCATATAATTGATGAGAACAGTGATGTGTTTCCAAATGGGGTGCGCACACAGATGGATAATGCTGGGTACTAAGGAGAACTCTTTTTATGATCAGTTTAAGTATTTCTGCTAATATGTTATGTAGAAAACTATTGCCTATGGTCCTACCATCTATTCTCACTTTTGTATTATGATTATATTTAAGTAATCAATGGTAAAGGAGAAATTGACACCTTTTGTGTACTTGGGATCTTCATTTAACTTTTCTCTGTTCCGTTCAATTATCTTTCTTTAGTCTCTTCTGTGACTTGTTTTTATTATGATATTTTATGCCTTTTACATTTAATTTCAGGCTTCAGTGTTAAAAGTTCAAACTAGTTCAATATGGGCTTCATTTGCTCTACTAGATTGCTACTTGATTCACTTCCAAGTTAAAAAATATATATTGCACAGGGTTAGTATTTTAAAACCACTGAGCTGCATGTACCAATGAAGAATGTTGATTTGATGTTTTTCATTAGAATTTTAATGTGTTCCAGATCCAAAAAGGCACAGCAGTACAGTAATTGTTCATTCCATCCATTTTGTTTTTTTAACTAAATTTATTATTTTGTATTTTTTTCTCTAAAAGCATAAAGGATTCTGCAGTCCTTTCACAGGGCATATAACAAATATACAGAGCCCATAAAGAAGGCTCCAGTTATAGTTAGGGCTGTCAAGTAAATTGCCATTAATGTTCACAGTTAATACAAGAACCAATTAACACGTTAATTTTTTTAATGTGTTAATCATGCATGTGGTTTTGGAGCCTGCCTCCAGGCTTCTCTCCACCACTGTCATCACCACCTCCAGGCCACCCAGCAGGGTGGTAATGGCAGTGCAGAGGACCTACATGGCAACGTGGACTCTGGGCTGCTGCAGGAGGAAATGGGGGTGGGGAGGGGTACTGATATATTGGTGCCATATCAGGACACCATGTGCAGGCGCACAGCCACAGCATGCACATGGCCAGGAATGCAGCCTGGCAGTGTGTAGAGCAGTGCCCAACAGATAAGTCTGTAGAGAGGAAGGGGGAGGGGGAGGGGGGGAGGAGGTGGAGCAGCCAGATCAAGGCTCCCATCGTGAGAGAGAGAGAAGAATAGGACAGGGGCAGGGGCTGGGATGAATGGGACCCTGGGGCCAGGTCTACGGTGGGTTGTGGGACGGAGCCATGGGAGGCTTGTCCAGGGGTGCATCGGTGGGGGAGGGTCCCTGCTGCTGTGCACATCCCTGGGGGAGGTATGGGGGGGCATATGCCCCCCCCCATTTTGTGTGCAGGGCAGAGGTGGGCTGCCCACTGTGGGCTGAAGCTACATGCCCTGCTGCCTTTGCCCTGGGTGCCGTGCACTGGCCGTGTGACCCCTGCCCACCTAGCAGAGGGAGGCACAACATGGTGTCATGCGACTCCTGGGACAAAGGCAGCAGGGTGCAGAGCCCCAGCCCACAACAGGCATCCCACCTCTATCCCACACACATACTCAAGGAGCACATGCTCCCCATGCCTCCCCCACGGGTGTGCGCAGCAGCATGGGATCAGCCTCCACCCTGCACTCCTGGATAAGCCTCCTGCAGCTCCATCCCATGAGCTGCCATGGTCCCACTCACTGCAGCCCCTACCCTGCCCCACTGCCTCCCTCACCATGGGGTTCTCGATCACTCCCCTGCCCCTGCCCCTTCCCTCCACAGACTTATCTGCTGAGTGCTGCTCCATATGCCACTGGGCTGCATTCCTGTAGGGTTACCATATTTCCAGTTTCCAAAAAGAGGACATCTGTGGGACAGGTAATATGACTGTGGGAGGGGTCAGTCATATGCCCATGCCCTGCCCCTGTCCCTCACTCCCAAGCCACAGCCCCACCAGCCCTGCTGCTGCTCGTCACTCCTGACCCAAGTATCTCACATTCTGCCAGGGTGTGCTGAGGTCCCCCTTCTCCAGGGTCCAAACCCCACATACATGCCCACAGCCCCCCACATCTTCACAAATTCCCCCCACACACACCCCAAACCCACCCCCAGCCATATAAAGTACGCACATAATTCTGCAAAATTTTGAGTTTTTACCTGTGCGATTAAAATTGCAATTGTGCCTATTTTTTTTAATTGCACAACTAATCATGATCACATTTTTAAATAATTTGACAGCCCTATATTTATAGTTATTAACACAAGAAAAGTAATTCAGTAGGAAGCAGTCATCTATAGCCCATACCTGCATTCATGTGAGTGTGTAAATATGCATCAGAAATTTTATGGCAACAAGAGACTTCACCTATTCATTCTCAGAGTAAAATTCACCTCAGCACTGAGGGTCTGCCCCACTTATACCTTGAATGAACAACTTCACTCACATCATCTATCTATGAAGTCAAAGGGATTTTAGGGTATAAATATGAACAAAGACTGATCCAGCATCTTTCCCCAGATCTCAGAATAAACAAGAGATGGCTCATAATGGGAAAATGAAAGTTTCTCATTTGCAAAATAAAGAATGTCTTATTTGTAAGTTTTTGCAAAACTGATCGTTTATAAGGATGCTCATCTGCACCCCGTAGGCCTCAATTTGTCTAGGGAATGCTGAGCAGAAAAAGAAAGCAAGCAAATGAATCTTCTCTACTTTGAAAACTCAGGAGCAGCAACTCCATATGGGGAAACTGTGAACTTTCACCATGAAGAACCAGAGAGACTCTTACATGTTTGCAACAGTAAATTCTTTTTTAGTCGAGGCAAGAAGAGACAGGAGGTATAATCATGATGGTATGGCCATTCAGTGGTTAATTCAATGTTATACTTATTATCTATGCCCTTACCTTGACAGGTGGGAAAAGAATGGTAGCCAGGATGACAGTTGTCACATTGAGGACCACCCACCCCAAAACGGCAGAGACACTTTCCAGCAGAATTGCAGATCTCAGGAAGGACACCAGCTGAATTACACTCACACACTACAAACAAGAAGAGAATTTCAGGGGCAGTATCTGCACAATCACTCTTATTCCCCCTTTCTGAAAACATGCCCAGATGCCTTATTTCCAATACAAAGAATCAGATTCTATCGCCCTTATTCAAATTACTCAGTAGTAGCTCTAGTGACTCAACACAACTATTGATGAAGGGAGAGACTAGGCTATCTGTATAAGCCTGAAAGGATCTGACCCAGAGTGATTACTACTTTAAATATCACTATCAAGGCACTACCACAGCATCCTCATTCTGTGATGGATTCCACCACCCTTACTGTTCACATTGAACAGTATTTTATGCTGGCCATAGTTCCACTATTTTCAGAGTAAGCAGTCATAGTCTGGGTTCAGAACTGCAGCTGGGAAGGACTAGGAAAATACATAAGAAGAAGCTCTAGGGCACAAGTGGACAGTAAAAGTATTTTAAAAACCTAATACCTTTCTGGCACTCATTGTCACAATACTTCAAAGGGAGGTTGTCAGGACAAATTAAGCCCAAAATAAAGGTTTTGTAAATTAACTTTTATGATTTACCAGAAAATCCCTTCTCAATACCTTTTTCTACCTTTGCCGTCTTATCAGTTTAGGCCTAGAGGATGCTTGTACACATGACAGTCGTCACAATGTACACATGACGAAAATGTCATTTGTGTAACTTAATGGCATTACACATGCACCAGTTTTGGGGGGTTTAGATGAGTTTGCATCATTGCAAACTAAACTACATGAGGATGTAGTTTAGTTTGCAATGCTGCAAATTTCAGTGATGCAGCTGGCAGCTCGCCCTCTGGTCATGGCAGAAGCAGGCAGACTCCACAGGAAAAAAAAGGGTCGGGCCCCTTGCCACTTCTGCCTTCAGCAGGTTCCCATAGCTGGCAGAAAACCTGGGGCCATCTGGGAATGGGCTGGCTTGCCCCTGGGGCAGCGCAGGAAGGCAGCAAGAGGGTGGCTGGGTGTGCTGGCAGCCAAAGAAAGAAGCAGGGATGGTGCATAGGGCTCTAGAAGCTCCGGTGGGCTCGGGGAAGTGCTGGATCCGGTGGACTGCTAGCAGGCTGGGTGCTGCTCCAGCTCAGAGGCAGCACTGGATCTGACCCAAATCTCTCCCAACCCCATCCACTGGAAGACTGACAGGTGCTGTGCCTTAGGTGGGCTCAATGAACAGCGCTCACGGGCTTTCCAGCAGGCAGGCTCAGGAAAGACTTGGATTGGACCAGGTGCTGCCTCTGAGCTGGAGCAGCACCCAGCCTGCTAGCAGCCCACCTGGGTGGCCCTGGGGGGCACCACCACTGTGGAGGGAAGAACTGGGGCCCCCCTGCAGTTAAGGGGATGGGTGGCTTGCCAGCAGTTAGCCCCCTGGCCAGGGGGAGGCTCCAGCTCTCACCAAAAAAAAAAACCAAACAAAGGAACAGGCCCCTCACTGTAACATGACAAAAATTATAGTTTCAATTAAAAACCCACTGTTTCAATTTAGGAGGCATAAAATAAAACCCTGAGGACTAAACCCCATCACGGGTACAAGTGCCCAGAGAAGTACTCTCTGCCAGTGGCTATATTCAGACTGCAGGGTTCCTCAAATTCAAATGCCCCCAAATTCTCTGACCCATAAGACATGTTTGACGTCCCTGGTCTACGCAGATTCACTGATGAAGGCCCCAACCTTGCCAAAACAGCCTAATCACTCTACACAGATAAGGGTATATGCTTGTGAATGCAGATGCACCTTCTTATTTACTGAAAGAGAATACCGTTGCTTACTCTGACAGACAGGGTAATGAAAATACCCCACTGCACAAGTGTCACAGGAAAATCCCTGAAATCCAGCCCGGCATCTGCACTGTCCAGTCTTTTCATTACAGTCACCATCCAAAACTCCTGAGCCATAGCACTGGCAAGCTACACAGAACATTTAAGAAAGAAAAATGACAGTGTTACAGTACTGCAGTTCACATTACACTTGGATATAATACGTTGCCATTTGTATGGAATTTGGGCAGCAAACAAAAGAAATGATGGAGCTTACGCTGACACTGAGGGCCAAAAAATCCTGGTTTACAGCCACCTTCAAACATAAAAGGAAAAACAAAAAGTTAAATGCATTCAGTGAATACACATGAAGATCCTTATATGTATGTGCAGTAAAACTGATCAGGAGTCACTTCTAGTTAAAACAAACTCTTCCTTTTTAATCAGCATATTTAACTACATGTCATTCATGTAGTCATACATAAGTTCCATTTTAATAACTGTGTACACTCATGCGTTTCTCTGACAAACTCTTTTATAATCCTAATTGTCAGGAATACAAACTTGCAGCTATTACAAGTATGCATCTAAAGTCATTCTTCCCAGTCAGATCAAAAAGAAACTGGCCGTGAATGAACAAGTCTATGCATGAATACAGCAGGAATTAGTAGTTTGCCTAAGTTTTAAGAAAAATGATTAGGATTTGGAAACATGTAAATGGATTTATGTTTAATCATATGCGAACAAGGTAATGCTTTTCAAAGAGACAAGACCTGTTCTACATGCAAACAAACTGAAGCTCAGACAATGCTAGTAAATATAAGGAAAAAAATACCTTTTCTAGTATTTTGCAAAGATCAGAATTTTAAAATTACTAGCAGCAAAATGCAGTGCAAATACTTATCCACGTGAGCCCATTTAAGATAATTTCTCAGTTCTAAAATGTGAAAATCTATACTGAAAAATAAAAAAATTACTTCAGTTAGGGCTTGACCAGTGAAGTTACTGAGAGTTTTTCCATGGATTTCAATGGGTTTTGCATGAGACCTTTAAACGAGAAATATATAATCTTATAAAATCTTAAAATAAAAAATCCATAGCTCTTACAAAAGTTCTGTATTGCTAAGGGTATGACATAATATTTTCCAGTTCAATAAGCAGAGAAGAGGTGGCCTTAAGTAAAGAGATTACTACTGGTGAGCAGCTGACAAACTGTATATTTATCAGAAAATTGTGATGGGTCTGTTCATGAAGGCACCAAGCAAGGAGGTCCCCTTCTTTTGCAGGTGTTTTCCTGAAGTTTTCTAGATTTCTTTTTACCCATATTTCATTCTGAATGTAGTCTATCAGATTTTTAAATGCAAACATGAATGTGTGTTGAATGTCTGGTAAGAAGAAAAATACTGAGAAAGATGCTATTGCAATAGAACTAAAATTGCAACATTATACTGTACTGTACTGTATTGAACAAATATTTCTTAAAAATTAATAAAGAGAAATAACTTGCCTATTATATGTCCAGCCAAAGGATCTTCTGGAATTGGAGTAGTAAAAGTATAAATAGGAATTCCTTATAAACAAAAAGGCAAATAGGAATACCAGTTAAAAAAATTAATGGATGATTTATTTCACGTAAGATCATTCCAAAAACACACCTGTTTTTAATAAAAATACTATATCATCTTTAGAAGACTCCAGAAACCATGTTCAGTTTTGATTTTTGTTTTCTATGAAGTGATAACAAGGAACCAGCAATAAGATGAAACAGTCCTTCTGTCCCCTATCCAAGTCCAAATGTAGGATCTGATTGTTCCCTCTCAAAAAAAAAGCCTCAGAAGGCCAAAAGTCAGCTGCAAATTCAGTAAGTTTACCTTGCTGACCCCCCTTCTATAGACAGATTTCTAATGTTGCTGTCTAGGAAAAAAAACAAAACTCTAGGCTTCAGTGTTGCAGCTTTGTTTGTTGCCACTAATTCTATTTCCTGTGCCTATGCCTTTCTCTCTTCCTCGTTCTTGAAGTAAAGATGCTTGCAGTGACTCCTGGCAGATTTCCATTTGGAAATTTATGAGGTTAGGAATGCAGGATATGCCCCCCAGGAAGATTCACCTCCACCAGCTGATTGTGGGCCTCACTTGAAGCTCACTCAAAGACACCTATGAATTTCAGTGTCCCAGGATCAGGATCCATCTAAGCGACGTGTCTTTGAAAGTCAAGAAATATGGCACCTTTAGTTTAGCATAATTGGAGTGTTGCTGCCACGTTGACGGGACAAGAAAGGTACAAGAGGTGATAATTTTCTGTGGCATCTTTTATTGGATCAACTATATAGTTGGAAAAAACTGTTGAAAAAAAACTTTCAGACTTCTAGTTCCATTCCTCAGGTCTAAGAGGTACTTTCTTAGACCTGACATTGGGTACTTGATGCCCAAAAGCTTGTCCAGCACATCTCCTGATGTTAGACTAGTAATGTTTGGAAAGGTTAAATTACACTTTATTGGGAGGTTTTACTGCAGAAGATGAACTCATCACCATTCAATTTTTGACGATTGCTTCTTATTCTGCTCATAAAAAAGACCAATTTCTCACTTCAGTTTTGCAGCAGAATAACTCCACAGATTTTAATCGTTTTACACTGGTGTAAAACTGGAATACCACTGCAGTGAATCAGAACCGAAGTCCCAAATCCCAGGCAAAAGTTTTCTTATCAACTAACAGAAACACAATTCTCTTTTGTTTGAATCTGTTCCTAATACCATTGCTTTTATGCAATGAATATGCATTTTTGGCATTCTATGTTTTGTGAATTCATATTTTGCATGTTCTTGGAGAAAAAACCCATGCTATTTTGAGATGCCATACAATATTTCAACTTTTGTAACTGCTCATATTAGCTTATTGTTTTAATAACTGATAGATCCAGACATAACTTAATTACAATTTTGAATAAAAACATAATCAGCTGCATTTTTATCATTCCATTTTTGTTTCTATTGATTTATACAAGCACCTTTTGCATTATGTTTCATTAGCAATGCTGTAACCACTCCTTCAAATAATTAATTAATGTATCTATAACACCAAACAACCCAACATATTTAAGATCTTTCTTAAATATGTGTCTTCCTAATCTTTCACTGTAAAGCAATTAATTTCAGTCTCTCCTGAAAGTCAACAAATAAGGGTTATTTTGGATCACGGTGAATAGGGAAAAATTCCAATGCTGAGAGGCCCTCAAGGACAATGTCTGGCTAGTTGCCCCCTTTCTCTCAGTCACATTCCACAGGTGAGAAGTCATATGAGTTTAAAGTGTTATAATCTTCATTTTACAGTTGGGAAAACTGAGCCAAACTTAAATGAGTTGTCCACAGCTTTAGGATTAGAATTCATGACTTCTTAACTTACAAATAAACTGTCTATCCATTTCTTAAATACATTTCAAACGCTGAGATTTGAATCTAAGTTTCCCTTCTCTTTTTAACCTCTCTGTAAAATGGAGATGATGATAATTAATACCTATCTATTTGCTTACTTGTTAACCCCCACCTCCAATCACACACAAAGACCCCAGCACTGGGCACCACAATTTGCACATCTATAAGTGAGAACATGCATGCCCCATGTCTGGAGCCCCACATCCTCCCCATTGCATGCCCAACACTGCCTAGGCCAGAAGTGCCTGCCACTGCCATGCCAGGCCAAGCCAGATCTCTGGAACTGGTAAAGGGAGGAGGGAGAACTAAATCTGGGACAAGATGCCACTCCTATCGCTGCATTCATGGGGCAAGCTGATTCTCTGCTGTTGGCAGTCCTGAACCAGCCCCAGTACAGTGCCTGAGTTGGGACCAACAATCAGCAGATTTTCAGTCCCAGGCTCTGTACCACACTGGAATCTTGTACTTGTATTACCACCATAGAGAAGATTGACCAGAGCTAAACATATGTTACTTAACACCAGTTGGAGGTATCCTCCAATGAAAAGTTGTAAATTTGCTATGATATTTAGGCACTTAGCATGTGTTTTATTGCTGAGCATTTGGGGCATTTGTATAAATAGAGAAATGCGTGTCAGCGCTGAGAAAATGGCAGTGGAGCGCTTTTGAACTAAAATACTTTGAAAGTGCAGGACAATGCATATTTACTTCTTGTTCAGATGCACGTTAAAATGACAGGAACCTTGTCAAAGATAGGAGTGTCTCACTTACGGACACACAATGGGAAACCATAGTATCCTTCAGCACACTGTTCACAGCTCTCTCCCCGATAATTTTGTTTACAATGACAGTGACCAGATCCTTCCTCACAGCCAGTTGAATATTCTGGATTACAACTGCAAGCTAAGTCAATAACATCAGTCAAACACTTTCTTGAAATGATTTGATTAATTTTTTGGTAAAGCAATATAACATTGTTAATACAGGAATTTCAATGGTACTTGCATGTGTCTCATTATTTAAATAAATATTAGAAATGAGCAATTACATATTACTTCACACCTTGAAAGTGTTATATAAATATTTTATAACAGCCATAAAAAGTAGCATTATTAAAAGACTTACAGATATCTTAATTCACAGCAGCTAAGCCTTCCCTAACTACTTCAAAATTACTGCTCTTTGGAAGTCACTACTTCCTCTCCATATGGGTTGCAACCTTCATCTATCTGCCTCTGTCTGAAGCAATTAACCTTTTTAGGGCCCCAGATTCTGGCAGAAGGACACATTCTCCTATGTGTGAAAAAGTGCAAGTACATTGCTCCTACCCTCTGTCAGCTCTGCTGGCTTTCTAGTCACTCCAAGGCAAAATTATCCTAGCTGTTTTAAAACCATCCATGGGTCTGCTTCAGCTAACATTACAGACTATCTTTACCTTTCTCCCACTTCTTGCGTTTACATAGTGGCAGACACTTCTGTCATCTGCTACAAACTTACTCGCAATTCAGTTCTTCTCCTCTGCTTAGTTCCACTTCCTCAGCACTTACTTAATATACTAAATACCTTAGGCTTTGTATAAACATTTTCTAAAGCAACTAAACTACATAAAAAATCAATTTGACTTGGCTCCTAAATTAATTGAGAACTTTGGAAATTTTTTCCCAAAAAAAGACCCAGTCCTTGCCCTGATTAAGGCAGAAAACCCCACAGTGATATAATATCAATAAAGACTTACGTATGCAGCCATTAGGGGCTTCTACTGGGATGCCATAAGGACGATAGTAACCCTCCGCACATTTCTCACAGTTAATACCAGCTGTGTTATGCTGTACAGAATGCAGGAAGAGAAAAATATTGAAATGAGGAAGAAAAACAAGCAGGAAAATATATAAGCCAAGAAGGAACTAAAAGTGGATTTTTTAGGTTCTTCCTAAACCCCACAACAGTCATGATCAGCCTGAGAAAAAAGCCTCCCAAAAATGGTTTTGTTAACTGTCCAAATAGTGGATATTTTTAAGAACCAAGATAGTGTCAGATAAACAAGATCAAAGTTAACTTTACAACAGAAAAGGCTAGTTGGCCAAAACGTTAATTTAAATCAGGGAAAAAGATACCATTTTTAACCATGATTACCACTGGATGTTTATTTAACTCCTTTTTAATAATCTTTTCTTATCGTTACATAGTTCAGACAATTGCACCATGAGGGCTTTTTCCATATAGAATACTGAAAGGTGTATTTTTGTGAATACAGTATTCTAATAAAAATAGGAGTTTCATATTAAATCAAAATGTGATCACGTTAGAAGAAAAGAAATAACACAAAAATATGCTCTTCTACAAGTCAGAGACAGCCTTTTAAATGTTTAAATATCTTCTATGAACACAGAAAATGTCACAACTTCTGAATTGCAATAGATTTTCTGTGTTAGAAGACAAAATCCCTTACAGACTTCTTTTTTTTTGCTTCTAAAGCAATGTACTGGGTAAAGTAACAAGCTGAGATGAAAAGTACAGTTCTCCCTTTTTAACTAACTCTGTAATATACTGCCTGACAAAGATATACAGAACAGAATATATAGGGCTTTGTTATCAGATTTGAAAGAAACAATATCTATCCTTGTGTCATCCTTCAGTTTCTATTAGTTCTTCATTCAGGCATACATTTCCAGCACTTTTTCCATGACACATGGAAAAAGCAAAGGAAAATCCATGAGCCTAATCTATGAAAAACATGCTATAATTAGATTTCATGCTTAATTCATTAAACCCACTTTAATTTCCACAAAATCAAATTACAGACAACCAACATCAGCTCCACTGTTGAGCCTCATAGATTTAGGTCAATTTTGCTCTTTATATCCTGAAAGAAATTAGAAAATATGTTCTTTCATTAATAAATAACTAATAGGAAGCACCAATATGACAAATCTTAGAATATTGGGAAAACAAAGCTCCTCATAGCGCATATTCAGTGGAAAACAAAGAGCTTTTCTTCTCTTTAGTGATAATTTTGCTTGCTCCTAACTGACTTTTGTACACTATCCAACTTTAACTTAGCAATAAGATTAAAAGTGTATATATCAGGGGCAGGCAATTATTTGGGCTGGAAGGCCACTTAATGAGTTTTGCTGAGGTGTTGAGGGGAGATGGCAATTGATCCTATCTGCCACAGGGAGCCTGAGGAGGGTGGGCTGAGCCCTGCACCACTCTGCTCTGCCGCAGCTGGAGCCAGGCCAGGCTGTGCAGCACAGACCCCACCTGCTTTTTGTTGGTGCTTTCGAGTCCCAGCACCATTACCACCAGCAGTCAGGCCTGCACAAGATGGAACACAATGCAGGGTACCAAGCAGCCATCCCAACCACACACGATGACCTGCTGCGCCACAATGGGAAAGTCAGGAGCTGCTGCCCCAGGCCAAGCCCCCTCAACTCCACAGCCAGCACAGACTTACCTCCCAGAGGAGCCACAGAAGCAGCAGCTCATTGAGGTGGGCAGGCAGGACAGCTACTCAGCATGCCGTATCACACCTCGTCTTGTGCAGACCCAACTGCCGGCAGCCACAATTTCAGGACCGCACAGCCACAGGACCGACAGAAAGCCAGGCAGGGCCGAGGATGGGATGGAGGGGGGTGCAGAATCTATGTGCTGCACTGCCCAGCCCTGACTTCAGCAGAGTGGAGTAGCAAGGGGTGCACCTCTTTCTCTTCGGGCTCTAAGAGGTAGCCAGAGGCCCAGATAGGATCAATTCTAGGCCAGATACAGCTCGTAGGCTGTATTTTACCCACCCCAGGATATATTTTATATAGCTGTATTGAACATTTCCTCTTCTTGTCATTATTTGTTGGCAGCAAAGATAAATATTTAATTAATAATGTGATAATGTATCAACAATAATATAACTATTTCATGAAAATCTGGGTAGGGTGACAATTGTTTTCCCTGTGTGTCAAACTGCTCAGCTGATTGTCAGCATGTGTATCAGATAATAACAAAGAGAAGACTGTCTTCCAAATCAATCTGAACAGTTTAATGCTTGTATCTTCCCCAAGAATAACTGAGCAGATAAAAGAAAAAGCTGTCTAAGATACCAGACATCCGTCTCCTTTCCCCACTGGTTAACATTCAGTAGTAGCCTTTGCAGTGGAGGGCTATTAACTCCAGGTTTGTATCACCTGTCAATTCAGCCCAGCCCAAGGCTCTGCAGTAAGAATAAGCTGTGTACTCAGGTGTGGACCGACTCCCTGTGGTGAGCAGCTGTTACATACACACACGCGCACGAGCACGCACACAGTCCAATTGAGCATGGGAGCCAGCAAGGTAGCCTCAAGGCTTTTGATTTACTTAAGGATGTGACTGGCCTGAGTTGGCCTGTCAGTAAGAGGCTCACATTCCCCCTTTATTAAATGGGAGAAAGGGCAGAGTTCATTATAGATCATTTTCTTGACCCTGTGCTCAATTTAGTTGAATTACTAATCAATTAGTAGTTAAATTGATTGCTATATTGCAGTCCGAGCACCTGAAGTTGTAATGTGTAAATTACCAATCAGTTGTCTTGAATGAGGGACATAATAAGGAAACAGACCCTAGTGAGAATCTTAGGCAGTCATTAACTAAAAATCAGAAATAACACCTCCCACCTGCCCTGACCAGGGGAATGCCTGCCTCTACAGAGCATAACCTACATGGACAGCTCTCCAAGAACATGGGAGATGCAGGTTTGAGTCTGCTCAGTGTAATTAGGAACTAAAACCTACAACTTTCTTTCTGTACGAGAGTTCTCTTACTTAGCTACAAGGCAAATGTGGAGCACTACCACCACCATTCAGGAGGGAATTGGAGATGCTGCCTCCCCTCTTGATGCTGTAGATCCTGAGAAATGGCTGGGGAGCCTACTGTGGTGCCCTGAGACAAATACCTAAACTTCGAGAAAACAAAAAAAGCAGAAGTTTGCCCCATTCTATTATCGACTCAACACTCTGCTCAACATTACAACAGTCTGGATTGTCTTACTGGGAGTCCCTTGATCTCCCAATTCACTGGATAGGGAGCCTAGATGCACAATCCTGTCAATACGGATCTCTGGTCTATAGAAGGTGCCTATCTTTTACATGCTGTGACACTTAAGTGAAGGTGTCTATAAGGTCAATTTGGCCCCCAGTTTAGAAAAGGCCCTTGTGAGTACCCAACCTGCACCAACAAACCACAGAATTTGCTATAATCTAAAGCTTGCCTTTGAAAGACAAGCTTGCCTTTAAAACCCTAAAATATTGCAAATCTGCTAATCCCGTGTGAAAAACCTTGCCAACAGTCAGTCTCACCCAGGGTGGAAAAGCCATGTTTCACCCCTGAGACTGAATTTTTTGGCTTAGGTCCTGCTTGCAGCAGCAACAAAACCAAAGATCCATGCCACTAGGCAACACCTTATTATAGGAGCTATCTACATATTGAACACACTTCTTGCCACCCCTGCTTTGGGTTTCAATCCTACAACGCAAGCACCTGACTCCAAAATCATCCACACTGTACCATGTACCATACTATCCTTTCCATGAACTTATTAATCTCCATACTGACATGATTTAAGTTCTCCTTGCTCTCAGTACTTAGTTTAGAAATCCACTCTAGACTTGCGTTCCTCTGATGGTTAGAAACTGTTTTCTAAGCCCCAGTCTCACTTTAATCATGTCTAATTTATTCCCCCTTGATCTTATTCTTGGTGGAATTCATGGCAACTGTCTCATTTATCTTTTAAAGAAATGCAGGTGTTAAAGTAAAGGGGATCTGTAGCTCCCTCTTCAAACAAATGGAGAGTGAGAGCTCCCTCTATCCAGTGCTTAGCCCGAGGGGGAAGTGCTTCCCCTCAACTCCCTTTCCTCCTGCAGTGTCAGATCTCCTCCTTCTTTCAAATGGCTTTAATTATTGGAGCAAAACGACTGTAGTGGTGGGATCCTTCTAAAAGCAGGATCGTCATAACTGTGTGATTGCTTTTTAGGCCTCAACAACATGAGTTACTTTTATTAACTCTTCTTTATTGTCTTGAGCATGACCAATTATTTGACTGTAATGATCCTGCAAAAAGATCACCTTTGGAATAGTAATTCTTCTATGCCCACCATCCTATTTTCCTTCATTTATACTGATGAAAGCCCCTTTTTACCTGGCAGTTAATGCAGACCCCTCCACCTTCATACTGCCCATAAACGTTTAAGCTTCCTTTGTGTCGATCAACATCAGGATCATAGTAACAATCAGTGGCATGTCTGTGACAGCTGCAAGCTGGGAAAGTAATAACACATCAGCTTTTATTATATTGATGTAAAACCTTATTTTATATACATTAAAAAGCATGATCAAACTTAGATATAAGGATATTTTCAGATCACAGGTTCTTTCACATCAGGGCCAACATGAGAGTCTCTAAATACTTGGTCCCTTGTCCTACCAGGCTACCGTGCTCATCAGAGGGAGACAACAGATGACCAGTAGTCCCCATCTCAAAACTATGTATTTGTGAGTTAAGTGTATAACATAGAGCCTACAAAAATGTAGAACAGGGCTGCTTAATCTATTCAGGCCTCTGGGCCAGATGAATGATGTGGGGCTGGTCCACAGGCTGAATCTAGTATGGGGTTGGCATGTGGAGTTGGTCCAAGGATGCAAACTGGCACATCAGCCCAGTCACATGTGCCCCGATATACCCGCATGGTGATCAGACCCTGTTTGCCCAGATCTGGTTGTACACTGGCCTGACCTAATGCACCCAGGTCCAGCCATTAAGCAACCCCACACACTGGCCCAACAGTGTGCTGGTGTGATCACGGTATACAGGGCCATGTCATCCGGCCCATGGGGTGCCCCATGGGTCCAGAAAATGGTATCAGGGGAGCATAATTAATGATACCACTGCTCCCTTGCTTCCAAATTTCCAGATCCCTGGGGAGTCCCACAAGCTAGATGACACAGCTGCATGGGCTGGAACTGATCTATGGGCTACAGGTTGAGCACCATTGATTTAGAGAACAAGTACTTATGGATTAGCTGAACACAAGAACCAAGGCTTACAATGAGCAACTCCCACAGCTCTAACAGCAATGATACAGCACACACAGTTTTACTCTTACCTAGGATATGTTCTTTACATGGAAATGTTTAATCAAAGAGACTATCATATTGACTAGCATTGTGAGTTCATTCTACTCCTGCTGATGACAAACACTGTGACTTCAGCTGGAAGATTTATGTGATAATGTAACAAAAGATGCAATTATTCCAGAAATGAGTAAAGTACCTGTAGAAACTTTCCTCTGTACTGGTTTAATATCTCAGCTGTGATGCATCATATTCAGGTGCATGGCAGGTTGTTGGTTTTCTCTCTCTCTCTCTCTCTCTCTTTGTTTGACTCAAAAAGCAACGGAGTTGCATTTGCTCCTACCAGTCTTGAATATACACTAACTCTAGAAATAGTGTGTACTATTATCTTTTTGACTGAAGTTGCTGTTCATCTAGCAAACATCATGATACCAGAAGAGAAGAGCAGGAGACAATATTTCATGGACCACGAGAATAAATGTGCTGCCTCTCTATGCCACAAACATCAGCCTAATACACACTATCATGAGCAGCAAGAATTATTCACTTGTTTAAAAGATTCTGAGGCAGAATATGATCTGCTGTAGCCTTGTATAAACATCTGCCTTTGTAACCTGAACAGCATTACAGAGCTGGTTATTGAAGTTGGTAAGTTTAACAGCCTTTTATTACTTTCCCTTTGGCAAAGTCTATGACATTCTAATTCCCACAACAGGACAAAAAATTCTGGCCCTATTTGCCAGAGATGCAAAGTATTGAATAGTTCCTGAAAATATTTTGGCTAAGGGGTGATGGACCTATTCAGGAGAGAATTGTATATTCTGTAATTGTCTCCTTTGGATCTGTTACAGCAGTGAAACTTAATGTGAACATTATCCTATCATCACATCCTAAACTGACCATCTAGCAGAATATCAGCTAACACTTATCTCTTATCTCCATTTTCTCCATTCATCTAAAGCAGTGGTATCTAACCTTTTGCCTCTGCAGGCCAGATCAGTGATGTTGTACCAGTCCATGGGCCAGATCCAACATGCTCTGGTTTGGACCTGCACAGACTGATTTGGCCAAATACCACCCTGATTCGGACCCAGCTGCCCCAATCCAGCCACATGCTACCCTGATCTGGACCCCCTACCTCCCAATCCAGACCTGTGCCACTGGGTCCAGCTGCATGCTACCTCATCTGAAATCGTGTTAGCAGATCCAGCCATGTACTGCTCCAGTCCACACCTGTGTTGCCCCAATCTGGTCACGTGCTACGCTGATTCGGACCCACAACTCCCAATCCAGACCTGTGCCGGCCTGACCTAGACCTGTGCTGCCAGATCCAGCTGCATGCTGCCTGACCCAGATCTCTGTCACCCCAATCCAGCTGCGTATGGCCCTGATCTGGCCCCATGCTGCCCCAATCCAGACCTGTGCCACTGGATCCTGCTATGTGCTACCCAATCCCGACCCCAGTCACCCACTCCAGCTGCCCCCCTCCCCAATCTGTACCTATGCTGCCCGATTCAGCCACGTATCATTCTAATCTGGATCTGTGTCACCTGATCCAGCCATGCACTACCTCCAATCTGATCCATGTACCAGCCAATCTGGCCCTCTGCCAACCTGATCTGACAAGCAGGGTCATGTTATCTGACCCATGGAGCTCCCCAAAGGTCTGGAAATTTGGCAGCATGGGAGCAGCAATTAACACTGCAATTGCTTACTCTACTACCAAATTTCCAGACCCTTGGGAAGCCCCGTGGGCCAGATGACACTGCTCCATGGTTCAGATCTGACCTGCAGGCCACAGGTTGAGTACCCCAATTTAAAGATTTGTCCTCTTCTTCCTTCACTTTGAAAACAGCTGTAACTGTGACTTTAGTCTGAGCAGATACTTACTACAACAGGAAAAAGATATAACAAACCAAAGGCCAGCCTCCACTTTTGCCTTAGTCAAGTCCCTATTCTTCACCCCTTATTAGCCCACCTAGATCCATTTGGTTATTTTTTCACTGAAGAGAATGACCAGAAAAAAATTGTTTTAAATAACTCAGAAAGACTGTGATGGTCTCTTTTCTATTTACATATGAGTGGAGTTAGGTGACCTGCTTAAATACAGATAATTCAGTTCTCCACGCAAACCTACCTGGAGAATTCCAGAGGTTCAGTTTCATACATGGGAAAATGCTTCCCTTTCTCTTAGCCAAGAAATGTCAGTCATAGAGGCACAGATTCCTTGCAAAGAAGCCTAGAAACTAAAGCTAAGGCCACAATAGCTTCCACAAGCTCCTTTTTTTGGCTAGAAAAAAGCCATGAATTATCCTAGTGGAAAATATCTAAAACCCCTAGGTATTTCAACTTATGCATACCTGGAAAAAGGGGACCATCATCATCTTCCTGAGTTATTTAAAATAAAGTTTTTCTCATCATCCTCTTCATTGAAATATCCAATGTTTCCAGGACTTTATACAGTGAATGACAATGAAGCCTCTCTTATGAAATGTTGTTATCTGCTTGTCTAAGCAAAGAAAGTGATACACTGAAACTGAACCATCCTCCATATCCTAACGTTCCTCCAGCTTCTTGAACCTTAAGGGTCTCTGGAGCCAGAAGCTTTTCCTTTAGATACTACAAAACCTGGCTGAGGAGCCATGGGCCATATCTTTGAAGGGCTGACAAAAACCACAGCTTCAGTTTGCAAGCTCAAAAACTTAGGGCTTATACCTTTTTTTCTGAGTTTTGTCAAGACACTGAAAACAAGATTCAGGTGCAAGAGGCCATGACACAAAGAACTGCCAAAATGGAAAAGATGTCATTGGCTGTGCTGTTCTCAAAAAGGCTGGAGATGAACAAGAAAAAAATGGGGATGGAGCAGAACAAATGGCATATAAATAAGAGGAGGTTTGGTTGTTGTTAAGCCACCTAACTAACAAAGTGAGAGGAAACAGACACGGAAACAAATATTTTCTATTACCTAGAGTCCAAAAGTCTCATTGCTATTAATGTCCCAAAACATCTAGGACCCATAGCCCATCAATGTGTACCTGTGAGAACGGTGAAGTTACCTGCTTTGATTCATTTTAACAATCAAGTGAATAAACAAACTTTGTGCTCCCTAATACAATTTTAGGAGCTTTCAACTACATGCTTTAAAGTACAATACTGGGGAGCCATGAAATAACCTGAGGGCTATGGAATGTACCCACAGTCTCCTATAGACCCAGACATTTTCAATACAAGTGTCAAGAGTTTCTACAAAGAGACATAGAGTTTTTGTGAAACGCTGAAAGGGTGCACTAATCTCCCACTACAAACTGGAAATGAAAGCTGTCTGCACCTGGGGAATACTATCCTCAGTTAATAACTTAAAACATGCATAAGCTTTCAGGCAGTAAGAGTCCCCTTTTCTGATGTAGTTAGACGCTAAACACATTTTGGCTTGGAATCTTGTGAATCATAATTTATTCACTAATTCTTTTAAAAGACTGACATTATTTATGATCCTCGATTATTTCTCTCTCTTTAAAGAATGGAATTCAGATATTGTTCATTAACTGAGTCCCAACATGTCCAACTCTCATCAGAAGTTTGTATCACCTTTTTTGGTTTGGATTTCTTGCTGTAGCAATCTTGGCAGGCCATCTCTGAACTCTGATTAAAATGACACCTCAATACAGCCTTTTTATAGCTTGTTTTGATTATATAAATGTACATCCACCTGACTTTTGAACAGGGGTGCCTAAATTACAGGATTTGCAATCACAACACCTGTATTTGGGCCTGCCAAAGTGATATGGGAGAAGAGGATCTTTTACGTTTGCTCAAAATAGGGAAATACACAAAGGGCAGAATTCTATTTCTCATGTGTGCACCTTAATGGCAGTTTCCTAACTGCTCCTAACTACATCAGTGAAATTTTTGGCATTTATGGACAGATGGAAATTGTATTACTCCTGCACTTTGTACATGTAAGCATGCATCCATAAATTGAGTGTGCACTGTAGGCTATGCGCTGGCCAGGCAGGTGTGCAGCTACATAAAATAATGCAGCTAAACTTAGTGGTTAGGGCCCTTCCTCAGGAAGCAGGAGACCTGGGATCCAGGTCCTCCTCACTCAGGGGATGTAAGTATGTGCTTCTCTGACTTTCCAGCATGCTGCTCTAACCACCACACTGCAGTTTAGGCATTTTCCAGCTCTCCATTTGAAGCTGGCCCACTAGGCAGACAAGAAAAATACAGAGGCTAGAAACAACAGTGCAAACTAAAAAATATGTGGCTCAGCGGGATGGCTGCTGCCCAGGGCCCCTAGGTTTTAGCTTGGACACTTCCTTCCAGTGGGGTGGACACTTCTGCACTAGTCTCCATCCATTTTATTCAATGACTATTAAATATAAGGGGCAGTCATTCAGGTTCAAAAGGATTGTTGGAGAAGAGTCTGGATACTGCCTAATCTGTGGTGGTTAGCACATTATGGTAAGAAGTCAGAGAGAGACAGCTTCAAATACCCTCTTAATGAAGAATGCAATAATGTCTTATGTACCCTAGAGGAGGTACGCCAGAGTTTTGTCAGGGAAACTCTGTTTTAAATTGTGGAGAAAAGCCTCGCAATTGAGGTTGTCTTGAGGTGCACTAACTGATCATAATCCCTGGTCCACAAGTTTGCTTGTTGACTGGCTACATGACCCATCTTGTAGACCAGGTGCATTAGAAGGAAATCCCTCTTTTGGGAAAGGGGTACGCTTTCTTATTTTGAGACCCATCCCATAAGATTCCTGGATCTTCAATGTACTCACTTAGAACAATACTACAGTCATGGAAATGCCTTCGTGGGGGATTGAAGAGTTGTTCTCTTCAAAGCAGCACCAGCCACCCTTTCTGACAACCTGTTCTCTTATGTAAGGTCCTGGTGCAGCCTTCCTGCCTCCGTAAGTTCTGTTGTGCTTCTAAGGGGCATGATCAGCTGGGTCCTCACTTCCTGCCTTTCAGATGTTTCATTCTTTTGGAAGAAAATCAAGAGCCAGGACATCTTGGGTCCTCATTTGGATGCTAATGGGTTTGTATTTCTGCCACAGAGTCTTACAGCAAGAAAACTGTACCAATGTTGATGATAGTATTTGCACTCTTTGACCAAAATTTTATTTCCCTTTGTGCATCTAATTTATATTATTCTAGCTCCATACTGGGCATTTTTTACACTTACTCTTGCAATGGAAATGTGTAAGTATGCATTAAGCATGTACATCAGGTTATGCACTAGCTAGGCACATGCATGTGTACTAAAGTATAAGTCAGGGGAGAGAGGGGAGAACCTTCCTGTGTTTTAGCCCCAGTAGCTGAGTGATTAGGACAGGGGCAGGCAAAATATGGCCTGTGGGCTCAATCCGGCCCACCACGTGATTTCATCTGGCCCACTGGCACCCACCAATTAATTGTACCCTGCCTAGCCCGCACACTTTACTCCCACCCTCTTACATAGGAGGACCCCAGCCCTGGCCAGCATGCCATCGGCATCTGCAGTACCATAAAATCCTCAGGAAGATAAGGGTCTGTATTATATTCCAGATTCCCAAAGGAAAAGAACCCTAATGTCCTGCAGTAGCTCAAGTAATAATTATTGTCATTGTTTAACAAGGCCAAGAGGACAATACAAAAAATATTTCAGTGCACTGTTCAGTCTATACTATTAGACTGGAAGAATGCTCACAGTAAATAAAACAGGTGTTAAACTTGTAGCATCTTTGCTATAATGCATGAACACACTTGCACTGTAGATAAGCTCCATTTATACATTAAATTCTTCGGGGATTGTGGCTTTTAAAGCAGCACCTTTTTATGCTACTCACGTTCACATTCATTTGTGCTGTCAGCTGTTGCAGGTTGCCACTGTTTCTGATTATATCCCGGGCAGCAGCGATTGCAGGTTTCCCCACATGTGTTGTGCTGGCATTGACACTGAAACCTGGAGAGCAAATAAATTCTCAGTTAAACAAAACAAGATGTAAACTACATTTTTCTTCTTTTATCACAATCCAAAATTTACACCTAATGTGAAATATGTCAGGACCTGAACTCCATGGGTAAAGAGGTCAACATGTAACACCAAATTCTTCCACAACTTTTCTAGCATACTTCACAGTAGATTACCTCACCCAAATGAATTTGAACCTATGAGCACAAATTATATAAAAAGATCTTTTTTAACTTAGAATTAATAAAGATTGAATTAAAAAATTTGATACTTCAAAAGACAATAATTGAAAACAAATCTTAATTTAGGTCACAGCCCAAGGCTCAAACTCAAAGTTCTACAGCAGTGGTTTTCAAGCTTCTTATAATCACAAAACCCTTTCACATAATTTCATTTGCTGCAGAACCCCTACCACTGGCTCTGTGGGCCATGTAACCTGATGTGGAGCCAGGTGACCCAGCCTGTTCCACTATTGCATTAATCTCTTTGCGAAATCCCTGATGACCTATCACAGACCATCAGGGTTCTGTGTAACACAACTTGAAAACCACTGTTAATAGTACGTCCAAACATATGTCACCATTAAACTCTGCACTGAAAAGTTTCCATTATTTTTTACTACTTTTTATAAGAGCTCTGTAGTATATCTAAGATCATTGCTTCATCATATTTCTCATAAAATAATGCAAAAAGGAATATTGAAAATCAGAAATAATTAAAAAGTAAAGCAACAGACAACAACCTACCAAAAGAAAAATATTTTGTGCTTATTTTGATTAATTAAATAACTTTCCTAAAAGGTTCACTTACAAATTGCAAATACTCATGATTATATCTCACTACCTAGATCTCACTACAGTAGATAGTCTTTTTGAAGTTACTACAGTACATGCTTGAAGAACAGAGCCCTAACACTGTGAGGACTTGATTCATAGTCGCTCTGACCCTGGTGTGGCTTTTTACATCAGTTCAAACTGGGCGCGTCTACATGTTCATTAATGAGCTGTAATTACGGCACAAAGTTTAGTACCTGTAATGACAGGTACTAACTTAATGTGCAGTAATTGGTGCTACTGCTCATTAACACAGATTAATGGGGGGGGGTTTGTGATTCTACTGTGCATTAAATTAAAGCTACTGCACATTAGCCCATTAGTACATGCTTTGCCCGCTGCACTAATGTGCAGTAGAATTAGTCTTCTGCACATTAAGCATCTCATGTAGACACACCTAGTGAGTACAACATACTAGAGAATGCTGAACTGCATTAATTGCATCCGAATTTTTCAGTTATGCAGAGAAAATCTATTGACTGTAAGCTGTATTATGTAACTGTTACTGCTGCACACTTCTACAGCAATACCTGTACAGCCTTTTCATTCGTGGTTAAATTTGCAACGATTTAGCTCTTGGAATTGCTATAAGAGTACCAAGAGGTAATAGTTACAGGGTGACAGCTGATGTCCCATAGTGGTAACTTCTCCATTCCTTTTGAGGGGTTAAAAAGTTACTTCTGTCCATGCCCAGAGATTGCATTTTAAAGTGTTTTGATAACATAAGGGAATTTAAAGAGGTATTTTTTCAAGCTGTCACAAACAGCAAGTCTTCCTGATTAAAAAGGAGTGAGAACTTTTAGAGAATGTTAAGTAACGGAAAGAAACTGGACTTCAGAAACAACATGTGACCATGTGCCATAGACAGGAATGTAGATGTTAGGCACTTCCCTGTATTATTATTCTGATTTGGTAATATTTTCACCCACTTTGCACTCATTTTTTTCACTAGTTAAATTATCTGTACAAGACAAAATAATCACTGAAAGGGTCCTATCTTCTTATTCCTTCTTTATAAAAATACATACAAAAATATCCATCACTTGATCATGGAATTTTGTTGAACATGCCTTGGTCCTGTCAAAATGCTTGATTAATAGGAGGAGCAGTGTTATAAACAGGGTAAAAGTATGCTTTAGCAGCACTGTAGCAAGGGCAGTGCCAGTGGGCAGACACCCATTATCTTCACATAAGATAGTACCAAATTAAATGGAAGTAATGTTACATAGTAGGGGTGTGCTAAGCGGGCTATATTTGATTCAGATTCGTATTCAGCTCGATTTGGGGGACAGTGATTTGATTCACTGATTCAGATCACTATCCTGATTTGATTTGGCCAAATCCGAATCTAAAGATTCAATTCTGATTCAGAGAATCAGTGATTTGGGTATAGACACAGCTTTATATGTTTTTTCTACATACCTCAAGGTACCAGGCACAGGTCATGAATGCTGAGATGGTGGGGCAGATGGAGCATCCCACAGGAGCGTGGGGGTCTCCCCCGGCATGCTCAGGAATGGATGACCCTCCCCACACAGCAACTGGTTGGTGATCAGCCATGGGGTGGGGGGACCCTGAGTGCCCCCCCCAGACCCAGGAGGCACCAGTCACCGAGCTAGGGTGTGGAGGGTCCCCCGCATGCTCTAGGGTGGGCCTGAAAATGGACCGGAAGTGCTTCTGGTCCACTTCCAGGCCCACCACTGAGCGCATTGGGGACCACCCCACACACACACACACACACTCCCATGGGACACTCCATCCACCCCAGCATCTCAGCGTTCACAAACTGCCTGGTACCTTGGGGTTTGTAGAAAAAACATATAAAGCTGTGTCTGTGTCCGAATCAACGAGTCTCTCTGAATCTCTCTGAATCAATTTGGAGGCTTCTGATTTGATTCAGAGAGATCAGTGGATCTCCTGGTTTGATTCAGATTCATAGATTCGGCACCGAATTGGGCCAAATCTCTTTTGAATCAAAACAGTGACTGAAGCATCAGACATCCCTATTACATAGTAGCACCTAGGGGGGCACTCTGCATAACTAGGCACCAAAGTGCCTCACTATGGCTCTGTGCTTTAGACCAGTAAGGGCCACCCTTTTTGGCAGGAATGCCACAACTTGAGCTCTGCCTCCTCTGCAAGTGCCGTTCTAATCCCTGTCTCTTTATCAATCCACTGCTCTGCTTTCTGCTCCCTCCTTGATCTATCACTGTATTGCCTGCTCCCTCCCCAATCTGCCATGTGATAAACAGAGGTTGCCCATGCCACTTGTGGCACAGGTTCCCCAGGTTGGCCACCCCTGCTTTAAAGAACCTGGTTCCAGAAGCATTTTCCTGGGACAGACAGACTCCCAGGGGGTAAAATCTAACTTTGGGGGAAAGAGACATTTTTGAGGATCAAAAAGTATCATAGAGCAAGGAATCTTTCCTGCAGTACTATTTGTGAGTATAGAATACTTGGTGTTGCTAAACCTCTTTTATTCAAGTTAATCCACAGGAAACATACATTTGTAAAGAAAAGTAGATAAGGATAATTTACTAAGCCTGTCTTTATTGTCAAATCTTTTAATTCCCCCAAAAATAGCTTCCCTCTAAAGTGTTCTAATCACTCAAATCTATGATAATAATGAAGACACTTCTCAAACATCTAGATGTATTTCCAAATGACTGCAAAAAAGTATTTGTATTTGCTTTTTGCTTGCTCAGAAATACACTGAGAATACGGTACAGATGGACGTGCTTTTCTTTGATATTATAATCAGTAATTCAGTTAAGAGATTATATCATCACTCTAACTATAAGGATAATAGGACACTGAGCATTCTTTTCTGATTGGTACCTTTCAAGGTACTGGAACGTCTTTGATTTCAGCTCTACTGCTGTTAAACTAGAGTAACTCTATTGTCTTTGGTTGTTTGATGCTTATCTCAACCAGGTTTAATGTAACCAAAAAAATTCCCTCATTCTCATGGAAAAAAAGGTAATTTATTGTCCTATTTAAATGCAATACAACTCAATATATCACCAAATGCATTATCAAGCTTTCACTTTAAAAATAACATGAAGAAAAGTGTGTAAGAGATCAGCATTTCACTATAATCCAAAATGTTACTTTGAAAATGCCAGTGAAAGAAGTATGCTGTTCAGAGTACTTACTGATACAAGTTTTCAACATTTTTCGCATCGCATACTTCAGCATGACCATAGCAAACACATCGTCCACCCACACTGATGTCTTTTATGCTGTAATAATACTATGAAACAAAAATGAGAAGTATATATGCATGTATGATGGGCATTATAATAACAGCAGAAAGATACTATTGTCTCATTAAAGTTTGATTATCAGACTATTAAACACATGTATTCACACAGGTCCCAATTCAGTTAGCCAAAGGTCAAACTCCTGTTGACATCTGTTTTGAAAGAGCAGATCCATCAGACTGAAACCAAACCAATTATTACTTGGGTAAGTATTATCCACTAACCAGCAACAACACACAGGGGTACTTCGTTTTTCCCCATGTTGCCCTGCTCATGCATCTTGAAGTAGTTCTGCACTGCAATATAAACGTGCAACTATAGCCTCTGTAGACTTACATGAGTTAGTTTTTAACTAGTTAATGCAAGCCCTGATAGTGGAATAGCAGCAGAGGCATGATGTTTACCCAGAGCCCCAAGCAGCCTTGTGGAGCTTGTAGTGAAGCCTGTACTGTAACAGCTCCACTGCTATCAGCTAGTTCAAAGCTAGGTCAGGTGCATCTCAGTGAGCAATATTTGTGCTTGGGAATGGCCACGCTACTAATTCAATCTCCATTCCCATCTACGATGACCTTTCTGACATGCTAACAAGGGTACCAGTTGTAATGATGACATGATATGACCTCAAGCAATCAAACTGAGACTCCCCAGCTGACTTACCATAACTTCTGACATGACCTAGATGTGAACTAATGATCTAGAGTGAGAAAACTTCATACCTTATCACCACACCTTGCAACCATCTCTATCTACCGCAGATAAAATTTAATCATTTGGCGTGACTCACTGACTATTTATAGTAACCTGTGTGTATGTTTAAGAAACTTAAGAGTAGTTTCCCCACCCCAGTCATGCTCTGCTTGGTAGATGGGAGTGCCGAAGAAAGCCAATTGCAAATTTGTGTCCCTCAAATACTTGGCTCCTGGCCAAGTTGGAGAGGCAGTTCTACCTTACATCAATGGAAGGTCAGGAATATCAGAGTTTTCCTCCACCAGGCCCACTCCCCTTGCCCACACCACCCACAGAATGTCCATTCCCTCTCCAGACAGGAGGAGAATTGGCTGAACAGCGCCTCCCTGTAGAGGAAGACTTCTCTGCTGGCCATCGCCAGCTGTTTTAAGACTACTTTGCATTGTGTGGATGGGATAAATTGACCTTAGCAGACTGGAGAATCTGGTCCATATTATTTTTTAACTTTTTGGACTGGCTCTTTTTGGACATATGCATTCATGTCTAATTGTGCTGACTGTTTATTATCATTCTCCACATTTAAAATGTATGATCTGGTTGTCTTTGTCACAGTTAAAAATGGTTACTGCCCCCTTCTCCAACAGTATGTGACATTGTGTTAATGCCATAGTAAGCAAATGTATTTACTTCTACGTTTTTCCAGAAGGCCATTTGGAGGATTAAACTGTATTAATTTGGAGGATTAAATTGTATAGGACTGTGCTATGTCCAACTGTAAAAATTCAGAAACATCATTGCCTATAGTAAAGATAATTCCCAACATTATGAAATCAGCTCATAAATTGAAGAAGCATGGGCATTACTTGGATAGAGCAGAAAGCTGGGTTTAAAGCAAGCTTCTGCTGTGACTGTGGTAGGTCAGGGAAGTGGGGCTATGCTGACCACTGGAAACTGGGGCAGGAGGTGACAGAAGTCGGGGAGTGAAGTCTTACCTGCTCCTAGATCTCCACATACTGAAGGTAGTCACTACTGCTGTAACAGCATATGCTCCATCAGCAGCAGCCCCATGGTGCAGGATCTTTAGGACCTGCTCATGGTGCCATTTGCTCCTCCTAGGCCCAAGATATGATATTGGGTACAGGGCTGTGTCTGCACTAGCAAAGGTTTACTGAGGTGGGGAGCAGGGGGAAGCATTATTTCACTCTTCCCACTTATCTGGGTAATGTGGGGCCTCTGCAGAACATGCTTGGAAATCTGGTGGTCTCACCAGACGACAAAGCTAATCTATTTAACAATTTCTTTGCCTCCATCTTTATGAGCAGGTCATCCCCCCCACTGGGCTCCCCAATGGTCCCAGGGGAGGCACAGCCAGGCCCAGGGTCAGAGAGGACCTAGTCAGGGAACTTCTGGTGGGACTGGACATATTCAAATCAGCAGGTCCTGATGATCTTTGCCCCAGAGTGCTGAGGGAATTAGCAAAGTCATAGTGGGACCCCTGGCACAGCTTCACGAGCACTCATGAGGTGCCAGAGGACTGGAAAAGGGCCAATGTGGTCCCCATTTTCAAAAAAGGGAGGAAGGAGGACCCAGGAAATTATAGGCCTGTTAGTCTTACCGTGGTCCTGGGGAAGCTCTTTGAGAAAATTATCCAGGTGCACATATGCAAGGGGCAAGCAAGGGAGGTTATGCTTAAAGGCAACCAACATGGGTTCCTTAGAGGCAGGTCCTGTCAGACCAACTCGGTGGCTTTCTATGACCAGGTCACAAAATCCTTGGATGCAGGTGTTGCAGTGGACATCATCTTTCTGGACTTTCGGAAGGCCTTTGACACTGTCTCTCACCCCGTTCTCATTAAAAAATTAGGAAATTGTGGTGTCGATGCCTACACAGTCAGATGGGTTGCCAATTGGCTGGAGGGCTGCACCCAGAGAGTGGTGGTGGACAGGCCATTTTTGACCTGGAGGGATGTGGACAGTGGGGGGCCTCCAGGGCTCAGTCCTCGGGCCCGCACTGTTCAACATCTTCATCAGCGACTTGGACGAGGGGGTGAAAAGCACCTTGTTCAAATTCGCAGATGACACTAAGATGTGGGGTGAAATGGGCGTGCTAGAAGGGAGGGACAGGCTGCAATTGGATCCGGACAAGTTACAGGGGTGGGCAGATGAGAATAAGATGGGATTCAATACTGACAAGTGCAGGGTACTGCATCTAGGGAGAGAGAACAAGCAGCATACCTACAGGCTGGGGAACTCCCTTCTTGTCAGCACAGAGGCAGAAGAGGATCTTGGAGTCATTATAGATTCCAAGATGAACATGGGCTGGCAGTGTGGGAACACAGTCAGGAAGGCCAACCGCACCTTGTCATGCATCCACAGATGCATCATGAACAGGTCCAAGGAGTTGATCCTCGCCCTCTATATGGCATTGGTCAGGCTGCAGTTGGAGTACTGTGTTCAGTTCTGGGCGCCGCACTTCAGGAGGGATGTGGACAACATGGAGAGGGTCCAGAGGAGGGCCACTAGCATGATCAGGGGGCAGCAGGGCAGGCCCTACGAGGACAGGCTATGAGACCTGAACCTTTTCAGCCTCCACAAGAGAAGGCTGAACAGGGATTTGGTGGCCATCTATAAACTGGTCAAGGGGGACCAGCAGACAATGGGAGAGTCCCTGTTCCCCCGAGCACTACTGGGAGTAACAAGGAATAATGGCCAAAAGTTGACCAAGAGTAGGTTCAGGCTAGATATCAGGAGGCACTAATTCAATCATTGTGACTAGGATCTGGAACCAACTTCCAAGGGAAGTGGTGCTCACTCCTACCCTGGGGGTCTTCAAAAGGAGGCTAGATAATCACCTAGCCAGGGTCATTTGACCCCAGCGTTCTTTTCTGACCATGGCAGGGAGTCGGACTAGATGATCTGCTCAGGTCCCTTCTAACCCCACCAACTATGAAACTCTGAAACTATCCCCCAGATATACTGCTAGATGTGTGGTTGTGCCTACCCAGATCTCATGGCTGGGCAGCACAGGGCTGCACCCACTATAGTAAAGACTATTGGAGTGGGAGAAGGGTATTCTGGTACCCCCTCATAGTTGGCACCTGGGGTTTGTGCCTCACTTGCCCTCCCACTCAGTTCTTCTACTGTCTGGGTTGATTTTAATTTATCCACATGCCAAGTTTATCACAATGGCCTTTCACCGCAATGCTGAAGTACTGTTGTCTATCGAGCGCACTGGAGATGAAAACGTTGGCTCTTGGTGTCAGCTGTTTAACCAAACACATTACCTTTCATTTACCTATCATATGTCCTATGACTAGCTAATGAGACGGAGCTTCTTACGCTGAAGCTATGCTACTCACCAAATATCATAAGTGCTCCATTTGTTTTAGCCTATAAGTAATAGCTTGAGGCAAAATCTTACAGATGCACTTAAGTCAATAAGCTTACTTAATGTGTGCTGGAATTGTTTAATTTTTTTCCTGAAGAAGCCTACAAAGAGTTTATACTGTTCCTTAGCCGATAGGAGGGCTGATCCCCCAAATGTTACAGCAATATAAGTTTAGATAAATAAATTAAAAAAAAATAATGACCACATGGAACCAGGAGAATTGTAATTCATAGAGATTCCTTTGAACTGTTGTACCTTGTTTCCCCACAAAAAATGGAAGAGGCTTTTTCTTCCAAGGCCTACAAGAAAGTCCTATAATCTCACCTAACCCATGGAGGGTTGCTGATGCACTGGAATGGCAGTTCAGTGTCTCTGCAGAACTCTATGGGCCTTTATAAATGCCCTTTTGCACCACTTTAATGGTGTTGCTTTTTGCATGGTCAGCGACATATTCCACTTTTAATGACTTCATAACGTAGCAAGATAAAACACCCTTGAGGTGTTTTAGTTTGCTACCTTACAAAGTGCAACAGTGCACTGGGCACTGGAAACTGACATGCCCGGGACTTGGCAGGCTTCCAGCACCCCATGCATCATCCTCACAGACATTTCCTGCCACTGTGTGACCTGGCTGCAGCTCATGCAAGCAAAGCCGACTGAAGAAAAAAAACGTGGCAAAGAGCCTGATCTTTTTTTTCTCCTGGAGCCTGACTGCCTGCCTGAGCTGCATGGGGGTCTAGTGCTTCCCTCTGCAGCTGTGGTGCTGGGCTGGGTGCCAGTGATGGGTACGGCCTGGGGGGTGCAGCCGTCACCACAGAGAGAAGCACCAGCCTCCCTGCAGCCACAGAAGAAAGCACCAGGTCCCCGCACAGCTCAGAGACTGCTCGGCCCACCCTCAGCTTTCTGTCCTCCACCCCACCCTACCCCGCCATCAGAAAGGCAGGTAATGATTGAGCCCCTACCCTTACGTATATGCCATGAGGGTTTCATAGTTGGTAGGGTCGGCAGGGACCTGAGCAGATCATCAAGTCTGACCCCCTGCCATGGCAGGAAAAAGTATTGGGGTCGAACGACCCCAGCAAGGTGTTTGTCTAGCCTCCTCTTAAAGACCCCCAGGGTAGCAGCCAGCACCACTTTGCTTGCAAGTTGGTTGCAGATCCTAGCCGCCCTGACAGTAAAGTAGCGCTTCCTGATATCTAGTTTGAATCTACCCTCTACCAGTTTGTGACTTATTTCTAGCCACTCCTGCCAGTGCTTGGGGGAACAGGGACTCCCCCAGTGCCTGCTGGTCCCCTCTGACTAGTTTGTAACAGGCCACTAGATCCCCCCTCAGCCTTCTCTTCTGGAGGCTGAACAGGTTCAGGTCCCATAGCCTGTCCTCATAGGGCCTGCCCTGCTGCCCCCTGATCATGAGAGTGGCCCTCCTCTGGACCCTCTCCATGTTGTCCACATCCCTCTTGAAGTGTGGCACCCAGAACTGGATGCAGTACTCCAACTGCAGCCTGACCAGTGTCACCTAGAGGGGGAGGATCACCTTCTTGGACCGGCTCAGGATGCATCTGTGGATGCATGATAAGGTGCGGTTGGCCTTCCTGACTACATCCCCACACTGCCAGCCCATGTTCATCTTGGCATCAACAGTGATTCCAAAATCCTTTTCTGTCTCTGCACTGACGAGAAGGGAGTTCCCCAGCCTGTAGGTATGCTGCTGGTTCTTCCTCCCCAGGTGCAGTACCCTGCACTTGTCAATGTTGAATCCCATCTTATTCTCATCTGCCCACCCCTGTAATCTGTCCAGGTCTGATTGCAGCCTGTCCCTCCCTTCTAGTGTGCCCACATCCCCCCACATCTTAGTGTCATCAGCAAATTTGAACAGGGTGCTTTTTACCTCCTTTGTCCAAGTCACTGAAGAAGATGTTGAACAGCGCGGGCCTGAGGACCAAGCCCTGTGGAACCCCACTGCCCACAACCCTCCAGGTCGAAAATGGCTCAGCCACCACCACTCTTTGGGTGCGGCCCTCCAGCCAGTTGGAGACACATTTGACTGTGTGGGTGTCAACACCACAGTCCCCCAGTTTCGTAATGAGAATGGGGTGAGAGACAGTGTCAAAGGCCTTCCGAAAGTCCAGAAAGACTACGTCCACTGCTACCCCTGCGTCTAAGGATTTTGTGACCTAGCCATAGAAGGCCACCAAGTTGGTCTGACAGGACCTGCCTCTAATGAACCCTTGTTGGTTGCCCCAAAGCATAACCTCCCCTGCTGGCGCCTCATGGACATGCGCCAGGATAATTCTCTCAAAAAGCTTGCCCAGGATCGAGGTAAGACTAACTGGCCTATAGTTTCCTGGGTCCTCCTTCCTCCCTTTTTTGAAGATGGGAACCACATTGCCCCTCTTCCAGTCCTCTGGCACCACACTAGAGCACCACGAGTGCTCATACAGCCATGCCACAGGTCCCGCAATGACCTCTGCTAATTTCCTCAGCACGCTGGGGTGGAGCTCGTCAGGACCAGCTGATTTAAACACATCCAGTCCCTCCAGAAGTTCCCTGATTAGGTCCTCACTGCCCCTTGGCCTGGGTGCACCTCCCCTGGGGTCTGCAGGGGTCCCAGTGGGGGGACTGATCTGGTCTCTGCTCAGGAAAATGGAGGCAAAGAAATTGTTAAATAGATTAGCTTTGTCATCTGGTGTGATGACCAGATTTCCTAGCGTGTCTTGCCCCACGTTACCTAGTACCTTCTTTCTGCCCCGTATATATTAAAAAAAGGACTACTTGTTGTCCTTCATCCAGGTAGCTAGTCCCAGTTCCATCTCCGCCTTGGTCTTCCTGACTGCTCCCCTGCTGCCCTGAGCATAATCCTCCCTGGTGATGGCCCCTCCCTCTCATTGGGTGTGCACCTCCCTTTTAGCTAGGAGACGTTCCCAAATGATTTTGGTAAGCCATGGAGGCTTTTGTGCCCTCTTGCCCCAGTTCAGTTTAAGTCCCCCTAAATTGAAGTGGTGTTTTTAAAAATCCACTGTTTCAATTTAGGGAGAACTAAACGGAATTAAACCCCCATGGCATGTACAAGCAGCCCACTTGACTCCCTTTCCTTCAGAAAGGACTGTGGACCCATAGACTCCCTACTAGTGATTTCCTTGAAGCCCCTCTTTACTATAAATAATAGAGGAAAAACAGATTAAAATAGTATTGGTATAGTCCAGGTTATCTTCTGCTGTAATATGCTTACAGGTTTAAGGAGAAAGATATTTCTCCCTACAGCCCATTTCATTTTGCATAATGCCCTGCTCTGCAACCCCATCATATGCAAATCTTCCCTGCCCTTTTCAGTGTCTCTCAATTCTGATTCACTCCAGCTACTTTTCTTTTACAAGCAGACCTGGAAAGAGTCATTGGCATGAGCATACCAGTTTTTGGCGGTTACTGTTGTGCAAATCTGAAAAGTTCAAGTTATTTTATTCATTATAACACGTTGAAGACAGCTGTTTAATATCTGTCTGTGAAAAAGCTACTCACTCTGCGGGTAACGGTGGGGTCTTGTTGAGCTTTGGATATCAAGTGTCCAAGAAGTGTATTGGTTCTAAGAAAATGCAAGCGGATGTTTGTTGCCTTGGTAAATTCTCTAAGAGTAGGAGAGTAAGTGAAGTTTTTTGCTCCTGGACGGCCATTTATCAAGGACACCACAATCTGATAAAACACCAAATATTTTTCATCAGAATACATCAAACATTATTAGCAATGGGCCCACAGCCAAATTATTTGTGGCGCTCCAAAAATTTACTATTTTGTCTAATTATATCTAGAGCAACAACAGTCACATTGTTCCATTAAAAATGTTCTGGTGATATCTATATTGAAACTTGGATATTTAAATAAATTCTCAGTGATCCAAGATATGATTGAACACTTATTACATGATAAACTACATTATACATTTATATAAACTAAATCATTTTGTTTGAATGGCTTACTTCACAAGCCACTGAAGAGATACATGCTCTTTTACAGAAAAGATCAGTCATAGTCAGTTATTAATTCCATTGCTAAGAGCCCATGATGTCAGTATGAGCTTTCCCCACATCAGAACTTGAAGTGCTGGCCCCTACTCAGGACATACATTTTTAGGTTAAGACATAAATATTTCTGGAAAAAATTAGTGTTAGTAGGTCCAATGCCTGGTGGTATGCTAATGATCTTTTCAAAGAAAGTACATTATGTTGCTTTAGAATTCCTTACATATGGAAGCAGGTTTATCTACTAACCCAAATCAAGTGCTTCCACACTCTTCTTAAGAAAAAGGAACTGATTACAGCAGCCCAGCAGTCATGAGCATGCAACTGAGTAAAAGTTTGTTTATTTATTTATAACTGAATGGACTTCATATTCAGGTTTCCAACTGGCTATTATAAACTATAACTACATAATACTGGAATGCTGAAGTTCCCAATTACTACACAACTCCTTTAGGGAAAATCATAGCATGTAATAAAGAATAGTGCCAACAAATATCTAAAGAAATTATTTTTATAATGTGGTTTGGATCACTACAGAAATGTTAACTGAAAACACTATTGTAAATCTAAACTGGAACAGTAAGTTCCAAACCCTCCAAACTTTAAAGAAGTTTAGCAGCTTCATCAAAAGAATCTCTATGCAATGACCAGGGATTCTGGTTTTCAGTTTCCCATGGAAAAATAGAGTAAACAGCAGATTCTACCTTTTGTCAGAGGCAAATGCAGATTAATTATTTTACCAGAGAAACCCGAGGACTTTCCAGTTTTGCAATAAGCTCCCTGCAGGCTGGCAGAGTTTCAGCCTACATGGAGCAGGGACGGGGCAGGAGGAGGGCAGTGAAACAAGGGCACCATATGCATCTACGATGCACATGGCCTCAGGCAGTGAGAGCAGCTTCTGCAGGTAAGTGGCAGTGGGGGGGAGGGAAAGAGGGGAATTAATGCCCCCATTGGGAGGGAGCTGGGTAGGGCTGGGGCTGGGGCTGCTGCCCAGCCGAGTGGGGGGGTGGGGGGGTGGCACTTGGGGCCCAGGGCTGCAGGGCCCCAGCAGGGAGCAGAACAGGCCCCCAGGGTGGCAGTGGGATGGGGCTGGCTCCCTGCATGGTGTGCACTCCTGAAGTGGGCAGGGGGGACCTGCACCCCCCAGATCTGTGTGCGGAGCAGGCATGGCCTGCAGGCATGGGCTCCCACCCTGCTGCCCTCTCCCAGGGCCTCTGAAGCCCAGTGGGTGCGACCTAGCATCGTAGAGCACAGCGGGGCTGCACGGAAAAACTGCTCGCTGCTGCGAGCTCCGCGCTACCCTGGCAACGCGCCTCCTACTTTGAGGGGCACAACCCCACACCAGTGCCCCCTCTGCAGCTCCACTTGCAGGAGGCGTGGCGCCAGGGCAGCATGGAGCTCACAGCGGCAAGCAGCTTCTCTGCACGGCCCCACTGTTCCCTGCCATGCCGGGCTGCACTCCCTGGCTGCAGAGGACCCAGGGGAGGGCAGCAGGACAGAAGCCTGTGCCCACACCTGCCCGGGTCCCCTCTGCCCCCCTCAGGAGTGTGCGCTGTGGCAGGGAGTCAGCCTCCCTCCCCCTGCAGCAGAGGGGAGCAGAAGTAGGGGGCTGAGGACTCGGGTCTGTAGCCCTGGCAGCTGGAGGCCCCCTCCAGCCAAGCTAGAGAAGCAGGGGCTGTGGGTGGGGGGCAAGGGGAACCAGCAAAGCTGTAGGGGGGAATGAGAGGCATAAGCAGGGCTGGGCGGGGGGCTATGGGAAGCCTTTAATTTTAATAACAGATTTTGGGGGCTTTATTATGAAATTGTGATTTTTTTTATCAGACAATTTGTGACGTTATATCATGGAAAACCAGGATCCCTGGTAATGACTTAATCCATGAAAAACAAATTCCAACAACCATTAATATCAAGGAAGTTTGCATTTATATTTGACATAATGTTTAACTGGAGATAAACCTATATGAGAAAACGTTATACACACAGCCCCTCACCCACAATAGTTCCAGGCAAAATAAAAATATATGTTTCTCACCGCTAAGGAGCCGCTTGATACAACCAACGAAATACAATCTGCACTAGTTTTTACAGACACTACATTGTTGTGTACACTTATAGCCTTTTTAAATATCTTTCTAACAATAGAAGGTATTTCTCCTGAAATGTCAATGCATCACTCTATAACCTTTATTTTCATAAGTAAGTCTCAAACAATTGGGCCCATTACATTCAGTGTGGCAATTCAAAGATAGGCCAAAATTCTAAGACTCTTATAAGGCCCCTACCCATAGTCCAGAAGCTAAATGAGTTGACTAATTTATAGGTTCTTAGCACTCATTCTTCTCTCAGATAGCAATGCAAGTGTAGACTTCTCAGCATATTCTATATGAATCAGGCCATTGCCATAACTGCCTAAGGATTTACAAATTTAATTTTAAGCACCCAGGTTTGTAAACTGACTGAAAATTGTACCTTTTAATCAAAGCCATTAAGTTTTCATGCTAAGCTACCCATATATAATGCTGTTCATTTTCATCCGTTTCTAAATAGCATTTACCTCCCCATTTTCAAGAGGTACAATCCGAGAATACTCCGTAGTGCAAAGGACATCATCATCCCTCCTAATAGGAGCATTGGCTTCCTTTCCAAAATGTTCCAAACAGTCTGCTTTTGAATCTAGTAAAGTAAGAATTTGATTTTCTGACATATTGAAATATTTACTTACATTTATATTTTTTATTTTACACACAATATTTTATATTGTTTTCACATAAATTGACAAAGAATTGTCCCCTCATGGTTTCAAATTAAGTATCCCACTAAATCAAATTATGTCAATGCTCACTTATCTCTTTATGCAAACAGAAATATTATTATAGAAAAATGCTGACAATATTAGAAATAGGTGAATAGGTAAATAGGTGGGATAGGAAGTAATTCGTCCTATCCCAAAAGTTGTTGATAATGTCCTGGCAACAGTTTTGAAATATCACTGAAAATATGGCTTTTTTCAAGGTGGATTGCTTGTATTTTGGTTTAGTTTTGTATAGGGATGAAAGGCACCATTATAATATACAAAAGACATGAACAAATTGAAAAAGACAAATACTGAGGTCAGGTTTACATTTCCACAGTATCAAAGTACATTTTAATGATGTGATCAACACCAATTTAAATCAGAAGCTGTATTGTCAAGTTACTTTGGCCTGCTTTGAAAATGGATCCTGTCAAAGATTTCTCTCTGAAGAGAGGACACCTTCAAGAATAGTTCTTCTGATGGCTCTCCAAGTGAAAGTTACTCTACCGTCCTTTATTAAAAAATCTTGGAACAAATTTCATCAAAAAGATTCTAAATTTTTCAACTACAAATTTTGCTTATGCACAACCTCTCACTCATCATCTTGAAAACAAAAGGCCTTAGAACAAGGGATCAACTCAGGAATATTTCCAAACATATCTCAGATCACTGTACTTCATTACAGCTGAAACCTTTAGAGAAGTCTGTTGGTGATTTTGCTGTGATTATGTAAAACACAGCTTTGTCCTATAAAAGTGCAGTGATTAAAGAAAATACTCACAAGCAAAATACTGCCAAGGTATGTAAGTTCCTCCAAAATCCACTGATCTTTCCAACACCCAGAGATCTGGGCGAGGAGAATTTGCAAACTTGATAAGGATATATGCAACTTGGAAGAGCTAGGAACAAAACATGTAAATATTAAACACAGCTGAAAGCAAGAAACAGAAATTGTTAAATTCTGTAAAATTGGATAGGTAAGAACTAATGTTAAGTAGGAGTTTTCCTTTGTAGAGAAGAAGCAAGTTTATGCTTTCCTGTTCAGTTCCCATGAAAAAAGGCTTGATTCTTAGATGGTGACTTCCAGGGAGCTATATCAACCTACATCACTTATAGCCCACTACATTTAGATAGAAGCTGCAATGTGACTGCTAAATGCCCTCTCTTCCATACCAAAATAATTCAATCTAGCATGTGATTAACTACTTAGATGTGTTACGAGTAGTGGTATTCAACGTTGAAAAACTGCATGGTCGATTCATCGCTATCGACAGTCACAATATAACAAAGCATGGAGCAGCATCCTGCTGCAATAACTATGTCATCCCAACTTAACTTCATCATAATGTAGTCAAGCAAAATCACAATGAAATCAGTAAAATTCAGTGTAAAAACAGCACATTGAGCCAGATACTGCCATGAAATAAAGACAATCTGATAATGACACGTCTTCTGTTCTTCCCCAATGCACTCTTATGATCAACATTCTATTTACTTACTCTGAGACCAAGACCAAGCTTGAAGAGGTTTGTCTCTTGAAGGGTCTTGAAGAGTCAGGTGTGAAACTCCCCAAGCTTCAAAGATTCTCACGCATCTTTTTAGCCAGAGATTGTACAGTTAGACCACAAAAGACTAGAAAGGAGGGATATACTCAGCACCCAAACATCATACCAACCCCCCCCCACCCCACACACACACACACACACACACACACACACAGACACAAGAAATTAAAGGAATTCAAAGGAAAGAAACCCTACTGCAAGTAATTTAAATATTGTGAAGCAATTCTGGGGAAAGTCAACAGTCATGGAACTTCAACAATGTCAAGTTCCAAGAAATTCACACTATACAAAAGGTTGAGCACGATTTATATCCTGGGGCTGTCTTCATTTATCTCAAAGGTTAATTTAAAATATAAACATAAAACACTTCATACAGTGGATATAAGTATCATCAATAAAGTGGCAATCAAAAAATTAAGGTTTGTGGTCTTCTATGAAGGAAAATGCTATTTAAATGTACAAGAGGTGATCAAAAAGTTCTAAGACTTAGCCTTTATTTTAAAGAATAGTGTACAAACAACATTTTTATGAGCTGTCCCCTTCAAAGGAATCTCCCCCAGATGATATGCACTTGTCCCAACGTTCCTGCCACTTTCAGAAGCAACACTGGAAGTCTTCAACTGTGAGTTTTTTGAGTTCCGCTTTCACATTCTTATGGATGGCTGCAATGTCATCAAATCTCCTCCCACTCTCCTCTTCTCTAAACTAAATATGCCCATTCCCTCACTCTTTCCTCACAATTCATGTCCCCCAACCCCCTCACCATTTTTGTCACCCTCCACTAGACTCTCTCCAATTTGTCCACATCCATTTTGTAATGGGGGCCCAAAAGTGAACACAGTACTCCAGGTGGAGTGGTGGCCTCACCATGCTGAATAGAGGGGAATTATCACTTCCCTTGACCTGCTAGTAACACACCTACCAACGCAGCCCAGGATGCTGTTAGCTTTCTTGGCAACTAGGGCACACTGCTGGTTCATATTCAGCTTATCGTCCACTGTAACCCACACATCCCTTTCAGCTTCATTTTGATTTTTGGGAACAGAAAAAAATCACATGGGGCACGGTCAGGTGAATACGGAGGGTGTGGTATCACAAGAATGGTTTTTTCAGCCAAAAATTCTTGAATGGAGACAGCAGTGTGTGTAGGAGCGTTGTCATGGTCCAGAAACCATTGACGATTTTCACGCAGCTCGCGGCAGTTTCTTCTAACTTTATCCCTCGATCGAATCAAAACCTCTTTATAAAAGGCCTGATTGTTTGACCACTTGGTACAAATTCCTGATGAACAATACCCCGAACATCAAGTTTTAGAACTTTTTGATCAAATCACTTACATAAATAAAGCTCATTACCACATACATACAATAGCATTGCAGCCAAATGCACCATCAAGTGCTCTCTACACCAAATCAGAGTGGATGAATAAGAAGTGTACAAACCAGAATAGAAACATGTTGCATATTTTGCACACGTGTAAATGAGTGTACAAATAGTAAGGCAAAGGAGAATCAGACCTTACACCACGCAGAATAATTAGCAGTCATGGAAGATGCCATTTCCATCATAATGATAATGAGAGCTTGGAACAAAAGCACAAACCCAAGTAGTGCCTGGAATCCCTATTGGAAAATCTCTTGCTTTCCCATGAAATATGGTAAAATCTGCTCTTTACATTTTGAAAATTTAAAATGCACTTTAACCAATCTTTTAATTTTCATTTAAAAAACTGAATTCATTCTTGAGATTACTTTGAAAACCACCTGCTTTTCTCATTCATTCAAATGATGAACTGCATTTGTCATTTCCCTAGCTATATCATCAGTCTAAACTTCCTGCACAGAACTGACAGCATGGCAGCTCTAAGTAAAATGAAATGCTGCAGTGCATTCACAATGAAATAAGGCTTAAATTCAGCAAGGGCTATAAGTACATAGAATCACAGAAAGTTAGGGTTAGAAGGGACCTCAGGAGGTCATCCAGTCCAACCTCCTGCTCAAAGTAGGACCATCCCCAACAAGATCATCCCAGCCAAAGCTTTGTCTAGCTGGGTTTTGAAAACCTCCAAGGATGGGGCTTCCACCACCTCTCTGGGTAACCTATTCCAGTGTTTCACCACCCTCCCAGTGAGAAAGTTTTTCCTAATATCCAATTTAAACCTCATTTACTGCAACTTGACACCATTGCTCCTTGGTCTGTCATCTGCCACCACTGAGAACAGTCTAGCTCCTCTTTCGAACCCCCATTCAGGTAATTGAAGGCTATTAAGTCCCCTCCCACTCTCCTCTTCTCTTAACTAAATATGCCCATTCCCTCACTCTTTCCTCACAATTCATGTCCCCCAACCCCCTCACCATTTTTGTCACCCTCCACTAGACTCTCTCCAATTCGTCCACATCCATTTTGTAATGGGGGCCCAAAAGTGAACACAGTACTCCAGGTGGAGTGGTGGCCTCACCATGCTGAATAGAGGGGAATTATCACTTCCCTTGACCTGCTAGTAACACACCTACCAACGCAGCCCAGGATGCTGTTAGCTTTCTTGGCAACTAGGGCACACTGCTGGTTCATATTCAGCTTATCGTCCACTGTAACCCACACATCCCTTTCTGCAGAGCTGCTGCCAGCCAGTCAGCCCCCAGCCTGTACTGCTGCATGGGACTGTTCTGTCCTAAGTGCCAGACTTTGCCACTTATCCTTGTTGAACTTCATGAGATTTCTTTTGGCCCAATCCTCCAATTTGTCTAGAACACTCTGAATACTAGCCCTACTCTCCAGCATATGTACTGCTCCCCACAGCTTGGTGTCATCTGCAGGTTTGCTGATGGTGCACTCTATGCCATCTCCCAGGTCACTGACAGACATTGAACAAAATCGGCCCCAGGACTGACCCCTGGGGTACTCCACTTGATACCAGCTGTCAACTAGACATTGAGCCATTGATTACTACTCTCTGGGCCTGATGCTCAAGCGAGTCTTCCATCCACCTTACAGTTCATTTATCCAGCCCATACTTCCTTAGCTTGCCTGAAAGAATGCTGTGGGAGAGTGTATCAAAAGCCTTGCTAAAATCAAGGTACACATCCACTTGTCTCCCAGCATCCACAGAGCCAGTCTCATCATAGAAGGCAATCAGGTTGGCCAGGCATGACTTGCCCCTGGTAAATCCATGTTGACTATTCCTAATCATGTTCTTCTCCTCCAAGTGCTTAGAAAAGGATTCCTTGAGGATCTGCTCCATGTTTTTTCCAGGGACTGAAGGAGGCTGACTGGTGTATAGTTCCCTGGATCCTCCTTTTTCTCTTTCTGAAATACTTAATTATGTTTGCCCTTTTCCAATCATCTGGGACCTCTCCTGATCACCTTAAGTTTTCAAAGATGATAGCCAAAGGCTCTTCAATCACTTCAGCCAACTCCCTTAGCACTCTTGGGTACATCCCATCCGGCCCCATAGACTTGTACACATCCAGCTTTTCTAGGTAGTCCCTAGCCTGTTCTTTCACTGCTGGGGGCTGCTCACCTCTTTATTGCCCAGAGTTGCAGTCTGGGAGCTGACCTTGCCTATGAAGACAGGCAAAAAAAGCATTGAGCACTTCAGCCTCAGCTAACCACTGAGCACTTCAGCCTTGGCTAACTTGAAGTCAACAGGACTACTGAAATGCCAAAGTCAAATCTAAATTTCTCTTGGTGCAATCTAAAAATGTTACTTTTGTCCTGGGCCCTGCAATCACAGAGAATAGTCTATCACTATCCTCTGTACAAAAACCCTTCAGGTATTTGAAGACTGCTAGCCACCTCTCCTTCAATCTTCTCTTCTCCAAACTAAAAAGATCCCAGTTTTTCCAACCTTTCCATGTCAGTCATGATTCTGAGACCTCTAATCATTTTTGCTGCTCTCTTCTGGACTCCTTATAATTTGTCCAAAGCTTTCTTGAAACATGGGGGCCAAGACTGGACACAGTACTTCAGGTGAGTCCTCCCTAGTGCTGAATAAAACAGAAGAATCACTTTCCTTGACTGGCAAGTGGCAATTCTATCAATAAAACCCTGTAAGCTAAGCATTGATTTTTTTTTTTTGCAAAAAGGGTACACCATATTGAGATTACAGTGCTTTATTACCCCTAGTTTCAGAAGACCCTTTTCAGAAGTACTGCAGCCTAGCCAGTCATTTCTTCCAGTCATCAGGAGCATTAATAAACTGAGGTGAACCTTTCAAAGAACAAACTGAGAAAATATTGGGACATATTGGAATATACTATTCTGACCATGCCCCCCCGCATTGCCTCTCAACTAAAGAAGAGAATAGCAAGTTTTGTGGTACCATCTTTAAAGCAGCGCGTACAACTATCCCTTGGGGATGGTGCCACGTCCATGCTCCGCGCTTTGACTCAGAAGGTGCTGAAGTGTTTCAGCAATATGAATCATGGAGTGACCCTCACATAGCCAACCATCTGAATGCTCTGCTGAACACTTCCAGGTAAGCCTGTCAGGAATAGGTAACTGAAATACTTGACTTCATCTGACATAGCAAGAAGCACTGGAACTTACTAAAGCAACTTGGAACACCTAGAGTCACTTATTCACTAACCATCTGCGCCAAATCGGGTATTCAGTCACCTTTCATGTGTAGCAAACCTCCAATAGGTAAGGTGTCAAGCAATATGTTCACAATGTATGGTAGCATTTCCACTGGCAGGGCTGTTCTTGGAATTGAGCTGAATCATTCGTGGTCATTGAACTGGGCACACTGCTGAATAATATGATATCTAGGACTGCCAGAGGTATACATGTCTGAAGTTTCTGAAGTAGCTTGACCTGTATGCTCATTTCTGGCTGGCCTTGCTTTTCATTTGTGTTATAAAAGAGGGCAAATTGTTAAAGATCTGGGATCTATCAGTGATCACTTTTCTGCCACAAAATCAAGCTAAGATGAACACTACACAGCAAACTATCAACCAACTATTGACTAATTTCTACACATGCCAAGGTGCTGGTGCATCTCATCTTTCAACACACATCATCAAAAAGGTGATTAACATTTGTGTTCTGGAAAAGCTGGATTTTGTCAAGGCCATAGCACCTGTGGTCAAGTTTTAGTACTGACTACACATATCAAATAGCTTTCAAGAAAAAAACAGAAAGACTGAAGCTGTTATTCTGGCCTTGATAGCTGTTTACAACACAATCTGATATGTTGTTCAAGGTGTTAAGAGTTGGTGGCTGACATTATTGAACTGTTCCTCCTTCAGAGAGAGTTTAGAGCACAAAAGGAGAATACAGCAAGTGCAGGGTAAAGCAAACAAACAGTCTCTTCCACAGGAGTTTGCACTTGTATCTATATTTTTTAAGATTCACAATAATGACCCACTCGCTAACCTACTCACAAAATTCATTTACACAGTTGATATCACTTCAGCACTCAAGCTGGGTCATTTTCTGACCTAGATGCCACCCTGAATGTCAATATGGTTAATCCAAACAAATACTGTAGCAGGTGGCACTTTCAATCAAGTGCAACCAAGACAATGATAAGTGTATTCCATCTTTGCAATACTCCTCCGTACCCAAGAACTGAACCTACCGTTGAACCAGTAATTTCTGACACAACCTAAATAAAAGAGCTGTCAAAGTCAGATAGTAGTCTAGTAATGATCTTTTAAATAAGTTAGCTGGCCCAACACAGGGTGTCACTGCATTAACCTTCTGAAGGTCCATGCTTGCCGTCTGCTATGCAAGTGAAGGTGGATAGCAGCATGGTGCCATTCAGCTACTTGACAGCCAACTATACTTGACCATGTAAGTACTACATCAGGACCCTGGAACCCACTGCTCTACCAATGCAGGTAAGGGCCACCCCCTCAGTGTGCGCCCCCATCCCTCGCCATGGCTGCAGAGCCGGCCACGGAGCTGTGCTCCGGCCACATGCCAGCGTCTCTCTCCTCCTCCCTTGGGCAGGTGGCCAGGTGGCATGTGTGCAGCCCGCACATGGCCCCGCATCGCTTGCCCACAAAGCCCCCCACAGAGGTGCAACCCTGCCCTCACCCCATGGCCCTAGTCCCAGCTGTGCTGTGCCGTTTGGGCTGGCAGCACCACCTGCTCCCTTAGCCCCCAACCATCTTTCCCAGCCCTGCCTCACAGCCCCACTTACCTCAAGGCTCCAGAGGCGAAGGGTGAGTCTGAGCCTGAGCCCAGCCTTGGCTGCCTCAGAGGCTCAGGCGCCACCCTCCCCCCTCTCTCTCCCACTCCGGGCAGGGCTGGGGGTTTCCCACCCTTTCTGCCTTCAGCTCTTACAGGCTGGAGCTGGGCTAGACTGCAAGAGCTCCTTGCAAAAGTGGAGAATCCATGGATTTCTCTGCTAAAAAGGGAAATCCACATTTTTTCCGATAAAAACAGAGAATCCATGGTTTTCTCCATTTTTCCATAGAAAACGTAAAACCCGGATCCCTGGTCATGACTGACCAACACGACTGCCTTCTATGATGAGATGAATGGGTCTGTGAATGCAGGGAGACCAGGTGATATGATAAACCTTGACTTTAGCAAGGCTTTGGACATGGTCTCCTACAACACTCTTGCAGGCAAGCTAAGGAAGTACAGGCTGGATGAGTGGGAGGTAACGGAGATAGAAAACCGGCTGGATCATCAGGCTCAGAGGGTGCAGTCAATGACTTGATGTCTAGTTGGCAGCTGGTATCAAGCGGAGTGCCCCAGAAGTTGGTTCTGGGGCTGGTTTTGTTCAATATTTTCATCAATGACCTAGAAGATGGCAGAGTGCACCCTCACCAAATGCGCAGATGACACCATGCTGGGGGGAGCAGTAAATACACTGGAGGTTAGAGTTATGATTCAGAGAGAACTAGTCAAATTAGAAGATTGGACCAATAGAAATCTCACAAGGTTCAATAAGAACAAGTCCAAAGTCCTGCACTTGGGAATCCCATGCAATGGAACAGGCAGGGGACTGACTAACTAGGAAGCAGCTGTAGAGAAAAGGACCTAGGAGTTGCTGAGCACAATAAGCTGAATACGAGTCAACAGTGTGCCCTTGTAGCCAACAGCATACTGGGCTGCTTTGGTACGAGTGTTGCCAGCAGATCGAAGATCCAGTGTTGCCAGCAGATCCCCTCTATTCTGCACTGGTGAGGCCACATCTGGAGTATTATGTCCAGTTTTGGGCCCCCTACTACAGAAAGAATGTGGACAAATTGAAGAGAGTCCAATGGAGGGCAATGAAAATGATTAGAGGACTGGCGCACATGACTTATGAAGAGAGGCTGAGGGAAGTAGGCTTATTTAGTCCAGAGAAGATAGGACTGAGAGGGGATTTAAGAGCAGCTTTCAACCACATGAAAGGTGGTTCCAAAGAGGATGCAGCTAGACTGTTCTCAGTTGTGGCAGACGACAGAACAAGGAGCAATGGTCTCCAGCTGCAACAAGGGAAGTTTAGGTTAAAACTCTCTTACTAGGAGGATAGTAGAACACTGGAACAGGTTACCCAGAGAGGTTATGAAATTTCCATCCTTGAAGGTTTTTAAGACCTGCCTAGACAAAGCCTTGGCTGGGATGATCTAGCTGGGGATGGTCCTACTTTGAGCAGGAGGTTGGAACTAGATGACGTCCTAGGGTCCCTCCCAACCCTAATTCTCTTTGACTCTATATGAATCCTAATGTCTGCTTAGCCCCATAGTCTGCAGATCAGCTAAGACTTCTGTGCACCCACCCTCTACAAATGGGCAAAATGGGAGAACTCAGTTGCAGTTGTGGCCAAAATCAGAATGATGCATACTGGTGAAAAGTATCCTCTACCCAAACCTAATGGTGATCTGACACCAAATACTGAATAAGGTAGAAACTTCTGCATTCACTAAATACAAAAAGAACAGAACAGAACAGAAAAGAACCTGAAGAATTAAGTACATTTTAACTATATCCATATATATATTAGCTAATTGCCCATCAAGAATGATAGATTTCCGGGAGTGCTTACATGGTCTCCCCTCACCCCCCCACTCACCTTTTGGGGCCAGCCATGTAAAGACTCCCTCTGCCGCTGCCTCTTCCTCCAGTCTCTGGCTCAGGGGCTCCCTCCCCTGGCTTGCCTCCACCTCTGCCTTGCAGCGGTACTTCCCCCCGTCTCCCCTCCCCACCCCACTTGCCTCCCTCCCTCCCTTCCCCCCTCTCCGCCACCTCCCCCTCCCTGCTGGCTCTTGTTGGGGCCAAGCAGTGGGGGGAGAGCACCGCCACTGTGACCCTGCTTCCCTCTCCTCCCCTCCTACTCCCCTCCATTCCTTCCTTCCCTGCTGCACGGCCCTGACAACAGCTGCTACCATGACCCCCCTCTCTCCACCTCCCCCCATCCCGTGCCTGCCTGGGCCTGCATAGCCTCCCTCCCTCTCTGCCGCCTCCTCCTCCCTACCAGACATTGTTGGGGGCCCCTTTCCTGATCTCCTCCCTCCTTCACTCCCTGCCATCTGGCCCTGACAACAGCCACCAGCATGAACCCCTCTTCATCTCCCCCCACCCCGCCTCCCACCCCCTGACAGCTGTTCTGGAGGGCATTGGGGAAGGGCAGCGGGGGGGCACCACCGTTGTGACACCCTGCCTCTCTTTGCCCTCAGGCAGGGAGGCATGGAGAAGCCCTGCTGCTCAGGTGGCTGGTGCATGTTTGCTGCCACCACTACAAACCTCCCTGGCATGTACAGCATAAAGCAAGGGAAACCTGTATTCTTACAACAACCACCAGCTGGAAAGTTGCACATTAAAATGATACATATCACTTCTAGGATTCATGCAGCTTGTTGTGGAAACACTAAAGAGAAAGTTCATTAAAGTAGTCCAGTGACCTAGCTGGACAGCTTCTTGATATCAGAAACTATATACTCTGGAAAAATATGCTTGAAAAGAGGATACATGTTTGTTGGTAATCTCACAGATTCATTATTCAGTAAGTAATTTGAGTTCCCTTTTACTTAAGAGACAATCTGTCCAGATCAACATGGGTGGACAAGTATTACTGCAATATGTTCAGTAGTGACAAGAGCCATCTGGAGATACAAATTCATATCTAAATATAGGTATTCCTATGAAAATAAATGTATTAAGAAGCTCTATAAATGATGATGTGGGGAATGAATTAATGATCTGTATGATACAATCCAATAGATAAATGTTAACGAATGTTGTTATTATTATTTGTTTATTAATAAAAGTCCAAGTGAAATTTAAAACATTCAAACTATCCATGTTTGAATGACCAGTAGTAACAAGGTTGGGGCTTTGATACCAAGTTCCATGCATAAGGATTGGCTTGGTAAAACAGCTAGGCTAAGTACAGATAGTCAAAAAGCCTGCGGATGAATTGATTCAATCTTTGCAGTTTAGTCTAAACTAGACTGAACCAATAAGCAAGTGAACAGACATTCACTTCTGATTCCAGAAATGCAGCCACATGCCTGCAGTGGCTCAGGCCACAAGCTATGGGGCTCTAGAGCTGTGGTCTCCAAACTTTTTTGATCGCGCACCCCTACCAGTAAAAAATTTTTGAGCAAGCACCCCCAATATGTGTATATTTATATTCACGTACCCCCATCAGTAAAAATTTTTTGAGCACGTACCCCCAATATATGTATATTTATATAAAGAGAACTAGAAATAGAAGTTCTAATATTTTCTTCCCACACCCCAATGGATTGTTGTGCGCGCACCCCACTTTGGAGACCACTGCTCTAGAGCACACCTCCCTGCTCAACTGGGGCAGACAGTTTAGGCCAAGGCTAGCCTGCCCACCCTGCAAGGGGAGTTTGTTGGGGAGGTACAAAGCATCCTGTGATGCTGGGGGGGTTGTGAGTTAACTTGAATCTGGAGGAGATCTGGGACAGAAGTTCAATAAACCAATTTAACCTAAATCAGTGAAGTCTGATACTACAACCATCCAGGCTTGTCTTAATCTGGTTTCAGCCATTCTAAAAGTGGTTTATATGCACTGACTTTCTCTTGTGTTATATATCTGAACTGGTTTCCAATCACTTATACCAGTTTGTGTGTAATTTCTGCCCCTAGCCTCAGACAAGAGAACAAAAAGAGGCAATAACAATGACGGAGTAATTTGCAGATAGGAGAGGCAAGGCAAGAGAAGGAATGTGGTAGGAGATAAGGTCAGAGAGGGGACTGGGACAGATTGTTTCTTGAAATGGAAAACAAGAAATGTGATGTGGCAGTACAGGGCCACAGGGGCCAAAGAGATTCAAAAAGGGAAGAAATGTTGAACCAGAAACATTTTGGACAAACTTCAGAAGGCCAGGTGAGAGTCCAGAAAGACACAGAAAAAAAAAGATTTGAAATTTCACACATTTCAATAGTCTTAAGAAAATCAATAGGACTACTCACATATGTAAATTTAAGCAAGTGTGTATTAAGCCTTAAGTGCTATATATGGCTTTGATCTCCTACAATTCAATGTACCAAAAATTTAGCATAAACCTTTCTACATCCCTAACCCTTTGTCCAGATATAGAAATTTAACATAATAAAAACTGTATTCATTTGATGCTGAAAATAAAACATTACACAACAAAAACGTGGCATAAATTAAATGAGCATTGTACTTGTTTCATACAGTGCTGGAAGAAAGGCGTAACAACTGTTCTCTTTAAACTAGTTCAAACTTTTTTTTTTTTAAGTTCAACACCAATTTACCTTCCAGTAACAATAAGAACTGCTGAAAGGTCTGGCTAGATCCGTATAGTAGAAAGAAGGAAACTAATTTCAAACCAGGTAAGTTGATGTTAGACATCAGAGACAACTTCTTGTTTTCAGGATGTGAGTTCTATATAGTGCTTAAATATGTGGGCAACAGAATATGTTTACTGCGTAACATGATACAGAAACTTCTACCATATAATTTGAAAATAACTGAGAACAAAATACACTGTATGCTTTTGAGGAACAGAACTTTTGGATAAACTAAAACACAACTCTTCTTGTATTCTTTTCAGCAATATCATTGTAATTTGTAGAGCGATCATTTTTCACTTGGCATTGTATGCTTCCTGAAAGACAACAGCATATGTGCCTTGCTCATACAAACTAAAGACAAACACTACCAACACTGTACAAACACTACCAAGAGTAGTGCTAAAAGTAGTTACTAGCAGACGCATGATCTGATTTTATTTACTGTCTACAGGGAAAACAGTATGAAGAGTTTCTATGTGAGAAGCAAGAATTTCTTAGGGTTATATCTTTTATTGGACAAACTACATAGTTGGGATAAATTTAGACAAGTTTTTGAATGCAAGACATTATGGGAGGGGCCCTGAAGCAAAGTTCCATAAAAGAAAGATTCTGCCCAGTGGCCCTTTCTGCCCTCTGGAGAGCAATACCCAGGATAGCCCTGGCCTCTGCAGTGGCACACATGGTATGGGCTTGCCCCATCAGTCCCAGTGTTACTACCTGCATCCCCTGGGCAGGTGCCAAGCTGAGTGCACCCTGCTCACCATTACCCTGCTCGGTGGCAGTGCAGCACGGCCCTTGTACCAGGCACCAGATTCTACCCTATGGCTTCCCGACCACCATCGCCACCAGGAGGGCCCACCCTGGCCATACTGGTAGGTGCCACCTATGCCATCCAACTGTGGTTGGCTGCTGGGCAGGCAGAAAGAGGTGGGGAAGCCATAGGGGTAGTGGCCCATGCTTGGTACACGGGTCTATGCTGTGCCTATAGCTTCCCAGCCACTGCTGATTGGGACGTGGACAGACGCCGGCCCAGCATGGCCCCCTAAAGTGAAGGAGGAAAGAAGGGGGTTTATTTCCCCATCCATCCCCCCTCCTACCAGAGGACCACAAGCAGGGTCTGTCAGCCCCAGCCACCACCTCCACCCACCCAGGCAGACCCCAGTTGCAGTCCTTCGGTGGGAGAGGGGACAGAGGGAGGAATATAAACCCTCCTTGCCCACTTTGCCTCAGAAGGCCATGCCGGACCAGTGTCTGGCCAAATCCCTGCCCCGCCGTTGGTGCTGGGAGGGATGCCTTGCAGGGGCTGCTCCCAGTGGGACATGGAAGAGAGGGGGAAATAAACACCCACCCTGCTTGAGCTCCAGGGGCACCATGACAAAGGCTGCTGCCCTGTCAAGGTCCCTCCCCTCACTGGTCAGTGGCAGGGGCGGAGGTGTGACCAGATGCCACCCAGCATGGCCCCCTGAGATGAAGGGGGCTGGAAGGGCGTTTATTCCACCCTCCATCCCCTCTCCCACTGGGGAACTGCAGCCAGAGTCTGCCAGCCCTGGCCACTGCCTCCGCCACTTGCACCTCACCAGGCAGGTTCAACCTGGGGTCCCACAGGGAAGAGAGGATGGAGGGTGGAATAAACCCCCTCCCTGCCCCTTTCGCCTCAGGACACCATGCTGGCTGGTGTCTGGCCATGCCCCCACCCCTGCCACTGGAGCAGTTTAGGGGAGTGGGGGACCCTGAGAGGGCAGCATCCTCCATCATAGTGTCCCAAGAAGTGTAGAGCAGAGAGGAGGTTTATTCCCCCTACCTCTCCTCTCCCCACTGGGAACCCCAGCAGGAGTTTGCTTGGCCAGGGGTGAGCAGCAGCAGCTGTGGCCAGGGCTGGCAGACCCCGGCTGCAGTCCCCTGGTGAGAGAGGGAATGGAGGGGGAATAAACATCCTCCTTTCCCCCTTTGCCTTAAGAGGGGCCATGCCAAGCCGGTATCTGGCCATACCGCAAGCAGCAGCAGCAGGAAAGCTGTAGGCACAGCACAACCTCATATACCAGATGCGGACTGCTACCCCTTCAGTTTTGCAACAGCCACCATCTGCCTGCCCAGTGGCCAGCCGCAGTTCGGCAGCACAGGCAGTACCTACTAGTATGGTCAGAATGGGCCCCCATGACAGCAATGGCAGTACCGGCAAGGGTAGCACGCTGTGCCTGGTACCTGATACATGGGGCCATGCTGCACCACCATCACTGCCACCAGATAGGGAACCAGTGAGCAGGGTGCACCCAGCTGAGCGCCCAGCAACCACAGGTAATAGCACTTGGGCTGAGAGGGCAAGCTCGCACCATGCGTGCCACTGCCGGGGCCAGAGCCGGCCCAGGACCTGCTCTCCAGTGGGTAGAAGGGGCTGCCAGGCAGGAGCTGCTCCCCCAGCTGCATGCTCAGCTTGGCTTTGCCCCAGGCTAGCTCCGTGATGGTGGGACAGAGGAGGAGGGAATTAAACCACCCTCTATCCCCGTTTCTTGAGACTGCAGATGAGGCTGGCCATGCCCCCCCGCCTGCTCTGCTCAAGCAGTGATGGGGGGCAGGAATGCCTAACAGGGGCTGCTATACCCTGGCCAGGCAGACGCAGTTTAGGGTCCCCCAGGGGGACAGAAAAGGGAATAACACCCCCCCACCCTTTACCCTAGGGTGCCATGCTGGATCGGTGTCTGGCCACATGCCACCCCTGCTCTGGCTAGAGAGCAGAGGGGTGGGGCCAGCCCTGCTCTCTGGAGCAGAAAGCACAGCCCAGGGCTGCAGAGCATGCTGGGATGCTGGGGGACTGTGATTTAAACCATCAAGGGGTCTGGAAGTTCCACAAACCAGTTTGACCAAAATAAGTTAAGTCTGATAGTACATTCAACCAGGTTTATCTAAAACTGGTTCTGGCCATTTTCAAACTGGTTTATGCGGACTGAACTTTTCTGTTCTGCACTGGTTTATGTGCACTGAACTGTTCTATTACAGATTTAAACCAGTTTCTGATCACTTAAATTGTTTTATGTATAACTTCTGCCACAGCACAGGAAGCAGAGGAGAAAGGTAAGAAATTCCCATGGGTAGCAAACACACAATTAGCAGGAGAAAAGTGGATTACTGGAAGATCAATGCCTATCAAAAGGGAGAAGGGTCAATCTCACCTTCCTTGTACTGAAATAATTCAGAAGTTGGTTAAAAACGTGTCATAAACCCAATATCAACAATATTTAGTCCTTGATTCTTTATACACATAGACCAGACTACCCAAGTAGAAGAAATTTTTTGAAAAGTGATGAGCACCTCCTGGGAGGTGCTAAGGAATCTTAGTACTGAAATGATTTGAGGCTCCAATGTCAGTGATGTCCAACCATAAACCTTAGCCCCACTGATTTCAATGAGTATTAGGCATAGTCTTATCTTTAGACCTATGTTTAAGTGCTTTGCTGAAACAGGGCATCAAGGTCTTCAGCACTACCAAAATTTAATTTTAAGATCAGTCCTTGAAAACAATAATTCTTTAAATGTAGTCCATTTATTATCTTGTACATTTTAGTTAATATCCCAAACTTTCTTTGGGATGGAGCCAGGGTTATTTCCATCTTTCTTTGTTGACATCTTATCAAATTCTAAGGATCACCACACCTATCCAAAGAAATGTTTACTACTGGTTAAAATTAATGCTTGTCAAATTCCAAACCACAAAGTTTGCAGATGATGCTATAGTACAAAGGCACTGACTCAGGATGAGATGAACCAGTGTTCTCACCACATTTTTTCACCCAGAAATAATTAATTCTAAAATCAAAGCAGAATATGCCAAAACCATAGCAAGAGAAAATTCCTGTCATTAGGATTCAAGTACCCACTTGTGTTTTCATTTACAAGATTTACTAGGCTTGCAACTTTCATGCCATTTTACCACTTAAACTAGCTGCTGATGCTAGGTCAATAAAGAAAGCCCTGAGTAGAAGCAGCTGCTGCACAGTTTGCTTTGTCTTTGGAGCACATGTCAGGCTATGTTGTAGGCAATAAAGTCAGTGATTATAAATGACATTTCTTTGTTCCTGCCAAAATGTACGGTCTTTATTTTAATATAGTTGTGTGCATTCAGTGCTTGTGAAATGTGCCTCACAACTTGCAGTCCTTCACTCACACTCAACAGTAGAGTGAAGTTAGTTTTATTTCCTGGATAATAGGACTTTCTCATGTTCTGGAAGGAATGCTTTTAGAGGTGAAGGCATAGTTTAGTATCCAGGTCCATTCAGCCCTTGGCCATCAAATGGGCCAATTAACGTCAAATATCATTGTGGAGTTTTTTATACAAGCACTTTTCCACTGGAAACTGGACTGAGGCCAAACCCAATGCACACAATTTCTTCCCTATTGGTTATTCCTTCAGAGAACATTGAAGCTATTCATACAAGTAAGGATCTGAAGGATTGATCCCATACTTGTGCAGACTCTATAATGAAGACTCAGCTCTGGAGAGAGGGGTAACGCAAGTGTTGTTAACACTGAGAGAAAGCACAGCAACATGAGGACATTTGAAAGGAAAGATCAAAGATTACATTCAGTTTAAGTTTACATTAACAAATATTCATGCTCAGGAAGAGATGTCAGAGAGCCAGGTTGAGACATAGGATTGGGTAAAATAAAAACTGGCTTTCAACCATACCATTTTATATGATCTACTTGGAAAGCACTGACATGGTTTCCTCTACAGATTAAAATTCTCAGAACCAAATGTTCCTGATAAGTGAGGAAGGGGACAAGGTAGGGGGAGGATTTTTTAAAAAACTTTTCTGCCTATTTTTGGGTGCAGGTGGGGCAATATTACAGCTTTCCCAGATCTGCTCTTATCTCCAAAAGTGCTACCATGTGGATCCCAAACCAAGATGGAAACAGAAAGGAAGGCAATGGTACACAAGAGGTCCCAAGGAGCATTCTGATTTATGTCAAATTCTTCAATTTCTGTCCTAATGAGCATGCAAAATAAATTCCTTTGTACAGATGGAGCACTAATGGATTCCATACCAGAACTGGCTGCACTTTGGTGGTGAACAAGGTGCTTCCCACTTATCACTTACTTCATGAAGGAGTTGTGATGCTTAATTACTTGAAAAATGCTGTGAAATCTTCAGCTGCCAGGTACTGTGGATATGATGATTATTTTAATAGACTGGATCCTATATTTCTCACCCAGACAAATCTCCTGGTGCCTTGAGATCTTTGCCTGAGGAAAGACTGCATGGTTTGACACTTGCTATTGAAACAATGATTATTACAGCTATCGTAATTTTGGGAACAAATGAATATAAAAAGTCAGATTTGTTACAAAAGAGAAGAGATTGTTTTAAACCAAGTCACATAGCCACAACTAGGAATAGTTGATTCATATTCTCAGCAGTCTTGTGAATCCGAGCAAGTAAAGGGTTACCAACATACAGACATGTTCTATCTATGAGACATGCTTTATGTAAAAGCACTTCACAACATTTGCCAACTTGTGAGTAATGTTTAAATATTTAAAAAGTTAATTATCATCAGATCACATAAAAGCTTAAAGTTCATGGCTCAGTTTTCTTTTTTTTTTCACCTCCCCCCTTATGACAGATAGGTATGATGACTAATCAATAGACTATTTTGCTGTTCAGCTGTAAAACTAGATCATAGTGAAAACCAAGTGCTGAATTTGAGTTACTGAGCTTTCCTGTATTTGGCTCTGCTACAGATCTTTTGTATGACCTTGGGCAACTTACTCACATCTCTCAATGCCTCCTTTTCCTTTTTGACAAATAAGAATAATACATCCTACTTCTTAGGGATATTGTAAGGTTAATTCGTTAACGAAAGGCTCAGATACTACACTGACAAAAAAAAAAATCTCTAAAATCCTAACTGCTGTATTGCAACACAGTGCACTGATAGAGATTTTTTGGGCAGACACCAATGGCCAATTTTTAACGGACCATATTGGCCAGTAATGGTCTGATTGCCAATATGCAGCCAGACAGCTTGGAGAGCAGCATCCAATTGGTAAGTCTGTTGTGAGACATGGAGGGAGGGGAAGGGGTGTAGGGGGGAGCAGATTGAGGCCCCTGCAGTAAAGGAGGGAGTGGGACTGGGGCTGGGGTAGGAGCAGGTGCTGTACAGCTGGGACAGGGCAGGGCAGGGCAGGATGCAGGATGGAGCACAAGTGGCTTGCCTGGTGGGTGTGGAGGTGGAGGGGGGCGGGATTTCTGCCACTGCATGTACGTCAGAAGGGCATGGAAGGCTTGTGCCTCCAGATGTGCGCACAGGGTAAGGGCAGGCTGCCAATGTGGGCTGGGGCCAGGGTGGTGCTGGGCTCTTCCTGGTGGGGGGGGGTTGGGTCAGGCTGCACTTGGGGCAAGTGGTGACAGTGCTGGGAGGGAGGTTATGGGTGTGGGCTTCATTCACCTCAAAATTTACCATAGCCCCCCTGCCAGCACAGCCACCGCCCACCCAAGTGTAGCCCCAACCCAGCCCCCCGCCAAGAAGAGCCCGACACTGCCCCTGGCCCCAGTCCGCAGCAGCAGCCTGCCCTTGCCCTGTATGCAGATCTGGGGGCACATGCCCCCATGCCTTCCCAGGGTATGCATAGTGGCAGGAGCCACCATCCTCTTCCCACAGCCCCTGGAAGGGGCATTGCTCATTGCAGAGGACTCTCACATAGGTGGCTGGCACATACAGATTTTTCAGAAAGCACTTAGGAATAAGAAAAACACGAACTTGTCCAATGTGCAAAGTGAAAATTGTATGTGTTTCTTTCTTTGCATTTCTTTACATGCCAAATGTGCCATAATAATATCTGGAGAACATCAATTTAAAATTCACACTTAAGAGTAAACTTCCAAGTGCTCATCAGCTCTCTTTCTGAAGATTTAGATCCACCATGTCTCTCTACTTATTCAACTCAGCCTTAACATTTAACCTGGGGGAGATGAGGACGTCTATGTGTATGCACACATAGATAAAATAAATTCTTGAAGTGGGGGGGGTAGGGAAGGAGAGGAACAGGGGAAGTGATCCAGTGGAAATCTACAATAAACCTACATAGATGAAAACAGAGTTAAAGTAGATCAGTAGATCTCTTGACTTTTTGGGTGTTATTTACCCTTTTAAGTTTACTTGTGATTCTATGTTACAGATGACAACAGAGTAACATTTTACATCGGGGTAGGCAACATTTTTGGCTGGAGTGCTGAGAAAACCATGACGTCTATCATGTAACATGCCGTAGTGCCAGCCCATCACAAAAACAAAGGGGGTACATGGCAGGATGCATTGCATATTACTACAGTTAATAATCATAAATGTTGGGTTTTTGGGTTTTTGGGGTTTTTTTTTTTTTACAGTAAATACCAAGTTTTCAAAAAATTCGAAACCTGTTGACAATAACTAAAACTCCATACACTACCTTTGTTGTTGTATATTCTTTTTTTTGTTAAGCATGTTACGATAACAGAGAGAAAAAAAAGAAAAATAGAGAAAGAAGAGAGAGGGGGAAAGATAAAGAGGAAAAAAGAGAAAAAAGGGGAGAAGAGAAAAGGAGAGAGAGAGAGAGAAAGAAAAAAGAAGAGGAAAATGGGAGGGAAAAAGAAAGAAAGAGAGAAGAGAAAAGAGTGATGGGGAGAAAGAAAGAAAGAGAAAGAGGAAAGAGATAAAAGGAGATGAGAGAAAGCAGAGAGAAAAAGAGCAATAAAGGGAAAGAAAGAAAAAAGAGAAAGAAAAAGAGAAAAGAAAGAGGAAAAAAGAGAGAAAGAGAAAAAAGGGGAAAGAAGAGAGAGAGAAAAAAGAAGAGACAAAAAGAGAAAAAGAGGGGAGAGAAAAAAAAAGGAGAGAAAGGACATCAGGCCCATGAGGCGATGGGTATTGCCACTTGTTTCCCTTCCCCTCCTGGCTCCCCAGCAATGCAGGCAGAAGGGTGGGGACAGAGGCAGTGCCATCTTGCTTTGTGACATGGTGGCTGGGCTCAAGCAGCTTGCTGTAGCCCCACCCCCAGCTCCAGACCTGACCAGCAGTGTGGCTCAGGGTGCTTGGGCCCCTGCCAGAGGCCTTGGTGGAAATTGGGGAGACAGGGGTGGAAGGGCACATGCTCCCCTGTGCCCCCCTCATGATACCTTGCCACATTCAGTGTCAGCTCTAGGTGCTGTGTCAGTGACATTTCTTCCCCCACACCTAAGGCAGCTTCATAAAAGTTCCCAGCGCCGTGGCAGGCACTGGGGGTGAGGTCAAGAGAACAGAGGCAGCATCCCTGCCTCTGCTCTCCATCCCTGGTGCCTGCCGTGGTACTGGGAGATGTGGCTGCTCTGGAGAACCTGGAGCTGCAACTTAAAACAATTTTTTTTAAAACAATTTCCTCAGCACACCTCCTGGCATGCCAAGGAAAATGTCTCCATGTGCCACTAATTGGCACATGTGCTGGACAGGGGTGCTGCCAGCCTCTTCCTGGTGGGGGGGCTGGGCCAGGGCAGGGCTTGGCTGAGCTGGGAGCCAGAGGCAACACTAGGGAAGCCTTGGTGGGCACATAGCCACCCCAAAATTCACCTCAGCTTCCCTCCCTAACCACCCCTCCCTGTGCCACCACTGCCAGCCCGCCCTGTGCAGCTGAGCCTGTCCCACTGCTGCCCACTCTGAGCCCAGTCTCCCCATCAGGAAGAGACTGGCACTGCTCCTGCCAGGAGCACCGCACCTTTACAGACACAGCTGTGCGGGGCAGGTGGCACTGCAGCAGTAGCTCTGGGAGGGGTAGCTACATGGGGGATAAGACAAATTTTGGGGTGGCTATAGCTCCCCAAAACCCTCTCCTAGCACCGCCCCTGGTGCCAGGGGTTGCCTATCGCCATTTTACATGAATACAACCAAACTAATCTCTCCAACATCCTGGGAGAGATTGTAGATTTCTTCTTAATTTTTTTCTTTCTTTCCATTTATACTTTTCTTTACCTTCTCCTGTTTTTCCATTACTTCCTCTTGTGTACCCTGTAGAGCAGGGGTGCTCAACCCATGGCCCACAGGCAATATCCAGACAACACAGCCATGTCATCAAGGCTTTGGGGCTCCCCACAGATCTGAAATTTAGTAGCAAGGAAGTTGTGACAGCTAGTAGCCACTCCTTTGCTGCCAAATTTCCAGACTTATGGAGGGCCTCACAGGCCAGACAGCATAACCTCATGCCTGAAATTGGGCACTTGCAGACAATCGGGAAGGCACAGGGTGGCATGCAGGGCAGTGCATAAGGCCAATCTGGGTGGAGCAGAGCTGCTTGGAAGGTATGCAGGGCTGTTCCAGGCAGTGCTGTGCTGTGCTGATCAGGCTGGTCCACAGGGACTAAATCAGGGTAGAGTCTGGGGCCACCCAGGGTAGTGCAGGGCAGCAAGCAGGGTGGTAGAGGGCACTGCAAGGCCTGGTACAGATGCTTGACGTTGCATGGAGGTGGTAAGGGACCCAAACATGGCACATGGCATACCATCCAGCCCCTAGACCGTGGGTGACTGGTGCCATCTGAGTCAAGAGGGACACGTCCCCCACAGTGACAAGTCAGCGACCGGAGGGGGTCCCCTGCAACCAATCTCGACAATTGTGGGGGGAGGGGGATCCCCCCATGGCCAATTTCACTCACCTAAAAGCAGCTGCAGAGCTCCTGGTAGCAGCCACAGCACTTCATTCAGCGTTTCATTCTGACAGGTGCTCACAGGGGTGCACTGATGCTCCTGCCTGCCCCCCCGGCCATCACCTAAGTAAGGAGTGCAGCCTGATAGAAGGTACACCAGCACTCTCAGGGTGTGCACGTGCACCCCCTACACATTACCATTTCCCTAAAATGGCCCTATTCCACTCATTCAGTTCACAGGGACAAAAGGTTAAGCACCACTCCCCCACAGATTTACCACATACTTCCTGGGGTACACTTAAGACAGGGGCAGGCAATTATTTCAGGCAGAGGACTGCTTACCCAGTTTTGGCAAGCAGGACATCCTGGCATGTATCCCCTGCCCTCATTTTGTTTTGAGCCGGCACAGGCAGCCCCAGGCGGGCTGCGAGCAAGTGCAGCACAGGACACTGACATGGGGTGGGCAAGGGGCTGCTTTTCCCCCTCGCACTCAGCACCAGCTTATAACTGGCCCCTGCTGGGCTGGCCAGCACGTGATCTCCTGGTGGGGAGCAGCAGCAAACACTCCCCAGCGCAGCAAGCAGGGGGGCCACAGCTGCTGCAGCCAGGCCCTGACAGGCGAGCCCAGAGCCAGCACAGGGCCCAGGCTGGCAGCGGGGGCAGGTTACAAGCTGGTGCTGAGCACAGGGGGGAAAAGCGGATCCTCACTTGCCCTGTACCCGGTGACCCGCGCTGGGGCTGCTTGTGCCTGCTCTGAACAGCCCCGCGTGGGCTGCAAGCGGCTGCAGAAGGGAGCACCACCCACGGGGCGGGGGAGGGGCTTCTTTTAGCCACACTCCTTCCCTGCCCTTTCCCCTCCCCTCCCCACTGCCTTACCTGAGGTTCCCATGCCAGGGCATTCACATGGTCCCAGGTCAGAAGCCCCTGTCATTTCTGACAGGAACCAAGGACAGATAAATATTAATTTTCTAAATTTTTTAGTGGTCCCACAGACCAGAAAGAATGGCCTTGTGGGCCAGATGTGGCCTGCGGGACATATTTTGCCCACCCCTGATATAAGAGCCAGTCTGAGAAAGACTGGTGTAAATGATAAAACATAAATCAGACCAGGTTTTAATCCAAACCTGACTATACACTGTTTTGTTTCTAAATATTCTCTACAGATTAGCACTAACAGATGAAATCAGCTTTTAGCAGAGGTTCTCCAGCTTATCCAAACCATAACTCATTACAATAGAAAAAAGTTTCAGGACGTCTTTCCCATCTACCCATAAAAGGAAAGGTGTATGGTCATGGCCTTCAGAAACTTGTCTGTTATCAGCGGTAAAGAACCTGTGGTTTAAACTCTTCATCATAGTTTACTTGCAAAGAAAGGGGTGGGAGGAAACTATTTTGGAGATCATTTACCACTGGATACCTTCTATTTTCCATAGGAGTTTATTAAGAGGATCACTAAATAGCATGTTATACAACATTTTTTTATTTAATACACAAACATAAAACCTCACTAATTTGGAACTTTTAAGCATGATATTGGTGTCAATAAAGCACAAGCACATTTGCTAAAAGTTGATGGCTTGAAAATGGTATGTAAAGGTTTGTTTTTGGGAAATTGGTTTATAGGTGTCTGTTCAGGACGGGCAGCAGCGGTTAACTAATTTCTAAGAGCCCCTGGGTCTTGCACAGTTTTCTCAGCCTTCAGAAGCAGACAGACTGACTAACAAACAAGGACACAGCCTGAGAAACTGGGAGCATGTACCACACTGTTCTATAATATGAAATAAGGTGGTACCAGCTCACAAGGCCAAAGAGTGGGGCCTGAAATTCCTGTTTTGGGAAAGGTGTACATGTGATGAGCTTGGAATGTATTGACGAAACAGAATGTGGACAGTGTGATGATTACAGAGAGACCAATCAGCAATAGCCATGAATCAAGAGTCACCAGGAGAAGGAAAGAATACAAAAGCAGAGACTTGAGAGTAACAAAGGGCCTGGGTCCTCCTCCCCATCCTTCTCCCCAAGAGGGTCCCTGAGAAGGGTCCCCATCCCTATCCCCCAGGAGGGGTCCCTGTGTCCATCATGGACAGAGGACACACCACCAGCCCATTTCATCCACCCCAGCGGGGGGTGGGGAGAGGAGTCTCAGCATCCCACACCAGGCTGCTGACATCTGACACCTAAGAGAGTGCCTTAGAGTGAAGCCTGCATCCTGGCCAGACATTTCTTGACTCTGACGACAGCCCTAGGATTGGTAGATATATGGAATTGCTTCGTTGCTTGTATTGCTTTTTTTTCTTTTATCACTGTGTATAATGGCAAGGTCATGGGTTGGTCTGAGGGTTGAGTCCCTTCTGGAACAAGGTGTGGCAGAATGCCATCTCAGTCTCTCCCCAAACTCTGCTATCAGGCTTATTACCCATCTGACAATTTGGTTACCATGGTCACTGCAGGGGGGGCACCCCTGCCCCTATCTGCTTCAGGTAACCCTGTGTTGTAACCTAAGCTGGATACATTTCTGAGGGAAAGGGGAACCTGCTACCTTTGCCAACATGACTAGCCTCACACACCGGGGGGGGGGGGGGTGCTTAAACTCTCCATTGTCCTAAACAATGACATCATGACTGGGAGGGAGGGCTACAGACCCTGACAGTCTACCCGGCAACCAGTGATGCATTTCAATTTGACTGGCTGGCAGCCAACAACTGCTGGCTTTCATTGGATTAGGTAAATGAAATCATTAGATCTATATAAGCTAAAGACTGCCCAGGAGGAAGGGCAGCAGCCATGATGAAGACACTGAGAGTAGCCACACCTCAGCAGCTCTCTCTCTCAACACATGGACACCCTACAAACTGCCTGCCTCCAGGGAAAAGCTCTATTAGCCTCCGGATGATACTTGTGAGCATGCTACTTGAAATCTAACTAGATATAGCTTACAGTAACACAGATGCATAATCAAAGGCTACCCAGCCAACCCATGTGCTCTAAAGTATTTCTCAGATATTGTTCTACCCCGTACCCTATTTTGAACTTACTTCCTGTAAACAATAAAGTTCTCCTCTGTACCTATTATGGGAGACTTATTGAGAGAGGGTCTAGATTATGCCTTGGGGCCCCCTTGGTCTGAAGAGAGACTACTATTTATGATTCAAACCAAGAGAAGCACCTTAAGTTCTTACAGTGGGTCGAGTACCCCCTTCAGGTCTATAAAGCCTGTGTACCTCACAAGGCACAGAGCCAATAACAGATCAAGACTCATGAGTGGTGGCAGCATTACCCCCAGACTGCAGGTGTGCTCTAGGAAGGGGGTCAGCCAGGTGTGAGGTGCCCCCAGGGAGACACATGGAGCTTGGTAGGTGGTCCGGCACAGTGAGGTGGGTGGCTCAGCGCAGAAACATGCCCTGTTGGCCTACCACACAAGGCATAGATTCATAGATTCATAGATGCTAGGGTCGGAAGGGACCTCAATGGATCATTGAGTCCGACCCCCTGCATAAGCAGGAAAGAGTGCTGGGCCTACATTACCCCAGCTAGATACACATCCAACCTTCTCTTGAATACCCCCAGGGTAGGGGAGAGCACCACCTCCCTTGGGAGCCCGTTCCAGACCTTGGCCACTCGAACTGTGAAGAAGTTCCTCCTAATATCCAATCTAAATCTGCTCTCCTCTAGCTTGTGGCCATTATTTCTTGTAACCCCCGGGGGCGCCTTGGTGAATAAATACTCACCAATTCCCTTCTGTGCCCCCCTGACGAACTTATAGGCAGCCACCAGGTTGCCTCTCAACCTTCTCTTGCGGAGGCTGAAAAGGTCCAGTTTCTCTAATCTCTCCTCGTAGGGCTTGGCCTGCAGGCCCTTAACCATACGAGTGGCCCTTCTCTGGACCCTCTCCAGGTTATCCGCATCCTTCTTGAAGTGCGGCGCCCAGAATTGCACGCAGTACTCCAGCTGCGGTCTGACCAGCGCCCGATAGAGGGGAAGTATCACCTCCTTGGACCTATTTGTCATGCATCTGCTGATGCACGATAAAGTGCCATTGGCTTTTCTGATGGTTTCGTCACACTGCCGACTCATGTTCATCTTGGAGTCCACTAGGACTCCAAGATCCCTTTCCACTTCCGTGCCACCCAGCAGGTCATTTCCTAGGCTGTAGGTGTGCTGGACATTTTTCCTCCCTAGATGCAGCACTTTGCATTTCTCCTTGTTGAACTGCATTCTGTTGTTTTCTGCCCACTTGTCTAACCTGTCCAGGTCTGCTTGCAGCTGTTCCCTGCCCTCCGGCGTGTCCACTTCGCCCCATAGCTTAGTGTCATCTGCAAACTTGGACAGAGTACATTTCACCCCCTCATCCAAGTCGCTGATGAAACCCCCTCATCCAAGTCGCTGATGACACCCCCTCATCCAAGTCGCTAAATCCAGAGCCAACCTAGAAAGTCATGTCCAGCTCCATGAACTTTGAGCAGACATTCTGGATTCAGAAGGAAAAAAAATATGGAGAAAACAAAATTAGAAGAATCTGTCTGATGGAGTGATGAATGGAAACAGTGAGAGTTCACTGTCAGAAGACTTATAGCTATGTAACTATAATACATTAAGTTAGAGGAGAAAGTATAGCATGTTTTTTGCAGAAAATTTTACAGCAGACCCTAGAGAGTTTCATCCTCATCTCACTCTTTTGTGAAATGGAACCACCAAAGTGAAGTTTTCTGTTTGAACTAGATCACTAATTTTACCATAATGCAACTATTTTCATAGTTTCATAGTTTCTACGGTTGGAAGGGACCTGAGTAAATCATCTAGTCCGACCCCCTGCCATGGCAGAAAAGAATACTGGGGTCAAACGACCTCAGCAAGATGTTCATCTACCCTTCTCTTAAAAACCCCCAGTGTAGGAGCCTGCACCACATCCCTTGGAAGTTGGTTCCAGGCCCTAGCTGCCCTGACTGTGAAATAGCACCTCCTGATGTCTAACCTGAACCTACCCTCTGCCAGCTTGTGACCATTATTCCTGGTCACTCCTGGCAGTGCTTGGGGGAACAGTGACCCCCCAATGCCTGCTGATCCCCCCTGACTAGTTTATAACAGGCCACAAGATCCCCCCTCAGCCTTCTCTTCTGGAGGCTGAACAGGTTCAGGTCCCATAGCCTGTCCTCATAGGGCCTGCCCTGCTGTCCCCTGATCATGCGAGTGGCCCTCCTCTGGACCCTCTCCATGCTGTCCACATCCCTCTTGAAGTGCGGCACCCAGAACTGGATGCAGTACTCCAACTGCGGCCTGACCAGTGTCAACTATAGGGGGAAGATCACCTCCTTGGACCCGCTTGAGATGCATCTCTGGATGCATGACAAGGTGCAGCTGGCCTTCCTGACTGCCTCCCCACACTGCTGGCCCATGTTCATCTTGGAGTCAACGATGACTCCAAGATCCTTTTCCATCTCTGTGCTGACAAGAGGGTAGTTCCCCAACCTGTAGGTATGGTGCCGGTTGTTCCTCCCAAGGTGCATCACCTTGCACTTGTCTGTGTTGAATCCCATCCTATTCTTGTCCGCCCACCCTTGTAACCTGTCTAGGTCCGATTGTAGTCTGTTGCTTCCTTCTAGCGTACCCACATCCCCCCACATCTTAGCGTCATCAGCAAATTTGAACAGGGTGCTTTTTACCCCCTCGTCCTAGTCACTGATGAAGATGTTGAACTGTGAGGGCCCAAGGACTGAGCCCTGCGGAACCCCCCTGCCCATGTCCTTCCAGGTTGAGAAGGACCCATCCACTACCACCCTCTGGGTGCGGCCCTCCAGCCAGTTGGTGACCCATTTGACTGTGTGGGTGTCAACACCACAGTCCCCCAGTTTCTTGATGAGAATGGGGTGAGAGACAGTGTCGAAAGCCTTCCGGAAGTCCAGGAAGACTATGTCCACTGCTACCCCTGCATCTAATGATTTGGTGATCTCATCGTAAAAGGCCACCAGGTTGGTCTGACAGGACCTGCCACTGATGAACCCGTGTTGGTTGCCCCTAAGCATGCAGTCCCCAGTTGGCCCCTCGTGGATGTGTGCCAGAATAATTTTCTCAAACAGCTTGCCTAGGATTGAGGTAAGACTAACTGGCCTATAATTTCCCAGGTCCTCCTTCTTCCCCTTTTTGAAGATGGGAAACACATTGGCCCTCTTCCAGTCCTCTGGCACCACACCAGAACACCATGAGTGCTCATAAAGCCGTGCCAGGGGTCCTGCAATGACCTCGGCCAATTCCTTTAGTACTCTAGGGTGACTTGAATACGTCCAGTCCCTCCAGAAGTTCCCTAACTAGTTCCTCACTAACCCTTGGCCCAGATGTGCCTCCCCTGGGGCCCGAGGGGGGCCCATCAGGGAGGTGACTGTTCTGGTCCCTACTTAGGAAGACAGAGGCAAAGAAATTGTTAAACATGTTAGCTTTGTCGTCTGGTGTGACGACCAAATTTCCCAACGTGTCCTGCAGGGGCCCCACATTACCCGGAACCTTCTTTTTACCCCCTACATATTTAAAAAAGGACTTCTTATTGTCCTTAATCTGGGAAGCTAGCCCTAATTCCATCTCTGCCTTGGCCTTCCTGACTGCCCCCCTACATCCCCGAGCGACTGCAGTATAGTCATCCCTGGTGATGTCCCCTTCTTTCCATTGGGTGTACGCCACCCTTTCAGCAAGGAGACATTCCTGGATGCTTTTGGTGAGCCATGGAGGCTTGTATGCCCTCCTGCTCCCCTTGATCCTCATTGGGATTACCTTCCTTTGGGCTTGGAGGATCGCCTCCTTAAGGAGCGACCACTCTCCTTGGACACCTAGCTCCCCTCCCCCTCTGGGACCTCAGCGCTTCCCCAACTATCCTCCTTAGCTCGTTGAAGTTTGCCCTCCTGAAATCTAGGGCTGCTGCCTTACTGCAGGCCTTTGCCACCTTGCGCTGGATGGTGAATTCCAGTCCACTCACAACTGACTACAGATTCTATTGAGACGCCACTGAGAGTCCAAGTGATATAACTGCAGGAACACACAATTGAAAAGCATTTTGTATTATGCTTGACTCTGCTTCCTCTAATTGTAAGTATTTGATGGCCAATTTATAACAGTTTTGTTGTTCCACATATAAATATACCTATTTTTTCTCAACTTATTTGCAAGGAAGTTTCCCTTGGGTTAAAAAAAAGGGATGCAGAAACTATTCTCCAGGATGGTTAACTCCATTTCTCCCTTCTTTTCAAGCAACCAGACCTACACAATACATAAACTATGACTACCTTTAAGCAACTGAGTTTTCCCACTGAAACCAATGTATCAAATCACATTGAAGGTTGTATACACTTAAGTAGATTGGTATATTGGGGTGAAAGAACTTTTGCTACTAAAGGCCCCTCTGGACCTTTGGTAAAGGCACAATGGGATCCACACAGGCTGTACTTCCTGCCAAGCCACATGTGTACAGCAGGAGGTATAATTGTGAAATCAGAAATCAGTTCCCATCAACACCTTACTGCCAGTGCAGGGGGAGCCTGGGATCAAGATTAATCATAATCATGATCCTGGGCTCCCCCTGCACTGGCAAGCAGCAAGCTCCCATGGTTCAGAGCCCCCTCAGCTTACAAGGTTCCCTTCTGTGGGGACACACCATGCACTGCCATGGCTTGGAGTCCTATCAGCTGACCCAGGTTCCCAGTAGCAGGGGCACCCCAGGAGTCCCTGCAGCTAAGAGTCTACAGCTGACATAGGCTCCTGGGTGCTTAGGACACCCTTGGGGCTGGGCATCTGCAGCTGACACAGGCTTCCTAGCTGAAGGGACAATTCAGCATCAGCTTTGGACTCCCAGCCACAGGGATAAGCGCTCCTGCAACTCAAAGCCCCAATCAGCTGATGGGACTCCCAGCCACAGGGAACCCTGGCTACAGGTTCAATTAATGTTATGATAGGAATGAGCCACAAAGTTATTATGCAAAATTATGTGGAATAACTTTGTGGTTTATTCCTCCTCTTATCATGCCATTAGTTGACTGAACATGTGGCTAGATGACAAGACATGACTAACTGGTTAAACATGTCTTAAGCATAATGTGTAGATGGGGCCTACAATCAGCAGATAGTGTTTGTTAAAAGATTTGATACAAGTCAGACCAATGTTGAGCAGGTGTGTGGGTATCATAAAAAAGAATGTTAGAAGTATACCTAATGTTAAAAGTGATCAAAATGATCCTAAGACTGAGGTTTAATTTATTAAATGAAAACGATGGGACTAAGAGCTAGAATGCAATTTTCTCACAAAGTCACTATTTGTCTAGCAAAAAGAGCTAATTAAAACTTAAAAAAAACAAAATAGAGAAAAGAATGAAAATAAGAAATATTTATAACATTCACAAGCATATGGATCTGGTGGAGTGAAACAAATCCTGTATATCAGAAGCAGATGGAAGCTCAGGGTCAGCACTCAATAGAGGTCTCCTGCAGTCCATTTTATTATTGTGATACAGTCTTAAATTGAATAATTATTAGACAATATTATCACTAGTAAGCAGAGCACAGCAAAAGTCTTAGATTTCAAATGGGTATATCTTCATTGCAGAAGGAGCTCAGACTCTTACTTAACTGCTGCCCCTAACCCATTTTTCCAACCACACAAAATCTTCATACAGCATACAGCTGGCCTTTTATGGGGTACAGGCTGACGTTCAAATGAGGCGCTCACATGACCTGGGATCTCATTTCTTATTTGCAGCAGTGATGCAGGCTAAACCAGTCAAGTACTGATGGTCCTCCACTGACTCCTCCCCCACCCACAAAATTCTGTAATTCATTGGAAAAGAATCACAGAGCAGCTCAGCTGACAGCACCACAAAGGGATACCACAAAATATGCAGAATCAATGGGGGCACAGTAACTCAGGTATAGCTCAGCTCTCAAATGTTGCAGGCTGACCTGGGTGCTGATCATACAAAAACTCTCCAGTGAAGACTAACTATATATTTCTCTCCACTTAGGTGGCTAGAAAAAGGTAATACTACCAGCAGAAAAAGGTCCTGAGTGGGCCAGTGGTGCTCTTTTGCTACTTGTTGGGAGTGCTTTTTGGCACATGTTCAAGGCCACTCTAAGCCAGCTACAGTGTCTAATTCCTAGGACTTGGCGAGCACTGAGCAGGAATGATCAGGCAGAGTGTGATTCTCAGCAGCAGGCCCACACTTGCCTCAGAGGCCTAATACACAGAAAGATGCAGTAATTTCCCCAAGGTCACATAGTGAAACAGAAGCAGTCTCTCATATAAAAATTATCTTTTTTCTTTAATTATTGAAGTATGCTCACTCCCCTTTTGTCAATCCACTTGAAACCTCACTAAATAGAAAACTGAACATCTTATATGAGCAATGTCAATGAACAGCTACCATATTCCAAAAGAAAACCATTTTATGTACCACCCAACAATTCCACCTCCCATAAATAAGGGAGAAGACTGATTTTTAGCCCCTAGCTTGAGACCTTTTGGACCTGATTTCCAAAGTTCTGAGATCTGCGACTTCAAATGAAGTCAATGATAGATGGGGATACGCAGTGAATTCTATTGCAGAACAACAGTAACATGCAGAGCAAAAGTATCTCAACCTACTTCAAGCTTCTCTTTTAATGACAGAGAAATCAGAAGGCTTCTTGCAGATGACCATTAGAATCCACCTGAAACTAAAGTAGGCATCTGCTAAATATTGGCTGTGAAAGAAGTAGCAACATGGAAGAGGAGAAGGAAATGGAATAGAAGGCAGAGATTGAGTTACATGTATATATGACTTGTCTTCACAGCAGTTATCTTGCACGACATATGGAAATCAAGGCACAAATGATCAGTGTCACCTTAAATGTATTATAACCTGCCTCACATCTGATACCCCAGGTAACCTGCCTCCAGCTGACCACTTGCATTCTTTCACACATCTCCTTCCCTTCCCCCCTTCCCTTCCTATCTGTACCCATTGTCCTCCAAACTTCCACTTTTGCATTTTCACAGACCTGTATGTTGTAAATAGCTTCTTTTCTTTTCTACCTTGAATAATATACAACACCAGCAGAGTCTCCCTATGTCTGAGGAAGGGTGTTTGTGCTGGAAAGTTTGCAAAGAACTTCTTTCCAACTATTTAGTTGGTCTAATAAAAGATATCATATCTGTCCAAAGAACCTTGCCTACCTCAAACATATAATATTTAGCTTTCAAGTTGTTTTCATGCATCACAAAAAACTCTGCTATCTAAAATATATTTAATTGCGTTTTCTCATTATCCTGTCCTGTTTTGGGCTATTACATTTACCTGCTTTATGCAAAAAAAAAACTTTTGAAAAATATATACAAAAAGCATACAAATCAGTGAAGCTGCAAATTAAGAGGATTTCTTCAAGATGTAAATCTCATGTGCAAGGATTTTAAGTCTATACTGATGAATCTAAACCCTAATTCTGTATTCAAAAGCTTAGAGAATCATGCGTCTATAAGTACAGCCAAGGCCTATCATTCTGTTCTCAGAACTCAGAGAAAAGCACTATTGTGAAAAGGCCTATTGTGCTTTTCAGCTTCCTGGTTATCTCCAATTCCACCTGACAGAAAGTGTTTCCACAATTTTCTGCCCCATAGTTTAAGACAGGGGTAGGCAACCTTTTCTGGCTGCAAGCCAGATTGATCCATCCTGAGTCAGAGGTGGGTACAAGAACAGGTATCTATACATCCAATGGTGGCAGCAGCTTTTTCAGGTCTGCAGCAGGTGGGATCGGGGTGGGGGCAGGGCTGATTTGTCGCAGGCCCTGCACAGGTTGCCTCTGTCCACAGCCAAAGCCTCTCCCCACCAAATGTCACTAAAGCCCCATGTCTGCAGGCTGGATACAATGGTTTGGGCAAGGCAAATCTGGTCCACAGGCTGCAGGTTGCCAACCCCTGGTTTAAGATACTGTCTGCTTCAAGCTTCTCTTCTAATGCTAGAGAAATCAGAAGACTTCTGGCAGATAACTGTTACAGGAGCACTGAGGTGCCCTGTTCCTAAGAAGTGGAGAAGTGGAGCTGCCAGTCCCCAGGGGCAGCTCAGGTGCCGGTTGCTGAGGCAACTGGGCAGGCCATGTGACCGGAAGGGGGCAGGGCCAGCCCTTTATAAACAGCCCAGGTGGAGCCCAGAAAGCAGTTCCCTTCTGGCCACTGCAGGAGCAGGAGCTCTGCGGGGAAGTTGAGCAGCCTTAGTTGATAGTTGCAGCCTGATCGGCTGCAGTGATGCGGGCAACTGTAACCCTATAAGAGACCATGACTAAGGAGTCGAGTGAGTGCAAGCTTTGTGTTATAAGCCGGTAAGCTTCTTGTTTGTGTTGCAGCTGCTTGGCTCACGGTTTGGTTATGGTTACATCGGAGGACTGGGTGAGGCTGTAGGGGCGTGAGGAGGCCTCACAGGAGCTCCCCAGTGGTTTGGGGGGTTCCCGGTGCCCTGTGTGGGCAGATGAGTGGTGCCTGGGACGGCACAGCTGGTCAGTGCCGAGGTGGCACAGCGGGTAGCTCTGTGTGGGCAATAGTGAGAGGCCCAAGCAGGGTAGAGGACCCCGCCCAAGGGTCATAGCACCAGGACGAAGCCTGTAGGGACTCGTGTTGGGTTTCAGGTGTGGGAGCTACGCAGATAAAAGCCTAGGGTGGGTGCTGTAAAGGCGACTAGCCCAATGAGGGTGAGTCAGTTGCTATAGAGAGCCTGGAGAAGGTGCTGAGAAGCCGTGGGTGCAGGCACATGTAGAAGAGAGGCCCCAGGCGGGGCACGTGTAATAAAAAGCAACCCCAAGAGGGGCATAGATTATTGACGGTCACCCCAAGAAGGGTGCGGGCCTAGAAAACGTTACGGAGGGTTTCCAGGATAACGGGAACCCCGAGGAACTGAAGGGGCCAGGTAAGGCTCTGGCCGCCTGAGGCTATCTGGATATTTATTATTGACAGGACCCAGAGGGGCCAGGTAAAGCTTAGGTCACCTGAACCTAAGTGGATAAGTAGTGTTGACAGGAACCCAGAGGGGCCAGGCAAGGCTTAGGCCGCCGACCCCTAGTGAGGCAATAGACCCAGATGGTGGTCCAGGGGGCCAGGTATGGCTATGGCCACCTGAGTCCCAACCGGGGATAGGATTTGGATAATTAGTGTTGACAGGAACCCAAAAGGGCCAGGAAAGGCTTAGGCCAACAACCCCAGTGGGAAGAACATCCCTAGGGAGCCCGATTGGGCTAATAGGGAGTAAGGGGCACTGGTTGCGTGACGAGCCCAAGGGTGCCGGAGAGGGACACTGGTGGCAAGACACGCCCAGGGGTGCCAGGTAGGGTGTGGAAGATTAAGAGCCAGACAATGTCCAGAAAGAGCTCTGAGGCTTGGGGCGTGCTAAAGGGGAGGTAGGAGGCACTCAACGCCCGTAAGGCAGGGGTGCATTGAGGCACCCCACTCGGAATGGGGAATAACATCGGCACAGTGTCAAAGGTGCAAGTAGGCAGCCTCCCATAACTGAACTCATAACATCAAAGACATGGCAGGTGAGTAGAGGGTGCTGGATTGCCTGATTGACACGGCAGAGGGCGCTAGTGAGATCACGGCCACTCCTAGGCCCCACCCGTGACAATAACCAATAGAATCCACCTGAAACTGAAGTAAGTACTTCCTAAATATTGTCCATAAAAGAAAAGAGCACTATGGAAGAGGAGGAGAAGGAAATGGAATAGGAGAAAGAGCTTGAGTTTCATGGAATTGGTCCAGGACAGTCTTAGGTTCATGAATTACTATCAAGTTCCAGTGATAGCATTTCAGAGCAACCAGCAAGAATCCATACAGTTGCCATTCATGATGAAGATAATCACTTAAGTTAAATCTGTTAATCACTTAAGTTTAAAATACAGAATATAAAAAATAGTATGGCAGGCAAAGCTATGATTGTTATCTCAAACATTTTCCATCTCCAAGTCTTTATGCAGACACAGAAAATTATCAAAACTATTGCCACCTGGCATGACAAGCAGCTTACACACTCACCTGTCCAAGATCTAAAGTAACATTCACTTCATTGTATTTGAAGCCTAAAGAGAGAGGAGGACTTTGCCACCACCGCTCAGTTCCATCTACAGCATTGGTTATTGGGTGAGCTTTATTGGGATCAGCAGCATTGCAATAATCACAAAACTGCCCCTGAAAGACAATAAAATCAAAGATTTATGTGTAGTTTGATCTGTATGAGAAAGCAGCACACCTTGCCAGTAAATTACAAATGATGGATACTACTGATAATCTTGATTTATGTTAAGTGGTGAAGTTTTGTTTCTCCTTCTGTGAACTTTATCATAAGGATCATTTGCCCAGTAATTAAAATGGAATGAAAAATCAAATCACGTAAGCATTCACATTTATATACTGAGATTAAATTGAAACAAACCTCTTTTCAAAGAAATCAAAGCAGGTCACTTCACTATTAATAACTTTACCTTAGCAAAATTAAGACTTACTTCTACTATAACCTATACAAGAAAACCATGACACGGTTACTGGTGAACTGGTCTTGACAAAGAACTTAAATAAAACCTATGGTTGGTATTGACTTACATCCATAATATCCTCTCAAATTTTGCCTATGCTATATAGCATATTATGCCATTCTGCTGAGTCAATTACTTTGAAAAGCACACCCCATGACAAATACATTGGACATATAAATCTGGAAAGCTGTCTTTTAGGATAAGGAGAGCATTCCAAGGTATCTTCAGTTATTTACATACAGATGCTGCTCTCTAGCACTTCATTCTATAATTAAAAAGATACATTCTGGAGGCCTTGTCTTTCCCCATGTCTGTCTCTCTCTGGCATATAAAGTCCTTTATATGGCAATGCAGTAATAGAAAACCTAATTGGCTTCTAGTTTAACAATTTGGTTAGCCCCACCCACAGTGTTTCTCCTTTTATGAAACTATATTACATAATCTACCAACATTTCTGTTAAATAATCAAAAACAATTCTTTCACCATCACATTCTCTATCAGTCATCTGCTTTTTCTGTCTACAATATCCAGCTTCCCTCATTTATTCCTCCTGATTCAGATATTAGTTTGTTATTTCCCCCTTTAAGTCCAGGACCTTTTGCTTTCCGACTACTTTATCTTACCCAGGTCCTTAACAGCAGATTTTCTAAAGTGTGGTTCATTTTTTTTTTTTTTTTGGAGGATCACATAGTTGCAAAATTTAAGTACAAAAAACCCAAACTTTGAAAGCAAAAAGGACAGTCAACAGAATGTAAATAATACTTTTTTGTTCATACATATACATCAGCTTTGGTCCAGTGCCACAACTGTACTAGATACCTTAGGATCTACTGCATGGTTTTCTAGTGCTATAAAAACAAAGTTCTTAGGAAAAATAATCTTCAGAGTGGACAACCTAGAAGTGTGCAAGTAACAGCTGCAGCACCTAAAAGATCTAAGTTCAAGACATAACTGTTTTTCAGTTCAGGATTCAAAGAATTATCCTGAAACAGCTGGAGTTTCAGTTATTTAAAGTACGTTCCACAGGACCTGCCAACAAGCCAGCAAGCAAGAAATGAAGGAAAATAAATTGTTGGACATAGCGTTCTCCCTTGCTTTCCACTAGCAATATCTGTAGATATGCCACACTGAAGCCTGCTTGGTAGAGTACACGTCCACAATTCTACCAGATGGAGTCTCCAGATATTGTTTAATCTGGGCTGGAATTCACTGCCAGAGCAGGTGTGAATTTTCTAGAGATCCCATTTTCTTGTCTCCCACAGTTCTGACTCTGAATGGTAAAATCTGTTGAAAACTGAGAAATGCCATAAGCAGTCTATACATATACTGTATATGCCAAAGTTCACAACTTACACCCATTAAAAGGTAAAGGATCCATTTACAAAACAGAGGTACCATGTTGCAAAATTTGGTTACACCATAATAATGCCTGGCAGTTTTGGGTCCCACAACAGAATACTTGTGATACCAAACACTAGTTCTCATCTGAACAGATTTTTAGACAAATCCAGACATGCCATGTATCCATGATTTGAATCACTGAAATGCCTTTCATTGCACTATGTTCACTGAACATCCTTCTGATAAAATCCTTCTGACTCTAACTTAACAAAAAAGCTCACCAGGAGGAACACCATGGGTTGGGAACTGTTTTATAGGTTCAGCCTCTCCCTAGCGGTTGAGTTGTGTTGAGTGTGCAGTACAGCCACTAGAGCAGGGGTAAGAAACCTTCAGCACAGGTGCCAAAGCATGGCACATGAAGGCATTTTGCTTGGCATGTGTGCCTCAGTGCGGATGACAAAAACGGGCTGGGGCTGCACTGCCACAACAAGGATTAGGCCCCTCGCAGCTCCCCAACATCTGCCCCTGGCGCACCAACATCTTACAAATTGAGGTTGTGGGTGTTTTTGGCACTCTGTGCACACAAATATTTTAGACCCCTGCACCAGAAGAATTCTGGGTGAGCTACCAGGAATTCCCTCTAGAGTTGCACAGAAGCACAGCCTTCAGCAAAAAATATGCTACCCACTGAAAAAATGCACAAAGGTGCCAACCTAACTATAGAAAATAAGGTTAGGGCTATTCTCTCTTTTTTTGCCCTACTTGGAATGGCTCATGAAGTGAAGGCAGCTCCCTGTGCTCTACGCCCAAACTGCAAGTGTATGCAGGGTCAATTACTTGCAATCCTGAATATATCTCAATAGGAAAGTGCTCAATGGTGCATAATATTGCCTTATCTAGGAATTTTCTTGCAATTGTAGCTGTTATATATATCAGACTTAATTTTACCTGTAAATGGTGTGATTTCTGGCTTTTAAGACGCAGCACATGCATGTGTGTGCTCAGGCTTGCTAAATCTTTTGATGTGAGCCCAAACTTCCAAGAAATTTAATTCATTTCTATCCATTTTTTGCAAGTCCAAACACAAGAGGAAAGAGATTCTCTCTCTTCCCTTATTTAAAATATCTTTGAACTTGAGAGGTGGAGTGGTTTTATGTGTACATTGTTTCCATGGCTGGATTTCCCTGGCCTCTTGAAAGAATTTTCAACCCCTCTTGACCCACAACTATCACTGGTAAACTACAAAAGTATTCATGTTATGTGCTTCAATGGAGCTTTGTTAAAAACTGGAGAAAGAAGCTGCTGTATCCCCGTTTATACAAAGCCTGGAAGCAGCACATGCTTCCTTGTGCCAGGGCTGAGCTATCAGTAATCCTTCCCGGAACTTGGATCAGAAACAAACCACAACTAGCCTCTAACCTAGGACCTGTCAGGTAAATATTTAACAAGGGGAATTCTCCTTTTCTGTACCTTCTCCCAACCTACTGTAAAACCTCAATAACTGCCTAAAAAGACAAAGACAAAAAAAATAAAAATTCAAACTCTTGCTTCCTAGAATGAATTCTATTCATTTGATTATCTTTATTTGCCATTTGCTTTTCATGATCTCTGCTTATTTGTAGCATGGTAGCATGTTGGCATGAAATCTCAGTAACCAGTCTGCTAGTGAAGTATTACTGGTAAATAATGAGAGATGGCTGTATTTTTTGTTCATGTGATGAAGTGTTTGTGTTAATGAAGTTTCAAGCAGCAGCATTCAATCCTAAAGCACAGGACTAAGAGCCAAGCTGCTCCTGGCTGACAAAAACTTCCTTTGCAATCTTGGCCTACTGTGATCTAGTTTACTCATTATTAAAACAGAATGTTATGCAACTTGTTACTATTTGTAGAGCATATTGAGGTTTTTCCCAGTAAAGGCATTTTTTTATATATATATAAACACACACACACACACACACACACACACACACACACACACACACACACACACACACACACACACACACACACACACACACACACACAACACACACACACACACACACACACACACACACACACACACACACACACACACACACACACACACACCCCTGTAGCATATTATTCGTGCTCTTTCCCCTGCAAAAAACTATGTAGAGAAATTCCCTCCCAACAGGAATGATTCATAAATATCAGTGGTGAACACCTGAAGCAATACAGGACTGAAACTCCTGTATTGCCCAGCATCATAAACTGGGCCCCAAGTTTCTGTAACATCCTTTCCAATTTCCTCCCTCCCTCTCACCAAAAACAAATTCCTTTGGAAAGTTTGAAGCGTGTTTGGCATGCTCTTGCCCCTGTCTAATGTACTGATAGAGCTGATACTGCATGTCCATTTCACTAGATCACAGTGTTTAATGTTACTTTTTCCTTGCCCTTCTAATAGACACGTTCATACAAGTTTCTGCCAACAGCACCTGGGGGAAATATATATTTTTTTAACCCATGACTGGGAATTTCACTATCTATTTTTCTTCCTCCAATTGCCATAAGATGCACCTAGGTGCATCTCAGGAGTAACTACGGTCAGCAAAACAGCTGCAGCTTCATCACCATCAACTTTCTTTTATACCACCTGAAAACTCTCTGCTGGGAGTGGCGGGGCAGGGGAAATGTTTGGCATCACCCTCACAAGCAGCTCAGAGGCAGACTACCAGGCTCAGGATTTAGTAGTTGCAAACACCATAACATATGCTGTGTCTTTTCACTGAATCAGAAAAAAACTTCCCTGTGGACCTCAACAGCCCAGAGAACTGCCATCCACAATGCAGCAGTTCCTCTCATACTGAGGAACCAGAACTCTGGAAAAAGGTTAAAGTCATCATCAGCCATCTGATCTCCCCTGCCCTCCCCTCAGCTCTTCAGTGCAAGGTGAGGAATGCCAGGTGATCCCAGAACACTACCCTCGGCACTATGCAGGTTTCCAGGTCAGTCAAGTGAGGGTAGCTGTTCTGCAATCTGTTGTAAGGAAATCTGAGGAAGTGGCATGTGCAGAAGTTAATAATGCAGCAGGCTGCACTCCTTCCCTTCTATACAGAAGCTGGGGTCCAGTGGGAAACAAATGCAAATCCGTCCACTCTTCAATCACCACAGAAAAAGCACAGGAAGGCTTGAAGGAAAACTTCTTTTTCCCCAGCTCTGCGTTCAAGTCTTGCCCTACAAGCAACAACATGCTTGGGTAATCCTGGCTCCTCTTCTCTCTTCTGCCCAAACCATCCCCATTTCAAAATTATTAGGCTACTTGGGAGCCTAAAGGTAAGAGGCTCCCAAACTTTTTCTTATTGCGTTTTCCGGTCCAGAGGTACCAGCTGCCCGCATACCCCTACCAGCATATGTTTTATATTTTAACCCCTTAAATGCCAACTATACTGAAAATTACAATTGCTATGACACAATATACCCCCCACCAGAGATGTCTTGTATACCTCCAGGGGTACATGTACCACAGTTTGGGAACCCCAGGTTTAGGGGAAACCTAAGGCAGTGTTTCGCCACCTGTTTCAGACAGGATAGACTCCAGGCACCCTTGGAACATGCCAGCTCATTTTCACTTGATTGTTAACTACAACATCTATCTATGTAGACAGACAGACATAGGTAGATATAGATGGGTATAGACAGACAGACAGATTTTGTAGTCAACAATCAAGTGAAAAGGTGGAGCTGGCATGTTCTAAGGGGTGCCTGGAGTCTCTCCTGTCTGAAAAAGGTGGAGAAACACTGCCTTAGGTTTCCTCTAAACCCAAGGTTTCCAAACTGTAGTGCACGTACCCTTGGGGGTTTGCAAGCCATCTGGGGCAGGAGGGGAGGTTTACTGTGTAATGGCAATTTGAATTTTCACAATGATAACAGTAATTGGCATTTGAGGGATTTTCTGCGGTGGACAGATTTGCACTTGCCTTGTGTCTAGCCCATCTGTCCTGTGTGGGGCTGAGATCTTTGTGACAGAAGACAGGCTCCATTACACGTATCTATGTGGGTATATAAATCTGTATCTCATCTATCTACCCACCTACCAGAGCTGTTCCTCTGTCACAAAGGACTCAGAAAGTCCCACACAGGGCAGGAGTCTTTCAAGGCTGCGGCTTGCAACTGGGAAGCTCTGGGCAGAGGCAGTGAAGCCGGCTTGGCGCCTAAGGGTGCTCACGCCGCTTCAGGGCACCCCAGGACCAACGGCTCCCAAGCCCGTCGCTGGCACCTGGCGGCCTGAGGCAACCGCAGCATCACCTGCCCGCCCACGTCCTGTCAAACATACGGGCGCCGCGCGCCCCTCGGGCCCGGTACCTGGATGGCGGGGGCGGCGGCGGGGCCCCCCACCAGCTTGCAGTAGAGCTCGGGGCGCGGCCGGCCGCCCTCGTCCTCGCCGCAGGTGGCCGTGGCCCCGATGCCGGCCGTCGCCGCCAGGTTGAAGTAGGGCGGGTGCAGGCTGAGCCCCAACGCCGCCGCCCGGGCCGCCCCGCACAGCACCAGCGCCCACAGCAGCCCCGCGCCGCGCCGCCCCGCCGCTGCCATCGAGCGCTGTCTGCCGCGCCCGGCCGACGGGACGCAGCCAGGCTGCGCTGGGCGGGCGGGGCGGGGCGGGGCGGGGCGGCGCCCGCGGGAGCCGAGCCGGGGTGGGCATCCCCTGGCACCGCCGCCCCCACCCCAGGGGCCGGGGCCGGGGCACGCAACTTTCAGCCGGCCGGAGGCGGGGCGGGGTGTCTAAGAGTTGGAGAAGAGGCCTGGGGGAGAGAGACTGATAGATACACAGCTACAGGTGGTTGATAGATCGATGCATACATACATGTATAGATACTTATAGATAGATAGATATTGATAGATAAATTTATGTATAGGTAAATATAGAGGTAGAGATGGATAGATAGATACTTAGGGTAGATATTGATAGATGCTTAGATATATATACTGATAGTTATAGAGATAGTAGAGATAGATATTGGTAGATTATATAACTACATATATAGAGATATAGATACATATATAGGTAGATATATAGATAGATACTGATCGATAGATATACAGATATAGAGAGAGAGATTGATACTTATAGATAGGTATTGATAGATTACATAGATATTGATAGATATATAGATTCATATATATAAGGTAAATATAGAGGTAGAGATGGATAGAGAGATACTTAGATATTGATAAATATATAGATTCATATATAGATAGATATAGAGGTAGAAATGGATAAATAGATGCTTAGGATAGATATTGATAGATGCTTAAATATATACTGATAGATATATAGAAGTAGAGATAGATTACATTGATATTGGTAGATTATATAGATATCACTGACTCATAGAATCAGTGAGTCGGAAGGGACCTAGACAGATCATCGAGTCCAACCCCCTGCTGTGGGCAGGAATCAGCACTGGGGTGGGAGGGGTCATAAGACCCCAGCCAGGTGCCTGTCCAGTCTCTTCTTGAAGATCTCCAGGGAAGGTGAGAGCACCACCCCTCTGGGAAGCCTATCTGGGAGGGCTCTGACCACCCTTACAGTGAAGTAGTTCTTCCTAATATCTAACCTAAACCTACCCTCCCTCAGCTTGTGGCCACTGTTCCTGGTGACTCCAAGGGGGGCCCTGGTGAACAGACTTTCCCCGAGTCCCTGCTGGTGGCCCCTGATAAGGTTGTAGGCAGCCGCAAGATCCCCCCTCAGTCTCCTCTTGCAGAGACTGAAGATATATATATGTATAGAGAGAGATACATATATATAGGTAGATATATAGATAGATTATATATAGAGACAGAGAGACAGAGATTGATAGATACCTATAGACAGACAGCCACACAGCTAAAACAACACTTTTTTTCTCCAGTGAAAGAGAAACTAGAAGCTTTACTAATATGCTAGAGCACAAGTGCTATATCCTTCAGGTTAAGATCAAAGCAAGAAAAAAATAGATAGATAGCACAACACTTTCTCCAGTAAAAGAGAAACTAGAAGCTCTACTAATAAGCTAAAGGGCAAATGCTGTATACTTCAGGTTAAGTTCAAAGCAAAAAAACAGTCTAATCACTGGAAGGTGCACAGATTTGCTAGCTTATATATAATATTAAAAAAACACAACACTTTAGGCCAAAAAAACCCACAACAGTAGTCAAAATCACCCAAAGATATTATGTCATTAGTCCTGTAGTTACAACCAACTCCTTGCTGCAGCTAGTGTTACCAGCATTGAGTTGGTGATCCTTGAGCACCAACATCACTGGACTGGATGCTGCGTGCAGATGCCCAACTCTTGACTCCCAAAAATAAGATTGCTACTTCCAGTTTCCTAACAGCCTGAGATCTCACAGTGGCCAGGGGAAATGCTACAAGGATACATTGAAGGCATAGCTCAAGAAAACAGATGCCGATATCAAGAACTGGGAGGAGCTGGCTATCAGCCGACTCCAATGGTGCTACAACCTTAACCAAGCAGCAGCCTAATTTGAGATAAAGTGTCTTGCCCTCAAAGCAGAAAAGAGGGAATGGAGGAAGAAAAAGGAAAGAAATCCCAGCCTATGGCCTACTATCCTCTACAGAAGGAACTGCAACTTCTATGGACACATCTGTGGTACAAGGATTGGACTTTTAAGCCACCTCAAAACCCATCAATGAGCCATGGTAGAGATCATCCTTAAATTGAGTGATTGCCCCACTGTTGATGCAGGTCCTGGTAATGTTATTCCTAGTAGTGTCTCTCCTACTTCACAGCCCCGCAGACTGCTTTTAGCTCTAGCTAAAAACTTTTATTCAGGTGCTATAATATTAACTTATGTGTAGAAATGACTGACAGTGAAGTATTGGAGGCACTGTCAAGATGCTAAAGACAGCTAGATTTTGTTTTAGGAATCTAAATAAGAAATATATATTTAACTGTAATAATGACAGGACTAAAGTCACAAGATATTGTGACAATTTTTTGCCCAGTTTTTTTAAACATTTATATATAATGTAGCAAATTTGTGCACATGCCAATAATTACATTTGTTTTTGCTTTGAACTTAAAATGAGTAATACTGTGCCAGTCCTCTAGCATATGAGTAATATTGTGCTAGCCCCCTAGTGCATTAGCTTTTAGTTTCTTGTTAACTACAGAAAATACATGTTGTGTTATATATGATGATGCACTACACCATCTGAGCCCCCCTTTTCAAAATCCTAGATCTGCCGATGAATATCACTCTACCACTACCACAACAATATGCATTTTGGCCAAAATTCTGACACTTCTATTCTCACTGAGTAATGGCTGACTCCAGGATGACCAGTACCAACAAAGTGAAGTCTGAAGTCAGGAGGATGGCAGGGCAGAGTTGTACCTTAGACACAGATTCAAAAAGGTGCAAGCTTATCAGGTCTATCTGAGACAGGACAATGTTGCTTAAGAAAGCTCATGCCTCTCTGAACAAGGTTAATGAGGCCACTTATGGAGCAGGATCTACTCCTCACCAATTAGAATCTGATCCTCTTTATTAAATAAACTTCATATAATAGGGGGTCTGTAACAGAGAGCCTGGGGCTCTGTTCCTTTAAGACAAAAAGCAGCTCAGCCAGGGAGCTCTGGACAGGGCTAATGAGGCAATTAGCCAGCCCAGGAAGTCACCTGACCAGAAGTAGGCAGAGCCCTGGGTACATATAAACTTGGAGCTTGCTGCAGGATTAGGAGCTCCTGCTCAAGAGAAGCACCCAGGGACACTGGTCTGATCACTTTGTTGCCTGTATGAACACTGAGGCTCGGGGAGCTCACAAGGAGCCTTTGCTAGGAGGTGTACCAGCAGAAGAGAAGAAAGAAGGTTTGCCTTCTTAAAGGGGCAGAGGGCTGCTTTCATTGCTGTTGTTTATGTTACAGCCCAGGAGTTTATGAGTTATGTTACTGTTTCTACTGGTGGTTTGAGATGAGGCTGGAAGGTGAGGTATAGAGGCCTCATTAATGCCCGGGGGCACTCAACCACCTTGAGCCCTGCAAAGCACAGACTCAAGGCTCTAGCACTTATTGAGCCCATTGTGGGAAGAGAATGCAAATGCGCAGTGGCCAGGAGTCCACTGCCAGAGAGGGTGCAGCCACACAGGGGCCTGGCAGACAGGGGCCTGGGGCATGGTAAAGGGAAAGATTTGAAGCCATCCAATTAACCCTTAAGGTTTTGGGTGCCCTGCTGGGTGCAGCAGATTAGAATGAGGCCCAGTGAGGAGCCTAAAGACCAGGGAAGCCCAGGACACGGGCAGAGACTGGCAGGGTCCACTGGGACTAAAGTCTGGTGAAGGCTTGTGGGTAGCCTCCCTATATATTATAAACAACATAAAGGCATGGCAGGAAAGATAGGAGAGCGCCCTAGGAGTGGAGTGGAGCATGGTCACGGAGCCACTAGGGAGCATCATGGCCACCCCTGGAACCCTGATGTGTTACAGGGTGTCACACTTTTTCACAGTACAAACTATACCTTACTGGAGATCCCATCTCCTGTTTGAGAGTCAGTACTGCCTACCTCTTTGCCCATGATTACAGGGGTGGACAAAATATGGCCTGCAGGGGCAGCCATGGGCCATAGGGAGGGGGAGGGAAAAGGGGTGGAACATACTTACACCATACTGCCCAAGTGAGCTCTGCTGCCTGTGCCCCCTGCTCCCTCCTCCCTCCCTCCCTGGCTGGCTCTCAGGACCTAGTGCATGGGCAGCTCCCCCACACATATGCACATATCCACCCCTCCACACACCTGCCCACACAAACAATATACAAGACTAAGACTTTATTTTGAGCTATTATGCAATCGCCTCTGTATACACTACTCAAAACGCACATAAATCAGAACAAAAATATTTTTGAAATAAAATTGAAGTGTAATAGTACATTTGATTTTTAGTAAATGATCTGTTGTTATCTATAATTTGTTAAAATTGTATCTTATGAAGTATTTTACATGTATGGCCCTCAACAGCTCACCAACTAAAATAATTCCCTACCCCAGAGCTACATTGTCCATCACTCCTTTTGCTTGCTGCTCTTCCAACAGACTGCTGAAAATTGTGCTGTTGTGAGGGTAGTGCACCACTCTGCAAGTGCACAGAGGGTGCATAGTCTTGTGCAGGCACCGTCTGCAGGCAAATCTTGCTCATCCAGCAGGAATGCAAGAATTCTGCCTTTTTTATCTTGTGAGTGTATTTGGCCAGAGGTGGAGTATAAGTCACTTTATTTTTGTAGGGGCAAAAAACATATTGTTATATAGGTCACCATTGCATTAGTATCATTACCATGCTGTATTTTATCCCAGTTTAATTTCATTTCTCTCATACAAAAATGCTTATTTTACTAATAATATGCTGGTATCTCTCACAGACATTTGCTCAATACTTAATGTGTGCATGTTTCTAATGCTTTAATAGTGATTCATAAGGAGTGGTGTCCTTCACAACTTTGTGAGAATTTTGCTGCATGTCACACAACATTAGGACTCTGGACAAAACACTCAGTTCAAGGCATCAGGAAGCACCAACAAATTGGCTGTGAGCAAACATCACCACACACTTGTATCTTGGGCTTGTGCCATAGAACTTAGCACTAATGACATAAAAGCATGTTTTCTGAGAGAGGATGCATCTTTAACACACAAAAAATATTGTTTTTTTAATGTAGGGTGAAGCTCGTTTGACCACAACAGAATCTAATGTCCTTCTATCTGCCAATAAAGTCAGTTTCTAGAGAAACAAACTTTTTTTTTTACTCTTTTTATTCTGACACTCAAAAGAAAGAGGTGTCTGCTGACATGTTCATGATGTACAAACTCTGGTGACACTCCACTTGGCCCAACAGTACTGGAGGCTAAAAGTATTAGCTTCTTATGAAAAAATACAATAGATTCCTATTATTTGCACAGCCTTTCCCTAATAAAATAATGCAAACAGAAGACTGTACTAATAAATGGAATGGGAAAAAATAAAAATCTGTATCAGGTAGCATAATTCCTAACTGTAACGTGATGCTGAACTACTGGTCGCTCTCTGCGGTTTTTATTGGCTATTATAGACTTGCCATTTCAAAAGTAATGGCAAACACTATTCAATTACATCTTATGCCTCAGTATGTCCTTACACTTGTTTCTGCATAATTATTAAGAAAATCCCACATGTAAACCAATCCTCCTTCTCTTAGACATGCTCCTGAATGAGAGCTCCAAATCAAGGGTGTCAAGCAGGCAGGGAGGTGTGTCATCCAGCCCACAGGGCTCAGTTCAGCCTGCAGGCCTTGTTACTACAGCTGTTGGAGCCTCTGTGGCAGCAGACTTAATCCCCACTTCTGGAGCTGTTATTTCAGCATGGCTTTAGAAAACAGGGAGTTAGTTCCATTTGCCTCCTACCCCACTCTTTACCCATTGCCAAAATCAGGGTTTTTCCTGGTGACTAGGGCTGGCAGCTGTGGAAAAGGAAGGGCAAATGACAGCAGTGTTGACTCGCATGGTTTTGGAGCTGCACTGAAACAGCAGCTTCAGCAGCCATGGAGATTAATCCTGCCACTCACCATTTCTCCAGCCTGCAGGAAGGACTCTGATCCAGACTTGGCCTATGAAACTAAACAAGCTTGATGCTCCTGATCTAAATGATATGGTGAGTAATGACAGAAAACATGTAAGGTATACTTAAAAATAGTGAAATATGCATGCTACTTCAAAGCAACAAAAATTATGGAATCAGTTACCACATCACAAAGATATATCCTTCAATACATACCCTTAGGCAGGAGTATGAAGGAACTGAGGCTTCTCAGACCTTCCATCACCACTTTAGACCACTGAGACAGTATTCAAAGGCCAGACTAAGTCCAGATGTTCAGTGCCTCAATAGCTGTAGTTATATATGCATCCCAGAATTGAACATGGGTCTCCTGCATGGCAGGCAAGGCTTCTACAAGTGAGCCATGGCAGCTAGGGTGATTTATGGAAACCCAGCACATAATTCTCAAGCAGGATAAAAAGAAGCACTAATGAAATGCCCACTTTCAAGTATTATGTAATTATCACTAGCTCTTTTTGCTCAGTCAGATCCTGTGGGTTAGGCATTTTATCTACCAGTTTTTTAAAAATGTTGCTCCTACAGCACATTGTCTGAATTTCTTCCTTTCACTGAGGACTCAGTGTGCTTTGTTACCGGGATCTGCACAAAAGTTTGGATAAAAATTCTTTTATTTTTTAATTTTCAGTGCAACTTGCAGGTTCCTACAAATGTGATTCATTCCAATGGCAGATTTGTTGATTTTAAGGACATGGGATCTTTGATATCAGGATTGGGAACTATGCCAAACAAATATCTGGCACCCTGTTACCTTCTTTAATTTGACCATGCTAACATCCTGGAAGTCAGCCTGCCAAAAAACATAAACTAGCATTATTTTTATAAGAATAGATTTTTAGTTATCTTGAGGTAAGAGATGTATTTTTAAAACATGCTTTAGTTTAGATTACAGCTGTTCTACAGTTCACAGGAGCAAATAAAGACTGCCTGGCCTTTCTGGACTAGCTTTCCTTCCTTTGTTCATCCTCCACATTATGTTGCATTAATATAATGCTTTAGGTGTTCTTCTTATTGCCTGCAGTGTCCAGGAAGAATTCCTTTACCCCTGAAAGTATTACTTAGTGTTGACATTTGGCCATATTTTACCTAACAAGTGCCCTGTTGTTGAAGAGGCCCAAGGGGTTGGTGTAACACAATCGTGCTCATGGTTTTGGCCCTGAAAACCAAAGGAATGGCACAGTACTGATCTGCAGGCCAGATTGGGCCCCATACCACCCCTGTACACTGGGATCAGTCCCAGGGGCCCCATGTCTCCCCCCCAGCAGTGATCCAGCTTGATCACGAGAGTTATCCTTACTCATACAAAGAGTTCAGGTGAACCCAGTGGAAATAGATAAGTAAAGATGACTACAATAGTTTCATAGTTATTAGGGGCTGGAGGGGGCCTTACAGATCATCAGGTCCACCCCCCCTGCACTTGAGTAGGAAAGACTGCTGGGATAATATGACCCCAGCAAGATAGGCGTCAAGACACTTTTTTGAAGATTGCCAGGGTGAATGATCTGGGGAATCCTGTTCCAAGCCCTCAGTACTCGACTTGTAAAGAAGTTTTTCCTTATGTCTAGCTTAAAGCGATCCTCAGTCAGCTTGTGCCCATTAATTCTTTTCCTCCCCTGGGGGCCTTGGTGAACAGATGCTCCCCCAGGCCTTGATGTATCCTCTGCCACCAAGTCCCCTCTGAATCTTCTCTTTTCCAGGCAGAACAGTCCCAAGTTTTTCAACTGCTCCTTGTATGACCTGGTCTCCATGTGCCTTGATACTCCATGTGCCTTGATACTCCATGCCTTTTAATCCTCATTAAATTAAAAAGGTTTATAAAATTTAAACTTGTTTATTTTGGAGCATTACATCTGTGTTTTCAAACAAATTACGCTTTGGAGCATCAAATCTGTGTTTACATGCATTAGGTTTTCAAATGAATTAAGTTGGGTCCCTGCCTGTGCCACAGGAGAGCGAGACAGTCCAGCACTGCATTCCCAGCCCAGGGCCCCCCAGACACCCAATGCCCATGCCACTGCTTGCAGCACGTGGCAAGCACCTCTTCATGTGGCCCCACCATTTCCTGCTTCCTTGCCCCGGGTGCCTCTGCAGCCCAGTAGGCATGACCTGCTGCAGCAGGGGGTTCATAGCCTCTCTGCACAGCCCCACTGTTCCCAGCCATGCTGAATCATGCCCACCAGGCTGGAGAGGCACCTGGGGCAGGGAAGCAGGGCGGCAGGGAATGGCGGCAGCTCATCCTGCGCTGCCTCTTTCAGGGGCGCAGCCTGGCACCACACAGGAAGCGCATGGCCAGGGCAGCGAGGTGTGGGGCTCTGGGACCAGGGAAGGAAAAGAGCTGAGTTGGGCCCACTGTACCCAAGCATCTGCCCCTTCCCCTTGGAAGTGTGCGCGGTAGTGGGGACCAATGCACAAAGTGAATTTCTGGTATAAATAAGGTAGCCTCATACAAGCGAATTTGCACAAAAGAAATTTGCAGACAGAGACTCCAGTATACTAACAATCATACTTAAGTCCTAGATTACATTCTGCATACATAAATCTCAAAACCGTTTACAAAGTAGCAACTATCCAGATGTGAAGATGTAGAAAAATTAAACTAATGTACCACATGATCTGTCTTAAGTCTTGCAGCAAGTTAGCGGTTGAAGTAGTGGGTCTCTGCAAGTGATGCTTATCCTTCTGAGAAAAATTGGGAACCAAGGAACTTGCAGGTCTTTCAGATGAGACAAAGGAACCTGTAACTCAGGGGTCGGCAGAGGTGGCTCCGGCTGGCAGCCGGACTTCATTTCCCAGCAGCCCCTGCCTGTATCAGTGCGCTGGTTTCCATGGAGACCACAGCAGCAGCAGCAGCAGCAGCAGCGCCATGACAGCATGGGGCCAGGGTTTACATGGAGACTGGCCCCAGCAGCACTGGCAGGGTGCACGGCTGGGCAGAGAGCTGCTTTGGATCTGGCAATAGTGACAACATGGTCCAGAGCCAGGAAAGAGCAGTGATCCACTACCCACATACCCCTGCCCTGGTCATCCGGCCAGTGGACTGCATCTCAGCCCCAGCTCCAGGCTACGCTGTCACTGCTGCAAGATCCCAGCCCAGGAGCAGCTCCCCACCAAGCTGTGCACTCTGCCAGTATTGCTGGAGCTGGTCTCCACAGAAATCCTGGCACTGCACCATCATGGCCCTGCTGCTCCTGGTGTCTCCACAGAAACCAGCCGCAGCCGCAGCCGCGTGGGGAAGTGCTGCTAGGAAATGGAGTCCACCATAGACTTGATCCAGCCCACAGGCCAGACTTTGCCACCCCTGCTCCAACCACTTCTCATCTCATTGAGCTTTGTGTACTGGTCACATTTCATATCTGGTATTTATAGTGTGGCTTACTGTAGCATGTTCATTTTCCAGGGCTGGCCATGACATGCCCTAGTAGCCATGAAACCCCTGCCCAGCTCCAACTCTAGGGTGCCTTCCCCTCCTTACTTTCCTGCCACAGCTCTGATGTATTGTTTTATTGGGAGGGAAGCTACCTAAGGGTGCCAAAGCTGGACTTAATCTGCCCAATTGCTGGCAGGTCCCTCCAGGACCCTACTCTAGCCTTGGCTCTGCCCCTCTTGGGCACAGTGGGTTATCCTAACCTCCTGTACCACTCCAAAGCACTCGCAGCTTTAAGAACTGCTACATGCAATCGTTTCCCTCCTTGGCTTCTTCCCTTTTCTTTTTGCTGAGCCCTCTAGCTCAAGCCCTCTGTACTGGACTGAGCATCTGGGTCTCCAACATTTCATCTTATCCTCTCGGGCTTTTGCCTGTGCCTCCTCTCAGGCTTCTAGACCCTCTGGTCCCAAGTTCTGCCCTGCTTGGGCTGTGGGCCCTCTGGCCCCCAGGTCTGCCCTTCTCAGACTCCAGGCCCTCTGACCCCCAAGAATACCCCTGCTCTGGGCTCTGGCCCCAGTCTGTGCCTTGATCCTACCCAAGGCAGGGCTCAAGGTGCTTGTGTACCTCTCAGGCACTAATGGGACCTCAAAAACCACCTATCACCTTCCCACCCAAGCCACCAGAACAAACTGCAACCAATGCATAAGCCCTCTAGCTATAACTAAATCTCTAGCCTCCTGGCTGCACATCACAACTCCTACCCCATCTATGAGCCTTAGCCCGCTGTTAGCCTTAAGCCCTTACTGTCCAAGAATAGCATACTCACAGTCTGCCTCCCAGCAATGGGCAACTTCCCCACAAACCACATCCCTCTTCAATCTCCAGAGCCAGACTGCCTACCCAGACTCCTGCCCTGACTTTTCTCTCTCTCTCAGGCCCTGCCCAGGGTTGGCTGGAGGTGCCCTCTAGTTAGGCTCATTACCTGGGCTCCCTGGCAACCCAGTTGCAGCTGTGTCTTGCCTCCTCTGCAGGGCTCTCCCTTGGCTCTATCTCCCTTAAAATGACAGTCCTACACTCTCTGTTATACGTTTCCAAGGGTTAAATCCTTAAGGAACAATCCTTATAAGAACAGGAAACACAATGGAACAGGCTACCTAGGGAAGCTGTAGAATCTCCTTCACTGGAAGTTTTCAAAAGGAATCTGGATAGGCACCTCTCCAGAGTAGTTTAGGAATTAGCAAATCCTGCACTTGTACAGGGAATTGAACTAGATGACCCTCAAAGTCTTTTCCAATGCTGTGATTTTAAGTTTCTATGGATAAAGGTGCTAAGTTCCTCCTGCAAAGTCCTGAGCTCCTTCATCTCCCACTGAATTCTTATCAGGTGACCACTTGGGTGGGCTAGGATGTGAACACATGACTTGAAAGACTCAAGCCCTAATTGTGTCCTGTAGTTTCATCACATAAGTCATTCTTCATTTCTTGTCCTAAACTATCATGTATTTTTGATGGTCTTCACAGAGTAGCTGCTGCTTCTTCAGCAATCCTTCACAGTAGAGGATGATTACGTTCCATGATTGCCTTATCTGTGTGTCTAAAGATGACTGATGATGCCTATCCAGGATCAACAGACTCTACTGCAGCTCAGACATGTGTTTCTGTGTGGGGTGGGTGGTGCTCAATTTTTTTATTTGGTCTATGACATGGTGTTTCTGCCACTCCCATTTTTCTATCTTACACTGAAAATATACCACATTGCAATCAGTGGCGACATGTAGGGGGTGCATGGGGGTGAACGTGCACCACCTGAGAGCACTGGTGTGCACCCTGACAGCAGCGTTCCCTGCTTAGGCGACAGGCAGCAGGGGCAGACAAGACCCCTGTGAGAGTGCTGGCTGGGGAGTGGGGGCACCAGAAGAAGCGATCCCTGTGGCCAATCGCGGCTACTGGGGGTGCGGGGTTTCCCACACCCTATCGCACTGACCCAGAAGCACAATTGGGTCGGTGTGATCGGCTGCGGGGGAACACCCCCAACCCAGTCAGCATAATTGGCCATGGGGGAACCCCCCCCACCAGCCGCTGACTGGCCACTGGGGGGCCAAGAGCCCCCCCAACTCAGGAGGTACCAATCACCTATAGTTGCAATTACACTGAAATAAGATTATCTCTATGTAAAGTTCCTCTGGTTAAACAATAGGAGCATTAATTTGTTTAGCTGAACTAGTACGAGGCTGAATTTTCTCCTCCTTCCCCACTTCCCCTCCCCCACTCCCAGTTTATATAAATGTTTATATAAATTGCCCAAACAGTTATATGTCCACTGAGCAAGGCTTTTTTAGCATCACAACTTGGAATTAGACATTTAAATGTCACTTCCTTTCTACTTTAGGCACCTAAAAACAGTTTTTGATCTGGTCTTGTGACTTGCCCAAGGTCATACAGAAAGAATGAGCAGAGTAGGAAACAGAACACCGGTGTTTACAAGGTCAAGGCTGTTATCCTAATCATAGGACTATTCTTCTTCACCTTAACAAGTTTCAAAGTCTTATCTAATGCTGTCTTCTGGTGGCAGCTATGTCAGTGTAAGAAGTTCCCCTGCTTTCAAAATCATTTAGTTTCATGTGGACTAGATGTTCCCCACTGTCCATTAATGTAATTTATTAAACTTGATGAGTAAATTGTTCCAAACGAAGTCCATCTATGAGAGAACTGAACCCTGGTAAATTGTCATTCTCCTTCTATATTGTGTTTGAAAAAATACACAGGAAAAAGGAAAATAGGGAATGTAAAAGAAAGGAAATAGTCACATGGAATCATTCTGTCTGTGATAAATCACTTCACTTTTCAGCTGTATGACTAGAAACAGATGGTGGCATTTCATAAACAAAAAACTGTATAGATTAATTTATCTATAACTGATCTAACCTAGGAATCACACTTTCCCTTGGCAGGGAATTAAATAGACATGGGCCAATATTTTCAAACGTGGTTTAATACTAGTTACACTGGAATGTGAAAATAAATAAGAGCAGAATCAGAACTTCAGAGGGCTATTTTAGTTTATAGTCAGGGGAGAATAATGGGCTATGATCCTATGAAGTGCTAACATGCTTTGCTGAATTAAGCATCTGCTTTAAGCACCTGTTTGAATGCTACAGTGAACTGAGAGCTTATGCACACCTAAGTAGTTCCAGAAGGAGCATACACATATTCAAGAGATTGGATTCACCAGGCCCAAGAGCTCAACACTTGCAGCATTGTTTATCTTTCACCTTGAGGGTGAAATCAGGGCCCTACTGTCAGTGGCAATTTTGGTGCCGAATGTGTTTTTAGCTATAATGCTTAAAATATTTTACCTTAAGAGGCATTGGTCTTCTGAGATCCTCAAACCAGTACATACAGAAACAGGTGTAACAGGGACCCTGAGGCTCCTGGTACCTTAAGAGGAGAAGGCAGCATTAGAGAATTGCAGTCAAGTAGGCACAGCAGCTAAGGTACAAATCAAATAGCTGTGAAAATGTAAGCAGCCAGGGTAAGCTAAAGATAGGAGCTATAGGGCAGCCGGAGACTGCTTGAGAGCTAGCTCAATAAGTTAGCTCAATAATGACCATAAGCAGAAAGGGCTCCAGGTAGGCAAGAGGGCAATGACTGCAGCTCAGTATTTTAAGCTGCAGCACCTGAGAGAAGACTACAGTAGATCAGAGCAGGCTGGGTACTGCACTAAGTAGCAATCTCCTAGGCAAAGTAGAGGCTGTAAAATTGGAAACAGTAGAGCCCCAGCATACTAGAAACCTGGCTTATGAGCTAGAGTGCTCAGTCTGGCCATGACCTCTGCTGGAAGTTGAAATTTTGCCAGCCTGGACTGCTAGAGAGGGGAACCCAGGCAGCTCCAAGGAGATAGAAGATAGCAGTTTGTTGGGACCAAGAGAGATCCAGGAGGGATTTTCATTTATTATTGGCTGGTATAGTACTAAAGTTCTAAGTTGTGGTTGTAGGGGTAGACAGGAGACCACACAACAGTGTACCTGGGGAACTTTGCACTTTTGAGCCCCAGACAGGGCTACAGTGATGCTGAAACCCAGGAGGAGGGAAGCCCAAAGGATGAGAGAGCAAGGGTTCAGAAAGCAGAGCTGAAGCCCATAAGAGACTGATGCCAAGACCAGGGGTCTAGAGATAGGCAAAGGCTGAGGGGGCTAGAATCTGTAAAGAGGACTAGGCCAGAAGGTCCAATGTGTTCAGACCAAGTAAGACCTGTGAAGCACAGGCATGGCTATGGGGGTGGTAGCTGGAAGCCACAGTTATTGCCCTAAAATAAATTGGGTCCTGTAAGGCATGATTAGAGCCCAGGGCCAAGAGAATGGTGGAACCCTCAAAAGAAGACAGGTGGCCTATTTTGATCAAGATAGACCAAGAAGAAGAGTCCTGCTCAGGACAGAAAACTGAGTCTGAGGAGCAGGGACAGGTGTCACACCAAAAGCTCCTTGGGGTCTGAGGGCAGCCTCGCCAGTGGTATTATTTCATCATCAAAGCACAGCAGGTGAAATTGCAGGATGATACCATGAGAGGCAAAATTGGGGAAGTAGGGTAAGTGAGGTTACTAGAGGGTGCCACAGCCAGCTTCAAAAACTGGGCTTGTTAAAGTACGGTCCAAATCAAACTTCAATACGCACTAAAATCATTTCTGATCTTTGCAACTGGTATTCACTTCTAAACATGCCATAAAGTAGCTAATCTAAGAAATACTCTTATTATTATTATTATTATTATTATTATTATTGGCTATTGATGGTTCTTGTTCATTTAGTGTATTCTTGAAGATAACATCAACTTTTTTCATATACTCCTTCTACATCTCGAACCACAAGATCTTCCTTGTGGTCATTGCCCCATAAATACTATATCCTATACACTCAACAGAACGTATCCTGAGCCTCGTCATGTCATATGACCTGGACATCTCAGATGATGCTTCCTAATTTTTTACATGTTGGGCGACTACCTATGGTCAGGGGTGGCCCCAGAGGGACTGCAGTGGTGTGGTCACACCACCCTTTCCACAGCGTAACTTGGTAGTTCTGGTTCCCCTGGGATCTCTGTGAAGTTAACTACACCATGGGAGCAGCAGCTGGGGACTCTCTTAAGTCCCTGAAGCAGGTAAGAATCCACCTCCCTCTTCACCCTCTCTCTTCCTCTCCAAGTTCAGTGGCACCTTGGATTTCTACCCCTTTCCCCATCTTCTCTCTGGCTCATTGTCCCAGCCTCTGCTGCCTTGCTCCAGCCATGGCTGCAAGTAGTGGCTATGAGGGAAAAGCAACAGTGGTGGTAGCAGGCAGGGCCCCCTGCCCTGCCCAGATCCCCTGGGTGTTCCCCTGTTGGCCTGGGAGCAGGCAAAGGCAGGGGGAACTCACCTACTGCTGCTAGTGTTCCCAGATAAGCCCAGCTCCCCATGCAGCCCTGACTGGAGTAGAGCACCTGGAACAACAACTGGACAGGTCTCCCCTTACTGCACCCAGAGGCATTAGGAGAGAGGGTGAGAAGGAGAATGGAAGAGGAGGGCAGGTACTACTGAGCATGAAGTGGAAGGGAGGAGGTGCTGAGAGTGTTAGGGGGAGGCGGGACTAGGCGATTCTTACCTGATTCAGGGACTTAAAGTCCCCAGCTGCTGTCCCCATGGTGTTCTCTGTCCATCCCAGGTGGGTGGGAGAGGCTAGGAGCAGGGGGGTATAGCCACCCCTCCAGGCCTGGGTACTGCTCCTCTTTTTAAAATCCTAGATCCACCTATGCCTGTAGCACTGCTTATTTCACTTAGTCATGTAGCCTATCACACTTGTTCTTCTCTCTTCCTCACTGCCCAGTATTCAGATATGTATGTCATAGCTGGCCTAATCGTGACCTTGTACATTCTGCACTTCAGTTCTCTTGGCATATTACTATCGCAGAGAATGCCTGTGAACTCCCTTCATTTGCACTAAGTGCTCTCAGTGTAACTGCTAACATTCACACCACATTCCTGTCATGATTAAACACTAGACCAAAGTATTTGAATGGTTGAGCAGACTTAACCTATACCTTCTGATTTTACTGGTTTGTCATGATCTTTTGTTGGCTGATCTTCAAACCATTTTCGTCTCATGCAGGACTTCATTTTTCTAGATCCCTTTCTAGTTCCTCTTAACCTCCATGGCACAGTATAATATAACCAGTGAAAAGTACGCTCCATGGCACCTGCTCCTTAATTAGGAACGTAGAGCTGGAGGGGACCTCATGAGGTCATCTAATCCAGTCTCCCGCTCCAGGCAGATTCATCCCTGACTAAATCATTCCAGTCATTTATCTTTCTTACCTGCTCTTGAAATTTTTCAGGAATGGAGATTCCACAATCTCTCTAGGTTGTCTGTTCCAGTGCTTAGCCACCCCCAGAGTGAGGAATTTCTTTCTATTCTTAACCTAAACTTCCTCAGATGCAGTTAAAAGCCTTTCCTTTGTCAAAGTGTTCTTTGCAATCATATATAGAATTGCCTTAAGGCTGATTCTTGATGTAGATGTCACATCACAGGGAATATTTGATTATATTTATAGCTCTTTCCCACTACTGTTATGTTATCTTTGTATATCTCCGGGATAGGGTGAACATGGATCTCTGGTAGACTGCACAACATCAGGGACCACTCATATTCATCCTCTAAGAACTCTGCCATAAATCTGCCAGAACTCTGCCTCTATGCCACAAACATTAAATATAATTCCTTGCATTTCTTTCATTACTTTTCCAGTAATATTAGAACACCTGTTAGAGCGCTGTCATGGTCTAGGTGGATGTGGCAGGGCACTTGATGTGCCTGCCACTTGAAGAGGTCAGGCAGCCTGCTGGACCACCAACAGATCAAGGTCAGGGCTAATTGTGGAGTCAAATGACCCTGGAGGTTGGCAGCTGAGACTAGGCCTGATCAAGGGAATCACCTGATTGCAGTTGACCCTGAGAGCAGGGCTGGGAGTAACATCTTGGGAGCTGGTGAAGGACAATCACCCAAAGAAAAGGCTGCTGCTCCTGAATCCCAGCATGGAGAATAACATCTGGAGGTTTAGGTAGGAACTAAGGGGCAGAGGAGGTTCCTGGAGACCCGTTATGGGGTCCAGAGCCCTGAGAAGGGGGCTGAGTGTCTGGGATCTAGTGAGATGCCAGATGAGCCATGGCAGAGGGGCTGAGAGTCTGTGGGTCTATTGAGGGGCCAGATGAGCCCTGGGAGAAGGGCTGAGCAGTTGGAAGGCCTAATGAAGGGTCTGGGTGAACACTGTGAGTGGGGCAGAAGTATGTGGGCCTATTGAGGGATCTAGATGAGCCCAGAGAAGGAAAGGGCTGCATTAGAAAAGACCTAGGGAGGGCTCTGAAATAGAGTGCAGGACCAGGTGGGTCTGAGGGCCTGGACAGTGTCCATGAAAGTGGAGAACTGAACAGTTCCAGGATGAGGGACCAGAAGGGGCTGGCAGCCAGGAGAGGGACTGGGAGAAAGACCCAGGGGCCTGGTAGCCAAGGGAATGGTTGTCTGAGAGCCGGAGAGGGGCTGGAGGAGAGACAAAGAGGCAACCCAAGTCAGGCTGCAAGGGAGACTAAGGGGCAACCCAAGTCAGGCTGCAAGGAATCTGGCAGCCCAGGAAGGGGCTATATGGAGAGACCAAGAGGTCTGTGGGCCTGGAGTGGGGCTGAGAGAGGCCAAGGGGTCAGAAGGCCCAGTGAGAGATTATATCAGCAGTAAGTAGAACATCTGTAAGGATGCCATCTGTGAGGCATGGGGCATGGTATAGGGGAGGTATGGAACCATGCAATTGGATCATAAGGCCAGGACCACAATCTGTGTGGTCATTATAATAAGACCAGGGCAGCTTCCCGCACTCTGTATTTTAACTAACATCAAGGCATGGTTGGCAAGAGCAGGACGGACTGCCCATAGAGCAAGGTATTTCATTTTTTTTTCTTTTTGGATACCCTATGACAATGGATTTGAAGAAACTCCCTAGAAAATCTTTCTTATGGTTTGTGTCGTACATAGCATCTGATAGCTAAACTTCTGCCATTTGCTCTTTTATTATTGAGGTGTTTTAAAACAAAAGTAGTGGTGTGAATACCCACCAGATTGTTCCAGACAAGTGGGGCTCATCAACTGTGGAACAAAGACTCCCTAAGACAGGGGGTGGCAATGTTTTTGGGCAGAGTGCCAAGCATACCCACAACCTTGACTTGCAAGATGTTGGCATGCTAGGGGCTGACAATAAAGGAGCCACAAGGGCCACGATCCTTGTTGTGGCAGTGCAGCCCTAGCCCCTTCCCTGCCATCTGTCCCAAGGTATGCATGCCAAGCAAGTTACCTTCATGTGCCATGCTCTAGCACATACCAGGGATTGCCTATCCCTGCCCTAGGAGAACAAAAATTCTGATTTCAGACCGAAAACTTCATGCCTGGTCAACCAATTTGTAAAAGTTGTATCAATAACGCATAGTCTGTGGGTGAAGAAAACAAAACACATGCATCACCTCTAGTTCTCCTGAGAGAAGTGGGCATAGGCTACTGAATTCTGGGTACATATTAGTAAAAACTAGCTAATCTAAGACTGACAAAGTAAGTTATGCTTGGTTGTGCTCCATTATGGACAGTTTTTTGGAACCGTGCCCACTTAAATTAAAGATGAACATAAATAACAAAATACTTAGTGGCAGGGGTGATGTTAATAAAGACTATTTGAGGGCAGCCTTGAAACATTTCAAGGACTATTTCCTGCTGATGTTGGAACTGATTAAAAAAAAGACCTAATGACACTAGTGGGAGTCATGTCAGGTGCAAAATCTCTATTATATTTTATAGGCAGTCATAACCAGGGTGAAAACATCTGATCAAATGTAAATTTTAACAAAGGAAATTTTCACAAAGGAATCCTACTGTCATAGTGATCATAGTTCTTATATGCATGTGTGGATGATTATGTGTGTATGTAGATGTGTGTGCATGCATTTGGTAATGTTAGTGATGCTGTAGCCATGATTGTCCAGGGATTATGCCTCATGTACACGAATTTGTATTTGTGCGTGTTTGCACATCTTTTTAAAATTAATTTCCTCCTTATTCTTGGCTTTCTAATTGTTCCTGTACCTTTTCATGGAGTTGTTAGTTAATTAAACATTCCAAAACAACTAATCTAAGATGGACAAAGCAAGAAGGTTTCTTCTCTGAGTTGCTGAAAATTGGCCAGGTGCAGTCTGACTTGCCAATCAAACATCTGGGGAAAAGTAAAATGATTAATCTCTTGTATGTCACATCTTGTTATGCTTTTCTTTTTAATTTGTTTCTGCCAATGCTCCTTCTTTGCTGTTCCAGTCAGGAAAAGTAGTTATTTTTGTACCCCCTGCCGCAGCATTCTAAGTAATGCACACACAGAGCACCATTTCTTCATATCCAGCCTTCCTTAACAAATATCCCCCACAGTGGTGGGAGTAGTCTCCATACAAATTCCACATTCTACACGCTCATTCTTTGCAAGATTTTTTGAACGATTTGGTTGTTTTTGCCAAGCAATTCACTTTCTGCCTTTCTGGGTTCTATTTATTGAAAGCAATAGTTTCCAATGTCTTAGGGGGTTTTTTTCCAGCTATTTTTTTTCACAGATTGCTTTTATTTTTCTTCATCCTTTTCTCCAGTCTTAATCCCTCATCACATTGTTTTGCTTTAAAAAAAAAAAGTTCTGAACTTAAATATAGTTGGGGATAGATCCGCAGCTGGTATAAACTGGGGAGACTCCATTGATGTCAACCCGTACAGTTCCCATACATTCAAAATTGATACCATTAAAGTGTATTCAGGCTTTTCTGGTTTAGAAGAAGCCAAAAAGGAGTTTAAAAGATACCTACCATGAGGGAAATCCTGGAGAATTTACTAGAGACTAATAAATCTGCTGCAGAATTTTAAAACCAAATGACAGATTTCTATAACAAGAATATGTTAGTCCATTAAAACTGAATAGAATGGAGTCTTAAAATTCTGTGGAAGGGTTATAATTATTTATAAAGGTTCTAGGATTTTTTAAACAATTTTTTAAACAAATGTTTAACAATTTACAGTAAAACCCAACTGGTTTTTCCTATCAAATTTTATAGGACCTTTCTGTAGCAGATACGATAATACTAGCTCCTGGATTCTGCTTCTGAGGTAGTCAGAAGAAACATCCTATGTAATCTTTTAGTTATAGACATCTTTCACTTAGGCTAGGTACAGATGTTCAGATCCTACTGTGAAATTTGCTGTTCTCCTGGTAGAACCCAAAGTGTATAGCTTCTCAGGCTTTTTGTCTGACAGCAAAAATGACCACTCCAAGAGAAAAATAACCCTGGAACAGCCGGAGTTAAAGCACTCCTGGGAGACTGAGCATCCATACACTTTCCCCCAGCTTAACTCCTCATGGGGAAGAGGATCTGGAGGGAATGGCTCCCTGCTTTCCCAGGACGGGGGTCAAACTTGAGAATGTACTGGGAAGCAACTGCTGTCCCCCTTCCATAGACTGGGAGGTAAGGGAAGAAGCAGCCACTGGTCCCTGCCTCTTCCCCAAGCTAGGCAGTCCCTGATTTCAAGAAGAGATGGGAGGCTTTGCTAGCTCCCACCAGCTGCCTGTGCAGCCCCTGTCACCTAGCTGGGTGGAGCAGCAATTTAAAAGGAATGGGAAGGTTATGCAATTTAAAAGCTGGCAGCTTGGGTTCTGGGAAAAATCTTCCTAACTTAGTTTCTGGCTCCTGGCTCCTGCTAGCTTCCCCTTGCCATCCCACTGCTAAACTGGTTGACAGGGCAGCAAGGGGGAGCTGAGAGATGGGTCAGGGAGACTCAGCTCCTGGCTCCTAAATTGCTACTCCATTACTCAGCTGCATGATAGGGTAGAGAGGGAAAACTGACAGGAGCTGGACTGCAGAAAGCCTCTACAAGCCTGGCTCCCCATCCCTCTGCCTTTTAAACCGCTGCCTCCGCCATGCATCGCAGACAGAAGTGACAATTTTCTCATGATCTGGCCCCTGAAAGCACTCTACATCCATGACCAAACACAAGTGTACGGCTGCAGAGTGCTTTAAAAGGGTCTGACCCTGCCACAATCTGAATCCTCATTATGTCAGGGTTCAGATGAAGATGCTTCAAAGCGGAGCACCTTCATTAATATCTGTCTGCGTATTCTGGGAACAGTGTTTGGCTGATGCAACCCAGCACTACCCCCAGTGCTGTTTTCAGAATGGGAGAGGGAAGGGGAGCAGAGAGTGCTCATTCTGGCAGCTGCCCAGCTTGTGCTGCAGGGTGGGGTGAGTACATTGGAGCTCCCCCACCTTGGGCTCCAAGGGAAATAGGAGCTTGGGGAAGAGGGTCCAGACACACAGCCTCTCTCCAAATTGAAGCTTGATCACTCACACTCCCAACCCAACAGATAATACCTGTTGGGTCAGGAAGATTGGTCTAAGTCATGGTGCTTTCTTTGAAGTGCTATGAGTTAGTCCTGGGAGCGGCACTTCTGCCTGCACCTTAAGTGGTGGGAGAGGACCCAGCTCACTTGTGAGGCTCTACAGTTATGGGGCTGGAGGAATGTCTGTACAGTTAGCTCCTGGGCTATTTTTCTACCAGAAGAGATTTCTCTCTCTAGAAATGACTATGGTTCATCCTATGGTTACATGGCTAGGGTCTGCTGTTTTACTAAGCAGACTGCTGCTTTTACCAATGTAGTATAAACTGTAGAAATTGATCTAAGTTGTTTGACAGTGGAACCACTAGCCTTTACATCAGGTTTTGTCATCTGTCATATATAAACTGTATGGCCTTAACAGTAATGGCCAGTAGGTCTCAGACCATTGTATTTCTGTGAGGAAAACAGTAAGGGGCAATATTAATCCCTTCAGGTTATGTACATCATCTGTGTTCATGTCTGTTACTATACTGAGAGACACACCAATTTATATAAGTATAGACATACAATCACCGTCTCACACAAAGCTTCACTTTTTCTCACCTGTACCCTACCATTCATGCCTTCAGTCTCATGTTTGCTCTCCCCGTGACACTAATTGTACTAAGAAGCATATCACCTCATAGTTTTCTTTAAGGATTTCCACTCTTCATGATGATAAAGCTCATCAATGGTTCAGTTCTGCTGAAGAGGACAGGGTGCAGGGTTCCCAGCAGAGTTGTTGGAACCCCATCTTGCTGCAAAGCTATGCTCTGCAGAAGTTATTTCTGTGTCATGTAATGGGTTTTTTGGGGACCTGGCAAGAGACAACTGTAAGTATATAGTTCTGCCATCATCCAAAAATCCCCCATGGTAGAAGAGCAGGAATCTTTAAGCTGCAGCAGTGCCTACAAAGCAATTTAATTTAGCCTCAGCAGTCTTGACAGAAGGGTTTAAACCCTACACTTGCAGAATTCCCCTTGCACTGACTCTGTTTACTCAGAACTGGCACAGGAATTAAATTTTGGCATAACTTCTTGAAATAAGTCCATTCTTCCTTTGATAGCAAATATGTGCATAATTCCCATTCACCATAACAGGAGTTAAGTACGTATATTATGAAAAGAATATTTAGTGGGCCCTAGTTAAGATGCTACTTTTCCTTGCTGGTGCAATGCATATAATATATATTCTTCTCAAATTTGGAGAACATGAAAATAGATTGCTACACAATAGGTACACACACAGCTCACAAGAAAAATTATTGTGATGTGACTTTATCTGAATGTAGCTTTATATTTCAGTAGACCTACTTGCCATCAAGAGTACAGTGCTTATATTCCCCATAGCTTCAGACCTAATGTTCATTGTCACTACAAACTTGATCAGTAGTTAGACACTGTTCTGAGGAAGCCTACAAACATAATAGGAGGAAGCTCCTGGGCAACAATTCACTCCAGTTTCAGTTAAATCAAGCTAATCAAGGATAGGTAAACAGTTAACTTTGGATTGAGTCATAGAATCAACATATGCAGAGAATAAAGGAGAAAGGAAAAGGAAGAGTTGGCAGATGCATGCAATTACAATCTAGAAACAATGTACTAAAGTAGCAAAAATGTTTGTGAAGGCAAAATTCCAGTGTTGGGAAGGATGCAATAAAATATTTTTAAACACACTGTACCTGTACATATGCTAATATATGCGGTGTTCTGTTATGGACAGATGAAAGATTAAACTCATTCATACCAAAGTGAAGGGGGCAGTTTGAGAGCTTAAAAATAGGGACTGGAAGTTAGTTCTAATGACCCAAGACAAGTTACTTAACCTCTGTGGTTAGGTCTGCAGTAACTTTTTTTATTACATTTCCCACCAATGCAGTCTTGCAGTGACAATATCAGTGAGAATTCTAGTACAGACAGGGCATTGCCATGTTAAGCATTGTGTTAGTTAACTCTGCTCAAAACCAGTCCATGTGACCTGGAGGCTAAAGTAGCTGCTGCTGGCAGCCTGTATGTTCTAATGGTCCTACTGCTGGAACACTTCCACTGTCACCAGAGGAGGTGCAAATGTGGGAAATGGGAAATAAAGTCTAGTGTGGGTGACATCTCTCTGTCTTTCCTTCAGACAGACGGGGATAATAATATGCATCTTACAGAGTATTGTGGTGGCTTAATTCATATTTATAAATTATTCTGTGAGATTCTGAAATGGAAGGAGCTATGTAAGTCTAATTATTATACTTCAGCCCAGCAACAGAAGACAACAGCATGAGCAAATGAAAGGTCAAACCACAGTCCTCATTAGACAACTTAAAACAACTGCTTGTATTATGCAATTGACCATTATTTATACTAGACTTACAGCTAGGACTAAATTAATAATATGCAGCAACTACTGTATTCAAAGCATGTTGCTACTCTTTCTATTTGCATTAGGTCTACCAATAGTGATCCCCAGCCCCCAAATCCACTTGAAGTTAATTCATAAATATTTTAATAAATTTAAATTGCTGTATTTACTTGCATACCCTACATACCTTTCACCAAAAAATTAGACATCCAAAATCAGGACCCATACTTTAAGTAAGGAAGCGGATTTACATTCCAGAATGGAGGCCAAGGGATGCTGGAATGGCTGCCAAGAGTTGTGCTGCCTTCCCCACTTTCCTGGCAAGCTCCACAGCTAAAGTTTACCCCCATGACAGCCACTGTCAAATTGACAGCAGCTTTTATCTTCTTTGGACTCTGCTTCTCCTGGACGTGGCCAGCATTCAGCCATGGTGAGCCTGTGTTATGGCAGGTAAGAGATTATGAGAACTTTTTTTCCCTTCATTCTGGCTTCCCAAAGAAGGTACATACATGTCTTGTTTTGGGATGTGTGGTATATAAGAAATAGCTTTCTATATTCTGGTGTTCTATTTGAAATGGGTTTCCACACTTTGGCTTTCTATTTGACATTGGAACTACATTTCTCAGCAGCAATTGGTCATACAAATCAACATGACATTGCTACTTTTCTCAATCTAAATAAGCGTAACGACTATAATCTTCTGGTGCACATGCTTCTCAAAAGTGAATGGAAACTCAGTTTCTCTGGATATTTGAATAGGCTAAGAATTCACATTTCATGAACATTTCCAATAGTAAAAATCAGTTGCACAAGTATGTGCAAGTAACAAATAGGAAAGAGTAAGTAAAACAGTAAATGCCAATTTATCAAAAAAAAAAAAATTCCAACTAATGTTTGTAGCAAATATTTTTGCATCATTCATCCAAGTATAATGACACTGCCTTTTCTCTTCTGGTTTAATAACTCAAAACCACTCTGTCAAGAAAGTGCACTTGTCAGTTAGATGGCCTACAAGAAATGAGTTTGAGACTTCAGTATAGCTCCTAGAGGCCAGGGCTCAGATCCTATTTATCTCTCACACACAAAAGTAACACATACATAACATGTACTTTTTGGCACTTAGGCACAGTCTGTGACTCAGAATTCCCCATACTACAGATACATTCATAAGGCTGGGCAAGTCCCATATTTTTGTCTGGGGAAAAAACATGATTAGCAGGTATTACATATCAAAGGAGGAAGACAACTCTCCCACCTCTAAGCCCAGTAGTTAGGGCACTTGCCCAGGGGTAAATTCTAGGCCTCCTTACCTAAAGGTGGCTTGAACATGCATCTCTTCCTTCCCAAAAAGGTGCTTCAGTCACCACAAGCAGTCTAGGTACTACACAGCCTTCCAGCCCTCTTCCAGCAGCTTGTCCACTGCACCTTGCATTTAGTATTCATGGTCCTGCTCCATTAGGAGCATCCATCTCACTTAGCTACATACCCTAGGACTTGTACTCTTTCTCCTGGCCCCACATATTTCCCTCTCCCCTTGATCTCCCTGTGGGCCAGGTCCAAACCTCTTCTGAGTAAGAAGGGCCTAAAACTGGATTGCCTGCTCCCTAGGCAGGCTGTTGAGGGCTCCCCACTGCCACATGCAAGGTGAATCTGCTTCCCTTGTGAAGAAATAGAACCCAAACTGCATTAATGTCAAAAACTGCAGCTACATGGCAACATATGAATCACTTAGATAGGTGAAAGGTGCATAGGATCTTTCTCCTGGTTGGTGAGTATTTGTCATAATAACTACCAATAAACTCAGAAGAAAGAGCAAGGACTGGACATAGAGACTAATTTGCATTCGGATTCAGAAATGTAATCTCTGCTTAACAGGATTGAGGTATATTGTTAGGGCAGTAGAGGTACAATTGTATCATTAGTGGCTAAACTTTGCCTTTTTTGGTCCCATTCTTGTAAATGTTTCATTCCATGTGAAGAGGATTTATGGAATTAGGCCATTCATAGATAAATATTTGACTTCAATTACAGTATTTAAATTAGAGACATCAGGATCTGAGAATATTTTATTATTACTGTTCTTATTATCTTCATCTAAAATCAGTAAGTAAATTGTTGTCAAGGGAGTTTCAGTAGTACACTTCTGCACTTTAATAAAGAAATAATGAAGCAAAGAATAACAGCACTGCTGCATTATTTTACAATATTGTAATGTGGGATTATAATTGATAGGCCACATGCAAAATATTGTGTTTTATTTAATTATCCCAGTTACTGTGGTGATTATACCGTTATTGTTTTCTTAACTTAGTCTTGTTATGAGCAGCTTTCTCACACAACAGGAAGTAGTTGTTAAAATATGCTCAAGAGAGATAGGGAAGAGAGTCATGCTCCTACTACAGAGAAAAATAACCCTCTCTGGGCATGTCTATGCAAGATGCTTTACTGGACAGTAGAGCAGTTTTCTGCACAGTAAGCATGTGTCTTCATGTGCACATGCTTACTATGCAGTAAACTATTCTAATTGCGAGTAAATTTGGTATCTGCAAAAGAAGTAGCATATTTTACTTGTGAGTAGTTACTGCAGATTAGCGCATGTGTAGATTCTGACTGGGAGCAAATTTGCTCCCAGTCAGTCCTGCCACTAGGGGGCCAGCCTCTCCTGCCCCAGCCCTGAGCTGTCTCTATGCCTGCCCCAGTCCCAGGCCCTTTAAAGAGTGTGGGCGTGTTAGAGTCCTGGGGCACATGCAGGCAGCCTGTGGCCACACCTGGCCACTGTGTTACCCCGTACAGGCTGCAAGGCAGCTGAGGCAGCTTGTCTCCACCCTGGCACCACTCCCTGGTACTGCAGTGCCAAACAGCAGCTAGGACTGTGCCATTCATCTAAAGGGTACTGTAGGCACCCGCCAGGCCTGGCAGCACTCAGGCCCAGCTGCAGTGAGTTGTGGCCACTGGGTCCAGCTTCACTGGGCCACAGGCAACCCCCAGAAGCCTGCCCATACCCTACAGCAGCTGCCTGGCACCACCTTGCCACACGGCTGCCAGTCCCACTGTGCCCTTGTGCTTGGCACTGCAGGCAGCTGCCTAGGCCCAGCAGCTCCAGGTCAGCTGCACAGAGGCCCAGGGAGCCATCAGTGGTGTTCTCCCTGATGCAACATGCCACCTACCAGGGCCCCAACTAGTTGAAGGATGTGACTGCAGACCTCGTGGCACTGTGGGGCAAGACTGAGATGCTCAGCCAGTTTACATGGGGGAGGCGCTCCAACACCCATGTTTATGAGGGACTGTCTGGCCATATGCAGGAGCGAGGGCACGACCAAGCAGTGTGGTGGTGCTGCATAAAGGTCAAGGCCTTGCAGGTACAGGAGGTCACCATCACTGATCACAACTGCCTGTTATGGTCTGTGCCCTTGTGGCAGGGACTGTGGGTACCTGCCACTTTAAGGGCTGTGTCAAGCAGCCAGCAGGTGCTTGATTGTGGTGGCCATTTTAGAATCATGGCCACCTATATAAACAGGGCAGTTTGCTGCTGGAAGGCAGGCAGAAACATTGCCTGGCTGAGATGCTGAATGAAACATCTGCAGGTAGGTGCAGGAGGCTCTTGATCCTGGGCATAATCTAAACTTGCAACCTGCTGGGAGGGGGTGGTCTGGTGGGGCTCCTAGTGGCACAGGAGCCCCCATGAAATACTAGGCTAGTTACCACCCTGGTAGAAGGTGGGTCATGGTACCTTAATAACCCCAGTTCCCACATCCCTGGTGGGTTCTACCAGTCCAGGGGAAGCCCAAGCTCATGGGAGTCCTGAGCCAGGGCCCAGGTCAGTGGAGGGACCTGGACCAGCACCCAGGCTCTTTGTAAGTCCTGTGTTTGCAGGGACCCTGAGAGAGGGCCAGGCAGGGCTATGGCCACCTGAGCAAGACAGGTTGGCAGACCCCAGGGAGCCCCAGTGAGGGGGGCTGTTGGTGAGCCCCAGTGAAGGGGCAGTGTGCAGAGCACCAGTGAGGGGGCAGTGTGGGGGTGTAAGACCCTAGGCTCAGGCAGGACTGTGGCCACCTGAGCCACAAGGGGTGGAAGACTCCAGTGTGGAATCCCAGTGAGGGGGCTGAGGGCTTGGAGCCCAGTATATGTTTGTGTGTCTGTTTGTGCATATGTTTCATGAAAGACCCAATGCAAACCAGTGGTGGATGCTATCTGCAAAGCTTGGGCTGCAGTATAGGGGAGGATCAGAGCCTCAGATAGTGCCCCTGGCATCAGGGCAAGAATGGGAACCTCCTGCCTAATTAGAACCAATTATGAAACAATTAAGACATGGCAGGTGAGTGAGGCAGGCAGTTAGCCCAGGAACAGGTGGGTGGGCCAATGGTGGGCTGGTCCCAAGAAGGTCCCCTGTTACAGCCCTTTATGCTGCAACTGGAAGCCATCCTCCTGCCTTGGGACCCTGGCTACAGCTGTGCCATGTACTCAAGCATGGGAGGCCTGCCCAAACCTCCATTGTGGCCTGGCACCCACAGTGAAGTGTCACTAGGTTAGGGGCCCCTTGGGCCACCAGCAGCCTGTCCTGCCAAGCTCCCCACCCATCCAGCAGCTCTGGGAGCCTGGGCCAGCACCTGCCTCACCAGCTGCATGGCCTCAGCCCTGCCCACCAGAATCTCTAGCTCCTCCCTGGAGGGGACCTATAGTTTCATAGTTTCATAGTAGCTAGAGTCGGAAGGGACCTAGGTAGATCATCTAGTCCGACCCCCTGCCTTAGCAGGAAAGAGCACCGGGGTCAGATGACCCCGGCAAGGTGCTCATCTAACTTCCTTTTAAAAATCCCCAGGCTAGGAGCCTGCACCACTTCCCCTGGAAGCTGGTTCCAGGCCCTAGCCGCCCTGACTGTGAAGTAGCGCCTCCTAATATCTAATCTAAACTTACCCTCCGCCAGTTTGTGACCGTTATTCCTGGTCACTCCTGGCAGTGCACGGGGGAACAGGGACTCCCCCAATACCTGCTGATCCCCCCTGACCAGTTTGTAGCAGGCCACAAGGTCCCCCCTTAACCTTCTCTTGTGGAGGCTAAACAGGTTCAGGTCCCGTAGCGTCTCCTCATAAGGCCTGCCCTGCTGACCCCTGATCATACGAGTGGCCCTCCTCTGAACTCTTTCCATATTGTCCACGTCCCTCTTGAAGTGTGGCGCCCAGAACTGGACACAGTACTCCAGCTGCGGCCTGACCAGTGCCGCATAGAGGGGGAGGATCACCTCCCTGGACCTGCTCGAGATGCATCTGTGGATGCATGACAGGGTACGATTGGCCTTCTTGACTGCCTCCCCACACTGCCGGCCCATGTTCATCGTGGAGTCAATGACGACTCCAAGATCCTTTTCCGTCTCCGTGCTGGCAAGAGGGGAGTTCCCCAACCTGTAAGTGTGGTGCCGGTTCTTCCTCCCCATGTGCAACACCTTGCACTTACCAGTGTTAAACCCCATCCTATTCTCATCCGCCCACCGTTGCAACCTGTCAAGGTCAGCTTGTAGCCTATTGCACCCTTCTAGTGCGCCCACATCCCCCCACATCTTAGTGTCATCAGCAAACTTGAACAGGGTGCTTTCTACCCCCTCATCCAAGTCACTGATGAAGATGTTGAACAGTGCGGGCCCGAGGACCGAGCCCTGCGGAACCCCACTGCCCACATCCTTCCAGGTCGAGAAGAACCCATCCACTACCACCCTCTGGGTGCGGCCCTCCAACCAGTTGGCGACCCATTTGACCGTGTGGGCATCGACACCACAGTCTCCCAGCTTTTTGATGAGGACAGGGTGAGAGACAGTGTCGAAAGCCTTCCGGAAGTCCAAAAAGACTACATCCACAGCAACCCCTGCGTCTAATGATTTGGTGACCTGATCGTAAAAGGCCACCAGGTTGGTCTGACAAGACCTGCCACTGATGAACCCATGTTGGTTGCCCCTGAGCATGCATTCCCCCGCAAGGCCCTCCTGGATGTGTGCCAGGATAATTTTTTCAAAGAGCTTACCCGGGATTGAGGTCAGACTAACTGGCCTGTAATTTCCCGGGTCCTCTTTTTTTCCCTTTTTGAAGATAGGGACCACATTGGCCCTCTTCCAGTCCTCCGGCACCTCGCCAGAGCACCACGAGTGCTCATAGAGCCGCGCCAGGGGTCCCGCAATGACCTCGGCCAGTTCCTGTAGAACCCTAGGGTGAAGATCGTCCGGACCAGCGGACTTGAACACGTCCAGCCTCTCCAGAAGTACCCTAACTAACTCCTCGCTAACCCTTGGCCCAGGCGTGTCTCTCTCGGGGCCCGAGGGGGGCCCAGCAGGGAGGTGGCTGAACTGGTCCCTACTAAGGAAGACAGAGGCAAAGAAATCATTAAATATGTTAGCTTTGTCATCTGGCGTGATGACTAAGTTGCCCATCGTGTCCTGCAGGGGCCCCACATTACCCGGGACCCTCTTTTTACCCCCTATGTATTTGAAGAAGGACTTCTTATTGTCCTTAATCCGGGAAGCTAGTCCTATCTCCAACTCTGCCTTGGCCCTCCTGACTGCCCCCCTACATCCTCGGGCGACTGTAACATAGTCCTTCTTGGCGATGACCCCATCTCTCCATTGGGTATATGCCTCCCTTTTAGCAAGGAGACATTCCCGGATGCTCTTAGTGAGCCATGGGGGTTTATGTGCCCTCCTGCTCCCTTTGACCCTTGTTGGGATTACCTCCCTTTGGGCATGGAGGATCGTCTCCTTAAGGAGCAACCACTCACCTTCGACATCCGATTCCCTTCCCCTCTGGGTCCTCAGCGCTTCCCCAACGATCCTCCTTAGCTTGTTGAAGTCAGCCCTCCTAAAGTCTAGGGCTGTTGCCTTGCTGCAGCCCTTTGCCACCTTACGCTGGATGGTGAATTCCAGCAAGCGATGATCGCTGTCTCCCAGGTGGCCCATCACCCGCAGCCCCCTCACCAGGTCATCACCCGTGGCCAGCACCAGGTCCAACAAGGCGTCTCCCCTGGTGGGACTGTGCACCTCCTGGGTTAGATGGAGGTCCTGCACTCTGGCTAAGAACTGACGTGAGCGATCAGACTTGGCTGACTGCTCCTCCCAGCAGATGTCTGGGAAGTTCAGGTCCCCCATGATGACCACATCCTTAGCCCTCACTGCCTCTGTAAGCTGACCTAAGAATTCCTGGTCGAGCTCTTCTCCCTGGTTGGGAGGTCTATAGTAGACTCCCACCGTTAAGTCTCTCTCCCCTGGACTGCCTTTTACTCTAACCCAGAGCACCTCAGAGTGCCCCCCCTCTACCCCCTTGCTAATTAACGAGGAAGTATATTCCTCCTTGATGTAGAGTGCTACTCCTCCACCTTTCCTTCCTATCCTGTCCTTCCTGTATAGCCTATAGCCCTTGACACTCACCGCCCAGTCATGCGATGAGTCCCACCACGTTTCTGTGATCCCTACTATGTCAGGGCTGGTGACAGCTAGGAGGAGGGCGAGTTCCTCCTGCTTCTTCCCCATACTTCGAGCATTCGTGTAGAGGCATTTGAGGCCTTCAACGGTTGTGCCCACTGACCCCCTAGTCTCAGCAATGCCCCGTCCCCCATCGCTTACCTGTTTCTCCCTTTTGACCATTGGTCTGGGCTCGCTGGCTGTTGCTGGGCCTGGTAGTTCATCGTCTCCTCTGCCCTCATCTTCCCCCTCCCCCGACGAGCCTAGTTTAAAGCCCGCCGAAGGAGGTTCACCAACCTGGAAGAGAACACACGCTTACCTTTAGGGGAAAGGTGGAGCCCATCCCATCCCAGCATGTCTCTCATCACGATGTGCCGGTCATGGCTGAGGAAGCCAAAGCCCGCCCAGGCAGCCACATGCCATGTCCTTCTGACCCAAGACACAGCTAGGAGCCATATGCCATCACCACCAATGGGGGCTGACCTGAGCCACTGAGCACACCATGTGGTAAACCTTGCACTGGGGGTCCTCCTTGCTCTGGCCCCTGGCCCTGTCCCAAACCTGTCCCGCTCCCTGCCACAGCACACAGGGAGGCAGGATACAGTGCAAACCTTTACTGAACAGCCTGTGCTCCTGCAGCTAGGCAGGCACGGGCCTCTCACATGAAGGATTATGTCATTGTTGGTACCAATGACCTCCTCAACTGGGGCGGGGGGGCAGGGGCAGGGACACGTAGTGCAGCCACGGTAGCCCTCCAGGCAGCGATGGCGATTTCAGGGCAGCATGAGCTATCCTGCCACACTGTTGAAGCTCAGGGTTCTGTACCAGGTGCACATGTGCACTCAGGACACCATGGCCATCATCAACAGCAGGGCATAGTGGGTTGGGCACACCTCTGTCTGTGCAAACAGTTCCTCACACTGCACCCAGGTCACACGTATTGGGCATGCTTGGGGTGCAGAGCTGGTGTGGGGGAGGGCTGGCCCTGGGGCACGTCCCCAGACAGGCACCCTGCAGGGAGGGTGGGGGTGCCAGCAGCTCCACCTCCCAGTTGTCTAGGATCCCCGAGCCTGGGTTCCATGGGTTTGGCAGCAGCACAGGAGACATGCTGACCTGTAGGAGGCAGTGGCAATGCATCTGGAGCCATGGCAGCAGATGTTGCCAGGAGCCAGGCCTGTCCTGGCCTGGGAACAGGGTAGGGGAGGCAAGATGCCTGCAGCCAGCACCCAGTGGCCTGCTGGCCCTTGGAAAGTAGGCAGAGATAGGCCGCTTGGCTGGTGGCCACCTGAGCCAGGGCCTACCTAACTGACTTACCATGGTCCATGGACACCCATGGCCTCCTGGTACAGAGCATCTTATCTAAAAAATGTTGCAAACTCTCACAAACAGCATCTCTCTCATGGATCTGCAGGTCCTGTAGCTGCATGTGGGGAAGTGGCAGCAGTTGGCAGGTGGGATGGTGGCTCAGGGTCACCACTCACCTTGACTGGGGCTCTGAGGATCAGAGGAGGAGCCAGGATAGGACACTCCTCCTGAACTACCTACTGGCAGTGTCTGAGGAGTAGCAGGTTGACTTGTGGGCCGGGCAGGCAAAGGATCTCACCCAGTAGGAGGTGTGGCACATAGATGATCTGGCCTACAAGGAGGCATGGAACCAGGTAGACTGGGAGATCAGGGCTAGGCTCCTGGCCCTAGAGGGGAGGCACGTGGAGGCCCTGGGATTGACTGGAGTGGCAGATTGTGCTTGTGGCCAGGGCAGAGGAGGCAACAGAGAAGAACTGCTGGATGCTGGACACTGACCTGGGCCTGGTGGTCACCTTTGTGCTACCCACTGCCCTGCCCTTGACTGCAGGACCCCCATGGGCCTGGGTGGAGGTCTAACACTGCATCCACTGCCAGAAGCCCCTGCCCAGGGTCCCCCACCAACCAGCCCCCCTGCCTGGGCCTAGCCCCACTGCTCACCCAAGCTCCATGTGGCTGTGGAGCAGGACCTGCCTTCAGTGGGTCCAGGATTGTGTGCAGGCCCTGCTGGCCCTGGCCCCTGGCTGCTAGAGGGGAACATGGGCATGCTGGGAGAGCAGTGGCCACCATTGCCCCTGGGTGAGCCCCCTGTCTGCCAGGCTTGCCACAGCTTGCACACCTGTAGGGAATGACCAGGGTGATGGCTGCCTGTTCCCAGGCTCCACCGTCTAGGTGCCTCCACCCCATGGCCCCCCACCATGGAAGGGCACATACAAGCACAACAATGTAAATAGCTAGTATGGGGAAGAGGGTGTTTTATTGGTGGTGGGTGGGGTAGGTTGTTGGGGAGGGAGAGGAGTTTGTTGTTGGGGAGGAAATGAGGAGGGGAGGGGTCTGGTTTTGTGAGGGGAGTAAAGTGTTTTTCAATTAACTGTCCACAGTGAGAATGCTGCTGAGGGTGAGCAGTGGGGCTGTGGGGTCCATGGGCAGCTGTCCAGGTGGGCTACATTGGAGAGTGCAGGAGGAGGTTGTCATCCAGCACCTCTTGCACACAGTGCCCTGACCTCCTCTGGCACTTGTACAGCTTGTCTGGGGCCTCGGTGGGGATGGCCCGCCACAGTCACTGCCACCACAGCTGGTGCTTCTGCCAGGCATTCTCCACCTGCTGTGCCTCCTACATTCAGGACTCATGAAAGAGCTCCCCCTCAGCCTCACAGATGTTATGCAGCACACAGGCTGTGATGATGACCTGGGGGATGTTGGCTTTCGGGACCTAGAGGCGGGTGGTGAGGGTGTGCCAGTGTCCCTTCAGCTGGCCAGAGGCACACTCCATGGTGGCACAGGTCTGGCCCAGGCATCAATTGAAGGGGGCCTGGCAGGGGTCCAGCTGGCTGGTGCAGGACTGCATGAGCCATGGGAGGAGCAGGTAGGTGGGGTCTCCAGTGAGGAAGGATGGGACCACCACTGCATCCAGCTGAAAGTCTGGCACCCCCAGTGTGAAGTGGGCTGTCTGCACCAGGGCTGCCAATGAGGACCTCCAAAACATGCAGGTGTCGTTGGCACTGCCCACCCAGCCAGCCTTCACATTCGTGAAGGTGCTGTGGTGGTTGGTGATGGCCTGGAGCATGACAGTGAAAGCCCCAATGGCTGTAGAAGGGATGGTCACCATGGGGCAGGAAGGTGGTAGGGATGTGGGTCTTGTACAGGGCCCCAGTGCACTGGGGGAAGCCCAGTGCATGGAACCTCACCACCACTGCTAGAGGGTCATGCATGCAGAGCACAGCGTCCCCTAGCACATCCTGGAGGGTGCCACACACCTCCAGGATGGCTTCCCCAGCAGTGGCCTTGCCAATGACATAGTGTAGGCTGGTAGGCATAGTCAGCCAGGTGTTTTTGGGGAAGGGCTGCTGCATGGTGGTGTCTTGCTGCTCCAGGTGGGGGCTGAGCTGCTCTATGAGGTCCTGGAAGGTGGCCCAGGTCATTCAGAATGCCTCCAGCTACTGCTCATCATCACAAAGAGCCTGGACAACGTGCAGACACCAGTCCTAGCTGGATGGCCAGCCGGACCTAGAGGTGGCAGGGCTGAAGGCCCAGCAGGGCATGGACAGCCCCAGCAGTGGTGTCCCTGCTTGAGTCTGGCCAGCAGGATGGGGTGTAGGTGGCAGCTGCTCAGCTGTGCGGGGCCTGGGATGGCATGGTGAGGCTGGTAAGGTAGGTGGTCCTTTTGGGGGAGCTGGCAAGGCTTTGACATCCCTGGGCAAAATGGCAGTCATTGCAGTGGGCCAACACTGTGGCCAGCAGGAGCCTGGGATACTGGCTATCACTGCCAGAGGCAGAGGCTGGAGCAGCTATGGCATGGGGTGGCAGAGGCTGCTACAAGAGTGCTGTTGCATGCTGCCCCAGGTTCTGCATGCTGCTCCCTGCCAGAAAAGTGGCTGAGCCAGGAAGCAGGAAGAGGGGCTGCCTTTTAATGATGGCTGCCAGCCTCAGGCAGCTGTGGCTGGAGCCTTCAGCTTCCCTTGGTAGCAGCAGGGGCCCACTGCAGGGCCCTAGGAAGCAGAAGCAGTTTGCTGCTCAGAGCAGCGAATCTGATCCTACTTTCCTGCACATTTAGACACTTTCCCAGGAACATTTACTCTCAAGTAGTTTACTGGAGAGTAAACTGCTCCAATATCAAATGCATATATAGGCATGTCCCCTGAGAAGTAAATCTCTTGCTCCTGTTGATGCTGGGCTACTGTGCAGCCAAGAATGCAAGAGACAAAGGGCTAGAAGGAGGACAGGTAAAAGGAAGAATGAGTTCATATTCCAGAAGAATATTCAGCTGAGAGATCTGGATCTTATGTTCTAGTCCCTGTCTCCACAGTATTTCTGGGGATTGTAATCTAATGCTTGTCTAATGTAAAATACAAAAAACAGTTGAGAACTAGAGGCATAGTACTGAGGTTGCTTCATTTCATTATATAAATTTAAATAAATCCTAAATTTCTGTATTTGCTACAAAATGAGATTAATCCTTAGATTATCAAAGTTATCAATAAAACATGCCTAATGGAGCCTTAAAAATTATCCATTTCCCTGTTTTTACTCTGTTCTCATCTTTGGTGGGCCCTGGCAGAATTACCATCCTATAAACCAAGAAGAATTAATTTAATCTATTGTTTGTGACTAATCGGTAAATCCAAGAGACTCGCCCATCAAATCAATGAAATGTTACAGCACTGTAAGTCTACAACAGTCCCAGTCAGAAGAAAGAGGAAATGGGATCAGAAACCAAATTATTACAGGATGTAGAAAAAATGCACAATAAAAGAATGTCACAGTTGAAAATACCAGGGACAAGTTTAGCCTGTCAGCCCTTTCCATCATGATTGTAGAACTATATTAGTTCCCTGCCTGAGTGATCATTAGAATTAGATTAGGATTAGAACTGAAACCATTTAGAACTACACCACAGAACCTGATCACAAGTTAAGAGTTGTTAGGAAAGAAGCTGTCTTCTATGCTGACTAACCATTAAACAGGGACATGGCAAAAACTTTGCCAGTGATTCATAGTTAGTTGGTAAACAGTGCTGTTTGGAAAATCCAAATTACTGTGTTCTGTTCTAGATTCTGATGGAGAGAATAGGTGAGAAATAAAGACAATACAGCCTAGCACATAGATGTGAGGAACTGTACTTTTAACTGTATTTCTCACAATACCCAGCAGAAAGTGATTTTTGTGTTGTCCAAAAATTCATGTTACACAGCACTGTTCTGTTAGAACTCAGACACTGAATGAGGCAGATCCCTGTCAGATTCCTTTGGTTTTTAATGATTACTGAACAATAGATATAGCATGTTTGCTCTGAAAGGCCATGTATTTCATGGGATGGCACTTCAATCTGTTGCATTAGAGATGTGTGTTCTATTCCCAGCTCTCCTATTGTATGACCTCTTAGCTACCCTGTCTGTAAAATGTCAGGAATGAGACTTACCTGCCTCCTCACACAGGTACACAAGGCTTTGTTCAGCAATAAGCACTGTGAAGTGTACAGAATTATTAATGACCATTGTAACTCAGGGTTTCTTTCTGACTTTCAATCCCCTGGCCCATATGGGCATCAAGAGCTGTGACTTTGCAACTCTCCATGCAGAACTCCAGCATGTGTTTAACACATAAGAGGTTTGGCGAACATTGTGAGCATACTCAGAGTAGATGCCCTATAGAAAGCTCCATGTAGCTGGAGTGTACTCACATGGGTTGGCATATAGTGAGCTTTTTGGGACTGAAACAACAACTTTTAAATTTTTGGCTGAAAAATACCATAAAAAATGTGGCATGTAATGGCCAGGAATATGCTGGGTTTTGTTCAATGTAAACTGACAGGTCACTTGAGCAGTCTGATTCATTTTCCTTTAACTTTAAAGAAATGTTCTTTCCCTTTCAAAATAAATCCTAAAATACTTTGGGCAAAGAAATCTCCTGAGCAAAATAGAGCTTCACTACAGAAGCTGATTGCAACCTTCACTAGTATAGAGGAACTATCATGTATCATAACTGAATGACTTGGGTAGGTTTGGAGGCTCCAGGGAATCATCTAATTAATCCTTGGTCATTTCTGAATTTAGAGGTGGAGAGGAGTTCCCTCCAGGGGATGAATTTTATACAACACAGTCAGTTGGTTCTAGGAAATATTATCATAGGGGAAGGCATTCTGGTTCCACACTGCTGGAAGTTTTTCATATCCAGAAGTCTATCCTTCATGTTACTATAGCAAATCCTTGATTAACTAAACCTAGGGTATCCAAATTTTGGATTATCTAAACAGCAACAGTTTTAAGTTATAAATTAACATTCTAAATTTATAAAAAGCAACATTACTAACTTCTAACTCTTAGCATTGTGTAAGCATCTTTTACATCTGTGCTTAGTAGAGTAGTGCATCTCTAGTCTAATGCCTGATATAGTAATTTAGAACTGCTAGTACTATATAATAAACTATTCACTTTGTGAAGTTTCACTGTATTTAATATCTGTACTATTAAGTTTGGTATGGCTTTACATTATGATCCATAAAACAGCATGTATAATTACTCACAAGATACTGTGATTTCACTTATCTTAACAAATTCAGTGATCCAAATGCCTTTTTGGCTGGTACTTTCAGAAGGGGTTGAATAACCAAGAATGTATTATAAAAAAAACTCATCAATAAAATGCTATAGGTAGAGAATGATGTTTTTTACAGAAGAGCAATAGCTTTTCCATTCATAGGTTAAGCTGGATGATTATCTACTGTTGCGATAACAAGTTAGTGGAGCATCTAATGTGTGTGTCTGTGTCTATGTACATTTTTATACTGCAATGCTTTACAAATTGGGAATTGAATTTCCATGATTTAAGGCTATGTTCAAAACTGGATGTGGATGGTAAAGTATTTCTTACTTGTCTAAATTATTTAGATGTGCCATTTAAATGTTTTGGGTTTTTAATTTTCAGTGGTTCTATTAAGGTAAGCTAAAAGGAATCCATAATAATTAATAATAGATTGCACTTGTAGTAACCTCTGGATCTCCTGCCACTTTTACAATTAATAACTCAATTAGTTATACTTTTGACATCTATATATGTTCTGATCTGCAGGTTTTAAAGTGCTTTTCATTAAGTGTCTTTGTTCCGATTTAAAGATATAAACCCAGATCCTTGGTCTGTCCTTTGTGCCAGGGAAGCACTAAAAGTTGTTGTAAACCAGCAGCTGAGGATTCCCTCAGTGCAAGGGATGTAAGCTAAGTGTAGGGGCATGTTGATGCATGGGAAAGAGGCAAAAGTGCATTACAAGAGGAACATGCATGAACAATACAGTGCTTTGCTCAATCCTTAGGAATCAGAGCAATCCTTCTGGGACCTTTCCAACACACAGAACTTAGTGCTGCCCATAGGGTCTGATGGTCAGGGTTGCAAAATAACTTTGATCAAAACTTAGTTGTTCAGGACATCATCTAAAGAAAATGAAATAAGTAAAGGATAAGCCAAAAGATTAAAAAGCAGCCTTTTTTTGGGTGCCTCCATTTTTGGGAACTCAGCGTGGGATATAGGAATGCATTTAAAATCAGAGGCTACTTTTGAAAATGACTGTCTTGGTCAAGACTGCTAGTCAGTGGTGGAGCATCCACAGACCTGTGAGACAGTTAGGTATTATTTTATGACTTCTATAGATGAGGACCTGAGTGCTAAAGAGGATGAACCTAGCAACTAAATTGCAGAGAACACTATGTCATCCTCAGCACTAACAGCCAGTTACTTCTTTTTACTCCAGCATAGCTCAGCTACCTATCTTGCATATGAAATAATTTAAAAAGTGGTAATGCTAGTAATGGAGAGAAGAAAGGGTTTAAAGGCTAGAGATCAAATTATTGAAAAAAAAACTTTAAAAATAATTTTCTTTTATACCTGTGAATAAACCAATTTGTTTCTGCAATGTTCCTCACAAGTATTTCAACTCTGGAATTTCCTAATAAGCAAATGTACTTTAGCATAAACATGTGACAGGAAAGAAGACAATGCCAATACAGCTGTAACCAATAAAACTGTATAAAGATCTCTTTCTTTACTCCCTAAAAAAAAGAACAGTATGTAATGGAAAAAATATTGCCTTAAGCTCTGTATACATAATCATTATCCTCTGCAGAAAAGGTAGGATAGTGGTGGAAAATATCAGAAAAAGACAGAATGGGAACAAAGATAACTATATATGCATAAATGTGTTTAGAAATAAGATGCATACTGAGTTACAGTGTCTTTGTGATGGATGTAGAGTATGGTATGCTGTAGGCTATATATAGTCCAGAGATCATCATATTAGAATCAAAATTAAAATAATGACAATAAAAGTTTCTCAAGATCACATAGAACCCCAGATCTGAATACATCTGACCAGAGATGCATGTTGGTGATATGCGTCTGTCTCCCTATCTACCAATTGATACTGAAGCCAACAACATTGCCTTTGCAGCACACACACTTCCTTACTGATACTTATTTTACTAATTCAAATGCAGAGATATGCATCATATCAACCCATAGAAGACTGGATCTAGACTTGGATTCTTAAACTAATATTCTCACTATTCTAAAAGTTTTCACCCAAAATTTTAATTCTCCCAGTGTCACAGAGTTCATGTTCCAATCTGGTTCAGGTCCCTCTATGTAGGATCCCACAAAGTCAGGTTTAAGCATTGTAACACACTGAATCCATTTTCGCAGTTATTCATTTTAAAGATTCTCTTAATTTAAGCACTGGTTTTATCATTAATAATCATAATTAATAAACATGTGCTTATTAATTGTGCAGTATAGGAAAATGCCTTTGAATATGGTGTTCATGGAGTATACACTAGGAAAGGGAGACAGTGCCATAATGCTGTCGAGGACATGTTTTCAAAGGGTCACCAAAAGAGCACCTATCTAAATTAAACACTCATTCTTTTTCCTAAGAAATGACTAGACCTGCACATGCAAACAACATTTTGTGCACAAATACATGCTAGTACATGCGAATGTGAGTCAGTTTCAAGTGCAAATGGGTATCTTCAAATGTGGTGGGCTTAGTCTTAAAGGCAGTTTGAAAATTCGGCCCTATGTGTCTAGATTTACTACACTTACAAAAAAATGTGGATAATAATATACTGCATGTTTCAGTGCAGTTTACTCAAAAGGATTTTTTTGGCTTTTCCTCTGTCAGCAAGTTAGACTTTTGGCTGTTGAATGTTGTATGGCTGTAGTAATATTCGCAATAGATTAAATAAATACAGGGATTTTCCAGGGGTGGGGCAGAGGCAACTTGTACAGATTACAAACATTTTCCTTAGTCAATGAGCAAACAAAATTGTGTGGTTCATCACCCAGATCAAAGTAAAAAAATGATTCTTACTGTCCAACCGCCTTCATCCAGTGAAATTTAAGTATCACACAGAACCGAAATAATCCACTGAGTCTATACGATATCTCTAATAATGAAGAGTAAGGGTAGGTTCACAACAGGCCTTACATTTTGAAGCACATCCTGTGCATGAGGTTATAATCTTGAATGCCTGTAGCTTGTTTTATTATGTACAGATTTAATTTTTCTGGGGAACAACTATGCAGAGACTCATGTAGTTGTAGGATATACTTTTTTGCATGTTAGTGACATATATTCTCCTTTCTATGCACACATGACATTCCTGTGTGAATGAGAATTACGTATGAACACATCAAAGAGACAATGATCTACCAAGGGCCCTACTTAAATCAACCACAGGAAAGAATGCAGGGATCTCCAACCTTAGCATGCCTTATTATGCTGTTTGAGATCACATAACAGATTTTCAGTGAGGTCTGTAACAACCAAGCAAAATGGGGCATGTTTGGGACCAAGTTTTATCAGCATTAATTGTAGGCCTCCTTATTTTATGGGTTTGAAATTAAGCCTTTAATGAATGTTTCTTATTCACATAAAAAGATAACTGGAGTGACACCCACCCATGCACACAAGAATGGAAAATGTTACTGTAAAGTAGATTGTTGTCTCTGAAACTCCTTTTCTTAAGAAATGACAGGACTGTGTTTCTTCATTTTTATCTTCCATTATCATCTTCTGCCAGTGTTCTCAGAGCTGCGCTGGTTTGAATGGAACCCAAGGAGAAATGCAAAATTTCTGTGGGAATAACGCAACCAATTTGCAAGGGCTTGTTAACAACACTCAGTTTTTGTTGCATGTTAACAGCAGCAGCTTGAAATCCTTGCAGTTGAAGTGTTACCATGGTGTGGCTATGGCAGTCTAAGGGCCCTGCTACAGGTTCAAATTAAAGCTGGATAGAAACCAGCTCTCGAGCTGTTACACATTTTCAAGAACTAACTTTCTAGCTAGTTGGCTCTTTTCATAGCTCAATATCATTCTTACCGTGAGATGATTACTTTGCATGTGCAGCCAGTTTAAATCTATTGCGGAATTCACCAGGTAATTGTGGGATGATTACTTTGCACATGTGGCTGGTCTAAATTTATTTTGCAATTCACCACCGAGTTGTGAAATATGTGTAATGTGTAGCATGGATAAGGTGTTTATCCCACTTCTATTTATTCCTGTAAATGTGAGAAGCAAGTAATTCTGGTGTGAGGCATCAGGCCCTGCTACATGTTACAGATAGTATGCTCGCTCGCTCGCTCTCTCTCTCTCTCTCTCTCTCTCTCTCTCTCTATCTAGAAAGAGAAAGAGAGAGCGGGCAGGAGCATACTATGTCCTGCTTATGAGTATAAACTGCATCCGACTGGAGGGCCTGGTGGCAACGTGGCGGGGCTACTCCTGATGGAGTAGCTCCTATAAAATACCACAATGTTGCAACCTCCACAGTAAGGTGAGTATAGGGTGCCTTGAAACCCTAGCTCCCACTGCCTTGTGGGTATTCTTTGTTTGGAGAAAAGATAATGGACATCATTCTGACACAAATGCATCCTTGCTGCTGGTTAGGCTGTCAGCAGCAGTTCTTATCTGTTGCTCTCTGGCAGAAGCTACAAGCATGTATGGCAAAAGGCAGGAGCCAGCACCGTATCTAGACTCCTGGTGGCCCTGGGTGAACTTTTAGTATTGGGCCCCGCTTCACCAGAGATAATCATAATAATAGTCAGACAACACAAAAAAAAGTTACCATTTTCAGCCCCCCTGTCTATCTGGGCCCTGGGCGACTGCCCGGTTCACTCATGTCTGTATCTGGGTCTGGCCAGGGCTTGGGAGGGCTTAGCCCCTGCAAAATAATTTCATGGCAGCTGGCAACGGCAGCAACACCATGGTGCTGCTTGGCATGCAGTCAGGCCAGTGCCCCATGTGCACTCAGCTCTGCGCGGCTGAGGAGGGCTTAGCCCCTGCAAGAAGAAGAGGCTAAGTGCACATGCGTCATACCACACAGGGCACAATGGGAGTTGTACTTCTTATGCTAACTCATGCACTCAGCCCCACTCCAAACAATATTTTCAACCTCCATTTATGGCTACAGCGAGGCACTGAACATCTGGACTTGGTCTGGCCGTTGGATTTTGTCTCAATGGTCTAAAGTGGGGAATGGTATGTCTTGGGTAGCCCCCACTCTTCTGTACTCTTGCCTAGACATACAAGTTGAAGGTCTTGGTGTGATTGTCACAAGACTGTAAAAGCAGATTTATCAGGCACATGACTAGACCTCTCTTACATGGACAACATGGAGAGGGTCCAGAGGAGGGCCACTCGCATGATCGGGGGCATCAGGGCAGGCCTTATGAGGAGAGGCTGCGGGACTTGAACCTGTTCAGCCTCCAGAAGAGAAGGCTGAGGGGGGATCTAGTGGCCTGTTACAAACTAGTCAGGGGGAACCAGCAGGCACTGGGAAGTCCCTGTTTCCCCAAGCACTGCCAGAAGTGACCAGGAATAACGGTCACAAGCTGGCAGCCTTGGGGGACCCCACTGGTCACAGGACACCATGATGAGTGACTTTCATCAATTACAAACCTCTGGGTCTGACCACGGAGCCAATTTTCCAGCCAGTGGATTGTGGTGGACCCAAGACCACAATTGGCCTGTTTCGCCAAGAGGTGATCATGGGATACTAGATCGAAGGCTTTTTGGAAGTCAAGATATATGACATCAATCTCTTCTCCCTTGTCCAGGTGATAGGTCACCTGGTCATAGAAGAAAATGAGATTGGTCAAGCAAGACCTACCCGCAACAAACCCATGCTGGCTATCCCTTAGGATGTTGGTGTTAGGATGGCCTCTTTAATAAACTTTTCTAAGATCTTCCCCGAGATAGTATTCAGGCTGATGGGCATATAGTTAGCCGGGTCCACTTTCCTCCCTTTCTTGAAGAAAGGCACCACATTGGCCTTCTTCCAGTCTTTGGGCACTATACCAGAGCACCAGGAGTTTTCAAAGATCTGTGCCAGAGTCTGTGCTATGATGCTCGCCAGCTCCTTGAGTACCCTGGGGTGTAGATTGTCAGGGCCATCTTCATAGGGTCTTACTTGCAGGCCCTCAACCATACAAGTATCCCTTTTCTGGACCCTCTCAAGGTTATCCACATCCTTCTTGAAGTATGGTGCCCAAAACTGAATGCAGTACTCTATCTGTGGCCTCACCAATGCCGCATAGAGGGGAATTATCACTTCCCTAGACCGGCCGATGCAAGAAAGAGTGCGGTTAGCCTTGCTTATTGCCTCGTCACACTGGTGGCTCATGTTCATTTCTGCATCAGCCAGGACTCCAAGATGTCTTTCCAGTGTTGTGGTGCTCACAATGGTACCTCCCAGTCTACAGGTGTGTTGGAGATTCTTTCTCCCCAGGTGCAGCACCTTGCATTTATCCTTGTTAAATTGCATCCTATCCTGATCCGCCCACTTCCCCAGTCTGTCCAAATCTGTCTGAATTCGCTCCCTGCCCTCCAGTGTGTTAACTGTACCCCATAGTTTAGTGTCATCTGTGAATTTGGACAAGGTGCTTTCAACACCTTTATCCAAATAACTGATCTTAAGCACTTGTGCAAAGATAGAGCCTTGGGGGACACCACTACCCACATCCCACCAGGGGGAAACCGACCCATCCACTACCACTCTCTGGGTGCATCCCGTGAGTCAGCTTTTCATCCACCATACTGTGAAAAAATTCATATCACAGCTACTCAGTTTGCTCATAAGAATTGTGTGTGACACTGTGTCAAAAGGCTTTTTAAAATCCAGGTAAATAATATCTACTTTTGTTCCTGCATCTAAGCAATTTGTGACCTGGTCATAAAAAGAGACCAGGTTAGTCAGGCAGATTCTGCCTGCTATAAACCCATTCTGGTTGCCCTTTACCATAGTGTGACTCGCTGGCCCCCTGCAAATGTGATCCTTTATGATTTTTTCTAAAGTCTTGTCAAGAATAGAGGTGAGGCTAAGTGGCCTATAATTCCCAGGTCCTCCTTCCTCCCCTTCTTGAAAATGGAGGCCCTTTTCCAGTCCTCTGAGATTGTCCCGAGTGCCATAAGCACTCAAACAGTTGCATCAGTGGTTTTGCTATGACATCAGCCAATTCCTTTAGTACCCTTGGGTGAACATCGTCGGGGCCCACCAACTTAAATACATCCAGCCCTTCCAAGTGTCCCTTCACTAGGTCAGTGCTAACCATTGGTGGATTGTTATTACTCACACTCCAGACTAAAGATTCATTGGGAGGTGTATTTGTATCCGTGTACAGGAAAACAAGCAAAGAAATTATTTAAGAGCTCTGCTTTTTCCATCCTATCAGTTACAAGTTGCCCTGGTCCATTCTGTAGTGGCCCTATGTTACCCTGTGCCTTCTTCCTGCTCCCTATGTACTTAAAGAAGGACTTTTTGTTATCCTTAATCTTTGTTGCCAACTTGAGTTCTGTACCTGCTTTGGCCTTCCTCATTGCTTCCCTGCAAGTGCGAGCCAAGCAGGTATACTCCTTCTTGGTGGCTGCCCCCTGCTTCCACAGCCTGTAGGCCTCTTTTTTCCTCTGAAGGCTATCCTGGATTTCCCTGCTCAGCCAAGAAGGATGTTTGGCTCTTGCCTCCCTTTGCGTGTACTGGGATGGTGCACCTCAGTGCCTGTAGGATCAGTCCCTTGGGGAACTCCCACCCTTCTTGGACTCCCAACTCACAGATGCGATTACCCCTCAGTCCCACCCAACTAATCTCCTGAGCTTGTTGAAGTTGGCCTTCCCGAAGTCGAGCACTACTGCCCTACTAGTTGTCTTTCCCACCTTGCACCAGATAGTGAATCCTATCAACTGGTGGTCACTATCCCCTAAGTTACCTTGTACCTGTAGATTCCCCATGAAGTCCTCCCCTGTGGCCAGCACCAAGTCAAGTAAGGGACTGCATACCTCCTGTGTTAGATGCAGGTCCTGTATGCAGGTTAAGAACCTACGTGAATGGGCAGACCTGGCCGACTGCTCCTCCCAGCAGATGTCTGGGTAATTTAGGTCACCCACGACTAGCTCTTTTGAGCGTACTGCCTTTGAGATCTGTTTCGAGAATTCTAGGTCTAACTTTTCCTCCTGGCATGGGGGTCTGTAATAGACCCCCGCTACCAAGTCCCTTTCACCCCTACCCCCTTGTAATCTGACCCATAATTCCTCCTGCTTGTTTCCCATACTTCCAGCATTAGTGTAGAGACATTTTGGCCCCCCGATAGGTGGACTTAGTATTCAAATTTCCTGATTCTTAGTGGGTCCCTTAGTACTTACCTGATCAATTCCAGTGTGCGGGTTGTGGCTTGTCCTCCCCGATCTCATCCTGAACTCAGCATCCCCATCCCTCATTTAAAGCTCTACGTAGGAGGTCTGCCAAACTGTAAGAGAAGAGACTCTTACCTTTTGGAGAGAGATGTAGGCCATCCCATCCCAGCAAGGTCTTATCCTGGAAGTATGGATCATGGTCTAGAAAGCTGAACCCCACATGGTGGCACCAGCTCCAAAGCCGTGAGTTGACTTCCTCAATGCAGTTCCTGTGGTGCTGGCCGCGTCCGCTGACCAGGAGGACTGATGAGAAGACTACTTGTGCCCCCAAGTCTCTAAGCCTGTCTTCCAGAGCCTTGTAGTCAGCTATGACCTGTCCCAGACTACTCCGGACCACATCATTCATTCCAACATGGATGAGGACCATGGGATAGTAGTCCATGGGCCTCATTAGGTCTGGAAGCCTTGATGTGACATCCTGAATCCTAGCTCTGGGCAGGCAGTATACCTCCTGTACTGTAGGATCCAAGCTGTCTCTGTTCCTCTCAAGAGCATGTCTCCCACCATGATGACTCGATGTCTTCTCCTCTGGCTGCCCAGTTGCTTCTCAGCCTGTCTGGTGGTAGCTGTGGATGTTGCCTCCATTGCTGTACATTCTCCCAGTGATGCTAGGGCATCATACCTGTATCCCAGTTGCACTGAGGGAGTTGCTCCAGTAGTGTGACATCTAGCTCTGCAATGTCTAGATCTGGAGGTGACTGTCTTCTATCCTTCTGCATCGACCGCCTCCTGTGACGCCTCCCCTCCAGGTGTGTGGCCCTGAAGAGAATGGAAGTATCTGTCAATCTCTTCCTCAGCTGCCCTGATCCACTGCAACCTGCTCACCTCTACCTGGAGTTCCCTCACCTGCCCCTCCAGGGCCTCAAGTTGGGCAGATATGGGACAGGTGAGGGGACTCCTGGTTCGCCCAGGCCCCAGAGCCCCTGCCAGGTAGCTGCCACAGACAGGGGCCCAGGGTGTTGCCAACCCCTCCAAAGGCCCTGTCTGGGTGCTAGCCCCATAGGAGCTCTGAGCCAGAGGCAACACCAAGGCTGGGTCCCTGGCTGCACTCTGTGTCACCATCTCCATTGCTGCCCCTCTCCTCATACACTTACCTGAAGTCTCTGTCTGGAGTCCTCCTCCATGGCAGGGGCTCCCAACACGTGAAGTCTCAGGCCCCCACCCTGTGCTCCCCCCTGTGCAAACTCCTGTGCCAACTCTGGCACGCTCCTGAAGAGTGCGCCTGTTTGCCTGGCCTGTTTGCAAGGCTCCCGTCCAGCGCTGCTAAATAGGGGCAGGAGGGGAAAAAAAAACCCTTCCCGATTCCCTACAGCTGGGCGGACTCCTGCTCGCCTTTCCTCCCCCTTGTCCGCTTACCTTATTCCTGGTTGTGACTCCTTTCCTCTCTCATTGGTCTCGCTGCTCTGCTCAGTGGGGTTGAGGGGAGCCAAGGGCTCACATGCACTTTCACACACGTGCGCCTACATCGACGTCTGGACCCAACACTTCCCCTTCCCCTTCCCGCTCCCCTCCCTCCCTCCCTCCGTCCCTCCCTCCATCCTTTCCTCCCCTCTTCCCTGCTGTGTCCCCCTCCCCACCAGCTGTTGTTGCGGGGGTGGGCCAGCTCCATCGCTCCCTTGCCCCCTCTGTCCATAACGCTCCAGGCCCTCACGCATACCCTCTTGGCAGCACATGCGCAGTTGGCACAGAGCATTGCGGACAGACAGACAGACAGACAGACAAAGGCTTTAATTACATTAGAATAATCTTATCTCCACTAGGTGGACAGCTACCTGTGTAACTATATCGATGTAAAAGAAATCCAATACCTAACTCAACTCTTTAAAGGAGTGCAAAATCTGTGAGGGGGGGCAAAGGACAGGACTACTTTAGAAGGAAAGGGAAAACAATGCAGCCTTAACATAGTGTGGACCTGGCTGTGTCATTCACTTGGTATACAAGTGGATGGAGGATTCACTTCACCTCAATGCATGGGTCTGCATTGGTGCAAGGCACAGGGCTGTCTGCACGCCGTGCAGAGTGCCCAGCTTGCCTGCTTTTGCACTGGGTCAGTGTGATGAGACCGAAGTTGTTCCTTATTCCAAGGTCCTTATTCCTGGTTCCTTTTTCAAAGCTAACCTTTACAGAATGATAGGTCATTAGTAGTGACTTCAACCTGCTCAAGAGTTAGAAAATCATTAAAAAAGTACATTTACTAATAAAAATATAAAATAATGTAATGTAATAATGTAACAGCATATAATAATATATATAAAAATAAAACTTGGGTACCAAGTATGCAGCCCTGAAGGAGCTGAAATTAGGCTGAGATTACGGGGAAAAATTCTTTTCTGGTCACCCTAAACCCCACAACTGCGCAGCCAGGGGGCACGTCTGAATAAGCCCAGGCAGGGTTGTCATGGGCCAGCCTGCCAAGTGCCAGCCCACCAGACTTGTGTGCAATGCATGTGGCCCCCAAGAAGCAGCTGGATCTGGACTGGCATGAGGGGGAAGCAGCCACCTCAGGTCTGCTTCATGGTTTTCTCTGACTTAAAATTCCACAATTTTTTAATTATAAAAAAAAGTAACCCCAAATCCACATTTTTCCATGATTTAAATGAAACAGATAGATAGATAGATATGTGTGTGTGTATCTGTGTGTTATATAATTAGTGGCGTTATATAACGTGTGTATACATTTATACACACGCACACACATATATATCTATATATAACAACATTAATATGTATACACACATACACATATAACACCTTTTCTGTGATTTAAATGAAACACACACACACGTGTGTGTGCGTATGTGTATACACACACACACATATAACACCACTAATACACGCACACGTATATACATATACATATATATACACACACAGGTTATATCACCACTAAGATAGATAGATACAGAGGTGCATCATTTTAACCATGGAAAAATGTGGATTTGGGGTTCCTTTTTTTAACCTGAAACTGGGGTTTTTTTGACGTCAGAGAAAACCAGGATGCCTGTATCATTCCTGACGCCCCTGAAGTGTGCAGTGCTCCGCCGTGAACAAGGACCCAGGAGCGGGGATGAGGGACCCCCGGGGCTCCTGCCCGCCGCAGGCAGGCCCTGGTACCGGGCTTTGCCCCCGCCCGTGGGCGGCCCCTCCCGCCGCAGCGGGGCCGGTGGCGCGCGCCGCGGGGTCATGTGCCGGCCCGGCCCGGCCCAGCCAGCGCCTCAGGGGCTGGCGGCTCCGCAGGCCCCTCCGGCTGCTGCAGCCGCCGCGATGCTGAGGCGCGGCGCGGTGCTGCAGCCTGCCCGCAGCGTCTGACCGCGCGCGCCCGGGGCTGGGCAGTGCTGAGGAGAAGGCTCCGCCGCGCCGCCTCGCTCGGCATGAGTCGCTGCTGGCATGTGCAAGATGTCTTTCAAGGTAAGAGGCGCGCCCTGCCCTGCCCTGCCCTGCCCTCCCTTGCCCTGCGCGTCCCTGCCGCCCGGGCAGGCCTGGCTGCATCCGCACCAGCCTCCGCCGCTCTGCGCAGGGCCCCGGCTGCCGCCTGCCCCGGGGGCTCTGGCACGGGCACCCCCAACCCGGGAGCAGCCGGGAGGTGGAGGGGCGCCCCGCGCCGCCTGCATCTCCGTGGGGGCATGGACCGCGGGCGGTCGTGTGCGGGGGAGCGGCATCCTGGTGAGTCATCCTCGGGCTCAGTCTGGGTTGGGAACCGACCTTGGGGCACACGTGGCGGGCTGGGGACGTGCCCCCAAAAGGAGCCTGCGGATGCTGGATATTACCGTTATCTCTACTTCATTTCTTAGCGTTGAACGTTGCCAAGAAATGGATGAACCTAGTTTGTTTGTTTTTTCTCTCTTTAAACCAGAAAGACGAGGTTGAATCCAGACTGAGCAATGATGATCAGGGCTCAGGAGATTTCCTGGGGTTCAGTCTAACAAGGAGGAGTTGCTTGCTCAAAAGTCTCTAAACTCAAATGGTCGCATTCACTTCCCCTGACATCCCGTGACCCTCTCTCGGCCGCCCCAGACACTCAGCTCCTTGCAAAGCCTTGTCCTCCAAACACCAGCAGACTTTCCCTGTGCCTGAAGAAGAGGGTTTGTGCCCAAAAGCTTGCAAAGAACAATTTTTCAAGCTATTTTGTTGGTCTGATTAAAGGGTATCGCATCTACCCAAAGAACCTTGTCTGCCTGTGTCCTTAGACAATTATTTTGGGCAGAGGGCTGCTTACTGAGTTTCAGCAAGCCATCGAGGGCCACATGACAGGCAGCCCAGGGCAGACAAATATTAATTTTCTAAATTTTTTAGGGGCACCATGGGCTGGATAGAGTGGCCTGGCAGGCTGCATCTGGCCCTGGGGCTGCATTTTGCCCACCCCTGCCTTAGACCAACATGGCTACAACCAACACCCCATCTTGTCATCTGTGTTTGTCTGAAGAAAAACCTAGGGTTATTTTAGAGCAAGGAACAAAGTAGCAGCAGGGGTGCTTGTTAATGGTGGAGGAAACTCAAATTGTATTTGGAAAATAACTGGATGCCCTCACACTGCAAGTCCCTGTTAGCACTCAGATTTGCTCGAGGACAGTCAGAACCTATGTAGGGGTGTGGAGTATGGCACTGTGCATCTTTTTTGACTTTGAAAACTCTTTCTTCTGGCTCTAAAACAATTAAATAATTGTTAAGCTGGATTTTCTTTTGTGTAAAGGCCCTGTTGGCTTGCAGCCTTCATTTCACTCAACTTAAGTCGGCGGAACTGGACTGGCTGGCTGCATATTTTTTCTTCTAGTCCAGGGGGGCCCAACCTCTGGCCCATGGCCAAACGTGGCCCACAGAAGCATTGCAGCTGGCCCGCTTGACTCTCCACAGGTCAGGGAACTTGGTGCTGGGAGGACAGTAGCAATTAATCAGATCACCCTCCCCCCACCAAATTCCCAAGCCCTATGTGGTGGGTTAGATCCAGGATGCGCCTCCTTCCCCCCTGTGTCTGGATCAGGGCTAGGCCACTCCCCCTCTTCCTGGCATCTAGATCTAGGCAAATCCAGACCCCTTTCTCCCCATGGGGACAGTTCAAGCCCACTTCCGGTGCAGGGCTGGGTTGTCTCCACCCCACTCTGCACAGCTGGATGGGGCCCACTTCACCTGCCTAGATGTAGGATCAGGACCACTGGCTGGATCCAGCTTGCAGATGGGCCAAGCGCTGCCCATCCGGCCCACCTCCCAAAAAGGTTGAGCATCACTGTTCTAGTCAGTTTGTCTTTTGTGGCTGACAGGCTAAAACAGTAATGCTGTATTTAGGTTTCCATACTGCAACAGGAAATATTTACTTTTAAAAGCATGTCAAGAGTTGTCCTAACATGGGATGTCCCAACAGAGCCGTGCATTGACTAAGAATGTTATGACACGCTTTTACACATGAGGTCTTAAAAGAAATTCTTATATCCTAAAAGGAGATTACTAAAAAGGAGCAATCAGAAAGGAAGAAAGCAAAAAGCAATGTATAGATAAAAGTGGAGAGTATTTGTTGTGGACATAGAGCCCTTCACCCATTATGCAACCTCCACATCCTTTATTGGCTCTTCATGTATTGATGACCAGCTCTGTGCCAGATCATTGTTAATTTATTTGCTTTGCTTTTGCATTACTTTGTTTTACTTGATTGATTGTTTGTTGTCATTTCCTCTCATTCCTGTAAATCTGACTCTATTCTTTTTTGCTTCTTACTTTCCCAGTAACTGCAGTCCCTAAGCCTTTAGCACAGGGGCAGGCAATTATTTCGGGTCGAGGGGCTGCTTACTGAGTTTTGGCAAGCCATTGAGGGCCACATGACAGGCAGCCAGGGGCAGATAAATACTAATTTTCTAAATTTTTTTAGGGGCCCTGCATGCTAGATAGAATGGCCTAGTGGGTCACATTTTGCCCACCCCTGCTTTAGCACATGGTAGGTGACTGCCAAATGCAGAGGAGGACAGTTCTTGCCCTGAAGAGTACCGTATTTTTCGGACCATAAGACGCACCTGACCATAAGACGCACCCCTCCTGGAGCCTCAGTCTCCGCGGCAGCGAGTCCCTCCTTCGGACTCCTGCCCTGTCTGTTCCGGCCGGCCATTTTTATTGCCGGCTCCCGGCCACCGGCACGGGCGCTGGCTTCCAGTGTAAACAAGCGGCGGATGTCCCGCTCGGGCTCCGCCGCCTCCGTGGGCAAGCTCCGCCCCGTCTCCCCGGGACACGGCATAAACAAGCGGCGGGTGTCCCGCTTGGGCTCCACCGCCTCCGCGGACAAGCTCCGCCCCGTCTCCCCGGGACACACACCTTCGGACCATAAGACGCACCCTCGTTTTCCCCCCACTTTTGGGGGGAAAAAAGTGCGTCTTATGGTCCGAAAAATACTGTATATATCTTCTCACAACACTCTCCACACTTATTCTGCTAACCCTTGCAATCTCTGATCATCTCTCTTGAGACTCCCATTGTATTTAGTTCCCTTCATCTCCTTGTGTTCCCCCATCTCTTCCTTTCCCTGAAGAAGAATGCTTTGCATTTGAAAGCTTGTCTAACATTATCCTAACTATACAGTTAGTCTGGTAAAAGAGATCACCCCCAAAAATCCTTTCCCTTCTCACAGATATACTCTTATATATCCCCTTCACTTTCACTTTCGTCCTGGCTGTTGGTAACAGCTGTTCCACATAATGCCAGACCTACATTCTCCTCCTGTTTCAACCATATCCCTTAAACCTCGCTTTTTCTAATCTTTCTTTCAGGGGCTTGTCTCTTTCTTCATGCCGTAATTCACATTTCCTTCTCCTTCTGGAATTTCATTTCCAATTGGCCCACTGTCTGACCCGTACAACTCTTGCAAATTCCATCTCTCCACCCTTGCTCTAGTTTCCCTCCAGCCTGTGTCTGTGGCTTCTCTATTGTTTAGTGTTCTCTCCCTATCCCAGAAGGCTGAAGTACCTACACTGGGCTCTTTCTCTCCCCTTTTTTAGTTGATGTCACTCTCCTCCTTACCTTCCTTTTTCACCTATGAATTGCAAATGATTTGCCATTTCTCTCCCTCTTTCTCCAAATTACTATTATTTCTTCTTTCAACGGCTGGCCTAAACTTTTGCCTGCTTAAGCTCACTTCTGCACTCCCTTCTACTAAGCTCCTCTTTTCTCAGGATCTTTGTATACAGACAGTATCTGTGGTGTCTAAGAAAAGTCATCCAACCTGATTTGCAGTCCCATCTCTACTTCCCATTACATTTTCCTCAATCCAAGTCTCCAACTCTGCTTCTTGACTGCCTTGATCCCAACCCTCTCCCCTGCTCTCAGAGCATATTGAATAGAAATGGAGGTTTTCCATTAACTTCACTGTGCACTGAGTAAGACCCAGTCAGGTTAGCTTCCCTTTCTAATCTCTCTCCCTTCCCTCTGGCTCTTTTCCTCCATCTTCTAGATCAGAGGTTCCCGACCCCAGGGCCGCAGCCTGGTACCAGGCTATGAAGGGTTGGTCCGCAGGAGAGTTGGCTGCTGGACCAGAAGTCCGGAAGTGACCGGCATACTGCAGACTGGGGGCCAACGCTTTTTTATACTGAGTACTGTACTTGGTATAAAAAAGGGTTGGCTGCTGGTCCGCAGTATGCCGGTCCACAGTTTGCCAGTCTGCAGTTGCTTCCAATCTGTGGTCTAAAAAGCTCGGGAACCACTGTTCTAGATTACTGTTGCTTCTGCAGTCCTGTGGAACCACACCCTCCCTCTTCAGCTGTACCCTCGCCTCTCTCATCTGTGGACATATAGCAAGTCAGAGATACAGCAGGAGATTGAACTTTGAAATCAGAGGATTTAGAAAGCATTTTAATGATTTTTTTTCTATTTTGCTAATTACTTTTTTTTTAAATCCCTTATCTGATCTATAAAATGATATAATATCATTTCACATTTTCCTGTTCTGCCATATAGAGATGGGTTTGTCTGATCTAGAGAATATCCTTAATGCTTCCTTGAGCATTTTTGAATAGGTTCTTTTGATGGGTGTCAAGCTTAGCATTTGTACAGTATTGGCCTATCACCTTTAAAATTTACTGGAAGTGTATCAACAGTCAACATTTTCAACAGAGGATAGTTTAAGGAATTTTAAGGCAATTTATTAGGGGTGCACCGATAGAGATTTTGGGGGCCAGTACTGATAGCCAATTTTTAAGGAGGTATATCAGCCAATACTGATTTGATTTCTGATACAGCTGTGTGCAACTGGTAAGTCCATTGTGGTGGAAGGAGAGGGACATGGTGGGGGCGCAGATCAATGCCCCCCATGGTGAGGGAGCGGGTAGGGGCAGGCACTGCCCAGCCAGGGCAGGGCATGGGATGGAGCTGCTGCTGGGGTGGGGGCAACTCCCACTGCTATTTGCATTCCAGAGGGAATGGTGGGGGGCGTGTGCCCCTGGATCTGCATGGGGCGGTGTGGGCTGGTGCTGGGGCTGTGCCAGGCTCTTCTCGGCGGGGGCTGGGTTCAGGGTGGGGCTACGAAGGGGGCTGCAACCACCCCAAATTTTTCTGTAGCCCCACTCCTAGCGCTGACACTGATGCCCATCTGGTGCAGCCCCAGCTCTTCCTGGAGCTTTGATCTGCCCCCGCACCCCTTTCACCACAACAGATTTACCAGCTGCATGCAGCTCTCCACACTGCCAGGCTGTGCTCCTCACTGCCTAAGTGGTGTGCTGTGGCTGTGTGCACACACAAACATTTATCAGCCAAATTATCAGCTGCTTCTGGCCAATTTCTGATACAGTCAATTTTCTTTATATTGGTACCAATCCGATATCGGACCAATGTATCAGCGCACCTCTATCTCTTCTAAATTAACATTGTCAATAAATGGATTAAGTTAGTTTTTTTCTTTTTAGCGATAATGATCGGGGCCCAGGAGATTTCCTGTAGCTCAAAGGCCAACAAGGAGGAGTTGCTTGCTCAAAAGTCACTAAACCCAAATGGTCATTAAGCCCAAAGTAATGCCTGATCTGAAGTCACTTAATTGCTACTATAATTTGAAAACAAAAAACACAGTTGTATCAATCTTTATTTTTAAACTTATGGATTAATTCCAGATGGTATGTAGAGGGTTTTTCTATAGCAAGGTTGTCCAGCCTGTGGCACGGGCAACCTCTGTGTGTGGCACACCCAAGACTGGAGATGGGACAAACAGCACAGTAGCAGATAGGGCAGGAAGCAGAAAGCAAAGGAGCAAATTGGGCGTGGAGCACAAGGAAGGAAGAAGAAAGCAGAGCAGCAAATCAATCAGAGAGCACAGGGAAGGGAACGGAAGGGAGAGCAGCAGATTGGACGGGGAAGGGATCTGAGTGGCTAACTTGTCGCATACTTGCCAAAAAGTTGGCCTCCATTGTTCTTAAGGATGTCCTGGCCTGGCTTGGACTATCTTCCTTGAACTGCTTAGAATATAAATAGCGAAAAAAAATTCCCTCCTTTTGTTTTTATCTGATGACCATGATATAGGTCAGTCTGTAGGTATATCATATACTTAAGTTTTACTGAGAGTGTCTAAGTGTGTGGTATGAGGGAAGAAAAGAGCATTTGCTAGCAGAGCAGTTCCAATTTGGAACTGAAACAGGGCTTTAAGAAAGCCTGACTCATGTCCTGAGCTCAACCATAGCTTGGATCTGATTCAGAAGGCCTGAGAAGACTTTTGCTTTAGGGCAGGTGGTCGAAAAGGATTACCAGGAAGAAGGAATGAAGAATTTAATGAACCACAAAGTTAAAGATTAAGTTGGATTCTCTTTTCAGACTGGTTTTATGTTGATCCAACTCCCTCAACCAATGAACAGCAATGTTGGTCCTGCAGGCCAGATCCAGCCCACCAAGTGATTTAATTGGACCTGTGAAGCCTGGATATTGGCAGGATTCTGGTGGTGGGGCCATTCAGTGACATTTCAGCCTAAGCCAGATCAAAATTTCCAGCTCACCACAGAATGAAAGGCATGATTTCAGCCTTGCTGATCTGTAAGCCCTTGCTGTAGAGGTAAAGATCAATAGGCTAGTGTCCACCAACCTATGTGAGTGGTGCATAGACTGTGGTGATGACAGTCTTTCTCCTGAAATGCATGTATTTCATGCCCCCAAAGTTTTCCAAAACATTAAGGGTTAGAGGGAGAGAATAAAATTAATTCGGGGAGTCATGTCTGTCACTCCAGAACTCTGTTCCAGAGAGCCGAAAATAACTGTGAGTCTAATGCATGGCCTTTCTTTTGTATTCAATTTTTCTTGAACATCATAACAACAATAATATTCCAAAAATCACTATATAGATAAGTTCATGTTTTCCTGTATTTGTCAGTAGGAGAGACGAGAACATGATGCATCTGCTGGAGTTGTAGACCACCTGTTTGGCTGCAGCAGTAATTTGAGTGGGATGAATGCAATGAGGCTAGAAGAACTGTCATTCTTCACCAAGAGCCTGCAGTCTCATACTGAGATTGAGACTAATATTGGTCTGGTCTTATCTAAGTTTTGCTTATGTACTTCCAGAGTTTATCCATGGTTACTTTAGATTGGAATCTAGTTTCTTTTGCCAATTTTAATACTTCTTAATGTCCTCTTGCCCCAAGTATATTGGTATGTGAAATGTTCTCATGCTTTTTGTAAAAGTGCACTGTGATTTATGAGGCAGCAGGAACTTTTCATGGGATTGCCAATTCTTAGTTGCTAATAGTTATAAATATTAAAACTAACTAGCACAAAACCAATTAAATACTTATGTATCCTGGATCTGTCATACCTATTATACTGTTGAGCTTGTCTCTGCAGGTTTCTGCAAGGCTTATGCGTACAGTGCCAGGGAAAGAAATTTTAGTCTGAGCTCTAATATGTTTTTCTCTTTAAATATCCCAGTGAAACAATTTATACCTGGTATTCCACTGCTTTGCATTGGAGCACAGTCATCTGGACTTATGAATATGACATGCTGAGTGGGTAGAAAATACAATCAATCATAATAGCATTGTATTATGCCTCGCACAGACTTAAACGATGATGCAGGCTTCAAGGCATTGGAGATAGTCCCCTGTAGATTTTAGTTGCATATCCACTCAGAGGCAGACTTAAAGACACACACAGAGTCTTACTCGTGTTTCACACTGTGAGACCAGAAAAGATCTCTTGGCAGTATTGGGGCAGTTTCAAAATTGAACCCATCTGCTGGTTTACAGGGGCATGGCTTTGACCAAAACCTTACCACATGTGGCATTGAGTACCCTCAACAGTACTCATCTGTAATTAGATATTCTTATGTGGCACCATTTGGGCAGCTTTATGTACAGATTGACATGGAGGTTAGGGATTAAATGGTGCTTTTGTGGCCTCTTCTTCCTGTTGTCTCCTGACAGGGGCAGTGATCATTTGACCCTTGGGGAGTCACTGAGACACTCTGGATGTTTTTTTAGGGTTGAGGAGACTCAAGGAGATCATAGGAGCAATGCAGTCTATTTACCAGTGATCTGTATTATATTTTATAGCTTCCCAGTTTGCATTTATATTTTCCCTGTACATTTTCTTGCACATGTAATAAATGCTATTGGAGATCTTTGATAACATCATATTTAAGGTCATCCTCTCCCTGCATCATCTGAGTGGCATATCACACTGAAGAGTGTCTATGCACATCTCCTGGTCCCCACAAGCTGAGTAGACAAAACAATGTTTGAAATACAGATTCCACCCTTTCCAAGTGAAGCTGATGATCTAGTTTCTCCCAGGTGTTCTTGTGAGAACCCCACTGAGTCAGTGCTGATTGAATATGACACTGGAGCATCTTTGGAGGGGTTTCTATATAAAGATCAGTTTTCCTAATCCTAAAGTTACCTAATGTAAAGAGAGACTCCTCCTGATTCTAAAAATGTCAATTTTGCAAGCTTGGGATTTCAATTCTAACCGGAGTTTGGATTCAGCTCATTGTATTCTAAACATTTCTGGCCTCAGTACATACATCTGGGAGTCTGAGTTACTTTATTTTTAAGTGAAATGTTAATGCTTGTGAAATTCTATAGTGATAGTCCTGAAAACTAACATGACTCAGACAAGGCAATAGTTTTAGACCATATCTTAAAAGGGTAGTTCAGTTTGTACCTTACTTGACACCCCAGACACAGGACACTAAGTGTGAGACATGATATACTGTATAATATATTTCAAATATTGCCTTCATATTTCTTGCATTGTTTCTTTCTTCTACACCTTCCTCACAACTTATCCCTCCTTCTGCACCCTCCATTTACCTTTGTTCTTACATCTCTGTCCACTGTAATTCCTTCTCCCTTTTTATTCTTTCCTGTGACCTTGCCCCCTCTATTCTTGCTTGATCCATTCTTCTCCATTGTATTTCTTGGTGATTCTTTCCTTTCTCCACTGTGGTCTGGAAGCTTTTCTCATGTAGTCCCCATATCAGTGAATCTGCTTTGCTCCAAATCTTGTCCAGCCTACAGTCACCAGCAGACTGCTCATTAAAGGGAACAGTTAAACACAGTGAAATGGGAACTTTCAAAGCAGGTCTACTCATACCCTGCAACTTGTACACTGATTAAAAGCAGGAGACCCTGCAATGGGATATTTGAGCAGTGTGGTTCAGTCTCCATACGAACTGACTTTGACTTCTCTGCTGAGATTGTCAGGAGAGGTACCCAGTAGCAAAGTTCTGACACACTTTTTTACGATATGGACTTCTTTTCCCTGGGGACTGGACATAAATCACTAACTCATATTCCATAGACACATTTGAAACGACACAAGATATTACGTAGAAATGTATAATTATCCAAATTGCTCTTACAAAGTAAAATAACCCCTCACTCCATAGGGCTATAAAAGATTGCCAGAGTGGACTGAACTGAGAAAATATTTAAATATTTTGCATTTTTGCAGAAAGAAACACCACTAGCAAATGCTGCATTCTGGGCTGCAAGAAAAGGAAACCTGGCTCTTCTTCAGCTGTTGTTGAACAGTGGGCGCATAGATGTGGACTGCAGAGACAGTGTAAGCACTCATTCATGCATTCCTAAAACAAATGGTTTATATTGCTTTCCATAACGTACTGGGGAAAAGGAGACAGCAATACTCTTACTGCAAATATTTGACTTTCTTATGAAGTTTAAGTATGACCTAAAACTTGTAGTTGCCATGAAGGCAGGTTTTAAAGTAGAGGTGTAATAGCATGACAAATTACATTGGTGGCAGGTTTTGCATGAGAATTATAATTTGTGAAAACCCAAGACTTTCTCAAACTATTCATTTTTGAAGTTTAAATTTTACAAAGCAGATCCTGGCACCAGGAGCCTCTCCTCACAAAGAAATCTTATTATGTTTATGTACAGTGGCAGAGTAAAGCTAGCTTATATGATATAAACTGTGATGGACATGTTATTGTTGATGAGGATGAAGCATGATCAGCATATTGTTAATTAACTCAACCATTCACAATCAGGTTTAAATAAAAACAAGCTATATTCTTCATTTACACTGGTACAAAGTGCTACCAAGTTTGGACTCACTTTGCACTAGTGGAAGTGATTGTAGGAAGTGCAGGGGAATGGAGAATTGGACACAATAAGATTTCTTGGTGAAGATGAGCTCAGATACCCATGGAGAAAAGAGTTACCTGTATGTCTGTGGTGTATTCAGAACTCCAAGTGCATGACTAGAGTTGGATATTATATCAGAGGTAGACTGAAATCAGGTTTCATCCTCTGCTGCTTCTAATGGACCATGAGTAACGCTCTCTTCTTTTCTGGACACACCTGGAACCAGATTTGGTAATTTACATCAGGGTTCAGCAACATAAGGATCCTGCCCACGGAGCCACTGGATCTGGACCACAGAGCCAGAAGACTGCTTCTGTGCTGGAGCTAGGCAGTAAGGAGCTGCACTGGGACTGAGCAGCTGGAAGTTGCACCCACATTGCTGTCACTTCTCCCTCTGCTCCCACCTCTCCTGCTTTTCAGCTTCAGTGCAGGCACAGCTTTCAGCTGTTGGGGAACTAAGCCTGGGCCAGGCAGCTTCTAGTTACACCTACGGTGCAGCTGGGCGGGACGGTGGGGGTAGCTAGGAAGGGAGAAGTGGCAGCAGGGTGGATGCCTGCCACTGCAAGGTCCCACCACGATTCCCAGTTGGTTTCAAGCTGTATCCACACTGCAGCCAAGGTGTGGGGGATGGGGAGAAGCAGAGTAGATACTATTCCCAGCTGTCCAGCCCTGGTGCAGCTCCCCTCCTGCTAGAAACTGCTTGAGCCCCAGCCTAGAGCAGGGGGCTAGAACAAGTGGTGGCAGCACTGGCACAACTGCCAGCTACCTGGCCCCAGCACAGGTACAAACAAACGTCTGTCATTGCTAACTTGTTGCCAAAGCTTCCTGGCCTGCACCAGACTGAAACTGGGTAGTTACAATCAGTGGTCATAAATGCAGTTTTGTTGAAACATCAGTGTCTCTTCTGGCTAATCTGAGTCAATGTCATAGATGTCTTACTGCAGTGCTGATTTTTTTTTTTGATTTTTTTTTTTTTACCCCCAGCTTGGCACAACTGCTTTAATGGTAGCTTCTAACTATGGCCACATAGACTGTGTGCGGGAATTAGTAGTGCAAGGAGCAGATATCAATCTGCAGAGAGAGGTAAGAAAGGGTCCACCTTTAAACAAGTACTGAAAAAAGTGACAACTGTTAACTGGAGTGAGAAAAATGGGAGAGGAGCATTATGTATTGCCTGGTTGTTAGTCACTGGGTGCATTTACACAAGACACTGACTGCACAATAGACTAATTCTACTGCGCATTAGCATGTCATGGCAAAAGTTGTGCTAATGTGCACAACTAATATGTGGGTATTAGTTTACTGCACATTAACATCACTAAAAGACCATGTGCCGGCACTACTGCTTAGTAGTGCAGGGTACTGAGCTATTACAGGTACTAAACTTAATGCCCAATAACAACAGTGCATTAATGCACATGTAGATACTCTCACTGTGCGGTAGAAGTCTAAACAGTGATTATTCACCTGAGAATACCAAGGAATCAGATTTCAGGATTTTTAAAAAAACATTTTAATGAAAAGTGAGATCCAGGAGCTATATTTAGAAAGAACTCATCAAACATTTTCATTGTGTTCAGTTTTCTGTGGGCCAGTTTCAACTGTGGTATAACTCCCGTTGACTTTGTGCACGCTTTAGCCATTGTATTCATTAGCACAGTAACTTGCAGATATCAGGATGGGACTGTAATAAAGAGAGGGCATTTCTCATAGAGAGTGGTTTTGAAAATGGGGTCTCTGAAGTTACCCCAGGAATTACTCTGGCCTAGTATGTTTCATAATGTCCTTATTTCAGTTGGAGGCAAACTGACCTTTATAATCACAGAGCTTACTCACTCATACTCCCACCTGCATGCCAGCTTTGCCTACAAGGCAGCTCTCATGTTTTAACTTGGAAGAACAAGACACAGTTGTCTCCAGTTTGTGGATCACAGATTATAACTATCAGCCTTTGTTTAAAAAATTAAGAATGAGAAAACTCTAAGATTAGCTTCTGCAAAAATTCTTTCTGCAGCAGCATCTATAGGCACTCTCATCAGCAGGCCTTCTACAGCAAATTACTCTGAGACAAGAAGACTGCTACTTGTCCTTGGAGAGTATCAGGCTAATAAGAGCTTGCTATATTATGATGATACACGTGTTGTTCATTACAAAACCAACTGACACACTGTCTGAACTAGAAAAAGAACTAAAAAAGTATGGCAGAGTTTTGAGACTTAAAATAAACTAAGAAAAGTCAGAACTCCTGTACTTTTGTGTACTACCAGATACATAAAAAGAGATAAAAGGTAGCTATAAATATAAATGGGTAATGACTTTACTAAAATTTTTAGGGGTGAACATTACAAAAAAATGGCAAGACTTGAACAGTTCTAATTGTGTTCCTTTGACTGAAAGAATCAAAATGGACTTAGTAAATTGATCAAACTGTGAAATGTCATGGTTACATAGAACTGCAGCAGTTGAAATGAATATTTTACCTCAAATTAACTTTTTTTTCCAAACTGCCTATTATAGTCCCAATAAATCTCTTAGATGAATGGCAGGCTATGACACACACATTATTTTAGTGAAATAAGAAACATAGATGCAAAAATTCCATCCTGCAAAGGCCTCAGCAAAAGGGCGGAACTGATACTCCCAAACATTAGTTTCAAGCCAGGCAACTTAGAAACCTGGTGTATTGGATAACACCAATTCACAGTAAGCACTGGGTAAAAATAGAGCAAACATGCTCTCTAACAGTCAGACATAATATACTACTGTGGCTAAAGAAATATTCCAGGTCAATTCAATATATAATCATCCATTTATGAGAACAACAGTGAAAACATGGGATAACACATACAACAAATTAAGCTTATACCCATCACCTTTAACATCTATACATAATAATATTTAATTTAATTCTATTAATAATTAGGACGGTTTAATATTTGGGAACATATTGGTATTGTACATTTTGGATAATTATTCAAAGAAAATATATTCAGATTTTAAAAAAAGAATATAGGGCACTGCATGTGACCTTAAAATTTGGGGTGCATCAATAGAGGTTTTTTAAGTTAATACTTATGGCTGATTATTAACGAGCCATATCGACTGATGCCGATCCAATTGCTGATAGGCAGCCCAGCAGCTTGGAAAACAGCATTGGGCTAGTAGTCTGTTTGGGGGAAGGGGGGGAGGGAAAGGAGAGGACTTGGGGGTGGCAGATCAAGGACCCCACGGTGAGGGAGGGAGTGGGCCAGGAGCAGGTGCTGCACAGCCAGGGCAGGGCAAGGTGGGGCACAGGACAGAGCTATAAGCATCTTGTCCAGGAGGTGCAGGGAGGGGTGGGGAGCAGCTCCCGCTGCTGTGTGTCCCCCTTGGGGGAGGCATGGGGTTGTGTGCTCCCCGGATCTGCATGCGGAGTGAGGGCAGGCTGCTGCTGTGGGCAGCACTGGGCTCTTCTTGATATGGGGCTGGGCTGGAGCTGTGCTTGGGGTGGGCTATGACGGCACTAGGAGGTGAGCTATGGGAAGGCTGCAGTCACTCCAGAATTTTCTGTAGCTTCCTCTATAGTCCCCTTCCCAGCACCACCGGCACTGCCCACCCCAAGCACCACCCTGGCTTAGCCCTCCTGCTTCCCACACCCCCTGGGCGAGCCAGTCATGGCTCTGTCCCACATCCCGCCCCACCCTGGTAGATCAGCACCTGCCGGTGCCCCAGCTCCACTCCCTCTCTTAACGTGGGGGCCTCCACCTGCCCTGCCATTCCCTTCCCTCCCCTCCCCTCCTTCCCTTCCAACAGACTTACCAGCCAGATGCTGCTCTCCATGCTGCTGGGATGGCCATCTGCAGGCTGCAGCTGCGCACGTGCACACAGCATTTATCCGCAACATTATCAGTCATATCAGCCAAAAAAAGCCAATTGCCGATAATGTCAATTTTCATTTTGTTGGTGCTGATATGATATGGACCAATGCATTGGTACACCTCTACTTAAAATCCCTTTTTTAAAATACCTGGAACAGAGACACTTTTCAACACATTTCCAACCACTGCTAAAGCTCAGTAGAAATGTGACAGAATGTGAGGGTCACACCTATGAAACAGACAAGCCTTTTGTCTGTGTTATACAAAGCAATTTTAGATAGCCATATAAAAGAAAAAATATATGAGTAAGTAGGCTACTGACAGTGGATCAGAAATTAGTGCAGAAGAATGGGAGACAATCTAGAGACACAGATAGTATAGAGCTTTGATTCTTCAGTCAGTCTAAGCTGAGCAACAAGGATTTAGCTGTGGCTCTGACCAGAGCTGCTTGAAGTACAAAATAAGGCACCAAAATGATCATCCTAACCTATGCCATCAGTGGAAGACTTGTATTAATGAAAGTTCAAGCATAGAGGAGCCCCTCTGCACCACATACCATCAACTCCTGCCCATATCCAATCCATGATACATGCCCTTCTTTCCCTTTTATGGGGCATGGAGAGGCAGCTGATTTAACAGAACAGTCTAGAGGATGTTCTCTACTGAACAGAGTTGTGCCTGTTTAAAGCCACTGTGCTAACTGAGTAAACTGGAGAATCTTTCTTTTTCAAAAGAAACTGCACAGAGAATGTAAGCTTCAGTCAAAGATTCACCCATGCTAGCAGGCTAGAATTGAAGGCTAGTTCTTATAGCCAACACCACATAGGGGAATGACCTGGCTAGTATCAGGTACAGCCACTCTTGCCTCCCCTGCTTGAATGATCAGATACTTGTTTATGTTTGGGATGATAGGGAATATCATTTGGCATGAGTCGGGAGCAAGGCTTACTGTCATTCCTATGGAGCTATAGCAAGAAATCTTAAGTGTTTTACCACCTTGCCCCCTAGCAGGAAGACCTGATGGAAGAAAATCTGTAAAATTTCAGCTGCAGACATAGTAATGGTAGCTCTTAAGCTCTTAAGATTTATATAGGTTACAAGAGAGATAAAGAATGAGAAACTCTTGAATTCCTAATTTTGGATTTTCTTGTTCCATCTTGAGACTTGAGAAAAAGTTATAAGTAATATGAATATTACAACAGAGATCCCATGGAGGAATCTGTTGGAGAAGATGGATTTATTTGCATAAGCAGAGGGTGGGAAAGACCTTTCAATTGAACTTGTGACCTTTCAATTGAACTTGTGACCTTTCAATTGAACTTGTGACCCAAGATCTCTTACACACTCACCAATCCCAAACATCATTAGTCTGTTTGGCTCTCACTCAGTTCTCAATTTCAATAGGTTTTCATTTTATTTGTGAAAAGAAGGGAATGTTTATTGAAATGTTTCCTCTTTTGTTCCTACAGTCAGGTGCAACTGCTCTGTTCTTTGCTGCACAACAAGGCCACAATGATGTTGTGAAGTTTCTCTTTGAATTTGGAGCCTCAACTGAATTTAAAAATAAAGTAAGAGATTGGTCTGTTTTAACATGTTTGTTGATTTGGGCAGTAGCAACTGGCATTTCCTGTTGATCCAAGACATAGTATGATAGTGAAAGAATCATAAAAGGATTTCCCGATTTGCCTGTTTTCTGAGTAGTACAAGTAATGCGGTCCACTGGCAAAATATTAACTCGGGGTTAGACTTTACTGTCTTGACTTGATTGTGTGAGTTTTGTTCCATTTCACTACACAGTGTAGTTAAAGATTATGAAATCTTTAATGAAGAGCTCAGCCCCTCTTCTTGTGTTATCGCAAAAATATAAGAACAAAAGTGATTTGAGGTGGATACCACAGTTAGCGGACATATGCTTTCACATACCCGTGTGCAAGACCTGATTTTTTTTTCTATTAACAGTCTCTACTGGGGCTCTGCATTCACCCTATTCTCATGTGCCCATATGAAGGTATAAAGGTAGAGTGGCAGCGGCCCTCCCTTATTTCGCACTGACTGAGTATGCCAGCAAAATGGGACTCAGAAACTAGTCAAGCTGCTAGGACTTAGCACAGGCAAACCTTCCAAAGTCTCTCAAAAGCATTTCCAATTTATTTCCATTGCTGTGCTCTCATTTCACCTTGCTATACCAGACGTCATTGTTCTAGATCTTGTACCTGGCAGATTCTCCCCACCCCCTGTGGTATGTGTATGGTACAACAGTCCTCTTCTACGGGATTCTTAAAATGGTGGAATCAAAATCTGTGGGCTTCAAATCCTGCCCATCTATCAACCGGTCTCTTATAACACAGGCACAATTGCTTAGAAGTTGTGATTTTTACCTCTACTGAGGTTTAAAAAAAAAAAATTCACGCACGGGGCTAATGCTTGTAGTGCATAGTAATCTTTTGCATGATAACTTTCAAGTTGCGGAGGTCAGTCTTACATCTCACCTTCCACAACAGTCCAGAAAGATTTTGCTAGGGACCAGGGAATGGGCAGCTGGGAGCAGTCACCCAACAGATGGTTAAATTTTGGGAGGCCTGCTCTGCAGGGGCTAAAAGTCTGTTAGAGCTGGACTTGGATGCCAGAGCCAGGATCAGAATTTGATGAAGTTGGGAGCCAAAGCCAGAATCAGGAACAAAGTCATGAGATACCAGGAGTCAAAACCAGAACTAGGAGACAAAGCCAGAGATCTGATAAGAGAGAAAGCAAGAAATCACTCAGAAATCTAGAACAAGTACCTTAATCTTTGTCCAGATAGAGCACTGCAGGCCTAGCTTTTAAAGGCTGGATTAGGTGGAGCCTGTTACCTGTTGCCTCATGGGATTAGTTGCCCTCATTGCCTCATTACATTAGGAGTGTGTTAGGCACTGATTTGGGCTCACTGCAGCTGGTGCCTGTTTCCCTGCAGCCTCAGGGATGGACTGTCCTAGTTCACTGATTGGGACTAGCTAGGCCCAGGGCTCTGATCTGGCCTCATTACAGGATTTATCAAGAAACAAGCTTCTGAATCGTACTGGTGTATCTTCAGTGCATTATTAAGCAAACAAGTATTGCTTAAGATCGCTGTGGAGAAGACAGACACAGAATACATCTGCCATTAGTAAAGCACCAGGCAGGTTTTATTTGGAAGGCAGCACCAACCCACCAGTGGAGAAGATCACTAGAAGGAGCCACGCTGAGTACTTAGGCAGAAGCTGAAGAAATACTCAGTGTTTTCTAATTCCCCAGTATCACATGTGGAGTTACTCAGGAGTCACTAGTGTCTCCCCTTCTCACGGTCTCCCCAAAAGCTAAGTTTGGTGACAGTAAGCTCCATATCATGGTTGCCTTTGGCATTAAGTTCACAATGCCTAAGAAATCAGACATTGAATGGAAACCAGCTGATTCAAGCTAAACCTGAGCAAAATTAAAGTGATACTGGTGTGTAAAAGTTACTATTAGAAGGAAGGAGCCATCCTACTGATACCTCCCTTCATCAGAAGTGTCTGTTCTCCATTGGCTGTGGTATAGAGCCTGATGGCCTTATGGGATGCATCATTAATCCTGGACACCAACGTAGTAATGGTAGTGGTCTTCTTTCACCTGCTGCTTGCCTAGAGACTACAGTCCTTTTTTTGGGTAAAGATCTCACCCCAGTGATTTTTATGTTTGAAAATTCCAGAATGAGTTTCTGCAACTCACTGTAGCTGAGGCTAATGGTGGGTGCAACAAGAAATCCAGTTTGTCTAGAATGCAAAAGCCCAGGTTTTAGCACAGGAAAAAAGGGGGAATATACCAAGTCAGTATCTTGCATCAGCCACAGGCTCTCCACTTTGTGTCAGTTCAGGATCCCAGTCTAAAATGTAAATGTCTGTGGTTTAGGACATTAAGGAATCACCTATCCACTCAAGATCCACCAAAGCAGCAGCCCCCTCTGACATGGTGCAGCTAAAAAGGAAACTAGAAGTTCCCAGTGAAACCCTTGGTGAGCCAGAGATAAGGTTGCTCTTTACAATGAAGGTAGTCAGTTGAGAATTAAACACTGGAAGAAGACTAAGCCTGAGCCTGATTATATGAAAGCCCATTACAAAATTAGTCAGTTTGCAATAGCTTTGCCACAGTAAATGAGGACAAGAAATTATAATAACTAGAGGTACACCAATACATCTGTCCCATTTTGGATCGGAGAAAATTGACAGTATAGGCAGTCAGCTTGTAGTAGCTGATGTGGCTGATAATGTCGCCGATAAATGGCCTGCGCATGTGCGCAGCTACAGCACAGCATGCAAGTGGCCAGGAGTGCAGACTGGCAGTGTGGAGAGCAGCTGGGTCCAGCTGGTAAATCTGTTGTGAGGGAAAGGGTGCTGGGGGGGACGAGCAGATCAAGGCCCCTGCGGTGAGGGAGGGGCTGGGGCAGGCGCTGCACAGCTGGGGCAGGGCACAGAACAGCCACAAGTGGCTCATCTGGAAGGGACGGAGTGAGGGGCATCTCCTGGCACTGCATGCACCCCAGGAGGTCATGAGGGGCGTGTGCCCTGGATCTATGTGCGGGGCAAAGGCGGGCTGCTGCTGTGGGCTGGGGTTGGGGCCAGTTCTGGGCTCTTCCCAGGGTGGGGGGCTGGGTTGAGCTGCGCTCAGGGCACATGGCAGTGTGCTGGGAGGAGGGCTATAGTAAATTTTGGGGGGGGCTTCAGCCCCCCTGTTGCCCCGCTCCCAGCACTGCTGCTGCCTGCCCCAAGGGCAGCCCGGCCCAACCCCCAACCAGGAAGAGCCCAGTGCTTCTCTGGCCCCAGCCTGCAGCGGCAGCCTGCCCTTGCCCCCCCACAGATCTGGGAGCACACGCCCCCTATGCCCTCCTGGGGTGCGTGCAGTGCCAGGAGCTGCTCCCCCACAGACAAGCTGTTTGCAGCACTATCTCATGTCCCACCCTGACTGTGCAGTGTCTGCCCCAGCCCCACTCCCTCCATCACCACAGGAGCCTCGATCTACCCCTTCTCTTGCCCCTTCCTTCACAACAGACTTACCAGCTGGATGCTGCCCTCCAAGCTGCCTGGCTGCATATCGGCGATCAGATTGGTGTTGGCTGATATGGCTTGTTAAAAATCAGCCATTGGTATTGGCCCAAAAATATCTCTATTGGTGCATCCCTAATAACAACAAACCAAACACACGGCAGTAAATAGATCTGTTCAGCCATGTAATGGCAATTTTTTCCCCTAAATTTTAATTACCATATGTGTCATTCAGATACTACCGTCTTGGAGAAATACCTAATGTGGACATTTAAGCCTCACCACTCCTTAGGCTTTTCCAGCAAGTCTGAGTTGAGACCAATTTTGATAGCCAGAACAGGCAATTACTGAATAGTGCTTCTAAGTCACTTATATTGTACTTGCTGGTGTTACAAAGGCAAATGAATGTTATGATTCTTGAGAATGCTGTAACCAAGCTTCACTGTTATTCCCATGTTAATATCACCAGTCAGAATGTTTAGAGGTCTTTGCTATTTTGCTATCCTGAGCTTCTTTCATTAATTTGAAATGGGACATAACAAAAGGTTCATAAAAGGGATTTCCTTAATTGCATGTTTCCTGAGCAATGCAATCCACAAGCCAAATATCAATGGAGAGTTAGTTTTTCAAGTCTTGACCTGATTGTTCAGGACCAGTTCCTTTTGGTAAAATGCATGTTCTAAAATGGCATTATTCCAGGGGATTTTTAGGTAATGATGTTAGGGAAATCTCTGGCGTCTGGAGGGAGAGATGTGAGAGGTAGGAGGATGGCCTGAGGAATTCCAGAATAGCACCAGACCAGGTAACACGATTGTGTGAGGTGCTGTTATCCTGAATGTTTACAGAGGACGCTGTTTGAGATGGGAGGAGAAGAGAAAACCTGTAGGAGGCTGCCCAGGAGGGCTGGCTCTGTATCATCCAGTGATATCTGAGCTCTGTAGGTGGTGGAATCTGGTGGCATATTGAAAGTAAGGGATTACAAGAACCAAATATGGGAGTTCATACTGAAATGAAATTGTCTCAGGCAAGCAGTGTGCACAAATGCAGGACAGTTAATAATGCCTGGCTATACAGCTTCCTTTCAGTTATACAATCTCTGGTGCCTTCTGGTTGTAAGCGTCTGATGTCTGTACTTGCAGAATAGTTATTTCTTAATAGCTGTGCCGTGATTATACATATCCCTTTGCTCTGAATTGCTGCTGTACTCAGACTTTCCAAGCTGTTTGCCAGTAAAAAAAAGATGCTGCCTCAGCTCTTCACTCCTTTCAGCAAAAGTCAGTATTCCAAAATGTACATGAAAGGGGAGAGGAAAACACACAAAAGCAAATAAAAGATTATGTTAAATGGCTGAAAGGGAAACAGGCTCTAAAACCCTGTCTGTCTTATTTCCTGCCCTCCTTTCTTCATTTCAGCACCCTGCTCTCTCTACAGGTCAGCAATAGTCACACTCTGCTGGCATGCAAGGAAGGGGGTCAAGTTGAAGAGGAGAGATAGCAAGGTAGAAGGTAAAAAGGAGCAAAAAGGAGGAAGGAAGATGAATGAGGACAGGAGAAGGGAGGGACCAAAGGTTGATTGATTTCGGGTTGTTTCTTCTTTTAATGGGCAATATGTGTTTCAGTGGTTTGGCAGTCCTTCTACATAGTGGGGCTTACAACATGGTGTTTTTCAGTAAAGGATCCTGGACTCAGCTCCTCATTTTGATCCAACAAAGCTGAGGGTGGTTTGTCACACTTACTGGATTTAACTACCTCTGACTAGAGCTGCACAAATAACTTGTCAACCATTTCTGCTGAAGCTGTTCTGCTTTGCATAAAATATAATGGGTGTGTGTGTGTGTGTGTGTGTTGAGAGAGCGATCCACATATATGTGTGTGTGTATAAAATGAATATATGTCAATACAGAAATATACAAAATATGCATACAATGTATATTTGCATAAAACTTTGGAACAAGAATTAGAACCTAGGTCTCCTACCTATCAAGTGAGCTGTCAAATCACTGGGCTGAAGAGTTGCTTGCACTCTTTTTGTCCCAATGCTTTTTTAAGTGTTAATACCAAGGGTGACACTTTTTCAATAGGTGAGATTTAAAGACTTTTCCTATTGCTCAGCTGTAAGGGCATCTTCTGGGAAATGGGAGCTAAGGTTCAAATACCTGCTTCAAGTCTGTCAGAAAGTTTCATTGAATCTGGTCTTGTATATTCCAGGTAAGTGCCTAAAATCGCTCAGTTATAATATGTAAAAGGGAGGGAAGTGCCTTCTTTATTTACCTAAGTTCCCTTGTGGACTATGAAATATTTTTACATTTATCAAATATTCTTTTTTTCCCCTGAGACTGTTCATCAATTTCAGCCCAAAATTGAAAAGTTTCAACTTTTTCTGAAACTGGATTTATTTTTGGGGAAATAAACGATAGGCTGAAAAAAGTAAACTCAGCTCTGAACCTTCATGCTCTGTGGAGCGCACCCCAGGAGAGGCACAGGCCTTGAGCCATCTCATCTTTCAGGGTGAAATTGCAGAGCAATCCCACTCTCAGATTCAAAATTGGGCCGAAGTCTGAAGGTGTGATTACCTCAGTGGACGTGTCTTTGGTTCAGTCTCTGAAGCTGGGTTCCCTCCAATAGTATCCAGCAATCAAGGAGCATTCTTAAAATAAAGTAGTATTTACTGAGAACCCAGAAAACGGGTCTTAAAACAATAAGCAGATTGTGCACATCTGGCTTACTAGGAGCTTGTCTTCCACATAGAGATCCTGGTAAATTTGACTGCTTATAGAAGCTGTTCTATAGACTGCCTCTTTCTTCCCAGCACTCGTAGGGCTTTGGTGACACACTTGTTCCATTAAGTCACAAATCATTTCTCTCCCATCTCCTTCAGGGAGACAGCCTTTAAAAGCTGCTTTTGATCTTCCTTCTCAAAGAAAAAGTCACTTCTTAAACATTTATAGCCACTTAGGCCCCTGGCAGATGTTATTCCCGTTACGCAACAGGTACTGAGGAATTTTGTCATGTGATGAAAATGTATCTGGCTGTCTGCAGGGAGGAAAGCAGCACAGGAGCTTGCCCTGCTGATACTTACCAGGACTAGCTGGAGAGCTGCTGTTAGGGATGGATCCAGGTTGCCCCTTCTCCCCCTTTTGCTGTGGAGTGAATGCCTGTATAATGGGGAATAGGACTTGTTCCTCCAATCATCTGATCTGTGAACTATGACCTCTGCTCCCCTGTCCCTTGCACAGAACCAGGGTAACCAGGACTATACAAAGGGTGGGGGGCAGAACCAGTGCTGTTTGACCCATCGTGGGAATGCTCAAGACAGCTTCAGCTGAAAGGGAATGTCCTCTGCTCCTTGCACAAAACTGGAGCATTTTGGCTCTGGCCAGGAAGACTCCCTTTGCAGAAAACTGGGATGACCACAGCTTCAGTTTACCAAAAGGGGAGACAGAGGCAGGAAGCTGTTTACTCTGGGATGCCAGAGGACCCAGCCAAGCCCTATCAATCTGTTTGTAACATGCCAAATTAAAGCACAATACAAGCCTGCCACTAAGATGTTCTATATATAAGAAGGTACATTTTTGAGGCTGGTTTGCCAATTTTATCATGCAATAAATTGCTTGAATGTGTGGCAAGTTACAATTTATTGTGGGAGTAATAGGTTCATTGTGCAATAAGAGTAACACCTGCCGGGGGGGCCTTACTCTGTTAACTCAACACTGGCAAAATAAGGCTTACGAGGTGTTGGAGAAGCTATCATCCTTGAAGCTAATGTGTCTCTCCATTATCTTTCATGTGTGTTATGATGGGATTGATTGTATTACCCTCCTGCCTGTTATTTCCAGTAGTCCTCTATTAAATTAGATCAATTGATTATTGATATTGATAAAGAAAAGTCATATGACTCCCTCCAGTGATACAGTAAACTGTCTTCACTGACCAGTATCATACCATTGTTACTACAGTAATACCAATTAATATGCTTAGAATATTAGAGTAGCAATTTCTCACTGTTAAGGCTTGTTTGCTTTGTGAGGCACTGGAGAAGTAGGGGAGATTAGGAGAGTGTGTGTAAATTTAGGGAGTGGTTACTGATAGCCACAATGAGTTAGTTCAGCTAAGGCTGCGTGAGAAGACTGGGATGAGAAACCTGAGGAACAGAAACTGTCACTAGACAGGTAAATATAATAAGCTGGGAATAGGACAGAGAAACAGGTTGGACAGGATGGGGCAGAAGGGGTCAGTTTGGGTGGAGATGGACAGTGGGTCTATGCCAACTAGAGTATACTCCACCTCAGAGCTAGGAGAGAAACCCTGTATCTGTGCATTTTCATCACTTCTTTGCTGTCAGCTAACTTCTGTAAAACCTCCAAAATGAGTGTCATGCCTCAGCACTAGCACTAGGTGTTTCATGTAGGAGAAAAGAATCTACTATTATGATCAGCAGAGATCCTGGTTTTCTCCGATTAAAAAAAAATCCCCAATTTTTGGTATATATCTATATATTAGTGGTATTTCATTTTAATCATGGAAAGATGTGGATTTTGGCTTAATTTTTAAAAAACTGAAAATTGAGGATTTTTTTTTGTATAGGAAAAAAACAGGATCCCTGCATATCACTTCCTCATCCTGCTTCCAGGTACTTCTGGGATTTGTAGCCCACAGGTGCATCCAGTAGTAGGTTTCAGCAAATTCAGCAGCAGGGCAGCTCTGTACTGGGGGGGGGGTGCAGGGTGGGTGGAGTGGGTTTAACCCCCTTCCCTGGCCTCAGACCTCACCTGGGGTTTGCATGGGGGGCAGTCCCTGCCTCCTCCTCCTCCCCACAACCCTTCTGTGCTGGAGCAGACAGCACAGCCCAGCCCAGGGCTGGAAAGCGTGCTGGGATGCTGGGGGACTGTATATAACTTGAACCAGGAGGGGGTCTGGGACAGAAGTTTCATAAAAACGGTTTGACCCAAATCAGTTAAGTCTCTGATACTACATTTAACCAGCTTTACCTTAAACCAGTTTCAGCTGTTTTGAAACTGGTTTATGTGCACTGAGCTTCTGTTATGTTACAGGTTTAAACCAGTTTCTCATCACTTAAACTAGTTTGTGTGTAATGCCTGTCGCTAGCCTTTGGTGCAGAGTGCCCTTTGAAGAGCCACTTTGGAGCCCTGAGGAAGGGCTTTTTGTGCCCCAAAGCTCGTCTAACTTTCTTTTCCAGCTATACTGTTTGTCCACTAAGAGAGAGCTCCAAAAACATGCTTAATGTATGCAGTCCTTTCTCCCCCTAGTGGCTGACAGACATGGACTGTAACAACGCGTGATTCCTCACACCTAAGGAAATGGATTCTTTAGCTGAAACAGCAGGGACTTATGCTTGCAGTGCTGAGTTTGATCTCTGAACTTGTACACCTATGAAACACATCTGGAAGCATGTCTTGCCTATTTTGCTTCTCAGGCAGGGAATTAGCAGGTCGGAGTCAAGATGTAACAGGACATTGCACTGTGGTAAAAGAGGAATTGAAACTGAGGCAGATGTAGTGGCTGTTAAAGGTGAGATCAGTGGCATGCGACTATTAGTTCACTGGGACTGATGTGCTGGCATTAACCTAGTGGGACAGGGCAGGAGTAGGTAAGCTGAGTGCTATATGTGTGAGAGTGGAGGTAGAAAGATGGAGTAGGGAAGGAAGTAAATCTTCTCCTAAGGGAAAGTGTGGAAGGGGAATTCAGAACAGAGTTGTCTTTGTTTCTGTCCCTCACTGAAGAAACCTCAGAATAAGAATTCTTCTAGTGACAGAGCCATGAAATGTTTAGGCACCTAATTCTGTATAGCATTTGACGTCTCTTCCTACTGTACCCATTCTTTGTTTGCAGGATGGAGGCACTGCTCTGCTAGCAGCTTGTCAATATGGGCATGCAAAAGTGGCGGATACTCTGCTGAAGCACGGTGCCAACGTTCACGATCAACTTTACGTGAGTTTATTTGAAGTAGACATGGAACAAGCAAGCAAGCTGTGGTTTTGACGGTTCCCCTGCTTCAGGTGTTCTTAGCTCCAGCACTGTAAGGCATTTGCCAAAGATTGTCTCTTCTTTTAAATGTAATTGTGATAACAGTCTGCTCCTTGTGGTACTGTGAGAAGTGTACAAAGTCAGGAAAGGGGATTTAGTTCACTTTAGGTTTATTGTAATTATAAAGGAAACTTTAAAGCCTTGGAACCTGATTCTCTCTTCTGTCTTGTGCCATCTGTTACACCTGGACAACGCAAGTGCCAGGTTTTACTACAGAAAACATGGAATTGACAAGGACCTCCTAGACCATCAAGTCTAGCCTCCTGTGATGGAAAGCATCTATACAATATATATTTGTCCAAAAGGGTCTACACGGGTTCATGTCAGAATAATTGTTTACACTGCATTGCACAGGTGCAAACAGCTTCATAAATTTCAAGTCAGCGTAGAATCAGGCTCTTGGTTTTAGCAGGTAAATCTGCAGATAATGCTAAGATAGAACTGCAGTTGCATTTCCTTAAACTCATTTTATACCAGTATCCAAGCAAAGTGAACTTACTGGGCATTCTTAACCTGTGAGTGTGCTTTGAAGAAAAAGTAATAAAATTAAGAAAAATAAAAAGTGACTCAATGAGCGTAATTTAGTTGGACTTTTCAATAAAGCTGGAAGGCAGTGGTCATGTCTTTGGCCGAATCCCCATCTAACTTACTGCAGTTCTCAATCAAGCTGAGCTGTAATACTGTAGAAATTAATAGTAGAGGTGTGTGAAATAGGCCCTGTTCAATTTGGATTTGGCCTGAATCTGGGACAGTGATATGAGCCGTTCATTCGGATCAGTGTCCCTGATTTGATTTGGCCAAAACCGAATCTAAAGATTCAATGCTGATTCAAGGAATCAGCAATTTGGACATAGACACAGCTTTAAAAGTTTTTTCTACATACCTTGAGGTACCAGTGTGGCTTGTGAATGCAGCGATACTGGGGTGGATGAAGTGTCCAACAGGAGCGCGGGGGGGCCCTGTGTGCTCAGCAGTGAACTGGGGAGTGTGCTGGGGGGCCCCAGCGTGGCCCCCCAGCTCAGAGATTGGCCGTGGGGGGACATCGGGTGCCCCCTCCCCCACAGGCCCAGGAAGCACCAGTCACCGGTGGGGGGGGGGGCCTCCACTGTGCTCCCTGGCGGACCCAGACCGGAAGTGCTTCTGGTCCACTTCCAGGTCTGCTGCCAAGCACACTGGGGAGCCCCCTACACTCCTGTGGGACAGTGCCTGTGCCCCAGCATTGCAGCACTCACGAGCCCCTGCTACCTAGAGGTATGTAGAAAAACATTTTAAAGCCGTCTCTATGTCCGAATCGCCACGTCTCCAAATTGATTCGGAGAGATTAAAGGGTCCTCTGATTCGATTCAGACATTCGGCCACTGAATTGGGCCGAATCTCTGCTGGATTGAATTGGGGACCAAAGCTTCGAACAGCTCTAAAGAACAGCTGATTTTTCAGTGCCGTCCCCTACTCCTAACTAAAATCAAATCAGCTATGTTAAAAAGGAAGTCAGTCATGTGGTTATGTTGTTCTTTTGGCTAGTACTACAGGATGTTCAATTCTGCAAGATACAGACTGTTGCTACGTGAGAGGCTGAGCATGTTCCACTCCTGCTGACTTCACTGGGAGCTGAGGGCACTTAATACATCATAGAAATTCTCACCTTACAGATTCAAAGCCCAGATACACAATCTCTCTTCTACATGACACACCTGGCCATGACTTGTTAAAAAGGGTGTTCTCTATTTATTATTGCACAAACAATGATTACCTTTCTAATCTGAAAGGCTATAATTACCAGTGTTCATCATTTTATGCTATGGGATACGAAGGATTTCCACTGGGGTCTAAAAATAACAGTACTTGCCACACCTGGAAATGTAAGTATGAAGGCAATAAAATGACTTCCCAAGCCTATCTTCTGGAATGACGCAGCGTTTCTCAACTGCGTCAGAAAGCCTGTTTTTATAGGTTTGCCTAGTCATACAGCTGCACAATAAGCATCCAGTTCAAAAAAGAATAAAATAAAAAGCACATTCCCACAAAAACAAGGATTAGCTCCAGTTTTTTGCATGTCATTACTGAGTTGAGTTTGTAAGGTGGTATCTGCCTAGCTGTTTGTTTGGCAAATTTCCCAGTGAAAGACTTCAAAAACATGTCTGACAGAGCAGTTATTCCAAAAGCATCAAGATTTACATTTTAATCTTTAAATTGACTAAATGTTAGGAAGAGAAGGACCCTAATTAAAGGAAACTTTGGTTTTTGTATTGATTGGTTGCTATACTGAAGAGCTGGTTTAAGATGACAAAACACCACTTCCTGTTCTGAAAGAAGCACCTGAACAGAAGGACTCCTGCTCTGCCTGTCTTGTGGGTTAGGTCTGGGAGGGCTAGACAATCTCCCTGCTTTGTGCAGATGCACACTTCCAAGACAAAAACAGCGCAAAGTCTGGCCAATCCATAGTTATATCAGCCTGTCATGTTGCAACTAGTCAGCACATAAACAAGTAAAATAATCTTTAGCTCCTGCAAGTGTAAGACTTGCAGAACAAAAGAAAGGTGAAAAATAATATCCATTCCATATTTTCCTTCTTTACTGTAAGGTTCTTAGCAGCTGATGTCTTAGTATCAAGAATAAACTTTCCAAATCTGGAGCAAGGATCATTGCATCCCACTAACTCTGTGAAAGGCCCCTGTTGATTGGCGGGGGGAGGGGGGATATAAAGCATAACTTCTGTATTTCAAGTAGTCTAGTTGAGGCCCAGTGCAGGGAAGCACAACTAATATTTTAGCAAGGAGTTTTCCCTAACGTGCCCCTTTAGGCTGTGATAAAAATAAACTCTTTGTGTCTGCATATATGCAGTTCCAGAAGGATTCTAGTACGTTTCCATGTATATACTTAAACCAAAAAGCTCTCTCTTAATCACTGGATAAGCAAAGTGGTTTATACTCTTTGCTGGGATCTAGATGCTCAATATGCTCTTCACTGGTATCAACATAGATAGAGATTGCAACTTTTCTGAATGCCCTGTCTTAACCCCTGCAAGTTTCTACCTTTAATTAAATAGATGAAATAGTAAGAGGAGGTTGTATTTTTTTTCCCCTTTCCAATTTTTTTTTTGCAACAAAACATGGCTGTTTCCTCCCCAAATTACCTGGAAAGTTCAAAACATGTTTGCCTGAAAACCTAAAATTGAAATTGTTTTAGTAGAAGCAGCAGCACATTGTGTTGGGAAAAGGAACACCAAACCAAAATCTTTCAGCAAAATGATTAAAAAATTAACAGAATTGTTATTTTTTTTCAAAACCTTCTTACAAGCTCTATGAAATACTTTACCAGGTATAACCCACTGCCATGTTAGCACAGCACTCTACTTAGGCTAACATACCCTGCTTCTCAGCAGGGCTAATTACCTTGAGTCTTGTGCCTCATCAATGCCGCTATACAATTTCTGGCACCTGTGCCAGTTCATTCATTTATTCAGATATCTCTATGCTCTTGCATTTAGATGTGGCGTTTGTACTATTGGCCCTGGTTGAAGCTCAAGTTTTCACTGAATGGTAGTCATTACTTGTGTGTATTTAAAAGAAGGTGCTACACACAGTTTGGTCTGTTGTGTGAACTAAATCATGCATTGTGGCAATCAGCGTCTTGTGTGTTATTAAGTGGCCCAAGAACATAATAAAGTGAACAAGTATTTTATGTATAAATCTGGTGTAGTTCAGTACTTAATATACTTCATTTGTTTTTATTCAGGATGGAGCTAGTGCACTATTCCTGGCTGCCCAAGGAGGCTTTCTGGATGTAATCCGATTATTGCTGTCTTCGGGAGCAAAGGTCAACCAGCCAAGGCAGGTAATGTGTGACACTTCGGAAGCGGAGATGGCATCTAATTAACGCTTGTCGTGAAAACAGGGTTGGAATTTCAAAGGGCTTTTGCGAGTTAGGTCTTCTATGAGTGCTGGGTATATAACACCTATAGAAATATAGAAATTTTCAACATAAAACACTACTACAACATGGTATGCTACATATCACATGCTGAAGTCAGCAGATTGGGCTGTGTGCTTATTAGACTCTTAACTGCTGCTGTGCCTTCTGTATCAAAGTTGATCCAAAAATCATGGCCCTAACAAGGACAGTGGTTTCATGGCTCATTACATTTATGTGCTCCCTTTGCTAACCTTTCTGTGCTCCACAGCTACTAATAGCTCTTTTCCCTTTGAAATGTATATATAAAAAAAACAACAACAAAAAAAACAAAAAAAAACACCACAATTAACTTTATATATTTCAGCTCTTTTTCCTTGCCCACTTCTTGTTTAAGTGATCACACTTTCATTTAGACAGAAAGAAATATCCTATCTGATATTTAGCCTAGGCAGTATCTGCTTATTTTTCAGACATGAGGAAAGACATTTTGTACTTGAAAACTTGTTTAACATCTTTTTCAAATACACAGTTGGCCCAATAAAATATACTAACAAACAAAACTCATATATTCACTGATCACTGCAAGACCAATGCTACTTTGATCTTTGATAAAACCTTTTATTTTTGTGTGTTTATTTTTCTGCTGCCTATACACTTTGTAGAACTCAGTCTTAAATTGTAACTTAAACTGCTTACATGCTTGGCATCTGTCCACTGCCCCACTGTTTGCAGTGAATTACCCTCTAGAGTCTGATCTAGCAAACATCTTAAGGACATGCATAACTTTACCAGGAGAATAGTCTGATTGCAAAGAATGAGGCTGCTCCTCATGTGTTATACATGTGTTTAAGTGCTTTGCTGGATCAGAAACTTCTGCACTAAGGGCCTGATACAACTACTGCTAAATGGGCTGGAGTTAGATCAAGCCTTAAGGGAATATAAGTGTGTTAAATTGCATCAGAGCCTAAGCACACATGAATGTATCCACACTTTTGCCATTTGAGGTAAAATTGACAATATACCCAGTTTTCAAATTAGGAAGCCTTATATGACAGCTAGTTCTTACTATTGGATGCTGAAATTAGCAGTTGAACATAAAGTGGGCATTTACTTACAAGACAAAATTTTCTCCCCACAATCAGCATGGGGAGAAAAGCCCTTCACTTTACATTTGCATATAAAGAAACCTCAGTAAATACACTGGCTGTGCTTGAACTACTGCTAAAAGCAGCATGTGCTCAGTAATGGAAACCAGCTATGAAGTTGATTAAATGGAGCCAACACTGACCACAACTATAAAATACATGGCCCATATGGCATACGTGCTGATGGTAACCAACAACAAGGTAAGTTAGTGCAGCCCATCTGAATAAGGTATACGATAGTGGGGTCCACTAAGCATAGTCCCCTCAGCTCTTGACTCTTTTTCAAGTCATCATAAGCCACTACACTGAATACATTTTGAAAACAGTGACAAATTGATGCATTTTATCCCTTTTTTAATACTGATGCAAGTTTTAGTACAGATAGTCCACAAACATACCTTTAAGTAGTACTTATGTGCCTCCTTAGATAGTGTACGAACTATGTGTGTTTTCAAATTTGCTTCTCATTTCCATATGCTCAGGGAAATCAAGGTGCAACATTAAGGAGTGGGGAAGGGGCTGCAGGGGTAAAAGTTGGGGGCGGGGGGCAAGTGATGTCAAACAAAGCTGCAGGCATCTGAACCCTGAGGCCTCTGGGCCTGGGATTGCATGTTGAATGCCTGCCTGGATTTGGGAAGTATCCAAAGCTCCACAGTGGGTTGGGGAGGGAGGATACTTACCAGTGATAGAGCCACAAGGCTTGGCAGTTGAGCTCTGCTTAGTCAAATTTTGCCCAGTTGAATTTGGAACTAATTTGGCCTGGAAAAAGGTTTTAAAAAATAGTTTGTACTACATATAAGTAGAAGCCACAATTCTACTTAAAAGCATGGAGTACCTATGCTAAAACTTGTAGCGGCCCCCTGCCTGCCCCGTGGCCAGTGCTTCCTGTTGCAGGCGCTCGCAGCCACATGGGGCTGTTTGGAGCAGGTACAGGCAGCCCAGTGTGGACTGCAAGTGGTTACAGTGCAGGGCGCTGGCCATGGGGTAAGCGAGGGGCCACTTTTCCCTGTGATCGGCACCAGCTTGTAACCAGGCTTCACTGCCAGCCTGGGCCCCGTGCCGGCACTGGGCTCACCCGTTGGTGGCAGCAGCTGCGGCCCCCCCACTTACCATGCTGGGCACTGTTAGCTGTTGCTGCCCAACCAGAACTCGCATGTTGGGCAGCCCAGAGGCAGTGGTGGCAAACACTGCCCAGTGCGGCAAGTGGGGGGGCCACAGCTGCTGCCGCTGTGCACAACCCCGATGGGCAAGGCTGGAGCCAGCGTGGGGCCCAGGCTGGCAGTGGGGCCGGGTTACAAGGTGGTGCTGAGCACGGGGGGGGGGGGCAGGGGGAAGTGGCTTCTCACCTGCCCAGCGCCCTGTGTTACAGCCACTTGTAGCCTGCATGGGGCTACCTGTGCCTGCTCAGGACAGCCTCATGCAGGCTGCAAGCAGCTGCAGTGTGGGGTGCTGGCCACAGGGTGGGGAAGGGACCGCTTTCCTCTGCACCAGGAAGAAGCCCGGGGAAAAGCTGAGCACAGGGAAAAGTGGCCCCTAGCCTGCCCCATGGCCAGCACTCCATGCTGCAGCCACTCACAGTCTGCAGGGTTGTCTGGAGTAGGCACAGGCAGCCCCAGGTGGGCTGCGAGTGGCTGCAGTGCTTACCTGAGGTTCCCGTGCCACTGGGACAGCCACGTGTTCCCAGGCAGTGGGGCCGGGTGGGCCGTGGTGTTGTGGGAGCCCACCGGGCTTCCCTTGTGTCCTGTTGCCCTTGGTTCCTGTCATTTTTTATGGGAAACAAGGGTAGATAAATACTGATTTTCTAAATTTTTTAGGGGCCCCATGGGCCAGATAAAATGGCCTTGTGAGGTGGCTGCAGCCCGGAGGCTGTATTTTGCCCACCCTTGGTCTAGACTATGATTTATGAAGTATTGTTGGAAGGTGTTCAGTAACACATTCTAAAACTCTAGTGTAGTTCTGGTCAAATTAAAGTCAAGCAGGTCCTTACGTTACACTTGACCAATTTTAGCCCATGTTCGTGTATAAGCTGTGTCACGGGGTGGGGCGCAGGGGCGGCCGTGATCCCCCTTGCGCCCCTTACCGTGTCACATGGGCGACCTAGCACCCTCTTGTCTCGCCCGCCATGTCTTTGCTGTTATGGTTCTGTAATGGAGGCTGCCTACGATTCCCTTGTCCACGGTAATATGTTGGCACTATTCCCCGTCCCTTATAGGGTGACTCGGTGTACCCCAGCCTTAAGGGCTATGCGTGCTTCCTACCTCCCCTTTAGCACGCCCCAAGCCTCGCAGTTGTTCCTGGACGTTCTTGGGTCCTTGCCCTTCGGCGCCCCTCTCTGGCACCCCTGGGCTTGTCTCACACCCAGCGCCCCTTCTCTGATGCCCCTGGGCTTGCTGGCCTTCTCGGGCCTGCTGGCAATACTCTTCCAATCAGGCTCAGGCGGCCTGAGCCTTACCTGGCCCCCTTGACCCTTCGGGGTCCTCTCTGGTCCACACCCCACTGGGTGTCTGACGGTTACATGCACCCGCTCCTGGGGCCTGTGCCGCACCTCTTGTGCTCCCTCGCCCTCTCTGGGGCCTGTGCCGTGCCTCTCGCACTTCCTGAGCTGCACGCCCTCTCAGGCTGGGGCCTCAGCCCCTATACATCGAGCGCCTCTATGGCACTTGCTCGCCATGCCCACTGCGGCACTAGAGTCCCCAGCACTATGGAGCCCTCCGGGACTCTCTCTTAGTCCTACACCTGATTGGGGCTCAGGTGGCCACAGCTGTGCCTGGCCCCCAGGACCACCGTCTCGGTCCCTTGCCCTACTAGGGCTTCTCTCTCATCTCACCCCACAGGGCAGGGGTCAACACCCCACAACACACGCGCCACTGGCGCAAACCACTGTGCCCGCCCAGCACTGCTAGCTGTGCTCTGCTGGGCACCAGGAACCCCCAGATTGTTGGGGAGCTCCCATGAGGCCTCCTCACACCCGGTCCTCCGGTGTAACAGTAACCCAAACTAAACCATAAGCCTGCCGGCCATAACATAACAATAAGCCTCCTGGCTAAAGCGTCTACTCTAGGCCCACCTGGCTGTCTTACAAGGCCTTCTAATCAAGGTCCTCTCAACCCTCGCCATGGCGCAACCCCTTGGATGGTGCGCCACTCCTGCACCTCAGTCTGCCAGACAGGAACTGCTAGCTAGGCTTTGGCCTAGCTGTTTATAAGGGCCTGACCCTGACCCTTTTGGTCATGTGACCAGCCTGGTTGCCCCAGCAACCCACATCTGTGCTGCTTCAGGGAGCTTCAGCAGCCCTGTTCCTACTGCTACATGAAAACAAATAAAAATGACAGACATTTCACTTTTGGGTCAAGAAAGCAAAATATTAAAATGTAAAGATCTAGAAGCTCATCTGATCTAGACTGGCAGATCTCCATTAATGCCACCTCTCACCAGCTGAGGATCTAACTCTTATAAGTCTAATTATGCCAGTTCTGTGCCCCTGGAGCTACTTAATTGGTTCAGGGATATTATGGCTGCTACCTTATTTGACTTTTTCTAAGAATGAAAAAAAACCAAAACATTGTGGGATATTATAAAGCCCAGAGACACAAAGCAGTCTCCTTAACTATGGGTAAGATAAAGGGCAGCATAAATTTAGTTTAGAAGAAAATGATAGGATATGGAATGATCTGATATAGTCAGATATAGTTTTATTTACTTGCAATCAAATAAGAAAATAAAGTTTGAAATATGTAATGTCTTTAAAACTGTATTTACCAGTATTCGAAATATAAAGTTCTGCTTGGTATAGAGAGGAAAAATACAGTAGTCATTGAAAGTAAAAATATATTAATCATTGGATAAAATGGATTGAGACCCATACTGTGTGGAATGTTTTTGTTCCAGCAAGAGTGAGGACCACATCCATCTTACTGAACCATAAACCCTCTAGCCTACATAGGTCCCTTCTTTGGTTGCCCAGAGGCCCAGCCTCATAAGAAAGGATTAAGGACAGTGCCTGACCTGTGGTATGGTGGTAGAAGTCCTATGCTGAGAAATCATTATTTGTAGAACATTTTTATGGCTAGTTTGCCACTTTATGGTGTCTTAAATTGGGTGCCAACGTAACATCCTTGCCATTCATGCCATGATTAACATGTTAATTATGGCATAAATGTAGTGCATAGAGGGGCCTTAGACACAGGTAAGTGTTCATAATGGTTGTCTTTATGTAGTCATGTAGCTGTCCAGCTAGTTCATATCTTACTCAGTTGACATGTGCGCACTTACATGTCCACACTGAAGGGAAGTAGAACTGCCACCTTATACATAAGTACCAAAAATGTCATTTGCGTCACTAAAAAACTTCCTTTTAGATGCACAAAGGGAAACAGAATTCCATCCAGAGTATGCAGTAAATGTTCTCTATGTAGAATTCCTCACCCTTATGGAAAGGATCTTTTCAAACTTATACCACCCATCTCATGGCTCTGATGTTATGTCTTAGCTCCCTCTGTTGGAGGTTGTTTAGACTGTCATCAAACACTCAATTTAATGAGGGGGATATCACGGGACACTGGAGAGTGACAACCTTTGCTATCACTCTTGTGCACTTCAGTCATAGTTTTAATCATACAGGGGAGGCTTTGAATTTTATTTTTAAATTGCGAAGAAAATTCATTGCATAAACAGGGTGGGTACTTGAATGTGGGAAGACAGTGGTATCAGGAAAACACTGATTACTGCATACAGAAATTATGCAATGATTGGAAAAGATCTTTTTCTTTACTGCATACTGGACTTTGATTTGGAGTCATGATCTCAGGATGTGTCTTTGCTCTTTTTGTGCATCCAGAAAGCAGAAATGTGAAGCCCAGAAACCACCAAAGAAGGGATGCATAGGTCTTTCTTCCAAGAGTGGTGAACAATTAGTATATAGAAAGCAAAGTACTGCACCAGTAATCATAGGATCTTGATAATTTTATCTGTAGTCAAGCGGGTTCTTGGCATGGATGAGAAGAATAATCTTCATGATATTATGTCCGGATGAAAAGTTTTAATTGAAAAAAATAATGTTTTTGTATTGCAAACTTTCACTGGTTTCTTTTAGCTGGTTTCTTGGGTGCCTAAGGGAATTAGGGATGTAAATACCACTCGTATCTCATCTGAAAATCCCAGTTCAATTTTGTTATGCTTTGTTCTACAAAGTCTACAAGATACACCAATGCATAGAATAGCTAGAGAAACTGATAAGCACTGGAGGAAATAGTATGTCAATCCAACTTAATTTGCCAGAGTTGCAGTAAGACTAGGGTGGCCATCATAGAGGACAGTCTGGTTGTCCTCTGCCCCCTATTGATACAAAACCTGATGCCTTTATGTCCCCTATTTTTCTTCAAGAGAAAAATAGAGGACATAAAGGTGTCGGGTTTCGTATCAATAGAGGACAGAGTAGGAGAAAAGCAGAGTGTCCTCTATGATGGCCACCCTAGGTAAGACATAGACAGGCAAACTCTTGTATGTGGCTTTTGAGATCCATAAGAGCTCTGCATGAGCAAAGGAGTCCTGCAGTAAAATGCATGTCAAAGATCAATCAGTTTAATTCAGGGGCCAGCAAACTACAGCCCAAGGTCTGGATCTAACCTGCAAGAGGGGATCTGATTTGGCAGAGGGAAATGTTCTCTTGGAGCTGCATTGTGCCACCTCTCTATAGCACTCCTTTCTGCTTGGAGCATGCTGGTCTGCAGTGTCTGAGCTTACCCTGGTTGCAGGGAGGCTGGGAATCTGGCATCTAGCTAGTGTGAGGGGGGAAGACAGAGATTCCTGGCTTGCAGTCATGGCCTTGTTGTAAGCTTTGGCCTGCGCTGGTGAAAAGCTGTTGACCCCTGGTTTAATCTATAAAGAAAAAGACAAAAAAAAAATAATCCTGATTCAATTAAGCAATATCTGTATCTGCTGCTGCTTCAGCCCCCTCTTCCAAAGGCTACTGATCATATTCCAGCTTCCCGGAATAGTTCCCGAGACTAGTGTATATGTGGATGGGGAAAAAAAATCATAAAACTTAAATTCATTTGGAATGTGAAGTTTATTTCCAGAGGTTTTCTGTTTCAAAATGTAAGTAGTTATGGAAAATTTTAAACTTAGATGTCTGATGTTACATTCTGAGAAAAATCTTTTCCAGAAGGGTTGAGTTAACAGAACGTATGAGTACTTAATGCCACCTAAAGTTGGGTACCTCATTGCCTGGCTTTAGGCATTCAAGTTCGAACATTTTTCTGTCACCTTGTCTCAGAGTCACCTACTGAATAGTTCCTTAGAACTAGGTATGTGTTTGAAAGGGGTGCTCTGAGTTTTTTCTTTATCCCTTGCCACTTCCAGTTGCTCACAGTCTAAAATTCTGGCTGCAGAGAATAACTTCCCACTCTAACTTTCAAACTTTCTTGTGTATTTGAGATGCAGTTGGTGAGGGACTTAAAAATATCAAGGAAAATACATTTGTATACATGCAGAGTAAATTTTTCAGGTTGCTTATTCTTGGGAAATTACATGTGATGCTTCCATTACATAACAATAGGAGATTTATAGCTAATACACTCAGCCATTCCATGTGCAACTGAAATTGAAGCTATGTCTAGCTGTTATGGCAGAAGGATGCTATTAGAATGTAATTTGACCCCTTCTACCAGTCAGAACCTAACTGTAAGATGCCAGAAAATAGTATGTCAGCAACAAAGCCTATTATCAGTCTTGTTTTGCTTGAAGGATGGGACAGCTCCATTGTGGATAGCATCACAAATGGGTCACAGCGAGGTGGTGAGGGTAATGCTGCTCCGGGGAGCTGATCGAGATGCCACACGGAATGTGAGTAGCTCTTGGGAAAATGGAGGCAGAGAGCCATTGCAACTTATTCAAGGTTACACACAAAATCTTTGGTGTACCTGGGAGAAGGATCTTAAACCTTCAAGGATATACTGGGGTTGCAAGACCATCCACATGGAGGCCCTTTACCTCTGCACTGATCATATGTTCCCCCTGGACTCCCTTCTGTTTGTCAAGCAGTGCAGTTCAAGTGATGCCAGTGGCTGTCTTTTTCTTTATGTTTCTAGGGCTACCTTTTCAGGGGAATAGAAGTAGATGGAAAGGCCAAGTTCATACAAATTCCCAATATAGTTGAAGAGGGGGAGAGAAAACAGGATTCACATTGCCCCCAAATTTACCCATCCCTCCACCTTGTTCTCTCCAAATCCTCCCCAACCAAGGACTCCTGCAGACCTTCGTCCCAGGAATCCCTGGAATAGATGGCAATAGACCCAGTGCTGTAAATGGATCACAGCATGAACTGAGGACAAGTCAATCTTTCCCCCATTTTGAGCATATGAAAAGCTGTCAAAATAACTGAACTCTTTTTTCTCAATCAAAGGATGGTACAACTGCTTTACTTAAAGCTGCTAACAAAGGGTATAATGATGTTATAGAGGAGCTACTCAAATTCTCTCCTACACTTGGCCTCTTGAAGGTAAGTATGTGAAGTATGTAAATTAATAGTATATGGACTTGGGGAGGCAAAGACCAGACTCTCCACTGGAGTTGTCATTGACATCAGTACAGAAGCAGTGCCCTGATGTGATATTGATTTACATCATTTTCCATAGATTGCTATGGCTCACAAGTGAAAGATAATATAGGATTCAGGCTCTGGGAGAGTGAGAGAGAAAGAAATGAAGTCTATGCTTTATATTTTGGTATTGTTTATATATGAACAAAACATTAAAAAAAACCCCAAACAACCCAAGGTACTGAGCTTTAGGGAGAGGAGGTAATCTAGGCTGCAATTAGAATTCAGTTTTGTTTTCTGTCATCTTACTTCATTTTGAAAATAAATGGATTGATCTTTATATTGCACTTTTGGTGCTAAATCCTGCCCTCAGTTGCACTGATGTCACCAAGGGCAGAATTCAGCCTTCACCATAGCAAAACAGAATTCTAATTCCAGATTTGATCTTGATTCTCCTTGAGTGAATATAAAAGCTTTGAAGATTATATTGGATTGTATATAAGCTTCTTTTGTGTGCTCGTAAGTTCAATGCGCAGACATAACTAGTACAGTTTTTTAGCCTCCACTGTTGTGGGTGTAACTAACATGACTTGGATCTCTTAGTGCTTGATCAGCAAATATAACCTGTTACTCAAAGTGTGTTTATTTGGCACTATGTAGTGCTGTGTAGAATTGCTCGGGTTACTCAGATGAATTAGCTTGTTTAATGCCAGCCTGAACACTAGAAGCAGTATAGGCACATCCATGTGATGATCTAGGATATATTGAAGCTGAGGAGTATTGAGCATCCTTCTCAGCAGGGTAAACTAGCTCAGGTGTGGATCATTGTGCTGCTCCCAGTTTTTCCTCAGCTGGCTCATTTGTTGTGCTGTGGAAACATAATTCTTAGATAGATGGAGTGGCAGTCACTTAATTTTTAATTACAAGTGTGAAATTGCACCCACAGTTATTTGAACTTTCATTCTGTGAGGGGGGGGGGGAGGGAAGGCAGCAGAGAAGCATATGGCCCCAACTATCCAGCATGTCTATATTTTTCCAGAGCATTTATATTAACCACCAGGGAAAGGGAAAAAGGCATAGTCAGTTTGGCTTTACTTTATCTGTTGTGATGCCATTTTGCTCACTGATGGCTGAATCCTGCCCAGCTGAAGCTTATCTTTGGGTCAACTGCAGGTTCTTTCACGTACTTCTATTCTGCTAAAACTGTAATTTTAAAAAGACTACTAATTTCCTTGCTAGTGTGAGCCTGGCTTCTGTGTATATTAAGGCCCTAAAATGACATTTATAGTACTTCATAGATCCATTGTGCTGTAATAGTTATCAGCCCCCATGTTTTTGATAACCTAAGAGCTATTGTGTTATTTCTCTTCCTCATACATGGATCTGTTCTTTACTGCTGTTTTCTCCCCTACATACACTGTACAAATGTGTGGATATTTATTTGTATGTTCTAGAATGGGACTACTGCTCTCCATGCAGCAGTTCTGGGTGGCAGTGCTAGAGCAGTAGCATTGCTTTTGGAAGCAGGAGCAGATCCTAACGTTAGAAATAAGGTATGTTTTGATGCATTGTACAGAGCGTGTTAAAAGTCTCAGATGATAAAACTAAACATTGCAAATAAATGTAGTCATTACAAAGAAGATTTCAACAAGGTAGGGTGGTGGCAGTCCATGTTTTTTGCACGTTGTCCTTCCAGTGTGTCTCAACACCTGAGCTGAAGAAGCCAGTCTCCCTGGCCATTCAATCTTTGGTGTCTAAATACTAATTATAAGAATGCCACATAGGACCATTATCTATCAAATATGTAACAAAATTGGGCCTGAGGAACAGGAGTTTTGATAGGATTCAGAAGGCTTTGAAGCACAGAAATATTTGCCTCTGGGGTTTTGGAGGAGGCTCATCTGTAACTGAAATAATAGCTTAAAATTAAACTCATCCTGTCACTTTCAGACTTCACAAGCCAGGGCTCTTGAAAGGATTCTGCTTCCTGGGTGCCTGTTTATTAATATGTTGGTCAGAGCTAAGTAAATGATTCCCATACTTTATCATAAATCTTCTTATATCTTACATTAATTCCATTTTTTTCCATGTTTGCAACTGTTTGCAAATTAGTTTATTTCCTTGATTCCATTATGTATTGGCAGTTGTATACTGAAAAACTTCTGCAAAGGTATTTTCCTTTGTAGTTAGTCCATGAGCTGTTTATTGCAAATAATTGATATCAAGCTGGGTTGGTTATTGATGATTCAGTCATACTATTTTTTTTGTTCCGTGATTAAGTGAATGAAAGTTTCAGAATCAGAATGTGATGCAAATATTTTGTTTATCCAGTCATTCAGCAATGCTTTCTGAATATCCTCTAGTAATTGCTGCAAATAGGCTGTTTTTTATGAAAGTTCCCACCAATATGTATTTGTTGCTGTGCAGAAGAAATGCGATGCAAGCACAGATGCTGCAAACTTTAAGTTTTAATTGAGTGAATATTCACATAAAATCTTTTTAAAGTAATCGCCTGGTTTACAGTTCAGAAGGAATTTTATGATTCTGTCCATATCAAAATAAGATACAGATAGATTTATACTATAATATAGATCCATCTATACTATTTATATGCATTTCACTAGGTGGCAGCAGAGTTAACAACTCAAGACAGTAGCTTATGTTTTATTAGCCCTATGAGGGCATGGCAGAGTAAGGCTGAGTGCACTTTAGGGATATTCAGAATGAAACTGCAGTGTGTGTGAGGGAAGGGTCAGGTCTAAGGTTGAAGAAGGTCTGCAAGCTGAAACTCCTTTATGAGCAATTCGCAAGGACCACGGCTCTGTTCACACTACACACTAGCCAGTGGAACCTGGATTAGATAAGGGAGTAGTCAGTATCCAAAGGGCAGAAGTGTGTGTGTATTTGCATGTGTGTTTGATTGAATCACAATTACAATTACTTTTAATTCAGCCTACGGATTTATCTTAACTCATGATAGCTGGAACACAGCCTACATGTAAATACAAATGCTTCTTTATTGGCCTAAGCCTAACAGCCGTTTCTCTAGAACGCTAATGCTTTTAAACTCTGTTTTGGATACACTTCCCTCCCCACTTCTAACCATGGTGGTTCTTGTTTCAGGCAAATGAACTGCCAGCCGAACTAACAAAAAATGAACGCATCCTGCGGCTCCTCCGAACAAAAGAAAAGCAAAGGAAAAGCTAAGAGTTCTGTATCAAAAGTGGTTTGGCAGTGGTTTATCCACACTAGTACTAAAGCAAATCTGTTTTTGAGAATGGTTTATTGAAATTATCTTTAGCCTTTGTTATGGATTCACAGTGCTATAGGGCCCTAGTATTAAACCAAATAGGGCCTTTGTTGTGGACTTCAGTGAGAACAAGATTTGATCCCAGTCTTTTTTGCACTATAGCTCTGCCTCTACTTACAAATCCTTGCAGTCCAAGCACTTCTATGAGCCCCTACATGTCTGTAGCATACTTCATACCTTCATATAAAAGTGCTCCGGCTATTTTACATACATTCATAGCACTGTTATGATTGCACCCGCTGTGATCAAGTCCTGTGACTAACTGATTCTATGTGCTCCTGTTAAGTGTGAATCACTCAGTCCTTGTGTAGAGAAGCATATGTTTTCCAGCTGCACTGATTCAGTTGTCCCACAGTGCTTCAGCCCATCCTTCAGTAACTGCTCCAGCAGTTTAGAGCTCCAGCTCTGTCTGCCCTTCCCCACCACCTCAGATTTAAGAGGGAGCCAAAGGGTACTCATCTGTGCTGTGCTCTGTCCTGTGCTGTAGAGAGCCTGTGGATACAGAACAGACCACTGCAGTGTTATTTACAGGATCTTTGTATTGCTAAAGGGAAAACAATACAAAACTTATTGGAGTGAAAGATAGCAAATCTACCAGGGCATGTACACATCCACATTAGTAACTTCAAGTTGCGTGTTAAATGAATTTACGTTAACTGACCTGGGTTTGCCATGGCAATGAGAAAACTGCCTCAGCTGCTGCTTTCATCTGCCTGAGCCCTGCCAGTAGGCATTAGATCAGTGATTCTAAACTTTGTTAGACTCAAGATACCACTCAGAAAATGTCAGCTTGTAGCTTTCACTGGTTTCTTGACTATGACAAATAATAGAGTAATTTTTCCGTTGCAAACAACTCAAAGACCACAGTGGTTAAGAGTGTTTTTCAAACCATGGATTGCTCTTTGAAATCTCTGGATTTATTTTGTGAATCGTGTAGATGTTCGCACACCTAGTATTGCATGGCATCCTATGGCACCCTTAAAAAGATTTCAGGGTACCCCAGGGTGCTGCAGCACCATTTGAGAATTACTGCATTAGCTAAAGAATATGCAATGCCCAAAGCTTGTCTACCTCCCTACCAAGTCATCCTGTTCTTGTATTGACACACCATTGGCTCTCAAGGTGAGGTATAAGACAACTATCTGATGTGAAGAGGGATAAGAGAAACTAACTGAACCATAAGACATATCCCAGAGAGATGTCCTTCCACTTGCCAAGTGATTCACTACATTTTTAGAGTCGGGGCATGTTTCCACAGCTCTCTTGAATTTGGCAGCACCCCAGTTGGGAACCACTGTTGTGCTGCCTCAGTTTACCTAAGTGATGCTCAGCTGGGATGCTGCCATAGCTACCACCATGTTAAAGTGCCCAACATACCTTGTGCAAAGCTGAACCAAGAAGGGCTACAACACATGTGCATGCTCTGGGTATCATTAGGGTTGTCTACTAAGACTAATGCAGGCTGCACAACATCTCCTGGAAACAGGCACACAGGGCAGGTGGAGCTGTCCCATGTGCCTCTGTTTCCAGGAGAAGCACTGGGGGACTGGGTTGGGAAGGGCTGGAGCAGGAGTGGGTACTTCTGCCTGCTTTAGATTTATCAGATAACTTCAATGCGGACAGGAGCGCATGTGTGTGCCGCAGCCCTTCCCAGTCTGGCTGTGCATGAGGTGCGGGGGCACTGGACCTGGTTGTAGCACCGGTGCCTGTGCTGTGGCACCCCTGAAAGGGTCTTATGGGATTTTGGGTTGCCATGGCATCCTGGTCGAGATTCACTGCACTAGCCCCTTGCCTTGACTATTCTGCCCAGATCTCAGAAGAGATATTAGAGGAAAAGAAACTGTTACTTAAATAATGACTCAATAAAATGATCCAAGACATCACAAGTTATGAAAAACATAAGAGTTAGCTTGGGTTGCCTCTCAAGATAGACTCTGGGTTTCAATTTAATACCATAATCTGTCTAGCAGTAGTACCTGCATACAGTTCTTGGGGAATGCATCCTCTTTCTCTCATAGCATGGGAGATGGATTTCCTCAAATCCAAGGGCAGGACAGATCCAGTCACTGAACAAACCTACCTAAGTGTATTGTTACCAGGTGCAAATATACTAGATACTTAGTTGTGAAGCACAAAAGTATACATGCTATAAAAGTAAATTTGGTATGTTGTACATATCTGTGCCATTGTTTATTATACACCAGTGTAAGGGGGTGAAGAAGGCGCCGGGCTCGGGGGAGCCCCGAGCCAACGTGACCCGGCAAGGCTTGCGCGCCGCGGTTTATGGCGGGCGGCGGATCTGGAAACAGCAGGTGCTGGAGCCGACACCGGCGGGAGTGCTCTCCAGCAGATCCGAGCCGTTTGGAGGTGCAGTCGGACCTTCTGGGGTAAGCAGGGCTCCCCAGCAGGACTCAAAACCCAGGGAAGTGGGCCCAGCAAGGCCGAAGAGGGCTAAACGCTGCGGGGAGCAGCAGGGACCCTGTACAGGCTGGAGCCATAGCGAACGGCAACGGGGTGGACGCCGGGGATGAAGGAGTCGCCGGTACATTTTTTCTTTTATCTTCGGGTGATGTGGGGGCGAAGCAGCCCGTCGCGGAGTAAACAGGGGGTGATTTCCCCACCCTTCAGCAGACGAGGTAGCACTGGGGCCGGTGGTTGAGATTTGAAGCCGGCGGTATACCCTAGGTGCCCTCAGCCGTGATTTTCTTTCCGTTGACTTCACTGCTTTATTTTGGTGCTATCCTGAAGCATCATAAGCGGATGACCGATCCAGTCGGACAGTCCTACCCGGTGGATCAGGCGAGGGTGTAGGGGTGGAGGAGCCCTCAGAACCCAGGGACCCCAGAGAAGAGGAGAGTCTCATTTCCAGACTGTACGTGCCAAACCAACTGGACCGGTACAGATCAACATCCAAGTCGTGGCAGGTGAGGCAGATGCGTATGTTCATCCAAACCGGGGTGAGTCAATCTTTGTCTTCCCGGGAGCGGTCCCTAGTGGAGAGGTTGGGCCAGCGGCGGCCAAAGACGTACCTAGCCTCTCTCACAAGTGGTACATTGGCCGGGAATGCAGCGAAGGCTTCCTAGGCCGGCCCATAAGGCCCAGATGGAGCACCCATCAGGGATAGTTGGGGCCGAGCCCTGGCAACAAACCATGAGTTTGCTAGCTCAGATACTACTGCAGCAACAACAACAGCAGTCCCTAAGACAGATGAGTATTCAGGAACACTTATTGCAACAGCAGACACGGACGCCGAAGGGCCTATGGGACTTTAATGTGCCCAAGATGTCCAAGGAGGACGACATCGAAACCTTTTTGGAGGCATTTGAGAGGGCGGCCATAGCCACCGGGGTGGAAAGAGCAAGATGAGCCGGATACGTGGGGGTCCTATTGGTTGGACTGGCGCAAGTGGCATACCGGTCCTTGTCCCGTAGTGATGCCCAAGATTATGACAAAGTTAAAACCGAGATCTTACAAAGACTAGATATCACCCCGGACCAGCACCGACAAGCCTTTCGGGAAAAGAAGTCCAGAGAGAAAAGAAATCCCCGGGTCCTGTGGCAGGGCCTGGCTGATAAAATGAACAAGTGGCTCCGACCTGAGGTCACGTCAAAAGATGAAATCTGCAACCAGATATTGCTGGACCAGTTCCTGATCGACCTGGAGGACAACACGCAGTGATGGGTCAGGTGCCACGACCCTACGTCATCCCGCCAAGCCCTCCAGCTACCTGAACAATTTGACGTGGCGCAAGGGGAGTTACAACGTGACAAAGGTACGTGGGGATGGGACACCCTGATAAAGGGATATAAGGAGATCAGAGGGCGGCTGCAACTGGCCCACTCTGTGGAGTGAAAGGACACATAGCTCGGGTCTGCCCACAGAACACCAGAGGACGGACCGTGAAGGATCGCAGTAACTTTGAAGGTCCCCCAAGGGAAAAGGAGACTCTGGAAGGGGAACCCATGGAGTTTGGGGTGTGTGCCGGGGTGCCTCCCACAGTGCAACCGCTACTGGAAGTGCGAGCATGGTTCGGGGGCTGCCCCCTTATAGTAGACACAGGGTGTGCGCAATCTTTGGTGCACCCGTCCATGATAGAGTGGAAACAAGCACCCCAGTGCCCTGGAATACACCTGGTCTGCTTACATAAACGAAAGTTGTACTTCGAAAGGCGCCTGTTGGAAGTACGGGTGCAAGGGACATGTCGAAGGAAGGACATATTATACCCCATGATCTTGGGAAGAGACTGGCCCGAGATATTTGAGATCATTGTGAGATTCAACAATCCTGAGACCCCGCATGGGGGGCTGATGGGGACGGAGCCCGAGCCAACGGATGATGAGGAGTTAGAGAATCTCACAAGTAGCAACCAATTTCAGGAAGCCCAAGAGGCTGATGCCAAGCTTCAGCCATTCAGAGGGGAAGATACTGCTCAACGGGACCAGCAGGTAAGCCCCCCCAAAGGCCAGACCGTGGGCCCCTGGGTTGAAATAAGGCAGGGACTGATGTACCGGATTAAACAGGGCAGGAATATCGGGGAGGAGATATCTCAGCTGTTAATACCTTGCCTCTATAGGGAGCCTTTGTTACGACTGGTGCATGGGAACCCCCTTGGGGGGCATTTAGGAAAGCATAAAACTGAGGCCCGCCTGGCCCGATGGTGCTTCTGGCCACACATGTACGAGGATGTCGAGAACTTTTGTAAAATATGTGAACTATGTCAAAGGGTGAGCCCTAATAAGCCCCCGAGGGTGCCCCTACACCCAGTGCCAGTGGTCAGGGAACCATTTTCTTGGATAGCCCTGGATGTTATGGGCCCACTACCTCGTAGTACCTCAGGGCACCAGTTTGTGCTGGTTCTCATTGACTATGCCACCCGCTTCCCGGAGGCTATACCTCTAAGAACGGTTATGGGATCCAGGGTAGCAGAAGAGCTCATGAAGTGGGTGGCCAGATTCGGGATTCCCCAGGAGATAATGACGGACCAAGGGACGAACTTCATGTCCAAGGTCCTAGCGGCCTTATGCAAGGTATTGCAGATACGCCACCTTAGGACAACAGTATATCACCCCCAATCCAATGGGTTAGTCGAGCGCTTTAATGGCACCCTAAAGGGGATGCTGCGCCGATGCATGCAGGTCGACCCCTGGAAATAGGATCTCCTGGTACCATCCCTGCTTTTTGCCATAAGAGATGCTCCTCAGGCGTTGATGGGCTACTCACCATTTGAGTTGGTCTTTGGACACCAACCGCGTGGCCTGTTAGACGTGGTGCGGGAGGGGTGGGAGACAGCCTTGAGCTCAGGTAGGGGGGCGACAGAGCATGTCCAGAGCTTACAGGAACGTCTCCGAATAGCTAGAGAGATGGCCCAGAACAACTTAGAGAGGGCCCAGCAGCAGCAAAAAGAAAGATATGATGTGAATACAAAGGAACGAGAATTGCGAGCAGGACAGAAGGTACTGGTGCTGTTACCCAGCTCCAGCAGCAAATTCTTAACCTGGTGGCAGGGGCTGTTTACTGTAGTTAGGAAGGTAGGCCCTGTTGACTATGAGGTCCTACGGGAAGGTGTAAAGAAAGAAAAACAGATATATCAACTTACTCAAGGAGTGGCAGGATCCTCAAGGCCTCCTACTCTCCCCGGACTCTGAGTCCGAGGAACCCGGAATGCCAGTAAGAAATCAGCCTCAGGACCCCTTTGACGATCCCCAAGTCCCGGTGGGGAAGCAGTTGAGGACCCAGCAGTGGCAGCAGCTGCAGGCCCTGATACAGGAATTTAGGGATGTCTTCACGGACAGGCCAGGGAAAGTGAAGGGGGTAGAGCATAAGATCATAATGAAGGGAGATCAAGTAGCGAGAGAAAAGTGACGTAGGTTCCCCTACCACCGGTACCAACCCATCAAGGATGAGCTAAAAAAAATGCTAGCGCAAGGGATTATCACGCCGTCATGCAGCCGCTGGCGCAGTCCCTTGGTGGCGGTAACAAAGCCCGACAGAAGCTGAAGGTTGTGTGTGGATTTCAGAAAACTGAACGCGTTAACCCAATTTGACGCCTTTCCTATGCCGCAAGTAAACGAATTAGTCGAACGCATAGGACAAGCTAAGTTCATCTCCATGTTGCACTTATCAAAAGGGTACTGGCAGATTCCATTAAGAAAGGAAGACCAACCAAAAACGGCCTTTGGTGCACCGTGGGGCCTGTTCGAGTTAAAGAGGATGCCCTTCGGGCTAAATGGGGCCGCAGCCACATTCCAACGGTTAATTGATTGGGTACTTGCACCCCATCAAGAATATGCCTCGGCATATATAGACGATATTGTCGTGTACACTGAGACTTGGGAACAACATATGAGAGCATTGAGAGCTGTCCTACTTGAGTTAAGACAAACGGGACTGACTGCCAACCCAAAGAAGTGCGCTTTAGGTAAGCAGGAAACCAAATATTTGGGTTTCTTGGTGGGGCAAGGGCGCGTGAAACCCTTGTGGGATAAGGTGGAAGCCATTAAGACTACGAGGCGCCCTTGACCAAAAAACAAATGCGGGCGTTTCTGGGGCTGGCAGGCTACTATCGCCGGTTCATACCTCAGTTTGCAGAAATCACCAACCCCTTAGTTGAAATGACGAAGGGGCGAAAAGCCTACAAAATAGAGTGGAACGCAGAACGGCGAAAGCTCTTCAAGGAGCTAAAGCGAGCGCTGTGCCAAGAGGCCGTGCTTCATACTCCTAATTTTGATGTGCCATTTACCCTACAGACAGACGCCTCAGCATATGCCCTAGGGGCAGTCCTGACCCAGGAGGTGGATGAAGTAGAGCGGCCCATCGCCTTTGCTAGCCGGAAATTGAATGACCACGAGAAAAGGTACTCCACGATCAAGAGAGAGTGCCTAGCGATCAGGTGGGGAATTGACTATTTTAGATATTATCTGTTAGGATGTGAGTTCAGGTTACCGATGGATCATGCGCCTTTAAGGTGGGTAAACTCAGCCAAAACCGACAATGCACGAATAGCTCTCCAGCCATTTCAATTTCGGGTCGGCTACAAACCCGGGAAAGTCAATACTGTAGCCGACCTCTTGTCAAGATACGGAGGGGTGCATCCCAGTCCTGCCCCAGGGAGTCAGACAGCTGAACAGGGAGAAAACCAGAGGCAGGAAGAAGACAATCGAGCCCTAGAAGTGCCTAGTGGCATCTTAAGGAGCGGGATATGTAAGGGAGCGAAGAAGGCGCCGGGCTTGGGGGAGCCCCGAGCTGACGCGACCCGGTGCAGCTCACGCACCGCGGCTTATGGCGGGCGGCGGATCCGGAAGCAGCAGGTGCCGGAGCCAACGCTGGTGGGAGCGCTCTCCGGCGGATCCGAGACTTTTGGAGGTGGGTCGGACCTTCTGGGGTAAGCAGGGCTCCCCAGCGGGGCTCAAAACCCAGGGAAGCAGGCCCAGCAAGGCCGAAGAGGGCTAAACGCTGCGGGGAGCAGCAGGGACCCTGTACAGGCTGGAGCCGTAGCAAACGGCAACGGGGTGGATGCCGGGGACGAAGGAGTCGCCGGTACATTTTTTCTTTTATCTTCGGGTGATGCGGGCGAAGCAGCCCGTCATGGAGTAAACAGGGGGTGATTTCCCCACCCTTCGGCAGATGAGGTAGCACTGGGGCTGGCAGTTGAGATTTGAAGCCGGCGGTATACCCTAGGTGCCCTCAGCCATGATTTTCTTTCCGTTGACTTCACTGTGCTTTATTTTGGTGCTATCCTGAAGCATCATAAGCGGATGACCGATCCAGTCGGACGGTCCTACCCGGTGGATCAGGCAAGGGTGTAGGGGTGGAGGAGCCCTCAGAACCCTGGGACCCTAGAGAAGAGGAGAGTCTCATTTCCAGACTGTACGTGCCAAACCAACTGGACCGGTACAGATCAACATCCAAGTCGTGGCAGGCGAGGCAGACGCGTACATTCGTCCAAACCGGGGTGAGTCACTCTTTGTCTTCCCGGGAGCAGTCCCTAGTGGAGAGGTTGGGCCGGCGGCGGCCAAAGACGTACCTAGCCTCTCTCACAACCAGCAACTGTGCAGTGCACCTGCACCTGGGACCTGTGTCTGGAATTATCAGAGAAGCATCACAGAAACTTAGCTGTAACCTCAGTGTCATGGACTTACAATGAACCATCATGAAGCATGGTAATTATCCATGTCCCCATACCATGATACATTGATAAAGAATAAATTATTGCAGTATAGGCACGCCTTCAGTCTTGTTAGTTGTAACTATTTTAGAGGATACCCTTCAGTAAGGTTCAAATGTAACATTAAGTCAGTAGGTGGACAAAAACCACACTACCCATCTTGGAACCATAGTGAGTCATTTAAAAGTGTTAAATATGGAAAAGTCCTTGAAAAGAGATGTAGTTCTACCATGTTAACAAGCTGCAAATATGAAATTCATCTGAGTCATTGCACTGCTAGTCCAATGAGTGAAAAATCACTTTATTATTTCTCAAGTGAGCCCAGTTCACTTTAGTACTGTTTTCCTTCAACATTTAGGGCCAAAATTATTCCTAAAACCAGACACCTAGTAATCAGCTGGAATTACTCTTTCTCTTGTGGATTGGCAAATCAGGGCGGTGGGAATGAAAGGCATGCTGAATAGGAAAAAATAATGATTGCGCCATTGTTTGCAAGCTGCTGTTGATATTTACAATATTAGAAGGCAAAAGTGTATGCTTTCCAGTTACATTGTGAGAAGATGCCAGAGAAATCCGCTTGCTTAAGTAAGCAATATTCTGCATTCCCTGAATTATTATTTTTGCCTAATTTCACCTTGTAGACAAGCTACTGTGGCATTCAAAATTGTGCATAGATATTTAACAATTTGCAGTATCCATCACAGAGTCCCATCCTGTAAGAAGCTCAGAAGAACCCTTAAATCACATAGTTGTCTGTGGGAGTTCAAAGTGCCCAGTACCTCACAGGATTGAGCTCTAATTTATTAAATAAAAAGTGAGGCTTGGGTTCACTGATAGCTCAGATTGGTTATATGTGATTGTCTTCTGAATTTGTTTTGGAGGAAGCTACAAGGATCCATGCAGTGCTGACCCCCATTGACTGATTACTTTCATAGATTTCATAGACATTAGGGCTGGAAGGGACCTTGGAAGATCATCGAGTCCAGCCCTCTGCCCAAAGGGCAGGAAGTCAGCTGGGGTCATAGGATTCAGAGGAGGCTTTCCATAGAGCAACTTCAGAGCAGCAACTGCAGGAGGCAAGGAGAGGCAACTAAGGTCCTGCAAAGAAAAACCCTCCACTAATTGGGAGGCAGAAGGATAATCCTTAAACTCACTCAATAGCCAGCCAGGGTAGGTGAGTAAAACACAGTTTCACCACGGAGTCATGCAGTAATGGACAAGCAATCCCTTATAAGGAGAGAGATTCATTTTTCCTGAATCTAGAAGGGTAGAGCCATTGACAGTTCTCATTTCTCATACCCACCCAATGGCAGATCAAAGTAGATGGGATAGAGGTGGGAACAATGGCTCTAGTTGTAGCTGGAGCAAGAGAGTTGAGCTATCAGAGTTTAGGTAGCCAGTTTCTGCAAAGCTGCTTTGAAGACTAGCATATTTTCTTCAATCCTACCCAAAAAAGCAGATAATCAGGGAGTAAGTTCCTGGCCTATGGCTGCTTTTGAGGGACATGAGTTTGTACTCCTAGTGTTGTAGAACTTTTCAGTGCCTTGATGTCATTCCCAATTGCCTCCACCACTGGCTGGCTGGCTGTTGGAGGAGGAGGTCTATTGCTACAGGGACTGAACGATGTTTGGGGCACATGCTGCCACGAGGAGGCGGTAAGGTCTCTCTCAAGGAGCATGGTGATGGGGCATGTTATCCCCCAAAGGAGAGGGAGCTATTATTGTAAAAGAAAAGTTCCATAGTCCAGCCAGGCTTGGAATGAAAAACAGGAAAGGCAGTTACCATCCCCTCTGAGTATTTATTTGACCTCCTTTGCCTTTGAAGCACTCTGTTTCAGACTCTGATGCTCAACAGCATAACAAAAGCATGCATGTTTTGTGTGCAGCTGGGCTTGAAAACTGTAATCTCATTCCTCACTATGCAATGAAACATCCCTTCTCACAAAGAAACCTTTATAATTCTGTGCACTTATCAGGCTACATTCATCTTCAAAGTGATGCAGAGATTCTAACTACTCTCAGCTTTTTAATTTTTTAAAATTATTATTAATATTCTAAAGGAAAGACTTGCTTTCTCTTCATTGCTGAAGTGGTTTGATATTTATATTGACAACAAATTTAAGCTCAACTATTGTACTTCTCATCTAAAGATCTCAAAGCACCTTAGAGACATTATTAGCTTCATAAGCTTAAAAATGCACCTCTGAGGCAGGTAAGACTATAATATACAAGTCATTTTACACACCAGTGAACAGCAGCAGTTGAATGATACACATTACCACTACAAGTGTTTAGGTTAGAAATTGAGGAATACTGAATCCAGGTGAAACAGGGAAGATAGATGAGAGTGAAATCAAGGAAATAAGAATTTGGCCAAGACATATGGACCAATACCTTCCTCTCATAAAAAGTGTCATAGACTCTCTAATAACTAAAAATGCTTGGGATCTTGGTTTTGCATTTCACCCACAAGATAGCATCTCTAGCAGCACTATGTTGGGTTCTGTGCAAATAAGATCCATAAAACCCTATATGGCACCTCCTATGCAGACTTTGTACCCTCCTGACATCTCTTTAGTTGCTAGTACTCAAAGTCTGCTAGTTTCTGTACAAGTCAGGGAGGAGGTCAGAAACATGACTAGATCAAGAAGGAAAATTGTTAGGCTCCCCTTTGCAAGCATTAATGTCAGTCTAGATTTCAGAAGGAAGATATGGTGAGTATAGAGGAAGGGCTCCAGGGCCTGGGAGAACTGGCATTTCATCACTGATGCTGCTACTGGTGCTGTTGTCAGAGCCCTTGAGTGTGTGGAGCTTTCTGATTATATAGGACTGCCACTAATATGCACTTTAACAATATGCAGGGGCATATATTTATTAATACCCCAGAGTGTACTGTTATACCCACTGAGGCATATCAACATCCTTTCTTCATTGTTCCACTTCCTTCATGGAGGTAGTTTGTTCAAGTCTCAGTCCATCCCAGCCCTATTTAACATAGGAGATCAAGCAGAATCAGGAGAGGAGATCATACAGCTGTAGGCCATATTGAATGCACTTTATTAACTACTGGTTTTATTAACTACAGCATGCATTTGCCTTAGACATTGGGCTTAATTACAAAAATAATTCAATTTTTTTTGTTCATCCACTAGAAAAAAATTGGGCACTTAAGTTTTCATCAAATTGTCCTTTTAATGTCATATTTAATTTCCCAGACTCAGAATTTTTTTAATAAAACACAGCTATACTGGTTGCACACAACACAGCCTACCACCAGTAACTGGCACTCAAAACAACATGCTGCTTATTATTAATGACTAAGACATGAAGAATCTCTGTGGAATCCCCTTAACGTTAATATTCAATTTATTCAATGTTCTTGTTGCAAAGACCTAATTTTTGTGTGGTGTACACAAAACTCACTCAGAATAAAAGGCCTTAAACACCCAAGCATGAGGCTTATTTTATTTTTAGCACACAGCATTAATTTATGCATTTAAATTCTTCCAGGTGGATAAACAAGCCCAACTCAGCCCAATTCCACATGTGCATAGTGCACATTTATTTTGGCAGGGTTGCTCAGAGAGTAAAATTGGTCCATAAGCATTATGTATAACATGAGCACAGACAAAAAATAAAACTGCTTTAAACATGTATGTCTGGAACCTTTGTTTACTTGCACTGTTGGTCAAGTACCCTGCTACATACTTGTGGATTATACTGTATGTAAACATAAAACAAGCTAACAGCCCAACCAAAGATTGCACATGGCACTGTGCACACACATTGGGCTAAATGGAATTATACCATCTGACATCAGCTCTGCATTTTGTCCCCAGGTATTTCTTATTATTTCCATACTTTTCTGAATTCTGTAGTTCTCTTATGTCTGCAGTGTTGTTCATAAGAAAAATCCTATGTAGATTTATATTGTTCCATGAAGCAGTAGGATTCTACATTGGAAACACTGATTTGTTAAACCACGCTTTTCCATCCCATCATTCAAATTAAAGTGAATACTCTACATTTCTTCCTGTTAGTGTTTTATTATGTGGGAGCTTTTTACCCTCTTTCTGTGTTTTTTTTTCTCATTTTCAGGTATACAGGCAGTGGAAGGTTGGAATATAAACGAGCTTCAGCTATTTTGAAATAGTGCAGTTGATTTTCTAGCTTGGTTTTGTTTTAACATCAGTTTGTTACAGCTATAGTCCTTTTCAAGCACCCCACAAAACAAATAAGGATAGTGTTCTTGCCTTCAGGAGCATACAGACTTAATTCAACACAGCATTAAGCCCTGATCCAAATACCATTGAAAGACTTACACTGAACTCGGTGTGTATTGGATCGGGTCCCAAATAAGAATTATAAACAGCCAAATTAGGAACGAAGAAGGGAAAGACAGAGGACAGGGTGACTAATAAGACCACACTGTTACTTAGTAAGTCATATACATCTAGGGTTCTGTTACATTTTAAAAAAAATCAAATAAACCTTTACACCGATCCATCATTTCAGCTCAAAGAAATGTCTACGTCCTACTGATATAAGCTGTTCTCAGTGGATTTTGACCTCTCTGAAAGACTGGGAGAGTCTAAATTTCAGGCTACCCTTTTGCTCTCCTGGGTAATGCCCCAGGTTTTTGGCCTTGTTTTAGAAGTTTTTATTGCACTGCACTGCACTTTCTAGAGACTGGTTGCCTCATTGTTAAATATTTCTACATCCATAGAGCAGTAAAGATGATTATAGAAGATCAAGCTATTTAATTTATCCAAAGAAAGTTACAAAGAGTCTTGATCACAGTCTGTAAGTACCAATACAAGGAGAACATTTCTGCTCTTTTATTTGGCGCACAAAAGCTAATAAAATCCATGGGTTGGAAATAGTACATTCAGATTAGAAGCTACATGCAAATATTTAGCAGGTTAGTCAATCACCAGAACACTTTAACTAGGAATGAAGTAGATCCTTTACCATATGAAATACTTAAATTAAGATGGACTTCAAAAACATATATTCTATCTCAACCTGATATTTTATACCCGATGCAGGGATTACTGGATAAAATGATACAGTTTGTATAATGTACACATCAGACTAGATGACAACAGTTCCTTCAGGTCTGAAGAATTTATAGCAGTTACTGATCTGCTTACCCAAAAACTAAAGTGTTCTCTCCTGACTGGTATAAAAACCCTGGGCCCAGCCATAGTGAACAGTGCTAGCCAGCACCACTAGGGCAGGAAGAAGGGGAATGCACTTCTTTATCAAACCCCATCTTTTTTCTTCATGCTTCCATGGACTGTGTGGATTGCATGTAAATTATGAGCCATACAAAGGTATAGCACCTTGACTTTTCTGAACATACCATTGCTGAAGAGAAGTGCATGACAGTGCTGTAGGCTGATGTTCTTGTTTCACAGAAGAAGCACAATGGCAGGGGTATCAAATGGATCTGGCCTGCCAAGCTGCTCCACCAAGTCTGCAGGACGACTCCTTGGCTATGGAAACTGGTAGCTTGGCTAAGTTGGGAGCATAGCCAGCCATGGAATTTGGGGCCCCTCAACCCCAATGGCCATGGCTCTGAGCAGCAGGAAGGCAAGCAAGGGCTGTGCTGATACAGCCCCACTTGTCCCTCAGCTGCTTGCTCTACAGCCTCTGTCCCTGGATCTGCCTCCAGCCCATGCCTTAGGCAGTACCTACTGCCACAACTCTGTGCCATACTATAGCTGCCCCGTGCTTCAGGCTGAATCTGGCCTGGGGTATGGGTGAATTTGGCACCACTGTACAATAGATAAAGCAGTAGCAGAATATCTCCTCAGCCAAACTCTGTGATCCTTTTTTTGCATTTTTCCATGCTTTCCTTTGGAGGGTCTCCAAGGTTTTTGTAGATACTAGACTCTACAACACCATCATACAGAATGCCTCATTATACAGATGGAGAAATTTCCACAGAGGGGTTGTGACTTGCCTTAATTATACAGTAGGTCTGTGGGAAAACTGGAATAGAGGTCTTCTGACTCAGTCTCATGCTTTTACTGCTATGCAGTGACTCCACCCATGATAGAATATATTTCAACAAGTTCCAGTGACCTCAATGACAGGTGCAGAAAAGGCATGATTAAGAAAAGTCACAGGGCCTGGAAACGTGAGTTAAGTATAAATAAGAGCAGAACAGGTAAATGAAGCAGCCACAGAAATTTTCAGAGGCCACTCTGGTGATCAAAGACAGGATAGCCTTAGATTCACCAGCACTGGACCAAAAATATGATTCAGGTGCTGGCTAGCAGCAACAGGTAAAAGCTGTTTAAACCCTTTCTGTATGGCTTGTTGCTCCCAGTTAGTGGCTTTGAAGCTAGCAAAACCTGACTGAAGTAGGTACATTGAGGCAAGCATAAAGAAAGGTAAAACCATCCCACATAGTATCATAGTGCTTAGGGTCGGAAGGGACCTAAACAGATCATCAGGTCCGACCCCCTGCCCCAGGCGGGAACAGGTGCCGGGGTCATATCACCCCAGGGATTTAAGGGAACCTGTTTCAGCTCAACTATCCTTAAGCCAGCTCCCACGTACTATTTTCGCTATGCTGATGCTGACATTTTAGGAGCACAGTTAGCTACCAGTTATCCTTATTTAACAGCCTACTTCTCCGAGAAGTTTCTGTGCCCCTTTATGTGCTCAAACAGCTCCGGGGTCAGAACTGATAAAACACAATCCACTTGCACAATGGCAAGCAAGACACCATCCTCCCTTTGAAGATCTGGGACTCTAGGACACCAGCAGCTACAGGATGCAGTTTTGCTTTTAAGTGGATTTTTTCCCTGGATTTGCAGTGTGTGACCCAGGAATCCATCATCACAAGGCTGTTTTTGTATCTTGCTTTTCACACAAGCAGCACATGGATTGAAAATAAAACAGAAAGGAAACTGTGATGAATGCTCTCAACTTGGCTCCTTCCCTGCTCCAAATGTCGTTATGCTGACAGGAAAGCCAGCTCAGTTTTAACCATTACTTTCACAGCAATCCTAGACTTCCACAAGATCCTTCCTCTCCCTATATGATAATTGTTTTCCAACTATTTAAGTTGGTCTAATAAAAGATCAGATTCACCCAAAGAACCTCATCTGCCTATGTCCTTAGACCAACATGGCTACAACTTACACCCCTACATGATGCATGCGCTTCCCTAAGAGGAACCCTATCCTCAGAGCTCCAGCTCTCCTTCAACACCGCACATTTTAAGCTTTTTCATACAAGGGAAGAAAAGACCATTAGGTCAGTTCGTCTGATTGTTAGCATGACACAGGCCAAAGAGACGCAACCCACCACCACTCTATTGAGCTTGAAAGCTTGTTGGGGTACACAGCCTTCCCCAGCATATAACTACTGACTTCTCACACAACAGCCAAGAAGCTGAGGCTTCAAATGCAAAGTTTGTAGAAAAAAAATAAAATTAAAGATACAAAACCAAGAAGAAATTCTGTCTTTAAAAAAAAATCAACAGAAATAATTCTGTGAATTAAGAAACACAATCCACATGTTGCCACATGAAGCTTGTAATAATGAAGCCAACTCTGAAGGAACAGGAAACCAATTGAAGTCGTATGTGTGCTGGTTTTGCACTGCAAGAAAACCAAACAGCACAGATTTTTTGTCTTGGAAAAAAATGCTTATTGCTTTAGTCATCTGAAGTGTTTATTAACATTCATGTCATGGAATTGTGGATTTTGAAAAAGATGATGTTCCTTGGAGCCTAAAACCTGCTCACAGTTTGGTGCTAGGTTTTTTCCTCCTCTACTTCTTTTCTTTCTACTGCTTAAAATTAATTAGTAGGCTTTTCTTCCTAGCTGGTTCTCTGCACTCACTCCTAATAAAGCTATCCCAAAGAAGCTGGAGTTTCAGGAAGGTTATTACAAAGCAGCTAATGGAAGAAACATACTGATCTGTACACAGCCAGATAGCAAGCTTTGGTTTTCTTCACTACTGATGATAGGCTGGTTTATCCCCAAAATATCCTAGGACTGGTTTGGATTCTCTGTAATAGAATGGTGGGGGAGAGGGGGATTAAACCTGCTAACCCACTTGTTATGTCTTGTCTTAAACTATATGGTAAGATTTCCAGAAATGGAACATGCCAATGTATTTTGTACAAACCCTTGCACAATATGTCCCCAGTCTTATTGGGCCTGTGGGTGCTGTTGCAATACAAATTACAAATGATATTAATAAATTACTGGAAAAATAACAGTTGCTCTAACATGTTTTACTATGCAGATCCATGTCAAGTGAACATGCACTGAGTTTTCCAGTGTGTATGCAAATCTTCTGATTTATTCCAGTTTTAAGACTGTAATGAATTATTTTCACTAAATGTATTTGTGGTTCTATTAAAAAAAACCAACCTATCTGGTCAGTTGAGTTTCCAGACTGGCTGACCAAGCGTAGGGTGGGGAAGGAGGTGCACTGCCTAAAGGCAGCATCAGGGGTTGCCTACCCACACAGGTAAGCTACTACAAAATAAATGAGGGTGTGCATTTAGATTACAGTAACTATTCCATGCTAAATCTTACTGCACAGTAAGGGTGCTATTTTGAGATTGACCTGATACGAGTGAAAAATAATATTCAGATCAACAAAACTCTACATCCAAGAGGACCCTGTATACATTCCCCATGCTGGCAGCCACTTGGGGCTCTTCTGTATGTTCAGAATTAGTGGAAACGATATTAAAGGAGAGGAAAATGTTTTAATTTCCATTCTGGCTGTGACATAGGACTTCAGAACTCTCTAGCTCACACTGGTTCAGATTTGGAATATGGAAATCACTATTAATGTATATAGGACTTATTTTAGCTTGCCTTTGTACAAAGGTCGGTCAGCTTGTTGTGGGATTATGCTGGAATAACACCTCTTAATTTAGTAATATGTGTAATGGCAAATAGACTTTTAAAATATGGGCATCAATCAGAGGATATTAGCAAATATGATATTATCCTTTTTCAACCTTTTCTGTATGGCTTGTTGCTTCCAGTTAGCAACTTTGAAGCTAACAGAACTTGACTGAAGTATTAGGTACATTGAGGCAAGCGTAATGAAAGGTAAAACCGCGCCACCTGAGTCCAGACTGTTATTACAGAGCAGCTAATGGAAGGAACATACTACTGACATGTACACAGCCAAATAGCAAACATCATTTTACACATTACACTAGATTACCTCTCAATTTGGCAATATGAATAATGGCAAATAGACTTAAAAATGTAGGCATCAATCAGAGGACATTAGCAAATATAATATTATCCATCTCAGATTAAATATGGGCTACTCAAAAAAGTATATTACAGATCTGATTTAAACTGAAAAATATCAGTGCAAGATGAGAACAATCTGCAGGGCTAACTGTTCTTGATTACAGTGCTATAAACCTTGAAAAAGTTCCATTAGTTTCCCTCTCTTCTCTGATTTCTTAATAATTTGTCCTCCTATGATTTGTTAGACAAGACCATGCCTTCTCTATCCAGCTGAAGACACAGACATTTGTAACACCAAAACAGAACTTTTTGTAAGATTGGCAAATACCTATGAAAATTATGCCAATTTAAAATCCTTTCTCATTTAGGATTTGCATAACCCTCTTGTATTTCAATCCACAGGTTTCTAGGACCACCCAGTGTAGAACTGAGTCATGTTTTGTTAGATAAAAAAAATGTATGAAGTCAAAAGTTAAAACGTAAGAATTATAATCTGAACCATTTGCTATTTATATTGAGTAAACCTGGTATCTTATATTAGACCAACTCAGATAGTTGGAAAAACTCTTCTTTGCAAGCTTTTGGGTATAAATACCCTTCGTCAGGCTGAGGAAGCACCTGCAGTTGGTGTGTGCTCTTTGTGGATGGAATGCTGCTTCCTCAGCCTGAGGAAGGGTATTTATACCCAAAAGCTTGCAAAGAAGAATTTTTCCAGCTATCTGAGTTGGTCTAATAAGAGATATCAGGTTTACCCAAAGAACCTTGTTTGCCTGTGTCCTTAGACCGACACAGACCGCTGCAACTTATACCCCTGCTATTTATATTAGCACACACGAAGCAATTAACATTTTTGCCAACAGATGGCGATAGTTTGTCATATTAACAAACATCTGGACTATTTTGTGGTTTGGTTTTTTTTGATGTATCATGTAGATTAAATATTCACACACAACACCAGGTTGCCATGGGAACCAGGAGCTTGTGTGAGAATGTCACACCATCTCATAATTAAGGTGGTTTCCTTTGAGACAGATAACAAACACTAACAGACTGGAAACTCTTAATCTCAGATGATTACAACACTGATCATGCTACTTGACGTCAGCAGTTTGTGAATATTTTACACCTATGTAAGCAATGTCTTTGGAGCAAACTATTCTGTGGTATAAACCCACTAAAATTGAGAGCGTTACACAAATTTCATGGTAGCAAATAATTTCAGCTATTTTGGGAAGATATGACATCAACATAGTGTAATTAACATAATAATATAATGAATGTATTAATAATGATAGTTGTAATAAGATAGACTAATAAACTTAATCATATGACCCAGTTTGCACGGGATTGTGGAAATATATTTCTAAAAATATACTGATATTCTATTCAAGCTCATTTTAAATTATTTAGAAGCTTGTCAGCGGTATGCAGTCACCAAATACCATAATTTATTTAGTTTCTTTACCCCAAAGGATCCCAAGTTACTATATAAATGTTGCAAACTCACAAGTGAAATACAGCTATTTCTGGGCAGAGGTGGGCCTAATGCAGTCGTGGCTTACAGAACCTGAGTCAGGGCACACCAGATTCAGCCAAAATAAAATGAACTCTTTAAGTTTTAGGCAAGGTGGTTCCTAGTGAGTAGGCTGAATAGTTAATGCTTCCCAACTGGCAGCGCAGCGTGGGCCATTTCTGGATTAGGCTATTTAGTTTATAGCCTTATTCAAGATGAGAACCCTTCAGCAATAAGACCATGAAAGACTTGTAGAACAAGTTGTGTACATCCAGAAAGTTATGTTTTGGATTAGAAACATGTCATGGATTTATTTTCGGCCACCTTTTGATTTATTTTTTATTCCTGGGCTGGATAATCTAAGTCATTTACCTGGGTCCATATGCCAACTAGTTTGTCAGCACATTGCTCACAGTCTTAAGATGGTCTTTAATTGGCTAGATTCCTATTTGATGTTGATGCCACTGTTTAAGTTGTCCATCAGCTGGCACTAGTGCCCTGCAAATATATTTTAAATACATTCTCTTACAAAACACTGCATGAAATATTTGTAAAACCCATTTTTACTTAGAAAACAGAATTTACTTAAAACAATATGGGTCACTGAAATTCTGAGGAATTTTTGGCCTATTTTAGTAGCTAAATTTGTTGCTCATTGCACACTTCTCTTTCCTTATTTCTCTTTTCCTTTTTTTTTGTATTGCTTATTGTGACACAGTTCAGTTTTACATGTATAGTCGATATATGTGTTTCTGATTTTTGTATTGTATTTCAAAAAAGCATTTTTTTATAAAGAAAACGAACATTTCCTTGAGGTGATGGGGTGGCAGGAGTGCAGGGGCTGTAATCATGTCTTTAGGGTACAGTCAGGGGTAGATCCAGAGGGGTACAGTTGCATCCCTCTTTGATTCCTGCTCTACTCGAAAGCTTAAAACCAACTGCCTGGCAGTGGCAACAGCATTTCTATTCAGGCAATAGTGAGGGGATTAATTGTCTTCCTGGTTCATTATAATCTACCTGATTCCTTCTAAACTCTTCATTCTACAATGGTCCCTCTCTCCTTTTTAATGGGCTTCCACTAATCAAGCTATCCTTTTTTCTGTAATTCCGTTGTCTGTTAGCTGCTCCTGGAAATGTAGCTCCTATTTCACAGCCATGCAGACTCTTTTTAACTCTAGCTAGAAATGTTTACTCAGGTATGGAAATAACATCCAGTGAAGTAGTGGATGCATCATCAAGGTCTGATGAAGGTCTGAATCTGAAAAAGAGCTGCCCATTTAATTCTAATGACTAATGAAAGAACTTCTATTGATGATTTTGCCTAGCTTGCTGGGCTTTTATATATAATATTTGATCTAGCAAATGAGAGCCCATACCAATAAGGTTTTTTTCCTTTTGCTTCCATCCTCAACAGAGTGAGTAGCCCCAGGCCCCCCACATATTAGTAAGTTTCTAGTTTCTTTTGACTGGAGAAAAATGGATGTTGTGTTCTGCATGATGATGTGCTTGGGTGTTGTGTTCTACCTATTAATGTTCTTGGGCATTGCGTCCTATGGGATGATGTCCTTGGACGTTGTGTTCCACGCAATGAGGTGCTGGGGTGTTGTGTTCCACATATTGATAACCCTGGGTGTCACACTCCACGCGATGATGCGCTGGGGTGCCGTGTTCCACGCGATGCCCTGCTGTTGCGATTTAAGTGATGAAGCCCTTGATTGTTGGGCTCTGCATTACGCTGTGCATAGGTGCTGCCTTCTACCTGTGGATGTGCTGGGTTGCTTGCTGTGTGACCAGGTACCGTCGCACCCGCACCCCACTATCTTGCCAAAATCCTAGATCTGCCCAAACCCCACCCATGACATTAAGTCTGCGGCAAACTTTGGGCAGCTGAGGGGGTCAGTGCTTAGCGCGGAGGCGGGAGGGGGGGAGACCCAAGCCGCCGCAACACGGAGGGACAGGCGAGAGGAGGTGCCTGCGTCTGGGGCCGCTGTGGGGAGCGCGCAGAGGCTTGCAGCCGCCCCCGACGCAGCGGGCAGCGACGTGGGCCTGCGGAGATCGCCCAAGCCACAGCCCCGCGCCGCAGCAGGGCCATCACGAGGCGGCGCAGAGGCCGGTGGCGTGAGGCGACGGCGGCGGCGCGGGGTTGGCTGGCCCGGGCGGGCTCCGCCCCTCTTCGCCTTGCCGGGCCCCCGGGCGGGGCGGTGCTCAGCTGAGTCGGCCCTTCCGCATCTGCGTGGCGCGGCTCAGCTCAGCCGCTGGATCGTCTGCCTCAGCTCCTGCCTGGTCATGCGTCGCCCGCCTGCCGCCCCGCTCTCTCTAGCGCTCCTGCTGCTGCTCGGCCCCGCGCAGGTGAGTGAGGCCGGCGGGACCCCGCGGTGGGAAGGACGCGGCTGCCCGAGGTCCCGCGCGGCGCTGCGGGCGGGCGGCCGGGGAGCGCAGCCGGTGCTCCCCTCCCCGAGCGCGCCCAGCCTAGGCCTCCGCCCCCCCCACCCCCCGCTGGAGTCACACGAGCGCACGTGCAAGCCCCCGCCCGGCTGTCCTGGCAGCTCTCTTGCAACTACTCCAGGACAGCCAGGAAGGCATCCAGACCCCCCCTGCAGGACCAGCCCCAGCTAGATCATCCCAGCCATGCTCTGTCTAGCCGGGTTTAAAAGCCTCCAAGGATGGAAATCCCACAGCCTCCCTGGGTGCCTGTTGCAGTGCTTCCCTCCCTCCGAGTGAGAAAGTTGTTCCTAATATCTAACCTCAGCTTCCCTTGCTGCAGCTGGACATGGTTGCTCCTTGTTCTGTCATCTGTCACCACTGAGGACCGTCCAGCTTAGTGGTTCTCAAACTGGTTTTTTTGCGGCCCACTGGAAAATTGCTGAGGGTCTTGGTGGACCAACTTAATCTCCATGGTCAGAAAAAGTAAATCAAGTGCCAGGCCAAGTACAGATATCCCCCATTGTTCCGCAACCTTTCTGTGGACCACCTTAATGGAGCTCACTGACCACAGTTGGAGGACCTCTGGTCTAGCTCCATCTCCTTTGGAACCCCCTTAAGGTAGTTGAAGGCTGTGGCTTGGTTTTCCAAGAGCTGCCAGTCTGGGGTTTTTTAAATCTGGGTCAAGTTGCCTCTTGTCTTCTGGGCAACAAAATGTTTTGGCAATCCTAAAATCACAAGGTCCTTTCCAGCCCTAAACTGTGAATCTGCAGAGTTGTCCTGCTGCAACACTTCTGCAGGCTGCTTCAGTGGGGTTTCTGGGATTGCCACAGGCTCCCCAAGATACTTTTCAATGTTAAAAGGGCATAGGCTAGAGCAGGGGTGGGTAAAATGCAGCCAGGGGGCCGGATGTGGCCTGCCAGGCTATTCTATCTGGCCCAGAGGGCCCCTAAACAAATTAGAAAATTAATATTTATCTGCCCCTGGGTGCCTGTCACGTGGCCCTCGATGGCTTGCCAAAACTCAGTAAGCAGCCCTCCACCCAAAATAATTGCCTATCCCTGGGCTACATCATATCTAGCATGCAGTGAGCACCACGTAGTATACATTGTGCTGAGATTGATAAGGTGTTATTTTTCTTTTTCCTAACTTTCTGAAAACAGCTGCTCGCTGCTGCAGCTTGTTTGTCAGGGTGTAAACAGAGGCTACAAACCCACTATAAAAATGCTGAATGCTTGAGGCTGTCTACTTAACATTTATGGTATGGGATATAACTTCTAAACTAGATGAAACTATTAAGATTTACATAGCCCAAAATCAAATCCTAGAGCATAACAGAGACTTGATATGGGATACCCTACTCAAAATATGATGGCAGTGTAGGTAGAACAGAAAAGTGTCTGCTTTAGGTATTTAAAAGTGTTTAATTTCACAGAACTTGAGTATGCTGGTGAAAGATACTTTGTTTGCCAGAGCCTTAGAAATGCAAGAATACTCAGGAGGAAAGTAATTCACATTTAATAGGACATACTTTTGTTACAGTGTTTATTGAGGGAGGGATAGGTAAATTCATGTGGCCATATGAGTAATTTTGCAGTCCTTGTTTATGTGAAGAAGATTGGAAGGCAGTGTTGGATGTAGAGCACACAAATGTAAATCACGTGCATGTTTGCATTTTTTTTTCCTCCTGCAGCACAGTGTGCTTTTAGAAGTTGAGGTTTTATGCCTCTCAAACTCTTGAAGTTGCCTTTTTTTTAAAAAACAAACAAACAAGTAAGCAGAATAGAGTACTGTCTTGCTAAGCTGGGTTAAGCAAAGTACACATTGTCCAGTTCCGTTTAAAGTGTTTTTGTCTGTCTCTGTGGTCTTGAAGTTCATTATTCTGTAACCCCATGTAAGATCTGGATTCAATCATGACTTTGTCCCTGAGTGGACAAATGTTGACAGTGCTGTGGAGATTGTGAACTTTGCTCTCCTAGACTGGGAGATGTATTAGGAGAAGGAAAGTCCCTTGCTGCTGTGCTGTAACCTCCTACATTCTAGAAGCAGAATTGAGGTTGGTTTGAAAAAAGTCCTCTCTAGTTCTTGGTTGCTAGAAGAATTCTCATGGAGAGGGCATCTAAAGGTGCTGTCTAAAGATGTGAAATCCAATGGGATACCCTGCAGAGATCTAGCAAAGAAAAACATTATCAGGGTCTCATCTTGTGGAGCTTGCTCCTACCCCAGGTGCACTGGAAAGAAGTTACTATTGTATGCAAACTGTGGTTGAAAGTGTGCACGGAGATTTCTAATAGTTCACATTAATATACCATTTCTTATAGATCATGAAACACAGTTTAATAAGATGAGCACCATAATATGCAGGCACCTATGGAGCATAACAGTTGGGTTACACTGTCTAGGGCAGATATGTTTTGTTTTTTTATTGGATTTTTCATATTCACATGGAGTGGATTATCCCTGCATTTTAAAGGTTTTAACTAAAATCGTCTTTAAACTGATACCATGGTTCATTTAGTTTAGTAAACAAAAAGGCTTCATCCGAATTGTAACTGATGAGAGTATTTTGTGGCTTCAGAAACATTGCACTGTAAATTTGCCTTTACCCTGTATTTCTCAACTGATCACCAGAGGTTTAAAACAAAATTGCCTTTATTTTTATACGTGCATGGCTTATAACTATTAGAAGTCTCATTTAACATTAAAGTAGATGTGACTTATTTTTCACTTATTGACAGGTTTAGGAAGTCTGCTAATTTAGGAGCAGTGGAATATACATATTTAAAAATAAAACTTTGACCTGTGAAGAAAATCCTCAGAGTGGATATGGATACAGTGATGCCTTCTTATTGTGTAGTCACCACTGCTGTTTAAACAGGGAGAGGGTTACGTGGTTGCTGCCTCCATGACTGTTTAGGGAGCTTGGGGGTGGAACATGGGCAATGTCGCTGCAAAGGACTCTCGTCTTGGAGGTTCCCTTCAGCTCTCCAGCAGACGGCTTTCTCTATGGCTTCATCAGTCATCCTGGCGGAAGGGCCTAGGGGCTGTCCTGCTTCACATCTGGCTCTGCCTTCTCATTAGGAGAGTGTTGACAGGTTCCTCCCATTCCTCCACCCTAATCCGCTTGTCAAGATGGCCAGCAAAAGACCTGCTGTCACTGGGCCTTATTTGGCTGAGACCTGCTGACTTTCCCTCTTAGGGAAAAATCAACTTTCTTGCTAGTGAAGCAGTTGCTTTGGGAGAAGCAGGGGGTAGGGTGTTGGCCTGCTACTGGCTACTTGGCTGGGATAGGTTTTTGGCAGCTATTGCCCAGTGCTGAGGGTATCAGCTCCCAGCCAGGCCCTGGGTTTTTCCTGGCTTTCCCTATTACTTATCTCTGACATGATCACTGGCAGAGTCTGGGGACTCCTTCTAGTGCTTATGGTGGCACCCATGGCCCCTTCCCTTTGCTATGGCCAGTGAGGCCTTTAGAAATGGTTTCCCTCAGTACAGACCTACCCTGGACAGCAGTGATAATGGTTTGTGAGTCATGGGGTGGAGTGGCAGTGATCCAGGAAGCCCAGTTCCTGTGTGGCAAGTGGACTTGGGGCTGGAATAGGATAACCTAGTGGCTGCAGCCCTAGGAAGAAAGGAGAAAGCTGGGCTTGCTTGGGTTAATCCCTGGATCCTGGGGCCATGCGAGGAGCATCTGCTCCAGAGCAGTGTTAAGTGCCCTCCAGCTTCAGCATCCCTGGACAGGGTGCCTCATGCTGCTGTTAATCACCAGACCCTGGCAGGCTGGAGCAGTGACTCCAGGTTCCTGCTGTATCATGGATGACTCTAGTTGTGGTCCCTGTGCTGGGCTGGACGCCTTTGCCTGGGGTTGTGTGGCTTGGCAGTGCTCTTAGCTGTGCAACACAGCTCCCCTTTACTCCACCTCCACTTCTTCCTTCCTACCAACTCTACAGCCCTTGTCCCAGTGGGCGCAGAGCTGAACCTGGGGTGGCACTGATTTGCTGTACTGCAGGCTAGACCCAGTTGCTTTGGAGGTTGGATCTGGCCTGTGGACCATAGGTTGAGCACCACTAATTACATAAATGACATTTGTTTGGGTTAGCGCAGTTAATAGTAGACTGAGATCATCATGAGTGAGTAGATGAATAGATTTGGGACATTGGCATATTCTTATATAGTGAGAAGATTTAGTACTTGGCTTAGCAGGCATTAAGTGTACCTTTTTGTGTTTTTTATGTAGAACTGTCAAGTTGGAAAGAATTAGAACAAATACTCAGCTGTCTGAATGTGTGTTTGTTTGGTTTTTTGTCTTTGTGCCTCTTGACATAACTTATAAAACATTTCTCTACCTCTGAGATCCAGTGGCTTAGTGTTTTGTGTTCTTTTCCTATTACAGAACTAAGTCAGGGACCTGGGCTCCAACTTTTGTACTGTCATAGTCTTTCTTGTGCCTTTGAACAGATCTTTAATCTCTATCTCAGTCATTCCTTCTGTAAGATTTTGATGATGCTTATCAACCTCTAAAATTCTCTGAGATGTTAGGGGATGTAATGTGGGCCAGAGGTGAAACCAAAGTGAAGGGAATCACTGGTCAGAGTGGAAAAATAGTAGCTGTTTCTGTATAGCTCTTAAATTGTGCATGTGTGGGAGGTGGGAAGAATTCTATAGAAGAGCAAAAAGGTTGGGGGGAATCTTGGAATAGTTCTGGTGATGTAGCTAAAGCCTAGCAAACATCCTGCAATACAACTGAAGAGCGAGAAAAATTTATTTAATTCCTGATGTGCAGTAACTCTATTGTTACTGAACTGCAGGACAGCAAAAATTTCGCCCTGGTGTGTGGCCAGCGGTTGACTTGGGCCTCCCAGCGCGGCCCGGAAGTCCCAATGAGGACAGCAAAGCAGGAGCTCTCAGTCACGCTAACTCTTTGGTAGCTTTCTAAAGCTGGCAGATGGGTAATACATGGATAATAGTTATGCATAATACCCCTGCTTCTAAATTTGTTTAATTTGTCTATGACTTGTTCAAACCAAGGTCAAGTTCAGATGCAGTAATTCACTGCAGCAGCTAGCTTTCTAAGTTAGTTTAAAAAAATTCTTAGCAAAGCTGTATTCGTTTGAACTCCATAGCCCACAACACCAATGCTTCTCATTTAAACTCAGCACTAATATCCAGCCTTGTGGCTTGCTTTGGGAAGCGAGTTCCAGGTAATGTGGTGCTGTAACAGAGTATGAAGGAATGTAACCGAGGTTCCTGTGATCTTTCTCATGGAATCCCTGCCAGATATTTTAGATTAGAAACGGAGAAGAAAAGCTAAATACAATCTTCTCTAATTATTCACGGTGTGTTTGGTGCAAAATGACAAATAATCATTGTTATCCTTACAGCATAATCATTGTTCTTTGTGCCTGTGTAGCATGCTGCTTGTTTTGTGATGGTCAAGCTGCCTATGACCTTATATCCTTGAGTTTGAAATACAGGACCAATGTTTAAGTAGGGAATATGTGCTGTACATTTATTTTGGATATCTTCTTCATACCAGGCCCTGATGGCATATTCTTTTATTACTTTATCTTGGATTAGTAGGAAAAATAAAAATGTTTAATTCGGTATAGCAAGTTGAATATAAAATAATGCTTTGTGTGCTAAATGCATGCAATTTATTAGAATTTCAGCAGGCAGAGTACTTTTGATTTTAACAACCAATGATTCTAGTAAGCAGCAACGAAGTAAAGAGAGTAAAGTAAAAAGCCCATGTGGGCTCCATCATCAGTCACTTTTACTTCAGAGCAACCCAGTCATGTAGCAGACAAGTGGAGACTTGGTTTCTAATAGCCAACAAAAAATTCTGTATACATCATAGTTTGATGCTGATAAGCAGCTGAGTCTAAGTGAGATTCTGATAACTGGCAAATGCTGTAAATATTTTTGCATGCACATCTGGGGCCAAAAGTCTAATAATGTCAATGATAACAGTAGCGCATGGATTCATGAACTACCTCTCCATTTAGGTTTTGTTAGCTTGATCCATGTAAATTGGAGACCCAGTTAGCTGAAAGAGTTGACAGATAGCAGGTTAGTGTAGACCTACCTAGGCTAATCTGGATATAGGTAGGAGTCTAGCAGCAGCACAGATCTCAGTATGGGTTGCAAAACCTGTCTGAGAAATAAATAATGACCTGAGGCTGAGTTTGCTGCTGCTGCTGCTTCTGCTAGGCTGTTGCTAGTTCCAAAGCCAGCCAAGTTGCACATTTTGACTATGCTGCACTCACTTCCGTGACTTCACTTAACTCCCAGTATGGCTTGAGTTTGTATTGTCTGTGGAAGATATTTCAGATTAGATCTGACCTATTATCTGCAACTGGAATCTTGGCATGTGGCAGCATCAAAGAGTTAGTGGGACTTCAAGCATAGGTGTTTCCTGTGGGGTTCTGACCAAATTTGATTAAGTTTTGAGCATTGTGCTCACTTTCCATCCTCTTTACAGCTAACCAGATAAGAGATTAATTGTCTTCAGGATAAGCATGGTCAATTAGAAGCAAGTTTTTTTGTGGGGGGAGGGGGTTGTTCAATTGTTTTGTTTTTTGGTTTTTTAGACAGGTTTACATATTCTACCTTTTGACAACTTTTACAATCACATTTTTCTAAGCTGCATACATCTGCTGATACACATACAGAAATCCTGCTAATGTCAGAGGATTAAATAAGTATCTGCTCTTGCTGATAAGTAAGAAGAAAGAGCAAGGGAATTTATCCTTCTTCCGTAATTTCTAGTTAAACATTTAAAGTTTCAGCCTCCCATTGACAATACCTGCAATATTTCCAGCAGCATCTTATCTATGACATAGTTACTTAGTGACTTGTGTAAGAATCTGAAGGGTGGATGGGAGACCAGCCATCTACCATAATTGTGGTTGACTCATCTGATGAGCTTGCTGCTCATTCCTTAAGTCGTTAAAAGGTGTAGTAGGTGGCTTCAAGCTACTGCTAACTTCAAAAGAGTTTGAGACTTAAATGGTCTTTCATGGTTTTTGTTAAAACCATCAACTGGGAAGGATGAAAAGGAAGAACATTTTTTCTTTGAATAGTATTGGGTAGCTAGAGGCTTAATATAGATATATTAAGCTGTCAGTTTTAGCCTGTCAACTTAGTGGGATGGGAGGAACAGGTTATACTTACAGCAATGTAAGGAAAATATTGGAGGGGAACCCCCAAGGTGATAACCATATTAAGTGTCTGGTACTTTTAGGGAAAATGCCACCAAATTTAGTTCCAAGAAGACCCTTGCTTTCAGTGCATGTGTTCTTAATTCTCTGTACGTGAAACGTTAAGTGGTAGCATTGCTCCGAAAACTGAGACTTTTCTGGTCAGACAATAAACAGATGAATATCATGGGTGCTGCCCTGCCTGCCTTTCCAGCCCTCCCTCCACCCCTGCCAAAAAAAAGAAAGAAAGAAACAATCTGAGGTATTTAAACTGCAGGTAGATTCACTTCGGTGGTTTGCCCCCTTTCCTGCCTCTGTTTCCTAATAATGATGATTTGAATCAATTGGTTGTTACCTAGTATCAGGTAAAAGCATGAAGACTGACTGGTGGGGGGTACTGGGAGCCATTATTTTGTTGCTAGCCATTTGCAGCACTTTCGAGTTTGTGCTTGCTCTGAAATATGACTTTCTCTCCAATGACTGTTTACAGTGGTAATGATTTCTTGGAACCTATATTGTCAAAATATTGGATAGGTGGCAATTCTCTATTGGTAATAGCTAATAAATGTAAAGGATTGTAAAGTTAAAGAAGTTTTTCACCTGCTAGAAATTTCCTCTGTTCTGAAGGGCAGAAATCTTTGTAAATGCCCAGGGTCATGATCTAGCTCGGGGGTGTCCAACTGGTGGCCCGTGGGCTGCATGTGGATCTGTGAAGGGTTAAATTTGCAGCCCCCAGGTTCTTGTTCAGCCAGTGCTTTCTGCCCTGCCCAACCCCCCATTGCTCTGACTGCAACAGTCCCCAGGCTCTAGTCCCTTCTCCAGCTGTGGCTTCCTGCTCTAGCTCGGGGGAGTGGGTGGGGAAGCAGGGTGCTGAGGGCCTGGGAGGTAAAGGAGGATGGGGGAGTGGGCAGACATGCAGTGCAATGGTGGAGTGCCTGCACAGGCATGCAGTGTAGTTGTGGGAGTAGGAGGGACCGTGGCTTACCCTGCTGTGGCCTGATGGGGGTGTGGCCCTGCTGGTGCAGCCCTCTGCCACTTGGCAATTGGACAGTCCTCATCTAAGAGACTAAATTCTATATACAGCCTTGCTTTAAACCTCTCCCTTCATCCCAAATCGAGTGAATGAGGCTTTGTTTTTATGCATTCATGTGTACACACTTTTGAGTGTGAGTTGAAGTCCAAAACAGAATATTAGAATCTCCCTTGGCTTCCAGTGTAATTGCAATGATTGGGTTTCTGTTTTTTTGTTTTGTCACTAAACCCAAAGAGTCCATCCAGATTAGTAAGAAAGAGAACCTTTTTAAGACATTGTGATGAATAGAAAACAGTTGTTTTGTGTCATGAAACATGTCCTGATCAATCACTGTTTTCCATAATCTTTTGGGGACAGGGAAGGGAATTATATTTATATTTCTGTCTTTCAGTACAAAAAAGGATGTGGGAATTTTGTGTAGCCTTAGATGTTTTATACAAGACTTCTAGATGTTTTGTGTCTGTGAGCAAAGTTATTCATCATCAAACAAAGCATAGGAATATGTCCTTGCAGCCTAAGCATGTGATGTGGTACAGAAGCTAGTCAAGGTTGTTTAAAAGATAACTTCTGGGCCATCTTTATCTTCTAATACTGTATGCTGCAACCTTTTATCAGAAACCTTGCAGAAATGTATTGAATGTGTATTCAAGATATTCAAGAGAATAATGTTCATGGTATACTATGAAAAATGTTGAAATTATTTGAATATTGAATGAAGAGCAACTTCATATTTAGCACCTTTCTCTTTCCCAATACTTTTGAGTTAATTTCCATATCGTACATATTTATCAATGTCTGACAATAAATGGTATTAACTTAAGTGAACAAAACAGGAGGAAGTTTAAAAGGTAGGAGAATGTTGTTTTTCAGTGCTACCTTAAACTAAGCTTCTTAAAACAAGATCTCTCCAATTTTTGCCCCTCTTGTACTTTACTGTAAACTTTGAGTTGGTCAAAGTTGCCTAGCAGTGACCTTTCTTTAGATAGTTAAAGTAATACACAAGAGGAGAGTGAGTGTATTGCTTTGTGTTGATACAACAGATTGCTTGAATTGCGAGACAAAAAGTGCTGATGGACAGCACATCTTCCTGAATTTCTGCCCTGCCCATATGACTGTCACATGGCGAATATGAGAAACTCTTGAGAAACCTCTGGTCTCTAATATTCATGCTGTATTCTCCAGGAACGCATAATCATAAATTACTGAAAACAAAGTTATAATTTGGCTTTCCCGACTCTTCTTATTTTACCCATCAGCTTGTCATATATAGCTAATACACTTTCTGTAGCAAGCAAATAATTTTTTATTCAAAACTCTCTCATATGAAGAGATAGGTAGCAATTTACCTTGCATGACTAGATGGCTTTTCATATCACCTGGCATTAGAAGTTGCCTTTTAAACATAGATTTTTACCTTGCTACTGGGCTTTATTCTTTTTTTTGTGCGTGTGTGTGTGCTTAGTTTGCATTGTATCTGCTGACCCGATATGGAAATATGAACTGCTGACATTCTGTTTTGACTCTGCTTATAGTGTGGTTAGGTATCTAAATGTAGGTCTTCTAAGATTTATAATCAATGTAGAGCAAGTAAAAAAAAATATGAATTTGTAAACCCTCTGATATTTCCTATTTAAAACTTTTACCAATTTGAAGGAAAGTATTCCCCAATATTTTGGTTATTAATGTTTCTGTGCCATACAACTAAGTGATAACTTTCTTTTATTTAGGTAATTTCACAGTCATGTGTTTGGTATGGGGAGTGTGGAATAGCTTCTGAAGATAAAAGATATAATTGTGCATATGGAGGGCCACCAAAACCATTACCAAAGGATGGGTATGACTTAGTGAATGTAAGTATCTTCTGGACTCATTAAAACAAAAGGTGGAAATTAGATTTGGAGGAGGGGAGAGAAAACACCTATGTGTTCTTGTTTTTGTTTGGTTTTTTTCCTGTGGCTTGCTCACTCCCTGTATTTGGGCCTCTTGCACTAGACCCGTGTTCCCTTAATCATCATTCCCTTTATAAACAGCAGCAGTGGCTCTGTTTTGGTCCCTGGCCCAGATTCTGTTTGTCAGCTATTTACAGAAATGAAATCTTGTGCCTTGAGTCCCCTAGACTTCCAAGACTGTTGCTGATTTCCCTTACCATAAATACCTCATGTACTTAAACATGTCCTTTCCTAGAGCTCTACCTTGTGGGCCTTCTAGCTTAAAGTTTGTCCCTTCAGTGTTGTGTAATAGTTGAAGTAATGCACAGACGCTGCATACAGAGTGTATCTACATGTATAATTAATGCGACATAATAAATTCCAGAGTAGTTTGAACTGGAGTAAACTGGTCTTGGGCACAGTGTCTTCATGTGCTCTAGGGACAGCGGTAACTTGCGCTGGGGCAGAGGAGGCCCCAAGATGGCTGGGCTGACTAGGGACAACTTACCTGGCCACTGTCTACATATGTTTCACAGCTCAGCAAAGTACTCTGCTGTATATAGTATTGTCCCCAACAGTACTATCTTACTGCAGAATTAATTAGTTTACTGCACTTTAATACTGGTGCACATGTAGATGGTGATGCTTTACTGTGGAGCTAATTAGATGCACCCACAGATTCCCAAACCAATCCCTCTTTATTTCAGATGGCACAAAGAATAACCAGACCTGGCAAAACAGTAGCACAAAACCATTTTTCTTCCTTGGTTACTTCAAGGCTTTGGGTTTGGGGAACTCTGGTTTCCAGATTTTTGCTTTCCTGTAATTCATGGAGTTTCTCTCTGTCCTATGCAACTAGATGCCTTTCTGAATTCTAAAATGGCTGGTGCAGCACCTTGTATTTTATAACTTCTAGTTATGTGAAACTCTTGATTAGCCTCATCAGCTGTTGTGTCTAAGACTTATGCTAAAAACAGATAAATTTTTTTGTCTCAAATCACTCATCCTGGGTTCTTACAAACCTGTATGTTCATTGCCCCACTTCAGGTAATTACCAGTCAAGCTGCATGTGAAAATGAGGTGTGGCAAAAACCCTTCAGCTGATCAAACCAGTTGCCTGTTCTTAGTCTTCTGGTTTGCACCAGATAGTACCCAGTTATTGGATGGTGCATTCAGATGATGTAATCTTAGATGAAAGTTTACCAATCCTCCATTATTAGCCTTATGCCTAGTGCAAGAATGTCTCATGGCCTCCTCCAGGTTTTGGCTCAGTCTGAGGGCAAACAGATCCCCCATTCAGAATGGAATTTGCAGTCTGGACACAGAGTCCCTGGCGTGAAGAAACAGATTCCCAAATTATTACATCCTGCAAGACTGTGGACTTTTGAGTTCAAAAACATCAAGTTGCTGCTCATGTTTCAGAAAACGATGCCAAAGCTATATGGTTATGTGTGCACACAGAAACACACACATTGTCTCTGAGTTAAAACTTGTGGGGTTCTCTAACAAATTAACACTTGGTTCCTGGTTGGTTAAAATAGTTTAGGCAAAATTCCTTTGTGTATCATATATTTTCTGAATACTGGACAGATCCTTATAAACTCCAGGGTTTGTGAGTATAGCTTGTTTTTGGGGGTGGTTTTTTGTTTTTTTTAGGGTTTTTTTTTAAAAATAATCAGTACTTTCATTAGTTTACTTTGATCACAAGCTTCCAAAATGAATCATTTTAATTGGTATAACCCTGCCTTTTTGAATGCTATTATCTTCCTATATGTAGGCTCTAGTAACTCAATAAGAGGCTTTCAAAAGAGATGTTTGCAGGAAAGAGATGATCGCTTTCTTTTCCCCAGTTTTATAAAAGATTGTATCAAAGTAAGGTCAACATCATGGCAAACTTTTTAAGATATTAATTTTATGCATTGTTTACTAAAGAAATGGCATTAGTAGTGTTTGCTAGCATATTTCAATAGAATGTAATTTGAGATGCCTCTTTTAAATCCTGTTTTCTGTCCCATCAATGTAATTAACCTCCTTTCTTCCCTCCCCTCCTCTCCCCCACCCCCTTTTTTTTTTTTTTTTTTTTTAAAGGAGCTCTGTCCAGGTTTATACTTTGGTAATGTTAGCATTTGTTGCGATGTTCAGCAGCTTCAGACTTTGAAAAACAACTTGCAGCTGCCTCTGCAGTTTCTTTCCAGGTATGCTTACCAATGGCTTGAAAAGGATTAGTGCTTTATTACATTAATAGAGTGTGTTTTTTATTAACTGCTTTTCAGCGTATGAGCTGATATAAAGGAAATAGTGAAATTGGTGTGGTGGTGGGGAGATTTGTTGGGAAATAAACTTCATGAAATAGGTGGAAGGCAAGTTGTTCTTGCACACTAGTTCTTTTCATCACCCATCAGGCTCTGTGTGGGCTTTTTTGTCACATCTGTTCTCAGCTTAAAAGAGCATTCTAGGCTCATTTTTTCCACCTACCACTTAACTACCAAAACTCAGCTTCTTTATGCTGCCCACTGTACATTTTCTCTGAAGGTGGAGTCCAAGTGAACTTTTCTGGGTCAAATTACAGGCATCAATTAGATAATGATTAAACCTCACCTTAACAGCTCCAACCCTTTTTTGGTGGTGCTAAAAGAACTTTCTTCCAAATGTTATTCCCTGCTCCTTTCTACCATCTCAGTTACAAGCAGGAGACATGACAATTATGTTGGGACTAGGATTAGTATGTAAGTAGTAGATGCAATCTAGATACTTAGAAAGAGTTTGCAAGATTATTTGTATTTGAGCTCTGTGCTCAAACTTTCAGACATGCATCTCTCATGGAAAAAGTTTTTCTTTTTAGTAAATCAGTTTTTTATTTTGCATATGACTACATATATGAATCTAGTCCAATGTTAACTGGCTTTCTCCTTTTTTTCAGATGCCCATCATGCTTTCATAATTTAATTAGCCTCTTCTGTGAGTTGACATGCAGTCCAAATCAGTCTGATTTTTTGAATGTTACACAAACTGAACCTTACTATGATCCAGTTACGTCAAAGAACAAAACAAGTATCACAGAGCTGCAGTATTATATTGGAGAGCATTTTGCTAATGGTAAGCAAGCCTTGTCAGTTACTGAGCTAATTGTAGTATAATAGTGAGCATAACAATGAAGACTTTTCATACTTATCTGAGTTTTCGGATAAATATGACTATCTTGGTGACTGAAAACCTTTTAAGAGAGGAACTGGAAGAGGCAGGGGAATGATTCTTGGATCACTTGACATTTGCTTGTAGTTTCTCTTTCTTGGAATGTGGAAGATCTTCAGTATATGATGATGATGAAGTCCCTGTATCTTGGCAAATAAAGGCAGAATTCTGGTATCAAAGCACTGACTTCTGGTTTTACTGAGGAGGTGCTGCATTAATATATGCATTTATATGCAAATTAAATGCCCTATTGTGGCTTGGGTTCCATTGTGCTAGTCTGTACAAACCAACAGTAAGAAATATGGCCTTTGCTACACAGTACTGTCATTCTTGATCACAATTAGATAGTGCTGTCAGGTAAATATCGAAGTTGATAGTCCATTATCTTTGGATGTTCTGTCATGCTATGACTGTTGTAGAGTTAACCTAATTCCAGTTCTTAATCTAAAATTGTCCATTGTTTTTAGTCCATTTAAGAAAAATACCATTTATCTATGACTGAAAGTGAAACCATACATAATTTAGTAATTTCCCTGACACACTTGAAATTAAGTGCGTTAAACTTGGCAATTCAGGTAGGCTGCTTACAGACATGAAAAGAAAAAAAATCAGAACAAAACATCACTTTACTTTCAGCTTGGCATTCCCCTGCACTAAGTGTAGCATATGCCCAGAAGAGGCATTGCATTAGTTTGATCTCATTTACCCAAAATCAGCTATTAGATAAAAGTTCCGAAAAGTCCCACTGAAACACATAATCTATACAGACGTTGGGTGAACCAGGTCAAGCTAATGCAATTCCTCTTCCAGTAAAGTGCTGTTTTTTGCGGGGAGAGGTTGCTTTGTTTTTTTTTTTTTGTTCATGTCTGTCAGTGGCTGTAGTCCATTCTATTTGGTATAGAAGAATTTATTGAGGAAGTGAATAGTTGAATGATTAAAAAAAAAAAGATGTACCTGATGGGGTGGGAGGAAGGGGTATTTTGCTACCATTGCTCATATGTTTTTCCCTCTCCATCTCTAAAATCATCCAACTCCTTCCACTGCAGTTTTCTTCGAGCTCCTCAAGGGGTGCGAAGCTTCAGAAACTGACACTGAGCAAAAAGGAATATTATATACTTGAATAAAAGCAATTCCTCTCCACTCTTAAATTCAAATCTGCATCTCCTTTTGAAAACTGTAGGCAGCTGCTGTCAAGTCCAAGTGCATGCAGTAAGCCTTGACTCTGATTTAGCATTCTGAATTCTGGAAACAAATTATGTAAGTGTACTTATTTTGCTTTACTTGTCTCTTGTACCTCTTTTTTTTCTAGCCATGTATAATGCTTGCAAAGATGTGGAAGCTCCATCAAGTAATGTCAAGGCTTTGGGGTTGCTATGTGGGAAGGATGCTAAAGACTGCAATGCTACCAATTGGATTCAGTATATGTTTAGTAAGGATAACGGACAGACTCCTTTTAATATCATTCCTATTTTTTCAGGTAAGAAACAGAATTGTGGTTATATTGAAGTATGTGTAACATGAGTGTTTGTTTTTCCACTATTGCGGTAATATAGTTAGTAGGAAATGTAAAATCATTATAGCAGGATAATGCGGTGGCATAAATTGTGCTTTTGTGGTTTTGAACAAGAGAAAGAGGGACTTCTTAAATGTCTTGGGTTCTTGGTGATTGTGTTTAATACAGCCTTTCACAGCAATGCTACACTGAAACAGCACAGCAAGAAGTTTTGACTTTTTCTTTGTTCCAGTTAACTGCTTTTGTCATCCAATGGTACTGTCTTTATTCAGTAGTAAAGGGTAAACTGCTTACAAGATAAACATTAAGAAAAGCTGTTGATATTTTTTTAATAGCCTGTGTATCTGGGGGTTTGTTGCACCCATCATTTGAGGTTAGCCAATAATTTTTTTTAGCAAAGGTAGACCTAACCTCAGTTATTTACCTGGTATAAGCAAACCTTACGTGTGTTGGCTCATACACTGATGTGAGTAACCCCTCCTCCTACTGTTGTTTTTAATATATATGAATATGCCCAACCTTGAATTGATTTGCTGCAAAATTATGCATCTAAAGTGAGTGATTAACTTTGTTTAAAAACATCTTTTTCTTTTCTTTTTTTTTTTTTTTTTAATGCTTTGCTTTATGATCATTTCTGTTGCCATTGTAGTTATGTTGCATGTTTCAGAACCCTGGATGCTTCTCTTACAGATTCAGCTGCTTTTCTCCTGCAGTTATATGAATATGAACATCACAACTTTCATTTAAAAAACAAAACAAAACAGTTCTCCTCTCATGGGCATGGTGTGGACCATGGAAACATGACCAACATGCATTTTAAAGGCCCCCAAATGAAAAAGATAAATGTGAAGTATCCAAGCCATAGCATAAGATTCATGAACTTAATAGCTATATGGTTTTTGTGGAGTCTGACTCCTGAATTTTGAATGCTTGAGAATTCCTGTGCTGCATCTTTTAAAAAAAATAGACACTATAATGAATGAGGATTTCACATGTGTGGTGATTTGTTTTTTTTTGTTTGTTTTTTTTGGTGCTAATTTTTCTAGATATTCCTATCCAAAAAAAGATTCCTATGAACAATGCTACCAAAGGCTGTAATGAATCTGCAGATGATGACACGAGCCCATGCAGCTGTCAAGACTGTTCTCTTGTTTGTGGTCCAAAGCCCAAACCCCCCTTACCCCCTGCACCTTGGCTTTTGTTTGGTTTGGATGCTGTGTATGTCATCATGTGGATTTCCTACATGGGATTTTTACTTGTGTTTTTTGCGGTCATTTTTGGAGTTTGGTGTTACAGGTAAGTAAGTACATGGTTCAAAATACTCAGTGTTGCTGAATATACCAAATATGCATATTTTTTTTTTTTGTTGGTGCAGAACTCAAGAAGCTAACATTACATGACTCTTAGTATCTTCTCCGTTTATGAACCAGAGGACTGCATAATTTGCTTGCCTCTTAGAATCTTCCAGTTGAAACACATTATCTGTTACTTATAGTAGTGCTGTCTTCTTTTTCTAGTATATAAGAATAGCGTATTAGTGTCCACTAATATTCTTTATAATGTGTTTAAAAATAACCTAACATACTACGATGGAAATATAACAGTAAAAACTCTCAGTAATTAAGAAAACTGCATTGCATACAATATTGAGTGCATCTTGATACGCTATTTTACAAGTTTAATTTTATTATAAAACCCTTGAACTCTTTTAATTTCTTGACTTGTGGTTTTGAAGTTATATGTATTTTTTGTGAGAGCTTCTGAATTGACTTTTTTTCCCCTTAAAGCAGTTCTTCCTCTTTTTTTTATGTCTAAATGGAATGCACAAAATCAATGTAATGAGAGAGGGAATTAGTACCCTGGCTGTTGCTGCTGTTTTGTTAGGGGTATGCTAACAGGATGCTAAAATACTAGGTTTTCTTGAAGGCCGCTCTTCCTATTCTGTTAGGATGGCAGCAAAGTTTTATATGGAGAACATTAGAAACTTTGCAGGGGTTGTTAGAATTCCACAGCACTTGCAGCAGAAGCTGAAAATAGGCTATGTAATCATCTTTAGTTTTCCTGATTTGATTTTTTTTTTTTTTTACTCCTATCCCTACTTTATCCCTGTGGAAGACATACCTTAGATAACTGCTGAATATATTAGTGAGAGGCGGTATCAGGGCCTTGGTACCATCCTTCATTCATAGGTGCTCAAAACAAAAGGTGAGCTAACAACCCAAATAATGCACATTTTTATTTCTGTCAAACAAAAAGATTCCCACTTCTTCTTTCAGTGTTTCACTTCTAACCAATATCTTCACCAAAAAAATGTAAAGACCTTATGGATTTTAATGTTTATGTAGTGTAGTGTAGTGTGGAAGAAATCAAACTTCGCATTGTGGTTGAATCAGAACTGACAGAGCCAGCTTTTCTTTATTTAGAGCTATACTGTGATCACGGAGAATTCCATACAGCAAGGGGAATCACCCTTGTCTGTTTCAAAGGATTTCTCAGACTCTCTAAGTTTACAAGCGTATTTATACTAAAGACAGAGAAAGAGATAAAAAATACACCTTGGAGAAACAATAGATAGTACAGCCGAGTTTACAAAGCAAATCTCTGCCTAACAAATTAACAGGAGAACAAGAACTAAGGAGGAAGACATGTTGAGACAGGACCAAGAGAAACATGTAATGGTTGGGAAACAGGATGAGGAACTATTTGATTTGAAATTCCCACAGCATTTACAACAGCAGAGGAGAGGGGAGTTGTGGAAAATTCTTCAGCTCGAAGAGTAGAGCAGCTTGCACCTGTCTCAGAACATTTGAATTAAGCAGTATCAGCACGTCTGGTCTTTGTCTGTTTTTTCTAGTCAAGTAAGCCAATTACTTCTACAGTAGAAACAAAGGGAAAACTGAACCTCCATATGTAAACCCAACTTAGACTGAAGTTTAATGAAGAGGTTGAAACATCTAAAAAATTTCTTAGAATGTAAGTTTAAAACTACTATTTAGGTCTTCTCTGAATAGATCCACAAGGGCCAAAACCTCTCTTTATTCCCTAAAATCACTTCAGGCACTACACAGGAGAAACCAACCAAGTTGTAAAGGGACAGTTGGGAGGAGCCCATAGTTTTGTAATTGCAAAAATATAAATAGTAACAACCCTGCAAATACTATTTATACATCACCATTATCTGCCTTGCTACCAGCCCTTCAGAAGGTGCTTATCTTGTTACATAATCTGTGCAAGACAAGTAGGAGCCACCTTTACTTTTAAAGCCAGTTTCAAAGAAGAAAAAACCTTTAGATTTCATGAAAATCTAAATCACTTTGACACAATACTAACAAAGCAGCCTCTGAAGCATCTCACCAGCTGTAACTGTAATGAAACACAGCTCTTCCTTCCTTCCTACTCCCACCTCTACCCCAAGAAAGACGTAACAGATGTGAACATCAGTAAACCCGTCACAGACCACAGCTGCCCACTCCATCACATGTTCAAAGAACAGGAAGTGGTTTGCTATGATACATTACAAAATAATTTGCTGCAGGAACATATGGAGAGAGAGAGAGTTGTTTACTATATGAAACAAGTTGCCTGCCCTCAGGTTGTCAGCAAAACCTACTTAATCCTCCCTCAGCAGTCATCTTAGTGTAACCTGAACATGAACTGGTAGCCACAGCCTTAGTATAATCGGAGCTTAGGTGAATGGGAACTCTGAGGCCTTGTCTAACACTGAGCAGGTAACAAGTGATGCAGCCCCTGCTAGCCTGTTAACTCTGCGTGTGGTTGTGGTGATGGTGATGAATGTTACTTGCAGATCACTGCTTTTATTCTGTGGGTATCTGCCAAGACTTTAGCTGACATACTTCTTGGGGCACCAAATCCTTTGCTGTGTATTGTTATTCCTCCAAAGCAGAGGTTTATGGAGGGTGCTGTTTCTGAATACACTGTACAGTTTTACACTGCTGAGAAGGTCTAGCATGCCCACATTGCCCCCCTTGTAAATTACAATGGTTTGATTGTACTGGTGTAAATTGCTATTATACAATTCCCTAGTGTAGAAGCTTGCTTACCAAGCGTTCTCGCACAATAGGCTATGACTGCTCTCCGTTCAACTTTTGTTTTCAGTATTTTTTAAAAAGTCATCAGGGACAAAACAATCTCATGACTGTCACAGAATATTTATTGTTACAGCTACACATTTGTCTCATTCTGTTATGTTTCTATATTTAGAGTTTTACAACTACAACAAATTCTGTAATTAAGGTTATATGTGGAATCCTGCCCTGAGTCATAGGTTTTTTTTGGATTTTCCTGAAATCTTATGTTTGTCCCATCACTGCTTAGATCAACTTTTGGAGTTTCTCTTTGCCACATCTTCTAGATTTTCAGGGTTAAATGATGCAGAATGAAAAAGTATTTTCCCCTGCATCTAACCACTGTGCTGCAGGAATAGTGAGAAGTTTCCAGAAAAAAACCCCTTAGTATGATTAGAGACTTTTAATTTACAAATCTTTTGAGAGGAAAAATACCACTTACATTTGGGTTTGAAAATTCCCAGATTTTGTTTCAGTCAGCAAGTGACTTAAAATCTGCCTTCTTCCCCAACTTTAAAACATGAAAATGGCTCTGGGAAGAAAAAAAAATACAAACCTTTTGCTCACCAAGGGGAGGGGGGGAAGCACCCCTTCAAAAACTCAAACTCCGAACTTAATATAGTGCTAGGACTTGATGTTAGGAGGGGAATGAGGCTGTAGGGCCTGACACTAAAGACGTATTCTTCAGAGGGATAAAAGTTAGAAATGGTTTCATGTCAGAATCATGACAGACCAAAGGTGTAGGCTCTTGTAGAGTTTGGATCCAAATTGGCATCTTCCTGCTGAATTTATTGCAGTAGGTCAGTGCTAGAGTAATATTGTCTTGATGTCTGCAAAAGAACTATATTTAGAAGATTTTTTTTTTTTTTACAGGAAAAGGCATTTTGTCTCTGAATACACACCAATCGACAGCAACATAGCCTTTTCTGTTAATTCACGTCGTGATAATGGTAGGTCTCGGATCCAAAGTAAGTATTGATTGTATGTTTTTCACTTTTTTTCTTTGTAGAACATGAGACATTTTCATAATGCAGCAAGAACATCTAATCCAACATTTCTGCCCTTCTTGGATCATATTAATGCAATTTTTCTTGCCAAATCTTTTAGCCAAATGGTTACTGGTTTCTAAATAACATTTGAGAGTAATATTTTAAATACAGTTCCAGTTAGCCCAGGTGCATAATGAGTTTAACATTCCAGTGTTTAGATATTTGACATCCTCAGGAACACGTCTTAGTTTTGCATTGTGACTAGAATAGCTTGGTTATAGAAAATTGTTATGACCCACCATGTTTTTAACATTCTCTAACTGTGCTGTCTCATGCTACCACATGTTAAAGCACAGATTATCTCCTATTGTTCCAGTCAAGATTATATCCAAACTTACATAGGATTACTGTTAGAACATTGTCTTCAATTTCATCTGACTGTGCCACAATGGTCTCTCTAAGTGTTGAAAATAGCTGTAGCTGGGACAGAGTTCAAACAGCTTGAGATCTTCTGCTTAAACCACAAACTAATTTCAGTGAAAAGTATCTAAAGTGTATCTACGTGGAAACATTTGAATGATTCCAAAAGGTTGCTGACCGAAGTGGTTACTTTTGATAGTTTGTATCCAGTGTTTATTGCACATGCATCCTGTTTTTACAGGCGAGGCTTCTTGTGGTGAAAGATTTGGTGCGTGGTTTGAAAACAGCTTGAGGCTCACATTCACATCGTGGGGGGCTTTCTGTGTTCGAAATCCACGGCCTGTTATTCTCTTCTCCCTGGTCTTTGTAGTCATGTGCTGTTCAGGCCTTGCATATATCAAGCTAACTACAAATCCTGTAGACCTCTGGTCATCCCCAAGCAGCCAGGCTCGCAAAGAGAAAGAGTACTTTGATACTCACTTTGGGCCTTTCTTCCGTACTGAGCAACTTATTATCCAAGCCCCAAACAGCAAGCAAGAAATCTATTCGCCATACCCATCAGGAGCTGATGAGACTTTTGGGCCTCCACTTACCAAAGAGATTTTGCACCAGGTAATAAACATTTTCCAGGCTGGTACTTGTGAGGGAAGTGGGGATGCAATGCTTATAATAAAGGCAAAAATTAACTGTATGAAGCAGTCTGACATGTTTTAAACCTTTTTATGTATTCTAGTGCTTATAAAGCAAAACTGTTTTTTTTAAATTTTCTTTTGATTTGTGCTGATATTTCAAAGTGTGATAGCCATTTCAAATGCTGCTAAAAATATCTGCATACATTGTGAAACATGTTCTTACCTGTGAAAGAGTGCTCTTCTAACAAAACCAAATGAATACTGCTTGTGCTTATTGTCTTGCTTGTTTCAGGTTCTAGATTTGCAAGATGCTATTGAAAATATAACTGCATATTATGACAATGAGACTGCAATGTTGAAGGACATCTGCTTGTCCCCTCTTGCTCCCTACAACAAGAACTGCACTATCCTGAGTGTGCTCAATTATTTTCAGAACAGTCACTCTGTTCTAGACCATGTCGTTGGGGATGAGTTCTTTGTGTATGCTGATTATCACACTCACTTCTTGTACTGTGTCAGGTAAGCAGTGCTAAGTACCTGTTTCATCTTTAAAAGAAAAAAAGCCTGATGGTATCTTGAAAACTACCTTTTTGCATCCATTTAATATGCTATATATAACCTGATATTAGCTGTCTCTGAACTATGTTTTTGTAAGTTAACTGATAAAATGCCATTCAGTTGTATACTTTTGAATTTGTATCTGGGTGCTTATCTTGTTGGGGTGATCTGACTCCAGCTGACTTCCTGCCCATTGGGCAAGGGGCTGGACCCAATGATCTCCCAAGGTCCCTTCCAGCCCTAATGCCTATGAAATCTTTCCTTTGCATTTCTGTATGTGCCAACAGTGTAGTGGGACTTTCACTCCTAATAAAGCCAGAGTACTCTTACAGGTTTGAAGGCAAGTTCCAGCACCTAGAACAAATGCCGGCATGGCATCCAACCTAATATTGGCAAAGCCTTTGTTTCTACCTTTTTTCACTTTCATTGACCCTGGAGCAATTCTGTATTACTGTAAAGTAAATGTAGTACTCAATGCTGCTGTGCTGTTTCCCTCCCCCAAACATCAGGTTGCTCTATGTATATCTTGACAGTGATACTTTTTTTCTCTATTTCTGCAGGGCACCAGCATCTCTGAATGATACAAGCCAGCTTCATGATCCCTGCTTGGGAACATTTGGTGGACCTGTTTTTCCATGGCTAGTGTTGGGAGGATATGATGGTAGGTCTGGCAAATCCCAACAAAATTGTAATGCTTGTAAGTTCAAGGCTGGTACAGTCGTGAGTGTGGTCTTTTTGAGTGTATCCATGCTTCATGGAGCTGCCTGAATTCACTTTAGGGAGTTCTGGTAAATTGCTTGCTTACAAGAATAAGGCATGTGAGACTAATGCAGGGGTGGGCCAGATGCAGTCCACCAGGCCATTCTATCTGGCCCATATGGGGCCCCTAAAAAATTTAGAAAATTAATATTGATCTGCGCCTGGCTGCCTGTCGTGGCCCTCAACGGCTTGCCAAAACTCAGTAAATGGCCCTCTGTCCAAAATAATTGCTCGCCCCTGTCACTAATGACTTAATTTTAGACCTGCCCTTCAAGGATTGTAACCATATTATAGAAAGACTATGTTAAAGTTGTGGCATATTAATAAATACATTTGCTGTTGGACATGGGGAAATGTTCAGAACATAGCCTGCTTGTTTTGCCTGTTCTGTGAAAGCTGGCTGGTTTTGTGGGTCTGGTGATATTTTAGAGCAGGGAATGGAAATAGTCAAGGGTTGTGAGCAATATTAGGGAAGGGACATGCACAGGCTTTGGTCCAATTGGTCACTTGGAGCAGAGTTGGGATTTAGCTGTTGCACTAATCTGTATGTATTGAATGTTTCTGATTTGATAAATTACTTCAGCACTCCACTTTTGTTTCAATACTGTGTGGTCCCTGTGCTTAGCAAATGATGAATGTTAAAAAATTAAATGGGTACATATTCTGCTGCAGTGACCAAGTGTCTGCAATAGTGTTTGAGTGCTCATGGCATCTAATGATTGCTTGTAAGTGAAATAACTAGATTGGAATCAATGAGATACTAGAGATTAACCTTTCTTTAAATCAATGAGACAAGAAAACTATTTGATAGGTGCTCTCCCTCATTCAGTCTGTATTGGATTTTTGCAATTTTTTTAATGTTTCTATCTCCAACCTGCCCTGCTTCTTCCACAGGAGATAACTATAATAATGCTACAGCTCTTGTTATTACTTTTCCTGTCAACAATTACTACAATGACACAAAAAAACTGATGAAAGCCCTGGCCTGGGAAAAGGAGTAAGTTTTCTTATAATTGAGTCTAGACCTTGGCATTAAGCATAAGCTCTTTCACCTGGTGAACTTGTATGTCACACAAACTACAGCATTCTAAACATGCATTGTACATATCTACTCTTTGAAGTCTTCTGAGCAATGTGACATAGATTGAGGAGTGATGGTGCATGATAAAAATACAAAATTTCATTTTTAGTTCAACATGTTTTTCTGGTTCTTCTGGTTTCCAAAGAGATTCTTACTGGGTAAACACAAACCAAGAGTTGGATTGTTGTGGTCTTATCAGCAAGTGCTATCAAACAACTAAGGAGTCCTTGTGAAAACATTCATTTTGCTGAAATAATTGATCATCTATATCCAGATTATGGCACTGGAAAATAAAACTGAGTGGTAGTGGAAGAAGAACATATCCGTAAATAGTAGCTAATGATTTAGCTTCTGAAGCAGTTCGGAGCAGCACGTTTTGAGGCTTGAAAGAACAGGGCTTATTTAAATTCATGTTCTGAGGTGGTGATAAACTGGCATAGTTCTGTATGTAGAAAACATGTTGATTTAAAATTTTGCTAAATCAGCCTATTATATGTTTACATAAGCTAGTGTGAACCTCTATATAAAAACTGGATTTGAAAGGGGGGTGCCCAATGTTAAGAAATAACCCAAAGTTTGGGGACATTTGATCACATTTGGCATATTTTCATCTTATTACATAACACAATTCATTACATGCTACTGGTGAGGTGCGAGAGTGGGACTAATTAAATGTTTAGGAAATTATGTTCATGACTGCCATGTACTCTAGTGCAAAAGAATATATCAAGACCCATTTTAGGGTTAAAGACTTTAACTTCCTGGAAGCTTTCAAGCAGCTTTGTACTATTGTGTGTCTCTTTCAGGGGATAGATTTTTTGAATAAGATGAGAGGTTTTTCCTCCTTGTTGGTATTTATAAGACTTTTTTTTCCTTTTTTAGGTTTATTAATTTTGTGAGAAATTACCAGAACCCAAACTTAACTATTTCGTTTTCTGCTGAACGGAGCATTGAAGATGAGATTAATCGTGAAAGTTACAGTGATATCAGTACCGTTGTGATTAGCTACGCTGTAATGTTTCTGTACATTTCTATAGCTTTGGGACACATCAGAAGCTGCGGAAGATTTTTGGTATGTTTAGTAATGTTGAAGAAAGTGATCATAATTTGTGTGTGTGAGTAGCTTATAGCATTTAAAAGGTACAGGAAACACTTGTTATTCACAGGTTTGGCATTCATGGTTTCAGATATTCGCAAATGCTAAACCTGCATTTTAAATACACTTTATACACTTCCAGGAGCTCCTCAGGAGCTCTGCACTTGCTGCTGCTGCTGCTGCTGCTGCTGCCGCCGCGCTCCCACTGGAGCTGCCGGAGCCATGCCGCTGACCCCAGCTGCCAGGGGCACTGCGTTCATGAACTCAATGCCTTATTCACGAATGGTGAGGGTCGCCTGTATTGTAAAAGCTTATATTTCCACTCCTTTATTTTTGTTTAATAGTCTGATGTCAGCTTTGACCTAGTGTTCATTATCTATTTTATAATGGTAGGTAAACAGTATTACCTTGTATTCTATTTTTTTCTTTTTTTTTAATTTGGTGCAAAGAAGTATTTGGGTTATGTGCTGTTTTTAAAAGAGGAGAAACTGGGAACTCTGGTTCTCTCCTCTTGCTGACCATCCCTTTTTATTAATAAAATCTCTATAGCTCATAAAATTACTTGTTATACACTTCTAACTCAAGACCTATAGTTCAGCATTTGTTGGACAAATTGGACACAGCTTCACTCTTCAGTTTCAAATATTTGCCTCAAAGCAAGATTATGCCCCTAAAAAGAAAACACTACCAAATGTTTTGTTTGGAATGTGTTTCTGTGTGCTTTTAATTAAAATTGTGTGGTTTTTGTTTTGTTTTTATTTGATAGGTAGATTCAAAAATCTCTCTGGGCATTGCAGGTATCCTGATTGTACTGAGTTCAGTAGCATGTTCTCTGGGTATCTTCAGTTACTTCGGAGTCCCACTGACACTGATTGTTATTGAAGTAATTCCTTTCTTGGTGCTGGCTGTTGGGGTAGACAACATCTTCATCATAGTTCAGACATTTCAGGTACTTGATCTAAGCATTCTTTAAAAGTGTATGTACCATCTCAGGGCATTTGTACATATGCTTGTGTCACAAAGGTGTTTTAGTTCAAAAGGTCACCGCCACCATTTTCTTTACACTGATGTGCATTTCGCCACTTTCGCAGCACAGTGCGTATTAATTTGTGTGCAGAGCAGACTTGATTAGTTGCATCTACTCCATCCTGCTGGATTTCCAGTATGTCACAGGACAAAAAGGTATGTGTATAAATGCCCTCAGTAATTTAGGGCAACCACCTTGTGAGGTACAGAGTACCTCAAGAGAAATGGCATGCTTTGCTCTTTTGGAGGGTGAGATCTGTCCTAAGAATCAGTTCCTGGGAGAAGAGCCAGGCTTGACTTCTTCTCCCTTCCCCTCCCAAGGCTTGTACCTCCTTGGGTGCAAATTTTTTTGTTTCTAATGCATTTCCCTTTACTTTTGGAACAATTAAAATTGTTGCAGCACTTGGGCTGTAAGTTGTGCTGATTTACACAGATAATCACTAGGGTTGTCAATTGCAGTTAATGTGCGTGATTAACATGTTAATCCGTTTCTTGTGTTAATTTTTTTAATGCGTTTAATTGTGCATGTAGTTTTGGAGACTGTGCCCGAGCTCTGCTCCACCGCCTCCAGGCCACCCAGTGGAACAGTGGTGGCAGCACGGGACCACAGGCCAGCCTGGGTGTGAGCTCCAGGTGGCTGCAGCAGGTGGAAGGCGGGAGGGGCACCCACAGACGCACACAAGTAGCCACAGCCTGCACACTGCATGTAGAGCAGCAACAGGCTGGTAAGTCTGTGGAGGGGGAGGGGCAGGAGGAAAGGAAAGAGGCTGGGGGGCAGATCAAGGCCCCCATAGTGAGGGAGGGTGTCAGGTGGGGGCAGGTGCTAAGGTAACTGGGGCCCCAGGGCTGGGGCGGGTTGTGGTACAGAGCCATGGGAGGCTTATCCGGGGCATGGTGGGGAGGGGGCTGCAGCTCCCTGCCACTGTGCACACCCCTGGGGAGACATGGGGGGCATATACCCCCCCAGATTTGTGTGCAGGACAGAGGTGGGCTAGGGCTCTGCACCCTGCTGCCTTTGCTCTGGGAGCTGTATGATGCCATGTTGTGCCTCCTGCTGCTGAGCAGGCAGGGGACACATGGCTCCTGGGGCAAAGACAGCAGGGCACAGAGTACCAGCCTGCAGCAGGCAACACTCCCTTGCCCTGTGCACAGTTCCAGGGGGCATGTGCCCCTCATGCCTCCCCCAAGGGTGCATGCAGTGACAGAGAGCCACGCCCCCTCCCCAGCGCCTACAGATAAGTTTCCCACGGCTCTGTCGCATGACCCACCCTGGCCCCGGGGCCCCATTCACCCCACTCCCTTGTCCTACTCCCTCCCTCACCATGGGAGCCTCGATCTGCCCACCTTCCCTACCCTTCTTCCTCCCCCTGCCGCTTCCCCTTCACAGTCGCTCTGTGTCTGCCTCTCACTCTCCAGCCCCCTCCACCCCCCCAAGCCATGCTGCTGCCCCTCACTCCTGATGCATAGTACCCTGCATCCTGCTAAGGTGTGCAGAGACCCCCCAGCCCCCCAGGCTCTAAGCCCCACACACCTTCACAAGTTCCCCCCATGCACACATGTACCCCCCCCCCCAACCATACAATGCACCTGGATAATTTTGAGTTTTTAGCTGTGTGATTAAAATCATGATTGAGATCAATGTCTTTAATCGCACAACTAATAGCAATCAATTTTTTAATTGTTTGACAGCCCTAATAATCACTGTTAGGCCAATCAGCTTTATCAGTGAGAGTTTTCACTGCCACTCCAGGGTTTGTATTATATTGGTAGACTTTGCATCTGACTTGGACTACAAACTCTTTGGAGCCTGTTTGTATAATTCAGAGCACAAGACCCAAGCTTAAAATTTGGTTGGTAATGTGATTTCTAGTTGGCCTTTTTTAACAAAACCTATAATAAATAACTAACTAACTGGCAATCTTTTTGGGAGTCTCAGCAAACATCATATTTTGAAAGAGGGTGGATTGCACTTTAACACTATCTTGCTTAAGGTTGAAACACGCTGACTGAGTATTGTGAGAAACCTCATGTTTTTTTTGCCTATTCTTTGGATAAGGAGTTTGTCACCAAGACTCATGATCTGACCTGTTACTACACTAAAGTAAATCATTTGATAAGGCTTCTTTGTTCTTGTTTCAGACTTTTGAAGAGCTTTTTTGCACTACTTGTCTCTTAATACCTTGTCAATTAATTTCACTTTCTAAAAACAGAGAGATGAGCGTCTCCAAGGTGAAACCCTGGATAAGCAGATTGGTAGAATCCTGGGCGACGTGGCTCCTAGTATATTTCTCTCCTCTTTTTCAGAGACGGTTGCATTTTTCTTAGGTAAACTATTCTCTCTTTAGGTTTGCAGAAATTTTAATATCCCAGTTACTGTATGTATTGTTCACAATCATTTGCTTTGTGTATGCTGTGTTCAGCCAAGTGAAAATGTTCACTGTACTGCAAAAAAGGTTTGGTTTTACTTAGTCATGCAGGGATTTGAGCCATTTGACACTGACATATGGTTTATTCTTGCTTTGCATAAGGAAAGCCTGTGGTACAACAAGACAAAGTTACACGCTCGTGCTCACACAAGCAAAGAAGATTAAGAAATGGAATGCTCTCCCAATCCAGCCCTTGTTGAGAGATTGGCCACAAATATAGTATAGAGAAGCTATAAAAGGTCTAATAGCTTCAGTTGTAAAAGACTGAAATTTTCACCTTTATCCCAAAACTTTCACAGGATTTAGCATAATTCTATAGCCCTTGCATTTTTAGCAGCATTTCACTGGAGTAGCAGATGTCTCTACTTTTATTCAGATACATCCACAAGACCTTACTGTGAAGTCCCAGTGCTGCCAACAGTATGCCCACATCCAGCTAATATTGCCTTTTCCTTTCTTATGTCAACCTAACAGTGCCTTTTTATATTTAACATAGTCTGATAATGGATGGTTATAGGTACATCATTCTGAATTAGTATTAATCCATGGCTACTTGCTAGTTAACTACATCTAGGTTTACAGTATTGGAATAGGATCTTGGTCACAGAGATTGGTTTAAATTTGCCTTTTCTTGTGTAGAGTGACAGTGATTTTATAAAAGGAGCATTCGGGTCTCCTGGAATTAAAGAGACCTGAATGATTCCCTTTTGCAAGGAGAGAGCCAACTGTGCCTCACTTTGTCCTTTTGGAGTCCCTGGGTTGGTAAGGGGTTAGCACATGAATTGCCAAGGCAGCTATGTGCTGCCTAAGTTACTTGGGAAAATCCAGTTCTGTGGCTGTAGGATAGCTTCACAGCAAAGTGGCCCCAACAGGCTGGTGAATCAGGCCTTCTCTGTATTTTTGTGCATATCGTTGGGGGCTTGGGACCAAGGCTAGTGTCAAAATCCTTTTTTTCTTTCAGGAACTTTGTCTACTATGCCAGCTGTCCGCACTTTCTCCCTCTTTGCTGGAATGGCTGTGTTCATAGATTTTCTTCTCCAAATCACATGCTTTGTAAGTCTCCTGGGTTTGGATGTTAAACGTCAAGAGGTGAGTCCATTATAGCTTTCAACTGATACTGAGTGTTAATATGTTTATGCAGAATTGCATTTGACTCTAACATATGTGTATTTTATTTTATAGAAAAATCGATTGGATATTCTGTGTTGTATCAAAGGAGATGATGACATGAGTAGGGTTCAGCATTCTGAAAGCATCTTGTTTATGTTCTTTAGAACTGTATATTCTCCATATCTGCTTAAGGACTGGATGCGACCAATTGTGGTATGTACACTTTTATTTATAGTGGCCAAAAAATCTGTTTGAACAAAATGTTTATCTTCCAAGGAATCTCAGAACTGCATTTAACCTAGTAGAAAAGTCCTTAAAGTAACTAAGATGCAACAATTATTTGCAGATTGTCTTGACTGCATATTTAGTAATCAAAGGAAGTAAATGTTTTGCTTTTGAATTTGGGATTTGGACCAGTTTTATTGCACTCAGTGGAAAGATTCCATCTGACTTTCTTTTATTTTCTGAGTTCATTTACTAGTGACCAGCCCTCTGATTATACTTATTGTATCCAAACTGCTGACAGAATTGAGTTGCTAATATTAAATATAAACACTGTATTAAATTTCAGCTTTGACTACTTTTATCTTGGGCTGAAAGTAGTTCTTCTTACTATTTGCCATTACTATGTGAAGCTAACATTACATATTTATTCTGGATGTTCACTGCATTGTAAAGAAAATGGAGAATTTCCAAAAAGAGTAACTGTGTAGAACTCTAATAGCTTTTTTTTAAAGCTTTTATGTATCAAACTTTTTTCTTTTTCTTCCAGATATCCTTGTTTGTGGGTATTCTGTCATTCAGTCTAGCAGTTGTCCACAAAGTAGAGATTGGTTTGGATCAGACTCTTTCAATGCCACATGTAAGTTTTTTGGAGGCTTGTTCTTTCCACATCCCCGCCCCCTTTTTGAAGGGAAATGATTGCATTTAATTTCCCTAGCATTAGACATTTGTCACCCATACCTGACCAGACTTGTTAGCAAATATTAATGTTTCCTTCCTTTGGCATTTATGCAGTAGGGATGATGAACATTGGTTGAGTTGTTTTAGGGTTAACTTCATTTTTTCTCTCTTTCTTTTTTTAGGACTCCTATGTAATAGATTATTTCAACCATCTGAGCAAATACCTGCATGCAGGTCCTCCTGTGTATTTTGTGCTAGAAGAAGGACATAACTATACCTCTTTAGAAGGACAGAATATGGTGTGTGGTGGAATGGGATGTAATAACAATTCACTTGTTCAACAAATCTTTACTTCAGCAGAGATTGACAGCTAGTAAGTGCATTTTTCCCATGCAAATCACTAGAATAATATTATAATTAAGGTTGCCCAACACTTCATAGCCTAGGGTCCTATTTTAATTGCTTAATACCTTGCTAAATACTCAGGCTGGATCTTTCCATGTTGTTAGTCTGCATTTTACTGAATTAGTTTGGAAAGTTGCTGCAAAAATGGTTCAGCTGTTTCTCAGAACAAGATTAAAGGAAAATATTTTTGGCATGCTGTGGAGGCAGGGATGAGTTTTAAAAAATAATCACTTTGAGAAACGTAGGGCCTTCATCCCATAATGATGGGGAGGAAATCAGTGTGGTGTAAGAGATTTAAAATAAAATGTCCAAAATGAATCTGAGAGTCAAATTTTAGCTCAGAATTCTTAGAGTTGCCACTTAAACATTTAAGAATTTAACTTGTTGGTGCCCAAGCTTCATGGAAGAGAAATCAGTTTCAAAATGTGGAGATAAGTCAGACCTGAGGTAGGATAGGCTATGTTTGTGGGGTGGTGGGGAAGGGACAGATCAGGACTGGTGAGGCATTGAGACTGAAATGAGGAGTCAGTGGAGAGGCAGAAGGCTAACCTCAGATGAGAAGCTGGTGGAAGAGGAGGAAGGGCTGAGACTGAGCCCAGAGGAAGTATGCCAGGAACTGGCTAGACTAATTGGCCTGCATTGCAAATGTCACAGCTGGGAAATCTTGAGTGTTTACTGCTGGGGAAATACCTAAATTCAATTTGTGTTCCTAACATCAGTTTTTAATTTTTGTCCTTTTTCAGCACAAGAATAGGTTATGCTCCCTCCTCCTGGCTTGATGATTATTTTGACTGGGTTAAGCCACAGTCGTCCTGCTGCAGACTCTACAACACTTCTGGCCAGTTTTGCAATGCTTCGGGTAACACCTGTTTTTTCTTTTCCATGTATCAATATGATTATCTTAGCCATATTTACAAAAGTTGTTCAAACATTGTTTTTCCAAGTAAGGGCTAACTTGTATCTAAGAGCTGTATCTTGCTTTGCTACTGTTGTAGCATTCCACCTGCTTTGCATAACTTCTTAATTGGTGATGTTGTACCTTTTTGAATCATTTTCCTGTTCTGAGATTCGCCGCTTCAGGAAGAGTAAATGTAAATGCAACACTCTATTTAAGTTAAAATGCTACTGTCTTTGAAGAGTCTTTTTTTGGTGGGGGAAGGAAAGTAGCTAACATAAAGGCTATACCTCACTGTTCCAAAAATAGCCAATTGGATTATTGGCTTATTTGATCCTTTTAAGTTCTGTATAATGAAATCCATTCCCTTTTAAAAATTGTTTATTGCCCTCATCCTGTCTTGAATACTGCATCAGTGGGATGAATTGTGCCCTGTACAGTAGGATCTGTCCGGTACTGAATGCAGAACACAATGGGCAGTACCACTGCTAGTCTTGGAATCAGTCTTGCCATATGCAACATCAAAGACAAAGCAGTGGTCTAATGGTATATTCTAGTCCTTTTTCAGTGCAAAATTTCAGGATTTGACTCGTCAGTGTGTTTGTTTCAAGTAACTTTGAAAAAAACCAACTTTTAACGTAATGTTTCAGTAGTTTAATAAATCAGATTTTTGTTGGAGATTTTTCTGGATTGGATGAGCTTCTGGGCCCCTACTTAGAGGGGATTCACTGCTCTGTACATTGTAGAGTGGCTTTGTGGCTCATGAAGTTTTTTGTTGTTTTTTTTTTTTCCCCCCCTTTCATTCAGTTGTTGATCCATCTTGTGTTCGTTGTCGTTCACTGACTCCAGAGGGCAAGCAGAGGCCACAGGGTGAAGACTTCATGAAATTTCTGCCAATGTTTCTGTCTGATAATCCTAATCCTAAATGTGGCAAAGGGTAAATGCCTGTAATCTGATTTTAATTTATGTTGAAAGTTAGCAGGTGAAATAGGATGTTTGTTTGTACTTTGTAAATATGCACTTACTGCAACAACTCAGGGCCCTCTTACTTTTTTTTATTATTATTATTTGGAAAATGTCTTAAAACACAAACCATTTCAGAACAGCAAATTCTTTTGCAGCAACTGTGACCCACAGCTGTGGGAGAAGATAAATGTAATTCTGTCAACTTTAATAAACCAATTTTTTTTCAGTTTGTTGAGAATCTGTTTTACTTTTGGCCTAACTTTTTTTTAAGGAATGGCCTTTCTTCTGAGGTGCACATTGTAGTCTAAACTATAGGAATTGTCTGCTGTTATGTTTGGACAGTAATGTGAATAGAAATCTTGGTTTGTATTAAAGGAGTTAGCAGGTACTTGAATGCTGTTATATTGCATAGACAAATTCTGACTCCTGAGATGCAGATAATGGTGGCTGATCCATGAAGTAATATTTGCTTTCTTTACAGAGGACATGCTGCATATAGTTCTGCTGTCAACCTTATAAACAACAACTCTGAGGTTGGAGCTACCTATTTTATGACTTACCACACTGTGCTAAAAACTTCAGCCGACTTCATCGATGCCACAAAGAAAGCACGGATTATAGCAAATAACATTACTGAAACCATGGGTATCAAAGAAAAGAATTACCGTGTGTTCCCTTACAGGTATGTAGCAATTTTCCTGCTTGGAATATGTGGAGTAACTTGCTAAGTTTTATTGATTTAGGTACAGAAAAAGATTTGTGTTCATTGGGAATGTTTGTCTTATTCATACTGCCTTTCCTTGGACTGAAATTTTGACTGCAGCACAAAGACTTAGAAATAAGTGCACTTGCATCGTTTAGCAGAAGGAAGTGGGGAACTGACTGGTGCTTTGATTTTTAAATCAAGAAAGCTGCCTCTGTCTGGTACTACAAGTGCTTTTGCTAATTCTCTATTGGTATAAAAGACAGCAGGCAGCTGACCAAGTAATATCTGTCTAAACTGTATGTCCTCTTCCTCCTATCTTCCTGTCTCAGTCTGTAGAGGCCTAACTGTTCTGGAAAGCTGTGTGGTCTTTAAGATTATCTTTTAGATACTGCTGTTTATTCTCTTTCCAGCCTGTTGGATGTAATACCATTGTTGATAGCTTGCAAAGAACATTTTTTCCTACTATTGAGTTAGCACGTTTTACCCCGAGAACCTTGTCTACCTATACCGTTGTTGAAGCATTTGGATAATTCAGTGCTCTAAATGCTTGTTTGGTGGTTCTGTCCACTATCTGACCATAACCCTCTGAGGTCCCCCCCCCCCCACCCTCCCAATCTTCCTTGTTCTAAAACCACACACTTTTTATAATGCCCAGATAGGAGTGCTCTTCCTCCCAACATCTGACAAGTTACATTAAATTTAATTATTTTACAGCAAACTTTTATTCTGTTTATTTCTTCGAAGACTTTTTAGGATTGCAAAAATTATTCTTATTTAGTATTGTTTCCAATATTTAGTCCATTTCTTATGTTTGAGAAATCAAAGGTAAGTTCAGAAAACAAAGTTCTGTTTTTTAAATTGTAGTTCCTCTTGTACTTCCCTGTTAAGTCAGGGGGAAAATAGGGTTTTGTCTAAACCTCAGTAACCTGAGCACTTCTGTCACCAAGGTCATGGCTGTCATGGCAAAATGATAATAGCCAAACCAGCTAATTAACCATCACCTTTGTTCTTTCCACAGTGTGTTTTATGTCTTTTATGAGCAGTATCTGACAATTGTGGATGACACTATATTTAACCTCAGCCTGTCCTTGGCATCAATATTCTTGGTGACAACTGTGCTGCTCGGCTTTGAAGTATGGGCTGCTGTAGTGGTATCCATTACTATTGCTATGATAATAGCCAATATGTTTGGAGTGATGTGGCTTTGGGGCATCAGCTTGAATGCTGTTTCACTTGTCAACCTTGTCATGGTGAGACTTACTTTTTTTTTTTCCCCAACTGTGTGGCTGCTTATAGACAAACCCCAAATAATGCTCTACTTCAAACTTCACGTGCCCCCATGCCAAATGCAGTGCATGCTCAGAAGAGGCAGCACATTCGTTGGATCTGGCTTGCCCAACATCTGTATAGATTGGGCACTTTGGGGGAGGGGGTTGGCACTTTTATCTAATAGCTGATCCAGTCAGCTATTAGATAAAAGCACCAAAAAGCCCTGATAAAGTGCTCCATCTGTACAGATGAGCCAGGTTGAACTATGTGCTTTCTGGTAAAGCACATAAGCTTGTTTGTTTGTTCATTCTCCCCCCTCCATTCTGTCAGCAGCCTGTACATTGCTTTGTAACCACTTGTTTGGTGGCTTTTTTTTTTTTTTTGTTTAAAAAAGGGGCTTTGCTCCTCCCAATGCAAAAGGGTTCAGAGTATTTCCTGAAATCTTAAATTAGTTACAGAATGCCAGGAGGCACAAGGTATTGAGGTTATGGATCAGTAGTTGTTGTTCTTGTTGTAGTATTTATCTTGCCGCCTTATTCACTCTGTGATAAGGTTTCACCCACCTGATGTCTGCAGAGTAGACTTCTATGCACTTTGGACAGCATAACTGCTGGTCTGGATGATATGATGATTTAAAATCATATTGGCATACAGCTAGAGACAGAGAAAAGCTCCTACTCCTTACTGTATTTCAGTGGTGGGAGAAAAAGGAAAAACCTAATATAGGTATGAGAACTCCAAAAGCCGGGCAAACCACAGCAGCAGTATTTTTAAGCTCCAGTTTTGTTTATCCTTGTCACTTCGTTACAAGCTGTTTTGGAGTTAGCTGACCCTTTTTAATAGTAGAGTGCAGGCATCTTGTGAAAAGGCAGCGAACTTTGGCAAAGCATTGATTTAGATCCTTTCTGGCTTCTGTTCCTTTATTGGCAGGTGAGAACCAGTCTACCATGAAGTCTAAACACAGCTCACTTTCTGATGCTCTGTATTTCTCTTTCCCTAATACAAAAGTTCAAGATGCTGCTGATGGAGTAGAATAAATGTATAGGTGAAGGAGATTAGTGAAAAAGACCCAAGTAACCATTCTTTAAGAAATGGTGCTGGTCAGGAGTAAGACTAAGCTATTCTTTCTGTTCAGAGGCAACCAATCAGCATTTGAATTTATTTTTTTCATAATGTATTGTGGATAATGTAATTTATGGATGGATGCCCTCTTCATGTGCAAAAAGTGAATTGCCTGGTTTTCAATCAGTAGATGGGTGCATGGTATTCAAATCAGACTCCATCTGGCAGATCACCCTTACTGAGGTCAGCTATTTTTAGACAGAATTTGTTGCATAAGTGGGCAGGCTCTGTGCTGGTAGTTACTGCAACTTTCTCAAATATTGCTTGGAAATTGATGATTCCCAGATTTTAAAAAACGTTATTTTGACTGCTTGTTTTGGAAGTTTTCTTGGGAAATAATTTTTATTACTACTTTGCTGGTTGTGGGTCCTAACATGATTAGTTTGAGCACTAAAGTAGATGTGTTTGTACTTCAGAGCTGTGGTATTGCAGTGGAGTTCTGCAGTCATGTGACAAGGGCATTCACCATCAGTACAAAGAGTAGCAGAGTAGAGCGTGCTGAAGAAGCCCTGTCCTGTATGGGCAGTTCTGTAAGTATCTGTTTGTCTGTGGCAATATGTTGCACGGATAAAATGACTAAGTAAAGTTTTTGTAGTGCTTCCATGAAAAGTCATTTAAACTGTAAGTAGTTTTAACATATACTTAGTTGTATGGTTGGGATTTTTTGTCTGTTTTTACCTCTCATGAGTGTCATCTTGCAGTAGTTAACCTGTTCTTACAAAGGAGACATTTGTTACAGTAGTGTTCCTCGATAGAGGGTGACAGTCTCCCAGCAAATAGGGAAGTCACCCGTGAGTCTTGAGATGACTGAGAAGTCCAACTTTGAGATTCAGTTGTTTTGACTGTAGTGGCTTTGTTTAAAACAAAAACCACTGTCTTCCCAATTCAAAACAGTCTGAAGTTTATCAGATTCTGGGTTAAGTCTTTAGGGAAGGCATAAAGCAGAACCTTACCACAGTTTGTAGTTAACCCATGATATCAGTATAATGCATGCTAAAGTAAATGCTACAGGGGAGCTTTTTCCTAACAATGCACCCTGAATGAAAGCAGGAACCTCTAGAGGTAATAATGTAGTTCGAGCAGGTGATGTATCTATGGGTGACATTTCAAAATTGAGTGGCCATGGCATGGCTTTAAGTGGCCATTTAACTGTTATCACTATGCCATAGCACATTGCAAGAGGAAGAGGCTATAGGAAGACTTCTACAGAAAAGTAATAAATTACCTTTTGCAATGTCTCTTGGTAGAGGAACAAAATAATTCGTGAGGGGGAAGGAGGAAGTGCTACAGTAATGATCCTTCAAAAAGCAAGACCAAAAATAAACTTTTCTGATCTCACTTCTTTTTTTTTTTTGATTACTCACTACCATGTCTTGTTGCACATTGTTGTTTATATCCCCTTTCCCTTCCCCTGTAGAATTCTTAGATTTAACCTTGCTTTGTGGGGTAATGGATAGCACCACTTCCAAGAAATATAGATCAGTATCTAAATTTGTAGAAAGGGATACTTTATCTTACTCACTATTTTGCTATTGAGTTGCATGAAATCCTGATGTGTTGTTGGCAAATACTTTTAATTCAATCTCTCTGACCAGGTTTTCAGCGGTATCACTCTGACAAAATTTGGAGGAATTGTTGTATTGGCCTTCTCAAAATCCCAGATTTTTCAGATATTCTACTTCAGGATGTATTTAGCCATGGTGCTGCTTGGAGCAAGCCATGGATTAATATTTCTTCCTGTTCTGCTTAGTTACATAGGTAAGAACACATTTCACTGGTAAATACATGTTAAAGATAAGATTAGTTTGTCCTGGAATTATGAATCCCTTTTATTCAGCAAGAAGATAATATTACAGATAGATATGTTGACAGTAGAACTGTCTAAACTCTGTCACATAGATTGTCCTTTCAGTTGAGTATGGATTACCTGATACAGAGTAATTAACAGATTTCTAGAAGGGGCATGCAGCAGGTAAGGCAGGGAACAGAAAGCAGAGCAGCTCATCAGGACAGAAAAAGGGATCAGAATAGCACTCAAGGTATAGAGCTAGCTTATGGTACACCTGCCAAAAACCATCAGCTCCTACTTTGATTGTTATCTGGATGCCTTGTCAAAGACTTGGTCATCTGTTGGAGGAATAGGGAGAGAGAAGACCTATGGTTTTCTATACCAGGGTGCTTGGAGTCTGTTTCAAATTAGCCTTCCAGTTTTTTCATCCCACCATTTAAGTGCTTAGGTGACACTCCATTTCCCACCCCCCACCGACATCTTTATTATAATGTGGATGAGTTCTAGCTTGAGTGAAAGTAGAGAATACCCACTTAATTAGCTATGGAGGTAATAGTAATAACAATTAGTGTATTTGTATATTACTAGATAAATTTAATCCTTCTAGGACACGGCGTTTTGGGACAGCTTCATTCACAGTACGCTTGGAGGCCTGAATTAGCCAGTTCAGGTACTGTTAACACCGTTGTAGCATAGAGCTCAGTGCAGGCTTGAAAAGAAGAGTAAATACTCTGGTTAGTACAAGATGTGGGCTTTGCTAACTTGGTTAAGCCCTGACAAGTATAGCTCCACCATAGTTCTCAAACATACCCACAGTTAACTAGTATCTATTCCTAGGTATTTTTAAAGAGAGCTCCTGCACCCCAACTACCCACTTTTTTGGCAAAAAAAATCTCAAATCTACTCATGGTGTTCTACAGCTTCATTTCTTTACCTGAACAATAGACATCTTTCTAGGCTTTCCTTTTTAAATAGCAAATGGTGGCTGCCTCATTGCTGAAGATATCTAACACATGGCTTTTTTTTTCTTTTATTCAGGCCCACCTGCAAATAAAGCTAAAACTCAAGCTGCACAAGAAAGATACAAAGGTACAGAACGAGAGAGACTCCTCTACTTCTAGTCTTTTTAACAAAGTGTTCAGTGGGTGTTCTGAACTGTGGCTTAAGACTGAATTGCAGCAATATTTCTATGACTACCACACTGATGTAATCACCACTAGTTCAACTTGTGCACCAATCCAAGTACAGGACATCAACTGTAGCTTGGGACATACAGCTTTTAAACTCAGGAAATGCTACATGTGGCTCATGTAACAGTATTATTAGAACTAGATACATTAACAGGATCCTAAAACACTATTTTTAAGAGGTTTCTTTTTCTTTAAGAACTGTAAGCCAGCTATATCACAAGTTGAATAGCTTTTTCCACGTTGGTGATGTGTGTATGAGAATGGACTGCCAAACCACTGACACAACTTTTAAATGCAAGTCAATGCAATTTTTGGCTCTATTTTTAAAGGGGAAAAGCCATCACTCAAGAGGTTGTAATATTTTAGTAACAATTGCCAAAACATTGTGTATATACTTTATTATAAAATAGCAATTTTGTAGTTCAAAATTCAACACAAATGCAATAAATTAAATTTGTACATTTCAAAGTGAACAGTAATCTACTTCAGAAAGTTGGAGGCTTCATGAGAGCTTGTTCCCCAAAAACCTGCTTAAAGAAGTTGACATGTTCTTCGCAATGTTCTCCTACAAGCAAAGAGAAGAAGAAATTATGTTAAGTGCTACTTACTAGCAGGTCTCAATGTTTCAATTTTGCTTTGTACTGAGTCAAGTTACAGATCTCTCTTTCTCTCCCTCCTGTTACATTACAAGTATATAATATAGTTAAGTTATGTGTACATGTTTTGAAGGTAAGCAATAATGTTGGCTTTGAATATCTCAAAGACTTAATTACAACAGAGGAGATGCATAAAAGTCCTGAAAGTCCTATCCAACTATTTTGACGATAGGTATGCTAGGAAAGTATATACAGGTTTCCACTTCATAAAAACAAAACAAAAAATCTTCTCCTGTGGACAAGGCACCTCTTTAATTAGGTCATGCTTTTAATGTAGATAAAACTGAAGGACGTGTTAGATTGTTACTGAAAGGTGTTAAATTATTAACAAACATTCTCCAGATTCCTATGAACACACAACAAAAAGGGAATTAAGGTACTAAAGATAGTATCCCTTGATAAATTACTTGACAATCTTAGGAAGAATATCTTAGGGGGGTTTTTGGTAAACTGTAAACCTTCATCATGGAAGATGAGTTATTACCCAGAAAATTAAAGGGTTAAAAAGCAATTAATGTATACTTAATTAAAGCCATAATATAGTAGCCTCTTGTCTTTCTGAGAAAAAATAATAAATGTAGCAGTTATCTAAAAGTGGATTCTTAAGATGTGTACTGAAGACACATTCAGTAAACTTTGTTCTTCAGCTGAGAAGCACATTCCAGGGCTGTCCAGCTTGAGTAGTTGGGGCCATACCTGAATGGTCAATATGGGCTGCAGGGATCCTGCAGGCTGTGCTGCCCTTGGGTGTGAGAAGGAAGCAGCAGCTAAAGGAAGGAGAAGGAGCCTGTAGGGCAGCTATTAATCCCTCGGGCTGCTAGCTTGACAGCCCTACCATTGCTTATTACCAGCCCCCTTATGGCTAAGCCTGGCATGAACATAACTAAAAACTCACTTGAGAGAAAGATCCAACCTCCATGTTGCTAACTGAAGAATAAAGTAGTAGCTGGTTTCCCACACACCACTACTTTTTTTAAACAAACACTGTTTAGATATTTAAAAGGTCACTTTGACTTTGAGGCCCTCCTTACCTGGTGTAAAGCTAGGATTCCCCCGTAATCGTTGATTTCTTTGTTCAAAGAACCTGAATATAGTATAGAAAAGCATGTTATCTTCCGTCTGTTTGGCTGCATCAAGGAACTTGCGGGCTGAAATGCTGTCATGTCCTCCAATACCTCTGATGAATCTCAATGCAGCCAGTACCTGGTGCTTAGATAACAGAACTTCTACTATTTCATCATTAGCTGTAGAAAGTCTCTGGAAAAGTCAAACAACATAACTGTTTTCACAAATGTAAATTATTTTGTCTCAAAGAAATGTAGTAAATCAAGCACTTCCCATTTATCTATTAAACTTATGTGAATGGGTAACCTACAGAAAACAAATGTACTTACAGACTCACCTTTAACATGTCCAAAGAAAGCTGATGTGCAGGGGGGTAAATGCTCTCAAGAGACAGCAGGAGACAAGCCTGAAACGGCAGTAGTCTTGCTATTAATAAAACAGTTATACTAGTAGTACCATTTTAACCTTAAATTGGAAGTTGTTAGTCCAATGCAGTGATTCTTAACAGGGGGGTCAAGGCACCCTGGGGTGCCACAGGGTGTGAGGAAATAAGTACAGGCTCACCTGGGCCTGGCCCCTCTGCAAGGAGATGAGCATTGTAACAGACTGTAAAATGGGGTGCTGCTCAGTTTGCAAAAGTTAGGAAGTACCCCTCAAATCTAAAATGGTCGAGAACAACTGGTCTACTGAAAGAATAAGTGGAGTCTGTAGCTTACATACCAAAGGCTTTGAGTCACTGAGCACATGGTACTGCAGAAACTGGTGAAGCATGTAAAACAGGTTGTGCTGAACAAGGGTTTTGATGACCAGCTCATACAGATAATGCTGTGAATGCAAGAAACAAGACTCACTTGGTATCGAGTCACACTTTTTAAGATTGCCACAAGTCTTCAGTCAGATTGAGAAATTCTGTATTCTAAACCACAGTACCAAATAGGACCGAAATGCGCATGAAACTGAGTTCACGTTTTCAGTACAAATTTGTTTCTTACTATATTATGACCACCTTCAGAGTCCAAGTTGTGTCCCTACTGTTCTCAAATTGTCTCTGTTACAGACTACAGGCACAGGATAAACAAGGGGTTTGGTTTAACCTGACGGCCAAGCCAGAGAGCTAGATAGAGGCTGCTAGTTTTTGTACCTGGAAGTTATGACATGGTACTCTTGCACAAGCAGAAGCCTCTAAAGCAATACTGTAAGCAGTCTTGCAAACACTGATGCAGGGAATTTCAGGTAGCCATAGAAGACAATCTCCTTTGTCTCTGTGCCAGAGCAAGCTTTTGGACCATACAAACATATGGACAGAGAAAGATAATCTTGCTGAGTTTTCCCCTCCAATTTTTTTTTTTTGAAAGCTTGGCTGCTTTTAGGGGGGAGGGTTTCAGGAATCTGAAGTATCCCTACTGCTTTCCTAAGATTCTCAATGAAAGTAGTAGCCTAGCATAGTGTAAGCAAGCGTGCAGTACTGCTCAACATTACTAGAAGGTGCTTTACCTGAACTGCAATCTGGACCTGGTTAAGAGAACGAATGTATTCCATCAAGACTGCTATAGTGAACTTGTGAGGTGCTTCCTAGGCAGTAAGAGGAGAAAGTCAAAAGCCTGCAGTAGTGACTTGTGGATTAATGAAATAATTAGTACTAGTGCCTCACTTCTAGCAAAGCAGAAATCACTTAGTCTCACTAATCTTGGTTTTTCTCTCCCATATTTTCACAAGCAGTTTTGGTGTTCAATTAGTATAGTCCCATTAGATTAAGTTACCCACTACAGTTTATTTTGTTACTGCCATTCAGAAGCAGCACAGGTCTACCAAGACTTCTTCATTAATGGAGTTTCCTTGTTTGGCACTTAATTTTGTATCTCAAGTTCACCAAATTCCTTTACTAACCTTCTTTTCAGTAAATACTGACAGAACATGTGTGTACATGTCTGATTGGTCAATAACTGCTTGGGTACGCACTGGCCGTTTCAGGAGGGGGTTACTTCGACTTTGGCCTGCTTCCACTGCCTATGAAGACAAATCAAGTCTTAAAACAAAAACACTTGTAAGGTGCCTTTATGCAGGTAGGGTTTCACCATCTCTTTTAAGGTTAACAGGACTATATGGCTGTATGTTTAAATACTTGCTTTGTTTTGTTTTCTTTTCCCAACTACAGTGTTCCTGCCTTGTAGGATAAAACTTAAGAAAACAAATTTGATTTTATTCAGTAAGTTTATTATAGGTAGGGCCTAGTTCTATTCAAACTCTCCAATTTACCTTCAACAGAATAGTGTTTTGTATTTACATACATTGTTTACATGGAAAGCTGGATGTTAAATTCAAACATATTTAGCCTAGGTACAACTTAAAAGACAGGTAGGTGGTGATTAGTTTGGAAAAGTCAAAAGTGAATAATCAGAATTGTTGACAGCTCTATAATGGCAAAAGAGCTAAAGCACTGTCAAGTGGAAATTGTGTACGAGAACAAGGGTAAAATGCTGGTGCTGTCTTGGAATGTTATCGTGTTTCTGCAACTCATTAAAAGTGTGGATACAGACTACTTACCAAGGTATAATTTTGCTCTGCTTCTAAGTACTTCTTATACTCATGGTTAAGTTTGTCAAAAACAGTGGCGATCACAGTCAATGATCCCCTCTCTGGTTCACTTAACACTGAAAGACAAGATGCTATTAATTCATGGGAAAAAGTGCCTGACATTTACAATAGATCCTTTGTAGCTGCTGGAATATACCCAGTAATGTTTTGTTCCATTCACTTGAACTGAGTTGAACTACGTGCAGAATGCACAGACTCAGCACAAGTTCAGAAAGTGCTCTTAGCTACTGCCTAATCCACAGGTATCCTAAATCTGGACTACAGAAGTAGAATAACTGGAATACAAATACTTTTTACTAAGATAGAGCTATTTCCTTCATTTAAGCATGCACATAGTCTGTTACTTGTAGGAGACTGATCAAGAATACTGATTCATTCTCTTGGGAAAAAATTTTTGGAAATAAAAGTTTCTTATGCCAGAACTTGAAAAACCACTATTCTGAATCGATCACACACACAGATTGCTTCTTGAATTCATGAGACTAAACTCCACATAATGAATAGAAATAGCCATATTAGTATCTTCTATGAAGTGCTTCCTACATTGTCATAGATCTCGAAGTTGCCCATGTTCTGCTGTAGAGGAAATGCTCTATGGAACAAAGTTTGCCCCAAGCAAATGATGAATCAGGGCAGTTAGCCCTAAATTTTCAGAATGAGACAATTAAACTTACTCTGAGAACACACAGAAAGGATAACCATTTTGCATTCCTTTCTCTGGAGAAGAAAATCCATCAGCTTTCCTTTATCTGGCAGGAGATTAACAACAGGTTCAAGTTTCACCTGGAGATTCCAGAGATAACCTGGATTTGAGAGCAAGAAGTCTTATTCAAGAAACAACCAGCTCACTGTATCAAACAAGTTACATGCTAAAGTTTGGACTTGGCCTATGAAATACACATTATAATTTTCTGTATAGGTACCATTTGAGGAAAGATGTTTCTATACCCTAGCCTCACTCAAGTGACAAGCATGTGATTATACCCAGTTATATGTCAACTACTATGATATTCAATGCTAGTCATCTTAATGGATAATTCCATTAGTCATTCTTTTGACTAGGTGTTAGGAAAAGAATAAAAAGAACAGAACAGGAATAGAACTAACATAAGTTTCCGCATTATACACTATACACTAACAGCAATAGAGATGATTATTTTTGATCCCCTTGCTTACCTTCACTTGCACTGATTATAATATCAGGCTGAAAGACAATCCAGGAGGAGGAATCTTAATGTTAAAGAAAATTCTTAACTGAAACACCCACCAGCCCATCTCTAGTATCAGGAATAGCTGTTTATAAAGTCACACCATCTATCTTGGAAAAAACAAAGAACTCTTGCAGGCTGTCTGATGACTAAGCTAAAGCAACCTCAGATCTTCAACGCTGTCCCTTTTGTTCATCTTCCCCTATAGATCAGTCACAAGATGATTCCTTCACTTCCCTGTAATGTTTTAAATTAATGCATTACAAAAGGGCTTTTCCTAGGCCTTCTGCAACACCAATGATAGGTACTGTTGTATTCATAAGCTTTTTTACCACTACTTACATTCCCAAAGTAGCAGAGTCTGGCATTAATGTTCAAGGTATCAGTTACCTACAGATTTGTTACAAAGCGGTTTTAGTGTAGAACTGCACTTAAACTCCATTATTCACCAGAAAGGCAAACTGCAATATAGTGAAACAGTACAAGGTAGACAGACAAACAAAAGTACAGGAATGAAAAAAAGAGGGAAGGGCTTTGTCATGGAGCAGCTGTCAGTCTATCTGCTCTTACACTGTAAAACAGTGGTTCTTGATCTTATTTAGACTCAAGTTCCCCCATCAAAAGATGCAGGCTGTTTTTACTTGTTCTCTGACCACAGAAAAGTAATAGAGCAGTTCTTCTGTTGCAAAAAACTTGGACAGACCACAACATGTCAGAGTAGTTTTAACACTGTTGATTCCTATTAGAAATCTCTGGGCTTAACCTTGTGAATGACATTTGCATGCCTAGCAGTGCTAACACTGGTTGTCACCCTGGGGCATCCCTGAAAGAATCTCAAGATACTCCAGGTTGCCATCGCACACTGGTTGAGGATCACTGTCCTAAAAGAAACAGGGCCAAGTCTGTCAAGTTTACTTTTCAGTTACCACATAGCAGTTGCCTCATGATGAGTCCCTAACCAAGTGTTTGGTATACTTGACAAATATTTGTTCTTCCTTTTAATAACCAATACTTGATCTCCCACTTGTTTTATTGCAAGCATCAGAAATGCTCTTAATTGTTGAAAATGAATAAAAATAAAGGAGTTACCACAGAATGACGCCAAGCTTTTTAAAGGATACAGAGTTTACAGGGAACAGGAGACTGACTAGTCACAGAAGCTGGACCTGCATATGGGAGAGAAAAAAAAATTATGTGAAAGAAAAACTAACCCCAGAACAGATTAATTTCTCTGACAATATTCTGTACTGAGTACTATACACTAAATCCTGAAAAACTGAAATTACAGCCTATGCAGTTGTAGACGGCTCTACTTGTAGTTGGATGGTAATGCTAAAAAGAAGTTTTGAAAAAGAAATGGGTGGTTATATGCATGCTAAACAGAAATTGTATCTCCGACTTCTAGTATGCAACTAAGATTTCTGGCAACACTTAAGCAATGGGTTAATTTCAATATAAGCATTCCACATCTCCAATTAACAAGCTGTGATTTGTAACGCATAATAAAGATGGTTCTCTCTTTTTGCTGGCTATTATACATGCACAAACACAAGCACACATGTATTAGTTCTTCAAAAAAACCCAGAGGAGTGTTTTTTGTGTTCTGAAGTTTGACAGCCCTGTCTGTCTGTTACTTTATTATAATCTTAAATAGTTACTTATACCCTAAATATGTACAAAGGATCATGAGTTATGCCTTCTAGCATCAGCACCTACTTCCAGGTGACTTCAGAAGGAGTAGACTTTTAAAAAGGTCTTTCAAAAGATATCTTACTTCTCAGATAACTCTGGCTACTCTGTACTATGCTGCTATATCTAGCCTTGGAAGGAATAGCTTAGCCCACAAAATTTCTCAGCTGGGGTACAGCAGAAGTTTCTGCAACACCTCTAGCTTGTGTAAGGGGCCATGATACTTCTTCTGTTCTGGTTTTAGCACTACAAGTTTGTTCACAGCAAGCCCTCGAGTTGCTGCACTTCGTACCTCTGGATGAGCTCTATATTTCCGTCACCATAGCTCCAAAGCTTCAGAGCATGTGGCCGTGAATCAGAAGAGACAGGAGGAGCCACACTTTTAAAGGAACAAGGAGTTACTTATGAACCAAGAGCCCACTGGACCTAGGCATACAATTTTCACACATACACTTGAGGACTTCAAATCTCAAGGGTGTTGAGAGAAACAAATAAGTATCTGTCTATATACTCTATATACTGTCTATATACTTCTCTTTAAACTCTGACGAAATGCACAGGAGGAGAGGAAAGATGGTCCCAGTGGGCAGGACGCTCAAATTTAAGAGACACGGGGTTTGCAATGGACTTCTGTAACCCTGGGCAAGTAACTTCATCCTTGTGCATTACTTCTACCCACCTGCAATCTATGAAATAGGGATAGTAACACTTCTGTAATTTACCAGGTGGCAAACTATACCAAAGACTGATGTGCCCATGTGATTATGGGGACAAGATCCAGATAAACACCTTACCCTCCACCTAATCAAAAGTACCACATGGTAGCTTTACCTGCCACAGGGATCTGATAGGGTTGAATTGATCGAGGTGGAAGTACAAACTGATGAAGAGTAACTGACCCATCAAAGTCTCCTTTCAGCTTGATGTCAAATACAACAGATGTCTAAAATAGAAAAGAAATGTTAACGCATCACTTGTTTTCATGAGGAAAAGAATGTAACAAGAGCACATCTAAAGTTACTCATGTACAAATGTTTTGGGCATTTTATCTTCCGCTCTCATAACTTAGTAACATTTCAGTACTCTTCTTGGTGTGAAGTGTTTCAATTACCATAAGTAATTGCCGGGGGAGGCACACCTGGGCCATGGGTTAGCGAGGATTTAGTTAGGGAGCTTCTGGAGGGGTTGGACATATTCAAGTCAGCCGGCCCGGATGATCTCCACCCTAGAGTTCTAAAGGAACTGGCCAAGGTCATTGCAAGTCCCCTGGCACAACTTTATGAGCACTTGTGATGCTCTGGTGAGGTACCGGAGGACTGGAAGAGGGCCAACGTGGTCCCCATCTTCAAAAAAGGCAGGAAGGAGGACCCGGGAAACTATAGGCTGGTTAGTCTCACCTCGATCCTAGGCAAGCTGTTCGAGAAATTATGCTGGCACACATCCAGGAGGGGCCAGCAGGGGACTGCATGCTTAGGGGCAACCAACACGGGTTCATCAGTGGTAGGTCCTGTCAGACCAACCTGGTGGCCTTTTAGGATCAGATCACCAAATCATTAGATGCAGGGGTAGCAGTGGATATAACCTTCCTGGACTTCCGGAAGGCTTTTGACACTGTCTTTCACCCCATTCTCATTAAGAAACTGGGGGGCTGTGGTGTAGACACCCACACAGTCAAATGGCTCGCCAACTGGCTGGTGGGCCGCACCCAGAGGGTGGTAGTGGATGGGTCCTACTCAACCTGGAAGGACGTGGGCAGTGGGGTTCTGCAGGGCTCGGTCCTCGGGCCTGCACTGTTCAACATCTTCATCGGCGATTTGGATGAGGAGGTAAAAAGCACCCTGTTCAGATTTGCTGATGACACTAAGATGTGGGGGGACGTGGGCACACTGGAAGGATGCAACAGGCTACAATCAGACCTAGACAGGTTACAAGGGTGGGCGGATGAGAATAGGATGGGTTTCAACACAGACAAGTGCAAGGTGATGCACCTGGGGAGGAACAACCGGCACCATACCTACAGGTTAGGGAACTCCCCTCTTGTCAGCACGGAGGCAGAAAGGGATCTGGGGGTCATCATTGACTCCAAGATGAACATGGGCCGGCAGTGTGGGGAGGCAGTCAGGAAGGCCAACCTCACCTTGGCATGCATCCACAGATGCATCTCGAGCAGGTCCAAGGAGGTGATCCTCCCCCTCTATGCGGCACTGGTCAGGCCGCAGCTGGAGTATTGCGTCCAGTTCTGGGGACCACATTTCAAGAGGGATGTCAACAGCATGGAGAGGGTCCAGAGGAGGGCCACTCGTATGATCAGAGGACAGCAGGGCAGGCCCTATGAGGACAGGCTGTGGGACCTGAACCTGTTCAGCCTCCAAAAGAGAAGGCTGAGGGGGGATCTTGTGGCCTGTTATAAACTAGTCAGGGGGGATCAGCAGGCATTGGGGGAGTCACTGTTTCCCCGAGCACCGCCAGGAGTGACCAGGAATAACGGTCACAAGCTGGCAGAGAGTAGGTTTAGGTTAGATATCAGGAGGCGCTACTTCACGGTCAGGGCGGCTAGGGTCTGGAACCAGCTTCCAAGAGAAGTGGTGCTGGCTCCTACCCTGGGGGTGTTTAAGAGAAGGTTAGATGCACATCTTGCTGGGGTCGTTTGACCCCAGTATTATTTCCTGCCATGGCAGGGGGTCAGACTAGATGATCTGCTCAGGTCCCTTCCGACCCTAGAAACTATAAGTATATTTTCCACAATTACCACCTTCTGACATGACTGTACACCTGCTCTAGCTTCAAAATGGAATCTAAATTTTAATAACATCAGCTTGAAATGGTGAACTGCACACCCTTTGAAAAGACCTGCACTGCAGAAATCTTGTATTTCAAACATTCTGGAGCAAATTTGATGCCCTATTTAAATTGCGATGCCCACTTCATATGCAAGTGCAGCATTTAGTGTGTGACCCAGATAGTATGGAAGAAGAAAGCATTGTGCTGTATGCTCACATGATGATTTAGAAGTTAATTAAATCTTGGCCTACTAATGGGGCATATTATCCAAATTCTTTCTAGGCTGCCTGGAAGGGAGTTCACTTAAGAAACAGAAGAATTTTTGTAGAAGCTTCTTCCCAGCATCTCATGTCTTTTATCAGGGACCATTAGCTTCTTGGGCTCCAATCCTAAATACTTCACATTCAGTGAAAGTGCTAAGCACATGAATAAACTCACATCCAAACTGGCCTCTCTCAATATATAACCCTCAGCTTGTATAGAATCTCGCAGCTGGGATTAGAAGGGTCTTGAAGTTAAGAACTCCTCAACTTAAAAACTAGAAGGGAGGGTAATTAAGACATGGTTTCTTACCTCTCAAATATTAATGAAGGCATTAAAAACATATTAACAAGACACCGATACTAAGTTACACAGGTAACTCAAAGAAGCAGGGAAGAGACAGGACTCCGGTACGAATGTGACATTCAGCTGTGCTGCACATCCATTTTGTTAATGGGATACATTTATAAGGTGGTTTCGCTGAAACATTTGTTATACTTAAGACTGCCCATGCAGCCCCTATCATCTATGAAAAGTTATCCCAGTGATTAACTACTAAAGCAGCAGTCCCTTTCAGACTTCCACGACAGGTCAAATAGCATATATAGTGATGGCCAAGGGGCAGGTTTTTATTACTAAAAAAATAGCTAAGATTAGCTTCCGATTAGAAGCAAATATTTTTCCTTCCTAAACCAAGGTATGGCTTCAGTGAAGATTACAGAGGTAATTTTGGGAAGGAAGAGGTCACTTAAGACACCAATTCCTGTTTAGTAGCAGTAAACCATCAAATTCTTTCCTGAAGAGCTTCCTGTTCATTTATGAAAGGCTTCACAGTTCAGCCATTTTTCCTACAGCTTTATTTAATAGTTGCATTTGATTTCAATTATAAAAATGTGCTGGGAAGAATGGCAGAACTGCTTCCCAGATGCTACCTTAAAACACTCCTCCAAAATAAATTTCATTTTCAAGCCAAGAGCTGGGCATCCAAAAAGGTGAATGTTTTGCAGAGTTGTGACCATTTTGAGAATTTACAAACAAATCAGATGTTAAACTGACTTAGCTGCATCTATCCAATATAGTAAAATCCCCTATATCTGGTGAGTGGGGAATAGGGGGTGCCAGTAATGTAAAGATGCCAGTTACCTGAAGGCACAGGGTTTCCAGCCGGACGTGGAGCAGGGGGTTGTGGAGGGTGGCAGCAGCTGCCCATGGAGAGGTGGGTGGGGAAGGGGTGATGGCAGCTGCCCATGGAGTGTGGGGAATACAGCATGGTGGGTGGCAGTAGCAGCACCCGCATGCAAGCTTTTCTGCCCATTCCTCTTGTGTCCAGCTGGAAATTCCAGTTACTAGTGTGCCGGTTAGTAAAATCCCAGATAACAGGGATTTGACTGTATTTCATGCTCCCACACAAAGACAGATGTATAAACACAAAAAAACCCACCCCCAACCTTTTGTATATATGAAATTCTGAACTTAAAACACCTTTTTAAGTAGTACATGCTGTTTATTCCCATGCACAGCTTTTGAGTTTAGGATGTGGCTAAGACTAAGCATGCAGACACACGACATGTTTACTCTGCAGAATATGTTGAGTACATACACAACAGACAATCTTACACTGATGTAAGTCACACCACCTGGAAGTAGTTATTTTTTGGAAAGCAATGAATGAGTATTCTGACAATTTCAGTACAAGGTAGCTGTTTGCTCAAAGCAAACCAGTTCTTCCATTACTTAGTGGCTACAGCAGGCAGTTAGTTCAGGTAAATTGGCCATGCTTCTATAGCTCACTATGGAATAAATTTACTACAGAGCAAAACACAAAATAAACAACTCTAGCAATTGTCAGATATCCACACACCAAAAAAAAAATTAAGATCACCTTCCAGGTACAAACATTAGAATGCCAAGTTACAATTGTATAAAAGTCTTTTTACAAGCTTAACTGAAAACACTCAATGATTGAACCAATTTTGCAAATTTAGCCATTAAAACCTTCATATCAAGTTCACCATTTTTTGCTCAAAGAACCACATTTGAGACAAATAATAATTAACACCCCCCACTCCCGCCACCAATGAAAAGGCAACAAACTGGCATCCCTTATAATTTTGAAATTTAGAAATCCTGTTCCATATATTTGCCATATCCTTACAAATTACTTCAATACACATGCAGATTATTTAAAGGACTGGGCCTTCATGACCAGAAGGCCCAGAGACTTGAAAAAACCAAGCAGATCATACCTCAGTATCTTGATGATGAACTACCACCAAGTTATCCACAACATTCAGAGCAAACTTTCCTGTCCTGCTCAATTTTAATATGTGCATCTTCTTACAGGAGCCTTCCCTACAAAAAGGTTATCAGAGATAAGATGTATTAAACAGCTACATCAAAAGAACAGCCAAATCAGGCAACGGATAAGCCTACTATATGCAACTTACCTTGGTAAGTGATAAAGTACTACCTCTGCACCCGTACTATTGGAAGTCCTTGAATGATGCCTCAAATAAAGAACATAAAGTTGCCCATATCTAACAAGACAAAAATTAAAATGTACTTATTTTTAAACAACTAGCAAAGAAAACCTAGAAATGCCCTTTCTGCAGGGAAGGTAACAAGCTATACTGCTATTGTATTGTAATCTCTCACACCCACTATTTTCCTATTTGTAACGCCATGTTACTTTTCCATCATAGGACAGCTTACTGTATTTTCTTGCATACAACATGCACCTTTTCCCCAGAAATTCTCCCAAATTGGGGTGCATTTATTAAGGAGGGCAACTGATTTTCTATCCAGGATAGAAGCACCCCACTTTGGTCCTGAGCTATATTGCAGCTGCTATACCATTAGTATTCAGGTAGCTGAAGGAGTCAGTTGACTAAATGGCTTGTTGTTTTTCACTTGTATTAATGATCATCTGTTTTGTTTTTTTTAATTGATCTTGATGTTAAATTGATTAGTGGAACATTTCTTAGGGCTATTTTGCTGTCTGCTCCTGGTCTGTCTCCTCCCATTTTCAGTTAAGCAGAAAAGGGTGCCTGAGTCAGTTAAAAGATTAGGTTCTGTCTCTGTCCTTTGCAGCCATTATTCTGGGGGAAAAAAAATCTTTTCTCCTTCATTCTTTCAAAAAGAAGGCGTCTATTATACTTCAGGGCATACTGTATGCAAGAAAATATGGTATATAAAAGTTACACATCTGGGAGATGGGGAAGGGGAAAAGACTCAATAATCCAGGTCAGACATGTCTGTATAAGACTGTATACAAGAGAACTTTTACCAGGCAGTAAGAGAGACTCCTTCCTACACATCTTAAATCAGATCCGTTAATTTTATAAAATTATTCTTTTGGAAGCCTCTATATTTAGCATGGAACTGAACACTTGAACAGCCCTCCAACAGAAAACAAAAGCAGGGTAGCTAGTACAATTATGTTGTTATGACTGGATGGATGCTTTCTTTCTGCATCCACAAACAGAAGCACAGGAAGAAGCTGATCACTCAGCAATACGTACATTGTTGCCATTGCAATATCTCTTTCACAAAGGCTGAGTTTCGAGGATTTGGGTGCTGCAGGCAATTCAATTTCAAACTTTGATAATTTTGACATTGTTACTCCCTGTTTAAAAAAAGAAGAGAATGTTAGCTGTCTCTAATCTAGAGAAAAAGTTTCTCATTTAGAAGGGACTTGTGGTTGTGCTGCTAGCACCCACTGGTGGTGAAAACTGGTGATGCCATTTCAGAAGAGAGGATTTTATTGCAATCAACTGACTTCTTTTGTCTTGTGGCCCATAACCCCGTTTTACTTGGTACTATATACATGCTCAGCAGATGGATTACAGTAAACAAGTCCCCAACAGTGCAGGAGGGAGTGGGGCAGTCATGAATGGGGTCCCCGTCATGCTGGGACAAATTGGAGCCCAGCGCCGCTGTAGGCTGTGCTCTGCCTCTGCTCTGAGAACAGCACAAGTCTGAAGCCATGTGTCCCGCTGCTGGCAGCCCCCCCTCACCCCATGCAAAGATCCAGGGTGTGTGCATGACCCCCATGCCCTCCCAGGGTGTGTGCAGTGGCGGGAGCTGCCACCTGCTCACCATGCCAGGCACCCCCCAGACAGACCACTTGCAGCTGTCCTGCATGCCTGCTCCGGCTGTGCAGGGCCTGCCCCAGCCCCAGCCCCTCCCTCCCTCCCTCCCTCACCACTGTAGAGGGGGTGGGAGGGGCAGATTGAGGCCCCAGCAATGAGGGAGGGAGCAGAGCACAGGCAGAAGCAAAGGCTGGGGCGAGTGGGGCCCCAGCCGGGCTGGGTGGTAGGACAAGTGGAGGCCTGGCAGGGGGAGGGTGGGCACATGCCCCCCTGATTTGTGCACAGGGCAGAGGTAGCTGTGCTTTGCTCCCCTGCTACAGCTGCTCGGGAGCAGCCCCAGGAATGCCACGTGCCTGCTGCAGCACCAGCCACTTCCACCTGTGCACAGATCGAGGCGGCCCAAGCCTCCCGGGCCTCCACTTATCTTACCACCTGGCCCAGCCAGGGCCCCACTCACCCTGGCCCCTGCTCCTGCCTATGCCCCACTCCCTCCCACACTGCTAGGGCCTTGATCTGCCTCCTCCTCCCCATGGCCCTTTCCCCTCCCCCCACACCCTCACAGATTTCCCTGCTGGGGGGGGGGAAAGGGGGACACACACACACTCAGCTCCCCCAAATAATTTCTTCTCCCTCCCTTTGCCTATGCTCTCTCCCTTGTGGGTTACTACCTAGAGAAGCTGGTATGTTTTAGCCACATTAGATAGGGATTTTTGGGGGGAGGGAGGGGAAGTAGGAAGGAATAGGGGAAAGGTGTCTGTCTCCCACAGCTTTTTTAATTGCTGCTGGGAGCAGATTTCTAAGTTTATTTTAAACAAGACTATCTGAAAAACTGTAGTAATCCTCTCACCATCATCAGACCACCAAAATGTGTAGTACTGATTTGGTTCCTGTCACATTCACCTTCTGTCAACTCCCCAGATTAATCTTGGTCAATTACCACATGATAGCTTTCCTATCTAGCACTGGAGCAACTCCTTCAATATTATAAAACAGAATTCCCCCTCTCCTGTAGGTCCGGAAGGAAAAGGAAAACTGGTTTATAGTCTGACCCCACCCCTTCCCCACTGTTTGATTTTTTTGAGAGGGGAAGGGACTGAATGCAAAGCCAAGCAAAGCAAAGGAAAAACAAGATAAGGGGTGAGGGATAAAAGAATTACACAAAAAGCCTAGTAGGTCAAACAGTATTCACAATTGGGATTGTATCTTTTACCTTGAAATAGAATGGCTGGAGGACATTGCCAAGGACTGTGGTGGATAGCAGAATGACGGAACTCTCAGGACAATACATGTACCAGTTGACATTAATATTTTGACTTTTCAAGAGTTTTAAACTTCGTTTCTCTGGCAATACCTAGAAACAAAGAAATATTATGATCATTAACAGCACAATAACATCTGGTACCCCTCTTGGATAAGTGTTAATTCCAGGCAGATAAAAAGAGCAGTTCTAAAATACTGGAGTTCTAATTAAAAAACAAAGAAATGTTTCACAATTTATGCTGAGACCTAAACATACTGAATTATTGTTACTATTATTTGAAAGCCTCTTTTGTATCAGTGAACTATCCTGTAATCTAAATTAAATACAGGATCAGGAAACACACAACTTATGATGTCTCTGAAGCCATAATTAGTTTTGCAATATTGTGTGTCACATGAATTAGTTTCAGTCTCCCCAAGAGAGAAAATATTTGGTATTTACCGCCCTTCAAATGCCAGTCCTTTCAGTTTATGTTGGGCCAAAAAAAAGAAGAGAAAAGCTTTTGCCTTAATTCCTCCTGCTTTAACCTCAAACTAGCAGATTCAGACAGAGTATCTTCTTTTTTTGGACTTCGTTGAAATGTGAAAGTCTGATGGGGAGTTAACACACAGGAAGACCTATTCCACCTTCCAATTTCTTAATTCTAAAGAACTCAAAAAGAAAATGGAGCAGGGATTTCAAAACCCTTGAAAATCCAAAGAATGAAGTCAGTCCAACAAGGCTTCCAAAGTGACAAGGCAGTTTTGAAAAGTATGAGGTGCCTACATGCTTTTTTTAGAAGTCAATTAATCATTTTTAAAATTGTCTTTGTTTAGCAAGTAGCTATTTATTTATTACACCAGGTTAGTTGTATTTTTTTTTTAAAAGATACTCTTTGTGCAATTTAATTTACTCTAATCTTCTTCCAAGTGCAACATAATATACAACATAAATAAAAAAAATACTGAAAAGAGAAATGCATCATAATTTTCTACCACATACAAAACTGAATGAATGACTATTGTATTATATGACTGCTTAAATTCCTCTGCACCCTCCAATTACCAAAAGTTAACTGGAAACGTAGCATAAAAACTATGCAATAAAAATTAATTGCTAATCAATGAAAATAACCCTTTCTTTAGGGAAAAGAATAAAAAAGCACAGATGCAAAACAAGAGCAGAACCTTGTATTCAAGTATGGCTTCCTGCTTGCTTTTTTAAATCCCCTGGACTGCATATATGGAATACACTCTTAAATATGCAACTTTAACTGCTTTATATTGTATTACATTCAGTATTCCAGGTTTGTTATTTTGTATACAAGTTAATATCTGCATTAAACAGGTTTATTAAAGCCAGAGCTGCACTCACTACAGTATAATTCAGTCTCTCATTGAAGTGTGCTATCTGTTAATTGCCTGCTATAAAAATCAAGTACTACACTTTCCACTCTCTAAAAATCGAAAATGTAACTTGTCCAAGACAAACCATCCATTCTTTTCTTTTCTTCTTAGTTGCCAGTTGTTTTAGTTTAGTAAAACTAAAAACAGGTAAAAAATCATAGGTTTGGAAGCACCTTGAGGGTCATCTGGGCACAGCCCTCTACACTAATGCAGGGATGGTATTCATATATCATCCATGACCAATGGTTATCCAGACTCCTCCAGCAAACCTCCAGTGAGGGAGATTCCACAACTTCCCTGGGCACTCTATTGCACTGCATTACAGGAGGGAAGTTTTTCCTGAGATCTAATCTAAATCTACTTTCTTGCAATTTAAAGCCATTGCTTTATATTGTGCCCTATGCAGCCTGGGAGAAGTTACTCTTCCTCTTCTTTATGAAAGTCTTTTAGTTTTTGACAACTATTATCACATCTTTCCTTAACCTCCCTTTCTCCTAGTTAAAACCTACCTAGTTCTGTCACCCTTTCTTCATAGAGTTTGCTTCCAAATCCTTTACTATTTGGTTGGGGTCCATCTCTGGCCCCTCTGAAGCTCATACACATCCTTCTTAAAATATGGATCCCAGTACTGCACACAAGATCTAACAAGTTCCAAGATCAGAGTAGCCCCCCATATCCTATACCTAATACTCCTATTGATGCAGCCCAAACTTGCAATTTTGTTTTTGCAACAGCATTGTATTGTGGACTCACACCGAGTCTGTGATCCACCCAAATCCTCAGATTCTTCTTAGCTATTCAGTGTAGTAGAACTACATAGTACAGTAAACAGCTAGTATGGTAAAGAAAATGACTGCTACCCAATCAGTTATCTTCCATTCTATAGCTGTGCATCAAGAATGACTGGGGGTGGGGGAACAGGAGCTGGCAGGGAAGGAGCCCCGTGCCACGCTCCCCTCCCTCCAGGCTTGCTTCCCTCCTGCTGCTTGGGGTCCAGGCCTGCTCCCCCTGCCTTCCTGCTGCATTGGGCCAGGCCTGCTGGTCCCCCCTCACCAGTGTGGCGGGTCAGCTTCTCTCCCCGCTCAGGCTCACTCCTCCTCCTCCCCTCCCCCCACATCAGGCCAGGGCTCACTCCTCCCCTCCCTCTACCTCCACAGCATGCCCGCTCCCCTCCCCCCCACCGCACGGGCCCTGCATGTGGTGACAATGGAAGAAGAGAGGGGCAGGCTGAGGCCAGTGGCCTCACCCCCCCGCAGCATCCTGACCCCTCCACCACCTTCAAGGAGCAAGCAGGGGTGGGGGTGAGGCCAGCTCCAGTGGCCTCCCCACACTCTGCTCCATCGTTATCATCTGCAGGTTGCCACCCCAACCCTAAACTCCCCTGTTCTGTCCACTCTATTGCCACTGCCTCTGGGGAGCAGGGCAGGGGGGAGGGAGCAAGCCCAGCTGTTCTGGCCTCGTCCTACCCCTGCTGTATTCCGTGTTCCCACCATTATGGTGGCACTCCGCTGCACCACCACCTCCTGTCTGACCACTTCTTTGCACTCTTACTGGCTGTTTGTCAGCCAATTAGAGTGTGAATAAAGTGTTATGGACAGACAGACAGAACAGACTAAGGCTTTTATAATATTAGATAGACATAGCATGCTACATTTGCCTACACTGAACTTCATTCTGTTGTCTCTAGCCCAGTTAAGTACAGATGAGATGTTCAGAGCCACAAAAGACAGAAACTTTTTTAAGCAAAAGAATTAACATTTTTTAAAGTTAAAATGTGCACATTTTTCACAAGACAATTATCTGCATTACCTGATAGAATTCAATTCCTTGATCTGTTATGAAGACAATTTCTGTAGAACTTGTCCAGCAGAATCCCAAAATGTTGGCATTCTTGGTCTTTCATTAAAAATATGGTCAAAATTTAGTTGAAAAAAAATTAGCATTCACATAAATTCACATCTTCATGAAAAACTTTACTCACTAGCATCTGACGTAGTGCAACTTAGCTGTTCACCTGATGACAATAGGTATTGGCTTGTCTAGACACCCTGGATTACTGATGCACAAGAATCAGTAATAGGCAGCCTGCTATTATGAATTTTGGATGTTACCAAGAATATAAGTCTATCTTCAAATAAGGATTTCTTTGGCACATACAACTAAACTCAGTTTGTGGGATATAAACACAGTTCAATCCACAGACTACCAGCACTCAAGCTGAAGGATGTAAAAGATTTCCATTAACTTCAGTGGGCAATGAATTAGGCCCCAAGTCCCTCAGCAGGAAACAGGAAAGCTGTCTATAGCACCATATGGATACACTGTGCCCACCCGGAACATGCTACCTCCCAAACCAGAATTATACAGTTGCCTTAGTGCTGGGCTGCACATGTGCCAACAGGCTCTGTTCAGACACAGCTAGCCCACGTAAATCATTCACAGCGTGTAGAGATATACAACAGTTTATAAACCTCTTAAGTAAGCCAGCTGTTAAGAGAGTGACAAAGGCCCATTGTCTCCCAGGGTGCATTACTCTGACACAAGGCCCCCATACTACAAGGTGGGGAGTGCCCGCTGACATCAGTGTAAACAGAGTGCTCAGTAAACTGCAGGAAGTTCTCAGTACCTTGCACAGCTGGATCCATATGTCATACCCACGAAACTATTGGAAGTATGATTATTTTATTAATGCTTATGGAAAATAATCTAGCTCAAACTTGTAATTCTTAAATTTCCCTAACAACTGTGATTGTCATAAACAGACAAAGTCTGAGTGAATCTATTCAGTGCTGGTATGACTTTAACTATCTTACTGAAACTGCACTTGCTCTCCCCTCTATGGCAGCCTGTGCTGGTTTCATAGCGTTTCCAGTCCTCCTTGGGCAACAGGAAATTGCTAATATAAAGTTGAGGGATTGCTAATATAAAGTTACCAACTTGTATTTTGACTGTGGTCAGTTGCTGTTACCTATTCATTAAACATTAGTTAAATGGAGCATTTGGAGGAGGTGTTTTAGTCTGTTTGTGTGAACTGTACTGGTGGTTTTGGTAACAAGAATATCAATTAGCATTAGCACTTCATTTACTCTGATCACATTTGAAATTTATTAACAACATACCTTGCATTCTTGTGTATATTCTAGCTGAGGGCTGTCTGGAATAAAATTCAAGAAGTCCTGAAAAAAAATAAAAAGCAACATAGAGATAGATAAGTAATTAGGCTGAACTTAATCCACTAGTTTCAACTCCTGTTTTGTGCTTAAATTGATCAACTCTACCTACTTTAGATTCAGTATGCTTAAAAAAAATACACACACACATTATATATATTCTTTTCCATTTTGAGGAATTATCCCATTATGAAGTTGTTAGTGCATGTGATCATTTTCATTTTTAAGGACTTACACTTTTATGTCTGAATCATTCCTTCTTCAGAAAAAAAAATAGTTCTGGAAAGGCTCGAAAACAAGTTTCAGCTCAGAACAGTCAAACTCACATGAGAGTTAGTCCCCCACGAAGCAGATCATTAAGTTTTACAAAAAAACAAATCTAGCTTTTTGTGCATGCTGAAGGCATGATATTAATGTCTGATGGCTTAGCTGCTAAGGAGATCCAGGGAGTTATTGTTAGCCAGAAAAATCCTCCTTTAGCTGGTACGGCAGAAGCCTGTGATTCGGGATCCGATGTGCCAGAATTCTAAGGTTCCTTGTATGCTTAAATCTAATTTCTTACCACACTCTTTGAAGTTCTCTGAACAGCCAAGATCTTATTCCCCAAAGAAAACTTGATGCATTTCACTTCCCCTTTATCTTCCATCCTATAAAAAAAGAAAAAAAAATATGGAAGGGCATTTTTCTAATGTAATCACTATTTGTTACAGGAGACTGACTGGTACTAGTTCTCTAATCCAAATTCTAATCTAATCAATTCTCTAACCTATTTCTATACATGGTCGAAAGACAAAAGGCTAGACACTTCTAGTTCAACTAATATGAAATGCCAGTGCAACAGAAACTCTCTATTTCTGATTAATTAATGAATGCATTAGAAACATTATGGTGGCATGAATGATTATAACTAACCAACGATTTGATAATCTTCAAAACAAAAAGTGCTCAGTCTTGTTTTATGAAATAGAATTACAGAGTTATGCAGTTTTTTTGTGCAATTAGTAATGGCACAGTTAGCATGAAATTCAATTACACTGAGAGCTGAAAAGGAAGATCATTTAGGCCCTGTATGTCCTCAAGTTCCCACTTACATTATGTAACAGGTCCCTCTGTGTTCTTAAAACACACACACTTCCTAACTGGAAAGAGCCCAACCACTTTTGTGTAAGAACACTCTTAATTCTTGGAAATGACACAAAAGGGCAATTCCCACTAGGAAAAAAAGTTGCATTTTTAACCACATTATATTAACATTCAGCAAAATCTCAGAGTGCAAAAGGCATTTATAGTTTTAATACATGCCAACAGCTTAAATCAGCCATGAGTGGAAAACCAGTCAAATGTGAGATACGGATTTACAGATCCAACACTCTGATATACCAAGAACTGAATTTCTTGAAACTTACAAACACATTCAACTCCCCTGATAGCACACCTTGGATTTCGGGCACTAGGGCTACTCTGTGCCGACTACACAGGGTTCTCTCACATAGAGAGTAAAATGACATCTTACCAAATGCATATACTATCATCGTAAGTTTACTGATTCCAATTACTATTGCCTGAAAAATGTGTTAGGAAGACAGGAAGAAATACAACAGGTTTTTTTTGTTTTTTGTTTTTTATAGATGTTATGTGATATCCTAACGTGGCAAGTTTCAGTAAAAGCAAAAGATAGACAATACAGACAGCTGTGATATCAAGTTATACTTAACAATCGTTTAAAATACAGGTGAAAATACTTTACTGAACATACCTGAATGAAATGGGATTCTTGTCCTCCAAGCCTTTAACAACCACCCCTGTGGCTCCACCAGATCGAACAGCAAAAACCTAACAGTTAAGCAACAAAAAAAATCAGCTTGAGGCAGACAGCTTCACGGACTTCTTAACATCACAGTCACTACAAGCCCTAATTCTGTGATGCCACATATTTTGTTTTTTACCTGGTATAGTTTTAATCTGTTCAGCAATCTAAACAACACACTTTTGAATTCCTATTACCATACTAGCTTATCTCCCCTACAGATCCAAGTTCACATTTTGCATAGACTATACTTATTTTCATTGACATATCTTGACTGACAGCTTAACATCAAACAAAGAAATAGCATGGCAAAATTACTCCAAAATTACAAATGGTAAATTTAGTTTACCCCAGTAATTTAGCATCTCTTTAAAGATTTGAGGGTAGGGCTTTCAGAAGTGCCCAAATCAACTTGGTACTGTGACAATAAAAATCTCAACATCAGTCAGTTCCAAAAAACAAAATCAGTGGGTGCATCTATATATGCAATTAAGGCAGAGCAATAAATTCTGGGACAAATTGCTCCTGGGTGCAGAGTCTACAGCACTCTGGACTGCAGCACTTTGAACTAGGGCAGAGCAGCCCTGGGCTGGTAAGAGGCCCAGGGGATCAGCCCCAGGCTCTAGGTGGCAAGTGTTAGATGGCTGGATAGGGCACAAGGGTGTTAAAGTGCAGGGCTAGGCAGCAAGCAGCCCCCATACGTCAGCCTCCTTGTGCCCCAGCCAGCACCTGTCAACATCTACACATGGGTTTCAGCGCATGCAAGTACTGTCCCTGACAGTACTATCTTATGGCATAGATAATTAATTTACTGTGCCCTAATACTGGCACACATGTAGAAGGTGATGCTTTACTGTGAAGCCAATTAGACTACTCCACAGTAAAGCACACACGCAGCACCCAATTATTCTTCTCCCTTTAAAGGCCTGCAGAATTTAGTGGGGAATTATAAAATATAAAAATAAGTGTGGAGCTAAAAGAAAAGCAATTGAAGCCTTCCCGTTACAGAGTGGATAACAGCAACACATTTTACATCAATTAAACCCATATGGCATAGGGTATTAATGCATTTTTGCTTCCTGAAACTCAAATCAGGACATGTCAAAGACCCCCAGTGTAATGCTGGAGATACATGGGCCAGTACAATTCTTGGATACTTCAACAGAGGAATATCCTAAAGGACTTGAGAGAGGATGTTATCCTGCGCTTAGGTAAGACCATAACTGGAATAGTATGCAGCTCTGATCTCCACAGTGGACAAATGGAAAGAATTTAGAAAAAAGCTCCAAGAAAAACTGAAGCTTTAGATACAGTGAGTGCCAACCAAGGTTTTCAAAGAAAAAGCAAAAGGTGTGAATTACAACCAAATTAGTTTCCTTGGTGGAACACAGTGGCCATAATACATAGGCCACTGACAGACATTAAATCAAAGGTGCAATGGCAGCTAATGCACAATCCCAACAACTGCATTTCCTGCTATTCTGCGTGTGCATGGCAGGAGACGTGATTGTACAATCCAGCATCAGATCCCATCACACCATAAGCATGCAGGGGAAGCCCAGGATCAAATAGCAACCTTGGTTCTCTGTGCTGCCCAGGCTGGGAGCCCTGGTCAGCTGATCACGGCTCCCAATGGGGGGAGCAGAAAAGAGCCTTTGGCTCTGATATACTCTCAGAAGCTGGAAGTTCCAATAGTGCATGGAGTCTTTGGCTCTGAAGTGCTCCCTCAGCTGGAGGTGCCCAACAGTTGGGGGAGCACAGAGCCAAAGACTCCCCTGCCTGGGAACTCCAATCAGCAAACAGGTACTCCCAGCCTCTGGAGCACACAGGAGTTGAAGGGCTCCAGCATGCTCTGGAAGCTGGAAGTACTGGCCACATATTCAATTAAAGACATGATAAGAACAAGCAACAAACTTATTACACATATTTTGCAATAATAACAACTTTGTGACATATTCCCCATTTTACTGTCCCATCAAATGAGTGTGGCCAGTTCACTAAAGACATGATTAACCAGCTAATCATGTCTAAAGCGTAACTTCTGAATGACTACTTTGCTTTGGTATTTCACCAGGCCAAGGGGAACATGATGCCACGTAGGGTGCAGAATGAGCAGGGTAGGAATGACCACCTTCCTACTATTGCTGTAGAACCGGTATGAGATCAATTAAAAAAAAAAAAATTAGATGTATATAAAAGTCAGCAAGAGCAGATGAACTCCATCTGAGAGAGCTGAAGGAGCTGGCCAAAGTCACCGCAGAACCCCTGGCAAAATTCTTCCAAAACTCATGGTGCTCTGGAGAGGTCCCTGAGGACTGGAAGAGGGTCAATGTTGTGCCCATCCACAAGGAGGGAAGACCCCAGTAACTATAGGGCAATTAGCCTAACTTCTATCCCAGGGAAAATTCTGGAAAATTTCATCAAGGAGTCTATCTGCGATAAGCTTTCAGAAGCCAGGTTTCTGGACAACAGTCAGCATAGCTACGTAGCCAGCAGGTCTTGTCTTACCAGCCTCACCTCCTTTTATGACCAGGTAACTTGCCAGCTGAACAAGAGAAAGGAGGTTGACATCGTATATCCTGACTTCCAAAAAGCTTTTGATCTGGTATCCCACAATGTCCTCACGAGAAACTCGGAGGATTGTGGGCTTAACACCAACAGTCAGGTAGATGGGAAACTGGCTATGGCATAGGACCCAGAGAGTCCTAATGAATGGATCTGTCTCGTCCTGGCAAGAAGTAGCCAATGGTGTCCCACAGGGGTCAGTGCTTGGTCCAGTACTTTTCAACATCTTTATCAATGATTTGGATGTGGGGCGAAGAGCTCACTAGCCAAGTTTGTGAACAACACCGAGGTACGGGAGAGCGCACTCACTCTTGAAGATAAGTTATAGATTGGGGTGAGCAAAATACAGACCGCAGGCTGGATCCGGCCCACAAGGCCATCTACTCGACCCGCAGGGCCCCTAAAAAATTTAGAAAATTAATATTTATCTGCCCTTGGTTCCTGTCAAAAACGACAGGAACCAAGTGCCGTAGGACCCAAGGGAAGCCCAGTGGTTGCCCCAGCCAGAACCTCAGGTAAGGGGGAAGGGGAGGAGGACCCCGGGCAGGGAAGGAGGCCGGGGAACAGCTCTGCGTGGGCTGCGAGCACCTGCAGCAAGGAGCACCGGCTATGGGGCAGGTGAAGGGCCACTTTTCCCTGTCCTCAGCACCAGCTTCTCCCCTGCTGGCAAGCAGGGGGTCGGGGTTGTGCACTGCCCCCTGCCTGTACCGTGGGGCTGGGGGGTACTGGGAGTCAGCAAGTGCAGGAGCCAGCAGGAGCATGAGGCCCACACCAGTGTCACAGAGCCAGCAGTGGTGGGGCCCAGAGGAGGGCAGCAGGGTCCTGTACAGGGTCCTGGCCAGCAGGGGCTCTATGGAGCAGAGCCAGCTCCCCCATCTCCCTGCTAATGCAGCCCAACCCAGCTCCACAGACACCTGCCAGCCTGTGCCCTGCTTTGGGCCCCACCAGTGCTGGCTCTGGGACATTGATCCCAAGATGGTGACCAGGGGATGGGGCACCTGTGAAGGGGAAGGGCACATGTCAACGGGCGGGACTATCCATGCAGCCCTTGACAGCCTGCCAGAACTGGGGAAGTGGCCCTCTGTCTGATATAAATGTCCGCCCCTGCTACAGATACAGGCAGATCTAGACAGGCTGGCAAGTCGGGCGTGTCAGAACCAGGCAAAGTTCAACATTGAGAACAGTAAAGTGCTCCACCTGGGGACAAACAATACCCTACACACCTATTGGCTTGGCGGCACCACACTGACCAGCACTGCGAATGAAAGGGACCTGGGGGTTATAATAGACCGCAGTATGAATATTAGCTGGAAGTACAATGCTGTTGCCAGCAGGGTAAATAATACTCTGGCATGCATCAATCAATATATCTCCAGCAAAAACAAGAAAGTGATTCTTCTGCTACACTCAGTACTGGTGAGACCACAGCTGGAGTACTGCGTCCAGTTCTGGGAGCAACACTTTAATAAGGACACAGACAAGCTTGAGAGAGTCCAGAGAAAGGCCACCCATATGATCAGAGACTTGCAAAGTAAGCCATATGAGAAAAGACTGAGACTCTTCAGCCTGAAAAAGAGAAGGCCAAGAAAGGACTTGATAGCAGCTTACCACTACACTAGGGGAGTACATAAGAGCTCAGTGAACAACTGTTTACCAGGGCACCCCTGGGGAAAACCAGGAGTAACGGCCACAAACTCCTGGAAGACCATTTCAGACTCAACATTAGGAAAAACTTCTTCACAGTTAGGGTGTCCAGACTGTGGAATAAGCTCCCTCCAGAGGTGGTGCAATCACCTACCCTGGCAAAAGTCAAGAGGAGACTGGATGGTCACCTTGCTGGGGTCACTTGATCCCAGTTGTCTTTCCTGCTTGATGCAGGGGGCTGGACCTGATGATCTTCCTAGGTCCCTCCCACCCTTACAATGTATCAATCTGTCAAGAGTCATATGCATTTTATTCCAAACATATTCAACTTTACCTGTTTTTATTCCATGCCTCCCATAATATAACACAATATATTTAATCAAATTCAACACTAGTTCCCCCCCCATTCAATATGGGGGGGAAAGTACCTCATCTTGGATTCAAGCACAATGCATGGTGGCAGGCAGCTGCTGCAACTCCAGCTCTGACCCTGACCCAAGCTCTGAGGCAGAGCTAAAGCTCCTGAACCCTCCCACCATCCGCTAATGCTTACCTGGCTCTGGTTCTAGCCTTCACCCAGCCATGTGGCACAGCAGTGGTGGCAACAGCTCTAGCTTCAGCTCTGACTTGGCAGCTTTGATCCTAGCCTTGGGACTGGGACCATCGATGCAACCACTGCTGCCTGGATGAGCAGTGGCTAGAGTAGGGCTTCAAGCCATGTTGGAGAATAAGCCGTATGGGGCAGGGGGGCAGACAGCAAAGGGGAGGCAAGCCAGAGGGTGCAGGGGAGTGTACAAGGACCTAGGGGGAACAAGTAGATATGCACCAATGGGAGATAAGTGGAGTGGGGGGACAGACACCTGGGAGTAGCAGCAAACTAGTTTTCTCCCTACCAGGCAAAGATAAGTATATCAATTCATATTTGGAATCTAAGACATCTCTAAGACAGTGGTTCCCAAATGTGGGTCACAACCCCAAACAGAAGTTAGAGGAAGACAATCATGTTAAAAATAATCACTTTGTCTAACTTTATAGCTTAAAAAAAACAAACCAACCCAAGAGCCTAAGCTAGCATTCAATGTGATCTTAAGGGAAAAAGGGGGTCTGTCCTCAACACTAGACAAGACCTGGCTCATGACAGAAGGCCTATCCAAAAGGGTATGCAAAAAGGCCACTTATCACTCCCAAGTTTAAAGAAATCTTTTAAAAGATCTTCATGTCAAAAGGGAAAAAAAAGAGATCAAACAACATTAATACTGCATCTCTGAAACATTGGACAAACTGCCATGCAGAAACTGAAAGAGCACATTTTAGCAAACACAGGCAGACGTAGTATCAAAAGCTTTATCAAGGTTTTGCTGCTTTACCCAAGCCCCATAACTGAAGCAGCAAGATCCTCTAAGTATAGTCAGAGACTCACTGCCATAGAGCCATTCAAACTGATGTGGTTCGCTGCAATGTGGCAAGCACACACAGTCTGGACGGCCCTAACGAGTTCATGTCCGTATAACTGCACTGCCACGAAGACAGTCAAGGCAGAAGAATGCTGGCATCACCCAGCAGGCTCAAGCCAATAACCCTGTTGCCAGCACTGCCAGCCCAGCACCTCCTTCGCGCAGCCCCAGGGGCCCGGGCGGTGCGGATCAGACGGGCCACAGCGCGGGCCTCGCCCTCCAGCTGGCAGGTGACAACTCACTTCAGGCGGAAGAGGTCAGGCCGCCCAGCAGGACGCCTCGCTGCGGCTTCGTGCCACTGCTTTTTTTCATAGCGTGATGATACGAAGCTAAAGCGGTCCGCACGGGGGGGGAAAGGAGTCTCTTCCTGCTAGAGGAGGCCCTGTGAAGAGGGGCCGGCCACGCTCAGCTGAAGGCCGCGGAGGGGATCGAGCCCCGCCCGCGGCAGGACTGGAGGGGAGGCGGGAGGAAGGTTTTATTTTCAGTGAAGCCGGGCGGGGCCGGGGGAGGGGCGCCCACCTGCTTGTTGGCCTCGTCGAAGAAGACGCAGTTGACAGCATTGGCCTTCTCGAAGTGCACGGGCCGCGCGCACAGCGCCAGGTAGCGGCCTTCGTGGCTCATGGCGTCAGCGGCAGCGGCCCGACACCACTGCCCGACCCGGCTCGCCTCCGCCCGGCCGCCGCTTCCTGTTTACACTCCCACGTGACCCCGGCGCCGCCGGCTCTTAAAGGCGCAGGGCCTTAGAGGCTCTCAGCGAGAGCTTGGGGGGTCCCGCCCTCGGCCCCGCTGGCTCCTCCCCCCGTGGCAGGCCGGGCGGCCCCGGGAGGAGGCTGTATCCATGGCAGCCGTGCCCCGCCCACTCTGGGATCCGGCCCGGGCGGGGTAAGAACCGCGGCGGCGCGCGGAGTCTTGCAGCGGGCGTCCGGCCCCGCGTAACCCCAACACGGTGACCAGTCTGATCCTGAGCAGGGGGCAAGACCCCCTAGGCGGGAACCTCCGGCTTTGGGCCCAACAGAAGCAGGGCACACCCCGGTCAACCCCCAGCCTTGGCTGAAGCCAACACCCACTGGCTCCGGAAATTCTTCGAAACAGCCGGACACAGGAGGAGGGAGGGGAAGGACAACCGGCAACCTATAGAACAGGTTTGTGCAAGTTCCAAGAGGGGCCTCCAGTCCCTAAAGCAGCGGCCAGCAACCTTTTTAAGTAGGTCACCTTTGGCATTTCAAAGCAACCCAAGATCTGCTGTGCACTGTCACCACCCCCCACCCAGAAGGTAAGTCTGTAGGGAGGGAAGGAGGTGCAAGTATCTGGGGGTACATCCCCCAGCAGGCAAGTCCCACCCAGCCAGGGTCCCACTCAACTTACCCCTGCTTCTGCCTCTATGGCACCGTCCCTCACCGTGGGGGCCTTGATCTAGCCCTCCGCGCTTCCCTCACAGGACCTGCTGGGCTGGGATGAACCTGGCCACCCCAGCCTCAGACTCCAAGAGGATCTGAGATCCACTGGTTGGTGACCACTAATCTACACGGTTGGAACCACTGATAGAGCAAAGCACTAATGCAGATTTATGAACTGCTCCTACACCTGGTATGGAATGAACAGCAGATCTGTTCTGAATTACTTGGGTTGAGCTAGAGTTTGCACTTTGTTCTGGAAACAGAAAAACTATAAGCTATTTCTTCATTGGAGTACTTCACTAGAAGCCAAAATAGTGAGGACACCTGCAGCAAAAGATTTTGCAAATCTCTTAAAAAATTAGCTCATTGTTCTGTTTTGAGTTAAAATAACTGCAATCTTGAAGTGCAATGTTAATTCTTCTAGCAAAATACCTTCCACCCTTCAAACCCCGCCCCACCTTACTTGTGCTTAAAATCCTGCTAAATTATCTCCACAACTTCTCCACATGTTTTGAGGGTTTTGTATTACCATTTTCTGTACTGATTTAAAAAGCAACTGACAATGGTCAGTACACGTCTAAAAATTTCCTGCTACTAGAGGCAAGAGTACTCAGAGATTCTTGGAGGTGGGTGTGGTAGACCCCAAATTTAAATGTTTTCAGACTAGTTAAACAACATTGTTAAGTCCCATTTTTAACAGCAATTCAGAGTGATCCATTGCCAGCAAGGTTTTAAGATTAACCAAAATCAATGCAGTTGGTCAGACAAAGAACTACACAAAAATTCAGCCACAAGTTTTACTTCACCCTTCATTTTTCATTAGAAAAAAGCAGCACTTTCACAACACACTGTGAGAATGTAATACACACCAACAATATATCCTGCTTGATAAAGAGCAGCATTACAAATAGCAATCAGAAAAGTACAGAAAAATGAGTTAACCCTTAGGATTTTCTTGATTCCTATCACCCCACTAAGTCAGTTCTTCCAATGTATTGTTTTAGTGAAGCAATAAACCTTTTGTCAGGCTTTAGGCCTTGCTAGGCTTAGATTTTTTTTTAATTAAAAATGCTACATATAAAATGTATATCAGAAAAAAAAAAAAAAAAAAAATCAGCATTTTAATTAAAATCATTTAAAGAAAACCTTTACAGCACTCTGAATTATTCTTTTACTTCAGTAGAAGAAAAACTGTTCATTTTATCTTTTTTTTTTTTTTTTTTTTATAAATTCTGATACTCAACTTTGGTTCTGTGAACTGGGTTTTGTTTAGCTGAATCAGGAAGTCAAATGTGACCCTACAGTTTCAATGCTATTTGGAAAAGGTCTACAGAGAATTTATTTTGACCCTCCATGTAGTCTCTGAAGGCATCTCTATGTTAGAGATGAGAACAGCTGCAAGTCTGCTCTGTTTTAGGATTTGGGTGCCGCCATAAGAAACTCACATACTACCAAGCCAGTCCTCTACTGGACAGCTCAGGTATTCTCCGTTTTCATGTAACACCCAGTTTAGACAGGGCAATTTCATTTACTTTGAGCAAGAACAGATTTTAAAAGTACAAAGTCTGTTTTCAATTGGCAGTAATATTTTAAGTGACTATTATCCATAGTTTGCTTTTTCATTTGAATTTCTACTTAAAAAACAAACATATATTGTGTCTATACACAATTTGTAATCAGAAAGATCTTAGGGTAGTAATGGGAAGGAGAAGAGGACTTCTGTTCATTTCCTACCACACATTTTAGAAATTAAACAAAGAACTGTCCCCATTTTTTAAATATTCAAGTTCTGAATCATGCAAATATGATTAGCTCAGCTACAATTGTCTAACATAACTGAAAGTTTGGTTAAATTTGTAAGAACATTAGAAGAGGTAGTGACTTCAGATTCTCACAGTGCTGAACTGACTTGTGGGCTAATATAAGACACACTGAAGCACCAGTGTACACTCCTTGTTTTCCTTTTTGGTATTCCAGATCAACCACTACTTGCCTTGCCATTGGTAGCAGACATTTACCACTACACTAACATGGTTAGAAGCAGTAAACTTTTGTTGTTGTTTTTTATAAACAACAGGTATATACACACACACACACACACACACACAGTGCTATTCATCGTATATTAGTGGTGGATCCCCATTGCTTGAAAAGGCAGAAAATTTCTTTCCATAGTTCTGGACATGATCTTCATTTATTTTTTCCAAAGCTTCAATCTAGAAAATAATAATAAAAAAAGACCTTGAAGCTATTTAGAAACATGCCTATACATTTCAAGAAAAAATGATAAAATGATCCTATAACAGTTGGAGCCAACCTTTCTGGCAGACGCACCACAGTCAGCCCTGCATTCTTCCCAAGTGTGACTCCGACTCCTACCCAATATTTTGTTCTGCTTCTGCTTCCCGTCTTATACCCCCTGCTAGATTTGTTGCTCTGTTATCTACCTTATCTGTTGCTGTACTGCCTATCCCCTCCTCCACCTGCTATATGCCACATATAGCAGTCAGAGGCTGACTTGTGCCACTTGTGTCACAGGCTCACCACCCAGGCTATAAAAGACCAGTGCAACTCATTTCAATTGTTTTACTATATTAGCCTTCATAAAATGTGTTTATCATGTATACAGTGTTTTATAAATATTGTATCTTGAAATGCAGTTGCCCTCATAACATTAGAAGCAGATAAGGATACTTATATGGTTTCAGTTACAAACCAGCTTGGTAGTCGAGAGATTGGAAGCAGAGTTTGAGGTACTGGTTTTCCACACAGATAGTACCAAGTACTTTTGAAGAAAACAGTTAAGTGCCAGTTTCTCCAAGCCTAATGAATTCTGCTACAACTCAGCTATATATGAGTAAAAGACTCCCTATGTCTGAAGAAGGGTGTTTGTGCCCAAAAGCTTGCAAAAGAACAATTTTTTCCCCAACTATTTTAGTTGGTCAAATAAAAGATACCACATTTACCCAAAGAATGTTGTCTGCCAATGAGTAAAAGAGAAATTTTAGAATGGCCTTAAAAAAAGTTGATCCACTCCTGGTAAGAATATTACTGGAAAAGGCAGAATAGAAAGTAGTCAAATGTTTGAATGTGACTATGTATCCAGTTTTAGTCTACAGACTATGACATGTCCTGTAGCACTTCTTTCTGTGATATTAAAAGGAGAGATGGATAAAAAGAAATAGAAAAAAATCCAAGCAGCTAGCAGGGGTTGGTTTGAAGAAAGTGATTTTAAAGTAGCAGGAATTATAAAAATTAGAGACTGGCTACCCAAATTTGATTTACATGGCAGTGAAATAACAAATCAGTGTCAACATAATTTGGCAGAAGAGGCAGAGATAGATGCACAGAACAAAAATATTCAGAAAATACTTTGCAGGAGAATGTCCCAGGGGACTGTCCCAGCCTTACAACTCAATTAGGCATGAATGCTTGTATCAGCATTAGAGTGGAGATAAACCAACTTGTGAAGTTCTAGGGAACCTATCACTATTCTACATTGTGTCTCATTTTTATTTTTCTTTGCCTGAAGGCATCTTCATTACAGCCAGCCCAGTGTCTAAAACAGATCTAAAATATCCATCCTGAGCATGCTTCTGCACTATAAAGTATAACACAGATTCTTCTCATCTGTGTGGTTAGCAACCCACTTTATTCACAGAAGGTTGCTGATAAAGGATGAGTCACACAGCTGTTTACTGCAGCTTTTACTTCAAAGGATACTGCTTCTCAGCTGGAGCACAGCTGTTGTCCAGCGTAGCTGATCAAAGTGGCTCTTTTTGAAGCAAGTGCCAAAGCAAATATCACTGGTACTTTGGGCGGAGGGTGGCTTATTGAATTTTGGCAAGCCATCAAGGACTGCATAACAGGCAAACATGGGGAGATTAATACTAATTTTCTAAATTTTTAGGGTCCACACAGGCCAGATAGAAAGACCTGGCTGGCCACATCTGTCCCCTGGGCTGCATTTTGTCCATCTCTGTACTAGCAGGATAGGGTACCATAGGAGAGAATTTGAGCCTATATACAAGATCACAAGACAACACTGCATTAATTTACTGTCCTTAAAAAGTGCCCTTTTAACTAGTACATGAGTAATAAGTTTGACACCACTTTAAAATGACTACAAACAATCCAACATTTCATGCCAAGAGTAACTGATGACATCTGGACACATTTAAAAAGGAGTTATATCATGTCCAAGATTTAACCCCCACCCCAAAACCATGAAACTAAATTTAGATGTATAAATTCAGGTGGTCCGAGAAAGTCCTAGTTTGTAAGCTTTATATGTAGTAAATTTGAACTGAAATAAACACATTACGGTGACTGAAAACAGAACAAAACAAACAAACAAAAACAGTAGGAAGTTTGCATGTGAAGCGAATTTGGGCAGCTTCTTTTTCTGTGAGAAACAGTATTAACCCTCAATTTCAGGGAACACTGGATTTTTTTAGTTCAAACTTAACAAAAATAAAGCCCTTAACATACTACCACTAAAGTTTGCCAATTTCAGCTTTTATTGCTACCAAGTAACATTCAAAATTTGAGAAACGTGCAATAGCTATAATTTCAACAATTAACATGATTAGTGATTATAAATACAAATAAGAATCCAAAAAATTGAAGCCATGACTGGTTGGCTGCTAGACAGGTGAGTGAAACTACTGCCAGCCCCACAAACAAGAAAAAAAAACCCTGTACCTCAGCTAGGAAGTCCGCTTCGTTGTCAGCTGTAATATTTAAACCTGAGACAGCATTGAAGAGCTCCCATTCATTAAGTGCTTCTGAAACGCCTCCTTTCTGGAAGAACTATTTTTAAAAAACAAAAGTGACAGAGAAATTAAATAGAATCTAATATATTACATACATACCACAACATCGCTGGCTTTCACAAGCTATAATCACCAATGAGAAATGGGAGCGTCATTTTGGTTTTGGTTCCTTCAGAAGTGGGCTCACTTCAGATTTAGAGGAATTGTTTTTTATTCTTCTCCAATAGTCCCAAATCAGCCCGATACAGTCTTCTCTTCTGTTAACACACCACTCAACTTCTATAAAACATGTACTATTTCTTACAGTAAGCAATCATTATTTTGGGGGGTAAGGGGCAGGAGAACCCTTAAAACATGAATGTGACTTCTTTTTTTAAATCAACTTTGTATATCAAACTTTGATGCTAGTATTTTCTCCCAGTAACCTTTCAAATGGGTCTCTGTGTGGGGGAAGGATAGGGGTGGGATTGCAGAGATCAGGTAACAAGTATTACCTGAGAAACATTCCTGCAGTCTCTGAACAAGAAGTCAAGTCCATGAGGATGTGTTGGCTCCACAGATTGACTTACATCAATTAACCAAACCTAGCAACAGAGAAAACAGACAGGTTCTTTTAAGGCACAAACATTTCACATTACATGCAAACTCTCCTGTTGCAGTAAGAATATACTCACCTTGCCATCATGCCATAGCATGTTGTACTCACTCAGGTCAGCATGGACCAGATTACACTCTTTATACAACTGCTGCATCATCTACAATGTGTCAGACAGATACCTCAGTTAGATGCAGAATATCGATACAAGCAAGTTAAAAATCAGCCTAAAACCAGGGCAAAGCAGGCTTTTAATTCATATTTGAAGTCTACCTGCAGTCAAATGAATATGGGGAATTTTACACAAAATAGAATTAAGTGCTAACACTCAAGTCAGTCATGATAAAGAAGCATTTAACTCTAGTGAGCTTATCTAAAAACTCTGCCAACCAGTCCAACTGCATTAGTTAGATAGCAGCAGAGGGTTTTCTGAATACACCCTTCTAGCACATAAGAGATCTCACAGAAGAGTTTTCAGCCAGTCTAAGTGATAATATAATGAAGTTACCAAAAATAAGCTAAATCAAGCTTCAGAAGGTTTCAGAACACTGAAAAGTAGTAAACCCCAGGTTCAACCTTAAGTTACTCATTCATTTGCATAATGTTGAGTTCCTAAAAGGGGGATGCCATCCTTGTTGTATGTACTGAAAAGTACCCAATATAGTCAGTTAAATGCCAATGATGTTGCTCCGCAAGTCTCAAGGGAATCCTGAGTTTATGTTCATCTTTTTACGATTTTTCTGCATTCAAATAATAAACCATAAGGGCACGTATACAGAGTTGGAGATAACCAGTTCGATATTTTCAGTTGCAAACTGAAGGTGATGATTCTTAAGCACTCATATTAATGGGTATACAAGACTGGTTGATGCAAAAGTAATTACAAAGGACTTCAGAGATTTTTTGGATATTTTGATTTTTTTTTTTTAAACCAAAATGACATTTAACCCACCTTTGTTACTTTCATCCGTCTTCCCATCCCAAGTTAAATGCTATACTACAGCTTAACATAGTATTTTATCTGGCACCAGGAAAAATTCAGCGGACTTTAGATGCATCTCTCAGTACTTGGACCGCTGGCCTGGAAGATCTCTTTTTTAAGAGCCAGTATGCTACCATTTAGTCTGAATTATTCCCCCGAAAGAAAAAACTCTTGCCAAAATTGAAAAGATACACACTGACATCTTACATTAAGAATTTGATAATAAGCCTCTTTCATGTCTTCACTACTGAGTTTTACTTCCTTCAGTTTAGGAGCTGGGACTTGATCACAGCCAATGAAAGACATGACCAAGATGTGTTTCTTAAGGATAACCACTTGGGGACAAGGGATTCCTGCATTCTGCATTCTGTAGAGCAGAAAAAAAATATGGATTATAATTACTAACTACAAATCATACTTGCCAAAAAATACTAATGATTAGCCCCTCGACCTCTTGAGTTATCAACACTTGTATCCATTAGAATTCTTTTTAAACTGCTTACAGTATTTACTCATATCAAAGATGTTTTTTCTCCCCAGTCAGCATGTGGGGACAGCTATCATCTTATATTTGCATACAAAGCAGAGGTAGGGGCAGGCAGTTGCTGCCACCCTTAACTCTGGTTCACTTTCTTATGCTGTGCTCTGGGAGAGAACACAGCCCAAGCAGTGTCTGAAAGTAAGTGGGAAGGAAAAGAGGCAGAGGCAGAGACTGGGGAGCTGGGGAAAGGGGCAGAGAGCTCCTTCTGTAGCAGTGGGTCGGGGAAGACGGGACAAGACAAATGTAAAGACTACCCTCCAAAAATAAGATTCTATACCTGGAACATTATCATAAAAAAAACCCACTATACATTTTCCGTATATAGAATCTAAATAATTGAAGAGGTTGTCTTAAATTCAGGGTCATCTTAGATTCAAGTAAATATGGTATCCAGTTTAGACCAGGTTGCGAGTGAGAGCTGTGCTGACATGGCTCTGATCACCTCATAGCTGTTGGAATGGGGGGGAAAAGGATGACACACACTAAGAAGCATTGCCACCACAGCCTGAGCACTGCATTAAGGACTGAGGGAATGAATACTTTTCAAATCTCCAACTTTAGAAATTAAAATAAATATAATAAGATGCAATATAACAGACAAACAAATTAAGACAAGGGTATCAAAGTACAGGGCAGGGAACTTAGGGGCAGGGCCTGCTGCAGAATCGGCGGTTGCTGGACATGGGTATTGGCACAGGAAGACAAGTGAGAGCTGTGCTGACATGGCTCTGATCACCTCATAGCTGTTGGAATGGGGGGAAGAGGATGCCACACACAAGAAGCCTTGCCACCACAGCCTGGCAAGCAACCGCTTGCTTCATTGCTGCCACCACCACCAGCACTGCCACAACCACCACCACCAGCTACACCACTGCTGCAGCCAATGGCCCATGAGGAGACCTGCAGTCTGGATCCAGCCCAGGGTGAGTTTGACAGCCCTGCATTAAGGCATCCAAATCTAAACTACACTTCCACAGTGATCAAACCCAAGTTCTGTAAAAGGGGGGGGGAAAAAAAAAAAAGAACAGCGTATAGTCAACTACCATTTTTGTACCTTGTTAGATTGTGCATTTCTTTTTCTGCCCACATTCGGATAATCTTCCGTGGATTCAATTTACTGAAGCGGTCTTTAAACCTGTAGTCATCTTTAATGTATTTGTCACGATTCTTGAATTCATTAAGAGTTGTTTTAAACACCTTAATGGCACACTCTGGAGGTATAGCTTTAGCATCTTCACCTACACTTCTGATTAATAGAAAAAGTAAGCATTAAACATTTAACCTGTATCTTTGTTTTTGAGCACAAACAATTTAGTGGTCTTTCAGTGTTGCCCTGTAATGTTTTACAAAGAGGATGGAGGAACAAGATTTTTTTCCATACAATTAAGTTGTTTTTAGCTTGTAAAACTGTTCTAGTTGTGTCCTATTAAAAATCTCTCAGGTTAAGCTTTAATAAAGCTGGACCTTAATATTTAGTCTTGGAATACTAAACTACAGTGCATTGCAACCTAAACCCACTTGTTAAGAACTTCTACATTAAAACAAAAGAGATAAAAGTTTAAGCATTAATCTTTTTGTTAAATGCAACCCCTGAGTAAGGTTGGATCCCTCTGGATAAGAGCTTTGTTTATTATGGTCCACTTCCCCATCTTGGATTTTTCTTGGAGAGAGAATGTAGCAGAAAGAGGTTAACATTTTAACATGCCGTTGACATTATGATAAACATGGAACTGTTCTGTAATACTGTTTGTTTATTCATAAACGAGCATATTAGGATGAAGATTAATTACCTCCACTGCATTTAGTTGAGAGAAAAAATGGCGCAGGACACTTTGCACAAGGGACTACATTGGGCCTTCTAATTCTGTGTTCCCAAATATATTTTAGCTTCCAATTCTCTGTTGATAAGAATCCCAAATTAACCATTCCAGTATTTTGCCCTGAACTGATGTCTATAGTTCCAGGGTGTCTCTGTAAATATCAGTAGACATCTGATATTTGTATCAGTTTTCCCATCCATTTAAGCTTCCCTTACTTTCCAGTATTTGTTAATTAACACTGAAATGACTTAGAATGATCCTCAAGTAACTTTTTGAAGACTCTTGGGTGAAGTGATTCAGAACTATTAGGAATAAAGCCATTAGCTTAAACAAATGCTGCTTCATAGCCACCTTTGTTATTCCTGGTAGCCTCTCTTTAGTGATATTATAAAAGATATATGCTGATACTTTATCCTAAATACAGAAAAGGAAAGTGTATTGAACATTTCTGCATCTATAGACACAGGTATGACTCAGACTCTTTTTGCTCCTAATATGTTTAAAAATATTTATCTTAATCTTAATATTTAATTAGCAATTTTAGCATCCCTTAAAAGTTTGGTACTTTTTTTAAAGCTTCTGTTCATTACCAGTACTGCCCTTTTCCTTCCTATATCCTTAACATTTTATTTTTGTTTAATCTCTGTACTCATGTCTCTTTTTTTACCACTTTTGTACAATTTAACTTTTTCATGTTTGTAAAATCATTGGGATTTCTTCAGAGATGTATTGCAGACAAGTTTCATTAATTGTTTCAAGATAAACCATGTTTCCAGATAGTTAAGCAATGCTTGCTTTAATAATTTAGAAGACTGCTGCCAGATCCAGTTCACACAAAATAAATATAAAGCAGATCATATTCACTGGTACTCAGGCAGCCACAAATTTTTAGGCCAGCAATTAACTCTTTCTTGGTGTAAAGATATTTAGCTACCAAAATACTCAAGACATTTAGCTCCCAAGGCTGGATGTAATACTATTCCCCTTTTTCCCTTTAAAAAGGAAAAAAAAAAAAAAAGTTTTGGTATTGGCTTCATGAGATCCTCATGGGGACATCTGCTAGGCATTTTTTTTAAACAAAGGTACTATTTGGTTTTTGTAATAAATCCTCATTTCTGTATACCTCTTAACTGCAAGAGAAATATGTAAAAAAACTGAAGACACACAGAAAGACCCTCCTAGTTCGCTCAAATATTTTTATAGCTTTCAGCTATTTTTTTTATAACATCCAACCACTAAGGTTAGTGTCAATAACAGATTATATACTTACTTTCCTCCATATGCATGGAAAACAACAGACTCTTTTCCTGTGCTAATACAGCCAGTGATGGTCTCTAGCATACCAGAATTGACCATCTTGTACAGAAGTAAACGTGTTTTAGGATCTACTGCTTTCTCCTACAGGTAAAGGAAGAAACAAAGTAAACACGTGACTGGTCTGCCTATATTCATTCAAGGCCACAATACTGTTTCTCAATATCAGATCTCAAGTACTCTTATCTTACCATTTGAATTAGGTGACAAAAAATGATTAAATCTAGAGAAAAATGTTGCATACAATTCCTTCCCCCCCAAAAGGCTTTTTTATATAAATGATTAAATTGTACATAGTATAGATAAAGCAATGCAAGGCCAATGCCTTATCTAGATTACTTACAATAAGTACTTTTGTTGTTTCATTTAGCTCTATACAGAAAATAACTCACAAAAGCTGAGGTATTTGCAAATGTTAACACTTTTACAGACTGATAACAATGACATTGAGAAAGGCAACTACTGTTGACTTAATTAAACAAAAGTAAGTGGCAGTGTCAAGAATACAAAATTTTAAGGTAACTCATGCTTCAAGCTTAAAATAAACCGCTTCATTCGTATATGGAAAACTGGCTTCTCAAGTTACCAGTGAAGAGTACTATTTAAACTCCCATATTCCTGAAGCCTTGCTTAGAATATATTGATCTGAAACTGAACACTTCAAGCACCTAGGATTAATCCCATATTTTCAGGCGATTTTCAAAAATACATTCAACTTTAACCTTTAAGGTATTAAAGACTCAGATAACACAGTAAGTAACATGAAAACTTGGATAATTCACATTTTTGGAAATGTCTGCATGTTATACCCGCTATACTGCCATATTTAAGTACATTTTGCAACTTGGACAGAAACAAACAGGTATTCATAGATGCATTTATGCAACTCTCTTCAGCAATCCACTTGTCAAGTATTGCTGACTTGGTTAGTGAGGATGCTTTAAAGCTTATCAAAATGGTATGCCAGACAAAATGGAAGCTTTGTGTTTAAAAAGGAAATTTATAATCAAAACATACAGCAGTAGAGTGCTCCTTCTTCTCATGGACTCTTGCACTTCGACGTTCCTCAGAGTAAGCATGCTGCTTTAAAGCATTAAAGACTTGATTGGATAGTTTCAAGTCCATTCCAATTCCATCTCCAACTTGGAATTCTGGTGCAAACTGTAGGACAGATGTTATCAAAAGTTTTTAAAAATTATTATACTTGGAAAGTGACAGAAAGATACAGCAAGCACACAGACTTTTAATCTGAGTTTTCAAGAACTACGGACTCTAAGGGAAATCTTTTGTAGCACTAGAACAGGAAAGAATGGGTGCAGTCAGTGACCTATGCAATTGCAGCAGTTAATTTAATAGAAGAGCTCAAACTGCTCTTGCCCACACCAGATTACATATCATTCAATCTAATAAAAAAGCCATAGCACATACTGCCTTATTATTAAGTTTTTTTAGTACAGTTACATTAACTGAAGATTGCAAGTTTCTATTGCTATGAATAAACAGACTGCTTAGTGCCAGGCAGTGTTCTGCAATTAGAAATAACTTGCTTGGTCAGACAGGCAAACTGAATATTAAATTATTTAGAGTACTGCATCCAGTTTTTGGCCCCCCACTACAGAAAGTATGGGACACATTGGAGAGAGTCCAGCTGAGAACAACAAAAATAGTTAGGAGGTTGGGGCACATGACTTATGAGAAGAGGCTGAGGGAACTGTGCTTATTGAGCATTTTAACATGTGCTCCACAGGTGGGCACTTCGATTACAGCAGGTCCAGTTACAGCATGTTGGAGCAGCCTCCTGGCTCGTGTACAGGGACCCATTTAGTCTGAAGAAAAGACAGAGGGGATTTAACAGCAGCCTTCAACTACCTGAAGAGTGCTTCTAAAGAAGATGGAGCTGAACTGTTCTTAGTGGTGCCAGATAACAGAACAAGGAGCAATAGTCTCAACTTGCAGGAACAGGGTGGGGGGCATCTACATGTGCTATTAAGGCATAGCAATAAATTGTGGAGCTTAGTGCTCCACAGTTTATTACTCCCAGGAAACTCCCTGACACACCATCTACACATGTGCCCAGACCACAGCACATTGAGCTGGGTCATGGCAGCCTGGATGGCAAGGGTCCTGGCACAGAATGCTCAAGTTTTCACTTACGTTTTCCATTCGAGCAGTATTCTTCCTCCCACATACCACCTCATCATGTTTGGTGGTAATGTCTTTTCCTTTCCCAATAAAGCCCTTTTTTGGAGTGGTGGTCGGTTTGTCTGTCAACAGATAATGTTTAAAAAAAATCTCTAGATGAACAAATGTTTGTGTGTTTATAAAGGCTCATGATGCCTACAGTAACTTGACTACATTCACTTTTTTTTTTTTTTTTTAAACTGAAAACAAAGGGCACATAATTCATATTATGCTAGCTTCTATCTTTGCATATTATATTCCTATTCAACTCTTTGTTCAGTTTCATTTACTGTGTTTTGAATTGTCAGCATCTGGCACACTTGGGAAATCATAAAACAGTAAATGTTACATGCAAGCTCTTCCACACTTTGTACAGAGCAGATGACAAGCAAACACTGTCCAGATAGAACCTCAAATACAGTGTTATTAAAACCAACACAGAGATTCTATAGCACAAAAGACAACCTCCCACATCCCCTGCCATAGTGTACACTGGCTATGAATCAAAAGTAAATTAATTTAGATAGCTCAATTGTAATATGTCGTTCTTAAAATGGCTGAGGCTGTGATGACAGAAACCAGAGCCTGGAGGGAGACTCCCAAATCCTTCACAAGTAACTAGCACTATATTAAAAAAAAGCCACATGTCCATGACTCAGGGAACCTAATTTAAGGCTTTTGTTTTTTCAGGATTTTGGCCAGTCATGGGCAATTTTGCACATATAGTAATTTTGAACAATACCTGCTCGATAGGGATCATGACGGGTATCCTGCCAGTCGACCTCATCTTCTGAGCTGTCACTGTCTTCAAAAGGATGTACCTTTCGGTAGTTCTCAAATGATATAGAGACTTAGGAAACAAAAGTTAGAAAGTTTATGACTGACATGATCACATCCTCACTGCCTTTATCAACTCAAGTGCAATAAAGTAAGTTTACTGGCTTTTCTAAAAAAAAGCCATCTGGTTTGACAATACCTTTACTATCTCCATTGAACTTTTTTTCTTCACGCCGGAGCTGTGCATCGTACTCTCGGTCAAACTCCATTTGCAGCATCTGAGCTAGCATTAGGTCACTGGAAGTGTCAGTGTTTTCTCCTGTAATAAATGGTCCCTCAGCAGCACTAAATACAATTAAAAAGACAGAACAATCACAAGGTTTAATATATCTAGTTAACTATTTTACATCTCATTGCTAAACTCCAGATAGAGAAGTGAACAGAACTGCATAGAAACAGATTGATTTAATGGACGAAAAAGACTGTACCGTAGTTACTCATGAAAAAAGGGGTTATGATTTTGGTTTTCACTGTTCACAGGTCCTTCTAGGAAATAGTTACCTAAGCTTCATTTGTGTTTTATTTTTAAAATAAATATTACATTCTGGTTTTTAGAAGAAAGAATTGCAGCCAGGAAAACAGTGCTTTATTACTGTTTCAAAGGATGAACCAGAAATGGATCTCCTCTCTAATGCAGAATTTTTTCTGTATTTGTAAAGCACTTAGCATTGTGGGGGTGGTGAATGGTCTATGACTAGGACTCTTAGTCACTACAGCAACAAAAATGTGAAAAACATTGTTTCAGTTTGGGAATATTTCAGTATATTACAAGACTTCTCATCAATCCTCTTTAGCAACACTCCTCAAACTACACTTCACAGACTCACAATATTGTGAAGAACCCTTTCTAAAACTCCATGAGAAAGAGTCAGGAAACAAGCAGGTGGAGTTTTGGGACAAATCTATTAGATGTGCGAGATCTCCCTGATGAATTGATCCTAACAATTTATATGCTAGAGAAAAGAACTAGCACACACGAACCAAGAGAAGGGGACAAAAAGGGAACGTGTTCACTACGGTCCTGTAATCACACACACACAAACCCCACCTTGACATTACACATCAGAAAAAAATGACAACCCAACAATCATCAAGTTTTCTAATTCAAGATTTAAGTTTAAAAGGTGTTTCACTTACGTAACAACTTCAGGAAAAGCAGCGTTTTCTTCTTCCAACTGCAGTTCTTTTGCTAACTGTTCGCTCATTACATCAGCAAGGGAACAGGATATTACTGTAGTTTTGGGGATTCCCCATGGACACTGCAAAGAAACAATTTGTGGAACTCAGCAACAAGATAATCAGGGGGCATGTCTACATGTGCATTAATGTGCTTTTCCTAATGTCTATTACATTTAGTATTTCCAAAACAAGGTACTACATAAATGTGCATTAGGTTGCATTAATGCGCAGTAGCAAAATCTCAGGTTTTTGGGGTGACGCTTAATGCAAAGTAGCTTATTGTATTGCACATTAGTGTATTAGCATGGTTTTGGATGCACTGCTTTAATGCACAATAGAACAGGCACACATGTAGACACACCCAGTGTAACTAAGATACTTGCAAGCTTTGTGCAAAGTGGTGCTATCTTACTGTTCCTTTCTTTCAAAACCAGATTCACAAATATTTTTAAACGAAATTATGGAAGCACTCCTTAAAGTTGCTTATTAACAACTCAATTGATTCAGACAACCAAGAGAAATATTACATTTTCTAATAGACACCTAGAAATGTGACAGTTTTTATATACTATGTGACATAGTATATAAAAACTTGTAATTTGGGAGAGTTACAGACATGTGAAAGCACCCTATTCAGTTCAAACCGACTATACTTCAAATCTAATTTAAAGAACATTTGCCCCCAAGAGTTTGAAAACAAAAATTAGAGAGGCTTGTTCAATCACTTGACTTATGAAGGTCAATTCTCTTCATAAACACGCAAGACAAACAAATATGTACCAGAGCAGCTAAGTGTCCTTCTGCAGTTAGGCCTATGCCTGCCTGAAAGATAATGTCCAAACATTAAAAATGAAGTTAGACAGGAATGTATTTGAATAGCTTCATGGACTTCAGTAGCAATCTATGCATTTAAGTTTATAAATGCATTAAGGGCCAAATCCTACATATGCATCTCTGAAAAGAGAATCCTGAAACTGTGCGCATTCTGACTGAACTCAGAATCTTTTAGGAGTGCACTGAGAGAGATTTGGGGAGCCAATACCAATAGCTGATTAAGGAGGCGTATCAGCCAATACCAATCCAATTTCTCATACAGCTGCATCCAGCAGTTAAGTCTGTTGTGGTGGATGGGGAAAGAGAGAAGGAAGAGGGGAGGGAGGCAGATCAATGCCCCCTGTGGTAAAGGAGGGAGTTGGGCAGGGGCTTGGACAGGTGCTGCCCAGCCAGGGGAGGGCAGGGGATGGAGCCACAGTTTGGCCAGGGGGGTGCAGGATGGCAGCTCCCACCACTGCACACACCCCAGGAAGGCACGGGGGGCAGGGGGGAACATGTACCCCAGATCTGCGGTTGGAGGGTGGGGTGGGGGGATAGGATGCAGCTGCAGGCTCAGGCTGGGCTGGCGCCAGGCTCTTTCCAGCATATAGGTGCTGCGCGTGGGGCGGGCAGCGCTAGAAGGCCAAATTATCAGCCACACAGGTCCGATTTCCAATAGTCAACTTTCTTTATAATCAGTGCCAATCTGATATCGGACTGATATAGAATCTTTCAATGTAAATCCAGTTTCAGGATAACCAGCCCTAACTTTCAGCCATGGTTACTTAGCCCAAGATAAAGTGAAGACATGCAAATTTTTTTCTAGAATTGCATTTTATCTGTTCTGTCAACTGGAAAAAAAAATCTGAAACCACATATCAACTTTTCAATAGCACAATAATATTTCAATATCTTGAAAAGGTTCCTGCTGCACTGAGCACCCTATGTATCAAAATTACAGCCTTAAAAATATAACCGAAGAAAAACAAACAATGTCAGATAACTAATCCCATATAAAAATTGAATTTGTAAGAATCCACCAACACAGAGAGGACTCAGCAGATACTGCAGACCACACCACAGCGAGAGCTGCCCTTTTCAATACCCTTTAAACATAATGGAGAGGGAAAGCCACTCTGTCACAAGTCAAGACCACACTCACTGACACAGGCAGGAAGTGTCAGGGACTGAGTCATGGGCAAGTCACAACTCTACCAAGATTTCTTTGCTAAAGTCTATAAAGATGATATGTACATCAAACACTCAAAACAGAAAAGAAGTTTTTTGTTTTGAAATCTTCCAATAACAAAAAAACAAAACAAACAACGGGCAGCCCTCCAGATACAGGAGCTTGTAGAGCCAAGGTCTGATCCAGAGTGCTTGGTTGGGCTCTGCTGCTAACTCCCGCAGGACTCACACAGAGCTCTGGTGGAATGGAGCAGATTTACTTATCACGCTCCCACGGCAGCTCGCTCCAAGCAGCGGGTATCAACATAGGGGTGGGCAAAACACAGCCCACGGCCTGGATTTGGCCTGCCAAGCCCTCGACAGCACACCAGGCCTCCCTCTGCGGCCCGCGGGCCCAAACAAGTGCCCAGCCCGGCGCACCCGCTCCAGCCGGGGCCTTTCGAAGCTCATTTTTTTCCCCTTCGGTTGAAAAGACTCGACCCGGCTCGGCCCCGCTCCCGGCAGTGAGCCCGCACTGCGCCCCAAGGACGCTGCTCCGCCGAGGCCTCCCCGACCCAGCCTCACCTTGCTCTGCCAGGCGGGGCCCGGGTGGGCCTCGGGGGCGGCGGTGGCGGCGACTCCGACCGGGTCCATCTGCGCATCCAGGGATGGCGGCGGAAGAGTAGCGGCGGCTATGAACAAGGCGACGAGTAACTTCCTCCTTCGCCCTCCAGTTCCTTCACTGTGACCTTTCACTCGCGCTTCCCATTGGTCCAGGAGATACTTCCGGCAGGCACTTCCGGTGACGTTATGACATCTCCCTGCGGCGTTCTCTTGCAGCTGGTGTGGGGCTGCCGTCGGGTGTGCTCCCGGGGTTTCCCTTCGCCCGCCCTGAGGGGAAGTTCCCGGCCGGTCTGCGGGGGGCTCCTGGCGGCTCCAGTACCGTGTTGTCCGGCGCCCAATAACGATTGTATTTGTCCAGTAATTTGAACCCGTGTCTGAGGTACAATCAGTAATACAAGTGTTCAAGATGGGCGGTAGTTTTTGAGGCAGATGATTGATGCAGCATATGCAAAACCTAAAGCAGCTTCAGGGAGTCTTAACCAACTTTTCAGTGGGAGTGCCTGCCTCAAAACAAAGGAAAGCTTCAACTCTGATGACTCGGTGCTCACTCACTGACTGGTGGCCTACAGTAAGCAATATACTGTAAATAAGAAGACTTAATTTGCATAATTATTCACAGGTTTTTTTTCAGTGTACAATAGCTTTTCAGCAAATACGATAATTTTGAGCTTCCAAAATCTGCCATATTTTAGACCTGGCAACGTTGGCCCCACCCGAGAGGAGTGTTGTGACATCCCATCCATCTGCACCCACGCAGCTCTGAACCACAGTGATAGACCCCACCCAGGGGGACTAGAGGCTTGTGTAAAGAACCTTTGAAAAAGGAGCCAGGAATCGAATAAGGAACTGTGCATAAGGATCCAAGTTCAGAAGCAGTCTACTGAGGCAAGGCACCATCCAGGACATTGGCACATAAGGTTGCCACTGTAATGAAAAAAGCAGTCAGGTGTCAAAAGACATCAGGAGACAGGCTTAAAAAATTCAAAAGTGTGGGTTTAGGGGTGGGGCATGTGCACATACACACACATCTGTGTGTACAGAGGTGTTTCACATGCTAACAACAATTCTGAAATAAAACCATTTTGTGTGCAATGACTATTTTCTGGACCCCATTTTTTATCTACATAGTCACAATCAATGGGCGCACTGGACAATCCTACTGTCAACATGCCACGCTGTTATTTAATTTCCCACTTTATCGTACACATACAACTTGCGCAGCCATTTTGCTATTAATTCTGAAGCACTCCTATGTGTTTGCATCTGTGTGTATGCATGTTGTACTTTCCTGTCTTTTTTCACATCATGCTTTCACATTTTCCTCCGCAACTATGAGGGGCAGACATATTCCCCTGTCTTAGGCTTTAAGAAAAATATTGAATTGGCAAGACTACTAGTAGAGGAGACCAATGCAGCAGAATCTCTGTTCAAACCTTTTTGCTGAGGAGATGTGTAGGAATACAATGGGTGCGTGGAACTGGCAGCAGGATGAAAAGCCACCAACTTGTAATTACCTAGTAGTGACGACGGATTAGGAATGAATAGAATTTGGGTCGATTGTCAGATAAGATAGTCTCGAAACTCCCATGAAATAACTCTTGAGCTGAGAGAATAAAAAAAATATAGCTGAAGTAAAATCATAGATTTGAATCTAAAAAAAATATTAAGTGCTTAAAGAAAGAAAAATAGATAGCAAGGCATAAGTAATTTGTTCCACAGCTACTCTCTTAGGATTTTGTAGAGTTCACTTGACATTCAGCACAAAGGACCAGTCTTTCCAGTAACAGCCATTGGTGAGGGAAATCATATCCGGGAAACCAAAATCATGGTTTTAAAATGTTATTCAGCACTAACATTTAAGTAAATCAATTTCCATAATTGCTGAGCATCCACAGGGCCTATCACAGGAGGGGCCAGGAGGGCCATTTGGCCCGGGCCTCTCATTCATGGAGGGCCTCAAATTTAGACTTTTGACATTATCTCCATATGAGGTTATACATACAGACACAGAGATACACTGACAGGATTGAAAGAAGAAGACGTTCATCATACAACTTAAAACTTGTGTCCCATTACTGGGCCACACTACCTGTAGTGCACTATGAATTCATATTTTTTTAATATACCGGGACCCTCAAAAAATGGATGTGGCCTGGGCCTCTCAACCTCTGAGAGGGGCTGAGCACTCACAAAATTCCATTGAAGCTAATAGGACTTGCAAGTGCCTGGACCCCTGAAAAAAAATCAAGCTTTTTCTGTAAGCATAATAGAATAATAGAAAAATTGGTCTGGAAAGGCTATCAGAAGGTCACCCAGTCCAACACTGCCCCGCCCCCCCCCAGGATTATCCCAGTCTAAACCATTTGCAAACAAGTGTTTGTGTAACAGCCTCTTAAAAACGTGCAAGGATGGAGATTCTACAGCCTCTCTAGGTAATCTGTTCCAATGCTTAACCATTCTTATGACCTTATAGGTCATGAGCGTAATATAAAGCAACCACTTTATGTGATCAGAAAGTGACCTGTGAAGACGTTAATATCAAGAGCTTTTAGCGTGCTTGTGACAATTTGTATAGTACAACTCATTTGCAATTGATTACCCATAAATTGTTACAGCTTGTCATTAATGAATAGGAGACACTGGCTCAGTGATAGGACATATTTCACAATGCTTGCAAGCAAAAATGTAAGTGTTCTTGTCAGAAAACATAGCTCGCTTTCAAGGCTGGCAGAAATAATGCAATTGATTTTCACAGTTAAGATTAAAATCTACTTTAATGTATTTAACATTTCATCTTATTGAGCATCAGCTCTAATGAGCAATGTCTCTCAAATTTTGCTTATAAAAAGATGTTTAAAATTACTTCATCATTCAAGTTTTACTAAACAATGACTCACTTTTTCATATTTTCAAGACTGAAGATTTCCATTAAGACTTCATTCAGCAGTTCTTATGCAACATTTAGTGGGAGTTTTGCTTCAAGACACTGTTCAATGTGTGAATGGAAATTCTTTGATTCATAATAGCAGACTTTGAATCTAGTTTTGAGTGTATTAACAAGAAGGAGTGTTTTGTAAAATGAGATGTAACCAGATAAATTTGTCACTTGTTAATATTTCATAATAATAATAATGTAAAGTATATTTAGAGCCAAAGACTTCCCTTCATGTTTCTCCAGGTAGTTAACAAATATGTACAGATTGAGCAATGTGTTATTTAACTTAGTCATTATAACCAGGGTTTATTTATGTAAGTTTCCTCCTCATTTTTAGTCTGTGACCAAGCAATAGATGGATTACCCAAGACTAAAATACTGTTGGATAATTTTTACTGACTTGAACCAGGGGGGAAAATCCTTTTTGGGCCATAACAGCAATCTTTCACTGTTATAAAAAGTACTGCAGAAAGCACAAAGAGAGACACTGAATAAATATTATGCAAGATAAAGATACACTACCATGTCAAGGTCAAATATCTTTTAATCCCTCAGTTATAATCCTATTTTTACAAACAGCTGTAAAATGTTCTTAGCTACATTAAAAGTGATTTGTGTGGAATGTGCGGCATACTAAAAAGTACACTTTTGTCTGCAAAATACAGATTTGGCATCTTTAAAACAACAATTTTTAAACTTCTTCAAACAGCATTTCTACATGTTGCATAACAGGGCTACAGTGTAATCTATCTACACATTTCTAGTATTCTGTCACTGTGGCATGTAAGCGTCCATGTCTTCTATTTTTTTAAGTCCTCTGTGCTACTGTCCCTTGTGCTCTAAAATGTGGTTACTTCCTTGTACCTGTCAGCCTCAGCAAGGTGGTCCATCTACACCTGTACAAAACCGAGGGTCCAGCCCCATGCATTTATGTTCACTGCTCACTCCTGAAAAATGGGACCTGCATAACTAAAAAATACCCATTAAGAATGGCTAGGTGGGACAGAATCTATTTTCTCTGTCTGCCAAAAATAATTATAGAGCACCAGTCACTATAGTGTCTAGGTATTACTGTTAAGTCTAGGTATTTGCTGTCTGCTTGTATTTGCTCATTCTTTTTTCCGGGAAAGCCTGCTGAATCAAGAAGCCAAGCCAAAGAATGTAAGTTAAGCAATGAAAGCTATGGCTTGCGAGATCAGTTTCAATTGCATTTGTCAGACTGCTGAAGGTATACCTAAGAGTACACAGGGACATCTCAGGTATTGGCCACTTGCTTAGAAATATTTTGCTGTATGTTGATTTCTAACTTGCTTTTGCACTTGTAGAATATTGAGATTGACTTATAAGATCTTTTAACAAGGAAAGGATTGATTTTCCAGAAGTGACCTGTTGTCAACAAATATGGTTGATTTTTCTTCTTTTCTTAAAAGTTGCTTATAAGCTAACATTTAAAACAATGTCTTCCAGCTGTTTGATGATGTTAGACATTCTGAAAGGCTTTTAGTTTTGTTTTGGAAACAAAAAAAAAATCTCTTTATGTTTTACCTTAGAAATGCCAAGCCTTGTATTCCCTGTTTTTCATCGAGGACGAATTTCTGGTTGACTGAAAAATGTGAAACTGCCACCATTATCTTTATTTGTTAAAAACTAAATCACACCCAAATGAAAGAGCTAACACTTGTTGGTTGTTTTGTTCCCTCCTTTCCCCAGACCCTGTCTCTACAGGTAGCAATAATGATTCCTCTGCTGTTTCTGCTGTTCTTTGGATATATCCTTTCAATTCCTGGGTGTCCCCAGAAGTGCTTTTGTATCCACCCATTAACAGATTGCCAGCATGCCAATCTAAATGAAGTTCCTCCTGATTTTGACCAAAAAACAGAAACATTGATCTTGAATGAAAACTCTCTAAGTCTCATTCCTCGAGGAGCCTTTCAGAACTTCCACAATCTAACTTTCCTTGGTTTAGCTCACAACAAACTCTCGCTTCAAAATGATTCTTTTGAAGATATCAGCAACAGCATCCTGTCTTTGGATCTCTCTGGAAACAGTTTCACAGACCTGCCATTAAAATTGTTCAAGAAAACAAAGAAACTTGTTTGGTTAAATTTAGCCGATAACAGACTAGATCTTCTGGACATCAACATTTTCAGCTCCTTAGAAAAACTCTCTTACCTGGACCTCTCCAATAACAGACTGCAGATGCTTACATCCATGTTTGCGGGTCTCTCTCAGCTTGATACCTTGATGCTGGCTAGTAACTATCTCCACACCATACCACAAGGAGTTTTTGATTCTACTCCTAAACTTAAGATCCTTGATCTGTCACACAACAAAATAAGCCATTTGCCCAACTGTTTATTTAACAGCACAATGAATCTTAATGACTTGCTTCTTGATGATAATAATTTTACAGTGATACCACATGCTGTATTCACAATCTTCCATAACCTAGAGCATTTCTCAATTTCTAAAAATAGAATCCAAAATGTTTTACCATTTGTGTTTGTTAGCAAGTTAAGAAAACTTGACCTATCTAGTAATTTACTTTCAGTGCTGCCTTGTGATTTCCTTTCAGGTTTGGAGCAGCTGGAAGTTCTCAATTTATCTTTAAATTGTCTTGGAAATTTTCCCAGCAATCTATTCATAAATAATACTAAGCTAGCATTTCTGCATTTGGATAAAACCTGTCTCAGCACTTTACCTATTGTTTCAGGCCTTCGAAATATGAGTGAGCTGACACTGTGCTGTAATGCCATAAAAAGCTTGCCAAGAAAATTCACAGACAATATGGTCAATTTGAAACTGTTGGATCTCTCCAATAACAACATCACAAAAATAGAGGATGGTGCATTTAACATAAATCCTAATCTCACAAAAGTGGTTTTGACTGGGAATCCAGTTTTTACAACTGAAAGAATTAATTACACTTTCAAAGGGTCAGACTGAAGAGTATACGTTAAAAGATGATACTAGGGTAACTGTATCAAGAAATGCTTTCTGCTACCTTCATGAAAAATGTAATGTACATATTGCAAAAAATGTAATTATTTCTGAGCTACAAGTACTATCTTCTAATAGCACGTGCATTACAAAGCTTCTTTGAACTCACTGTGCTCTCTGATATTGTAGTACTATAACTCTCTGATATCGTAGTACTGGTGATGGTACAGCTGTCCATTTCTTACACTAATTTAAATGTTCATTTTTTTGTCTCATTATTGTATATCTTTTCTAAATCTTACAACTGATTATGTATTGTATATAAATATGAATATTTGAAGGACTATATGGTACTCTGGTATGAGGTAGCATGAATTGGGAATTACCACACTGTCACAATGGTGAATCTACAAGAGTTAATATGGTCACTCCAACTGAGTGCTGATAAAATCCTGATATGACACACATTTCACTCTCTTTGTCCCATTCTCTCCACCTCTCCAATTCCTTCCACCTCTTCTTTTAGGAAGCTAGGTGCCTTATTGCTGTGAGTTCAGCTGACTGAGAGAGGTTCAGAAGGAGCTCTTAAAGCCTCTAAACTCATAAAAAAATAGCTTGGCTATAAGTAAAAATGTATTTTTAGGTTCTGATATCCTAGATAATTTCACAGTTAAAACTTCCATTATTAAGTTTCTGTTTGCATTAGGATAATGGTGCTCCTTCTGACCTGACATACTTTAACAGTATCACCTTTTTATATCTAGAAAAGTTTTAATGATTAATCTTGTCCTCATGGGGCCACAGACAGGGATACATATTTTGGGAAAAAAATACATTTGTGTATATATAAAGGAAGAAACCTTTCAGTTACAGGCTACTTTAGAAAAGCATCTCTTTGAAGGTGCTCCGATTGGAAATATTGAAGTATAGGACCACTAGCTAGTGTTCTTGTTAAGATGTGGAACCCCATGGAGAGTTAGGAGGCTTCCCAATCCTTTTGAGTGAACTTGATTTAACCCACTTGTGTTATTTCTTCATTTCATCATGTAGGCATGCCTATACAGCTTAAAAGAGACAATGGGGTTTTTCTGTGAGGTTTGGAAACACCTCCTACAGATTTCTAGATCAAAGGTGATCATTCTCAATGACTTTCTGCAGGATGGGTTTTATACACACCCACACCCACACCCACATATATATAACCCATGTATATATACAGAATACAGGTTATACATTAGAACTTTTATGTACATTTACTTTGTGTGTGTTTGTGTGTATGGGTTATATCTACCTATCTATTTATCTATCTGTATAGCTCTTTCTTATATCTATCTGTATAGTTCTTTCTTTTTTCTTTCTTGTATCTATCTATATGTATAGCTCTTTCTTTCGTCTATCTACCTACCTACCTACCTACCTCCTTTTCTTTCATCTATCCGTCTATCTAGGTCGTTCCTGCTTGCTGTCACACACACAGACGCCTAGAGCAGTTCTGACTGATGACCTTCTAAATGTGTAAACCCCGCAGACCGAGGCGGGAGAGGAAGGAGGTGTGCGCCCCAGAAAGGGGCGGAGAAAGAGCGGGTCTGTGCGACCCGTATCTATCTGCCAGAGTTTCCTGCACCGGGAGGCAGCGTGGCCACTTTAAGAAGGCCGGGCCTCCGGAGCTTGTTCTTGTGCCTATTGGAGCGAGCACAGAGCAACGTGTCCCTGTCATGGCAGCCACTCCAGGTAGCAGATTCGTGAGCACTGTCTCCAGCTGATCACAGCGTGCAGCACCAGTGCCTTGATCATCCTCACCGAGACGGGGGAGATGCTTTGACAGATGTATTTAAAGAGACCTGCAGCTGGTCTCTCTTTCTGCCTCTTCTACTTGGCTTCTTATTTCACCAACAAGGTGAGGGGGAGCTGCAAGCTGGTTTGTGTGAATCCACTGCCTGAGCAATCCTCGGTGGATTCATCTCCTTGGCTTCCCGCCCCGGTCCCCAGGCTGTGCAGGGCATGCATTCCTTCCTCCCTGCACCACACTTCCTTGCCTGCTGCAGGAGGAGCTGCTCATTCACTTTCAGTTTCTCCTGAATGTGTAGAGATGCCAGCCGGTCATAGCTAACTGCCTACAAAACCATTTTCTCTTTGCAAATAGTCCTAATGCATTGACAGAAATATTCGGGTGAAGACAAAAGGGTGGAAGGCAAAAGGGGGTACTTGTATGGAGGCCTCCACCGCCTCTATATCAGGGAGAGCTCCCCCCAGGAATCCCTCCTTTGCCTCTAAGACAATGGTTTCCCACTTTTGCCTCTAAGAGGGTGGTTCTCCACCAGTGGTCCTGACTTTGTACCAGGATCCATTTGTAAACATCAGTAGCCAGTCCCAACCCAGTGCCCATCACTCCTCCCAGCCCCACAGTGTCTGGAGTAGGGTGGCATGTATGTGGGGTAAGGGGGGCCCCAAGCAGCCCCTTGCAAGCTGGAAGCCTGCCAGCCTGCAAGGGAAACGCCAGGATTTCCCACATGTTTCTCCTTTAAAGGTGAATCCATTTTTAAAGTTTGCTCATGACCCGTTTGTATATTCTTGCAACCCATGGGTTGAGAAACACTGCTCTAAGAGGATGCATCCCTGCAGCTGGTTAAAACATGCTATCTGGAAGAATATCAACATAATCCCCTCTTGCTGTTGCACCCACTGGGAAGTGGAGAGGGGCAAAGTTAGGTCAGAGGAAAATCTGGAAGTGCTGAAAACAAAAGTTGCTTTTGGGGCTATACATAATATGTATATTACATGGTTTGTGGTGGGCACAAAATATACCTTTGGTTAAGTGACTGAAATAGCTTTTGATGGGAAGAATAAATGGTATGATAAGGATCTGTGTGTGTGTGTGGTGGGGGGTGCTTACTGCACTGTATGCTTATTTAAAACTCATCATCATTGTCCATTTTCTTCTCATTTTATAACTGTTGGAAAGGTGAAATTGAAACGAGGTCAGATGATCTCCTCACTTACTCAAGGGTTAAGTAGGAATAACACCACTAAAATCAATACACTTAATTTGGTGTAAATTAGATGAGGATTAGGCCTGTAGTTTCCTAAAACTGACATTAAGCATTATTCTGTTGCTCATGAGTGCTGGGTGGCCATCACTTTTCCCCGTAGTAAAAAGGAGAGTTGAAATATTTTAAATCCCTTCATAAATAATTGACAGGAATTTAAAAAAATGGAGATGAGAGGGCAACCACCAAATTTGAGCCTGTTATTGTTCTTTTAATACAGTACAGGTCCATGGGGCCAGATGGGATGTACCTGAGGGTGCTAAGGGAGTTGGCTGATGTGACTGCAGATCCACTGGCCACCTTTGAAAACATATGGTGATCAGGAGAGGTTCCAGATGATTGGAAAAGGGCAAACATAGTGCCCATATTTAAGAAAGGGAAAAAAGAGGATCCAGGGAATTATAGACCAGTCAACCTCACCTCAGTCCCTGGAAAACTCATGGAGCAGATAGATCCTCAAGGAATCCATTTCTAAGTACTTGGAGGAGAAGAAGGTGATTAGGAACAGTCAGCATGGATTCACCAGGGGCAAGTCATGCCTAGCCAGCATGATGAGATGACTGGCTCTGTGGACGCAGGAAGACCAGTGGATGTGTACCTTGATTTTAGCAAGACTTTTGATACCATCTCCCACAACATTCTTGCAGGCAAGCTAAGGAAGTATGGGTTAGATGAATAAACTGTAAGGTGGATAGAAAACTGGCTGGAGTATCGCGCTCAGAGATGAGTAATCAATGGCTCAATGTCTAGTTGGCAGCCACTATCAAGTGGAGTGCCCCAGGGGTCGGTCCTGGGGCCGGTTTTGGCTGGGATGATCTAATTGGGGATGGTTTGGTTTTGAGCAGGGGATTGAACTAAATGACCACCTGAGCGCCCTTCTAACCCTAATTTTCTATGATACTATGATTCTGTATCCTCTCCTTGTTCTGCTGGACCTGTTTTATGACTCTTCTGTCTTGGAATTCCAAGACATGCAAATTTCAATGCCCTACCACTTACAAGAGCAGAGGATGGCATCTTTGCAATCAAAGAATGTTAATGATGGATCCAATAATTATAATATTTCAACTGTGTCAATTAAACATTCCTGTAACAGCATTATTAGGTATCTAGTGAATATTGGATGCAGAAGCAGTAGAGAGTTGTTACATTATCTAGTTTGTCTCCCTGTCAAACTAGATAATGTCACAAGTGTAAATTCACAGCAGCCACCATTAAAAATAGAACGCTACCATAGTATTCATAAGGGAACACTGGAAACACAGAGGCACCTTAGTTTACCCAAGAAGAAAATGTCAAGGTTAGAAAGGGCAATCATAATGGCTAAACAAAGGTTAGTATCCGTGAGTCTATCCTGTGGCCTCATTAAGCTGTAAATTAAGGGAAAGAACCTGCTTTCTCCTGCACATTGCAATTTCTTATGAATGCTACTGGAAGATCCATTGAGAAACAAAAGGGAAAATATGCAAGAAATGCACACTGTGAATGAAAAAATCATAGCCTAAAATTAATCTGATATAGTTTCATTTACTAATTTGTTCATTATGTGCCTGAGAGTGTGTAGGCAAGGTTCTTTGAGTAGATGTTATAGCTTTTATTAGATCAGCTGAGTAGTTGGAAAAAAGTTCATGGCAAGCATTCGGGCAGTCACCCTTCTCTGGGCATAGGGAGTCTCCGGTGTTCTGAGTTTGTGTATGATGTTGCTCTCCTGTGTTAGGTGTTTCACAGGTTTCTTAAGTAGGCCAGTAAGAGTGATGCTGAAGTTATTTTCAGTGGTGACAGTGGGCAAAAACTCCATATAAGTCAGTAAAACTGGCACAAATGAGATGAGATTCTGTCCCAGGGTTCATATTTTAAATTGGGTGGGGGAGGAACTAGTCTGATAAACACTTACTCCTGTTAATATAGGAAGTAATATTAAGTAATATAATAGCCTAGGAAGGCTGTAATATAATAGTAGGTATTATATAATAGTATAATATTAAGTAATATAATAGCCTAGGCAGGCACATGCAACGCCCTTTCTTAGGGTCATTGCTACTGTTACTTTTGGAAAATTAACCCCCCCAAAATCCATGTACCTTGCAAAAACATGCCAAAAATTAACCTTAGTTGAATTTGCAAGGACATAGGCAGACCAAGTTCTTCGGGCAGATCTGATATCTTTTTTTAGACCAACTCAAATACTTGGAAAAATTCTTCTTTGCGATATGGCCACCCATATGATCAGGGGCCTGGAGGACAGGCATGAGGAGAGAATCTGGGAACTGGATTTGTTCAGTCTGAGTAAGAGAAGACTGAGAGGTGACTTGACAGCTGCCTACAAGTATGTCGGGGCAAACACCAAGATGTAGGGGAGTAACTTTTCAGAAAAGCACCCCTTGGGAGGACGAGGTCCAACAGGCATGAGCTAGTTGAGGAAAATTTTAGGCTTAGACATAAGGAAAAACTTTTTTTCTGTAAGGACATCTAGAATCTGCAACACACTCCCAGCAGAGGTGGTGCAGTTGCCATCCCTGGAGGTGTTCAAGAGCAGGCTGGACAATCATGTAGTTGAGGTCATTTGAGCCCAAATACCTCCTGCCCTCCGGCAGGGGACCGGACTTGATGATCTTACAGGTCCCTTCCAGTCCTACTGTTCTCTGGTTGTAGTCTGTGATTCTATTTTCTGTATCAGAGGGCTTCTGTGGCGCTGGAATAAACCACATGAATGATTTTGTGGTTTTGTTTGAGCAACAAGTATGTGGATTTTAATGGGAGAGGTAGAGATATCTGGTTTTGCTTGAAGACAAGGCAATATCTTTCACTTTAGAGGGTGCGGATTTGTTTTCTTAAATACATTCTCCCTATTCAGAATGTCAAGGAGAGAAGATGCTATGGTTAGGAACATGTAAGGAGAGGGACTGAAACAGTAGCTGTTAGGATGATGTTGAGTTGGAGAAGGTGCTTGGTTTAATTTATTTGGTGAGAGAAGTTTGTAATCACCCTTGTGCAGAATTTTCCCCATCTGCCCCAGGTTAAAACTTTTGTTTATGAGTTTTCATTAATTACAAGGAAAGATTATTGGAATATGGGACTTTCACTTGTCTTAGGCATTGCATGGACTGCAACTGGACCCAGGCATTGCAAGGATATAGAAGAGGTCATGTACCATACATTGATTTAATATACAAATATCAACTTGGAAGCATGACTTTGTAAAATGTGACTTTCTTAATCAATGTACTTCCTCCTTGTGTGTATTGAAGTACACAAAAATAATGGCCTGAAAGTGCTTGGCACTTTACCTGTTAAAGGAGATGGATGGGGGGAGGGTATTGCTCAGTTTCCTTCCAAGATTGTCTTAAAATATTTTTATTACTTTATATTCCTGTTGGTACTCTACATCCACCACTATGGAGACTGTAAGATGAATTATTTTCTGACTCATGTAACAACTGACTTTTAATTTAAATTTGATCAATAAGGACATATTCTGCTTTTACTTACACCTGTGTAAGTTTGTGGTTGGAATTGCTTACATACCTTTCTGAAAAGTGGTGTAGCAGGTCATTTAATGATGCTTCTTTGTCACAATTAAAGGTAGTTTGTACTATGCATTTAATTTCACTGTTAGGTAAGCCACACATTAAAAATGAAACTCAGTATTAGAATATACTATAAGAATTTAGAATAGTAAATACCCGCTGTTAGAATCCGTATTGGTCGGGTTGAGTAGGTATATGGAATGGACAGGTCTTGTGTTGAATGATTCTACTTGTAAATTTTTATTTAGGAGCATCATGAATACTACATGAAAAATGAAGTTATTACTTGCATAATTGCATATTAAGTTGGGGATTTCAGTCCAATAACTTAAGAAATTATATTATTAAACATTAATAATGAGTTGGTATTACATAGTGTCTACTAACAAAATAGCTAGGAAATTTGGACTGAATGGCTAGATAAAGAACTATAATAAATTCACTGGACCTATTCATATGAGTATAATCCCATAGCCTTCAGTGAGGCTAGGAGGTAACTCATGAAGCAGTAGTAGAGGTGCACAGGGCTAACAGCAAGCCAAGTTCTGTTCTCTCTTATTCCACAGCAAATATGGTTGCCTCCGAAGGATCAATTTAGGCATCAAAATAAGATTTGGCTCTTACAAGACAGCTTGCTCTTGCTTCTTATCTGTCCCAAGCTGCCGACTTTTACTTGTAGCAGTGACCGCTTATATTACTTCTTTGAGGGAGGGGCAGGGATCTTTTCCTTTTCTCAAAGAAAGCTGAGGACCTGCTTCTTCTTTACTATGGATGGGGGTTTCATAGTTTCATAGCTGGTAGGGTTGGAAGGGACCTGAGCAGATCATCAAGTCCGACCCCCTGCCATGGCAGAAAAGAGTACTGGGGTCGAACGACCCCAGCAAGGTGTTCATCTAGCCTCCTCTTAAAGACCCCCAGGATAGGAGCCAGCACCACTTCTCATGGAAGTTGGTTCCACATCCTAGCTGCCCTGACAGTGAAGTAGCGCCTCCTGATATCTAATCTGAATATACCCTCTGGTTGGCCTTCCTGACTGCATCCCCACACTGCCAGCCCATGTTCATCTTGGAGTCGGTGATGACTCCAAGATCCTTTTCTGCCTCTGCGCTGATGAGAAGGGCGTTCCCCAGCCTGTAGGTATGGTGCGGGTTCTTCCTCCCCAGGTGCAGCACCCAGGTGCAGCACCTTGCACTTGTCAGTGTTGAATCCCATCCTATTCCCATCCGCCCACCCCTGTAACCTGTCTAGGTCTTATTGCAGCCTATTCTGCCCATCTAGCATGCCCACATCCCCCCACTTCTTAGTGTCATCAGTAAATTTGAAAAGGGTGCTTTTTACCCCCTCATCCAAATCGCTGATGAAGATGTTGAACAGCGCGGGCCCGAGGACCGAGCCCTGCAGAACCCCACTGCCCACATCCCTCCAGGTCAAAAATGACCCATCCACCACCACTCTCTGGGTGTGGCCCTCCAGCCAGTTGGCGACCCATTTGACTATGTAGGTGTTGACACCACAGTCCCCCAGTTTGTTAATGAGAATGGGGTGAGAGACAGTGTCAAAGGCCTTCTGAAAGTCCAAGAAGACTATGTCCACTGCTACCCCTGCATCTAAGGATTTTGTGACCTGGTCATAGAAGGCCACCTGGTTGGTCTGACAGGACCTTCCTCTAATGAACCCTTGTTGGTTGCCCTTATGCATAATCTCCCCTGCTGGCCCGTCGTGGACATGTGCCAGAATAATTCTCTCAAAAAGCTTGCCCAGAATTGAGGTAAGACTAACTGGCCTATAGTTTCCTGGGTCCTCCTTTCTCCCTTTTTTGAAGATGGGAACCACATTGGCCCTCTTCCAGTCCTCTGGCACCACACCAGAACACCATGAGTGCTCGTAAAGCCGTGCCAGGGGTCCCACAATGACCGCAGCTAATTCCCCTAGTTCTCTAGGGTGGAGATCATCCGGATGAGCTGATTTGAATACATCCAGTCCCTCCAGAAGTTCCCTAACTAGTTCCTTACTAACCCTTGGCCTATGTGCGCCTCCCCTGGGGCTTAAGGGGGGCCCAGCAGGGGGGTGTCTGTTCCAGTCCCTGCTCAGGAAAATGGAGGCAAAGAAATTGTTAAATATGTTAGCTTTGTCATCTGGTCTGACAACCAAATTTCCTAGCATGTCTTGCAGAGGCTCCACGTTACCCGGAACCTTCTTTTTGCCCCCTACGTATTTAAAAAAGGACTTCTTGTTGTCCTTGATCTGGGAAGCTAGTCCCAGTTCCATCTCCGCCTTGGCCTTCCTGACTGCCCACCTGCATCCCCGAGCAACTGCAGTATAATCCTCTCTGGTGATGGCCCCTCCCTTCCATTGGGTGTGCGTTTCCCTTTTAGCTAGGATACATTCCCGGATGCTTTTGGTGAGCCATGGGGGCTTTTGTGCCCTCCTGCTCCTTTTGATCCGTGTTGGGATTACCTCCCTTTGGGCTTGGAGGATCGTCTCCTTAAGGAGAAACCACTCTTCTTGGACACCTGGCTCCCCTCCCCTCCAGGACCTCAGTGCTTCCCCGACTATTCTCCTTAGCTCATTGAAGTCCACCCTCCTGAAATCTAGGGCTGCTGCCTTGCTGCAGGCCTTTGCCACCTTGTGCTGGATGGTGAATTCCAGCAGGTGATGATCACTGTCACCCAGGTGGTTGAGCACCTGCAGCCCCCTCACCAGGTCATTGCTGGTGGCCAGCACCAGGTCCAACAAGGCATCTCCCCTGGTGGGGCTGTGCACCTCCTGGGTTAGAAGGAGGTCCAGCATTTGGGCTAGGAACCTTTGTGGGCGGTCAGACCTGGCTGACTGCTCTTCCCAGCAGATGTCTGGAAGGTTCAGGACACCCATGATGACCACGTCCTTTGACCTAACTACCTCCATGAGCTGACTTAAGAATTCCTGGTCTAGCTCTTCCCCTTGGTTGGGTGGTCTGTAGTAGACCCCCACCATTAAATCTCCTTCCCCTTAACTCCCTTGTATTCTAACCCAGAGCACTTCAGAGTGCCTCCTCTGATTCTTTGCTAATTGACAAGGATGTGAATTCCTCCTTAATGTAGACCCCACGCCCCCACCTTTCCTCCCTGTCCTATCCCTCCTGTACAGCCTATAGCCCTTGATATTCGCCACCCAGTCATGTGTTGGGTCCCACCATTTTTCAGTGAGCCCCACTGTGTCTGGGTTGGTGTCAGCTAGCAGGAGGGTATGTTCCTCTTGATTGTTTCCCATACTATGAGCATTTGTGTAGAGGCATTTGAGGCCTCCTGAGGATGTGTGCACTTGCCCCCTACTTTCAGCATTGCCCTGGCCCCTGTTGCTTACCTGCATATATGTTCCGCTCATAGGTCTAGGCTGGGCTGTACTTGTGGGTGTTGCTTGGTTTGGGAGTCCAAGGCTTCCTCCACCTTTGTCTTCCCCATCCCCCAATGAATCTAGTTTAAAGCCCACCTGAGGAGATCCACCAACCTAGAAGAAAACACACGCTTACCTTTAGGGGAAAGGTGGAGCCTATCCCATCTGAGCATTTCTCTTGTCATGATGTGCAGGTCGTTGTCAAGGAAACCAAAGCCTGCCTTAAGACACCATTCCTGAAGCTGCCAGTTGGCCTCTGTGATGCACGTCACATGCCGTCTTCCACGTCCACTCACTGGTAGGACAGAAGAGAAAACCACCTGTGCACCTGTCTCCTTCAGCATGCCCCTCAGAGCGTGGTAGTCCACCATCAGGTGATCAGGGAATCTCCTGGCCGCATCATTAGTACCCACATGGATTAGGACTATGGGGTAGTAATCGGTGGGCTGGATCACAGCCTGGATCATCCCCTTTACGTCCTGAATCTTTGCTCCAGGTAGGCAGTAGACCTCGCATGTCGAGGGGTCCTGGCGACAGATGGGGCCCTCTGTACCTTTCAGGATGGAGTCGCCTATGATGATCACTCGATGCTTTTTCCTCCAGGACTGCATGGCTCGTTTGGCCTGCTTGGATCATGGAGGGCGTGGAGTTGCCTCCTCTCTGGTTGCCTCCTCTCCTTCCTTCTCCTCCAGGGCCTCATACCTGTTCTCCAGCTGGACTGGAGGAACTGGTAATGCTGTGTTACAAGCAGCCCTGGTTCTGGAGGTGACTGTCTGCCACTCTGCAGTGGAGGGCACTCCTTGAGGTGCTTCTTCCTTGGGTGTGTGGCCCTTCAGGGATAGGAAATAGCCGTCAATTTCATCCTCTGCCTCCCTGATTCCCCTCAGCCTGTGAACCTCCTCCTGGAGCTCCCTCACCTGTGCCTCCAGGGCCCTAAGGCGGGCACCTGCAGGACAGGTGTGGGGGTCCCCAATCCCTGCCCCCTCGGGCCTTGCTGGGCAACTCCTGCAGGCTAGGGGGTGGGGGGACGTCAGTGCCCCCATGGGCTCTGTCTGGGTGGAGGCCTCAGACAAGCCCCAGGTAGTCTGTACCCCCCAGGCAGGGGCCCTGGCAGCACTCCATGTCAACACCATCGTAGGAATTGCTGCTTGTTTATGGCTTAGTTCGGTGCCTTCGCCCTGCGCTAGCGGGAGTCTCCCTCCTGGCCCTTCCTGCTTGCCCACTGACGCAGACACCAGCGTGCTCTTAGAGAGGACGCCTGTTTGTGCGCTCTGTTTGCGCGGCGCGGCTCGGGAGCGCGGCTCCCTACCGGCTCAGCTAAGAGGGATCTGGGGGCTTCCCTTCTGGATCTGGCTCAGCTGCATCTGGTCCCTCTGCCCACTTATCTTAGGGGGATCAGCTGCTGCTGCCCCCCACTGCTGGCTCCGCTGCTGCTGCGTCCATCTCCCCTTCAGGTCAGGTAAGGGGGCACACGTGTGTGCGGGACACACGTGTGCCTAGATCCCTCCTCTCCTCCCTGCTCCTGGCTCCTGAGTGCTGGGAGCTACGTCAAACCGTGGCTTTTAAAGGCTGCGGTTTGAATTTTCCGCTGCTGCCCCAACAGCCAATCAGGCGCTCTGGTCTTCCGGGTTAAGATAACCTGTGAGTGCAAGTTATTAGGTGCTGTACAAACATTAGAGAGGGCAGATATTAGCCCCATATTTGGAGATATGATCTTGTGTGAAACCACACCATGTATTTGTATCCACATGTATAGCTCTGCCAGACCCCGCCAAAGAAACAACACCAATACTAACTACTCCTATACATGCTAGATTTCAAGTGCTTCATGTGCATTAGCTAATATTCCATACAAAACTGTGTATAGAAGACTAAGATTGCAAAGTGCAGCATTCAGTCAAGAAATGACTAAGGTAAAATGTAATTTTGCCTCCACCTAGGATGGCTGTGTCATATGATACAGTTTTAATTGTGGATTACATATATTTTTCTTTTAGACCCTTGCCTCATTCAGTGAGAAGTGTAGAAGGTGCTTGGTGGGCATGTCTACATGTTCATTAATGTGCCTGGCTATTGTGCATTAAATTTAGTACTAGTAAATAAACGTGCACTAGGCTGCCCTAATGAGCAGTAGTGAAAGTGCACACTTTTTTAGTGACACTTAATGTGCAGTAGCCAAATTTTACTGTGGATTAGCATATTAGTGTATTTTTGATGTGACACTCTAATGTGCAGTAAAATAGGCTACTGTGCATTAAAGTGCATGTGTAGACACTCCCAGGAAATGTAACAGCTGTCTAGTATTTAATGTCTCAATTTTTCAATGCTTGTCCTGATACTTTTACTCTTCTGACACTAATTCCTGTGCAGATTGAGGCACGGTCTTGTACACCTGAACCTCTAGGAAGAGTTCTGCCTCTGGAATAGGTGTTACTGAATTGCTTTCCAAATTCCTTGCTTAATCCCTTTTTCATAGGAGTTTTTTTGTATTTCATTGCTCTCACAACTGTTTGTTAATTTTGTAGCATCCTGGTTGTCTGATGTCCATTAACTTGGTATTTGTTTTCCAGTATGTCCTGTCTGTCCTGAAATTCACCTACCCTACCCTTTTCCAAGGGTAAGTACAATTTTAAAAATACATTTGTTTGAAATATGACTATAATAAAAAAATATCTAGCTGTGCTGAAGCTAATTTTAGTGCCTCATGTCATTACTGGCTTTTCTTGTTTAGAGAACATACTCCATTAAGCCTTAGTAAAGTATTCATTAACTTGTCTTGGTTAATATTAAATGTCATTATGGTGAAGTTATCTGTTTACCGTATCTGCAGACTCTCCATCAATTGTAGTTCTTTTGTTGGCTTTATATTTTAACCTAGGAAAGCAGCAATTTATAATATTCCCAGTTTCCTTTGAAAAGTAGTAATTATGGTTTATATACATATGTATTTAATTTTTTCTATTATGCTAACATGTAAGCTAGCTTTTGTATCTAGGTTCCCACAAATATAAGCACAATTTATTTTCAAGCTTAGCCCATGTATTAATTGTAATTCTATATAATAAATGATAGGCTTTTTTAAAGGGCTGTAATGAAAATTATTCTGGTTTGGCCAAGTTATTTGTAATGTACTTACTATCGTTGTTGATGACGACTTTTAAAAGACATGGAATTAAGTTATGGCCCCATTCAAATTATGAGGTCAGGATTTTACCCATCGTTTTTGCCTCCTGTGCACAAAACTACTGTCAGTAATATTGGTGAACAGTGGAAGCAGAATTTGGTTTCACTTTACATGCCCAAGTGGCAGTTACCTGGATGCATAACTGCCAGTTTTGGCACTTACACACAATTTTCAGTCCTACTCCATGTTCAGTGTGGACTTGTAAGCAGGTACTTTGTATGTGTGTATAGGAGTGTAAGTACTGACATTCTGGCTTGGCAAAAAATGGGTGAAAGACCAGCTCTCCCGTGTTTTGGCACAGTGGGGCTCAGCCTTCTGCCTCTGTGGGCCAGATGTGTGGCGCGGGGCCAGTCCACAGGCCAGATTGGGCCACGCACTGGGTTCCTGGATTGGGTTCCAGACTTGCCCAATGTACTAGGATCAGGCCCTGACACCCTGACTCCTGCATGGCAGAATTGGGATCCAGGGCCCTGTGCTGGCCCTGGCTCCCAGGATCAGGCCCCATGTGCTAGATTCAGGGCTATATGCTGGGAGTTGGGCTCTTGTGCTGAGACTGTGCCTCAGGGCTCTGCACCGTGTCTGCCCAGTCCTACGTGCCAGGACTGGGACCTATGCTGCCCATTGTGCCTGATCCAGCATGCAGGGCTATGCTTTCCTTCCTGCAGGGCTCCCCAGATGTCTGGAAATCTGGCAGCAGGAGAGTGGTGATACTGCTCCCTTGCTGCCAAATTTTGTGACTCATAGGGAGCCCTGTGGGCCATATCACTCAGAGATGGAGGCTGGATCTGGCCCACACAGGCTGGTGGTTGAACACCACTGTTTTAGCTTAATTGCCTAGTAGTTAGTTCACCTACCCTAAAAGAAAAGAAAAATATATGTGCTCATCCAGATTCTAGGCCAGGGGTGGGCAAAATGCAGCTCATGGGCCAGATGCAGCCCCTAAAAAATTTAGAAAATTAATCTGCCCCTGGCTGCCTGTCATGCAGCCTTCAATGGCTTGCCAAAACTCAGTAAGTGGTCCTCCGCCCAACATAATTGCTCACCCCTGTTCTAGGCCCTCTCACCCAGAGGGTGGGTCTAAACCTACATCTCTCTGACTGCCTAGCATAATAGAGAGGTTTCTGCTCAGTTGGGAGCAAGGATGCATGCTTGCAGATTCAGGCATGGGGGGCAATTTCACCCTGTCACCTTTTATTCTTGCTCTACTCCAAGTTTTAAACCAACTGCCTGGCAGCAGCAACAACATTTCTATCCAGGCTAGAGCAAGGGAGTCGATTGACTCCAGGGCTTATTCTGATCCACCTGATTCCTTCTAAACTCTTCATTTGACAGGTGTTAATGTCCCTCTCTCCTTTTTAAACAGTCTTGATGTTTGCTAATCAAGCCATCCTTTCTTTTGCAGTTCTGCTGTCTGTTAGCTGCTCCTGGTAACGTAGCTTCTGTTTCACAGCCCTGCAGAGTGCTTGTAACTCTAGCTAAAAACATTAACTAAGGTACAGAAATGTGTACTCAGGTAAACATTAATTCAGGAGTAGAAATATCTTTCAGTGAAGCAGTGGATGCACTGTCAAGATGCCCAAGAAGGCTAGATCTTATGTTATGAATCTGAAAAAGAGTTGTACATTTAAGTCTAATGACTGTAAACCTAATGAAACTACATCTTTTGATAATATTTTGCTTAGTATGTTATGTTTTTGATACATACAATGTAGCAAATAAATGCATATTTCAATAAAATTATATTTGTTTTTGTTTCAGTCTTAAACTGAATAAATACTATAGCGCCAGTGCTTTGCATACAGTGGATTCCTCTTATTGGAATCACTTTGGGCAATAGTGATTTGATTCCTTTAAAAGGAGACTTTTTTTTTTTTTTTTTTTTTTTAAGAACACAGATACTCACTCCTCCCCCACAACCCCTTGGCCCAGCTCATTCCTCTCTCACCCCCACCAGCCCCATGGCCCCCCTGCCCTGCCAGAGGGGGCCTCAGCTGCCAAGGCTACGGGGCCTGGGACTCAGGTCCACAGCCCCCTGCCCCTGGCAGGAGGCAGCAGCTGCTGCAGCAGAGTGGAACCCAGCTCCCCCCTGCTGCCTCCTGCTGCGAGCTTGGGTGTGGGTGTTGGGGTCAGCTCCCCAGCGCGACCTGCACTTCCAGTGGGGTGGTGGGGGGGACCCACACTTCCCAGATCTGTACATGGTGTCGGGGTGGGGGTGGGGGTGAGTGCAGGCAGTGAGGGCAGGAGTGTGGGATTGTACCCCTCAAAGCATATGCAGGGGGCACGTTGCCAGGAAGCCCAGCCCCTGCTCCCCCTTTCCCCTCTCCCCGATAAGCTGTGCACAGCCCCGTCCCACTCCATGCTGGTGGCCCAGCCCTGCCTAGCTAGCTCCCTCCTTCTCTATGGGGGCTCAATTCCCCCCCTTCTCCCTCCAACTTACCTGTGGGAGCTGCTCTGCAGGCTGCCTGGGGCTGTGCACATGTACATGCACGTGGCTTCCCCTGCCTGACCACCCTCCTCCCTCTCCCTCCCAGCCCCCTGCAGGCTGGAACTCTTCCAGTCTGCAGTGGGCTTCTCACAATACTGCAGAATCCCCAGACTTCTCCTGTAAAATGATTCCAAAAACCAAATATTGTGATTCTAATATGAGCAATTTTTTACATGTAATAATATACAAATGGTTTTGGTTTCCGCATATTGATTCAAATAAGCGGCTGATTCTATTAACCAGCAATTCTATAAAGGGTAATCTACTGTATTTGTAAAGCTTCTAGTTTCTTTTTAACTGGAGAAAAACATGTTGTATTATATGTGATGATGTAACAGACCATCTGCATCTCCTTTTCAATATTCTTGATCTACCTCTGGGCACAGGCTAGAACCCGGGCACTTCTCTGCCAGAGCAGTAGCCATTCCACTGAGCCACACATGTTCTGGTTTGTCCTCTTTCCCCTGACTGTGCTCACATCTACCTCACCTTGGCTGCCCAGAGGGCCAACTTCAAAAGGAGGGCTGGAGAGGGAATTCTGTGAGTGCCTTATCCACTAGGTTGTTGAGCTAAATACGTGGAAGGGCCCCCTGTCCTTCTACTCCGGAGTCAAACACCTGCCTCTCATGGGTTTTTGCTAAGTACAGGTTTGTGACTTTTATTCAAGGCAGGCATGCATATTTTTAAATCTTGCACCATTAGTTCATCTTTTCTCTCTTCTTTCCTTGCCTACATTGCACATTGATGACTGACTGCAAGGAACATTAGAAATAATTTCCATGAGAATCTCCTTTTTTTTTCTTTTTCTTTGGGCCATCAGGTCTGTTATACCTAACAAGAGTTATAAATTATTTCTGTAGGAGTCTGTTCTATGGTCTCTAGGTGCACAAAAATTACTAAACTTTTTTTTTTCTGGGTGAATATGTAGAGAACAAATAGTAAGTAGGCATTACGAAGTCAGCATTCACTAGCAGCTACCAGAATGTAATATCTGAGTTACCACAGCTATTTTCTTTATTGAGTACATGGGAAATGCTGTTCTGTGTCAGTTATCTCAGTAATGGTCAGTAAATACTGATTTTTAAATGTGGTTGGTTTTTGAAGACCATTTATAAAGCCTAACCATGCTTTCCTTTTAGATTTGCAGTGGGTGAATAGGGAAGGAAAAAAGAAAACCTGCCATAATGTTGTCACTGCGTGTGGCATGAAACATTCTCTCTCTAATATAAGACTTTGTCTTGCATATGGCTATGGACCTTGAGCTATCATTAACTTCTACAGGAGTGGAAGACACTCAGCACCATGTAGCATACTAGTCCTCAGTACCAGAGATGAATGTTCTCCATAGGACTTGATCCTGTACTGTGAAAGTTAATGGGAATTTTTCATTAACTTGAACAAAAGTAGGATCACGTCCACAGTCAGCATCAGGCTTTCTCAGCTTTTAAACCATTTGTATATTTGTCATCTGGAGCAGGTAAAGGAAAGTTGCATTGATTGTTCTTCATGTTCCCACGGACAATGAATGAATGCTTTTTTACTGGCATTGCACTCCATAGTACAGCATGCGATAAAGGAGTTCTTTTGTTTTGTTTTGTCTTTTACAATGAATATAACTAATAAACAAACTGCCCCATTGTTCATAACAGTTCCACAAATTACAGTGGTTTAGCTTTACAATGCAGTGGACTTTTCTGAACTACACTAAACATTTCCTGAACATTTCCTTCCTTTATATAGTCTATTTGGTTTGATTTGGAGGTAGCAACTGGAATGATGGGGTTGAAAGTTAATCACAAGGAGGAATTTCCAGGGAGGATAATAGGGTTGCAAGGTAAACAGATTCAAAGGTGATATTCCAGTTTATGGAGTAGTACAATCAGGGGTGCAAGGTTAGCTATGGCAGAAGCCTCCCTATGCTATGTGTCAAAGTACATTTAAAAGGATATCTCCCTTTCAGTTTACAGAACAAAACAGAGTGACTGCTTTTTGGTTTTCTTCTTTTTGTTGCTTCAGATGGCAGACCTTAATTGGTGGACTTCTGCTTCACATTTCTTGGAAACTGGGCTGGGTAGAGATAAGCATCTGCTCAAGGTACAGTGACCACCACAATGCACAACTAACATTTATTTTTGACGCAGTGGGTCATGAGACTCTTACTGTGTGTTAGGCTAATACATTGTGCAGTAGCATGTCACAGCAAAAACCGTGCTAATAGCCTACTGAACAGTGTTATAAGGCTAATGCACAGTAAGTGTCCCTAAATAATCATGCACTGGTGCTGCAGTGCATGCAACAGGAGACCAGCAGGCACAGAAGCTTGGTCCTCCAGGGAGTTACTCTGGGTACTGGCCAGAGCATCTCTACTCATTTAGTTGCATCCTGGCTCCTCCAAGATGCCAGGAGGAGCAGGGAAAGGGCAGTTTGCCTAAAGCAGCAATTTGTCCCACACCAAAGTGGGAGCAGGGGCATGCTCTGTGGCAAAAAATAGTGGCACAATTTGTGCTGCTACCATTTTTGCCTCTGCAAGCGCACAACCTTGCATGTGGGGATGCACTCCTTGTGTTGCACTTAATGGCAGTTAGACAGTGAGTGCAGTTACCATATAGATTACCATCACACAGATCTACTCCCAAGTAAAAAGTTGGATGCATCTTATGAGTGACGTGAGGGCTTTTCATGAAGAGCAAGCAGTGATAACTGGTGGCATGACAGGTTAGTTGATGTACATTTTTTTTTGCATTTAAATGAGCAACTTGTGAAATGGCAATATTAGTTGAGTGAATCTCAACAAAAAAGCATGTGCACATTATGAAAAAGATAAATATTAAATAACTGAATGTACTAGTTTTTCACGGAATAATTTTTTTTATGAGGACTGGCCCAAATTTTGGTTTTACTTACATGAAGTTGCACAAATTTTAGTGAGATTTCAGAGTAAATGGTAGTAGAATTTGACCCTGTAGGTAATTTGGATAAGTGGGAATGTTTTAGGTTAAAGTTTTCATTGATTTCAATGGGAAAAGGATTCGGCTCTAATAGTCTTGCTCCAGAAGGATAGTAGGAGGTGTAATGACTAGTACTGTTATAAGCTTTAATTATGTAGCATTTCTCTTTGCCCTAAATTCATTCTGGAATTGCTAGAGCTAGTTGGAAAATCATATCTTCCCATAAAAAATGTTGATGAAAGCAAAAAAGTTATTGTTGTTTATTTTCTTTGTAAAATACACATTTTTTGTCAAATATGAAAAACACTACCAAAAACAAATGGGGAAAATGTTATATATGTGTTTTTCTTTTAATTCAATGAAAACTTGAGAAATTTTGAAGGAAAAATGGACATCATTTTTTGTTTGTTGAAAAGTCATTTTCTATGAAGAAAAGTTTGATTTATAAATTTACTTTTACCAGTTCCAGGGGTGTAGGTTGTAGCCATGTTGGTCTAAGGACATAAGCAAACAAGGTTCTTTGGGTGAATCTGATATCTTTTATTAGACCAACTTAAATAGTTGGAAAACAATTTTTAAGCAAACTTTTGGGTTCAAAAACCCTTCGTCAGGCTAAGGAAGTTTCAGCAGTTGGTGTGTGCTCTTCCTGGATGGAATAAATGGTAAAGAAGCCAGAGGCTGGGCTGGTATGCATACAAGATAGGCAGTCAGTGAAGCTGTAGATTAAGGAGATTGACTATTTAAGTTGGTCTAATAAAAGATATCAGATTCACCCAAAGAACCTTGTCTGCCTTTTACCAGTTCTATTTTTTTATTGTGGCAATAAAGGATTAGAGCCACTAGATGGTAGTCTACTCTTGGAAAACTGAGCACGACAATCCCTGAGACGCTTAGCGTTTGTGGAATTGATTTTGTATGTTAATGACTAAATTAAAAAATCAGAGATAGTCAGTGATTAAATTTCAGTAGAGCACTTAAGTACAGGCTTAAATATGTCTCTGTTTAGCAAAGAATGTGAGAATATGCTTAAAATTTTAGCACCTATTTTAGTGTTTTGCTAAATTAGGACCCTAGTCCAGATCTCTCTCATACAAACGTGTGGTCCTCTGTAGCTTTCTTTTGCTAATAATGTCCCCCCTCCCCTCCCGTATAATTAATACATTCTGGAAGAACATGTTTGTCTTCAGAATACTGGCCTAATGATCTGCTTTCTGTGTAAAGTGTAGAGGTAGATGCCACAAATACTGTATCCAGTTTCCAACACTTCTGTGTTGGAAAGATGTACATCTTTAGCAGTTTAACATGTGTAGGCTCTCAATTTCTTCACCTGCCTGACAGATCTTAAATGCGTCCTGAACAAATCTGAATTCTCTTTCCAAATACCTCATAATTTTCTAATACATGGAGGTTTACATACTGTCAACTTTGGCATTAAAGACTAACAAACCCCAAAGTAGGAGTTTCATAAGAAAACAACACATGCTCAGTTCCACGCTCTATGTTTCTTAGAGGAAGTTTTCTTTAGCTTTCTGGATGCTCCACATTTTTTTTTACCTGCTTTCTGGACCCGCTCCGAAAATGAAGGATTGATTCACCTTCCTTCTGATTTCAGGAGCCTGGCTGTTAGAGATGCACCAGTACATTCGTCCAATATCGGATCAGTACCGATATAAAGAAAATTGTCTATATCAAATATCAGCCCAATGGCATGGAGAGCTGCCTCCAGCTGGTAAGTTGGAAGTGGGGGTGGAAGGAAGGGGTTGGCGGGGGGCAGATCAATGCCCCCCCATGGTGAGGGAGGGGGCAAGGGCAGGCGCATCCCAGCCAGGGGAGCATGGGATGGAGGCGTGGCTCATGAGGTGGAGGCAGCTCCACTGCTGCTTGCACCCCGGGAGGGTGGCGGGGCTTATGCCTCTGGATCTGTGCAGCTCAAGGCAGGCTGTAGCTGCAGGATGGAGCTGGAGCCAGTGCTGCATGGGGCTATTCTTGCCGGGGGTGGAGCATGGGCAGCACTGCAAGGAGGCTGCAGCCATCCCAAATTTTACTGCAGCTCTGCTCCCAACCCTACATTGCTGCCCACTGCCCGGCACAGCCATGGCTTTTCCTGGCATTTGGGTGGAGGCAGGATGTTCAGCCGGGGCTACACTGGGCAGCGGTGTGGGGCTGGGAGTGAAGCAGCAGTGAAATTTGGGGTGGCTGCAGGCTTCCAGCACTGTTGCAGCCCGCTCTGAGCCCAGCCACCGCCAAGAACATCCCCATGCAGCACCGGCTCTGGCTCCACCCTGCAGCTGCTGCCCACCCTGTGCTGCACATACCTGGGGGCACATTCCCCACTGCCTCCACCCTCCTGGGGTGCAAACAGCAGCGGGAGCTGCCCCCATCCCACAAGGCACACCTCTGTCCCATGTCCCCTCCCACCCTGGCTGGGCAGCACCTGCCCCCTCCCTTACCATGTGGGGCATTGATCTGCCCCCCATGCTCCCTTCCCTTCCCCTCTCCCCTTCCACCACACTGGACTTACCACCTGATGGCAGTTGTATCAGATCAATATCAGCTGATATGCCTCCTTAAATATTGGCTATCGGTATTGGCCCCCAAAATCTCTATCCATGCATCCATACTGGCTGTAATTTTCAGTAGAAGTTAGACCAGGAAGAAGCAGTTAGGAGAACTGGAGATATTCCTTCTCATGGAATGGTGTATAACATCTCCATAGTACTTCCAGTATTGTATGTACTGTGTTGCAGTACTCTGGGCTTCAAACTGTAGTCATTCAAAGAAAACTATCATCTGCTGCCTAGCTTTGCTGCCTGCTGACTACCTTGTCTACCAGCATTGCTGAATGACGAGACCACTTATTTCACCTGCGGCTAATGATCCCACCTGCACAAGGCTAGGGACAGACATTCAAAAAGTCTAACCTGAATTGATTCCATCTTGACAGAGTAGTCTAACCTGACTAGGCTAAACTGGTATGCAACTGTACAGACATCCCAGAAATGCAGGGACATGCCTGTAGTGGCTCGGACTAGAAGCCAGGGGGCCAGCCCTCCCTTTCCTTCCACAGTTCTGAGCTGAGGGAAGGAATGCCTGGTTAGGGAGGGGTTCCCCCCACCTCCTGAGCAGCCCAGCAGGCAGTGATAACACAGTGTTTATCACCCCTAACTCAGCGTTTATCACCCCATTTAGAAAACAAAAGCTTCCTTCCATTAGTTCAAGCTCTTCTTAAACAACTTTTTCCAAGGAAGGAAGGAGCTACCACACCACACACTGTAGCCAGTATGTGGTATGCTAGCTAATGCTGAGAGGTGTCTGTGTAAGGCAGAGGGGGAGGGGGAATCCCTGCTTAGCAGGGAGTGGTGCGAGGAGAGCTGGGGAGCAGGGGGAAGCCAGGCAGATGCCTGCAGTCTCTGCTGGAGCTCCAGCCAGGGAGTGGAGGGGAGGAGCCAGCTCTGCTGTAGAGCAGAGCCCAGAGACCATGTTGGGGTGTTGGGGGAATTTGGTTTATCTTGAAACAGGAAGGGGTCTAGGACAGACATTGCATAAACCAGTTTGATCCAAATCAATTAAGTCTGATACTACATTGAACCAAGTTTATTTCAAACCAGTTTCAGCCATTTTCAAACTGGTTTATGTGCACTGAACATCTGTTCTGTTATAGGCTTAAACCAGTTTCTGATCACTTAAACTGGTTTATGTGTGATGTCTGTCCCTAGCCATAGAAGCAGTGTAGCACTGCTTTCTAGTTAGGAGGCAGCCTGCCTGGAGAAGTGCATGGTGTCCCAGGGTGCTGCTGATGGGTGTGGTAAGTTTAGTGTATAGACATAGCCTAAAGTTCTGCTGCTCAGTTTGTGCTAAAGTTTCCTAAGCATTGATGCCTCCCCACAGCAAGCAAGGGTCTCAGGGCCTTATCACCAACCAAAGCTCCTGAGTGGGATTCTCAGACTAGGTGTTATTTCTCTTCCTCACACGGATGGCCAGTTAACAGTGGGATGGTTAACATGTATTCTGGGTATATAATGCACTCACCTAAGATGTGGGATACTGGGTTTAAAATGTGTGTGTTCTTGATTTGGACCAGGGATTTGAATTTAAGTCTTCTGAGTCCCTGATGAGTGCCTAGACCCTCTAGGGACTTGTAGGTTATTTTGGGCTGAGGCTCTCGATATCTCCAGTTGGAGCTGTTCCACTGCATGTGTAAATAATTGTATTAACTAGAGCAGGAATCTGAAAATTAGTCTCCTATATTTTCAATGAGCGGCCCTGCCTCTGGGTGCTGTGATGTCAGCCTTTCTCTTACTGTCTGTGGCCTTGTAAATATATATATTTTTAAAGTGGAGCATCTCCAACAGGAGGGACTGAAAGAGATGCATCCCAGGATACCAACTGCTTGTTAGTCAGATCACTTGCCTAGCATTTGGATTTAGGTCTTTCCTCCACATCCAACAGAGGTAAGTGCCTTAACCATTGAGGCCATTGGCTATTCTGGCTTTCAGTCTCTGGTTTTTCACAAATAGAGGAAAACAAATAATGAACTATCTAAGTGGCTGCCCTGGTTTGGTTGCATAGCTTCAGGAGAGGGCTCATGGCTCAGGTGAGGGGAAGTGCTGGATCAGAGAAGACACCTAAGCTTTGTCTCTTTCCTTTGTATTTCATGCTTGGTTAACTTAGGTGGCTCCCCACTCAGCTGGCTTTGGAGAAATGCTTCTGTAAGTGCCTTATTCTCCCCTAGCATTGCACAGGGACCCTGATTGCCTAACACAGGACTGAGAGTTCCACCAGGTAACGGGGCACCCAGGAATTAGGCATTGCAACACCTATAAAAGTGCCTTTGAAGATCTGGGCCTAATGGTTTCATCCCTATTGAAGTTAATGAAAGTATTTTCATTGACTTCAGTGGAATTTGCATTAACCCCTACAAGCTGGACAGTGTTTCCCTTTTTATTCTGAGACCTGACCAAGAATGTCTCACATTTGAAAGCTTGTCGAGTACTATCACCCCTACACAGTTGGTCCAATAAACTACACAGTTGGTCCAATAAAAGATATCACTCTAAGAAATCCTTGCCTCTCACATAATTTCTGGCCCATCATGGCTTCAACTTCACCCTTACACTACTCTTTCACTATAGCACTTTATTCACTTATATGCACATCATTATGTTCTGCTGCCAGTTATATTAGCAAAAATGATAGTATTAATTGGCCTGCACACAGGAGTGCTGACTGGTGAGGAGCCACAGTGGAGCAGCCCTGGGCTAGCAGCAGGCTCAGGGGGAAGCCACATGGCTTAGCCCTTTGGGCACTCTTGTACCATAGCCTGTTGCCTGATGCCACTACCCAGAGCCAGGGGCTGACCCTCCCCATAAATATTACAGCCAACAGTCAGGCATTCTTTTCCTGTCCTGAAATTCGCTCTTGGCATCAGAGAAGTCTACTTTTATATCATGGGAACAACATCTGAAATCCGTTTCCATTGCCTTTTGTATGACTGCATTGAAGATTTACACATGGCTCAGATTCCTGGAACTTCAGATCACAGTCAAGGGGGGTCGTTTTAATGTTCCAAGTGGAGACTGATTTCTAGAGCTGTGGGCTTTTTATTCTCCTGAGTTATTGCAATTCTATTGGCATTGTTTGGTCTTGGTGTGCTGATGATGTGGACTGGTTGGTAGTATACTCTGGTTGTTTTTGATCTCGATGCAGACAGAATTCCAGCTGAAGTCAGTAGCCTTAAAAGGCACATAATTGCTATAAAAATTATCCTGGCTTATCCAGTAAACTAAAGCTAATTTTAGTTTAAACAAGAAGGCCTTGGGATTTCTGTCATTTTTAAATCTCTTGGGTTTTCAGTCAAAAAAGCATACAGTTATGAAAGCCAGGGTTCCAGCAGGAAATGAAATATGATTGTTACTGTTTTCTTTTGCTCCATTGTATTTGCATAAATCTTTGGGCATGTTTCTTCATTCAGATCTTTTTAGTCTTACACTCTTCAGTGGAGGTTTGTTGTTGTTCTTCTTCTTTCTGGAATGTGTTGAAGTAGTGGTATTTTAATTGCACTTTCATACCCAAGTTCTGAACATAATGCAAAATCAGGGGAGTGTACCATAGTATCTGAACTGTTGGGTTTAATCCAGAACCCACTGAGTGCATCTACACATATACTTTACTGCAGAGTTGATTTAGCTCTGTAGTAAAGCATCGCTATTTACATGTGTGCAGGCCGTAAGGTGCAGTAAATTAACTGTACCATAAGATAGTACTGTTGGGGACAGTACTATCTTATGTTAGAGTCATTTACTGTGCAGAAAGCACATGCAGATGGTGACTGGGATTGCAGCAGATTGAGCCACAGTGGAGCAGCCCTGGGCTAGCAGCAGGCTCAGGGGGCAAGCCACATGGCTTAACACTTTGGGCACTCTTGTACCATAGCCTGTTGCCTGATACCACTACCCAGAGCCAGGGGCTGACCCTCCCCAAGCCTGCTACCAGCCCAGAGCTGCTCCACCCTGGCTCAAACTTTTGTAGGCATGGGCACACATAAAGACACTACTTTTGGGAGCAGCTGACTCTGCCATGAACTGTGCTGGAGTTTATAGAGGCACACTAATTGCATGTGTGCACCCACTGAAGCCATCTGGCTGGTGCTTTTTCTCTCCTCTTTTCTGACCTCTATAAAGGAAAAGAACAAAATTTGAAGCATTTTTCTCAGAGCTGAAACAGCTCTTTGCAAAAATCACGAATATGGAAAAAATAGATTGAGCTCAAATTACTTCATTTAGTCCTGTGAATTGTTACACTGCCTCCAGGATGCTAGTTTAGTCAAAGGGTTATCATTATGAAATCTCAGGAGACAGGATCCCACAGGGACAATGTGAACTTTGAGAGGAATATACTTGCAGACTTAAATGAGTATTTGACTGTGTGTGCATGCATGCACACACATATGCCATTCCATTCCTTCAACTGTTAGCTCTTCCTAACTTCCATTGGGCATCAGTAATGCCAACTAAAATGAAAGTTTCTATTAAAACCAATAGGAGCAATTGCTGCAAGTAGAGGTTAAACCAGTTTCCAGAGTGGAGAGCACAAGAGGTAGTACGACTGATAGTTCAGTAAAAAAGAAATAGGGGTTAGATAATTAAGTGGTTCTTCCATGTTTCAGAAATGTTCCTAATAAATAGGAGAAACATTTGAATAATGAATTTAATATGTTTAGCTTTTATTGCAAAATACCTCCTATTCTGTCAACTGTAAGCAACTACTACTGGTGGCTCTTCATAAGTGGATGCAATAAAGTAATGGCATTTTTAATTATTTTTGCAGGTCTGATATACTGTCATGGCTTCCTGCTTCAGCATTTTTTGTTGGCATTATCTATGCAGGTTCCAGGGCTTTGTCTAGATTGGTAAGAAATGCACAAATGAAAATTGATTCCTGGTGCTCTATACTTTTTAAATAAAGAACGTTTTCTTCAAGTCAAGTTTTTATACTATCTAGGTAGCATAGATAAACTATGTTACTAGAAAGGACAGAAGTGGAGCAGAGATGTCAAGCATTCGCAACTCTCACTGATTTCAGGGATAAGTGACAATACTAACCATCTCCCAGAACTAGTCAGCACCTTGTAGAAGAGAATGTGAGCAGTCTGTCAAGTGCAAACAGTAACATTGCTAAAGGAGTTGCTAATTGTGATTTTTTTGTAATTGTTTTTCTCTGCTGCGAAATGTAAAAACAGAATATGCAAAGAGATCAGTAGAAAAGGGTTATTAGAAAAAGGCTGCTTCTCTTTTACTATAGTTTTACAGTTTTGACCTTTTTATGGGATTTGTATAAATAAGATGCAAGTTTTGTTTGGGAAGAGATTAAGAGGGTAAATAGATTGATAAGAATGGGTGGTTTAAATCAGAATAACCCACATGGGTATGAGGGAAGTCAAATATGCTTTCAGGAATGTTGACTATCATTAATTTACATTGCCTTGCATACTTTTATTTCTTAATAATATTATGGCCTTACTTAAAAAATGGTAATATTTTATATTAACTGTCCAGTCATCAAGATCAGATGCTGTGCTGGCTTCCTCTATCAGTTTTGCCATTATGTCCCAGTCTAAACTCAGGTCACACATTCCATCTCCAAGTTGGCACATATAAAGTACATTAAAACCCAAGAGGGGCTAAGAGGGAGATCTCCGTGAAGAGCTGCCAGCACTGATCCTTCCTCAAATTCATTATATTATGCACTGGGGGAAGGAAGCAGAGCTTCCCTACACCTATGGCAGAGGCTGTATGTCAGACATCAAACCCTAGGGCTAGGGACAGACATTCAAAAAGCCAGAGCCTGAATTGATTCAATCTTTGCAGGTTAGTCTAATCTGCCTAGATTGAACCAATTTGCAAGTGAATTGACATTTCCTCTTGACTCAGGAAAGGCGGGCACATGCCTGCAGTGGCTCAGGCCACAAGCCAGTTGGTGCTAGAGCAGCCCTCGGCTGCAGGGAAGGCATGTCCAGCCCCAGCAGTAGCCTCAAGTAAATTGGCCATGGAAGGGGTTTAATTCCCCTCTCCCTGTCCCACTGGCACAGAACCAAGCTAGGATCTGCCTGGTGCTTCTCCCTCGCTGCTGCAACGGCAGGGATGGGGGCATGGCTAGACACTGGCTGGGATGGCCCCCTGAAGTGAAGGGGGTATATTCCCTGCTCTACCATTGGGGGACTGCCTCCTTCACCTAAGTGGGGGTTGACATCTCTGCACACCCTGTCCAGGGCTGCAAAACATCTGGGATGCTGGGGGACTCTGGTTTAACTTAAACCAGGAAAGGGTCTGGGGCAGACGTTCCATAAACTGATTTGCTCTCAATCAGTTTAGTCTGATACTACATTCAACCAGGTTTATCTCAAACTGGTTTCAGCCATTTTGAAACTGGTTTATGTGCACTGACCTTATGTTCTGTTACAGATTTAAACCAGTTTCTGCTCATTTAAGCCAGTTTATATGTAACTTCTGTCCCTAGTCTAGGTGATCTTCAGGGAATTGGTGCAATTTGTAAAGGGGCCATGTGCTTACAGATTGGCTCTGCCTCCTCCTGACCTTTGTTGATGCCATTTTGGCTTTGCTGGGCTTCTCCTGCCTACCAAAGTTTACCACAATTCTTTAAGAAAAGGCTGTATAGAAACAATAGCAGTCTCTGGCTGCGTAGCCTTTCCTGCTTACTTTCCATGGGATAGAGGAGGAGGAAAGAGCATCCTCCACACTGTGCTCTTGACTCAGCCACTCCTCTTTTGAACGGAAATTAGGTAATCCTATCTCCTACTTTGTGGATATTTGAATATCCAGGAGGGTGAGGACTGTTAGAAGGAAGGACAGGTGAGATCCCAGTTCTAGTTGGAGGATGCATATACATGCAGGGGGTTTCCTAAATCTTTCCTCTGTGCCATAAATCTTCCTATAAGAGACACTGCCAGTTGTACTCGAGGGTTTTGCAACATGCACAGACGGGGATTTAGGGCCAAATCCTCCAACAGTTAACGTATGAGAAGTTTATTCATGTGTATAGTTTCAACAGAGTCCTGGGCCCTAATTGGTGGATTGAGTCTTATATAGAGTGAAGTTGGCTCCTAAATACATGCTTTAGGCCCCTTCTACACATACAGGTAAAGAGCTTCCTCAACACATTTTTTAGGTCTTTTTATAGCTGATTGGAGCTTTTTATTTTGTGATAGCTACTTTGTACATGTATCTGGTAGCCAGGCAATTGTACAATACCTGTACTGTGTAGAGGGGGCATCAGTAACTAAATTCACAACAGGCATACAACTTTGAATAAAGGAAAATTGATTCAACAAACCACTGGGATGAGGCCTGTTCACTTCAGCAGTGTATTTGGCCCTTGGATTCAAGAGGTTTATTGATCAAGTAAAATGAACTTGATGTTCCAAGCCAAGGCCCCAGATCTACAAACACTTCTATGAGCAGCTTATGCACATAAGCATTTGCATGTTTGAGCTCTAAATTCACATTTGTTTACATCAAAAGAGCACTGGCAGCACCTCCTGCTCAAGAAACCTTTGGGCCTGCAACTGGAAGAAATTTGTCTGGGTCTGGACTGAGATGCATTGCTAGTACTATATGGTGGGGAAGTTTGCACTGAATCCAGTCTCACTGACTGGCTCAAGCCAGAAAATCCTTCCTTTCATGAGCATTAAAGCCACTCACAAATTTAAAAATATTTGCATCAAAGACAATAAACATATGGAGAAGGTTAACTGAGCTGGGCAAAGTGGAGCCAATGTTTGCTCCAAAACAATTTTTTGGCTTTAAGAGAAGCCAACAGCAAAAAAAGAAAGAAAGAAAAAAAGGCAAGAAAAAAAAACCAGAGTGAAGAATGCAAATTTTGGTGTCAACTTTTGTTGTATATCATTATTTCTGCTGTTTCCTTTTATTGTGTTGAGCTTGCAGAAATCAAAGTCCAGCTGTAGGGTCAGGAATTGTTGTTATGTTAACAGTGCCAGTGAAAGAGCAGCTGACAATTTGCTGTCTCATTGCACTTTCCCTCTAACTCATTTTATGGCTAGTTTAAAGGCATCTAAAATTATCATTGTGATTGCATATATGTTACATTTGTAGCTCCATCTGAATTGTCATTTATAATGAGAAATGCTTTAGCAATGAGAATATGTCCAGCTATGCATAAAAGAAAAACAAAATCCAGACGCACAGATTTTTGGCGGCTTTGAGAAGTAAAACCAAAGATATATTTGGCTTATCTATCATCTGAGAATCTTGAAAAAATGAACTCGTGTTTATATTCATGTGAGGGAAATAAGTATTTCCCATAGACAGGAGAACAGTCCTCAGGAGATTTAGGTTGCCTTAGGCTTGGCTGTCTATTTGAGATACCTCAGGTCTGAGTTTCACTAAGTTTGGTGCAATTCTAATTGATCACGTTTGAAGTTGAGAGAGCCCAGCACATTAGCACTGTAGTCTGAGTCATTAAGAAACATATTGTGATAGCAGGCAGAGGCCCTTGGTTCATAGGCGTCATCCCAGTACCATTATGTACCTCTCTCCTACTCTGTGGCAGCTCTCCTCAAAGACACGGACAAGCTGTAAAACTCTTTTCTCTGGTGTAATTGAGCACACTATAAATAGCACCCAAGTTTTATATCAATAGACAGGAATGGGAAAATGACTAAGGATGGCTGAGTGTAGTGAATTAAGGTGCTAATTTAGATCATCATTTATCTTTTCTATGGCAGTCAATTCCTGTGTTCCTTACTGTACACAATGCAGCTGAAGTTGTTACCTGTGGATTCCAGAAGCTTGTGCAGAAAGAGGTAATCAATATGTGAAAGGCCAGGTCCAATAATGTAATTGCACTGTAACAAGATGCTTTGGTTCTTTTAACATATAATTAGTACTGCATGCTTTCCTAGCTGTGCTATGGTTGCCAGTCACTAATGAATCCCAGAGAGAGCATTCACTGCTGGCAAATATCCAGTTATTGACCTTTTTCTTGATGTGGGGAGAACTTTGAAGCTACATTGACGGTTTGAGCTGTGTATTTAAGACTGATTTGGTTCTGCTGACTTGTTCCTTTTGAAAATGAAAATCTCCTCTTCTTAATATCAGATGTAACAGCTTGATTCTTTAACCTTAAAGGGAAGAGGCTTGGACCCTTAGATCCTGCCATTATGGCACCTGTAGTAATTTAACAAATGGTGTTAGTGTAGATGACAGCTCACCACGATTCGGGGAAAAAACATTTTAAAAAAACACAATTTTTAAATCTGATCCAACCCCAACCAGAGTCAGAAGAAAAATTCCTGTGTATGTTAACAGGGTTGAATTTACCCCTTGTGAGGTGCACTGGTAAGATGTCAGACTGATTTTTCTGGTTTTCCAGCTAGAGAGCTGCTGTGTATGGTGACACTGGAAAACACATAACAGAAGGCAGACTCCTCTAATGTGGCCTATTGTTAAAGGGATTTTTCATTCATTACATCTGTAGTATGTATAATCGAAGACAAACAGGGAGTGCTGGGTGCTACTAATAAATGAATGGTACAGACACAATATGTTTACTCTGGAGTAATTTGTCCTGTATTTTACTCCTCATTAAATTTACTCTGTAGTAAGAAATAGACATATGGCCAGTTCTTACCAGCTGGCTGCCTGAAGTACATGCATTTATAATGTCTGATCACTAGGTTTGTATTGAGCAAATAGTTAACTTCAGAATGAAATAGGGGTAGCAGATACATGACAGGTAGACCAGAGTAACTGTCTTTAGTACATATTTACTTCTGACTTCTTCAGAAGTAACTTTACTCCAGAGAACGGAATTTCTTCTGGAATAAATGATGGGTGTCATGTATACTCCCCTTTTTATTGCCAGAGTAAATCAAAAATACTCTGGGGTAAATGTGTTTGTGTGTGTCCACACCACGAAGCTCCATAATTTGATCAGTAAAATGTCTCGATGCTATAGAGCATCCAGAATTTTGACTGAGTTCAAGATAAAGATTAAGCCAAGGTTTGAAATTCCTGTTTTTGTTTTGGTTATAGGATGAAAAATAGCTTTGAAATTTCAGGCCGGGGTGCTCAACCCCATGGGCCAGATCTGGCCTGTTGAGCCATTTAATTTACCCCACCAGGCTCCCCATGGGTCCAGAAATTTGATGGCAGGGGAGTGGTGGGAGCATTAATTGCCGTTCCCCTGTGGCCACATTTCCAGACTTGTGGGAAGCCCAGTGGTCCAGATAGCATGGTTCTGCATGTCAAATCAGGTGTGCAGGGCTGGGGTGGTAAGAGGCAGCGTGGACCCTAATCCAGGCAGGTGGGGCCAAGTCAAGGCATTGTGAAGCTCAATCCAGGTATGTTGATCCCATGAAGAATCTGCCCCAGGGACTGGGCCTGCATCACTTATCTGGCCCATGGGGGCCGGAAGAACATAAGAACTACCATTTACTGTGTCGCACCTCAGATCCATCTTGCCCAGTATCATGTGTCACAATGGCAGAGAGTGGATGCTGAAAGGGAGAGTGAACAGGGTATGACCAGGATTTTCCCGTTTTTCTCCTACTTGCAGCACCCAGCATTTAAGGTCTCGGCAGTTCTAGTTCAGAGGCTGTACCCCTAACTCCCATGTTTAATAACTATCAATGCTCCTTTTCTCCAAGAATTTGTCCAGTCCCCTTTTTTTTCTTTTTTAAATCTGGCTAAAGTATCAGGGTAAACAACACCTGGTGGCAGTGAGTTCTATAATGACATGCTGTGTGATAAAGAACTTCCTTTTTTAGTTTTAAACTTACTATCTACTATTTTCATTTTATGACCCACTAGTTTTTGTACTGTGAGATGGTAAATAGTAAAACCCTATTTACTTTATCTTCACCATTTAGTATTTTGTAAACCTTTATGTCCCCCCTCAAACATCTCTTTTTTTAAACTGAATAGGTCTAGCCTGTTTAGTTTCTTCTCAAGTGAAAGTCCCTCTATACCACTAATCATCCTTATTGCCCTTCTATATTCCTTCTCTAGTTCTTTTATATCCTTTATCAGGGGTGGGGAATCAAAACTGGGCACAGTATTCAAGGTGTGCACCATGAATTTATAAGGGACCATAATGATATTTTCTGTTTTGTTTACAATCCCCTTAACTCCTAACGTTTTGCTCAAAGAATTTTTTTTGCAGCTATCTAGTTGGTCTAATGAAAGATATTGCCTCTACCACACTGACTGCTTTTGCTTTTAGACCAACACGGCTACAACCTTTAACCCTGTAACATTCTGTTTGCGTTTTCCATGGCTGCTGAGCACTGAGGGAATGTTTTTAGCACACTGTCCACAATGATTCCCAGATCTCTTTCCTGTGTGGTAAAAGTGATGTAAAGCCCATCATAGTGTAGGTATACTTTGGATAATTTTTTTCCTCATGTGCATCACTTTGCACTAATCTTCACTGAATTTTATCTGCCACTTAGTTGCCCATTTACTCCAGAGTACAAGAACCTTCTGTAGCTCCTCACAATCCACCTTGGTCTTCGTCACTTTGAATAATGGTTTGTCATCTGCCACATCTTTTTCCAGACCATTTATGAATGTGTTAAACAGCTCTGGTCCCAATATAGATCCCTGGGGGACCTTGCTGCTTACTTCTTCCTGTCCTGAAAACTGACTACTTGTACTTACTTTTTGTTTTCTGTGCTTAAGTCAGTTTCTAATGCACAAGTGGACCCTCCCTGTAATCATGTGACTACCCAACATAATTAAGAGCCTTTGATGGGGGACTTTGTGAAAGGCCTTTTGGAAGTCCCAGTATGCTATGTCAACTGGATAACCTTGATCCAAAAGCTTATTGACACCCTCAAAGAACTCTAGGAGGTTGTTGAAGCATGATTTCCCTTTGAGAAAACCATGCTGATTCTTCCCCAGCATGTCATAATCCTCCATGTCCTGAACAGTTTTTAAAAAAATTATTATTCCTACCAGTTTTCCAGAAACAAAAGACTCATCAGCCTGTAGTTCCCCTCTAGAGCTCTTTTTCAATATTGGAGTCACATTGGCAACCTTCCAATACTCTGGTATAGAGGCTGTTTTTAGTGATAGGTTGTGTAGTATAGGTAGGAGTTTAGCAGTTTCCTAGCTGAGCTGCTTCAGGACTCTAGGGTGAATGCCATCAAGTCCTGGTGATTTGCTACTGTTTAGTTTCTCAATTTCCTCTACAACCTCATCTACTGAAACCTCGATTTGTGCCAACTTGTCAGACTTGTCCCTAGAGAGAAGTGGATCTGGTGAGGGAATCTCCCTAAGATCTTCTACAGTGAAGACATATGCAAAGAATACATTAAGTTTCTTGGCAGTGGCCCCGTTATCCTTTAGCATTCCCCTTGCACTCTGATCACCCAAAGGCCCAATTTACCCCCTGGCAGATTTTCAGCTTCTATGTACTTAATAATATTTTCATTGTTACCTTTTATGTCTCTAGCAAGTTTCTCCTCGAATTCCTTCCTAGTTTGTTTTATTACAGTTTTACATTTGATTTGCCAGAGTTTGTGCACTTTTGTTTATTTTTCGCATTAGGAAAAAGGTCTGAATGCCACTGGCTGGTTTAGGCCAACCTGTGATATTCTCTTCCAAATGGAGCTTCCTAGGTAGAAGCAATTGTCTGTTTAATGTTGTTTGCCTGTTGGGCAACAGTTGAGCATCAACTACAGTGGTTTTGTTTGCCTTTTGGGAGACTGTCATAAAACTTATTTTATTATGATTTCAGACAATTTGCTCTCTTTTGTCACAATATTAGAGTGACTTAAAATGTATTTGCAATTTATCTTCCATCTTAACACACAAGAAGTCTTTCAGCGATGAAACATTTATAACACTTTCTTTCTTTTTATGCAGCAGGCCTCTTTCCTAAAAATCTGTAGGTAAGTTATTTTTTCTTCTTCCCTAAGCTGTTCAGATGTGGAGAATTGTCTTGTCTTGACTCTGCTTTCTGTAGATGCTTCAGGTAATGGAACATGAAAATAATGAAGAGTTTAAGAAACATTACTGTGGGCATTAGGCCCAAGCTGCAACATTTACACCATTAAATCTCTTCTTGCATATATATTCATTATTTTAAAACAGTTTACTGGCATAGATATTTTTTCTTTGTTAAAAAAAATAGCCAAAAGGCCAAAGTTCATGAATAACAAGTCATTGCATGGAGAAAAAATGTCTTTGGAAAGAAAGCAGGTTTCATGCTTAAGTTTCCAAACAATCCTAAAAAAAGAAAAAGAATGAAGCTTTAGAGTGATGAAGAATGAACAAGAATGTTCTTTAAAAAAAAAGTTCCCGGTTCTACCACCCTTATTCACCTTAACTGGCAGAATCTGAGCTATAATTCTCTGTAAGAGAATGAGAAATAAAGAAGACACCCTCACTCACTCAAAAAGCTAGGTATTCTCTCCTTTCCCCAATGTCTTGAAAGACTGAACTAGCCACTATGGCCACGGTCAGATGAGCCACATGCTGCAAATATAGTTGTTCTCTGCACTGTATGGGAGCAGCACAGGGGGTTTTGTTGATCCCTGGATACCTATTTCTGCTCTCTCTTATTTTTGCTATGGTTCTTTCCTCTCAAACAATCAGCAGTGCCCTTCCCCCTCCCCCTGCTGCTGATTGGCTGAGGAACAAATAAGAGTGGAAATGGTATCATGGGATGCTGCCACACTTTCGGTAGGTTGCAGGGAAAAATGCAAATTCCATTTTTCCATTGTGAACAGAAAACTAGGATCCCTACTTATCACTCCTGCCTGTTTTTAGGTTTTTTGGATTACCCTGATTCAGGCAGGAGTACATGCTCTTCCTGCAGCTGTTCCCTGTCTGGTTCCACACAAAGCACATGGGGCAATTTCACCCTGTTGCACTGGAGGCAGCACCCATTGCGTGGCACTTCTGAAAGGCTCTTGAGGCACCTTTCAGTGTTGCAGCACCCTGACTGAAAACCATTGATTTAAAGAGATGAATCTGAGTCTTGCTGCAAACTCATTTTAAAGGCATTCCTCAGTCACCTTGGGAACCTGTACACACGCATCAAGACTGCTCTGACACGCTGTAATTTCAGTGCGTTGAAGCAGACTTGATTTCATAGATTTCATAGACATTAGGGCTGGAAGGGACCTTGGAAGATCATCGAGTCCAGCCCCCTGCCCAAAGGGCAGGAAGTCAGCTGGGGTCACAGGATCCCAGCAAGATAAGCATCCAATTTACTCTTGTTCAATGTAGGTGCTTGAACCACCTCCAATGGCAGGCTGTTCCAGACCTTGGAGGCTCAGACAGTAAAGAAATTCTTCCTTACGTCCAGCCTGAAATGGTCTTGCTGGAGTTTGTAACCGTTCAACCTCATCAACCTGGCTCTTGGCTGCGGGGGCTGCCTGTCCCTTTTTCAGGCTCTGGGGCCCAGGAGCATGGCCCCCTCCCCTTGCGGGGTCTGCTCCCTACTGGGGTCTGTGGCGCGCCAGCTGGAGGAGCTCCAGGCCACAGTCCAGAGACTGAGTGCCATCAGGGACTGTGAGCAGGAGATAGACTCCTACTGCCAGGCCCTTCTCCCCCGGGAGCCGCAGGGGAGAGCTCCGTCTCCCTCCGCGACTAAGGAGGACTCTGGGACCTCCTGCTCTGCCCAGTCAGGGGCATGGACCAAGGTGGTCAAGGGCCCCAAGGCCCGCCGCACCAAGGCCACTGCCCCGCCGGAGCTTAGCAACAGGTTCGCACCTCTTGCAGCCCCAGCAGAGCCCACGCAGTTGCCAGCTCCCGCAGGCAACCCAGGCTCGACTGCAGCTACTGGCCCCGCTCTCCCCAAGACAAAGCGTAAGGTGTTTGTTGTGGGAGACTCCATCCTGCGGGGCACTGAGGGGGCAATCTGCCGCCCCGACCCCTTAGCCCAGGAAGTCTGCTGCTTCCCGGGGGCCCGCATCCGAGACATTGCAGAGAGGATCCCGCAGCTCCTCCGGCCCACAGACCACTACCCCATGCTCCTTATTCACCTGGGCACCAATGACACGGCTCGGAGCACCCCCAGCCAGGTCATGAGGCGCTACAGGGAGTTGGGAGCGGGGCTTAGGGGTCTGGGAGCTCAGGTGGTGTTTTCCTCGATCCTCCCAGTCTCGGGCTACGGGCTGAGGAGGGAGAGGAGGATCCACGCGGTGAACCAAAGACTGCGGCGCTGGTATTATCAGGAAGGCTTTGGCTTCCATGACCACAGCCCGCTCTTTGGAGAGAGAGGCAGCGAGCTGCTGGGAAGAGATGGCCTCCACCTCTCTCCCCTGGGGAGGAGGCTCTTCTCAGCCAGGCTGGCTGACCTGCTCCACCGGGCTTTAAACTAAGCCCGCTGGGGGATGGGGGGACTACTGCCCCTGCTGGCCCGCTGAACGGCCCTTGCAAAGCCAGCGGACCAAGGCACTTAAGGGGGCACTTAAAGGAGCTCACCCCTGCCCCAGCCCTGGCACAATCTGTGGGCAAAGCAAGAGCCCCCAAGGGCACACTTGCCTGCCTGTACACTAATGCCAGGAGCCTGGGCAACAAGCAGGACGAGCTCATCTTCCTGCTCAGTGCAAAGAAATATGATGTCATTGAGATAACAGAGACCTGGTGGGACTCCACCCATGACTGGACCACGGGTATAGAGGGCTATACCCTGTACAGGAGGGATCGTGTTGACAAAAGGGGCGGGGGTGTAGCTCTCTATGTGAAGGAAAGCTACATGTCCCTGCAAGCTGATGTTGGCGACCGGCATGGACAGCTAGAGACCCTCTGGGTAAAAATTCGTGGGGAATTCGGCACAGGGGACACAACGGTGGGAGTCTACTACAGACCTCCCACTCAAAGTCCTGAGCTTGACCAGGAGTTTGCCCGGGAACTGACTGAGGCCGCTTGCTCCAGGACCTTGGTTGTCATGGGTGACTTCAATTACCCGGACATCTCGTGGGAAGATCACTCAGCTAAATCTGAGCGGGCGCAAAGCTTTCTCTCGTGCGTGGATGACCTCTACCTGACTCAAGAAGTCTATGGGCCAACGAGAGGCAAAGCGCTGCTTTACCTGGTACTGGCTATGGGGGATGACCTAATCGGCGACCTAGTGATCGATGGGAAGTTGGGTGACAGCGACCACAAGCTGATCACCTTCACCATCCGCCGTAAAGCTGGCAAGTCAGTCAGCCACACAGAAGTCCTTGACTTCAGAAAAGCCGACTTTGACAAGCTGAAGAGGCTAGTCGGTCAGGCCCTCAGGGACCATGACCCCAGGGAGATGGGAGTTCAAGAAGAGTGGTTGCTTCTCAAGGAAGCGATCCTCAATGCACAAGCTAAATCTATTCCAACACGGAGGAAAGGCAGCAAGAAGGCACAGCAGCCCCCCTGGCTCTCCAGAGACCTAGCGGACCTACTGTGGCTAAAAAGGAAAGCCTACAAAGGATGGAGGACGGGATTCACCTCCAAGGAGGATTACTCCGCGCTGGTCCAGTCCTGCAGGGAGCAAACCAGGAAAGCCAAGGCTGCAACTGAACTCCAACTAGCTTCAGGCATCAAGGACAACAAAAAGTCCTTTTTCAGGTATGTGGGGAGCCAGAGGAAAAGCAAGGGCAATGTTGGACCCCTGCTAAACCAGATGGGGCAACTGACAACTGACGCCCAGGAAAAAGCCAACCTATTAAATAGGTACTTTGCGTCAGTCTTTCATCAGTCACATGAGATGCCCATGGCTGCTATGGGACAGGGAAATCTGGGTGAGGGGGATCCCCTACCCTCCATCAATGCTGACCTCGTGAAGGAACACCTTGAGAAGCTGGATACCTTCAAGTCAGCCGGCCCTGACAACCTGCACCCCAGGGTACTCAAGGAGCTGGCGAGCGTCATAGCCCAGCCCCTGGCACGGGTCTTTGAAAACTCCTGGCGCTCTGGTGTAGTGCCCGAAGACTGGAAGAAGGCCAATGTGGTGCCAATCTTCAAGAAAGGGAGGAGAGTGGATCCGGCTAACTACAGGCCCATTAGCCTGACTTCTATCCTGGGGAAGATCTTAGAAAAGTTTATTAAGGAGGCCATCCTTGAGGGACTGGCCCAGGCTAACATTCTAAGGGATAGCCAGCATGGGTTTGTTGCGGGTAGGTCTTGTTTGACCAATCTCATTTCCTTCTATGACCAGGTGACCTATCACCTGGACAAGGGAGAAGAGATTGATGTCATATATCTTGACTTCAAAAAAGCTTTTGATCTGGTATCCCATGATCACCTCTTGGCCAGACTGCCCAGTTGTGGCCTTGGCTCCACCACGATCCGCTGGCTGGGAAATTGGCTTCGTGGTTGGACCCAGAGGGTTGTGATTGATGGCAGTCACTCATCGTGGTGCCCTGTGACCAGTGGGGTCCCTCAAGGCTCTGTCCTGGGACCCATACTGTTCAACATCTTCATTAATGATGTGGACATTGGAGTTAGGAGTGGACTGGCTAAGTTCGCCGATGACACCAAACTTTGGGGCAAAGCATCCACGCCAGAAGATAGGCGGGTGATCCAGGCTGACCTGGACAAGCTCAGCAAATGGGCAGACGAGAATCTGATGGTGTTTAACACCGAAAAATGCAAGGTTCTCCACCTTGGGAGGAAAAACCTGCAGCACCCTTATAGGCTCGGTAGTGCTACGTTGGTTAGCACTACAGAAGAAAAAGACTTGGGGGTCATCATTGACCACAAGATGAACATGAGCCTCCAATGCGATGCTGCGGCTAGTAAAGCGACCAAAATGCTGGCGTGCATCCATAGATGCTTCTCGAGCAAATCCCGGGACGTCGTTCTCCCCTTGTACTCGGCCTTGGTGAGGCCGCAGCTGGAGTACTGCGTCCAGTTTTGGGCTCCACAATTCAAAAAGGATGTGGAGAAGCTTGAGAGAGTCCAGAGGAGAGCCACGCGCATGATCAGAGGTCAGGAAAACAGATCTTACGATGACAGGCTGAGAGCCACGGGACTCTTTAGCCTGGAAAAGCGCAGGCTCAGGGGTGATCTGATGGCCACCTATAAGTTTATCAGGGGTGACCACCAGGATCTGGGGGAACATCTGTTCACCAGAGCGCCCCAAGGGATGACGAGGTCGAACGGTCACAAACTCCTGCAAGACCGTTTCAGGCTGGACATAAGGAAGAATTTCTTTACTGTCTGAGCCCCCAAGGTCTGGAACAGTCTGCCATTGGAGGTGGTTCAAGCACCTACATTGAACACCTTCAAGAGTAAATTGGATGCTTATCTTGCTGGGATCCTATGACCCCAGCTGACTTCCTGCCCTTTGGGCAGGGGGCTGGACTCGATGATCTCTCGAGGTCCCTTCCAGCCCTAATGTCTATGAAATCATCCCTTGGGGCACTCTGGTGAACAAACGTTCCCCCAGATCCTGGTGGTCACCCCTGATAAACTTATAGGTGGCCATCAGATCACCCCTGAGCCTGCGCTTTTCCAGGCTAAAGAGCCCCATGGCTCTCAGCCTGTCGTCGTAAGGTCTGTTTTCCTGAACTCTGATCATGTGCGTGGCTCTTCTCTGGACTCTCTCAAGCTTCTCCACATCCTTTTTGAATTGTGGAGCCCAAAACTGGGCGCAGTACTCCAGCTGCGGCCTCACCAAGGCCGAGTACAAGGGGAGAATGACGTCCCAGAATTTGCATGAGAAGCATCTATGGATGCAAGGCAACATTTTGCTTGCTTTACTAGCTGCAGCATCACATTGCAGGCTCATGTTCATCTTGTGGTCAATGATGACCCCCAAGTCTCTTTCTTCCATAGTGCTAGCCAGCGTAGCACTGCCGAGCCTATAAGGATGCTGCAGGGTTTTTTCCCAAGGTGGAAAACCGTGCATTTTTCAGTGTTAAACACCATCAGTTTCTTGTCCGCCCATTTGCTGAGCCTGTCCAGGTCAGCCTGAAACACCCGCCTATCTTCTGGCGTGGATGCTTTGCCCCAAAGTTTAGTGTCATCGGCGAACTTGGCCAGTCCGCTCCTGACTCCACATCATTAATGAAAATGTTGAACAATATGGGTCCAAGGACAGAGCCTTGAGGGACCCCACTGGTCACAGGACACCTTTAATGAGTGACTTCCATCAATTACTACCCTCTGGGTCCGAACACAGAGCCACTTTCCCAGCCAGTGGATCGTGGTGGAGCCAAGGCCACAATTATCCAGTTTCGCCAAGAGGTGATCGTGGGATACCAGATCGAAGGCTTTTTTGAAGTCAAGATATATGACATCAATCTCTTCCCCCTTGTCCAGGTGATAGGTCACCTGGTCATAGAAGGAAATGAGATTGGTCAAGCAAGACCTACCCACAACAAACCCGTGCTGGCTATCCCTTAGGATGTTGGTGTTAGCCAGTCCATTAAGGATGGCTTCTTTAATAAACTTTTCTAGGATCTTCCCCAGGATAGAAGTCAGGCTAATGGGCCTATAGTTAGCCGTATCCACTTTCCTCCCTTTCTTGAAGATAGGCACCACATTGGCCTTCTTCCAGTCTTCGGGCACTACACCAGAGCGCCAGGAGTTTTCAAAGACCCGTGCCAGGGGCTGGGCTATGACGCTCGCCAGCTCCTTGAGTACCCTGGGGTGCAGGTTGTCAGGGCCGGCTGACTTGAAGGTATCCAGCTTCTCAAGGTGTTCCTTCACGAGGTCAGCATTAATGGAGGGCAGGGGTTCTCCCTCACCTGGACCTCCCTGTCCCGTAGCGGGCATAGGTGTCCCATGGGACTGATGAAAGACCAACGCAAAGTACCCTTTTAATAGGTTGGCTTTTTTCTGGGCGTCAGTTGTCGGTTGCTCCATCTGGTTCAGCAGGTGTCCAACGTTGCCCTTGCTTTTCCTCCGGCTTCCCATATGTCTGAAAAAGGACTTTTTATTGTCCTTGATGCTTGAAGCTAGTTGGAGTTCAGTTGCAGCCTTGGCTTTCCTGGTTTGCTCCCTGCAGGACTGGACCAGTGCAGAATAATCCTCCTTGGAGGTGAATCCCGTCCTCCATCCTTTCTTTTTAGCCTCAGGAGGTCCGCTAGGTCCCTGGAGAGCCAGGGGGGCTGCTGTGCCCTCTTGCTGCCTTTCCTCCGAAATGGAATAGACTTAGCTTGTGCATTGAGGATTGCTCCCTTGAGGAACAACCACTCTTCTTGAACTCCCCTCCCCTTGGGGTCATGATCCCTTAGGGCCTGACTGACAAGCCTCCTGAGCTTGACAAAGTCGGCTTTTCTGAAGTCAAGGACTTTGTGTTGCTGACTGACTTGCCAGCTTTACGGCGGATGGTGAAGGTGATCAGCTCGTGGTCGCTGTCACCCAGCTTCTCATGAATCACTAGGTCGCCGATTAGGTCATCCCCAGTAGCCAGTACCAGGTCGAGCAGCACTTGCCTCTTGCTGGCCCATAGACTTCTTGAGTCAGGTAGAGGTCATCCACGCATGAGAGGAAGCTTTGCGACTGCTCGGATTTTGCTGAGTGATCTTCCCACGAGATGTCTGGATAATTGAAGTCACCCATGACAACCATGGTCTTGGAGCATGTGGCCTCAGCCAGTTCCTGGGCGAACTCCTGATTGATTAATTGAGTCTTCTGGAGCATGGTAATAACTGCACTCCAGCAGTCTCCAGTGTCATGTGTATCTAAGTCCCTGTGCTGAAAAACAGTGGTGGGGGCACTTTAAAGCTCCTCTGACGGCCACCGCCCGGAGCACGTGTATAAATGCCCCTTAGTTGTAAATGGGTATCTTGTCATTTAGATTGGGTATGGGCAGCTAGATATGATGATAATTGCCTTATTCTCTTAAGTCACTAAGTACAGAAATCGGCATGCTATGCCGATGGGCCAGTGGAATTTGTGTCTTTTTTGTTTGATTTCTTGTTTTTCTTCTTCAGTAAACTTACTTGTCATACTTAGGTTTTGATCCCCAGGTTACCTCAATCAAAAATACTTAAGTGTTTCTTGTGGTTTTGCCAATCCCCCCGTCTTAATTTTTTTTTTTTTTTTGCAAAAGGAAATATTCTTCCCTGTTAATATTGTTACAAGCTTCTAAAGCTACCATGGTGCATTACAGAAATAAAAAGAAACATGGTTTCAGGGCCAAAGAGTTTCCATTCCGCATTGAACAGACTCAAGGAGTGAAGGCACCCTGTAAAGAAGAGAATAGATAGGGTAGGATAAAAGTTACAACAATTAAACAGTAGGCTGAATTCTCCCCTGCATCTAAACTATGCTAGGCTCAAGAGACAAGGGTGCTGTCAAAGAGCAGGTCGCAGCTCTCTGAACTTGCAGCTGTCTCACCATAGGTTTGAAAAAGAGCAGTGAAGGATTAGTGCAATCACCTGTCTTATTACCATGTCCCAATCCTATTACGGTCTCTGTGCTGGGGTTGGGAAATGGCTGAGACAACAGTCATCTCTGCAGCATTTGTGCCTACAGGCAGCTTCCTTCAACAAGAATAACTCTGCCAACCATTTAATCAGAATTTGTTCCTCTTTGAGTGGCCCCCGTGAGCCAGATGTTAAATGAGAACCTAGAGCAACATTTCATGTTTGAGACAAAGCTTGTCCATGACATTAAGTAAGGTACATTTTACACGAAAATTATTTTATCCACATGAAATTTTTCTGTTTAAATACAAAAGTGAACTGGTAAAAAAACCCAAACTTAATTTTTCAGGAAAAGATGATGTTCTATGTCAGAATGAAGTGAAATCAATGTAAGGTTGAGTGGAAACTGCCAAACTCATCTGTAAACACAGCACTGGATAATAAACTGCAGGTTTCTGTTTTCTTCCCCACAGTGTACTGTTCCTCCTCATAGCCGCAGGGTGCCTTCCTTTGTGTGACACACAGGTAGGTCTGTTTTGTAAATTATCTTTGATCTTGATATTTGGCAGTATTATTTGCAAATGGGGGACATAATTGTGCGGCTTCTACCTGAGTTCTAGGAAAATATATAACTGATTGTTGGAAGTATTATAAAAAACTGTGTTGTACTATCCATACTGCTTCTATAGCGTATATTGGTACTGCACCCTACCATCACTCTCAGACACAATAGAGACAGATCTCAAAAGTGGGGATGGGGAGGCACCCTCAAGACAGTTTCACCGCCTCATTTCTGGGACTGGTATGTGCCAAGTCAGTATGTGTGGGCAGTACTGATATATGCTATAGAAACAGTACAGATAGTACAACACAATGGTTGCTGGGACCTGTGTTCTTCCTGCAAAATTGGTGAGCAGCTGGCTCAAATTAGGTAGGTCCCTAATTATACATTATATAGGTATAACGGATAGTAATGGACCAGGACCATTCTGAAAGGCAACTGATGTGTAAACTCCTAAGATGTTCCCTGCTCCAAACAGCTCACATTTTACTGCACATTTATCACCCTTTTCTGTATTTATGGTGTGTACATACTGAATGTGCTTATTTAGCAACCATAACACAAGATATACATATGAGGCATGGCTGTGTTCTACACTGGTTTTTTATGTTTGATCACAAAATGTGATTTCTCTTATTAGGAATTCACAGAAGCCAGGAATCTTGAGGATCCTGAATGATCAATTGCTGCTGGGGTGGCAGGGAGGGAGTTTACAGCTTTTGCATGCAGTGATCCCTGTCAACTGTGCCAATTAAGGAAGATCTGGTTTCTCAAGAAGTGCAGTGCAAAGTTTTGAAAGCAGAGTGTAAAGATAGGGACCCAGATTTTCAGTGCTTACATCAGTGTAATTCCACTGAAGTCAGTAGAGCTCTGATTTACATCTGCTGAACATCTGGTCTGTGGAATATAAAGATATAGGCCAAGCAAGTGGTAGCTAGCTAGGGCTCTGTGGTAGACCAACTGAGAAACATTTTGGTTTTCCTAGCAGGTTGCTGTGTGCAGTACAGTTCCCATTGCAGGTGGTTTCTGAAATCTAATACAGGGAAATATTTGTGTTAGGTTTGTTTACATGCACATGCATTTATTTAGTTTTCTTTTGCAGTTTGATCCAAATGGCTATTTCTGGGCTCTAATTCACTTGATATGTGTTGGTAAGTTGGTCTCTTGTTCCCTCAACAAACTTCATCTTAGAAAATAAATTTATCCAAGTGAATGATGCCTTATTGTGCAGATATGTAAATGTAGGAGTCATGGTAGTAGGGAAAAGGAAATGCAGTGAAAATTAAAAGATCCTGTATTGCCCAGTAAAAAATAGGAAAGTTGTTTTTTCCTCTCAAGGTTTTTAATTTGAAAACAATATAGTAAATTAGATGTGGTAGGCAGTTAATTTTGAACCAGAAAAAGCGCATACAATTTTGATAAACAGTGATTGTTTTTGTGGGGTTTTGATGCTGTTCTTACTAGCAGATCTTCCTTGGGAAAAAAATTTAAGAATAGCTTGTGGTCCAAGCTTTACATACACACAGTGATTTTTCTTTAAAATGTTGCCCTGTGGGTTCAGGCCAATGCTTAGGATATCAATATCACACTGTTAGACAGGAGGGTGTGGTATACAATTGTGCACGCAGTAATAACAAAGAAACAGTGGTTTTCAGGCAGAGACGAGCTCAGGACGGCTGGAGCTATAAGAGCATGGGACAGGTGTTGGAGGTGGTGGTGAGCCAGAAGCAGGAAGTTAGAGGGGCAAGGAGCAGAGATTGGAGCAGGACCGGAACCGTAGTAAAGCAAAACCCAACTGAGGGTTCCAAATAACAGTTTTATTAAATGAACACTGTACTGTACAGCTTGGTTCCTACACACACTCACACAATGGCAGCAGGAGAAAGAGACTCAGTGGAAGGGTTGGAGAAGAGAAACAGAGTCCAAGTCCTTGGTTGAAGAGAGGATGGGGGTGATAGCTACCGATCCAGGCTGGGAGGGGGTCCTCAATGGCCAGGTGGGGTCTTTCTCCAGCAGGTTTGTCCAGAGGGGGGTCACCGGCAGGGCTTCTGGGTTGACAGGCAACGTGACATGGAGCAGGCTGGGTTCAGGTGATGTCCCCAGAAGTCAGTCTTCACTACCCCTTTTTATGGGGCAGACTACCTATGATCTCCTATGGGGAGGGCATGTCCAGGCAAGGTCAGCCTTGATCTAGAGGGTTCCAGATGTTCATACTGAACATGTGCAGCCTTGGCACAGTGGTGGGTTGCCTCATCTTTTGTTTCTTGAATGCTGGGGGTGCTTCCAATGGCTGGATGGTTGGTCCAGGTATTGGTTTTGATGGTGGGGTGATTTAGTAGAGGGTCCTGCTATCATTGTGTGTCACTCATCCAGTCCCTCTTTTGCTTCAGGCATTCAAGGAAAAACAATTTACATGGGAGAGGTTATAGAATTGCAACATACTTGCACAACAGGGCATGGGGACAAGATGGGAATGGATACTTGACATCACTTTACAAACACAGGCCTAAACCATACAATATTAATATGAAACAATGCAAATCAATACAAACAGAACACTATTTACCATGTTTAAAAAGGGGTTTATTACAATATTATTACTTGTCACACAACTCCTTGGGGCAGAATAAAAATGTTAGAGGACAGGTCCTACATTCTGCCTTTCAGTTTGACTAAAGCAAAGAAAAATTAGATAATGTTTTATTGCCCAGTGTTTCAATAGACTTGCTTTTTGTTTTGTGACTCTTTTTTCTTTTATAGCTAGCAAGACACACTCTGAAAAAAAGGGCTTTAAAAGACTAATGCCTAATGCTTTATTTTCCTTTCTGGACTGGGAAAATCTTTCCTTGGCAAACAAATGCCAAAATATAAATGGTAGCAAACAAATGGGTAAGAAAATCAAAGATGTAAAGCAACCTGGAAATTTTAGAGCTGGAGAGGCTGCGGACAATGAAGATGCAGCACAAACAAACAGGGAAGATTACTTTATAGGTTATTTTCTTAGCAACTGTAGACATCTGTTCTGTGAAGCTGCAAAATACAAACAGTTCCTTGCTTGTTTGTACTGTTGTAAGATTAACACAAGTTAACCAAAAGAATCATGTACTAGACCAGTTATGACTGTCATTTCAATTACAGGAGCATATAAAGTATTTCACAAGTTGTGGAAACCTAGTTCTTTAAGGTAACCATTTTTAAATTTTGTTTTTAAGGGAAAGGGATCACTATTGTTGAAGAATAAAGCTATCCACTAATGTAGAGATCAGATGAACTGTAGGCATCTCCCCCTTATCAAGATAAACTGGTCCTTGATGGATTATCTTTCTTTGAGGGCTACCAACCATGCAGCAGCGACTCGTCTTATAAAATTAGTTGTTTTGACTGTAACCTATTGTGGTATGCTTGACTGTGTGGTATGTGAAGAAAATGTATGCTGCTGACTCCAGATTTGGTTTAAACAGTCTAGTACTAATCAACCGTGACAGTTCAGGGAAAAAAAACCCCTCTTCCTGGAAGAGGCATTAAACAGAAATAATATCTTGTTTTGGACTTAGACATATGTAAATTATGCAGTTCCTATCACCCTCTGGAATATAAAGAACCAGGATAAAAATTTCAAAACACCTAGAACTTATTGAGTTTCAATAGGATTTAGGTGCCTAAGTCTGAAAATGTTTATCTCTGGTCCTGTGAACACTTTCAATTTTTATGCAACATTGTATATGTCAGCCCTTTTCAAATCAAATGAGCTGAAATATTTCATATCATTACTTTGCAGTGGCCCCTTTGGATGTGGATATTCTGTGGGCACCTGTACATGTGACAAAAATTGCCCGTTTTTGCCATTAATTGCATTGCACTTTACACATATAAGGCTTTCTGGCAATTTTTAAATGTGTTTGTTACTTTGCAAATTAAACCACATCGCCATGTAGTTTAGTTTACAATGTAGCTACTTGTAATGTTGCAGTCTTCAATCTGACAGCTCACCCCTTGACCACAGGAGAGGTGGGCTGAAGGCTGAAGTGGTTAGGGGCCCGATACTTTTTTTTGCAGAGCCTGCCCGCCTCTTCTCACAGCCAGGGGGCAAGCTGCTGGCAGGCTGAGCAGCCCCTGGGCTGCGGGGGACCCTGGTCCTTGCTCTGCAGTAGTGGTGCCCCCTGGGGCCAGCTAGACAGGCTGCTAGCAGGCTGGGGGCTGCCCCAGCTCAGAGGCGCCTGGTCCAATGCTTCCCCAAGCCTGCCCAGGCTTCCAGCGCTCTGTGTACCACCAGCTGCCAGCACAACCAGCCACCTTCCTGCTGCCTTCTTGCATTGGCCCAGGGGCAAGCCAGCCCATTCCCAGGTGATCCAAGGCAGCAGGGACAGTGCATGGGGCACTGCTTCCCAGGCAGGCTCTGGGAAGTGTTGAATCTGGCAGGTGCTGCCTCCAAGCTGGGGCAGCATCTGGCCCACTAGCAGCCCACCTGGGCAGCCTCAGGGGGGTGCTGCCGTTATGGAGGGAAGGACTGCCTCCCCACCCTGCCCAACCTCCTGTAACTCAGGGGCCGCCCACCCCATCTGAAGCTCACACAGGCAGACTCTGGCAGAAAAAAAAAAGCAGTGAGGGGCCTGACCCTTTTTTTTTTCCCCCACACTGCCTTCCTGCATTCAGGGGGTGAGCTGCTGGCAGGCCCTGAGCTGTGGGGGTCCCCAGTTCTTCCCCCTGTAGTGGTGGTGCCCCCTGGGGCTGCCTGGATGGACTGCTAGCAGGTCAGATATTGCCCCAGCTTGGAAGCAGCACCCACCAGATCCAACTCTTCCCCAGTCCTGCCTGGGGAGCAGTGCCCCGGGCCATGCACTGTCCCCACTGCCTGGGACCACCTGGGAATGGGTTGATTTGCCCCTGTGGCAGCATGGAAAGGTGGCAGGAGGGCGGTTGGGTGTGCTGGTAGCTGGAGAAGCTGGTGGGGATGGTTCATGGCATGCTAGAAGCCTGGGTGGGCTTGGGAAAGTGTTGGGTCAGGTGCCTCTGAGCTGGGGCAGCACCCAACATGCTAGCAACCCACCCGGCCAGTCCAGGGGTGCCATTGCTGCGGAGGGAAGGACCAGGACCTCGCACAGCTCAGGGGCAGCTCATCCCACCAGCAGCTCACCCCCTGGCCATGGGAGAGGCGGGCAGGCTTCATGAAAAAAATAAAGGAACAGGTAACAGAAGCCCCTAAATTGAAATCACACCATTTAAATTTAGGGGACTAAACCCTCATAACATACACAACTGCACCTTGTTAATAATATATAAATTATGATTAGGCTGAAACTATTTTCAAAATCAGTTTCCCTTTATTTTTGGACATTAAAGAACTCAGTCCTTAGTTAGAGAAAATATCCAGGACAAACAGGAATTTTGCCTTAGTAATGACTATTGAGCCCCAAGCTTAAAATTAATGTCAAAACCTTTTAAATGAACTTATTAGAAATAACATGTTAATGTCTTAAATTGCTGCTACATACAAAGTACTATCCCTAAACTGCATTACTGAAAAGGCTGTTTTTATTTTTCTCCTCAGTGACTTGGACCAACAATACATAAACTATATATTCAGGTAAAACCAAGATATTTTTGATACACAGATGCTTGTTGTTATGTGAAAGCTGTTTTCATTTTTACCAATGTGTTATGTAGGAAATGTCCTGCAAACCAAATGTATGTACATATAAAGGCATAGTTATTAGAATAATAATTTTGGCTCTTATGTCAGATGCACCTGCCAAGTTATGCCTGCAAAGGTAATTGTGCGTTAAATAAGAAACATGTGTCACTTTTGTCATGAGCGATCATTACTTTCCAAAAGTAATATGTACAGAATAGCTTGATGGAAGAAAGCTTGGAGGAAAATGAGATGTTTATGATAGACACATTGCATACATCAGGACTTGAGTGTCTATTAAATACTGCCTTTCTACAGGGCAGATAATTCAGATATATAGCAATTGGCATGAACTTGGTGATATCATACTATATCATTATTGTATTTTAGTGCCTAAAATGCCTTTTCGTGAAGCAGAACTCCCTTGTGTTTATACACTGTACAACCCCCTGCAAAATTGGTACATGTCCTGGAGAGCTAACAATGTAAAAGAAATGCTGTCCCTGAGCATGGCTGCCCTCAGACTCTGCAAGTCTTTATTTGAAGTAGGACATACAAGGTTATAGCTAGATCATCCTAATCAAACCACCCCGTTCTCCCTTGCATGCCTGCTCTGACTCTGTCACCCCTTTCCTTCTTGGGAGAAAACATAGAGTGATAGTGGAGCATAGAGGGTGAAATCCATAAAGGGGCTTAAGCATTGTGGTGACTTAATTGTAGGCTTTGGGGACTGGAGGAGGAATGGTAGAGGCAAAGATTTGGGAAAAGAAGTGAGAGACAATACTATGGTAGTCTTCCATTAAATGGGTGACAGTGATGCATACATGCCATTACACAGTGTTGGAGTGAGATGAAGCTGAAAGGGAAATAAAATAAGAATCTGAATTAAGAACAGAGTTGGATAAGAGATTAGCTAATGATTGAAAGCATGTTATGAGTGGAACAGGGTTTGTCAAGTGTGGGGAGAGAGTGTGTGGCTCTTCTATGGGTGGGCCTGATTCAGATAAGTCAGTAACACTTGCTCACTTGACTACATTATTTCTTCACTCAGTATGGATCAAGCTGAAAAACATTAACAGTTATGTTAAATGTAGTCACACAGAAACCTCCATTTTTCACAAAGAAGGTACAGGAACCAGCCATTAATGATGACTTTGCGTGTGCCAGTGGCTGTGTAGTAGTGCAACATCTATTTGGGTGATGTAAGCTTTTGTCCTAAGGAAGTTAATTTGTTTTCCTAGGACTCCAAAGTGAGAAGCAAATAGAGTTTTGCCAAAGGAGACAGACATATGCTTATGGCAATAATTGTGACAAATGGTCCCTTTATATGACTTGCAGATGTGCTGTTTATTCACAAAAATCATCTATTATAAAGTCTTGAATGAGTGGTTCTGCCAAGAATGTCTCCTGAAGGGGCTATTTGTATAATTCTGAAAGGAAAAGCAAAGCAAACAATAAAATCCTCTTCCTTGTAATTGACACCTGCCTTAATATGAAGCTCTGTTGTCACTTAGTTGAAAAACTACTACAAATGGTCTGGAACCAGAAATTTGTTTGCAACTTGGATTGAAAACTGAAGGTCAGACTCTGTACTATATAAATTGGGGCAGACAACTGCATCTATGAGGTTGGGTCCAGCAGAGAATTTGCCCTTTAGTTCAGTTCTATTTTGCTTGAATGTAATAACATTCATTTGATCAGAGATGGGCAGTGAAGTCTTCAGATGCTTTTTTCCCCACCCACATCCTGATACTTTAGAGCTTGCTTTTTCTCCAAAAAACTTTCAAAACAAATATTAACAAAAAAGGAACCAAGAAATATGAAGGTTTGGGAAACTTATGGCATAAAGCAATTTTATTTCACCTTCCTGTCTATAGACATGGACTACCTGTATTTTTTAGAAGAGCCTTGTAGCTAAGAAGCTGCAGGATTTGCCAGTGGAGCTATAGCCAGCATTCCAAGCTTAATGATTTTCTTTCTTTACAGGCAATGAAAATAAGTGAATCAGAAGAGGTTGCCTTTTCCCCTTCTCAAAAACAGCAAATGTTAGTGGAGAGCAGGCTGCAAAGATTTCATTATCCAGGGTTTTATAGCTCAGTTGACCTTCGAAACTGCTGGTAAAAAGCAAATTCTAGAAAACAACTTGTTTGAATTCTTTGAAGAGGAGAGGCAGGGGATTAGAAACATATTTGTTCACTTTGACTTTATGAGTTTTGTTGCTTGAGGGGGTTGTTTTGTTTTGTTTTTAAACAAAACATTTGGCTCCGTGGCGACTGGGTCTCATCTAGAACAAGGAGATTTTAAAAAGGATATTATTAATACATTTTAATAAAATGCTCTTTAAAACTGACTATCTAGTCCTGGTCAACCATAGGGCAGATCTGCCACTAAACACAGGCCAAGATGGTTAAGTTTTAGTTGACCAGGAAGTTGAGAATTTGTCAGCCAACTTGTCACATGTTAACGTGAACACTGCCTTGTGCATACTCATCTTGTAGAATGTGTTAGTTAGCTCTTAGTGCTAATACCACTGTTTGTATCCCAGCTGAGGCAAGGGCTTTGTCTGAACTCCTTAATTGGGAAGTCTGAGGTGTCAGGTTCTGCAAATACAAAGTACTTTTCACTGGCTTGTCTATGTTAGCAGGGATCATAAAATTTCTCACCATTGCAATTAAGTGCATTTTCATTCTGTTACAAGTAGTAGCAGTGGGAATAGTGTTGGCAGGATGCTGAAAACAAAATGGAAAACATTATGCCACTGTATAAATCCATGGTGCACCCATATCTTCAGTAGGGTGTTTAGTTTTGGTCTCTATCTCTAAAACAATTTATGGAATAACTGAAATGGTACAGAGAAGAGAAACTGTCATGTTGAAGGTGACTGAAAAAACTAGGATTTCAGTTTGGCAAGGAGAAGGCAGAAGGGTGGATATAACTGAGGTTTATAAAATCACTAGCCAATTGACTATCAAGAATGATGTGGGGGGAAGGGGGCTGGGATGGGGTACTGCCACCTAACGCCCCATGCTGCCGCTGTTCTGCCTCTTGCCTCTGTCCAGTCCTCAGTGCAGCTTCAGCATCATGGGGGCACTCCCCCATGCTTGGAGCACTCTGGCTGTTTCCATCAGCCAATCAGAGTGCGAATAAAGCCCATTGCCTGCCAAGAATGAATGGGGAAGCAGGTGGGGATGGAGGCCTGTGCCCCCCACCAGGCCTGCTCCCCTCTTCCCTCCTGCTGCTTGGGGCCTGAGCCTGTTCCTGTGGCCCCCCCCAGCTCCATCGTCGTCACCTCCTAGGAGCAGCACTGCTGGCCTCGCCCGCCCTGTTCGGTCTGCTCCATTGCCCCTGCCTCCATTCTCCGTGTCCCCACCGTCATGGCAGTGTTCCAGCACTCCTCTTGTTCGCACTCTGATTGGATATTTATCAGCCAATCAGAGTGCAAAAAGAGTGTTACAGACAGACTTAGGCTTTTATAATGTTAGAATGATTGTATGGACAAGCTGCATGGGGAAGTGTTATTCATCCAGTCCCAGAGTACAAGAACTAGGGCACTCACTGAAATTAACAAGGGATAGGTTTTAAAAAAACAGATAAAGTACTCGTTTTACGTAGCACTTAGTTGGTGTATGGCGTTCATTGCCATAAGAGGTTGTAGAGGCAGTTGGTATGGCCAGGTTCAACAGGGGATTAGACAAATTCATGGAGAAGAGGTCCATTAATAGTTATTAGCAGATACTCAGGGAAGCATCTGCTAACATCCCTAAACCAGTGATGGCTGATGCCAGGGAGGGTATAAAAGGGAATGGATTATTCTAGATAGGCCCTGGACATACACTATCCCTCTAAAGCATCTACTTGGTGCCACTATTAGAGACAGGACACAGGATTAAATGGACTGTTGGACTGACCCAGGGGGGCACTTCTTATATTCTTATGTTGGTGTTTATAGCTGCATGTTTTTAACCCTGATCAGGGAGTTGACTGTGCAGAAGTATGTGAACACAGCTTGACAGTGTTTATCTTCACAAGGTCAGATGAAAGATTTAATTACTGGTTATCAAAGCAAAATTCTACTCAGAGGATACATAATACCTGGATGGATCAGATTAAAATATTTTAACCTAGCTGCTAGATGCTTTTTTAAAATAATAATGCCTTTAATAAATTAGTATATAATAAGCTGGTAAAAAGAAAAGCATTAAGATTTAAAAAAGATAGAGCCACCATATCTGAAACTACCTAAGTTTCCTAAAATGCTGTATTCCAGCATGTGCTAATTCCTTTAAAAGCTGGAATTATTTTTGAGGGTGTTCGTATTTGGTTGGGTGTTAGAAATATGGAGAGGAATTTCCAAGAGCCAAATAAAAATGAAGAAGGATTTGTTAGATGTAGAAAATATGGCATTTTTCTTTCCCTTATCACTCCCAGTATCTGTCTCAGAAAGCCATACCACCATTTAGGTGATGTTTCTTAAAACCATATTCTTGAAGTGTATTAAATCACACTTTCACCAGTCTGAAAATAACTTTTCAACCACATAGTCCAAATAGCAGTAGAGAAATAAAGGTGGGCTTCTCAGAACTAAGAAGTTCAGTACCAGTATCAAAAACTGTTGCCTTTACCTGGTCCTGCTGACGCGCTTCCTCATACCTGGTTTGTTTTCTTCATCAGAGTAGCCTACTTTCTCTTCAGTGTTATTCTCTCCTTCCTCTTCTGAGAACACTTTGCTGGAATACAGCAACAAGACACAGCTCCCATTAGCTTTGGTCAAATTTAACAGGACTCTGAAAGATCAGGGAGACTAACACAGTTCATGTACCAGGGAAATTTATATTTTCCTCTCTTCTTTTTTCCTTTGTTACCCTTCCAGTTTTTGTGATGTTTTGTCATTGCTCACCATTCATACACTGCTAGCATACCACTTGCCTGTGTAGATTTTAAATATGTAAAACTTGACTTTGATTAAATATTGGGAACATTCTAACCTTTGGGAGTGTCCAGATGAGCATGCATGTGTGTTTCCCTGAGGACAAATAGCAGCAGTACATAGTTGTGCCACTGCTACTTTTTCCCATGAAACACCCATGCATGCAGGCTCTGGCACACAGCGAGTTGACCCAGGTGGGGTAGGGGAGGCTGGGGCCAGCACCTCAGCAGGCACCAGAAGCCTTACCTTGGGTCCTGGGGGCCTCTTGGGGCGGCAGTCCAGGTGCATGGAGCCTGCCCAGCAGCCGGAGCATGGCTCTGGCTGGCTAGGCTTTGGTTTTGGGCAGCGCATGCTGCTGCCACATGTGCCACCATGCTCTTTTTTTATGATGCAGGTTTTTTGACACTGGGATCGCCCGTGTCAAAACCCCCCCACTGTGCTGCAAATTAGCATGCTGAACGCCTGCGTGTGCAGTTTGCGGTGCCTCAGATGGGTGTGTGGCACCACAAACTGCACCTATGTATTCGTCTGGATGCACCCTTTATGGAAAATTTGACAGCTTCTGGACACTAGTAAAACAGGTTTAGTGTTCATTACAATTGCAACATGATCTACATGCTGTTATCTGGCTTGTCTTGTCATGACTTAAAGTGCTTTTTTTAATTTTAATCAGCACACAGGATAAATCAGAGTGAATTAATTTATGAATTGCCACATAATTTATGTGTTCCAATTCTTCACAAGACAGGATTCAAACTGGCTATCTTCAGAATTTGCATCAGTTGCTAATTAAAAGACATCCATCTTCTAGCTGAGTGTAAAGCAGCTGACTATAAAGATCCCATCCACTGGAACATGAGTGTGTGGTGGGGAAATGGGGTTGAATATTTGGTGAGGTGGGCAAGGCCTGATGTAGTAAGCTGGAGAAGTAACACCAGCTTACAGATGTAGCTTCAGTTCTATCCTCCTCTCTTCCCTACATTATGACTGGTAGAGCTGGGAGGTGAAGAATGAGCAAAAAGTAGTGCACATCTGTAAGCTGGTGTTATTTCTCAAGAAGTGTGGCTCAGAGGTCCTTCCCAGATTCCTGCCTGTGGTAGGTTAGCAGCATGCCACTGCTTACACAGGGTACTGAGCAGAAGTCCAAGATGGTCCTTAGTCTCTTTTATTCTCAGTATAACTGATGTTTGGAATTTGTTTTATAAAAAGGAGCTGGCAGTCTCTGGACTTGTGAGGGCTTCAGATTTTGAAGAAACTGCACTGGTAGAAATTTCTGGTAAAGCCCATCCACATAATATCCGTATTTAAGAAGAGCTGTTAATCCTTCATATTGAACACAAAACAGCTGTACTGGGTTTTCTGCTCTGGGAAAGGGCAGCTTTGTGGGAACAAATTGCCTTTCCAGCAGAGAAGCATACCAGATCAAATCCAAAATATTGAAGGCTCCGAAGTCAGGAGGTCAGGTCCATCTACCTGTTGTCTCAGTTGTGGTGGTTTTTTTTTGGTTTTTGTGGGGGTTATTTGGAAGTCCCTGAATGCTATATGTGATCCTGTAATTATACAGTTTCCCTTCCACCAATCCAGTGTGGAGGAGAGAGTTGTAGTAGAGTTCACTGCATTTTCAATGCCATCTAACTCACTAGCTTAATCTGTCTCTCTTCCCAAGGAAGCAGGTTTAGTTTTCCTTCCATGTTTTCTTTGGATCTGAGCTTGGGATGTCTACAAGAGTTATCAATCCCTCTTGGTAGCAGACAACATTTCTTACTGAACATTTTCTAATCTACACAATTTTATTTTATCAGTAAAAAATGTGCAAAGCGAAAATGGGGTACGTAGCACAGTCACAGGTCTTGCTACTGTTGATGCAGTTTCACTTGTCCTTCTGTTTCCCCCATTTGGTGTTTCTTATTGTGTAACAAGTAAGATGTCACTTTCTGCTTTGCTTTATTAAGTAGTAGACTTGAGCATGTCAGCCAGTCTGGGGGAGTAGGGGTTAGATCCTATGAAACAAACTTTTTTTTTTAATTTATAGATTATTTGAGCAATTGCCAACAGTTTGCATACGTAGACACTTGGAATAAAAAGTAAAAATTTTAATTACTTGATTATGTTACTTAAAGGCCTGTGCTGTCCTAGGGATGAATTTAATCCATTAATGAAGCATTAGATACATAGATGTCCTTTTGTGAACAAATATGAAATTTACATATTCAGTACCTTTCAGAAATATCACATCCAGGTCCCAGCAAGTACCTCTTTCTCTCTCTCTCTCTCTCTTCTTTTTTTTAGCATGGTGCTTTTGGCCTCTGCATCCCATCCAGCAGGTAAAGTGAACCAGGATGTTCTCTTTTATTTTAGGCTGAGTTTTCATTTTTGATGTCTCTTGTTTACTGTAAAAACTATGCAGCTGCAGAATCTTGAAGAGTCCACTAGAAAAATCGCACAGAATTGTTTGAACAAAGTCAAAGGGCCTGATTGTTGAACTTTGGAAGCTTTATTGTCCAATTCAATGATGCAGTGTGTAAAACAGCAATTGGAGAGATTCTTTTCTCCTATCCTTTCATTGATTTCTCTGTCCCCCAGGTTTTAATAGTATCCAGTGGACTATCTGGTATACTATACCTGTCCTTTGCAAAGGAGTAATATGAGATTCTGATGCATGCTTTAGACTACAGTCTGGATTTTAGCTAGCTGAGAGCTTGTCATACAGAGTCATATTTCAGCCTTCTATATGTATGGTCCGTCAATCAGAAAGTCAAAGGATAAAGCATCTAGGAAAGCATGTAGGTTTTCAGCTGGTGACTAGGCTTGGTGCTTTACAAAGCCGTTTTGTTTACAGTGTCCTCTCTCCCTCAGGAATAATGTAACAGAAAATGCTTCATAAAATAGGCACATCTTTTCAGGGGCACATCCAGGATGTCCCAAAGGGGGTTGTGGGAGCAGCAACCCCTGCTCCTAGCCTTTTCTACTCCACCAGTGTGGGCAGACCAGGCTGTAGGAGCCTCTAGGGAAATACTCCTTCCCTTTCCCTTGCTGCTCAGAGGCAGCGCCGTCCCTTCATCTTCTCGCTGCCCAACTCTCCTGCCTGCCCCTGCTGCATTCTCCATGGTTGGGGAGCAGGGAAGTTCTGGAGCCAGTCAGGCTGAGCGGAGGCTGGACTCAGCAGCGGAGGGGACAGTGACAGCAGGGCAACTAGAGAATTCCCCTCAGCCTGCCTGGAAGGGGAATCCCTGCTCATCCCTGCTGCCCTGATCCCCATCCCCAGCTGAGCCCAGCCCCTGCGCAGCAGGCAGGAATGGCTCTGGTGCTTCTGGACAGCAGGGAATGGCAGGTGGAGGTGGGGTAGGGATAGGGGGAAGGGATGGGGAGAGGGTGTTTCTTTGAGCAGGAAGGGGAAGAGAGAATTTTTACTTGATTTAGGAACTTTAAAAAGTCTCTGGAGGCTCCCATGGTGTGGTCCAATCCAAAGGGGAGGCGGGGTGCAGCCACGCCACTGCACTCCCTTTAGATCCACCCCTGCATGTTTTAAAAAATGAAAGGAATTTTTTTGAGAACTTGTAGAGGCTGCAAGGGAAAGAGCTCTCAAGTTGAAGCTTTCTGGTCCATACCCCTGGAAATGCAAAGATACCTTGGCCCTACAGTGTATATTTAGAAGAACTTCTTTTTTAAACCTTCTGACTTGCACTACGTGGTAGAATTTACTGTGCAAAGATATATGTAAATATTCCCTTTTGCACAGTATGTAACCAAAAAATTAACTGATTTCAGTGGGCAGAAATCACTTTGAGGGCCTCAGGCTGAAAGGTGAATAGACCATGTGCTGTTCATTGGAAATTTCAGTCTCAATGCAGTCATTTGTAGAACATTAGAAATGTATTAGCAAAGACTACTCTTACACTTTCTACAACTCCTTTTCCTGTTTCAATAAGATTGGAGCCAGCTAGAACAGAGAATATCAGGAAAGACGCATTAAAAAGAATGGAAATGTGGAAACTTTGGTAAATGAAAGTTAGGTACCTTTGAAAACTCAAATAATATCCATTTAATTGCTGTCCCCCTGTTGTTTGTAACTGTGTTCTTTCCAGTTTCCCACTGAGTGTATTGCTTTGTCCCTCAGGTGATCTCCTTAGTGCCTTGGACTTTCCATTCCTGTACTTCTACAGATTTCACAGCAGCTGCTGTGCCAGGTAACCTCTGTAATAAGGTATGCGACTGTTATGAAACGTGGGTGGATCAAGGATTTTGAAAAGGGGAGGTGCAGGAGGTGTGATGCATTATTCCAAAACAAAATTAAGATTTTTCTCTAATAAAAAAGGACACTAGAAGCTTTACTATTATGCTAGAAGCCTAGAGCTGTATTTATTCAGTTTATGATCCAAGCAAAAACATATATAGCTGAATTTGTGGGGTGCTCGCTGCTAGCTCCAGTGCGGGGCAGACACCTGTAGTGCTGGGCAAGGCTACAGCTGTTACCATGTCAAATGCCTCCTAGCTCTTCTCTGTCCCCACTAAATTGCATACCCCCTTGCTCAGCACCCTCATGCCGCACTGAGTCCTATCGTGCCCCCTCACTGTCCCCATGAACCCAATGCATCCTGCACATATTCATCCCTTTCACATCTCAGCTCCACCGACTCTTTGCCATCCTTCTCACACCCCACTGAGCATTTCCCTTCCCCTCTGAGGGTTCAAACCTCACTGCAGCCCCTGACACCGCTGGGCCTCCCTCACCCAAAATCCCTCTTGCTCCCAATCCACCTCTCAGCCCATCTCACCCCCACAGACCTCCACCCAGCCCCTTCTCACCCCACATCCCTTTACCCCACAGGGCCCCCTTCTCCCAGAAACCTTGTCTGCTCCCCTTGTGGGCCCCCAATCCTGGGGGTGGGGTTGTAACTGGCCCTCCCACACCTCCACATAGCATGTCTATAGCTGATTAATGTTGTCTTCTACCCTCAAGATAACAAACAGTTGGGGTCAGGGGAGGACTTGCTTCAGCCACTGGGAGTGCTTCTACTTGGGGAAACCAACTTCTCATTCACCCATGCCTGGTTTATGCCACTGCTAGTTCAGCCTCCCACAGTCTCCCTCATCTACTGCAATGAGTAACTCAGGAAAGGGTCACTGCAGTAGCTTACTACTTCACCTCACCTTCACAACTCTCTCCTGCCTTTGACTGATGCAGAGCTCAGCCTGCTTTTAGACCTGCCCCTTCCTTCCCTGTCTCTGATTTGTTGTAGGTTTGAATCCCCTAGGACAGTGGTCTCCAACCTTTTTAAGTAGGAGATCACCTTTTGGCATTTAAAAGCAGCCCAAGATCTACTATGTGCCACCCACACCCGCCCTCACGGCCCCTTGGCCCAGCAGGCAAGTCTGTGGGGAGGGAAGGGGGGTGGCAGATCGAGGCAGAGGGAGAAAAAATTATTTGCAGGCATGCCCCCCCCAGCAGGTAAGTCTGGGGAGGGCGGGAGGGGAAAGGGCTGTTGGGAAGGCGGGGCATGCACCCCAGGAGGGCACGGGGGACATGTACCCCAGTGTCTGCATGCCGGCTGGGCTGGCTGCTGCTGCAGGCTGAGGTTGGGGTGCACTGGGTGGCGCTGGGAGCGAGGCTAAGTGGGGTGCTGCAGGCACCTAAAACTTGGCCGTAGCCCCTTCTCCCAGTGCTGCCGCTGTCCAGGGTAACTTCAGTGCAGTGCAGCCCAAACCACCGCTGTGCAGAGCACCCAGGCTGTGCAGGGCCTGTCCCTGCTCCATCCCCACTCCCTCCCTCCTTCACAGCTGCTGCAGCCGCCTGCACTGCCTGGCATTTGCAGGGGGGTAGGATGTACTCCCCTGTCTATCTGTGGCAGAGGCAGCTGCAGTTGCGAGCTGGGCTTTGTGCCCTGAGCCCTATTGCAGACCGCCTAGGAGTGCCTTGATGCTACATGTGTCCCGCCCTGGGCTGAGCCTTGTCCCCTGCCTGCCCAGCAGTTTGATGCACATGGCATCGGGCTGCTTCGGGGTGGGCTGCAGAAGGGCTTGGGGCATAAAGCCCAGCCCGCAACAGCAGCTGCCTCTGCCATGCATAGATGGTGGGCACATGCCCCCTGGGGCCTCTTCCAGTGTGCACACAGTGGTGGCCCCGTGAGCCCCTGGATGAGCTGCCTGGGCTTGGTCCTCCTGCCACCCACCTGCCCAAGGCGCCACTCAACTTACCCCTGCGGCACTCTGTCCCTCACTGCAGAGGCCTCGATCTGGCCCCTTCCCTCCCCCACAGACTGACCTGCTGGGCTGGGGGTGGGGCGCATACATGCTTGCACAGGCGAGTTCAGCCCCCCACCCCAGCCTCGGATCAACTGCAAGAAGCTCCAAGATCTACTGGTCAATCTACCAGTTGAGATTGACCCATTGGTGACCTCTGCCCTAGGAACAAAGCCACCCTGTGCAGGTTCTTAGGAAGCACCAGAGCTTACTGGACCTGTTGGGGGATGAGCAGAGACATTACCATAGGTATAAAACAGCCAGGATAACTATAGAAGAAAGAAGAGCTTGATTTAGAGAAAGATCAGGGGTCATTAACAATTATGGGGCGAAGAGATTAGCAGAAATCAAATAGATAATAGTGAGCCATGAAGTCAGTTAACTTCCTCAACTCTGCCTAAATAGAAATGTGTCTGTCCTGGCTGGGCAGTTCGTTTATTTTTTGAAGGGAGTAGGAATCAAATAGGGAGTATGACTGCACTCCAATGACTTCCCCTCCACCCTGGATATGCCTCAGTTGTGAAATAATGGTTCTGTTGACTTCTAAACTTGAATCTCAGTTGAAAGTGAGAAGCATGTAACACATGGGTTAGATGTACCAACCTCTGCTGGAACAAGGCAGTAAAGCTGTAGAGGAATGACTTCCTCTGGAAATGCAACTGAGGCCTTGAAATTCAACTCCAATAGTCCTTGTTCCATCATGCAGGGTGGTGTGCGCCTTTTATATGTTCAAGTATGTTGAGACCAGGAGGAGTTCCCTGCTTAGAGTAAAATATTTTGTACATAGCATGAGAAGGCTTTGATGGAAAGAATCTTTGAAGTACTTCCCAACTCAGCTTAGTCTTTGTTAAATTTGCTGTTTGCTGTCATTTCAAAATATTAGTCCCCAGAATGGTTAGTTTGCCTGTATGCCTTGTTATGTGGCAGAATGTGTTAGGTGAGTAAAAAGGGAAGGCTTTAACAACTGTCTTATTATTTTCCATAGCAAGAATTCACAGTCCACTAATGTCCTATGAGAATTACATCAGCATGCATTACACAGTTCCTTAGTACTCTGAAACTTTTATCCATTCTTAGATCTCTAGATTTCTTCTAGTTAACCAATCTAAAAAAGTAAATATTCTTAACTTTTACTTCTCTTTCAAAATGAGACAAAACTATTTGTTATTTCTTGGGACGTTTCTTACTTTTATCTTGTTATCTATTTAAAAGGGTTGATATAATGTGAAAAACAATAATAGTCATGATTATTTGAGTGCTGCTCATGATTAACTAGCACCCTTAAGACTTTGTCTGCATGGAGAAAAAACTCAGCAGCATAGCTATTCTGGAATAATTTCCTCATATGCTCTACAATAAAAGTGATTCTATTCTGGAAATTTAATTTCCACACTGGAAGCAATTCTGGAACAGGCATTGCAGTGTAGTTTATTCTGTGATCTCTAAGCTAATTATTCATTGTTTCTTTTCATATAAGCAAAACCCAACCTCAGGCCAAGAGAGTGCAGCTAGAGGAGATGTTCCCAAATTCATTTGTGCTTCAGATTTTTGTCACCAGTGTTTTAGGCTTCCTTCACCACTTCTGTGTCTGGATTCTACCACCCATAGCATGAAATAGTAGTTCACCATTTTTTTCCTACTATAGAAACACAAGAAAATAGGGTGTAAGGACAAGGCTTTTCAACTGTCCTCCAACATCTTAGTTTCCAGTTCCTTTTAAAAAGTAAACCATTAACAATTGTGGGTCTGAAGAAAACCTTCAGAATGTGAAGCAAGTATGACTGATGCAACCGTGTCCTTCAGAAAGTGAAGTGTCTGACACAATTCATGAGGTGTGAATGGCCCCATTTATTTTATAGGTTGCTAACTCAGCAAATCCCACCATTAATTATTTTAGTGTTTAAATCCTGGCAACCAGTGTCTTTTGTAACAGTTCGTTTACTATTATACAGTAAGGCCCACTAGCTGTTTTCTAAAAGAAATACAATACTGATATACCAACTATTTATCCAAGGGACCATTTTATCTCTCTTTCATTATAGTCTTTCTGAGAAGAAATGTTCCTCTGCTCATTGTAAGTACCTAGTCTTGATTGTCTGATGTGGAGGTGCGTATCTTGGAGCTTGCTATGACATTTCCAGCTTAGTATCATCATAAGTGCTTAGCAATTTTTCCCAGCCCATTTTTTTATTAATACCAGATAACATTTCCTAGCTGCAACCAACCTTCTCTGCCTTTCTAGCAGCATGTAACTCTTCAGGATCTTGTGGTTACAGTTCAGTTGCATGAAATTAGAGTAACTTCTCTTTTGCATTTACACTGATTTCCCCTTTATTTGGTGTGTCAAGATACAGAAATAATGAGTCATAGTTTTGCTTTGAGTCATGAGCATTGGACAGCACTTGGTTGTGTTCTCCCTGACTCAAGCTCAGAAAGGAGTTTGCGATCCAGGGAGTCTGTCTTGGTCTTTGTCTTCATGCTGTTTCAGCCGTGGAGCAAACAGTGTTGGCTCAATGTCTGGGGTAGTGCAGTTCTAAGCCCCATCTCTTCATAATGAAATGCTCCATAGAGTCTCTCTCCCCTTCTATGCTGCTACCCATGACATTTGTACTGGCAAGGCCATAATTTAGTCTTTGAAACCACCATAATTTTGAAACCACTCCTTAAATTTCCTTCCTTCCCCCCTTTACTAGTTAATCCTACGTAATTTTGAGAATCACTTCAGGTGAGAGTTTCAGGACATTGTATTCCACAGCATTAGAGGTTAATTCATTTATTCTTTACCTATAAGAATTAAAGGGCATTTGATATTTTTATCAGAACTTTGGGTTTTGTGAAGATTAAGTGACTTGACTGTATTAAACTGAAATTCTCTAGTGTTCTTTGCAGCTTAAGGTCCCATAGAAATAGGATTGATGATATCTGCCAAATGTAGACATGCTGCTCGCACTAAAATCTTTGTTTCAGTGGAGCCATTTAAATGCCTTAAGTCAAAATCTTCTGGCAATAAACTTGCATTTTTTACCCTTGGATTATCTAGCATGAGACTATTCCATCTATGTTAATGTCATTTTAGCCATAGGTTGAACAAAACCAGGTTATTTTGTTCTGGAAATAAAGATCATCTACTCCAACACTTAAATCACATCAGCTATAGTGATGAATATTAAGTTTTGTGCTAGAAAAAAAGATAACACGAAACCCATAAAGGTCTGCTTGATAGACACTAAGATACTTTATTAATGGAAGCTTTCCCTGCCCTTTACAGTGGACTGCTGGGATTCTTTCTGATGTTACACACAGTGAAACTAAAAAACTGTACCTCCTCATGGCAGTATGCAGCCTGGAGTTTCCTTGCAAAGGTAAGAGAGGGACAATCAGCAAAACTTATAAGAAACTGCTCTCCAGAAGCAGAACTGTGAACTTAAATCTCCATGTCTTTGGTTTTTATTGGACTCTCTTTGCATCTGTCTATTTAACAATGTGTACAGAGCAGGCCTGAGATGGCAACTATTGATCATGTGAGAGTACCTTAAATAATGGGCTAGATCAGTGGTGTTTGACCTGTGGGCCCTGTGGGCCAGATGAGTGGTGTGGGATTAGTATGTGTGCTGGACTGGGTCTTGTGCAACAGCATTGAGCCCTGCATTGTCTCCACATGCCTGGATCGGGCTCCACGCAACCTTGGTTTTCCCTCACGTGCTGGGATCGGGTCCTGGGGCCTGCACCATCCCCATTGACTTCTGCACACTGGCATCAGGCCTCGGGCTGCCTCTACAGGCTGGGATTAGACACTGGGAACTGACCCTCCCCCCCCCCCCAAAAAAAAACAAAAAAACAAAAAACTGTCCTTGCCTGGCCCTCTGTGCCAGGATCAGTCTCCTTGGGGCCCTGTGCCACTCCTGCGCAAGCCTGTGTTTTGGGATTGGGCCTTGCATTGCCCTATCCAGCATGCAAGGGCTACACTATCTGGCCTGTGGAGCTCCCCATAGGTTCAGAAATGTTGGCAGCAGGGGGACAGTGGGACTGCTAGCCACTGCTAAAATTTTGGGCCGGGGGGAGCCCTGTGGGCTGGAAGACATGGTGGCAGGGCTAGTCTCTGGCGCTCAGGCTGGGAGTCGATCACCCCGGGTTAGATCCTCAGCTGATGTAAATTGTGGTTTCTCCATTAAAATCTGTGGAGTTGTGCTGATTAGCAGCAGCTGAGGATTTGGCCTACTGATTCCAAAAGTGATATGTTGCTGGAAGATGCAGCTTCTTAGAAGGACATCCGTGTCCACCAGTAATTGTTTCCATTGTATCATCTTTCCTCCCAGCAGCTCTGATTTTTCAGAGCCATGGAGCCAAAGTCAATGGCACAATTCCCATTGGCTTCCATAGGAGTCGAATTTGGCACTGTTACCAGCATGGCAATCTCAAATGCCTGATTCTTGCATTAAGTAGTTAATGGCTCAGCTAGCCATGGTGTATGAAATCAGAAGAGCCAGTGTTATTCCTTTTTCCATGTATTACCCAGTTTAATCATTACCAGGTGCAACCTCCTAAAGCCATGACTGCCCGGGGCAGTTAGTTCTTTGAAGCTTTCCTATGAAGATGAATGGAGTTGCTGTTTGTTTTTAAAAAATCGTATAGTGTTTTTTATTTACACATTACAGTAAAATGACTTCTCAGCTTGTTCTGGTGATGGCAGGAAAGGATTGTTGCTGGTATTTCTGTATTCAGCATTTCTGAATTATGACTCAGTGAAACTGCCAATTGTATGGTATTTCTTGCTGGCTTCAACTTCTCTTAAGAGCTCCAAGAAATGTCTGGCGGTGGAGTTTTATTACTGTAACCTCCGTGTTGGTTTTTGGTAGCAAGTCAACTGATTTTAAAGCTTGCTGTTTAAAATGATTTTATATGCTCTGGAGAAGTGCATTCTAAATGGGAATAGCTTATCCTGTTCACAGATATTGTGGATAAGTGGTTCTATATGTGGTATTTATGAAGTATGAAAAAATCCAGGAGGAATTGGTAAGAAATATGATCGTATAAAACAGATTCAGGCCCTTCACAGTTGAAATGGATAAGAACCGCAAAGTCTGAAATAGATCAAAGGTTTTTCAGCATGTGGGGATTGTTAGATTTGGGAGATTAGCTGGGTCTGGCCACATAGATGTATCCTTCAGAGAAGGTGTTCATGTCATTGTAGTTGATAGATTTTTCTCAGTTTGCACCAGCTATAGGTTTGGTTTGGTGTCTTTCTGGTAATTTAGTCTGTATTTGTTTTCTTGTAATCAGTCCACAAAGGTTACATTTGTTCATGAGAAAGTACTACGCTCAAATAATGATTTTATTTTGGAAAATGAGTTCTTCCTTCTTTGTTGCTTTTACTGCATTTTTGACCGCACTGCTCAATTCAAGTGCCTGGCTTTGCATGTAAAAGGAACTAGGTGCTGGGTACATGCACTATGCCTATAGCTCCATGTATTAAATTATTAAATAGACTGCTTGCATTTCTAAAGTGACTCTTATCTCTCAGATGCCCGACAAAGGGTGTTTGTACCCAAAAGCTTGCAAATAAGAATTTTTCCAACTATTGTAGGTGGATTTAACCAAAGAACCTTGCCTGCCTATGTCCTTAGAACGACATACAACCTATACCCCTCAAAGCGTGGGTGACTGGTGCCTTCTGAGTCTGGGGGGTACCTGCAGAAGCCGTCAGCAGTGGGGGAGGAGCTGGCAACTCCTGTAGGCGCCTCCGCTAGCATCAGCAGCGGGGGCGGAGCTGGCAAGTAGACACTGGCAGCAGCGGGGACAGCCCTGTCAGGGGGGGCATGTGTCTCCCCATGGCCCCCCTACAAGTTGCCTGTGCCTCAAAGATCATTATAAAACATATAATTAAAGCACCTGCCTTTCTGAGACATTTAAGAAACATGTTGGAATTGCTGCATGCATGAATGAAATGCAGCTTTAATATAACAAAAATGCACACAATAGCTTTGGAACAGCAAAAAAAGAATACTACATGCCAATGGGGCTGGAGGGGCATTTATGTAGACAGAATGCAATTATCTCAGCTGGAATTTGACTACAGTAGTGAAGTTAATGCACCAACCCTGACGTCATGAGTTAACTCATCACCACAAATGGACTGTTGATTCAAATATTGACTCATTGGAAAAAATGTTATGTTACCGACTGAATCACCAGCATTACTTCCTCCTGCAGCTAGCTGTCCTTTGGAAATATCCTAACCAAATAGTGACCCATAGATCAACCTTGTGTGGCATGTGAGGGCTGACTTGATTACAGCACATGCTGTCCTAGCTGCAGGTTTCAGATCAGAAGCCCTAAAACTGTAGAATACATTATAGTCACAGTTGTAACAGTATCTTTAAAAGTGTCAAGGGTAGAAGTTTATATAAACAAGAAATAATAGAGAGAGAGAAACTATTTGAATCTGGACACACAGGAGGAGGGAAACAAGATCCAATGGAAAAAAAAGCCCTGGATCACAACAGCGGCTTTACATTCCCACGTGAGCATTTTTCTTGGACTGAGTACTTCCCCAAATCATCTTCCTAAAATCTCAGACTGACTGGAGTTTTTACCATCAGTTGGAAAGAAGCAGCAGTTTAGGCCAGAATATGTTTGTCTTGAGAGCTAGCCAAGAAAGGAGAGTGCTGTAGTCCTCAGACAGCAGCACAGCCTCTGGTGGGGGTTCAGAGAATGAAGAATCTGTTTTCCATTTGGATGCTTTGTACCTTTATGACTGATGAACTGATTGCTGTGATAGCTGCCATCAGTTCATTTCTTCTTAAGCACTGATGCACCAATAAACTGGCAAGGAGATCTAAAGGTACCACTTTACAGACACAAGAAGACATTCCTTCTGCAGTCTAGATGGCTGGGTTCCTTGTCCTTTTTATTTTTCATTCAGTTAAAAACTAGAGGAGGGACTTAAATTTGCATTTATGATACTGTTGCTTTAGTAGGTTACTCACTGCCGGAAGATTTTAAGGTTCTTTAGTCTGTAACAAGATTTGAAAGATTCTATGAGCATAGACAAATGCTGGGTTTAGTGTAAATATGTTATGTGCAATAGTTTTACTGACAAATGCACTCTGCATAGTCTCTATGAAAGCCAGTGCTGTCTGTATTAATCACATCTACTATAATGCCAAATATCAATCTTTTAAATGGGCCATACACCAAAAACTGCCCTTAAGATATACAAAAGAAATGCTCTACCTCCTTTGTCACCATTTTGCAAAGATGCAACTCCAAAAGATGAATAATTTGAAGATATGTGGGGGCTGCATGCTTTTAGTTGAAAGATATGTTAGTAGCTTGGGTCATGTACCGGAAAGAACAACTTGGAGACGCACATACACAAACAGAAACATCTGGTGACAACTCTAATGAGTTCTAAGGTTAAGTACAGACATTCAAAAAGCCAGAGGCAGAATTAGTCCAATCTACGTGGATTTCTCTAAGCTTTGTAGTTTGGCTTGTGAGTGAATGGAAAATCACATTTGCCCTTCAGTTGGGGGAGGCAGGCAGTGACGAGGCCAGAAGGCAGGGGGTATTCCTGCATGCCTCCCAGCCTGCCAAGGGCAGCCACACCTAGCTTAGCAGGGGCCATCCCTGATGGGCTGCCCAGCACACCCTGCTGTCAGCCACAGAGAAGGGAGAGCCAGCACAGAATCTATCCCCAGCCCTGCTGTGGTGGGGCAGAGGGGTGGAGTGAAAGGGGAGGCCCCTGGTCATGTAGACCCGGCTCCTCCAAGCCTAGCCAGCACATTTGGAGGGCCACACATGATGGGACCTTCCCCCCACCATGTTGTGCCTGCCCAGCTGGAAAGCCTGGCCCTCCCCCAGCAAGCTGGTGCCTGTGAGCAGTAGGGGGTGGGGGCAGGACTGTGTAGCCCATCTGGTTAGCCAGCCCAGCTGGATAGGCACAGTAGTGCAGAAAAGCCCCCACTGCACAGGACCGTCTAGCTGGGCAGACCCCTGTGGGGGGGGTGATGGGGAGCACTGAGGCCGGGTGGGGCTCTGCTCCCCCACCTCCTCCACCCCCCCCACCTGGTTGACCATTTCAGGGAGGGCACAGAGCTAGGGAACAGAGACTTTGCTGTCTCAGTTCTGTGACAGCCCAGGGTAGGGCAAACGTGGCTCAGTCGGAGCAGACTAGTGCGCATGGAGACTAGTCCACCCTCCCTGCAGGGAGGGTTAGCAGAGTTCACAAAGCATCTTGGGATGTCAGGGAACTGCAACCTAACTTGAGTTGGGAGGGTTTCTGGTGAGGGTTCAATAGACTGGTCTAACCTAAACTGATTATATCTGTGAGGAGCCAGAGGAAAAGCAAGGGCAACATTGGACCCCTGCTGAACCAGATGGGACAACGGACACCCAGGAAAAAGCCAACCTATTAAACGGGTACTTTGCGTCAGTTTTTCAAATGCTTTTTTTGTGATGCTTAACGCTCACTGGACTACTGTGTATTGTGACGGGGGCAAGCTTTCACACCTGGTGCAAGCACCGGCCTGCCTCCTGCCTATGGGCCAGCTGCCCCCCTCACTTGCCCACCATGCCTTAATGTAATAGTATTGAGGTGTTAATTACGTAGGAAGCTGCCCATTTTGAACCCCAATGTTTAGGGAGATATCCACAGTTCCATTCCATCCCTACACTGTGGCCCAAGCCTCACAGATGGCTTCCCAGGCAACTAAACTCAGCCGTACCCTTTGCCTATTAGATGTGGTCCCGTCTCTGGGACCTTTGGCTCCCCCTTAAGCCCTGGCCCTGTCTCAGGTCAGTCAGGATCCTGAGACTCTCTGCTCTGGGCATCCCTCACAGTGGGCTGCCTTGGCCCTTCGACCCCCACTTTGGGTCCTGGCCCCAGCATGGGCCAGTTGGGTACCTTGGGTCATGTCTAAGCTGCATGCCCATCCACAGGGTCCCCATTCCCAGCTCAGGTGCTTTGCAAAGCATGCCTGGGCCCCCGGGATCACTCACCCCAGCAGGCTCAGGCACTTCAAGAAGCTTACCTGGCCTTCCCTGCATTAAGTAACCCACCCGAAGGTGGGGGCTGCGTTAAGGCACCCTGACCCATCTCACACTGGGGAGGTGCTGACTCTTGGCATTTACCTGGGGTCTGCTGCATCACCAGCAGTCCAGCCAGGCCTTCCTGCCCCACCAGGGTGCAGTTTTAGGTCATGCTCAGGACCAGTGAGGTCTCCAAGTCATTCCCATAGCTTCACTCTCACCTCCAAGGTGTTCCTGGCAGAGCTCAGCAGAGAGGTGTTTCTTCCCTGCTGGGTGGTCACAAACTGCCCTCAGCTCAGGGAGCAGAGCTTTAAAATGGCACCTTAATCAGGCACTGCCCCTCCTTTGCCCAGTCTTTAAAGTAGCAGGCACTACCAGTGCCCTGCCACACGCTTTAGCGTGGTTTTTGCCAGCTGCACTAATGCACAGTAGAATTAGTTCAGTGGGCATTAAGAGTCTCATGTAGACACACACTGTTACAGGTTTAGAGCAGTTTCCAATCACTTATACCCGTTTCTGTGTAATTTCTGTATCTAGACCAGTAGTGCTGTCAGTGAGGTTTATTTAGATTTAGGCTGCTAATCTGTGTTTAAACATTAAAAATGTTGCCTGTTTCTTGGAGTTCCCAACAGCAGTTGAAATTGCTGAGTTAGAGGAGCAGTGTCATTGCATTACTGTGCTATCTTTTATCAGTGCACTGGCTGTTTATGGGAGAATAATCTACCACCTGATAGTATACTATTATCTCATTAAAATTTGGTGAAGCAATAGACCTGGACCCAGCAGGAGCCTCTGAAACAACTTATTGTGAGGAAAAAGAAGACAAGGAAAGATAATGGGAAGTAGATTTTGGATTATTTTTTCTTCCTCTTTTTTCTGCCTTCAAACAACAGTGGCCCTTCTGCTGGCTTTTTAAATACTTCTTCAGAGAAGAAAGTTAATAATGTCTGAACTACAGCTTGTTTCTATCTTCTCTTTGGCCTCCTCATATTTCAGTTTTACCAGAGCCAACATATCTGGATGCTGTTGGTGGTAGTTTCACACACCCAACCAAAACCATACTATCCTAGCCTTATCTGACAGCTGCACTGGTTCTTCCTTCAGTGTCTTTGGATATTTTACTTCCAGGCTAAATAATTTCTAGTGATGGGTGTCAGAGATGGCCTTAGCACTTTGAGTTTGTGAAATAATATGTTCCTTTGTCACTCCCTCAAATATAATTAACTCCAGCCCAGGGCAGCCATACCACTATGCACGGGGACATTTGGAGATTGGAGAGGAGAGATTGGGGCAGTGACTTGTTTCCTTAGAATAGCTCTAAAGTACCAGTATCTAATTTCCCAGTGTGTGTATATCTTGCTAAGGAAGTGATGTCCAGATGTGTTCTTCCATTGCAGCAAATGGATTATACCTGCTTTGTTTTCAGGACTCACTGCCAGAGTTGTAATGATATGACCAGGTACCTAGGGCAAGTGCGACACCCAGGGCAACTTCCCATTGCTACAGCACTGTGCAATTGTGAATGCAATCATGTGGCTGCAGCAGCAGTTGATTTTTCCAAAACCACTCCCCACAGCTCAGCACCTGGTGCAGCTGCCCTAGTTATGCCACTGCTCACTACAGATGGGGAAAAAGGGGATAGAAACTTATTCTTCATTGCCTTTTGATTTCTATTTGTTAGGCCTCAAAGATTTCTCTGCTAAGTGCCTCTCCTTTCACATGATGTGGGAGCATTTTCTGCTGCAATTCCAGCAACAAAAATACCAAGAGGAAGAAAATGTATTTCTGGTTCACTGTCCCTCCATCTCTTAATACAGGGCTCAGCAACCTATGGCCCGCAAGCCAAATCTGGCCTATGGAACCATTTGATCTAGCTTGCAGACGTGGGGCTTCAGCAGCCAGATTGACTCAATTTCGGTCAGGGGCAGGTGCAAGGGTTTACTCTGTCCCACAGTTGGCCAGGACCCTGGAAATATATTATTATTTTTTTGTTACTTTCTACTTTCCAAAAAAAGTGTATGTTTTATTTGGAGGCATGTTGTATGTGAGAAAATATGGCATTTCCTTACCTTTGTTCAGCTCTACACAACTAAAATGACAGTAGCTCTTGGCTGACAATCTCCTTGCTTCCTTGGTTTGGACCTTATAAAGCTATTTATGCAAGAGGTTTATAAACTCTGACGCAGTGCTGTTAATATGGTGTATTATCTTAAAATGGGGCTTCAGTATAGGTTGTAAGAGTATTTTATAAGCTCGTGCCTGCTGCTCTCTTGCCTACATGTTGAAGAGCTGTATACCAGAGAGGGAAGATGTTGCACCAAACTTGTTCAGCCTCTTCTGGCAGATGATCTGAGTGACATGGATGTGCTCCAAGGTGAGCATTGCCTAGGTTTTAGCCAGAGAAGGAGTTTCCATGATCTCAAGCCTTTCAAATATGCATAAAAAAGTGGGCTGAGGGGTGAAGGATTAAAAGGGAGGGGGTTTTGAATGTTAAATTGGCCTGTATGTAAAAGTGTGTACTAGATATACAAACATTAGAAGACAAGTTTCTTATGCTTTTCCTTATAGGAATATCATCCTCAATTTAGATTATATAGAATAGATTTTATCCCTGGAAACTCAGAGGTGACTCCCGATGATCTCCATGTAAGCTGCATGCATGCATGCATACATGTATCAGAAGACAATAATTTGCCCTGTATGAACTTGACCAACAAACAAGGCAATCAGTGTGCTCTTAACAATATCTTAAGTCTGTAAAAAGCAGTGTTGATAAAGACCAATTGCTGAAGCCTTAAAAGTGTGGGTTTTCTGGTGGTTTCCATGGAGACCACTTGATAGTTGCAATTGTAGCATCCAACACTAATTACACACTGGAATTGCTGGGAAGACTTCAAAACAGTCTCCATAACAACCCCTCAGTGTGTAACATGACCATGAAGCTAAATGGAACATATTCCCTTGGGCATTAATACAGTTTAATAAGGAGCCCCTCTTATAAGAACAGCTGAAATGTGTTGGATACATGGAATCTCTCAAGAACAGAAAGTTTGAATTTTAAAGAGCTTAATGTTTTCTAGGACTGCCTATAGAGTAATTATCCATATAAAATGTACATGTAGTATGCTTCATACGTGATACTGTTAAGTAGGTAAATTCTGAAGTATTTAGTACAGTAGAGTTATACCTTGCTACATGATGCAACATTGTAGTACATGCAAAGCACACGTTTTAATCTTGTTTTGTAGTTAACCAAAGACTGCAGAGCTGGTGTCATCAGGAAGGCTTTGCCTTCCATGACCACAGCCCTCTCTTTGGTGAGAGAGGCAGCGAGCTGCTGGGAAGGGATGGCCTCCACCGCTCTCTGCTGGGGAGGAGGCTCTTCTCAGCCAGACTGGCTGACCTGCTCCACTGGGCTTTAAATTAAGCCTGCTGGGGGATGGGGGGACTACCGCCACTGCTGACCTGCTGAGCAACCCTTGCAAAGCCAGCAGGCCAAGGCACTTAAGGGAGCCCACCCCTGCCTCAGCCCTGGAACGAGTGGTAGGCAAGGCAGAGGCCCCCAAGGGGACACTTGCATGCCTATACACAAATGCCAGGAGTTTGGGGAATAAACAGGAGGAACTTGTCCTCCTGCTAAATGCAAATAACTATGACGTCATAGGGATAACGGAGACCTGTTGGGACTCCACCCATGACTAAGCCACAGGTATAGAAGGCTATACCCTGTACAGGAGGGATCAAGTGGACAAAAGGGACGGAGGTGTAGCTCTCTATGTCAAGGAAAGCTACGCATCCCTGCAAGCCGACATTGACACCCACAGTGGACGACTTGAGACCCTCTGGGTTAAAATCCATGGGAACATGGCACAGGGGATACTGTGGTGGGAGTCTACTACAGACCCCCTACCCAGGGTCAAGACCTTGACCAGGAGTTTGCCAGGGAATTGGCTGAGGCTGTGTACTCCTGGCGTATGGTTGTCATGGGAGACTTTAACTACCCAGACATCTCATGGGAGGAGCGCTCAGCCAAATCCGAGCGGTTGCAAATCTTTCTCTCATGCATGAATGACCTCTATCTGATGCAGGAAGTCTGTGGGCCGACGAGGCAAAGCACTGCTTGACCTGGTACTGGCAACTAGGGACAACCTAATCAATGATCTATTGATTGAAGGGAAGCTAGGTGACAGTGACCATAAGCTGACCACCTTCACCATCCGCCGTAAAGCTGGCAAATCAGTCAGTAATACAGAAGTCCTTGACTTCAGGAAAGCTGACTTTGACAAGCTAAGGAGGCTTGTCAGTGAGGCCCTAAAGGGCCACAACCCAAAGGGGAGGGAGTTCAAAATGAGTGGTTGCTCCTCAAGGGAGCAATCCTGGATGCACAAGCAAAGTCTATTCCATCTCGGAGGAAAGGCAGTAAAAGGGCACAGCAGCCCGCTTGGCTCTCCAAGGAACTGGCGGACCTCCTGCGTCTTAAAAAGAAGACCTACAAAGGATGGAGGACTGGAACCACTACCAAGGAGGAATACTCTGCTCTGGTCCGGACCTGCAGAGAGCAAACTGGGAAAGCCATGGCTGTGACAGAACTCCAACTAGCTACAAATATCAAGGACAATAAAAAGTCCTTTTTTAGATATGTGGGGAGCTGGAGGAAAAGCATGGGCAACATTGGACCCCTGCTAAACCAGATGGGACAACTGACAACCAATGCCTAGGAAAAAAGCAAACTTGCTTAATGTGTACTTTGCGTCAGTTTTTCACCAGTCCCATGGGATGCCCCTGCCCACTGTGGGTTAGGAAGGCCCAGGTGAGGGAGATTCCTTACCCTCCATCAATGCTGACCTCGTGAAGGAACACCTTGACAGGCTGGATACCTTCAAGTCAGCCGGCCCTGACAGTTTACACCCAAGGGTACTCAAGGAACTGGCAAGCATCATAGCTCAGCCCCTGGCACGGATCTTCAAGAACTCCTGGCGCTCTGGTGTAGTGCCCAAAGACTGGAAAAGGGCCAATGTGATGCCTATCTTCAAGAAAGGGAGGAAAGTAGGTCTGGCAAACTGCAGGCCCATCGGCCTGACCTCTATCCTAGCCAAGGTCTTGGACAAGATTATCAAAGAGGCCATCCTTAACAGACTAGCTGATGGCAACATCCTGAGGGATAGCCAGCACAGATTTGTTGTGGATAGGTGTTGCTTGACCAATCTCATTTCCTTTTACAACCAGGTGACCTGTCACCAGGACAAGGGGCAAGAGATTGATGTTATATATCCTGACTTCAAAAAAGCCTTTGATCTGGTATCCTATGATCACCTCTTGGCAAAACTGGCTAACTGTGGCCTCAACCACACTATGATCCACTGGCTGGGGAACTGGTAGGACCCAGAGGGTGGTGGTTGATGGAAGTCAATCATAGTGGTATGCTATGACCAGGGGCATCCCTCAAGGTTATGTCCCAGAGCCTATACTGTTTAACATCTTCATCAGTGATGTGGACATTGGTGTCAGAAGCGGGCTGGCCAAGTTCACCGACAACACCAAACTCGGGTAAAGCATCCACACCTGAGGACAGAAGGGGGTGATCCAGGTAGATCTTGACAGGCTCATGAAATGGGTGGATGAGAACCTGATGGTGTTTAACACCGAAAAACGCTAGGTTCTCCACCTTGTGAGGAAAAACCTGCAGCATGCGTATAGGCTCGGCAGTGCTACGCTGGTTAGCACTATAGATGAAAGTGACTTGGGGGTCATGATTGACAACAAGATGAACATGAGCCTTCAATGTGATGCAGCGGCTAGTAAAGCAAGCAAAACGCTGACTTGCATCCATAGATCAAGCTTCAGAGAGTCCAGAGAAAAGCCACGCGCATGATCAGAGGTCAGGAAAACAGACCTTACAATGAAAGGCTGAGAGCCATGGGACTCTTTAGCTTGGAAAAGCGCAGGCTCAGGGGTGATCTGATGGCCACCTATAAGTTTATCAGGGGTGACCACCAGTACCTGGGGGAATGTTTGTTCACCAGAGCGCCCCAAGGGATGACAAGGTTGAACGGCTACAAACTTCAGCAAGACCATTTCAGGCTGGACATAAGGAAGAATTTCTTTACTGTCCGAGCCCCCAAGGTCGGGAACAGCCTGCCATCGGAGGTGGTTCAAGCACCTACATTGAACAACTTCAAGAGTAAATTGGATGCTTATCTTGTTGGGATCCTGTGACCCCAGCTGACTTCCTGCTTTTTGGGCAGGGGGCTGGACTCGATGATATTCCCAGGTCCCTTCCAGCCCTAATGTCTATGAAATCTATGAAAATCTATGAAATCTAGACGCTTCTCAAACAAAACCTGGGATGGCGTTCTCCCATTGTACTTGGCCTTGGTGAGGCTGCAGCTTGAGTACTGCGTCCAGTTTTGGAGTCCACAATTCAAAAAGGATGTGGAGAAGCTTGAGAGAGTGCAGAAGAGAGCCACATGCATGATCAGAGGTCAGGAAAACAGACCTTATGATGAGAGGCTGAGAGCCATGGGATTCTTCAGCCTGGAAAGCACAGGCTCAGGGGCAATCTGATGGCCACCTATAAGTTTATCGGGTGTTCACCAGAGTGCCCCAAGGGATGACAAGGTTGAACGGTCACAAACTCCACTGTGACCAGTTCAGGCTGGACATAAGGAAGAACTTCTTTACTGTCTAAGCCTCCAAGTTTTGGAATAGGCTGCTGCTGGAGGCAGTTCAAGCCCCTACTTTGAACACCTTCAAGACGCATCTGGATGTTTATCTTGCTGGGAACCTATGATCCCTGCGCACTTCCTGCCCCTGGGGCAGGGGACTGGACTTGATGATCCTTCGGGGTCCCTTCCAGCCTAAATGTCTATGAAATCTATGAAAATGACTTCTCAGATTTCAGACTTTAATCTTCAAGTTTGGGCATAAGAGATGCTTTCTAATGATCAGTGTCCTTTCTGTCATAACTATTTCCATTTAAATTGCATACTGCATATACATACCTCTATTAAATGCCAAGATACCCCTCAGTAAGCATATATACTAACTTGGAACAAATCTTCAGTACGTAATATTTCATCACCACCCCTTTCCACACTCATACTGCTTCTGGTTTGAGATATTTGGCAGCAAGGAATGACAGTTTAAAGGCAGAGAATCTGTCAACTCGAATATGTTTTGGAATTGCAGAGGAAACTGGGCCCATTGGCTTCTGTGCATAATAGATTCCCACCCACCCATGTTTTTATTTAGTCTCCCTGAGTTATTTATACATGGAGAGCTGAAGCTGGATGATGAATCATAAGTATAACTGGCAAAGAGAAGACAAAAGAACAAATACCAGCTTGGAAATAGTTTCCAATGCTAGTACCATGCCAAATATATGTGAGACTGGGCGTGTCTACATGAGACACTTAACTGTGCAGTAATGTAGTTTACTGTGTAGTAAGTGCATGTATCTACAGGTGTGCATGCTTACTTCTCAGTAAAAACCCCTAATCACAAGTAAATTTGATACCTGCAAATGCAGGTATCAAATTTACTAGTGATTAGTTACCGCCTAGTAACACATGTAGATGTGACCCAGGATCAGATTTGCTTGTGGGTCAGCCTTGCTACTAGAGGGCCAGCCTAAGGCTAGCCCCAGGACTCTGGGCTGGGAGCTTCTCCTGCCACAGGGCTGGGCTGCCTCTATGGCAGCCCCTGCCTCAGGCCTTTAAAAGTCTGCAGGCATTTTGAGCCCTGGGGCACACCAGCAGGGAGCCTGAGGGCACTCCAGAGCCCTGTATCCCTCTGGGCAATCTACAGGCAAGCTGCTCCAGCTTGCCTGCATCCTGGCACTGCTGCCTGACATTGCAGTGCGCCACGGGCTTCCAGACTCATGCCAGGCCTGCCAGCCTGCACACCCAGCTTCAGACAGCTTCTGAAAGGTGCTGTGGGGCATTGCCTCAGCCATACAGCTGTCAGTCCCCTGCTGGGCCCCTGCGCTGGGTGCTGCAGGTAGCTACCCAGGCTGGGCAGCATGGGGACAGCCACACAGAGGCCCAGAAAGTTGGTGCAGGAGCCCCGATGGCAACATCCTCACCACCCATACCCATGCCTGTCGTCCACCACCCAGGGCCCCAGCTGGTTGCAGGAGGAGATTGGCAACCTCATGGCACTGTGGGTCAAGGCAGAGGTGCAGTGCCAATGCAAACAGGGTGGGAACTCCAACATATCTGGGGGGCTGTCAGGCCAGATGCAGGAGCATGGGCACAACCATCAGTGCATAAAAAGGTCAAGGCCTTGCGGGCACAGTGGGTTTCAATCACCGAACACAATCATCGGTCAGGGAGTGCCCGTAAGTCCATGCCTTTTATGTGCCAACATCCCTGCACCCCAGGACCCTGGCTGCAGCCAGGTTGTGTACAACAGTGTGGGTGGCCTGCCTGAGCCCCAGCCTTAGCCGGGGCTCTGTAGCCCCAGACCCCCCAACAAGGCATGGCTGGCCCATGACACTGCTGGCTGCCAGCCAGGGCCATCCCGAGGGGGGGACAAATTGGGGCAACCACCCCAGGCCCTGCACTTTGCAGGGCCCCGCAGAGCTGAGTGGAGTGGCCACAGTGTCTCTGTGCTGCTGCCAGCAGCTTCATGTCCAGCTGCTCGCTACCCACCCCTCCTCCCACTGCCCCTGCTGCTGATAGCGGCAGCAGCTTCTTCAGGTCCAGAGTGCGTGGGATCAAGGTGGGGTTGGGGATCCATGTGGGCTGATTTGCCCTGGGCCCCGCACCCTGCTCTGGTTGGCTCTGCCACCAGCAGTGCCAGCTCCTTCCTGGGGGCAGCCCCCAGCCAAGTGCTGCGTGCCATGCCCCAATGTCTGATGACACTGCCAGGAGTTGCATGCCATTGCTGATAGCTGTTACTGCTCAGAGCTACCAGGCATGCCTGCCCTGGCCATATGGTAAAGCTTACACTGGGGTGTGCTCACTTCCAGAAATCTTCAATGCATGGGCAGAGTGCACCAGCCCTTGGGAAGATGCAGTCTGGATCTCCTTTTCCATGCTTGGCTGGCCCTGTAAGCTGGCATGGAGAGGAATGAGGCAGGGCCCTTCCTCCTATCTATCTCAAGAGAGAAATCATTAGTCTTCCCCAGTTGCCAGGACTTTCTCAAGGTATCTGGTGGGGCTAAGAGACAGAATGACCTTGGGCATCTTTACACATGCTCCAGGGTGGGAGGGGGGTGCTTTAATTAGAGCAGCTCTAAAGGGAGTTGTTATATTAACACCTTTAGAAGCATATAACCAGATCAAATTATCAGTGGTTTCTGATGGAATATTTTGACCTTGTATACTAACCAATTGGTTAGAAAACACTGGAAAGAATTTTGTTTTTTCATGGAAAACTAAAACCTTTCAGAATCCCAACTTTTCTTCACAGTCTTTATAATAATAATAGCATGTCAATTTCTTTCCATTACATCATTGCTAAAGCAGCAAAAACATACAAGAAAGTAGCAATATAGCGGCTGTAGATCTATTATTGTTTGGCTGTATGGAAACAGGTCAGTGAAGTAGTTAGTTATCTGGTCTGGGAATCATTTGTTTATGAATTAGGTTTTCCCAAAGGAATCATGTGATGGGAAATACAATAGGAAATGGACTTTTAACATGCACATAAATATCCAAAAATGTAAGCGTTTTACAGGAATGGATAGAGAAGTTGATGGAAATTTGCTATTTTTGTTGATGACTTTTTTTTAAAATAGCAAATTCCACATACTTAAGTTTCTTTTGCTATTTTTGATACCACTGGCCTCTCCTAAAGTATGTTTGTTGCAGAAGTACAACAATAGTTCATTGTTATATAACTGCTGTCTGGGGTTTAGAAAATTCAGGTGTTTATACATGCTGTGAAACTGGAAATAAAAACAGCTCTTTTCACAGTTAATTCATTCCTTTACCCATGTGTTCTGACAATACTTTGTAATGCCAAGATAACCAAATTAATGTTAACCATGTGTAGCTAGACTGAGCCCCAGGGGTGGCCATGACACCCTGTGGTGGGTACAATTCCTACCTTGCTTGGGCTCCTCCTGTACTCTTTGTCTTATCCTGCCTGCCATGCCTCAATGTAGTTATTGACTTTTGAAAAGGGAGGCTGCCCAAGGGTCCTAGAGCAAGTCCTAGTTCTTTATGCTGGCTGATCCCCCTTGGACCCCACTGGTCCCAATCTTTTCTTCATGCTCAGTTGGCCTTCCTGACCTGTTCATGCCCCCAGGGCACGTGTTACCTTATGGGCGGGCTATATGTGGTCTCCAGCCTCCTCTGTAGCCATGCCTATGCCTCTCAAATATTACCAGTTGTCCCTCAGAGTTGACCCCTTAGCCAAAACAGGCTCTATGCCCTTGTCAGAACTTCAGCCTTCCTGGCCTTGGCCCTCATTTTCTCTCTGGTCTCCTTAGCCTAGGCCCTCTATGCTGGAAATGGCTTCTGGGCTCACCCTCTTGGGCTTCAGGCCCCTGGTCTTGCCTCTCTTGGGCTCTGGCCTTAGCTCTTCTGTCCTTCTACATGGTTACCTAAGGCCCCTGATAGACGTTATGTTTAGGACATGATTAACCTGTTCAACATGTCTCCAGTAAGTAATCTGGCCACATGTTCAAGCAATTAATGGTGTGATAAAACAGGGCATAAGCCAAAAAGTTATTACACAAAGTATGTGTAATGTCCTATGACCCCAGCTGACTTCCTGCCCTTTGGGCGGGGGGCTGGACTCGATGATCTTCCGAGGTCCCTTCCAGCCCTAATGTCTATGAAATCTATGAAATGTGTAATAACTTCATGGCTGGTTTCCATCACACCTTAATTAAATGTGTAGCCACTCCTAGCCTCAGGAGCACACTGGAGCCCTTCAGGACTGGTGTGCTTCTGCAACTAGGAGTGCCAGTCAGCAGATTGATACTTCTAGCCATGGGAACTCATCTGAGCCCTTGGCTCCTGCATGCTCATGGCTGGAACTGCTGCTCAGCTGCTCAGTGCTCCTAGCCATGGGAGTGCACGGAAGCCAAGGGCTCCAATGCTTTCCAGTGGCTAGGAGTGCTAACCAACTGACTGGTGTTCCCAGCTACAGGAGCACTGGGCCCCTGGCTTGCTGCTCGCCAGTGCAGGGGGGAATTTGGGATCTGAATCCTGGGCTCCTGCACCAGCCATACCATGCAATTGGGATCTGACCCACAGTTCCAGAATTGTGCCTCCTGCCATGCACATGTGGCATGGGAGGATGTGTGATTGTTGGGGTTGTGGATCAGATTGCATTGCACCTTTAATTGAATGCTGCAAGCGGCCTAAGTCCCAAAAAATGCTGCTTAACCACGGGTTGGCACCTTGTTCCTGCATGTGTAGCTGTATATATGTAAAATAGAATGCCAAACTGTGTTGCACTATTGTAGTGCAACAATGTTGAAATTTTAGTTCAGCACACATAGTTTGGTTTAAAATTGGCAGAGCCTGGTCTAAGAATTGGCCCCCATCCCCTCCAATCAAAGGGCGATGTGTGTCCTAATCATAACCGATCTAAACTATGCCGCTTACTGAAAACTGTATAACTTAGTTCTGCCTTGGGCTTTTGTCTGTACCTAGCCTTAGTATCTGGTTTACACTTGCACTGGCCACTTTTCAAAGAAATATTGCAATATGAAGTCAGAGTTAAAATTGAGTTGGGTGCTATAAACATGCTGCGTTTTATAGGCTGAAGCATGGTAGCACTACATCATCTATCTTATTAGTGATAGGAAGGAGGAAAGTGTATATTGGTCATTATCTTCTGTAGCGGAGACCAGATACTTGTTTTGGCTTTCTGTTTATTAATGCAGGATGATATTTGTGCTTACGAGTGAAGATAGGTGTGGTGGTTTTTTGATGCCCAAAAAGAAATAGCTACTGCAATTTCAGCCAAACCTAATGTTTAGCATAAGAGAGAGAGAAAAAAGTGATTGCATTTTCATGATGTCTTTTGAAGAATTTTTAAGAGAAAGCTATGCTTTCAGTATTCAGTTAATTTCATTCTGCCAATTACTAGGTTACTTATTATCAGGGTGTGTGTGTACGTGTACATGTTTTTGGACTACGTTTGTAGGTCTTTCCAATAAGAAAAAAGCATGGTCTTGTTCACGTCTAACCATTAAAAAATCACAGTGAAGAGACTGTAGTGAGGAGATTTGTTTTGCTCACATTCCAATTCTGCTAATTAAATAAATAAGGTATTGTTCTTCATTTTCTTTTCTAAGCTGTTGCTATGCCCTCTTAAACAACTAAGGAGTTTTATCTCAGAGGTGGCTGTATTTTTAGAAAATGTATCATGGTTTTTAAACCAGTAGAGACAAGAAACCGGTACAGACAGCAAATTTGGAAATACTCTATAAAATATAGCATAATTATGAAGTCAGTCAGCAGTCCAGGAGTTATTTTGCATTCTAATGATCATCCAGAATAAGAAGAAAATATTGAATATATCATATATCTTAAAAGAGAAGTGCCGAGTCAGTTTGGGTAGGTTTATATTCTTATTTAAAGCCCTGATCTTGCATTAGGATTGGGATTTTATTTAAATTGAAATATTAACACCACCAATTCAGGAGTAAAGTGATAATAAGATCAAAACAAAGAGGTGGTGTTGCAGAATCATAAACAATATGGTGCATGAAAATAGCACATAATAGATCAGTAGAACAGTAAAGTTATTTACTTACTCATCTGTATAATGCAGTATAGTGTAGTATGTACGTGACTTTTTAGTGCAGACCCTAGAAGAAAAGTAATGGGGCTCCTTACCAAAGAAGAGCTAACCTAGCGGAGTATGTATGTGGTATCTAATTCCCTGAAATCACTGGAAACCCCTGCTTCCCCCACCCCCACCAAGCAAATGCTAACTCAGGAGCCTAATGTGGTCTATCATTTAGCATAAACAGCATATGTCAGAATTTCCCACAAATCATTTAATTGGACTCATCCTTATGTTGTGACATATGGTTGAAATTCCTCAAATTTCTCTGTGTTTGGAAGTATGTCCTGCATACTAGATATTTAAAAGAAACTATATCTCCCTTCTGCCTATGGGTGCATTTTAATAACAGGTCCCTCTAGTATATAAAGACCCTGAGCCAAAACTCTTAAGTCAGTACAGGTTTGGTGTTTACTCTCTGCTTAGAGGTTAGACATTATAACACTGTAATGATCCCCAGATCCAGTATGCATATTTTGGCACCTGTCTTTATTTCAAAGGGCAGTTAATTACCTCTGTTGTCCAAGAAAATCGGCTATTTGCATTTAAAGATGAGTGTTTAGTCAACTGAATGTTAAATTTGAGTAATTCCAGGCAGAGAAATGCAATGGGATCTCAGACCTCCCTGCTGGGCTCCCTGGAGCTGCCAGCAAGAAACAAGACCTGCACTTTCAAGACCAGGCCCTGGTAATTAGGAAGCATATAGAGCTCATAATGACCCTAATTATGTGCTCCTATATTTGCATCTAAAAATTAATATTAATTACATTTTGTTTACTCTGGAAGTGCCATTTTGAGTACTTTGGGGCTAAGGTCTCATTTGTATTGCCTATGAAGCATTGTCTCTCTGATTATACTCCAGTTGTCAGGGGATTTAGTCATTCTTAGGCTCCGCTGTCTGAAGCTGTTGGGCTAAAGGGCATATTTTGTCATTCATTTTGTTTGTGCTGATACTGTCAGGCTCTTCTTATAGCCTGATAAAATCCTTCCTTAAGGTTCTTCCTACACATTCCCAGATGTCTTGATTAATACAGCTGGATAAATAATTAGGGGAAAGGAGCCTTTACAGAATGATGTTGGGTTGGGAAATTTTCCCTTCATTTGTCCAGAGCAGGGGTGGCCAACCCATGGCTCCAGAGCCACATGCAGCTCTTCAGAAGTTAATACGCGTCTCCTTGAACATTTGCACAAGCACACAGTGACCAGCTTCCATAGCCATTACTTCATGTCATGTGATGCGACTGCTCGCGGCAAGCACATTACTCAGTTTAGACTCAGAAGTTTGGACTCCGGAGCCATGAGCTGGCCACCCCTGGTCCAGAGCCATTAATATTTTGGAATATGAGCTTTAGAGACCCAGCCTAGAGTGTTCAGTTTTTACAGGTTTTCTATATTTGGCAAGAAATGCCTTGCCATTGTAATGGTCACTTCGCTTGAGAGCTCAATGGGAGAATTCTAACGTTCATAACGGTTGATCTCCTAATCCTGTCTGGATCATACAAAGACTGCTCTAGCCTTATATGCTCCTTCTCGTCCTCTGACCCTGCCCCTTGTTCTGTGCAGGGTTGGGGAAGGCGGCAGGTAGTGTTCTTAGTTTTCCTGCTCAAGAACCTGTGGTGTCCTATGGATGATATCTCCATTAAAAACTTCCATAGGGTTCTAATTTGACTGGTGGCTGTAAGAGTTGGGGCATATGTGGTGCTGTCTTCTTCTTTCCTTTGTCCCTGACTACTCTTCGTGCTCTGCTTGTGATTGGTCTGCGTGTATCTGACATGGCTCTAGTTGTATTGCACCCAAACTTTTCTTGTGTGGCAGGATCACCGTGACCTCTCTCACAGAGGGAAAGCGTATGGACAAATCTGTCAAGGCTGGACTTTTATGACTGAACAAGGGCCAGTCCCAGTTCTCTGCAGCCTGTCCACACCGTGGAGTTCTGTAGGATGCATGAGAGCAAGGCCTGGACATTTTCCCCTTTTCTATGCTTAGCAAAGTGGCTACTCTGGTCCCTCCCCTTGTTCTATCCAGCTGAGCAGCAGTCCTAGCTTGCCTGAGTGTGGCTTTTAACAGTCTTCCCTCAGCAATCAGCTTTATGATGGTGATTGGATGCCTCCTGCTGTTCAGTTGGGGGCTGTCAGTCACTCGAGTTCTTCGGTATAGCTTCTCTGCCTAAGTCTTGCTGCTTTTAAAAGAGCTTATTAGCATGTGTCTTAGTTCCCAGGATTGAGTGTGGGGGTCTCTAGTCTCCCTGTGCTCTTGCATGCATTTGATTGTTCTTGCACCTCTACAGCATTGGCCTTGCTTATTAGTTGAGAGGAGAAAAACTCTATTACATCAACAATCCACATGGTAATCTACCGGTGCTCAGTATTTTACCATGCATCTCCACACATGTTTCTTTGCCTTGGCCCAAAGTAACTGTTATGTCCTCTACGGTGTCCTCAACTGTGGTGAGGGCATTTCACACAGTTGGCTCTGATTAGACTTGTTTATGTGGTAGTTTGGCAGACCTGAGAAGACTTCCTGTTCTATTGTGCCTTCTCAGGTTGCCTTTGCCATGCAGAAGCTTTTTAACCGTGTGAGCCTGCTTAGCCCTCTTCTCTCCCACACCTGCCTTTCCCCATGAATGATTGCTTTTTCTTGCTAGGTTGTCTTTATTTTGTATCTGTGCCTCAGGCACCTCTGGTCATTTGCCAGTTTTCAAAAGGCTTTAACTGTGCCGAATGTTTATAGAGCTGTTTGGTAATAGAAATAATGATGGAGCTGTCAAAGGTTCCTTGGGAGTCTCTACACCTGAGAAGTCAACTCCCATCTTTACATGGATGCCTCAGCCCCTGGGCCCTGCTGTTCTTAAAGGAACTTTTTGGATCCTTCCTAGACTCTTGATCTGATTAGGTTCCCAACTCCCCCAAATGCCTCCAGTTCTCTACTCTTGGGTAGTGAATGAAGTAGAGGTTTGCAACCTCTGCCCTCTCAGCTACTTGCATTTAAACCCTACAGCTTTCTTCCTGGACTACCCACTTTCATCTACTCCAGTAGCTTCTGGCATCCTTATAGTTGCTATATATCTGCCCTTTCCATACGTTCATTTTCAGTACAGCCAAAACAGGTTGTCTCTAGGACAGCAAGCTTACTTACTCCCTCACAGTCCTTCGTTAAGACTCACAACAGTCTAGGTTCTAGACATTCATAAAAAGGTTCTGTACTGACAACTCAGATAGGGTAGCTCTCTTTTGGTGAGGAACCCCATTACCTTTCTTCTGGAGTCTGCACTAAGAATTCAGGCTACCTACAATCTTTATTCACTTTATGTAAGTAGGTTCCTTTTATTTTTTGTTCTCTGTACACTCTAAAGTAGAAGAAATAAGCCAACTTTCAAATAAACACCTACTACCACCCCACTCCATCTTGTATCTCCAGACCTTGGTTCAGCAACATTCATCCTATCATGAAGCTATACTATTTTTTCCCATGGGGGGGAGCAGAACGGCTAAACAGTTGGGGATGGATGCATCATCCCTTAAACTACCAGTCTCCCTGAAATGGTGTGATTGTGTTTTCAGTTACGACTTTGCTAAATAAGTGCACTTAATAAAAAAGCTGGTACTCTTCAGGGATTATTGCTGAGCTGTCTCTTCTGTCTACATGTAAAACATGCATATAAGTGCTTCAGTGATTGGAACTATAGAGACTGAGATAGGTAAGTTCTCTCAAAATGCTAGTTCTAAATGAATTGTGCTCCTGAGGGACATGTGAATAAGGAACGTTCTTATTTCTCTTTGGTACATACTGTAAAAAAACCAACCTTTTAAATGTTCTTGCAGGGAAGGTTTGTACTTATTTTTCAGTAATAATTTCAAGTTACTCCTAATGCTTTGTTAAATAATGGCTACGAATTGATTTTTCCCGAAAAAGAAGATACTCCATAATGCTATAGAGATGTTTTTTAATATAACTGACAGTTCAGCTAGTTTGTGTTTAGCTGCTCCGACACCAGTTCTGCAACACATCTAATTCCAAGCATGTAAATACTCCTGTTGAAATCAGTGGGATTACTTGTATCTTTCCCCTCTCCCCCCATATGATAAAGGGGCAGAAAGAGCCATTTTGATCTAGTCTGACCACTACATAACCGACAATATCATTTTACTGTAACTTTGAGAGGTTTTCTTTTCAGGCATTTTCAGACATCTTTGCAGAAAAAGGACTTTGATTTGTAATATGCTGCTGGTCATTAGTTTTAAATTTAACACATTCATATATCAGTTTTAGTGATAATGCAGCAAAATAGATTTTGAAATTGTAAACTTTTATTTACATGGGAAGGCTGATCTTTTGTCCTAGGCCTTTGAAAATGGTGGCAGTAAATTGTGAGTGTAAAAGCAGGGAATTGTTTGAACAGGAAAAAGAGATTCCTGCACTTAGCACTATTTTTTAAAGTTATATTAAGGACATTTAACACATGTAGATAGATGACTTTTTAGCATTTATCGGAACCTAGAAAAGTAAAAGTAAAAGTAGATTCCAGGCTGGAAACATGCATACCCAGTTTCATCCTTGAATACATTATATGGCTGACTTCCCTGAATATTCATTTTTTATTTTAAATTTAACCTTTTAAAGTAAACTTGGGCCAATAGGGGGCTCTTCTGCCCCCAGAACCATGCTTTGGGTGCCTCCCCTGGGGGCCAGCCCCCTTCCTGGAACACACCTGCAAGCCTGGGGTAACCGCTGCCACCACCTGGGCCTTGGTCTTTGTTAAGGCTCTGTGCTGCCTAGGGTGCACAGACCCTGTGGACCTTGGGAGTGCCTAACCCACTGTGGTACTTTGGGGTGCTTCCTTTTAGCCTGAAGCATTCAAAAGTAGCCTCCTACATGGGAGGAAAGTAAAAAGCCACGCCCACCTTAGCCAGCTGACCAAAAGGGAGATAAAAAGGCTTTCCTCACCCTTCTCAAACACACCCAGCAAGGTGTGCTATAACAGATAGCTTTATTGATCAAAGAGGCCTGGGGCATGGGTATAAGACAGAGAAATATCAAAAGAAAAAAACAAAACACCATGAGCAAAACAGAATAGGCTTGTTGGCCCTTTTGATACACATCTAGTTCATTTAATCCTAAATTATTGGCTAAATTGCAGGTAAGTTACTGACATGTTCATCCAGAGACCAATGGAGGTCTGGAGACTTGTTGCTCGTTTCAGCATCCCAAAATGACTGACTGCCTCCAAAATGGAGTGACCCCTTTTAAAACTTTTGTGACCTCGTCACTACTTCCCAACTAGAAACAGGGTCTATGTGATGCAGAGCAATCCTTTTAACAGTTGTTGGCATCCTCAGGTGGAGGTGGCAGAGTCATACAGGTATCTTGGTGGGAACTAGGACAAAGAATCTCTACAGCCCAGCACAGCTCCCCGTAGGTGCCCAGGCTCGGTTACTAAAGCAATCTGGCAGTGTGAAGAGGAGACAGGGAGTTGGGCTGTCCACTTACAGAGGAGAGGCAGTCTGAGGATGATTTCTTCACATAAACAACATAAGCTGGAAATGTCTATGTATAGAATGTCTGTCCTTTGCTTTTTCTTAACTACTTAATGCACATGTTCTCAGCAGTTCACATTTTGCTTTTATTTTGCAGCCAGAAGGATGCCAGTGTAAAAGAAATACATTAATGTTCTACAGTTATTGTTCAAAAGGCTGAATCCTACAAAAGCAGTTGTGGGAAAGTTTGAGTTGATTACTATAGAATTGTATATTATTTTTATTAGGGCTGTTCTCAAAGAGATTTTCATATATTTATTCCCCTATTATTTGGCAACTTGAAAAGTTTTACAGGAAACTTGACTCTATAATGGAGTCAGTGACACAAGTGCAACTTCTTACTTTAAAATATGGCACTTTATTTCCCTATAATTAGAGAACAGGAAACATAGAAGGAATTCTGTAACTACTACAGTTTCTGTTCACATGCTTAGCTCTTGTACATCTTGAGTTCCTTATCCATGACCTGTCTGGCACAAGCTCAATATATGTGTTTCTTGTATCATTTACAGTGGTGTAAATTGAGAGCCATTCCTCTAGAGTCAATGGAGTTACCGAAGTCTATATAAGATGAGAGCTGAACCCAGAGATCAGGGGCAGGTTCTTAGATTTTGATTTGCAGAATCCTAAAATAAAGGTGTCCAGAAGTAGGTCTGATTATATAAGCTGCATCAGATGTTCAGGCTATATAATATTTGGACTTCCATTTTTTTAAAGAAAACTTCTATTGCTCCTGGTTGCAAAAGTAACTTCCAAATGGGAACTGAAAGCGAACTGTTGCTGTGATGTCTTCTCCAACAATCTTTCTCAGAGATGTGAACTACACTATTCTCTATTCATCTCAATTGCATGCTAACTCCTATGGTATCATAAAGTCTTTGATGTATTTGCAGTTGGGATCTTTTATTTTGTCTTTGTGTTTTCATTGCTGTATGGACATAAGGGAAGACTGAGTACCATGCATATGTCAGATAGGTGTTTACCATGGGTTGTGCTGATGGAGAAGAAGCTTAGTTATTTCTTTAGTTTCCATGTTGTTTGTGGGGTCAGTAAAGAGGCCGTAGTCAGCTTTCAGGAACAGATTAACTTTTTAAAGAACTGAAAGAGAAAAGTGAAACTGTGAGACAACTCTGTTCATAACTTCTGTGTGCCCCTGCTCCTGCCAAATGCCTGTTTTTCTCCTGGCAGTCTTCTTACAAGCTTCCAGTATCCTTACAGTTCTGTGCGCTAAAAACTTGTCTGTATTATGATATACCTTAGAAACAGAAGGATAGATGATGTCCGTTAGAAATACATATGGCCATATTAATACCATTCGCTCTGTGCTGAGTAACTGTACAGTGAGTGCACAGTTCTACTGATAAGATATCCTGGATCAGAACCCAGCCTTTGGCCCTCTCCGCTTTGCACTGCTCTAGTGCAGGGCAACTAGAGTTTCCCCTAATTTATGACAGTCCCCAGATAACATAAATGTTTTTCTACGCTATCTGTCCATACTTTCCTCCTAGAGTGTAGGGCACTGTGGGAGGGCCAGGGCAAAAAGGGGACATGGATGAAGTGCTTAACTTGCTTTGGAGGGTGCTGCTTCTCTGCAGGGGGAACTGTTCTGATAGTGGCATAGGGCCAGCATAACAATTCAGATACCTGTCCTTTGTGCCAGGAGGTGGTTTGGAAGAAGAGGGGCTGATCAAAGAGCTATTCATTGTACATGGAAGTCATATCATTATATCCCTAGCTGTTAGAACTGCTCTTTGGGACAGTAGGTAGCCAGCCATCTCCAATGAGAACTGGTGCAGTTTCTGGTTGCCCCAGGATCATAGCACTCTAAAAATACCTTAAAGCTGCTTCCCCTTTCTCATCCTCCTGGGTTATCCTGAGTGCAGTTCAGTTGTCAACCAGGACTCTTTGCCTGATGTTTCTCTTCAGCAGTGGTTCTCAACCTTTCTAAACTCAAGGCACCCTTTGCTATACTCACGGCACCCCTCAGAAAATGCCAACTCTTAGTTTTCACTCATTTTTTGACTAAGGAGAATAGAACTATTTTTTTTTAATTGGAAACAACTCAGAAAGACCATAATAGGTCAGGATGTTTTTAATAGTATGGATGCCTGTTTGAATTCTTAGGGTTTATCTTATGAATCATGTTTGCAGATCAAACACTGCTAACCTTACATGGCATCCTGCAGCACCCCATGGCATCCTCAAGAACCACTGTTACTGAGAGCACAACATCATTTGGTTTCTTTCTCCCTTGCAGTACTGCATTTCAAATTCATGTCTAATACACAATCTTGTATCATGCTCATGTCTTTTCTACCTTTACTGCTTCCTGGAGTCCATGTGGTTTGGTGTACTATACCACTCAGGTACTAGTAGCCTGCCAGATGTACTTGAGCTGGGAGGCAAGCACCAAAAGCTGTTCAGACACCAGGTCATACAGGCATTAGCTGTAGCATGTCTCAATAACAACACAGACGCATGGCTAAATGAAGGGCTATTTCACTAGGCCTGACAAAAAAGACAAGGCTGGAGAAGGTTGCAGATACCTGAAGATCTGGGGCTTAGGCACATGCAGTTTCTATATGGATGCTTCCCAATGTGTGACCTAGGCTTAGGACAGATTTTTGGCCTGTTTGATGTGGACCAATGAGATTTAAGGCTCTTCTGGACCAGTGTTTCTTATGCCTCTCCAGTCCGGTCTTTGCTAAGGGTGGTAGGAGCTTGCAAGTTTCCAGTGCAGCATTACATAGTGGTGTGTCTAGTAGGGTACCATCTCTACTGGCTGGCTGCTTGTCCAATTTGTGCTGCAAACTACACATTTCACACACATCTAAACCTGACTGCTTTGTCCATTAGCCGTATACACATGGTTTCCCAGCTCCTGGGGCAGCCACTTTGTACAGAGTCCCCCACTGCTTCTGGCTGGCTTGTTTAATGGCTGCTGCTTGTTCAAATACCAGGGTCCCACCCACTAGAGGTCTGGGAAAAGGCAAGGTGCCTGTGTGTCACGGGAGAAGTTTGGGAATAATAGCTTCATGTATTAATAATTCATCTCCCTGGGTTTCTCCCTGTGCATGGATTATAGAGCTGTTGGGTAGAAAATAATTAGTGTGAACGCACTTACAAAAAGTTAGTATCAAGAAAGATGTTGCAGCTTGTAATTATAACAGGTTTTTTGTTCTTTTCACAGATTATCACAGCTGGCTTGTCACCATTGTTCTTTGTCATGACTGTTAACATGCCAACAATTTGCTGGTAAGTATTTGCATGCAATTGTTATGGTTATTTTGAATTTCCTATTGACTTCGTGGGCAATATTAATTAGTTTGCCCAGGAATATGTTTTAAATCAGTGTTTCTCAACCTTTTAAATAGCAAGTACCCCCTAACTTCTGAAAATTTTACTAAATACACCAACACTCAAATTTCCAGGGGATTATATTTTTACAGCCTAATGTGTGCCACATGTTGGAAGAAGGGCTGTGTATATGAGGCCGTGATATGACAGATGCCTGATCTAGTGTGGGTAGGGTTGCCACCTTTTACACCAGGGGTGCACAACTCAAGTATGTACCTGGGCTAAAGGTGACGGTGGCCAAAGCTAGGAGGGCTAAACCCAGTGCTGTGCAAAGCGTGGCATGCCAGATTATTACTGGGGAATTTAAAGTGCCATGCAGTGCGCAGCTCTCCAATTTTTTTGCCATAGTTTTTGAAAGGAAGATGGGGTGAGAAAGAGAAGAAAAGAGGGTGAGAGAAAGTATTGGGGTACCCACATACCCCCTGCCTGTCTTGCGTACCCCCAGGGATACGTGTACCACAGATTGAGAAACTGTTTTAAATGACTAGTCTATTTACGCTCAGTAATATTTTGTGTATCTGTGGACAGTGCCCAGCACAGCACAGACTGTGAATACAAATGATAAAACGGAATAGTAATACATATCTCCTTCCAAAGCAGTGCCTTATATTTTGCCATATAGAGCCTGCTTCTCAAACTTGGAATTTCCTAAAGCAAAATTGTAAGTTTTTATTTGAGTAGTATCAGTATTTAGGTTTAGGCTCCTTGAGGCAGGGGCCAGCTTTCTGTTCTGTGTTTGTATAAAGCCTAGGGTCCTGATCCTCAGCTGAGGCCTCCAAGTGCAACTGTAACACATTATATGTTAATGATAATAGGTTTCTGAGTGCATGTTGGTGTATAGAATTATTGTTGAAAGTCTATATCCCTCCATTTTTTGGGAAAACTTCAGACTGGGCTCTTATTTTCTTTGTGCTCAGTGTTACAGGGATTCTGCTTTTCAGTGAATTAAATCACTGAGTTTTCTTTTCAAGATTTGATACTATAATATCAAGCTCAAAGTCATGTCATTGAATTATATGTGCACTCACACCCTCAGATTTGCATATGCATCAGGCAAATCAGGCTGCTGTGTATCTAGCAGCAGATTTGGTAACACATCTGGATTTAAGTCATGCCAGATGTGGGATATGTAGTTTTGGAAGAGTGCAGTGGGCTATAAACAGTGTATAGACCGTGTACAGGCTTTTTGCAAAGGGATATATTTCTTAAAATCTTTGAGATGTCTAGGACTATATTAGACATTCGTTTTCATTTTCCCTTGACATTTTTGAACAACTGATCCTACTCTCTGTAAAATTACTGGAGAAGCTCCAGTTGGACCTTCAACAAATGAAGGACTGAGATCTTTCAACAAATGAAGGACTGAGATCTTTTGTATATTGTACTTTGTAAACAGCTGCAAATGCGAGTCCTCTGTAACTGAAAAATAAGCATTCTACAATGTAATCCAGTTTGCCTTGTGCTTGACTTTTCTTCATTGTTTTGTAGAATTTCCAAGTCAATGAACCACTCATTTCCTTCCTGTATATGGCTTTTCCTTAGTTATCTTTAGATATTTGTGCTTTAATCACAATGAGGCAGAAAAGGATTGTGAAATGTGACCTCTACAATTGAAAGGCAGTTAGTTCAACGAGACCAACCTGGTGGCCTTTTACGATCAGATCACCAGATCATTAGATGCAGGGGTAGCAGTGGACATAGTCTTCCTGGACTTCCGGAAGGCTTTTGACACTGTTTCTCACCCCATTCTCATTAAGAAACTGGGGGGCTGTGGTGTAGACACCCACACAGTCAAATGGCTCGCCAACTGGCTGGAGGGCCGCACCCAGAGGGTGGTAGCGGGTGGGTCCTTCTCAACCTGGAAGGACGTGGGCAGTGGGGTCCCCCAGGGCTCGGTCCTTGGGCCCGCACTGTTCAACATCTTCATCAGCGATTTGGACGAGTGCATAAAAAGCACCCCGTTCAGATTTGCTGATGACACTAAGATGTGGGGGGACGTGGGCACACTGGAAGGGTGCAACAGGCTACAATCAGCCCTGGACAGGTTACAAGGGTGGGCGGATGAGACTAGGATGGGATTCAACACAGACAAGTGCAAGGTGATGCACCTTGGGAGGAACAACTGGCACCATACCTGCAGGTTGGGGAACTCCCCTCTTGTCAGCACGGAGGCGGAAAAGGATCTTGGGGTCATCATTGACTCCAAAATGAACATGGGCCGGCAGTGTGGAGAGGCAGTTAGGAAGGCCAACCGCACCTTGTCATGCATCCACAGATGCATCTCAAGCAGGTTCAAAGAGATGATCCTCCCCCTCTATGCGGCACTGGTCAGGCTGCAGTTGGAGTACTGCGTCCAGTTCTGGGCACCGGACTTCAAGAGGGATGTGGACAGCATGGAGAGGGTCCAGAGGAGGGCCACTCATATGATCATGGGACAACAGGGCAGGCCCTATGAGGAGAGGCTATGGGACCTGAACCTGTTCAGCCTCCAAAAGGGAAGGCTGAGGGGGGATCTTGTGGCCTGTTATAAACTAGTCAGGGGGGATCAGCAGGCATTGGGGGAGTCACTGTTCCCCCGAGCACCGCTGGGAGTGACCAGGAATAATGGGCACAAGCTGGCAGAGGGTAGGTTTAGGTTAGATATCAGGAGGCGCTACTTCACGGTCAGGGTGGCTAGGGTCTGGAACCAACTTCCAAGAGAAGTGGTGCAGGCTCCTACCCTGGGGGTGTTTAAGAGGAGGTTAGATGCACATCTTGCTGGGGTTGTTTGACCCCAGTACTCTTTCCTGCCATGGCAGGGGGTCAGACTAGATGATCTGCTCAGGTCCCTTCCAACCCTAGAAACTATGAAACTAGTTTTAAAATGCTTTTTGGAACCAACATATGTCCATTACGGTTTCATTTATCGACCTTAAAACACTAGAAGCAAAATATCTTTAATATAGTTCAAGGCTGATGTTTTCCATTCTATTCTCTTTTCCCGAATCATGTCTCATGTAGCTTTTTCTTTTCTTTTTAACAGCTCATAGATTAAACAAAGTGCAGAGAGCAGACCTTGAAATCAAACTGGGCTCTTTTTGATAAGAAATGCCAAAATAAATCTTGTATGTTTTTCTAAAATTGCAGAAGGTCACTTCTGTGGCTTAGTATGTGTAACACAGTACATCCTGCTGAAATGTTGCCAAAGGCTGAAAACTGCAACACACCCTGCCTAGCACTAAGCTAGTCTGACAATCTTCACTGTATTTTATACATATGTGCGAGTGTAAAATATGCATGATTGTGTATGTGTGTATGTAGCATATATACATTGACACACACAAGTGTATGCTAATTTATTTATATAGAAATATACATATAGAATGTACAATATAAGCACTATATTCCTCTACGCTCTTACATAATGTACATATGTGAGTGTATAATGCATAAATAGCAAATAAATTTCTTCAGAGAAGCTTTATTTGAGACCTTAGCCCAGGATTATGTTTAGATGATTGAGAATTCAAGCAGGTGATGATTTTTTTTGGTGCCCTTTATTGTTTGGAACAAGCAGTGTCAGGGATATCAGCAAAGCTCCTAGAATAGAGTTTGTTGTATTAGGGCAGCTGCAGTGAGGATTTTTTGGCACATGTCCAGTATTAATATTGGTTATTTCTTTGTGTGTTAGTTTTGTAGTGCTGGGATGGGCATAAGGTCCATCCCATCATAAACAAAATACAAAGCAGGACATGCATTCTCCTCCCTTGGTAGAGGCTAGATTGGTAAATGATATACACACAAGGGAATACAAGGTCAGCAGCTCAATTAGGGGGAATACAGCTACATTCTTGACTTTAAAGTATATGGTGAGATGTTCATGAGACCATATTAAATTACTGAGGATAAGGACTGGAATACTAGAACAGATAACCATATAAAGATGAGACCATAATAGAGCCTACCTTTATTTACATGTTAGCTTTTATTCCAAAGTATCTCAAAGGACTATATGATGTATCTGGCTGTTGCTACTGTATCTATTGTAGATATCAAGTACCCAGTCATTTTTTCCTGATCACTGAGGTACAGCTATGGATAGAATATGTTAAAGTTAGCGCAGTAGTTTAGACAGGAAGTGCCCTCTTAAAGAGAAGTCATTTAGAATTTAATAGAAAATTGTAGCTTTTCTGTAGAATTTTTAGGCCAAGTTGTAGATCAGTGGTTCTCAACCACTGTAGATTTAGGGAACCTCCTCCATAACATTTCCGAATTGGTATTTCCCTGGTTGAGAACGACTGCTGTACTGCTTCAGCTTGCCTCAGTGCTAGTCAGCCAGGGTGATACCTGAACTACCCTGCTTGCAGAGCCAGCCTTAAGGAGCATGGGGCACAGTCTGGCAGGGAGGCAGAGCTGCCTGCGTAGCCCGTTCTGGCTCCTCTTGAGCAATAGGCGAGGGTGGGCTGGTCACCACTCCTTCTGCCTCCGGCACTGCTCTATGTGTGTGGTGCCCCCCTGACCATGGCGCCATGTGCAGTTGCCAGTGTTGCCCACCCTTAAGGCTAGATCTGTCTGCACAGCCAGATACACCTAAATCAGATAAGCCAGTCCTGCTGTGGCCTTTCCCAGTCTGGCAGCCCCTCCCCCCTTGTGCTCCATCTGCCCCACATGCTTCTGTGGGCAGAAGTGGCGGGGGTGAGAAATTGGGTACTCCTGCCTTCTATAAATGTATCAGTAACCCTGATGTAGGCAAGAGCACATGCTTGTGCCTCAATCCTTCCCAGTATGGCTGTGCATGAAGTGCAGGGGGTAGGTCCACCTGGCTGTGGCAGCATGTGTGCTACAGCACCCCTGAAAGGGTCTCATGCCACCCTGGTCAAGAACTGCTCCTGTAGAGTTTTAAAGCAGGAATATGTTTCTCCATTAAGGTCTGTATTTAAAACTATTGAAAGTAAAAGTTGTTCTTTCTCTCAGAGTAATTTCTATGGGAATCTATATTTTATAGGGTTTTTCCTTAGTGACTACAGCAAAGAATATGAATCTAAGTGTATATTAATAACTACAGCTGAAATTTTATAAATCTCATGGAATTTTTTTCAGAAAAAATATTAACCCAAGGATTCTGCATAAAGTGTCCCAAGATTTCAGCAATTACAGGTGCCTAGGATCTTGGTTTTAAATCTCTTTAGAAACCCTGGACCACCATTCCTTTAGTTCTAGTTCCACATCCAATGGTTCAGCATGTCAGAATTTAAAGTTGCCATCTCCCTGCCTACTAGCATCCAGAGCTTTATACTGTACAGCAGTATAACTATATTAATATTATACAATTGTTATGTAATATTTACTCCTTTCAGGAATGGTAGGATTATGAGATTTATAAAACAGTTCAATGAAACTGAGATTTAAGCAAATATAATATTATTTAAGTCCAAAGAACCATGTCAGCTTTCCTTGCTTCTGGAGGGGAGGGTGGGGGGATGGGGGGGAATGCCTTCTTACTAACAAATTTATAGAAGTTTGATTTATTTATAAAGTTCAGTAAGCAGCTTTGCTGTTTCATAAACTAACTAAGCCATCAGGGTAAAATGAAAGGCCACTACATTTAGTTCTCCCTGTTGTAAAGGAAGTGGAAAAGAGCCAGTGTTCCACCCTGTATCTCTTCAATGTCATTTCAGAGGGGATTATTTGCCATTGCACAAGATGAATGGGCTGGTGATTGACATTTTAGAAATAAAAGGTGATTTCAGTTCATCCAGCTAACTATGGAACCCTGCTTCCAGCACAAGACTAGGGTGGGAGAGGAATGATTAGGGCTATTTTTGTGCTGCAAGAAGATGACGTTAAGGAACAAGTTGTACATACAACACTAAGACAGTTTTCTGCCTGCTGTTCTATAAGTGGAGAAACAGGTACATAGAAACTTCAAGTAGTTCATCAAATTCTGCATAAACTGCCCAGAGCTGACATTTCTTCTAGCCTCTTCAGTTAGCGGTTGACTTGTTTCCCAGTGAGTCATGAGTTTACATCCCTTCCTATTTTTTATCACTCAGTGGGTGCATTGTCAAGACAGAATACAGACAGATATTGGCAAGGGGAATCGTGTGGAACCAGCTGAGGTTCAGCCCTTTCTCTCTTCCCTTTCCTTTCATTCATGTAGTGTATGCATGATATATCAATATTCTCCTGTAAACATTTTTTTTATGTAGATATGTCTGTATATTTGCACATACATGCTTCTGATGCTCAGTAAGATCTACAAGACAAGCAGTTTCTGCTTTTGGTCATTTCTTAGCAATCTGAATGAAAATGGCATTGTCCCCAAAAGATCATGTTGGGGTTTTGTAATGTCAGCCTGAGGCAAAGGAATTCCCTCCTTTCTCTTGGTGCTGTGCGGTTTGTCCTTCTATTAAGTGTGCATTCTTGATCAGTGCTAAAATGTATACCTTACTTTGTTTACAGCCTTCTGCTTGGTGGTCTTGGAGAAGCCTTGCTCATCTACACTGAAAGGACAGGCACGTAAAAAAGGGGAAAAAAAAGAAAAGAAAGCAAGTATCTCTCTCTGGGAATAAGCCTGAAGTGCAGCTCAGAAATCTTGGAATGAAAAAAACTCAAGGTGCATCAACAGAAATGAAAAAGTATGATTAAAAACAAGGTTCTTTGGGTAGATGTGATATCTTTTATTAGACCAACTAAACAGTTGGAAAAATTCCTCTTTTTCAAGCTTTTGGGAACAAGCACCCCTTTTCAGGCAATAGGGAGAGTCTGTACAGGGAGTCTGTATAGATTTTTCCTGTTGCCTGAAGAAGGGCGTTTGTGTCCGAACGCTTGCAAAGAGAAGTTTTTCCAACTGTTTACTTGGTCTAATAAAACGTATCACATCCACTCAAAGAACCTTGTCTGCCTATGTCCTTAGACCAGCACAGCTACAAACAACAACCCTAAAGCGTGATTAAAAACAAGGTTCCTTCATTCTTCTTTCTTCAGAGGGAAAATTATGCTATTAATAACACTGGTGAGGGAGCAACATAGTTGATATGATGATTAAGAATCTGTCTCAAAGCACAAGACAAGAACTATTTATGATGAATGCTGTAACGGAAAAACTGCATTTTGTCTGTGGACTGCTCAGTGTGAGAATCTCTTTCAGTAGCACCTTCTCACGCAGGGAACTGAACTCTGCTATTCCTCAGAAACAGGAAAAGTCATTTTCTCTGCTGGACGCCCTAGCGTTTTTGTTCATGGCGGAGAGGAGGTTACACCAAACAATGAGAAAGTCCAAGTGCTGCCATGAATCGAATAGCAGTGGGCATGTATTTTATTTCCACGTGTCCTGTTAAAGGCAAGCTACTATATACAGTTCTCCAGGCATATCATCTGATTGGTAGAGGGCATTAGAGATTGGGGCTTCTGGAGATAACACCCCTCTGAAATTGTTGCAGACTGACAGACAAATCTTTGCTGAAAGAGAGATTAAGAAATAAATTTTACCACCTATTGTACTGGCTCTGTACGTGTAATTTTTTCCTTCTCTTGGTCCAAGATTTCTTTTTAACTTTGTGAATTCTGGTCAGAATAGTGTTTTTTTCCTGTATGATTTCCTAACAGCTGGTTGTTTCTAAATTAAAACAGGAGGGAACAGAGATTTTAAATCTTGAAAGAATATCATGAGAAATGGAAAGAAATTCATTCCAAAAAGCTTGTAAATAATTCCGTTCCATTAAGCCTGTTAGAATTGATTCCATGTTTATGTATGTAAGATGAACTTTCCCAAAGCTTCAGCGGGTCTTCTGCTTCCAAATTGCTGAGATCCAGTGGAACATGTACTTCTTTAACTTTAGGTACTTTGGAAATCCCCACCTGTAGTTACTAAAAGAGCATTTCCATGTACAAAGCTTATATTAAAGAACAGATTATATTTACTAATTACAAGCTTACATCAGAAGCTTGGAATTGTGGAAAATGGTTAAGAAAAGCAAAAGGGCACGAAGGTCCCTGTGGCCAACAAGTTAATGAAAATAGTAAGGACGTATTGTGATTCTGAAGCATATCAGGATCAAAAAGAATCCTAACAATGGCATTTGTACATTATGAGATAGACATGGTAAACTTGTCAGTAATAATGCAGAAAGAGCAAAAGTGTTGATTATTTCTTTTCTATATCTGGGGAAAATGCTAGATGAGGTAATCATATCATATGATTAAATGACAATTAAATGCTTTCCATCTCAAACATTATTACAGAGAATATTATTTAGCAGCAACTAATACTAGACTTCTTTAAAAAAAATCCAGAGACCAGCTGATGAGTGTTTGAGGCTGATTTCTTTTTTTTTCAGAAAGCCTTGGAACACTGAAAAGGTTGCGAAGAAAAGCTAATGTTCAAATATTTTAAAAGGGTAATCAGAATGACCTGGGTATTTCTAGATCTATTGTCTTAATATTAATCTTGAGCAAAATACTGGAATGGTTTACAGGAACTTGATTAATAATTAAGGACAGTGGCATAACTAGGGTTAACTGACTTGGGGCGGGGTGTGGAGGGGCAGGTTGAAAAAATGATTGCATGATTGCAATCACAGTGGCAAAAACTGGAAGTCACCACTGCTCCTGTGCTCCAGGTGCCCAGCTGCGTTGCTATGCTGCTGCTTAAGGAGGATTATATAACTAATACTAATATAATTAATGCTAATTAGAGTGGCTTTGTGGACAGTGGGTCTTATCAAACTAACAATATCTTACTTTGGATGATTTTGCAAGTTTGGCTGATAAATATAATAGTGTTGATGTGATATGCTTAATATTCCTTAAGGCAGTTGACTTGGTATTGTACACCATTTGATTAAGAAACAGAAATGGATACAAAATCAACAAGACATAAACTAAATGGATTAAAAACTGACCGGTATGTTTCAAAAAGCATCCATAAGAAGGCAAATCACTACATGGGTGTGTGTCTGCTTGTGCAATGATTAATTTTTGGGCCTATGTCATTTAATATTTTTATTAGTGTCCTTTTTAGAAATTCCTTATGGAGAAAGTCTGCAGAGTTGAAGATTGGGTAGGTAGGACATGTATGTGATGTGGAGTGATCTGTTTGCCATTGTAAGATGGTTTTAAGCAAACACAAGTATGAATACAGCCAAATATAAAACCATCCATCTAAGAATGTAGGTCACAATACAGGCATGGAGTCTGTTTTGGGAACCGGTGAAATTCTGAAATTCTGACTTGTGGGCATCATCATAAATAATCAGAGATAATCAGCTGAACCTATTAAGTTCCCAGTGGAAAGCTGTGGCCAAAAGAGCTAATTTGATGCTTGGATCCATACGTAGGCGAAGATAGAGTAAGAGTATGGAGATGATATTACCTTTGTGTTTGGCCTTGCTTTAACTGTTGTTGGAATGCTGTGTCCAGTTCTGGTGCCCACAATTAAAAAAGAACAACGAAAGGGTTCAGGGAAGTGACACACGAACTATTAGAAGGTTGGAAAACTTGCCTTATAGTGAGAGGCACCAAGGTTTCAGTCTATTAAGTTTATCAAAGAGAAGGTAAGGGGTAACTTGGCTGTGGTATATGGTACTTAGAGGGAACATAAAAGGGTTAATAGACAAAGGTATGATTAAATCCACTGGCTGGGGTCTGAAGCCAGACAAATTCAGACTCAAAATAGGATGTATTCTTTTAACAATAAGCGTAAGTAACTTTTGTAAGAACGTGCCAAGGATTGTGGTGGATTTTCTATCACCAGGATTGGATGTTTTTTAATAACAGATGTACTGAGGTTCGAACTAGAGTTAATTCAGGGAAGTCCAGCAGCCCATGTTATGTAGGGGTGAGACTAAGGTTATCATGATGATCCTTCCTAGCCTTGTAATCTCTGAATCTAGAGACAGTGCTGTGAGGTACGGACTGCACTGAAAAAGGGCATAGCATGCTCTTGCCTCCAACATGGGTCAACTCTGCTAGGCAGTGTTGCAGGCCGTAGAACCTAAGCTGTCTCTCCTTCCTGCTCCATTTGCAATATTAAGGGGTCTATAGGAAATAGTTTCTGCATAGAAGCATGGCACAAGCACTGCAGCTATGGCTGGAGCCAGTGGTGTGGGAGAAGCTCCTTATACACATTTCCTTTTGTGCTGTTTTCAAGGGCTAGGGACAGACATTACACATAAATTGGTTTAAGTGATCAGAAATTGGTTTAAATGTATACCAGAACAGACATTCAGTGCACATAAACCATTTTGAAAATGGCTGAAACTGGCTTGAGATAAACCTGGTTGAATGTAGTATCAGACTTAACTGATTTGGCTCAAACTGGTTTATGCATTATCTGTCCCAGACCCCTTCTTGATTTAAGTTAAATCAGACTGTTCCAGCATCCCAGCATGCTCTCTGGGCTGGGTGGGGCTCTCGGCTTTCTGCTCCAGAGAGCTGGGCTGGCCCCTCCCCTCTGCTCTCTAGTCGGAGCAGGGGTGGGGCATTGCCAGACACTGGCTTGCCATGGCCCCTGAGGCAAATTCCTCCCTCCGTCCCCTCTTCCCCCACCCCCCAGGCATATTCTGCAGACCGCAGCTGAAGTTTGCCAGCCCCAGCCACACCCCCACGGCTTGCTTGCAGCCAGGCACGGATGGAGTTTATTCCTCCTTCTGGACCACCAGAGTTTGGCCGTGGCTTGCCTGCATCCAGGCAGGGAGCAGGTTAATACCTTTGTCTGTCCCTTCTTGTCAGAGAGCTACATTTACATTATAAAACAGAACTTGTAAAAGGTGGGAATACCTAAACAAAGCCTTTCTGAATGCCTGGCTGTAAGGAGACACAGGATTATGTAAAACTTATACAAGGGTTTCTCTTGTCTTCCTGATTTACATTTTAAGTTAGATTAAATTGTGTATGCTGTATTTTACTGGGCTGTATCTTAGTTTAGGCGAAGATTTTTGGTAGTTCCCTGTTGTATGCTTTGCAAATTGCTGTGTTCAATACATGCTTGCTTCAGATCAAGGACTTTTCCCCATCCCCACTCCTCAGTCCAGCAGCAGCTTCTCCTCAACGCCAGCCTGGTGCCTGGCATCCCATGTGGCATGCTAGCCCTGGTTGGTGCCTGGCCACACCCCCTCTGCTCCTTGGAGGGCATCTCTCTTCCTTCCCCTTTGGCAGTGGCTGGCAGGCGTACTCTAGCGCACACCGGCCTCTGGCTTGAGCCACTGCAGGCAAGCGGTTGCATTTCCTGATTTAACAGAAAATGCTAGTCCAGATATTAATCAGTTTTAGCTGCACAGCTTAGACTAACCTGCAAAGATTGAATCAATTCAGGCTCGAGATTAAATCAACGTCTGTCCTTAACCAAGGAGCTCAGTAATTTTCCTTACCTGCATTATCCATAATAACCTCATGGTTATAGAAATGCAAGAGCGGATCATCTTAATTAACAGAGACCTACCAAGAACCACCAAAAAACTTATTCCCTTGTTTGGCAATTTTAGCAGAAAAGCCAAGGACTTAACGAGCATAGACTGATCTGCCTTCTGATGCCTACATTCCCAATCCACTGGGAAGGACACAGTGGAGGAGGCTTGCTTTGCCACTGCCTCTGCTATCTCTTCTGCAGATACCTGGGGGATTTCAGTCTCTGTGGCTGCTGAACTAGCCCCTTCATGAGCACAAAATCCTCTAAGCATTTATTTCACTTGATCCTGTTTCCATTTCACAAGCCAAGCTGATCACTTTCTCTTGGGTTTTGAGTTACTTTCATCACCATGCTGTCTGCACAGTGGTGTTGGCATTTCTATTTCCGCTATTGCAAAGGGACCAGAAAATCCTGGATTTTGAGTCATTTAAAAAAAAATAGAAACGCTTCACTAATATAGTTTCATAAAGTCTAGAAAGACTACATCCATGGCGACACCATTGTCCAAGGATTTAGTCACCTGGTCGTAAAAGGCAACCAGGTTGGTTAGGCAGGACCTGCCTTTGATGAACCCATGCTGATTGCCCCTGAGCATGATCTCCCCTGCGGGCCCCTCACAGATGTGCTCATTGATGATTCTCTCCAAGATCTTCCCAAGCACCGAGGTGAGGCTTACAGGCCTATAGTTACCTGGGTCCTCCCTCCTTCCTTTCTTAAAAAATTGGGACCGCATTAGCCAGTTTCCAATCCCCCAGCACCTGGCCAGATGCCCATGAACGCTCATACAGCTGAGCCAAGGGCTCCACGATGACCCCTGCCTGCCCTTGGGTGGAGGGCATCTGGACCTGCAGATTTAAAAATGTCTAGCCCTTCCAGAAGGTCCCTAACTACATCTGCGCTGACTGAAGGCCTGACAGAGCTATCCCCGAGCTTGTCCCTACCTCTGGTAGGTAGGATGTCCCGATCCCTGTTCAAGAAAACAGAGGCAAAGAAACTGTTAAAAGTATCAGCTTTCTTGTCTGGCGTAGCCACAAGATTACCGTTTGCATCTTGCAGGAGCCCTACATAGCCTGGTGCCCTCTTCTTGCTCCCAATGTACTTGAAAAAGGACTTTTTGTTGTCCTTAATCCTGGATGCCAGCCTGAGTTCCATCTTTGCCTTGGCCTTCCTAATAGCCCTCCTACACTCATGGGCTGAGGAGGAGTACTCCTCCTTGGTGATAGCTCCTCCCTTCCACTGGTTGTACGCCCCCCTTTTAGTCCTCAGGCATTGTTGTTATGTTTGGCTCTACTTGTTTGCTGTCTATGGGGAGCAGACTAGTTTCTACTGTGTAAAATTTAATATAAAAAAGGCACACTCAAGCTACACTTAAGGTCTTGCAGAGTTAATTTCAACCTTTTATTATTCATAACCCTATTGGCTTAAATCAGTGACTGACTAAAAGGGCTCTGAGCAGTCATGAGGGAAAACTGCTTTCTGTCCCTCAGGAAGCAACAGAATTGCAGGTGACGAGCCTAGGCAATACTTGTGCCAACCTGCTACTGGTGGAGGCGACTGCGCAGGTGTCACTCACTGAAAGTCTAATGTGGGGTGACCCTGCTGCAGAGAAGAAGAGGATTTAGATTGAAATTTGCAGGGCTCTTAATTATAGAAAACAAGTAGCTTTGTACATGCCTTAGAATGGCAAGGAGACTTCAAATGAGAACATCAGCAGGCCTAGGTATGGGGAATATCCTCTCTGGATACCATCCTCAGCTACAGCAACCCCAGCACTCTGCTTTCTTTGTCAATGGAGCCTCTAAGGGTATTGGAAGGAAGACAAGAACACAGCTTTCATGCTGCACTGCTGATAACTAGATGCGACTTTTGGAGGGAGCTGAAGGGAATGGTTCATCTTGTCTACTGGGTGGATTCACAAGAAAACGTGGGAAGAGGCCCTTCTCTGCTGTCCTGAGGTGCATGAGACAACAGAAAGGTTAGGTACTGATACCCTCCATCAGAGCATGTAGGGGTTCATAGGAAGAGAGAGAGTCACTCCATCACTTTGTGATTTGGAGAAGCAGAGACTATGTGTTACATTTACATGCTGGTGCAAGTACAGATGCATATTAGGGGTGTACAAACAGGCTGTATTTGATTCGGATTTGGCCCAAATTGGGGACAGTGATTCGATTTGTTGATTCAGATCACTGTCCCAATTGGATCTGACCAAATCTGAATCTGCAGATTCGATGCTGATTCAGAGAATCAGTGATTCAGCCACAGACACAGCTTTAAATGTTTTTTCTACATATCTTGAGGTACCAGGCACAGCTTGTGAATGCTGCAATGGTGGAGCGGGTGGAGCATCCCACAGGAGCACAGGGGGACCCCCCTGACACCCCTCCAGCTTGGTGATTGGCCACAGGGGGACCCTGGGCGCCCCCCCAGATCCAGGAGGCACCAGTCACTGAGCTGGGGGGTAAAGGGGGTCCCCTGTGCACTCCGTGGCAGGCCCGGAAGTGGACCAGAAGTGCTTCTGGTCCACTTTTGGGTCTACCGCCAAGCACACTGGGGGGGGGAACCCCACACATGCTCCTGTGGGACGCTCCATCCACCTCACCATCTCAGCTTTCACAAACCGCATGGTACCTTGAGGTATGTAGAAAAAACATTTAAAGCTGTGTCTATGGCCACATCATCAAATCTCTCTGAATCGGTTCAAAGAGAATAAAGGGTCTCCTGATTTGATTTGGTTTTGGAGCTGCTGAATTGGGCTGAATCTTCGCCAAATCGAATCAGCAACAGAAGCTTTGCACAGCCCTAATACATATATGCAGACAAACAAAAGCTTCTGCACATGAATGGGGCTGTTCTAGGGGGCTTTCAGGAGGGGAACTGACCCTAAATGTGCAGCCTCTCTTTTGTTCTTCCTTCCTAGGTGTTGAGTAAAAATTATTCTGCTGAGAGCCTCATGGAGTGTACCCCGCTCCTTCCACCCTATTTTGTTTCAGGTCTGAACCATTTGTGAGTGTTTCTTTCACCTGCTAATATCAGCTCAAGCCTTGGTCAGAGTCAATGGAAAACATCAGGATCTGAGCTGGTACAAATTTTCCAAATTCTGAAACATTAGTTTAGTGGACTGAACTCTCCACACATCCAAGAAATCTTCCTGCTTCCAGCCAACTACAGAGTAGGTTGAGTTTTTTCTGTACTTTGACCCAGTAGTATGGGAGGTGTTTTGTTGGTTGGCTTGAGAGGGGAAGGGGAGAAGATTTACAAAATGTTCTCCTTTTTCAATCAGCTCTAGTCCAGCTATATTATTTTACGTTCATACAAATGATGCTTTGAGTTCTTCCTTATTTCTTCCACCTTCTGGATTCAAGTTTTAGATAGAGTCAAGGTTGAAAGTCCTTATCAGTAACTCCAAGGTGCAATGTCCCAGCAAGGAGATTTTTCCCCCTTTAATTATTCCTAAACCAACCATATTAAAGTGTGCAATTTCAGAGTTTTGGATTCTCTTAATGAATCAAGCATGTTAAGGGGGGGTGGGGGCATTTGAAACACTGAAATAACCTTTAATTTGTTCTTTAGTCATACCTTGCAATAACCATGCCATTCTGAGTAATGGGGATTTTGTTTATAGCAAAAACATTATAACACAGGTATTGTCTAAACATGGGTTTTCTGTCGCATGGTTTTGTTGTTAAAACTTCTCATGTTTCTTCACGAGCTTGATCCAGTCCTGCCCTCCAGATGAAGTAATTTTTCTCTGTTATGTTTATGGGAACAATCATATTGGAAAGCAGCATCACCCCTGCAGGAAAGCAGATGGTCTTGCTACGGCTGCCCTCTCCTGAGGGTTTCATAGAGGTAGGAGGCAGGGTGTTTCGAGTGATCAGAGTAGTAGCCTGGAACAGGTGATCCAGGGGGTGGTGTGTATGGAGGCTGAGAATGCAAGCAGCTTAGCTTTGCAGTACTTTGTGTACTGATATGTAATTTTCTATATAACAGGGGTTATGAGTTGTGGGTTTCACTGTTGAATTGTGACATGCTTGGATACTGTAATAATTGGATAAATCAGCAGTCAGAAAATTTTCATAGCCATAGGCTGGCATAGCCTGGCTTGGGTCTGAGGTGGGCTGCTGTTCCAACACAGGCATTGTCACTGTGCCCCAGCAGCAGCTTTTCCCTGCTGCCACTTCTCTCTGCTCCCCCAAATATCAGACTGGTGCTGAAGCCCCCTGCCTCTGGAACCTCACCAAAGCCCTCTAGCTCTTTGGGCTGGATCCAGTGGCCTGTTTGTTTGATGACCCCTAAGACAGATATAACTCTGTCAGTGGAGCCTCCCTGGGACCCAGATCTCTCATCTGTCCTCCCCTTGCTCATTCTGACTAGTCCCCTTGGTTCCCCAAAGCCCTGCAGGGATTGCATTTCTGCAATCTGGCTAGATTTTTCTTTTGATCAGCAGGCTGTAGTCTGGATGGATCCAGCTGAATGGCTACAATGACTTGGCTATCATGTGGGCTTGTGTTTTTTGCAGTTGTTGCACACTTTTAAAGTCTTTTAGAATGAATTGATAAGCCAGAACAAATTTAAAAAAAAACAACCTACCTTAACCATCCCTTAATACAGGAGCGGTCTACATCCAAACTTTACATCTGGCTACTAGGCTGATCCAAATGTTCAGTCCTGTATGTTAATCATAGTTTCATAGTTTCATAGTTTGTAGGGTCGGAAGGGACCTGAGCAGATCATCGAGTCCGACCCCCTGCCATGGCACGAAAGAGTACTGGGGTCAAATGACCCCAGCAAGGTGATTGTCAAGCCTTATTGACCCTAGCTACTATGAAACTACTCTTAGTATGTCTGTAAACAAGCCTAATTATAGAAAGTCATACCTAGACATAGGTCTGGGAACCAAAATTGTAATGAAAACTCTGGTCCTGTTGATCCTCTGACACTGTCTGACTACTGTCCTCAACAAAGTTCTGTAATAAAACCAGATCATTAACCACTTCCTGTACTTAGTTTCTGTTATCATGAGAACTTGGAATGGAAGACTTCTAATGGGCCCTAATGCACTTGTTGAAGGAGTCTGATCTCTGTATTGTGAATCACCTCTTGCCCTGCCATCTTTCCACATAGTTAATAATGATGGCAGTCCTTCACTTTCCAGTCACCACAACCATCCATCATCAATTCATAATAGGCTTGGAAACCTCCAGCAAAAAAACCAACAAAAGTTGCAAAATATTTGGCAAAAGCAAGGAGCTTATTAAGAGAATCACATTCTAGAGCTGCACTTACCACTCAGTGTGATATGCAAATGTAAATGTACCCTTCTCATTTCCCCTTCTCATCAAAATAGCAGACCTTTTTACAATAAGTGAGCGTGTGCAGACTTACAAGCACCCCATCAAAGCTTATTTAAAATGGTTCTGCAGCCAAATCAGTGGGTTGTTGTGCTGGATGCTGATGGAAGGCACTCTCCTTTCTATTTTGTGTCTTCTTCATAAGCTGAATATAACATTGGATGGAAAGAAGCATTAAGGCCAGTTGTGTCCTGTCCCTGGAAGGAATCAAATGGCAGCTTTTCAGAGGGATTGCCTCATATGGTAAACCAGGCAACAGACCAGTGTAAAATGTAAATCACATTCCTGATTGCCACCATTGAAACAGCCTTGTTTTTTGTGCAGGAAGGGGGACATAGGTGAAAAAAGTTGAGGGTCTAACCATTTTGTACTGCAAAATAGACTGAAAGATGTTTTGCTTCAGAAGCTGTGGTGTCTGTTCATGGCATGTCTGATAGGATCTCACCACAAGCATCCGACTGTTTTGGTCTCAAGATGGAATTATGGTAAGCATTTGGACACAACCTGTGCAGACTGTATAACTGTTCTCATATTAATTCCTTGTTCTTAGTAGCTTGTAGTGTGTGTGGATGTTAACTGCATTTCTGAAATGGAAGAGACTTGTGCTGGCTATTTTTTTGGAGGGGGAGGCAGGCTATCCATGTTGGGCACTTAAAGGATTTTTGTTGGGTCACTCTCACTTTCAAGGGAGCAGGTAGGGGGCAGAAAGTATGCTTTTGCTAATTATTTGGGGTGGGAAGGGGAATCTCATATACTTGAGTGAATGGAGCAAATGTTAAAAGGTCTGGGCTAGGATGTTGAAACCGGCATTTTTTTGTAAGCTGTAGTTATGTTAAATTTTTATTAGGGAACTCATAAATTGCTTTGAAAATCACCTGGATAAGTCCACTGTGAATAATAAGCTCTGAGCATGCTTACATTTCTCTCATGCTTTGCAGCTAATGTCAAAAATGCGCCACTAAAGTTACGGATATGTTTAGAGAAATGCAGAGAGAGTTTGGTAAGAGGGGGAATTTCTCCTCTGTCTTAGGAGAATGTGCACAGTCTGGGAGGCAAGAAGGCATGGAGTTCTCTTTTGACTAGCTGTCTTTAATAATTCAGTGCACTTCATGACTCTTCTTCACTGAAGCCCACTACCATTCCCTCAAAGACAGAGGTAAACTTGATCTGATGGTGCAGGTGAGTTAGTAGATGCTTGAGGGGTTGTATGGTATTATTTTCTGAGGCTTGCATGAGTACAAATGGCTTGTTGTGCATGTCAGTATGTCACTTGGGATTGTATCCATCACTGATACTCAGTGTATCACTTCAGGGGCAGAATTAAGGCCTTTTTGGGGTTGCCAAACTATTCTAGAAGTTTGTTAATAAAAGGCGGAAGCTTGCTTTTTCTCCTAGTGCCTTTTAAGTGACACATTGATTAGTGTTTAGTTTGGAATTACATTTAATAACCTTTGCTGACTCTTGGTACAGGGTGCTGTGGAATAATAGTATTAGCGGAAAGAGGAATGGTCTATTAAAATAAATATCCTAACACAGCTTCTAGTTTGATAGTGACTAGATGGAGTGGTGGTTTGGGTAAGGAGATGTGCAGATCTAAGAGTTGGTGGTTCAGTGCCATCACTATTTACAGGCTTGAGAGAGAGAGGGGAAGAAGAGAGAGTATTGTCTAGTTTCTATAATTTGTCATACATAGAGGGAAAGAGACTTAGCTTCAGTAATACCAGTTAGAGTAGTGGGTGCCTGGATTAATTTGAAATATCTGTATGGTAGATTCCTGGACTCATGCACTTCTGTTTTCAAATGAAGAGAGGTATTACCCTAGTTCAGTTAACAAGCCGATTTAGCCATACAACTAGGTAAAAAAACTGCAGGAACTTGTTGCTTTTCTTGCTTTCCTTAACATCAATGAAGGCCCATTTGGATTACCAGTCTAAGCAAGCCACAAAATACTTGCAAGGAGTCCTCTCTCTGTTTCAGTGGTGCATCTACATGAGATGCTTAACTGCACATTAGCATTGTTTACTGCGAAGTAAGCATGTATGTCTATATGTGTTCATACTTACTTTGCAGTAAACCTCCCTAATCCCATGTAAATTTGCTACCTGCAAATGCAAGTAGCAAATTTTGCTTGGGATTAGTAATGGTGCCATAGCACTCATGTAGATGCTCCAAATCTGCTCCCAGTCAGCTGTCCATCGGGGGCAGGAGATAGCTCCCTGCCCCTGGGAGCTGCCTGCTGCCAGGGCAGAGCCTGGGTGGGGACTATATCCCTCTGCCCCAGCAGCAGGAAGCTTTAAACCCTCTGCTCCAAGATCATGATTGGGGAGTGGGGGGTTGGGAGACTCTTATCTCCCAGTCTGAGCTCTGTGGTCACAGGGCTTGGGCAAGATCCCCATCCTGTTTCCCATCTCAGCTCAGTGCTCACAGAGCTGGGCAGGGAACAAACTACCCAGCCCCCACCCAGTGTATTCAGGTGGGGACAATATACCCCTGCCCCAGCAGCAGGGCACTTCCAGTCTCTGCTCCTCAGTAGTGATTGTGGAGCAGGGGCTGGGAGCTTGTTACCAGCCCCCACTCTGTAATTGTGAAGCTGGGGCTAGGAATAGGCTGGGAGCTTGTTCCCAGCCCCTGCCCCACAATGGCAGGGCTGGGAACAAGCTCCCCAGCCCCCACTTCACAATTGCAGTTGTGATCACAAAGCAGAGGCTGAGGGCTCCCTGCCTGGGAACAGTTCCCCACCCAGTCTGGGCCTGGCTGAGACTTGCCCCTGACCAGGACCCAAGCTGCGTGGGGAAGCACATTGGTCTGGAGGTGGCTGGGGACTGTCCTGTTTCGTGCAGTCTCCAGCCAGCTCCAGACTGCACATACAGACCTCCCTGCACAACCTGGGGGTGGCCAAGAACTGTCCCGATCAGGACACCCTGTTTGGGTGATTGAGGCATGGGGCTTGGGAAGAGCTGCAGGGGTGGGGTAGGTCCCAGCCCCCTGCCCTGATCCCCTTGCTGCTAGCTGCCCCACCAACAGATTGGGGTGGGGGGGGTGGGCCCTGCCCCTTCCCTGCAGCTCTTTCTAAGCCCCAGGCCCCTAATTGAGGAGCCAGGGCCAGCAGCTCCCTGTAGCTGGGCCAGGGGGACATTGTCCTTGCCCCAGCAGCAGGCAGCCCCCCGGGGTCAGGATCCAGTTGTCTCCTGGCCCAATGTTCCCTGCCAGCCCCTGAGTTAGCACCCCCGGGAGCCTGGAACTCCCCCTAGTGGTGGCAGGGGCCCATTGCGGGGCTGCAGGAAACGGTGCCAGTCTGCTCCCTTATGGTTGCATGTGTAGACACCTGCCCAAAAGGGCTTACACCAGTGTAAACTTAGGCTGATATAGTCTTTGTCTCCTGAATTTAGACAGCTGTACCAAAGCCCCAGCAAGTTATCAAATCAAATCAAATCACTCTGGTCATTGCAGTGGAAAAAATGTGAATTGACCACTAACAAAGATAAGATGCAATTGTGGCAGTGGAAGGTCCTTTGCAATTTTGCAGAAGGCACCAAGCAGCACTCAGTGTGACTGTGCCCCAAATGAAGGAATTAATTATACATTTTAAGCTCCTTACCTGTTGGAGACACTGATGTTGGAAAAGCCAACCTCATTTCACTGTTGTTGCAGAAGGGGCTAAAGAATTAAAACTATACGTGGGTATTTCAAGAGTTGCTATGGTCCTAGTTGGCAATACTTAAACAATCCAGTCCATGTATTATAACAACTTTGCAGATACACACATGAAACAAAGCAATTAATGGAAACCACAGCAATAGGTGACATAATGCCACAGTAACAATAACTTATGGAAAAAAAACAATATCAAAATTCCTCTCTATCATTTTGCCTCAGTCTGGTAGAGATAACCAAATAAGACAGCCCATATCGATAGAGGTGGCACATCAGAAAATGGAGTTAAACTTTATTTTGAATGTTTCACACCTTCAGAACTGAGCCTGTATCCCTTTCATATCAAGTCTTGGATTAGGTGTATCCAAAGGCTTAGGACATAGAAGTGAAAAATCTCAGCACATCAGCTTTCTGTTTTTTTGTCCGTTCATAGAGCTTTGTTTAGCATGGATGCTCCTTGGGCTTATTCTTGATGAACAGACTGCTCCAAGGTTAACACAGATGGTTGTAGCCTCAAGACTTTATGAGCTATAACCAAAAGAGAATAAATCCCTACTTTCAAGAGGAAAGGAAGGAACCTTTTATAGAACAGAATTCCAGTCAGTTAAATTGCATGTGAAGTGGAGTATTACAATTGCAGAGTGAATGGGCTGTGTTTTGAATGAATGTTTTTATAGCTAGGTTACCAGCTTCCATATTTTAGTTTCCTCAGCTATAGATAATCACATAGTACCTCCATTTTTTTGTATTCTACCTCCTGATAAAGAACCTTAATGGTCCAACAGTCACTTGTAGGAAACAACATAGATCAGTAGATAGAGTACTGGAGTGGGTGTTGCAGTATTACCAGCCTGTTAAAGTACTATATTTATGAGCAAGATGGAAGAGAAGGAAGGGTCGCCAGCAAAATTGAGAGAAAACAGCTAAATGCAAAAGAATGAAATATTTTCTGTTTTCTGACCCTTTGGGATACAGTTGGGAGGGTCACATTTTCAAGGTGTTTTTTTTTTCTCTGCCACCACAAACTGGAAGCTTGCTTTTCAAATAAATGCTGAGATTCTCATATAGCCACCTGCTGCTGGAGCTGCATCCTTAAGTAAATCATCAGGTTTTGGGATGAAATCATTAGAATTGTCAAAACTGTCATCAGTCTGGTGAAGTATAAAGCATTTCTCACTGCTTACTAGACCCCCCAACTCCCATGCAATCGTGAGGCTTGCATTCCTCTGCCAAGTAGTATCTAACAACTGTGTGTTTTTTTCTTAAGGAACTGATTGTACAAATGGGGGAAATCTTTCATCCCTTCTTCTGCTAGCAAGTGAGAAGTAATAAATGATCTACTAAGAAAGGGAATGGTATTACACCTCCTCACCACCCCCTTAAGAGTCATTTTTGGGTGAAGCCTTTGTAAAGTCTTACTAGTGCTTGAACCTCTCTTTTAGGTTAAGGAAGAGGGAGTCATGGCTTTCATATCTGGTCTCTTGGACAGATGTTCATGTTAGTGCCTTTGTGAGCATCCCAGCTCTTCCGATCTTCTGGGAAAGTCTTACAGAACTTAATAGTAAAAGGTAATTTATTATTTATTTACGTATTTATTGTTTAATGATCTTGAAAGAATGGAATAGAAAATTATGTCCTTGCACTAGAACTCTATAGGATGGTGTAGCTGGCAGAGACGTGCAGTAGACTGCACACACTTAGCTGTAGCACTCTGGAGGTGGGCAGGGGCTACAGCCCAGCTGCAGGCAGTTGGGAGTGATTATAGGCTGCCTAGGGGAACTGGGACAGCTGATCCAGATAATTGGCTGGCCACAGGAAATTAAAAGGCTCCCAGGGATAGGAGCAGCAGTAGTCAGGTTAGTGGTGGTAGAACTAGGTCTGGCTGCTTATCGGGGTCTGGAAGGAGACCCAAAGCTGTGAGGTTGGAAACAGCTGCACAACCACAGGGTGGGGTCAGAGCCAGGCAGAGAAGGAAGACTGCAGTGCAGAGGAAGCAGCAGTGAGCTGGATGCACATTCTCGGGGTTAGAGGAGACTCAGGACTGTGAATTCACCCTGTGTGAAGTATATTAAATTATGCTATTGAGTGTTGATTTATGTTTGTGATGGTTCCTGAGAGGTAATAAAATAGTGTGATTTATTTATTTATTTATTTTTAAAGGCTTTTGAACTAAGCAAACCCCTGAACTAGCTACAGATGAGTTTTACTCCCCCAACCTACCCCCCAAGTTGCTAAAGCCAGTGTATCATCTTTGTGAAGATTTAGAGGCCTTTAGAATGGATTTGGTATTGTACTAGTTCATAGACTTCTTTGATAAGTGACTGACGGTGTTTCCCTGGCTATCATTCTAACTTTCTGATCCTTGCTAAATTCAGACTGGTGAGGTCTCTCTTGGTATCTGCTAGGACCAAGTAGTAGCTATCTATCTTCAGCTGTTTTTTCTTTCCGGGCCAGTGTTGGGTGCATCTGTTTTCAGGCTTTTGGGCAGAGTTTCTATTAATCCTTTGATCTGTCTTCAGAATAAACCAGTCTTAGCTATGGTATTTGGAGACATTTGTTTACTGAAGATAAGGTTATAGACAGCCTCCCCAAAAAATTAAGAGCCACTAATGGAGGTATTGGGTGCACGCTCTGATGCACCCAATACCTTCTAACTGTGCATGTCCATGAGAAGGAAACCAATTATGCACTGAATATACATTTAAGTACAAACTGGATGAACATGGTGGGCTACTGCAAGAACAACTTCATGACAAAAATAATAGAGAACACCTTGTCTTATTTAAACAAACAGTTGCCTGATCTAGCTGAACATCTGATGGTAGATCACAGATGGCGCTACATGCAGAAGCAAGTTTAACTTCTTGCAGTGAATACAGTCAAAAGAAAAGGGACCACATTCTTCTGAGGTATTTACACATGCAAAAATGAACTATAACAGGCATGATGAATTGTCTTGTAAGGAGATACCAAAAAAAAAAAAATCCAGGATGATAAATTCTCTATACAAAGGAGTTGCACTGCCTAATGTTCATTGATAGAGGACTTCTGCCTTTATCTAACTGAAGTGAGTGAAAGAGTTTACTACACTGGGACCATAATTCCCTTCTGTCCCTCTCTACTCAAGGTCAGCTTTGCGTTGTTGGAGCCATTCTTGGCACCTGTTCTTGTACAGCTTAGCTGCACAACTTTTTTCTTTTTTAAGGAAGCACTGCACGCTTCTAACGTTCTGAAAGGATTCTTGTGAACTTTCAGTATTCGTAACATACAGTTGATGATGCACTCATTGGTACACTTTCTAAAATGGGTTAAACCAGCCCCTATAGTTCTCCATGAATTCTTCTATGTTCTGTTAACAATAATCTAATCTCATCTGATAAATGCCATCCATCAACAAGTAAACAAGGCTCTTTGGATAAATCTAGTATCTTTTTATTAAACCAACTCTCAAATAGTTGGAAAAAATCTTTTTTGCAAGCTTTTGGGTACAAATACCCTTCGTCAGCCTGAGGAAGCATCTGCCATTGGTCTGTGTTCTTCCTGGATGGAGTAATAAAGCAGCTCCATAGATAAAGAGCTGTATTTGGGGATGGGTTGTTTGTTTGGTGGGGTTTGTTTGTTTGTTTTGTTTTAATCATAAGCCTCTCCTACAAACTGTTAACTTTTTGTAGGCAACAGGAATACAAACACGGCTTCTTTAAAGGCATTTTGAAGACAATTCCTGAATGCTGTGGCCAGGATACTATATGGTCTACTGTACTCATCACAGAATCAGAAACATTGGAGAAAAGAAATAACTCCAATCCTACACCTGAGGCTTCAGGGGTCAAATCAAAACAATTTTGGAGCAACCTCAGAGCTGCTGTGTTCAGTTTAACTGCCCATGATGTGAAGGCCAAAGTAGTGAACAATGCCTGAAGCTGGTTGTTATAAGATGGTGGCTCCCTGGTCCTGCCCCTTCTCACTCACTCACACTGAGGAGTCAGGACTAGGCGGGTGTGCTGGGGGGCAGCGGGGCTGTGTTTGGGGGTTAAATTGTAGCTGCTGCATTTGACCTATGCCACCTGTGATTTCCCCTATACAGGAAACTGCCCAATCAGTTTGCAATGTTAACTTGACTGCTGATGCTTCAGTGGAGGCTAGAAACTTGCTCCATGCTCCCAAACATGGATTCCCATATTCCAGAAGAATAAAATGCTCCAGAATCCAGGCTGCTCCTGTCTTATTGGTCACATATCACCCCGTAAGTTGAAGTAGGCAGAGTAAGCTATGGTCAAAATAGCAGAATGATCCTCAGCCTAGTTCTGCCCCTCAGTGTAGGTGGGGAAGAGAGGGCATGACTAGGGAACCACTGCCTTACAATAACCACCTGCTGGCACAGCTCACCTCTTCCCTCCTGTCCCCCTCCTTTCTGATCACAGGGAGCTAAAAGAGCACAGAATGGTTCCAGTTGGGAACAAGCTGACATTTGCATGCCAGCTTGAGTATTGTGTGTCAAAGGCTGTGCATTCCTCCTACCCACGACACACTGTAAGGCAGGAATTCCTGAGGCCCATGGCACCTTGGGCACAAAGTGCCATCATTTTACAGAAGGAAAACACAGCTGTCTCTTCTGCCTGTCTTCATCTAATTAGATGGAAAATTTTCGCCTTTGCGCCACCCTCAATCATGCTAAGCACTTTCTCTGGGCAAAGACTCTATCTTTCTTAGTATTTGTCCATAATAACTGTATGCTACCATCAATTAAAGGAAATAACTGTTCACACTTTTCTTTCTTCCATTTGTTCCCCACACCCCCACCCAGCTCTAATCTGAAACTTTCCATGTATGCTGTAGTGGCTGGAATAGAGTCCATTTTTCCATTAATGGACACAGCAGGCTTTTAAAATTGAGCAATGCTAGATTGGTTGGAACCACCGCTCTAGCTGCACAGTGTTGAAATGATAGACATCTCCCCCTCTTTCTCGTCCCCCCCTTGTTAAGCTCTGCAACTCTTATTTTACAATATGAAATGCTGTAAAGTTGACCCCTCCTGGAAGTAAAGCTGTGGGAAAGGCAGCATGGTCCACTGACTACAAGCTCTACATAGATGTTAGTTTTGACAGAGTTGTAACTTTTGGTAGCACCATTGAAATTATGTCCCCGTCCTTCAACTTATCTTTGTTTTCTTACTGCTTTACCTGCTGTTGCTGAAACACGGCAAGGTAGCCATGCTATCAAGCATCACAGTAGGCCAGATCTCCTTTAGAACATATGCTTTAGTAAAAAATTAATGTATGCAGTTATTTTCTAGACTGTCTCGTGCAGGACATCAGATGAGATGATAGTATAAGGCTCAAAGAGACCCTGTGACTATTTCAAGGCTTGGACTCCAGAGGAGGAAGGTAAAGGCTGCTGATGATATTGCAGCAGCCTAACAAAGGCTATGTTTGTCCTTGGCTGTTCTACAAGTATAGCCAGCGTCTAGCAAAGGAAGAGTCATAATTTTTTCTCTTTCTTCTTAAAGGATAAGAGGTGATGTTTCTCAGTATTTTGAAAAAGGGTGACTTTTAAATCCTTCAATTCTTCTTTCACCTAGGGATGTGCTCCTGGGGACAGTACAAACAGAAATGCCATTAGTTTGGACCAAGGTACTGGTTTGTCATAGCCTGAAATATAGATCATGGGACAGGATGCAGGACTGCAGAGTTGCTTTTATCATTTAAAAAATTCAAGTGTCGGGTGTGGGCAGCAAACTGACTAGCCAATATTGTGTGACATATCTAACTACATAAACGGTACGGTTCCAGCATCAAAAAGTACAGATTTCCTTACTAATATGCTTGACATCTTGCCTAAAAGAAACATCACAAAGTATAAGAGGTTCAGGCTCCACGCTTAGGTATCCTGTAGAATGCTAATAGGAGCCTTTCTTCTGTTCATGTTTCTGTATGAACACCTGTCCTCTGGGAAGGAGATGAAGACTAGCAAATCACTATCATAATGCCTATTGTTCTGGGCTGGACCAGGACAACTTAGAAATAATAACAGGACACAGCATTTTTGATCTGTGAGCTGTTGCTATGGAGAAATAGCTATTCATATTTATAAAGCTTTTACATTCCTGCAACAGTGTTTTGATTTTTCTCAATTAAAAACATTAATAGGCTTGTTAGATTACAAACATAAAGTTTGAACAGAGGCTGCATGGACTCCCACTGTTTTCAGACTCATTTATGATTAGAAAACTTGCAGAGATTAATGGTCTGAACATCTGGTAAGAGGGAGAGAGAGCAAGGAATTTCTCATAGAAGTCAGCAATGAGTCTGAAAATGGCTTTGTGTCATCTGCAAACTTGGTCAGGGTGCACTCTAACCCATCTTCCAGATCACTGATGAAAATATTGAACAAAACTGGCCCCAGGACTGACCCCTGCGGCAACTGGACATCGAGCCATTGACTGCTATCCACTGTTTTTTCTATCCAGCCTGTTGTCTATATAGTTTACAGTCCATTCATCCATCCTGTACTTACTTAGCTTGCTTGCAAGCATACTTTGCTGAAGTCAAAGTATATCACATTCACAGAGCCCGTCATCTCATCATAGAAAGCAATTAGGTTGGTCTGGCATGGCTTGCCTTTAGGAACAGTCAGCATGGATTCACCAATCACCTCCTCCTCCAAGTGCTTAGAAATGAATTCCTTGAGGACCTGCTCCATGATCTTTCCAGGAACTGAGGCAAGGCTGGCTGGTCTGTAGTTCCTCAGATCCTCCTTCTTTCTTAAAGATGGGTGCTATGTTTGTCCTTTTCCAATCATCCAGGACCTCCCCTTGATATCCATGAGTTTTGAAAGATGATAGCCCGCAGTTCTGCAACCACATTAGCCAACTCCCTCAGCACCTTCAGGTGCATCCCACCCAGCCCCATAAACTTGTACACATCCAGTTTTTCTAAAGACCAGTCTTTCTAAACAAAACAAAAAAACCCCTGTGCTCACCCACTCTGGCAGCAGCAATTGGGGCCTCTAGGGCTCGTGGCAGAGCTCCTCCTCCATGCAATGGGGGGCAGCGGGGATCTCCCCCCCTGCCTGGCATGCGCGTAGCAGCTGCCCCGTGGTGCGGGTGTGGCATGGCTTGGCAGGTTGCTGCATGCTGCCTGGGAGCTGGGGCTGCTCGGTCTGAGTGGTGCCGGGCTCTGGCTGACACATGGAGCAGCCCCAGCTGCGCGATGCCCTGCCAAGCTGCACTGCACCCATGCCATGGGGCAACTGCTACGTGGGTGCCAGGCCGAGTGTGGGGGGGTGAACCCTACACTGCACAGGGCAGGCTCTGCCATGAGCCCCAAGGCCCTGATCACCACTGCCAGAGCTGGTGAATGTGGGGCTCTGTTTTGTCTTTGTTTTGTTTTGATTTTTTTTAAGTGCTGGGAGGCTGGGCAGGGGACGAGGCCAGCAGGGCAGCTATGGAGGCTTCTCCTGTGGTTCCTCTGGCTGTGCCTGCCTCTGCCTTGGTGTGGGGAGCCACGGGGGTGGGGGCTCTACCCTGCTGCTGCTTGCCAGCCATTGGGGTGGGGGGTGTGATGCAGGCGCGTCTCACTCTGGGTGGCAGCAGGGCATAGCCCCCACTCGCAGCACTGCTGTGCCTGCATCAGCACTGGGACCTGGGGCTTACCCCCTTCTGCCTGGAGTGGGCCATGTCTGCATCCTTCACCCCAGCTGGGCTGCTTGCCCCAATCCCTCCCTTCCCCAGCAGACTTATCAGCTGGAGGCAGCTATCAGCTGCCTGTTTAGTCTGCAGCTGAATCTCTGAAAGCAGCCGAAGCTTTTCTGAATCGATTCAGAGCTTTTAATTGGTCTCCCAACTTGATTTGGAGATTTGGTCTCTGAATTGGGCCGAATCTCCTCCGAATCGAACTGGCTACTGAAGCTTTGCATTGCTCTAATGAGCTGCATGAGGTAGTTACAGGGCCGGATGAGTCTTGGTAATCCTGCCGTGACATCTTGGATCTGGGCAAGCAGCAGACCTCCCAAAACAACAGGTCAGGCTGGCAGATGGATGCCCCCATCCCGTTCGAAAGGGAGTCTCCAAACACAACCACCTGTCGCTTCTTCTCAGTGATATTTGGTCTCGAGCCTTCCAATCTTGGGGAGGCCTGGCCTCTTCCATCAGTGAAACCTTCTCCTAATCTGTTCTTAAGGCAAGTTGCTGCAAATGGAGATGAAGGCTTCTGCCTGCTGTCAGAGGTCACAAACTTCTAGCTTTTACCCTCCTGGGAGTCCATGTCTTCTTTCTTCTCTAATGCTACCTCTACAATTGCAGGGGAAGGGCTGCCAGAGGTCTCCTTCAGCACTGAATTGATGAAGTCCTTGTCACTTCCTCTTTTGCCTGCTCTGAGGGACACCATAAGGAGGCACTGCTCGCACTGCAGTTCCTCGCCTGGCTATTACTGAAAGGAATCTGCGAGCTGCTGTCTCCACAGCGGCCAAACCAGGACCTGAGTGGAAGCCCCAACGGTGAGCAGTCCTTTCTGGACCAATCTCTCCTAGGTGCAGGCAGTGACAGTGTTCTGGTATTGTAATGTCCTCCGGCCATTTCCCTAGGTCTCTTAATCCGCTGCCTTTCTCTTGCTGCCTTTTATTAAGCCAGTCCTATGATTCATATGGCCCTCACCCCCATTCCCTCCCCAAAAATGCTGCTCGGCAGAGAAGCATCTTGGAACGGGTGAACTTGGCTTCTTAGTGAGAGGCAGATGAAAAACAAGTTGGTGCTTTGGGAGATGGAAAAAGAGGGAAGGTGTAGGGGAAGAGAAGATACATCCTGAGAGAGTGAAACATGTGGCTCTTGCAAGCTGGGGAAGAATATGTGAGGAGGGAGCAGCCCCTGCATGATGGCTGTAGTTCTGAAACCTTCCTGTGTGGCGCTTCTACAGGAATAAAGTACCTGTTCTCTTCAAGCTGAAATGTCTAGTCTTAGCTTGGATAACATGATTTTTTTCCTATGCTTTATCAGAGACTCTTGCCTATCAAGTAAAGCCTCTGCATGTTGCATAGTTGCTGCTGCAGATCAGATTTTTTTTTTTCCTATGGTCAAATTTGTGGATAATGCCTAAGTGGAAAGAGTAGCATCTAAAGAAGAGCATCAACAAACAAAACAGTCTGACTGGTAACACTGATGCATAAACAACGTGCTCTCTCCTTTTTATATTTATGTGCATGAACATAAGAACTGCTATTTACCACACAGGTCCATCTTGCCCAGTATCCTGTGTCACACTGTGGCAGAGGGCGGATGCTGACCAGGAGGGTGAACAGAGCATGACCAGGGTTTTTTCCACTGTTCCTCTCCCACTTGTAGGAGCCAACGCTTGGGGTATAGGAAATTCAGTACCCCTGACTCTCCTCCTCAGTTGCTACTGATGCCAAAAATGTGTCCAGTCCTTTTTTGAATCTGGCTAAAGTGTCGGCTTCCACAACACCTGGTGGCAATGAGCTCCATACTTCCATGCTGTGTGAAAAAGAACTTGTTTTTGTTAGCTTTAAACTTACTACCTACTCGTTTCAGTTTGTGATTCCTCGTTCTTGTATGGAGAGAGTAAATAAGGAATCCCTATTTACTTTCTCTTCACCACTTAGTATTTTGTAAGCCCTTCTGCTCCCGCTCAAGCATTTTTCTAAGCTTAAAGAGGCCTAACCTCTTTAGTCTCGTCTCCATATGGAAAATGAGACTCCATGCCACTAATCATTTCTGTTGCTCTTTTCTGTACCTTCTTGAGCTCTATATCCTTTTTGAGGTGTACAGACCAGAACTGGGCACAAGATTCAAGTGGTGGATGCATCATGGATTTATAAAGGGCATAATGATACTTTCTATTTTGTTTACAATTCCCTTAATAATCCCTAACATTTTGTTTGCCTTTTTGCTGGCTGCAGAGCACTGTGTTATTTTTAGTGTGCTGGTTTTAGCAAGCTGTCCAAAATGACTCTTGGTTCTTTCTTGTGTTGCAATAGCTAATGGAGAGCCCATCATGGTGTAGGTATAGTTTGAGTTATTTTTGTCTGTGTGCACCACTTTGCACTTATCTGCATCAAACTTCATCCACCATTTAGTTGCCCCATCTGCTCAACAGTGCTAGATCTTTCAGTAGTTTTTTCACGATCTGCCTGGTGGTCACCACTGTGAATACTTTTGTCATCCTCAAATTTGGGCACCTTGCTAATCACCCTTTTTCTAGATCGCTATGAATATGTTAAACAGCATAGATCCCTGAGATCCCTGTTTGTTTCTTTCCATCCTGAAAACTAACCATTTATACCCTTGTTTTTTTTATCCTTAAACCAATTTCTAATCCATGAGTGAGCATTCCCTGTAATCTTATCTGACAAATACCTAACTTTTGGCAAGAGCTTCTGATGGGGAACAGTCAAAGGCTTTTTGGAAGTCCGAAATGTACTATGTGAACTGGATCACCCTAATCCAGTTGACATAGTACATTTGGCAGGGGGCTGGACTCAATGATCTCCCAAGGTCCCTTCCAGCCCTGATGTCTATGAAATCTACCTGCTTACTGATACTCTCAAAGAACTCTAGTAAGTTGGTGAGGCAGGATTTACCTTTGACACAGCTACAAAGGAAGGTAGGAAGGTGAAATCAACTGCACAAGTACACAGAAGGCTGTAACCATGCAGTCACCTGATGTGCCCCTATGGCTGGGAACCCCGCCAATTGAAGGGGGCTTGTAGCCACAAGAGCTTGCTTCTTGCTGGTACAGGGGGAGCCTGGGGTTGGGTTCCCCAACACTGTTAATAGGGCATGATGGGCTCTGATATGTGATCCCACAATTGTACCTCCTGCCATGCACATATGGCATGGCAGGAGGTGTGATCATGCAAATGGTGCATTAGATTCCATCATGTCTTTACCTGCACATGCAGAGGGGCCCTTAAAAACCATATTCATTTCTGGAAAGGGAACTTTTTGTTTCATGAAAGACCTGATGACAAAAATTATTCAGCTTCCTTGAAAGCTGTCACATCCCTATGACCTGTGGCCCATGGTAGGCCAGGCATTGCTCACATGAGTCCTCTGCTCGGGATCTAATCTTGGGAGAAGCAAGAGAAACTGCTTCCTTAGCAGGTTCTACAGCCACCTCTGTTGGTCATTATCTGCAATGGCAGCCTATTCCTCAAGAAAATACATGAGAATTCAGCCAAATTATGGGAATGCACAACAAAACTGCCAAGTCTATGTGCCATGCATCCTATAGTTTTGTTCAATATGGGCTTGAGTTTGGAGGCCATTGCCCTCAAGAGTAGTCTTTAATTAGGCCCATATGTGGTAGCATTCTGTTCAACACTATCTGAAGAATATATAACCTTTATGGACTTTGGCAGGATCACAAGGCATATTGCTTATTCTCCAGGTGAGATCTGGTTTCTCTGTTGGCCATCCATTTCCAATTTCCAGTTGCACTATCCCGAATCGTGGCTTTAGGAATGCCAAAAACGACTGTGACAGCAGCCCAAGCCATTTCAAACTATCTCAAAGCTTGCCTTCAGTTGCTCACGTATCTTGTAAAAAACCTGTTACTTCTATAAAGGTTCTTCTATTATGGCTACCTCCTGGGAGTTTTACCTCTCTGATGTACTCAAATTCCATAATATTTTTTAGTGTCATATTCCCTTTAGTCTTGCTTTATGAATATTTGTTATTGACCATGCAGCAGTATCTCTGCCATCCATCTATTGCCAAATGATATCCATTATTCACAGAGTGTACTCCTGTTAACTTCTTCACCAAGGGATTAGCATGCGCATGTCTATACAATTTTAAACCAAAAAAGATACCCTGCAGAGCAAAACTAAAAAGGAACATTTGTTTTTCAGGCCTGCAGCATGAACCATGTTGGCAGTCTGGAGTCCTACCCAAGTTACTGGGGCTCTATCTATGTACAGATGTCACACTGTCTGGAAGTTTTTTAGGATCTGGGCCTGAATGTCAATGATGGCAGGCATGCAGTTTTGGTAGTTTTGTGGTGGTGGTATGGGTTGGGGCATTTGTGGGTTTGGCTTGTTTGGCAGGTGGCATTTAATTTCTTTTTTTTCACTTACAATTCTTGCAGAAGAATCAAAAGCAGCAACAATTGTGAGAAGGAATTGGCAAGGGGAAACAAAAAATAAAAAACCTTTACAACAAACAAGTGATAGCATTGAATAGGTTTTTTTACTTGCTGTTACTGGTAGAAAACAGCACTTAAAAAAAAACAAACAAACCTTTTTGTATGGTACATAATCTGAAATTATTATGAATGATATGGAATGGATTATTTCCCAAACTAAGTTATGTCAAACCTAAAATCATTTGTAAATCAACACATCACCATATAAGACAAAGGCAAACAATCAACATTTCTGTTTTGGTACAGATTTCCTTTATCATTTTAGCCTGTGTTTTTTGTTTTTTGTTTTTTTTTTACAGGGGTGGGGAGGAGGAGGACATACTACCCTTTGGCCTAATGATAATTATACTGATCAAGCTTTGTGCTTTTATATTTAGTATTAATATGGCTTTATATATGTTCTTAAGTGAACAGTGCAATATTTTCATCTTTTAAGTATTTATTCAACATTCAAACTATAGCTGAATGTTACTCCAAGTGAAAGGAGAAAGTCTCCAGCAATCAGATTTCATCCCACAAAACTTCTGTAAACTGTTGATTAGGGCTGGGTAGCAACCCAGAAGACAAAAGATGACACAATGTTTCAAGTGCCTCTAAGGTCTACCCCTATCTTTTACTTTGTATCTTGCAATTGTGATTTGCTTTGTGTCCCTGAAAAATTGTAAAGCAAAGTGAAACCCAAACTCCAAGGCAAAATGAAGTCTTACCATTATATTAGACATCTGCTTAATTTTAGGAAGGTGTCAATAGGAAAAACTCTTTGATGGAAAAATAATTTTGACTAAATATAGGGACCCTGGCAAGGTGGGAAGGACTAGTTTTGGACATGACAGCTATGCTTTGGTTTGTGGGCCTGTGTATGATGTACTGTCTTCTGCTCTAGAGCTAAACAAGCAAGGTATTGAAATGCAAGATGTAAAAATGCTGCACCAGCTCATAACTTTCCAGTATTGCTTAAGAGATCAGAGCAAAATGGCAAAATCAAGGTTTATTGGTGAAGTGGCCCAGTGCCAAGTCCTTTCAGCAAGATGAGTCTTATGCCTCCAGTTCAGCAGTAATGAAACTCATTGTGGAAGCACCATTCCAGTCTCTGGTCCACAAAACTAGGAATATGCATATTATGTAAAAAGAAAAAGTAGGCTCAACTGTAGATCTGAGACATTAATCAGTGACCCTTTAACACAGGACTGGGAAAAATAATGCCCAGCAAAAGCCCCATTTTTCCTAGCCTGCTTTCACGACCTTCTAGATGTGACAGAAAGATCTGTCAAAAGTTTTCTTCACATGATGATTAAGGGCAACAGGGTTGGAAAAAGACACTAGTTTAATTTTCCTGTCAAGACTTTTGACTTGGGCAATTGCTGGTAGAATGGAGGAAAATTAATAAACTGGTTAAAACAAAGGGTAAAAGAAAGCAAAGATTGGTGTGTTTACATCTTTGGGTGTACCACTCCCATACCCTCTTCACAAGCCATTTCCATCACACAAGCAAGCACTCCCACATGTATAGAGATAAGGCTGCAGTAGGAATTTCCTGGCTGAGATTTCTTTTAATATATTATTTGACCTTATCAGCATTTATATTCTAGGAATGTGGGGGTTGTCAAGTGAATCAGTATTGGAGAAGGTCAGACACATGTATAATTGTATATAAAAATAATTTAATTCCTTAATACATGTCCTTAAGCATGTTAGCATAGCATATATAATGCTGGAGAGCCAGAGTGATTCTGTCCAGCTTTTCTGGTTTTCCAGCCAGAATCATGTAAGATGCAGGAAAGAAACTGTAAAATTCCAGTACTGAAATGTCTAAAAGGTACTAGACCATAAGTAACAATTTAAATGGCCACTGATTTTTATATATTGTAGTCAATTCCATTTAAAAATCAAAACTTATTAACATGCAGTGTCTCTGCTATCAAAGCTTTAAGACACCACTTACACTGCTCAGCCCTACTCCTGATTTTTTTTTAATTATTTTTTATATATAAAACACTGTTTAAGATTAGCACAATAAATGTGCTTATTAAGCACTCTAACATAGAGCACAGAAATACAACACTACAGAGTGCAAGTCTAGCCATCTCCACGGCAGGAAAAGTGCGAAGGTTAAAAATATGCATGTGGCTTAACACAAGATACTTTTGAAAAACATTACATGTACATCTCATACTAAATGCTTTCATCTTTTCACATACAAGACTAAAAATGTACAGTCAGCTGTTGACTTTTCTCTTGCTGTAGTAGTGTAGTCTTTAGAAAGGTAGATGTTGAAAAACCAAAAAGATTAAAAAAAAGGAAGTGTCCAAAAATGATCCCATTTATCACTTTTCCAGTAGTTATGTTTTGAAGTAAACACAAAGTCACTTTGATCTTCAGCATTAGTAACCGATAGCCTCTGAAATAGTCAAGCCAGCCACCTGGACCAAAACCAATTCAGAGTCACACATACAAACACCCCACAGGAAAAAGTGCACTTTCAATACCTGATACAAAAATAGATTGGCACACTTTCTGACACAGTGAAGATATCTTTTTAAAAGCTTTTTCACAATGTTATGAAGTCCTTTTGCAAGTTGGAGCAGGTCTGTAAAAAAAAAAACACTACAAGAATGCACTCTACTATGCTTGCAGGGGGTATGTGTGATTTGTAGGAGGCAGGAATGGAGTCTGCTGTCATTCTTGTTTTTGCATGATTGATGCGGGTAACTACATGTACAATCTTGGTCCCCACCGCTGCACCCTGTTCCAGCATCAGTTTGTAATTATTCAACATGCACCTCATTCTTCACCTGCTCTGAGTAATTAAGGGTACATAAGTTCATAAACACGAGTCTTAAGAACTTCTATGTAGTGTTCCAATACGTTGATGGGAAAAAACGTGTTGGAGAGAAGAAAATTTTGGTATCAAGTCCCGTTTTTGCATTTCCAGTAGTATCTGCAACTCCACAGAGCTAAGTGGAAACAGTTTTAACTCCCCTTCCAGGAAGGGTAGCCTATGCTAGGAGTTTTGTATCAAACGTCTATAATGTGGCATCACTTCATGTTCAGGCAGATGGAGAGCAAATTCCAAGGCCACTAACACTGGGAATTCAAAGGCTATCAGTTCTCGCCTGTTCAGCCGGAACTTCTCTTCCAGTTTCTGTAATGCAGTAGAATTTAAGGAAAAAGAAAAAAGAAGAAAGTTTTAGTGTATTAAGATACTAGTTCCTTAAATTTTAAACTGATGATAGTGTTGAATTATAGCTATCTGAAAACATTCTGCTGCCACCCAAACTCTACTTCACTGCATATTCATGACTCTAGCTTGGAGGCAGAAAGCTGTGGCATTCGCACTTGACCTAGGAGGGAGGTCTTAACTGACAACTTGTGCCCCCCAGCAGCTGTGGGGGGTGGCGAATGCTGACAAAGTGTGGGCAGTGGCCAGCAGGGATTGCGGACTGCTTGCAGATGCTGCCGGCAGTGCTAGCATCAGGGTGGCAAGCGATGGCAAAGGGATGCACTGCCAGACTCAGGGTGCACATGCACCCGTGTGCACCCCCTACGCATTGCCTATGGAGGTCTTGGTAGCTATGAAACGGGGGAGTTGGCCTTTATCTAGTGGGAGCCGTTCCACCATCTATAATTGCAGTCCATATGCTCCCCAGATACTACTCCTGCAGAAAAAACTGAGCCCACAAGGGCCAGAGAAGCGAGCCTCTGGCCTAGTGTCTCTTCTGAACTGATCGGAGGAGCTGGTCAGCCATGAATGAGTATTACTAGGCCTCTCTGAGGAGCTCAGCCAGAGGGAGTGCAGAATCCCATTTCCTCTGGTGGGGGCTTTTCACCAGGTAAGCTTGATCTGTATAAGAGAGATGGTGTCAAGCTTTGGGTTCTCAAATTGGAATAAAAGGGATCCTTTCAACACTGTGAAAACCCCTGTTTCTATAAACTGACCTGACCATTCTGCATAGTAACTTATGATCTCTAGATGTAAAGTGACATTGATAATTACCAACTGATCAATTGGAGAAGAAAAAAAATTCAGTGGTTGTACTAAATTTCTAATTAGAAAAGCAGTTGGTTTACTTCACAAAATTTGGCTGGACATATTTCTTAGTAAGTCAGAGTGCACAAGCAGCATTTTCTGTCACTTAACTCATCCATTCCCTCTTAGCAGAAGAGCAAAAATTTGACATTTTCACGAGGGACTAGGAGCCATGAGTAGCTATCATAGCAAGGGAAAATTGTGCCTCACACCAAAATAAAGAAAAGACTTCTCTAAAAGTAAATTAATCTGGCATAATTTATTAATTACATCTCATAAGGGGCCCCCTGCTTAGTGCCTACTGCTTTAGTTTTAAGACACGTTATCCAATATTGTGGGGAGAAAAAGGAACTTTATTAAAAAAGACCATTAATTCTTTAGAGATGGAAGGTGTTGTCTGCATCAGTAATGAGATCAGTGGGCATGTCTTCACTCTGATCTGTGCCAAACAGCAGTGCCCTTGAAACATACTCTACTGCTCCATGTAAACTGCTGTATTTACCCAAATCCAAGACTACTTAACATTTAAGACAAACCTCCAATAATTAGATTCTGGATGTACAAAATTATAAACTTGTTAACTTTCCATGTCCAGAATCCAATTATTGGAGTGTCATCTTTAAATTTGGCTCCCCCCACTGCTGCATGAGGAAAGCTGCAGCGGGGGTGGGGGGAAAAGGGGAATGCTGAGGAAAGCAGAGGCAAGGGGCCAGGCAGAGGGGAAACTGAGGCAGGGGGAAAGAAGGAGTGGGGAGGAAGCAGGGGGGAAAGCAGGGGTGGAGGTAGGTGAGGGGGAAGTAGGGGCAGGGGAAGCAGACCGCCTGCTCACCTCTTGGTGCCTGCCCCACACCACTGCCCTACCCCTTTTTGCCTCCCTGCTTGACTTCCTGCTTATGTCCACCTTCCTCAGTGATCTGGGCAGAGGGGGAGCTCCAGAGTCACTCCTTCCCCCTGCAGCAGGGAGCCCGCAGCTGGCAGAGTCCTCCTTCCCTGCCCAGCTCCTCTTCCCCTTCACTCCCCACAGCTGGCCTGGAGCAGGCTCAAAGGAAACTGTTCCCAGCAGAGCCGCTCTCTGTAACACAGGGGCAGGAATAGCTCTGGAGCTCTGCTGTGCCCGCTGTAGCGGAGTCGGACTCCAGCGAGGCGCTGTGAGGGACTGCTCCGCAGGGAGCCCAGCCAGATGGAGCCCACAGCAACAGGAGACAGATTCCTCTTTCCCTGCCAGTACGGCAAAGGAAGGGAGAAGGGGAGTGGAGACAGGTAGGGAGCAGACACTAGAAACAGAAATCTGCACATTGCTGACACTGTCCCATCTGGGCCCCATGCACAGCTACTTCTTGAAGCTCTGGAAACCTCATTTTGGAATTGAGTAAATACAGTAACTGCTGAACAGTCACTCAGCAATGCTAATTAGCTGCTTGCTGCACCAGGTGAACCTGGCTTCTAGATCAGGCTGTAGCTTGTAAAGAGCAGTGTAGCTTATTGTAAATGTGCCCCATGTGTAACAGAAGCTACATGATTCTCAGGTTGTAAACCTGAAAACTCCAGTTGCTAAATGAAAATAAGGGCATTCATAGACGGGGGTGTGTGTGTGTGGGGGGGTGTTAATAAGCAGCTCCCAGAGCTGTTCTGAAGCTCCCGGAGCATCATGTGTATCAGTGTCCCTGCACTAAAAAAATGGTGGCAGGGACACTTTAACTAAAGCTCATTCTACAAACTTTAGTTAAAGGGTTCCTGTTGCTGTTTTTCAGCATGGGGACATTGATACATATGATGCTGCAGTCTGCTGGAGCATAGCAACTACCACTTCAGATTAATACAGTCTGCTCCAATGTGCTGTAATTAGAGTGTCGAAGCAGCCTCCCTGCATGTGTATATGCACCCTAAACTACCAAGCTCTGCTGTTTAATTAGGGAAAAGTGTTTTTTTTGTTAAATACACTTACACTTTTGCATTTCACAGAAAACTTTCATTTATGTTCAAGTCATCTATGAAAAAGCAAAGTGAACACCCAAAAGGTTATTTTTTCATAATTTGTTCTGTATGAACACTTCCACACAATGGACACCACATCTTCACCTTCTCCTAGACACCTTTTACAGCCATGTGCTGTCATTAACCATCTTTCACACCCAGGTGCGACCATGGAATTTCCTTGGGGCAGCTTCCACAGTTGTGTACGTGAACATTTTATAGTACAGAAATGCTGAGCTGCCTTTTTAAATCTGGTATTGCTACTGGCAACCAAGATAACAGCTAAGACCACTTGACTGGCATACTCTTCAGCTACTAGGAAATGCTTTATGGACCACAGTTTAGGAAGTTTTGCTATAGAAACTTTGGTCAAGAGATACTTACGTCTATAAGATGCTTTACTTCATGTTTTCTGAGGTCACTGCCAATTTTGGCTGCTAGTAGGACACAGGCTCCAGCACAAAGCTTTCTATTCTGCTTGTTCAACTTCCCCTTGAGAGCAAGTTTCTCAAAGTAGACAAACGCCATGGCCACAGTGGGCTCCTCAAAACCACACTCATCTTGAGCAAGTTTGCGCATCTCTCTCTTCAGACTGCAGAAAGAAAACAAAGTCCCAGAGTGGGAGCAGCTAGAGAACTTGCAGCAGGATACAGTTTCTTAAAACAACTTTCCTTTGGGAGACTTTCTTACTCAAGCAAATATGGGGGGAATAATCCAATTTACTGGGCTGCTATCCTTATAGTCTGGTGGACATTATTCAGAATCCTTCAGGTGACCCAATAAATATCTGCTTCTGGAGTTTCATCTGAGTAGGAAACTCAAAACTGGTCATTAAAAGTTATTTAAATATTAACATCAAGTAACTGTGCAATCTAATTAACATAATTATGCTCCTTCTTTCTCCTTTGCTGTTTTGTAATGTTTCATATTTAAATTGTAGGCTCTTTAAAGTACCCTAGAACGGTGTGTCTAGATACTTGTATAAAAGTATCAGCTATACTTTTGGGCACTTAAACGATAAATTTGAATGCACAAATGAAAATGCCTCCCTTCTATCTGCGCTTTTTCCTGTTTTATGGATCTTGCAGTGAAGTTGTAATTCTAAACTAATGTACTAGAAATGGCAGCGATGGTATTAGTAAAGTATTGCAACTTCTCTGTAATACTGAATTAAGGGAGAAAAGTCTACCTTTTAAATGTTATGAAACTGTTGGGATGCATCTATTAAAATTGCCCATTCCTACTGTTAGTGTCACTATTTGGGAAAAGCACACAATCTAACAGTTCCTTTCTTAAACATGAATATGTTTTTAGTATCAGTGGCACTGGGACTCTTCTGTCAGTCTTCTGCCTTTCATATTTTGGTGCATGTCCAGTTTTCAGTACTTTTTACTCATCTGGCAAATACTCTCTCTATCCAGACACAAACTGGCAAATACTCTCTCTATCCAGACACAAACGCTCAAACTTCCTTATCTTATTTACTCAGCTCACAAGCCAAAGCAAGCATGTGTGTCTTTTGAAGGTCATTGTTTCTGGAAAAAATCAATAGTTACTGCAACTCCCTTCACGTAACAATACCAACAGTAATTGCGCTAAAATCTGAATAGCTGCATGCTGCAACAGGGTTAAAACACTCATGACTGTCTTCACAGTACCTTCTTATTTTGCTGAGAGTTAACTTAATGTGAGGGAACTTCTCTTTGAAGGTCTCATTCATGTCCTTCTTGAGATCTGATGGCTTCACATAGTCAATTACTGTAGTCTGTAACAGATCAGTTAATATGGATCAATTGCTGTAGTCTATTAGATTACTCCAGAACAAAACAAAAAACCAACCCAAACCAAACAAACGCTGTATGTCCAGTTAGGGGGAAATAAACCTGAATTTGTAAAATAAATAAATGAAACTTGTGCTTGCCCTCTGAGAAGAAAGAACCTGAACTCTGGGATGGCTGATAAGCACGAGCAGTCACAAACAGCACACTTTGATGTTATAATGAAGATACTTTCCCAAATGACATGTTCAAACTATGTGAATGAAGGGAATCCAGTTAAGCACTAATCTTGTTGTACCAAAACAAAGTCATTACAGTACTTGATTTAATAGATTTGTTTTGTGTGTACAGCTCTCTTCAGTCCTGAAGCATATTTGCCAATTTCTCTCAAGTTTAACTTTTCAGAATTTGCATTGGAGGTTACTTTTGAAGTACCTATGCCATTTATGTCTAATGCAATGGATAATTACATCCCACCCCTCTTTAAATATGCACATTCACAAGCCTACATGTCAGGGGATTTAGTTGCATAATTTAGGTTACAGTTAATGAGGAGGTAGACAAATGGGTAAACAATGTTTAGTTGGTCTGTACACTTAAATATCCTTATGGCATCTCTTTTACTTTGAGACTTTCCTCTCCTGTTCATCAAAGGAGCTCTGGTATAACAGTCTCTAAGTAGAAGGGGAGAATCTTCCTGTGAACTTCTTACCAATATGACAATGCTTCTCTCGCCCTCCCCAAGGTAAGTCCTCTTCAAATTCCTTTGCTGCTTTGGCCAAAAATTGTCAGCCTGATAAAGGGGAAATGATTATGATGGGAAAGCATATGTTTTCTCGTTTCTAACTGCTTTTCACTCAGCTAATGGACTGAATTGAGAGGAGCTCTGACATGAGCAGTGACAGTGCAAAAAAATGCCTGGCTCTGGTGTTCCCAGCCCTTATTTCTCCTCAAAGTCAAGGGACAGACACTTACAAAAGTGCAAACCTGGGTGTGTTGAGAGAAAGAGAGCACTTAACTTCTCATGTGCTGCAAGTACTTGGTCTTTTGCCCAATTCACCAACCAAACTATCTGTTGTTACTTAAGTACTTATTGTATGTACTGTATCCTTCACGCTCTCTTTCTTTCCAAAAGCCCCTTCTAACTTCTGCTATTATGGCACGGATTAGTTGCTGCCAGCTTCTCCGAACAGAGTGGAGATTAAGAGAGAGGTGCAGAACAATTACAAATGGATAAGCCTGTTTTGGTTCTTTTAGTCCCAGAGGATCTTTTAAAAGCTTAAACCCAGAAGTATTCCACCCTCAAGGGAGTGTAAACCCCCTGGAAGGGACAGAGACTGCATTAATTAGAACCATGTTCAATGACATAAAGAGGAATAAAAGTATAATTACCCTTTATTTCTAATGAGTTACTCAGAGACAATGTGACAAATGCTAGAAAAGATCACATAACTTTCTGCTGTCTAACTGCACATCCTACAGCTGAAAGGAAGAGAACCAGAATTTTCCTGAATTTTTTTCCATGGCTTCCAGGCAAATAAGGTATAGTTCATGGGCATTCAAAAATGTATTGAGATTTTTTTTTTCCTTATGTTCCCACCACTTACATTCCAGTTGGGAATACCATATTTTCTCACATACATGCTTAGGGATATAATATGCACCTGGTTTTTTGAAAGGCAGAATGAAGAATTTTTTTCCCTGGCTTTATAGTTGCAAAGAGCAGGAACAGAGCCTGACTGTTAGCTGGCTTACCCTCCCTTTCCTACTTTACTAAAGGTGAAACCCTAGCTGCTGTTGGAGACTAGTCTGCATAGGTGGATCTATGACTTTGAAGAGTTAAGTCTCCAAGGGTATGAAATAGGAGGAGAGCGAGAGACCAGGAACAGCTAGTAGACAGCAAAATTTCCCTAAGAAAGGTTAGCTTAATTAAAGGAAACAAAAGTTTTGTTAACAGATCCAGACTGAAAAACAATGAACCGTAAAGTCAGCTGACACCCTCGGCTGCCTGAACAGTAATGCAGCAGATGCTGAACTGTGGACCAGGAATCAAAGCAAGGTGCTTCTATCATGGTCAAAAGAATCAGCATTCCCCACTTAATATACACACACCAATTTTCCAGGAAAGGGTGCATGTATATGAAAAAAATATAGTATTTTAGAGAGTAATAGTTATCATACTGAAATTAACAATAGATCTATTGCCTGCTCTCATACAAATCCCTGTAGTGAAAAGAATGAATTCACAATGGCTGCCTGTTTTGCTGTTGACAACACGATCTGTATTGTCAGTGCAAACCCTTGAAAGGGCTGGCATCAGTCCATAGGTAATGGTAGCTATTTATCCTGAGCAATCCTTATTCAATGAGGCCCAACAAGAGCAACAACATACTAGCATCTTAAACGCATGGACAAGTGACCATCAGGATGCTCCTCTGCTTTTGATCATAAATCTGAGTTTTGTTGTATGCCAACATGAGAGAGAACGCACTAGGGAGAGACTGATTCCATGTGCAGCCTCCCTATCCTTCTCAATGTTTCAGCAGCTACTAGAGCCTCAGAAAGTTGAATCAGGAGAAAACAAGCCGTAAGGATTCCTTTAATTACTATTGTAAGAGCATCCCTGCAAAACCAGACCTGCATAACTTAACTTAGACCTGTGGTTCCCATGTTTCTGAAGTAACAGACTCTTGTGAACCTTCAGAATTTCTGGTGGTAGACCACACACACAAGCTTATCCTCAAACTCAACTGAAAGGATCACTTGCTACAGCCCTGCAGACCACCAGTGACCCACAGATTGCACTTTGGGAACTACTTACTTGCACGATGTTTTACTGCCAGGGCAGAGAAACATTTGACCCAACGTGAGTGAGAAGTGCGATGAGGCATACCACATGCTTCATGTCATTACTGTTAATTTCTCTTCTCTTTAAAAATTTAAGTGAGGATGCTAATCACTACCATGTATAAGACTGTTGCAAAGAATCGCAAAAGAGAGGACACCCTGAATGCTAACAAAACAGCCTCTTCTTTGGTTTGGGACAGTGACCCCTTTGTCCCTATGGGTTTATTATTTGTTGCCTCCCTCAGCACTGCTCCCTGCCCCCTCTCTCCTGTACCTTCCCTGTCTGTTGTATTCAAAACACTCTTCTATGTGATACACTCGGTGTTCTGTGCACATCTTTTCACAGCATCTGATAAAGTGAGTTCAGGCTCATGAAATCTTATGCTATAATTCTTCTCTGGTTAGTTAAGTCTATAAGGTGCAAATCTACCCTGCCTCCTTTGGGACAGCTGTACATTTTGATTTTGCTTCTGTCCCAAAATCATGGTGAAAGACTATTACTGAATCAGTCAACAGTGAAAGAAAGCAAAGCTATGGAAAATCTGAATTCATGTTCCCGTGGGCAACTGGTGCCACCTTAGTCAGGCTGCTGCTGCAGGCCACACCCTGCGCCGAATACCAGGAAGACTATGGTGCTGCCACTGGCCTCAGTCTGCAGTGGCAGCCTGCTGAAACCTGGTGCGCAGATCCAAGGGCCCACATTCCCTGGGAAGAGCTAGGGGAATTGAACCAGGAACTGGGGGAATGTTCAGGTGACAGGAATATTAGTTTTGCTTTGAACAGTTTGAGGTGCATTCCACAAAAAACCCTGCAACTATCTCCTTGAAACGTGGTAGTGTTTATACCCTCAGAGGGGGCTACTATCCCTGCAATTTTCATTTGAATCGGGCAAGAAATGACAAAGTTATAGGCATTTCGGTGATTCCCCCATTTTAACAGCGTTGAAACTCCGAAACAGATTCAGCTGAATCAAAACAGGACAGTGACCTGAAACACCAAAATGAAATACTGAATCTGAAACAGATTTCGCACAGCCATAGTAGTTACTAAGCTTAAACCTAGAAATGGAAAACACCACATTATAGCATATGAGCTTTTCTCTTGATCTTTCAATATCTAGCAGGAAGAAGCAATCACAGTTATAACTGGGATGAAAACCCCTGGGTGCCATTTCTGGCTTAGGTAACAGGATGCATTATCATGTTCAAACAACGCCTTAAACCAGAGGCCACTGTCTCAGCTTGTGAGTGCTGTGATGGATAACTAAACCAACTATGCTTTTTCTTGAGAATCAGAATTGCGTAACTTTTTTTTCTCTGCTTGTTGGCAACCACTAGAGAGCAAGGGCTTGATACATGCATGTTGGAATGCAATGTGCACAACCTATATCTACATGGCTAACTCTACCCACAGGTGATTCAACCCTACAGGATGGCAGATGGCAGTTTGCCATTGCCTATAATTCTGCAGGAAGGTGCACCGCCAACCAATGGTTGACGATAGTCTGCTGATGGGTACTTTGGAAAGCAAAGCTAACCTCTAGATACCTTGGATGCTTTAGCCACCTCCTCCACAGCTGTCCTTGACCATCTACTGGGAGGGACTAGGTTTCAAACACATTGCACACCTCACCACTTCAGCTGGACTTTCTGACACTGGATCCTTGGCTATGTTCTGCTGCAGGAACACAGGAACTAAGAAGGCAGCCTAAGTATAAGAATATTTTTTAACACAGAATACTACTGTTAAACCTACTGATCTGCTGCTGCTCTACTGGCATAGTGAGGACTTCCAAAGTACAGGAGCTTGAAGCCTATTTAATAAAAGATAACCCATAGTTTTAGAGGCAAAACCTGACATCAGCCATACGGACCAATAATTTTCAAACTGGGGTAGGAGGTGCTTTGCCAAGAGGCATATGCCTAAATGTTAACAAAGGTGGTGGAGCTTCTGATTGGCAGTATTGTCATGTATTGACATTGGTGTTGATGCACGCTTCCGGAAGAATGAATATGCAGAGAGACATGCTAGGTGCAGGGATTATGAGCAGTAGTATTTTGCAGGTAATGGGGTATGTAACCAAAAAAAGGTATGAAAACCACTGGTATAGACAATATAGCTGACTTGGAAGCAAGCAGGCAGGAATGACAGCTGAAAAAAAGGAGAGGAAAAAGAACTGTGACAGAGTGATAATGTGCTGAAGTTTTGAATTTTCTTTTGGGAGAGGGCTAGGGACCTTTCCTGTGGAACATCTTAGGAACTTGGATGCAATTTTCGGTATTGGAAATGATGGCACACTTCCTGTCCCTTCCAGCTTTTGCCTCTTGCTCTCCCTGTCCCACTTCCCCTCTCCCAACCTTTTTTGTATTTGACTCATGCCTATTTGCTCTTGAAATACATCCCTAAGCACAGCAGCTTTCTTTTGTCACTGATAAACTGCTACTTAAGATTGGGTGGATTTTCTCTGTCTAAATCAATTCTTGCAGCTGAGTGCCACAGGAATTGCCTCTGCTGAGAGCTCTTCCTGGGCTAGAAATGATCAATGCTGATGTTTGCAAAGTGCTGGAACATTGTGAAGAGCTTCCCTGTGGAAGGAGCAGATTGGAGGACTCTCTCAAAACATGCATACTGCAGCACTATATAGATCATGCTGTCCTCCAGTACCAAGGCACTGCCAGCATTGTAAATGCCTAATGCCATCAGCTACATTAACAGAGCATCAGACTTCTGTAACACTGCAGTAGCAGCCTGCCTATTCTTGTACACACAAACTTTTAAGTTCACTCTTTTAGTCTATTTTTTTTTTATTTTATGGCATAAACTATTCAGAGAGCTCATTAAATAGCATTTATCCAATGTCACTGTAACAAAGGTCTGAATAAGTATTTCAGTTACTCATGTATGCTCCTTTGGATGGTAGAAGACAAATGAACATCTTAATCTACAGTAGCTGACAGATACTTGGACAGCATGATGAATGTTTGGGCCAAAGTCTGGAATTTAGTTTGTTTTCGATTTGTTTGGGTTGCGTGGTTTGGTTTTTTTGGGGTTTGTTTGTTTTTTGGTTTTTTTGCAAAGTAGCAGTTTTTCAATTTGGAGGCAAGAGGTTATATCATTCAAAAGTATTTTTGAGCAGCTGCTTGCTCACAGCAGAGCTACAGATACACTTCCAAACATGGGGGGGGGGGGGGGGGGGGGGGGGGGGGGGGGGGGGGAAATGAAGATATCTGAAATGGCTGGCTGGCCGGCCACTAAGCTCAAGTGATGTAAAAATGAATAACTCTTTAGTGTGACACTAGTATGGTGAGGGAGGGGAGCAATAAGAAACTGAATAAAAACCGACAGCTCTAGGAAAGCAATGAAAATGAGAGTATGCTCCTCTGATTTTTCTGTTTCACAAAGTGTAGAAAGAGATTTCAACTGTTTGACACAATTTCAGGATCATGATGCCAGCCCCTGCCCCCTCCCCCCAGTACCTCATAGTGGGGGAAAAGTCAAGGGACTGCCCTCGAGTATGTAGCATTGTTTGCTTTCACAAGCACCGATCTAAAATGATTTGTTATAAATAGTGAGAAACGACATGTATGTTATTTTCTGAGGGGTGCACAGATAGATAGATGCATCCAAGCTGAAACAGCAGCTTGGATTAAAAAAAGGGAAAGCAGAGGAGGTTCCCTTCTTACAAATATTTAAGCAAATATTAACAAATTAGTTAACTCAGTTGTTAATTAGCTCTTTACATTAATTGTTAATATTAACAAGCAAGCAAGGGAAAGGCAGTGTAAACAGGAGTTTCACATGTACATTTTTGTATGTTAATAAGCCTCTAAGAAGGGAAATGTGGGTAGTGCTTAAAACTTGGGGTCAGATTCCTATCATCTTTAACGGGCCGAAATTCCCACCAACTCCAATTTGTTCACTAGAGAGAAAGGACCCTGAGCCATGAAAGCTTTCATCAGAACACCAGGTTCACAAGCACCACAGTATGGTCTGAGCCAGCAGGGCTGTGAAGATGCATCTGCTGAGGTTTTGGCCCTACTTATATAAAATCCCACTTGATCAGATACTTGCCCCACTTCTTCTCCCCTTCCTTCCCCCCTCCATTAATTGCATTCTACATCCATAAAGGTGAGGGGGGTGGATTCTACAAACTCACAGCTGCCAAACTGTAATGACGAATGCCTGCCAAGTAATGAAATTTTAACTATAAACTGGAGCTTCACTTATACAGAACAAAATGTTCAATGCTGACAAGGCCACTCCCAGCCTCTCCAACTTCTGCATTTGTGAAAAGTAGTAATTAAAGCTGTATTCCATTCAAGCCTGCATGCTAGTCTGACTCTGTGTACAGTAGGTTTACAATTGCTGTGGTCACTCTGCAGAGGACTGTTGATACTAAAATGGCTTACGCATGTTCAGAAAATCACAGGTTTTCTCTTACTGCTCCAAACGCAATTTGCTTTAACTGTAGCCTATGAAGATTTATATCTGACAAAGAAAATTACTCTAAATTGCTATCAAACCATTTACAGGCCATGATTCTGCTCCTGCTGACATGTAAATAAATAAATCAGGAATTTATTAGTATATCATCCACAGAGTCCAATCCAATATTGACCCGCTCAGTGCTGCAGCTGTGGGGGAAAGAGAGCCACTTGCCCTAAGTTACCTCTGTCTGGCTCTTCAGAATTGCATTCTCTCCTTAATCTTTAGGCTAGTGCAAGGGTTCTGCAAAACATAGCCACCTCTTCAGTTCTAAAAATGAGGTATAGTTCACCTCTTTTAGAGCAGTACCTTTATATTTTCACACAGAAAACCTGGCACAGATCTTTTCAGCCAACCTTTGCTGGCTTGGTTTTAAACTGGAGCTGCCTTAACGTAAGAAAAAAGAAAAGTTTTGGAATGATGGCTGCTGGTAAAACTTACATGTATTAGGTCCCAGCTCTAGTGCATGTCCTTCCATTTCAGACCTTCAGAAGTAAGAATGGTACCTTGGCTGTACTGTGATCCAAAAGATCACCCCATTTATGGGGAAGAGAGCCTCATCCTTCAGACGCTTGCAGTGAGTTATCCCATCCCATTATCTTAAGTGAGACTTGTGTTCAAGTGCCTGTAGGACTGAAGTCCTAAGTCTCAGATCTGCATTTACAGGACAGTACCATTTGAATGCAAATCCTATGTGACCACACAGCAGACTTTTATATTTCCTTGTATATCATGTTGCATGCCTGCAAATCAAAATGCTTCAGCTCATATCCTGAACATCCTTGGTTTAACTGGAAATGGGTATCACAATTCTTAAGTGCAGTTGTTTCTACTGCCTTCCCTTTAATAATCATTAAAAAAGTCTGCCAGGGATGAAATGAGAAGTAGCCAATGCTGATCCTCAAATTTATTTTTGTTTCAAACGTTTATAACTCTTCCATCCTTGACTGACTCTCTTGGCATGCAGGAACCTCAGTTATACTCTCAAGTAATGGGATGCTATGATACAGAAAGGCATGGATGCATTATTTTGTCTAGATCTGTGTATTTCTTGTGCCAGCTAAAATAAAGGCTGACTGGCTTCTGGAATTCTTTGCAAATTCTATAGGCGTGTTTATTTCCACCATCATGTGTCCCTGGAGATAAGAACTGTAAAATGCAGAACACCCAGAAAGTTAGAGCCCTGGGAAAAGGTTTGATTAAGCTACTGAAGTGCTGGGGTAGGGAAAGGGTTCAGCATTGGTTGTGAGGGCGAAGGGCAGCTGGGCTATTTCTGTGAAGGCATAACAGAAAGAGATGCCCAACCAGCAACATAGTGGGTGTCCAACTGACGGCAATATATTAGGACTTTGGTAACTGCAGTCATTGCAAAATTGGTGATTTTCTTTCTTCAGCTTACACTGCTAAGCATGCAGCTCCTAACCAATTTCCAGTGCTGGTTTCACATACATGGAATACTGCAGTGCTCTCTGCATTTATTTGGTTTTCATAAAGATGCAATTTTGACAAGTTCTTAATTAGACAAAGTCACAGTCCCTACAGTAGTCCAAGATCTGTATGAAAAAGACACCTCTTGTCCCCCAACACCAGCAGGGAAATTGGAACCTATGATGGTTCTCAAAAGATCCACTAACCTGAAATCTTGCATATGGGTCACACAAATCACCTCCATAACAACTCTGTGTGTTTCTTCCAGCAACATATCTGTTTGAAATGAGCACTGGCCAACGTGCCCTCACTGATATGTGCAACTCACCCTGGTTTTGGGAGCTAAAACGCAAATAACACAACTAGGGGTTAGGTGAGTGAGACATCTCACATATCTGTCCTCCTGCTGCTTGACTAGACCTCTGTACAGGAGCAATTTCACCTTTAGCTGCTCAGCTTATTAAAAGAAGATTGAGACATGACTCAAGTACAGTGGGCACTGACTTGAGTGCCTGCAAAGAGAGAGAAGGACAGTATTATCTGTACTTCAGCTGGTATCATCAAAACCAGTTTTGAGTAAAGCAAATACAGGAGTAGGCTGCTTTCCCTTCTGGATCTTTTTTCCAAGTTTGGAGACTGTATATTCTGACTATGTATAGGGATAGATATAAACTTGTTGCTTTGGAAAGAGAGAGAATTTTTTTTTCAATTTCTTCCAGTGTTCTTTGGATGTAGTATGCACATATGCCTGAACACTCACACCACACATGTACTGCACCTTGCAAATCCCTCCAAAATAACCACCAGATTCTAGGAAAGCACAAATTTGATGCCCTTAATTACACACTGTCTATCTCAGTATTGTATGCAAGTCAGAAAAGGAGGAGAAAGAGAATTATGAGCTTCAGTTTTACATCTCTGGGCATCATGAAAAAATAGTTTTCGTTGGTAGCAGAAATTCCTTCCTTCTTTAAGAATGCAAACAACCACCTATACTGAAAAAGACATTTTGGGAAATGCACAGAACCTAAATTACAGTTCTATTCTAATGAATACTAGACATCAAAACAGTGCTGATACATGCAGCTTCATGCAGTCAAAAAACTACAGCTATCACATTTTGTTTAAGACATAAGTGTCATGAAGAGTAAATAAGTTTATCTCTGGAAAAGGGAATATAAACAAAAATTAACCAATGAGACTTTCATCTAAAACATCCATGAAATAAAGCAGTAATAAAACGTTTACTTTCATAACAGCCTGTGGTCTACTTTTATACATCCCTGTAAATAATTCTGTCATTTAGAACAAGAGATTCTAAAAACGTTGTTCTAAGTAGCTGTAAACTGTGCATGATAATTTTAAATAGGACCGAATATCATTTCAAAGTTCTGAGCATTATGACCAAAATTTACCTATACTACCCTGTTTTCAAGTGTTACTCACCATATATGAAGGGAATATTAAAACCCGCTTGTGTTTGCCACATGGCCACTGAGGATCATCTAAAAGATTTGGGTCATATTCAATATAGTCTCCCAGGTCACTACCTATAAAGATTGTATAAAAATAATTAACTGTATTGAGAAATTTCTTAGACTTGGCATAAACAGAAATAAAGTTTACAGTCAACCTACAAAATGACTTCTGCATTGCCTTTCTTAAGGCAATCAGATCCCATTAACTTTTTGAATGAGAGGTTGGTGCCAGGTTTTCTGAGATGTTCATGGAATATTGGCACTGTTTGCCATTGCTTTTAAACACAAATAAATTTGCCTTAAACAGAAGTATCAATCCCTCAGGTGCCTTACAGATGTTGCAAATTATATTTTCATTTGCAAACATGCTGAGAAACTGTAATTCTTCCAATTCTGAACTCTCAGCTGTTTGTGAAATTGCATAATGTAGCTGTAGTTTACCATATAAATAGGATTCTTTAATAACTGTATACAGTATCCACACCCCTCCTTCACACTTAAGTAAGAAGAAAACTTCTTAACTTGTTTAGACAAAACCAGAGGAAAGGCATGGGAAAATATTTCAGTTATTTTCATCAGTAAAAGAATATAACAGAGTACCAGTTTTGATTTTTCTCCTGTTTATACAGACACTTCATTTGCTTCAAATAAAAAAAAAAATGTCTTAAATGTATAATGTTTTGGCTAGTGCTTTTTGGAGAGTAGGAGAGAAAGGTAAGAATGTAAACACAAAACTTTTAATTCAGTGCAAGTCCCAAGTAAAATTTTCACAGCTGATTTATGACTTTGCAATCCTGTATGTTTTTTCTACAGTACTTGAGAAGAGGCTGGCCTTTGCATATGAGGAAAAGAAAAAGATGATAGCCATAGCAAAGTACAGCAACTGTGAGAGATGCCTGGAAAGGTAACAGGCTATTTTGCTCCAGTAATGTTGTCTACTTGAGACCATGCACTTTAAGCCAGCTCTGCTACGTGAAATATAGACAACTAGAGAAAAGACTTTCTATAATATCCATTAGTCATAATTTTCTTTGACAACTAACCTTTAAGATTTTTTTTTTAAATTAACAAAGAGACATCCCTCCTCCAAACAACATTGTGAAGAATTTACTATTGCAAAGGTGTACAATGATATCAAAATAAAAGAATACCAGTCTTACCTGTGTCAATGCTCCCTTGGGTGCTGTTAGCCCTTGCCAAAGAAAGGCTACGATGGCTTGCATTGCGAAATTGGGAGAAGGATGAGGTGGAGTCTATTGTGTTTCTCCTTGTTCCCAAGGCATTAGTTGGAAATAGAAACTGTGTGTAAGAGACCGTCTAAAAAGAGAGTCAGAATAAATATAATTATTAGCACAGCTCAGCCATAACAGGATCCAACCACTTTGACCAAGTTACAAATTGGGGAAGCCATTCAAGTCCCCCCCGCCCCCCAGATGTGACAGTTGCTCACAAGATTGATACAAGCCACCTGTTTCCCCTCTCTCTGATCTATTCAGGATTGCTTTTGTATAAACATTAATCTCCCCTACAAAAAATAATACACCTTCCTTACAAAACCCTGATGTGTTGTATTTACCAAATTCTAATCAAGGGCCCGTTTAAAAAATCTACTGGCTTTCATAGTTTTTGTATCAGCCTTCACCTGCATTTCTCCCCATAAGAAAAATGGAGCAGATTTCAAGTACTTCTTTAGTAAAGCACTATTTCTATATACAGTACCAGGTGTGCTGAAGAATCTGGAGGGAATCTTGCTTGAACAATATATGGCTTTATGGGTCTTTTCTCCCATAGCATTTTAGCTGGCAACAAAAACAGTAACATAGCTAGCACAATATTGGAGGTACTACTTTATGCCAATGGCAAGCCAAGGTAATCCATTGCCTGGCAACATGGATTAAGGATGAATGAAAAACTTAAAGCAAATTTATGCAATTAATTTAACTTTTCTATTTACAGCATTAGCAGCAAGAACATTTTGATTCTTAAAAGTATTTATTATTCAAACTTAAATTTTTACAAATAATTCTTGACTGACTGTTTATTAGTACATGCATATTGAATTCAAAATCTGAGCTGTGATTAATTTTGACTGAGTCTATAGGGCAAAGATTAAGATCTTTGCACGGCAGGGGATTGGACCAGGACAGAGGACTGGTGGACCATGGCCCATAAAACTCTTATTTGTGTGCACAATGACTAGACAGTGCAGGAGCCTCTAAGCATTACTGCAATATAAATCAAAGACAATGTATTACCCTCTTAGTGCCCGAATTGAACCACTAATTAAATTTGGTTTTCTGCACAAATTGAGTAAGGAATTCTTTATTTTCCATATATGCTTTTAAAATTACTTGTTTTCCCAAAGTGTCAGAATCTTTTTTATTCGAAGAAACAATGCTGGATCTTAAGTATTCACCTAGCACAAAAATATTGCCTCGCCGCTAAATCTTATTTAAAGACACAATTTATTAACATTAAGAATGTAACTACAATACTGCTTGACTACTTGATATGTGCAAGGCAAAGGAATGCCATCTGATTTAGTAATGCTCCATAGCCTTAGTTATTACCAGAGGGTAATTTCTCCAGGAACAAAGTAGTTGGCCTGTGCCAACAAACTGCAAATTCCTTTTACATTTTCATTTATCATCATTCTCCATATACTGCACTGATAGTTATTCTCTTATCTTTCATTCCTCCCTACCCTCCCTATACCTATCTATCTAGATTATAAATCTGTTAAAATATTTTTGGTTGGCTTTAAGTTTTTTTTGTTTTGGGGTTTTGTGTTTTTTTTTTTTTTACATTTCCTTGCAAAAAAATCTAAATCCTAGGTCTAGGAAACTATTAAATAAAACATTTTTACCTTTCCATCAGCACCTAGTTCCACACCTTCAAGACCAATGATCTCTTTTAAATACACTCCTCCAGTAGAATGACACTGACGTCCACCTTCCAATTTCATATCCCTGAAAAACAGAAGCCAGTGATAAACACACTTTTCTTACAATAGAAAGTCTGCTTCATACATATTCTGACCTTCCCAGACAGATAAAACAAAACTGACAAACCATTCAACACCAAATCTAGATCTGACAAATTCTTCTACATACAGCACAGTAGATGCAGCACAGTAGATGCGTCTACAAGAGATGCTGATGCACAGTAACCCCATACTACTGAACAGTAGCATCATGTGGCAAAACCCATGATGCAACGCTACTGCACAGTAGTATTACGCCACTGTGCAGTAAGTATCACAAAAAAGGCGTTTGCCTGTGCAACTGTGCAGAAACTCAGGTTAGTGCACATTTATTTAGTACTTGTTTAAAAAAGTACTGAATAAGTGTGGCTGTAACCACTGCTCGGTAGCCTGTCATGTAGATGCGGCCTGTGCTGCTGAAAATATGTTGCATCTATATATTATATAAAAAGCCACAAAATACATCAAGTTTTGTTTTACTCATAATGCAAAAAAGCTGAGTGACTATGAAAAAACAAATCACCATGTCTGAACTAATAATCATCACAGTTTGTAGGTAGTGGGACTGGAAGGGACCTTAGGAGGTCATTCAGTCCAAACCCCAGTCCAAGACAAATCCCTGACTAAACCATTCTAGACAAATGTTTACCTAACCTGCTCTTAGGCAGGATGGAGAGTCCACAATCTCTTCAGGTAGCCTGTTCCAACACTTAAGTATCCTCATAATAAGACAGTTCTTCCCAATATCCAACCTAAATTTTGCTTGCTACAATTTAAGACCACTACTCCTCATCCTGTACCCTGTGGCCATAGACTATGGTCTATTTCCACCTTTTGTATAACCAACCTTTAGGTATTTGAAGACCATCTTATATATCTCTCATAGAATATCTGTCCCACAAACAAAAGAAAAGGAAAACTATAAAGGGGGACTGAGGAAAAGTTAAGTCCATATTTAAGTATCTACATTTAAAGACTTTTTGGGCTCTCTCATGCACATTAAGTCTCCTGCAGAAGAATTACTAAGGTTATTACAGTTAAGTATGTGCTTACATGCTGGATGGGATTGTTAGGGCTTGATCAGCGAAGTCATTGGAAAAACTATATATGCTGGGAAAAAAGCTAAGAAAACCTGTGAAGGATCTTCACTGCATTTGGAACTGCTGGGCTGCGTTATTAATCTGAAACGTTCGATACAACAAGTGAACTCTGTCCTGATTCTTTTTATTTACATTTCAAACTGTCTTTTTCATTTTATTTCCGCCCAAAGTGAAAGAAAGTAGCCCCTCATAAAGCATAACAGCAAAATGCATCCATCTGCAGAGGACACCATGTTTCTATACTAAGAGGCCTTTGTACCAAGTACCAAATACTAAATCCATCAGAAACCTCCCCCGTGACCCCCAAACAATAATCCTAGATCCTTTAGTGAAATCCACGTAAGAGTGCCACATTCTTATTTTGGTTCTTGATATTTTCCTGAGACAGCACAATCATTGTTATGTTAAAATAACTCATTAGCAGAAACAACAGATAATTTTTTCAGTGCTTATACAGAAGCAGCTTGAAGGAACAAGTTGTATTAAAAAGGTAAATGTTATGTCGTATTATTTTTATGATAGCAGGATAAATTACACAAGACTCCATTGCATTAATTCCTTAAATCAAAACCTAAATATTTTAACTAATATTTAAAACTCCAATAATGTGAAGAAAAAGAATTTCCGTAGGTGTCAAAAGAATTATTTCAGGTATCCAGGTTGTGGGTGGTCTTTGAAATATTGTGAAAGCACTCTCAGCTCCCTTCTAATAATGTTATGGATATGGAACAGGAAATAATGCCATTATGAATACAAAGGCAAATCAAGGAACAGTTTAATAGAGAAAGGGGAACAGTAACTGGTAACATGTCAAATGGAAGTAAGTGGCACACCTTAAAAGACCAGCAGAGTTGTTTTTAGTAACTGTGGCCAATTCATAAAAGGAACTGACTTTTGGAAGCGAGATTAAGATCAGCTGGAAAATAAACACAACTACTAGACTGTTTCTTAAATATTAAATGAAGCTTAATACAAAAGAGTTCCTCAACTTTTTCTGTCATTTTTATCTTGCCTAAATAAAGGCCCCCTAGGGCCTTGTTACTACATGGCATTTTGTCTTAGCCCACTCAAAATGATCATACTGCAAGCACCTTTCAGGAACATTTTCAATTGTCCTTCCTTTTCAGAAATTCTACACTTGTACATAAAGCCTGACTGCTCATTTTGTTAAACAGAGTGGTATGACATCATGCAGATTCAAATCTATTTGTTCTCAGCATGGACAGAATTGAATTCCTTTTTCCTGAAGGAGACTAGCCCAAATTACCCAACATGTTCCTCCTTTACATATAAAAAGCCCCCAGCCACTTTAGTGAATTAACACTTCCCCCAGGGTAACATAGGGTCTTGGCTTATTGTTTTTATTGGCACTTTGAATTCTCTCAGGTTGTCATCCTCGTTACTGTACTGCTTTGTACCAAGCCTAAATGCATGTGTGTCAGCAGGAAGAACTCATTTTTTCACTACAGTGTAGTATAGGAGACCCCAGAAAGGCTCAAAGGCTTGTGTTAAGATCTCTGCTGACCCTGTTAAACCAAGAAATAACCTCTTCTGGAGTGTCAGCAAAGCTAGCCTGAAATTGCTTCTTTCAGGACCTATAAAATGCAAATGCAGCCAATAGCGATCATTACTGTAGCATTCAGGGACCCTCTCCACTCTAGCACAGCAAGCCCCAGGGTCTATGTTGCAATCCCTATCTTCAGGAGAGTTCAGAAACAGATTTTTTTTGTTAAAATGCTGGTGGCTCATAAGATCCCAAAGCAGTTGGGGGGATTGGGGGTGGGGGGGGGGTCGGGGTCAGGCATATGGGTCCGTTTCTTCTGATGCTGAACTTTCTAACTGGGCCACGTCATTCCTCAGGAGATGTGGTGTACTTTTTTAAAGCAGCAGGCAGGGTAGATTTGCATCTTATAAACTAACCAAAGTGTATATATGTAGCATAAGCTTTTGTGAGCTGAAGCTTGTGTCATCAGCATCTGATGAAGTAAGCTTCAGCTCACAAAAGTTTTGCTATATATATCTACTTTGGTTAGTCTATATGGTGCAAATCTACCCTGCCTTCCACCCGACCTCAGACTAACATAGCTAACTACATCTCTTTGTTTAGGAGCATCAGAGGACTGCGACCCTTAAGGTATACAGTCCCTTACCAACTGCTTCAGAGGTGTGACTCAGTGGCTAATTACCATTACTTGGATCTTATTTCTACAGCTTCTCTCTCTATGTTTGTATGAATTGTTAGCTTAGCCACATCTTCCATTTCTGTGCATTTTGTTTTATAATGCGTGCAAAAACTTTTTGAGCTCCTGATGAGTCCTGGGCTTGAGATTTTGCAATTCTGATTGGTGGAGATGATGGGTTTATCTGTCTTCACTGCCAATATGTGTTTATTGTCTATTATAGGAACTTATCTTTATTGTTGCCTGTGTACGTCTATGGTATTGGTACTTCAACCTACCTGGGTTGATCTGACTTGATGTTCATATGTGTTTGTGTTGATGCCTTGACTTACCTGTTCTAAAGTGTTAATGCATATTCTGTGCAAGGGGGTTAATTATTGCAATATGCTGTGAATCACCTGGTTCATGTTTTTGCAGTCCCCCCAAGTGGTGTAATATGTTGATTGCAGGTTATTGAATAAGGTGTCACATAACTAATTTTACTGTAAATATTTAATGTTTCTTATTCATATTTGTTTATTGTAGCAATAAATTTGTATATAGTTGAGCACTTTGATTCGGCCTGGCTCTGTAGAGAGGAGAGAGGGCTGCTCCCAGGTGGCAGGCCCCTCTCAGCACTCTTGCCTGATCACCATCCCTTCCACTGGTAGACAGGGCACACCTGAGCTATACATACTTAATAAAGAATTTTACAAATATGAAATCAAACTTAAAGCTAAGGCTGTACGTACAGTTAAGCATGCAGAAGTCAGGAAATGCGAAGATTAGGAGCCCATATACTATCTTACTGAATAATAAGAGACAGGGGCTGATTCTTCTCATTGGTTGAGGACTGACCTTGTTTTATGAGTTAATCACTTGCTTTAAAAATTGTATTTGTGTCTTTTGTACAAGGTAACATGTGGTCTAATAATGTTATTTATCAAGTATATTAAAAAAAAAAAAATCTCAAGGTTTGACAGGATTCAGAGTCTAATGTGCCAGCCATCTGAGCGCTCCAGCAAAAGTAGTGAGAAAAGTGCAGTTTTCTGCCCATCCACTTTACTAAATGACCACAGCATTCTTTCAAAATGGCACCCAGCAATCTGTATTTACAGTAGAGCAGGGACAGTTTTTGATTACCTCTGCCCTACATAAAACAGATTATGCAGTCAGAACAAACAAAAACAAAGACGGAACATTCACCCAGTACATTTTATTAGAAAGATAGAGACAGACTATCAACAGATGAGTAGCACCATATAAAAGTCTCCCATTATTGCCTTCAGAAGTTTAAAAATTCTTGAATTAATGTAACTGCAAGATGTGATATATATATAAAACTCCGTACAAGACTCCTGCTGGGCACTTGCTCTTTAAATGGCATTAGCTGAATCCTTTCAACTGTTGAATAATTTAAGTCAATTAAATATTAACTAGATTTCCAGAAACCTAAAAAGAAAAGAAAAAATCTATTTCCAGAAGCAAGAGCCTGATAAGTTAATGTTATTTGGAAATATCATTTCTTTATGACAAATGTTTCAGAGTAAATACACTTCATACCTTGTGATCACAGATTGATTAAGATTACTCCAAAATCAAAACCAGCTCAAATTCACAGGAATCCAAAAGCAAAATTGTGTTTTTATCCTCCATCATAAATAATCCCTATGTTATCATATTTGTTGTAGGAACAAAGGCAATTGCAACTTTGGCACAGATTTGGTACCAGACACATTAACACCACGTCTTCCACTAATAATGTGGATGGTTCTTGCTCACTAAGAATACATGGAGTTACTATTCCCCATGTCTAAAGAATGATAAAACATTCAGGAAATGTATCCCAGAGGTTATTGACTTTGTTTAAATTGCCTTTGAAGACAAAAGCATAATGTAAGAACTCTGTAACCATTTTGAAACATATTATATAGTACCTTTCTTCATTATACCCCAATTTTTGGTATCCCAGTGCGAGTATAAGAACAATAAGGACAATAATATTTCCTTCTTTCTTCATTTATAGTATCTGGTGGTGGACTTGTTAATCTAATTTAAACTAGAGGGGTATACATGCATATAAAAAGTGAGAAGAGCTTTCACTATTTCTTTATAGTACATTTTGGGGCACATTGGAGGTAAAATTGTAGTTCAGTTGAAATCTCTATTTTTCATGTGCTTTTATGACACATTGATTTTTACCTTTCTTGGGTACTGAAGATGAATAAAGGTGGTTTTTGGATGAGGACTGCATGTAAAAGTTAGGGAAAAGCCTGAACCAATGACCCACTGATTATTGTGGCCATCTTTTACAGGGGATAATAGCACAGAAAGCAGTTTGACTTAGAGTCATTACACTCATTCATGTTCTACTGTGTAACTTGAATAGACAAAGTTTTATTCAGTGTTATCTAACCTTCCAGAATCTGGCTAGCGATTTGCAGCATTGAGAGAGGAGCAAAAATCCTTTTTATTTCACTACTTAACATTTTATTTTAGAAGAATGGTCAACTTCCTTTACCTCCGTTTATTCAAACCACTTGTTTTTTAATTATTTCCTTAAGCTTGAGACTTGTTGAGTCATATGCTTCTGGTAATCCTCCTATGCAATAGTCACTAGCAGCTTTCACATTTACTGCAGTTATCTTACTACTTGCCACCTAATACTTTTTTATTCTCTGTGGTGTTAAATGTAAGGTAAAGCATGGGCAGTTTTGCAGTTTATTAGATGCTCTACTTACATGGAAAGATCTAGGATGTCAAAGAGGGCAGTATGGAAGATGCTCTTGGTATCACACCATGGCAGCAACTGCTATGGACTTCTAAGCACCCACCCAATCCCCACTGCTCTAAGTAACCCTTCCCCTTGAGCACTCAGCAGCACCTCCACTCCTTTCGCATTCCCTCCTTCCTCTCTCCATCATGGTTTGCCTAGAGTTTGCTTCTGGGGATAGGAGTAGGGGGACCCACCCCCCCACTGCTGCTGTCCCTGGCTGATCTGGGAGGGGCAGAGGAAGCCTCAGGGATGCTCCTGCCTGCTCCAGACAGGGGCTACAGAGAGCAGCTCTATGGGGCGCTGGGCTGGGTACAGTGGTGAGTGGTCTCCAGGACGAGGTGCTGGACTGTCAGCGTTTTTGTCCCTAAAGAATTTCAGAATTCATGTACATCTCATGGTTTTCACTAAATTCAGAGCAGCACAAACATGCTAGGGGCAAGGAGGAGAGGAGGCAACATGAGGAAGACAATAGAGACATAACTCCTGCTATCTCTGGTTTTTATTCTCTTCTGTTTCTCTGACTCCTGCCCCTCCTTCTCCCTGACATATTAGAATTCACATGCATTGTACAATCCTTTAATATGGTTTTTACAAATCTTCCTGCTATTATAGTTTGAATTCAAGTGAAGAGATGACCCCAATCTACCACGTGTTTTGAACCCTGTTGTTAAAAGTGTATGCCTGTCCTCAATTGGCCAGGTAAACACCATTTAAATACTGTTAGTTGGACCTACTTTCTGATTGTTGTTTTTTTTGTTTTTGTTTTGTTTTTTTAAAATGGTTCTGCTAATAAAGATCAAGTGTCAGTACGGATGCAGAAATATTTTTCTGCACCGCTACTGCTCTGAGGGATGAGCAGCCTCCGCTGAATTTTTCTGCCTGTAGAGCTTGGGAGTGTGAAAAGAGGTGGAGACTCGGGATACTCAGATTAATTCTATAGCTGAAACTGTCTCTATTGCATGAAAAATCTCCTGTTGTTACTGTTTGAATTTACCTGCTTTTGGACTGAGGCCATGTTTCCACTGGTTCATTTTTCAGAAATTGTTACCGGTAGAAAAAAATAGGCCAGGAGCTAGACTGTACGTGCATTCCAAACCCCTTGACTGGAAGGCTACACAGGCAAGCTCTCCATCCAGCGGACACTAGAGGGCTGCTCCCTGGGCTATTCCCACCCAAAGGAGCCCATTACATCATGGCCTTTTCTTTCCTTTAAAATCACCCTCTGTGCAGCCTGATGTGGGGGGAAGCAGGGCTGGAAACAGCTGCTGATATGGGGTCCTGACTCCCCAGCTTTAAAAATCACTATGTGTACAACCCAGCAGCACAAGCAGCATTTAAAGCCTGGGAGCCAGGAACTGGACTTGAGAACAGCTTCCACAAGCCCAATTCCCAATTCCCAAGCTTTGCAATCCCTGCCCCTACTGTCCAGCTGGGAGGCAAAGGGAAGCATGTAAAGCCTCGGGGTGGGACCTGGGTTTGGCAACAGCATCCCTGTGCCCAATTCTCAATCCCCAGGCTTTGGAATCCCCACCACCCCTGTGACCCAGCTGCGTGGTACAGGCAATATTTAGAAGTAGGGGGCTGGGAACCAGGCTTGAAGACCACCCCTGTAAGCCTAATTCCTGGCTCCAGGTTTTGCAATCCCACCCCTGCCACCCACCAAGGGGAAGCCAGAGAGAACTAGAAAAGCCCCCCAGCCCTTTTTCCAAGCCAGAGACTGCCCGATTTGGGGAAAAAGGTGGGGAGCAGAGATCTGCTGCTCCTTTCTCTTCCCAGACCAGTTCAGAAAGGGAGGGGAGGAGCACAGCAAGGCTCCCCATCTGCTTCTTACACTGGGGACTTTGGTGGGAGAAGCAGGGAGGGGGCTTGTGGCATTGCTCCCTTTCCTCGGCTCCTGTTGTGCACAAAATAAGTGGATGGATCAGTGTGGAAAAAGCCCATGCCCACTTCTCACACCAGGGACCCCAGCATGTGAACAGCCATGGGGGAAGCAGCTGCTGGCTGCTCTTCCCCTCCCGGTGCAAGGGAGGGGCAGAAGCAGCTGCTCTCCACACTTTCTTCAGACTGAGGTGACTCTGGTTTCTTGAAGGCATGGAAGCCTCTCCCCCCCAAACTTCACTCCTTTTGGTCCTTAACAAGGTGCAGTAGTACTCATTCTTCCAGAAGAAACTCTCCCAGGAGCCACATCTACCTGATTGGAGTAGTTATTTTTCCCCCACCCCGGAACTGCCTTTTTTGGTCCAGAAGAGGCAGCATGAACACTTGTACCCTTGTGGTTTCTGCCACGAGAATAACAATTTGCCCAGCAGAAACATAATGGTTGTATGTGGCCTAAAAATACTTCTAATGACCACAAAAACAAATGGATTTGAAAACGTTTTTTCAAATGATTTGGCAATGGTTAATAATAAAAGTATGGGGATGGCAGAGTCAGAAATCCATATATGGATATAACAACTGATACACAGAAAACAAAAGTTAAAAGGATATTGCCATAACATCACATAGGGTACCTGTCCACCCTTTCTTCATCCTACTGTCCATCCAATGTATGACACAATGATCAAGGCCTATAAATAGTCTGCAAACTGACACTGAATTTAATTAATATATTGCTGCAATTGTTCTTCATACCAGCTGTCACTGGAAGGTGGAGATGTTAATTAATAGATCTCTTCCTCCGCAGCTGCTATAGAGCACATAGTCAGAGGGCAAATTTTATCTTGGCTCTGTTAACAAGGGAAATATGGCTAGACTGACATGTCCTCACATATTCTGCTGCTTCTTTCAAAGTCCTTATCACTTCAGAAAGCGTGCGCAAAATATTATTTCCTCAGTATTATTCCACATGTTTTCTGGCTTCTTATTACTGCAATTTAGATGGCATGTGCACATTGCCTTCAGCCTTCTAAAAAGGTATATTCAACTCTGGTTGAGATGGCAGTTAAATTTTACATGCTGATAATTGTATATGCACTGAAAAGCACTGGAGAAACAAAACTGCTAATATTTCAAAACTGGCTTGATGTACCCTCATAGTTTACTTAGCCAGAGGAAAAATTTTACCCCAAAAGACAGACCAAATTCACCATCTGCTACCTTGTATGCTAAACAGTTTCACTTTGCTATGAGTTATGTAGACACTGGGCAACTGGTGGCAATAAAGCTACAGAACTGGGAAAAAAAAATAAAATAAAATGAACACTACAATCCCAATGCATCAAGCTATAATTTTGTCATGGTAATTTAATTAAATTTCATAGCACAGGTGCAGAAAGAAAAAAGTCAGACTCACAGTTAGCTAAAATAATACCCTGGGTGCATTTCCCACCTGTGGAATATTGCCCCTTTTGTCTTCTACAAGTAAATAACGCTAGCTAAAACCACTTCTCCCAAGATTTCGTGTTCTGTCCTTTGACTGAGTGGCAGTACACATCCTAAGACTTACAGAGTTTCTTTTAAAAATTCATGGCCCAACAGTAACAGCCTGTCTGGAGCTAGGGCAGTTCTGCCCTGGCTCCAGAGCAAGCTGCCCCTGCTGCAAGATCCCAGCAGATCTGGAGCAGCCCCCTACATTGTGCTGTGTGTGTTGCCGGTGTAGCTGAAGCTGGGGTCTCCATGGAGACTGGCAAAAGCCACACGGGCAGGGCCAGCTGGGAAAGAGTCCCCAGTTGACTGCTCCCCTGTTCCCCATCCCTGGTGTAGGTCATTGAACCCTAGCCCTACCCTCTAGCATATCTACTATTCCCCCCCAGCTTGGTGTCATCTGCAAACTTGCTGAGGGTGTACTCTGTGCCATCTTCCAGGTCGTTCATGAAGATGCTGAACAAAAAGAAACCCCAGGACCAACCCTGAGGCACTTCACTTGATCGAGCCATTGATTACTACTGAGCCCAACGCTCCAGCTAGTTTTCTATTCACCTGACAGTGCACTGATCCAGCCTGTACTTCCTTAGCTTGCTTGGGAGAATGTTGTGGAGACCATATCAAAAGCCTTGCTAAAAATCAAGGTACCCCAGATGCACCAGTCTTCCCAGTTCCACAGAGCCAGTCATCTCATCACAGACAGCAATCAGGTTGGTCAGACATGACTTGCCCCTAGTGAATCTATGCTGACTGTTCCTAAATACCTTCTCCTCCAAGTGCTTAGAAATTGATTCCTTGAGGATCTGCTCCATGATTTTTCCAGGGACTGAGGTGAGGCTGACTGATCTATAGTTCCCTGGATCCTCCTTTTTCTTTTTCTTAAATATGGACATTATGCTTGCCCTTCTCCAATCATGCAGGACCTCTCCTGATCTCCATGAGTTTTCAAAGATTATGGCCACTGGGTCTACAAATCACATCAGCCAACTCCCTCAGATACATCTCATCTGGCCCCAGGAACTTATACATAGTTCCAGCTTTTCTAGGTAGCTCCCAACCTGTTTTTTCACCACTGAGGGATGCTCACTTTGTCCACAAACTGTGCTGCCTGGTACAGTAATTTGGAAGCTGGCCTTACCTGTAAGGACTAAGGCAAAAAAAAGCATTGAGCACTTCAGCTTTTTCTGCATCCTCCATCACATAATTACCTCCCCTATTCAGTAAGGGACCCACACTTTCCCTGATCCTCCTCTTGCTACCAACATAGTTGTAGAAACCCTTCTTGTTACCCTTCATATCCCTTGCTAGCTGCAAGTCCAATTGCACCTTGGCCTTCCTGACTTCATCCCTGCATGCCTAAGCAATGCTCTTATAGTCTTCCCTAGTTACCCATCCAAATTTCCACTTCTCATAAGCTTGCCTTTTGTGATTTAGTTTACACTAAAAAGTTCCCTGCTAAGCCAAGCTGGTCTTCTGCCATACTTGCTATTCTTCTGTACATTGAGATGGTCTATTTCTGCACTTTCAGTAAGCCTTCTTTAAAAAGTACAGCCGGCTCTCCTGGACTCCTCTCCCCCATACTGGCTTCCCAGGGGATTCTGCTCAAGAGTTCCCTGAGGGGGTCAAACTCTGCTGCTCTCCATCCTTCCTTTCCTCAGGATCCTGAACTCAATCATCTTGTGGTCGCTGCTGCCTAAGCTGCCATCCACTACTACATTCCCCACTTTTTGTGAGTAGCAGGTCAAAAAGAGCATGGTCCCTACATGGCTGCTCCAACACTTGCACCAGACAGTTGTCACCACTCTCCAAAAACTTCCTACATCACCTTGTGCAGTGCTGTATTGCCCTCCCAGCAGACGTCAAGATGATTGAAATCCCCCATGAGAACCAGGGCCTGTGATCAGGAAACTTCCATTAGCTGTTTGAAAAGCCTCATCCCCCACTTCTTCCTGGTCTGGTGGTCTACAGGACACCCCCACCACAACAGTTACCCTTGCTTTCCCTTCTGACCCTAACCCAGAGACCTCTCAACAGGCTGATCTCCAGCTCCATCCTGGAGCTCTGAACAATTATATAGCTATCTTACATAAAGTGCAACTCCTCCTCCTCTCCCCTGCCCATCCTTCCTGAACAGTTTGTACCCACCCTCTACTGTCCCCTCCTGCTTGCTCTTCCTCTAGGTTTCCCCACTTAACTCAGGATTTTGGTCTCCAACCCCCAGCAACCCTAGTTTAAAGCCCTCCTCACTTGGTTAGCAAGCCTGTCTGTGAAGATGCTCTTCCCTCTTTTCATCAGCTGAATCCCATCTCTTCCCAGCAATCCTTCTTGGAAGAAGGCAAAGCCCTGCTGGTGACCCCACTTGTGCAGGCAGGTGTTGATGTGCAGGATGAACCTGCTTCTGTCTGGGCCCTTTCCCTCAACTGGAAGGATAAACAAGAATACAATCTGAGCCCCAGACCCCCTCACCTCTGCACCCAGAGCCCTGTAGTTTTTGATATGCTCAGAGTCTCTCCTAGCAGTATCATTGGTGCCCACATGGACGAGCAGCATGGGGTAGTAGTTGGAGGGCCGAATGAGCCTCAGTAGTCCCTCTGGGACATCTCAAATCTGGGTTCCAGGCAAGCAGTGTCAGGTCAGCAGATGGCTCCCTTTGTCCCCTGCAGAAGGGAGTCTCCAACCACCACCACCCATTGCTGCTTCTTGGTGGCAGTCGTCTTGATCCTTTCCACCTTGGGGGACCCTGTCCCGTCTTCCTCCACCAATGGAACGTGCTCCTCCCTCTCTGCTGCTAGGGCTGCATATCTGTTCTCCAGATGAACCGTTGCAGGTGGAGGTGAAGATCCCTACTTGCTGCCAAAAGTCACAAGCCTCCAGCTTTCACCCTCTTGGGTGTCCATGTCCCCTATTCTCTAGGGCTGCATCTGCCATTTCTTCCTTCGCAGTCCCAGGTTGTCTTCAGCACTGAACTGACAAACGCCTCATGGCAGAGGATGCTTTATAGCCTTGCTGCCTCTTCCTGTAGTTCTCTTGTCTGTTCCCTGAGACACCACGAGGAGGCACTGCTCATACTGCAGGCACTTCCTGACCTGGCCACCAACAGAAGGAACCTGCAAGCTGCAGCCCTACAGCACCGAGGCTGGCCCTGGGTGGAAACCCCAATAGCGAGCAGTCCTGCCTGAACAGAAGCCTCACAGGCACAAGCAGTGGCAGTGGCTCTGGCATTGCAGTGTCCTCCAGCTATTTCCCTGGGTCTCTTAAACCAGTCTTTTCTCTCTTACTGCTCTTCTTCCAAGCAGACCTTCCCTAGCAAACCTGGCTGGAAACTGTTCATTAATCACTGGCCCCAAAGAGTTCCTTTTTCCTGCTTCCTCTCACCATGCCAAAAAGCTTACCCCTCAAAAAAGGTCGAGGGGGAGGGGCATGAACTGGCCTGCAAACTGCTACCGTTTGCATCCTTTTTGCAAAATAGGAGCTAGGCCTTGTTTTCTGTGACCCAGTCATAACACTATTGTAGCTTTGTCCATGATATGACATGACACAATAAATTTGATCCGAAGTGATTTGTAGGCAACCTATCCTGTCTAGGATACTTGCAATGTTTAAGGCAAGTGAAATATCATGAACAAGTACAATATGAACTATATCAGTAAACCGATATACTTTTTCCAATTGTACAAAATCAGGGCAAACCAAGAAATTCTGTAATTTAGAAATAGAGTTTTATCATAACAACTCACATAGCAAATGTTAAATGCAATCAGCCTTTCTTTTGAGGTAGATATTTAAAAATGACCCCATACCACATTATGTTCTGTGCTCAGTACAAATATGTAGACCCTAAAAATTCTGCAGTATTGACATAAATATACATACCCGATTTGTGAACAGTCTCGATATGGCAGCACTGAAAATATGCTACAGAAGGATCTTCTGCCACTGATAAGGACTATTCTAAAAATAAACAACAAATATTAAAGTAAACAAATAATACCATTGCATTAAGTGTTTATCATAATTATTAGTATTAAACACTAATGAGACATTTAGCAAATATTCTATTATTGACAACAATCTTCCTCTTCTCTTTTGGAAGTTGATTTTTCTTCCTTGTACAACTGAAATGTTTACACAAGTTGAACTGCAGTGCTTCACATTATATAGATAAATCAAAACAGACAATTAACACTGCTCAATTCCCAGGTTCTACATAAAAAGTACATAATAATATCCCTTGTACAGTAAAGAGATGAACCCATACTTTATACTGGTTGGGTCAGCTCAGTTGTTCTCAAACTTTAGACTTACGAGACCCTTTGGAAAATACCAGCTCTTAAAACACAAACAAGTGAAAGCTAACTATGGAAAAATAGAGCAATTCTGTTGCAAAGAACTCAGAAAGACCACAACAGATCACAATACTTTTGACATCATGGATTCCTATTTCAAATCGGTGTTAACTTATGAACTATGTACAGGTGTTTGTACACCTAACCTTCCTAATACTGCATGAATCCTTAAAAGGATTTCATGGCACACTGCGGTGCAGTGATTGAGAATCACTGGTCTAGCTTATTCACAATTTGAATCATAATGTAGGCAATTTTAACTCAGTTTAAAAGCAGACTGATGGAGGGGAAATAGGAGTAATTTTATAAAAAGTTATTTTTCTGCCATAACACCAGGAATTCTTACCATTATAGAAATAGTAAGCTGATACATCACCTTTTTGAACATGATCTTCAAAATTGGCACATAGTTAATTTTTAAAAGGATTCTGATCCACTTATCAGAAGCAGGAGACAAAAAGATTTCAAATAAAATATTAATATCCAATCTAGAAGATGGACTACTGGGAAGAGAGGAGGTCTACCTGACATAGATGGAAGAGCATCTTTGCATACAGGCTTGCAAATGCAGCAAGGAGGGCTTTAAAACTAGGTTCACTGGGAAGGGGTGGAGGGGAGGAGACAGAAATGCAGAGGTAAGTAAAGAGCTTGGGCACCTGGATAAAAGGTTAGCAAAGGGAAGTAACAACAGAAGCCTTAGCAATGTTCTCAGGGGGAGTCAAGGAAAATCAGTTAGATAAATTCTTGCATTAGTATACAAACATTTAAAGGAAACAAACGGGAAGAATTAGAGGTCCTAGTACACACAGAAAATTATGATGTCATTGGGATGTGCTAGAATAGTTCACATGAATGGAATACAGTCATGGGTGGGTAAAACTTGCTCAGGAAGGATAAACAGAGGGAAAAAAAAAGGAGGAAGTGTTGCCCTATGTATAAAAAGGCAAGGTACATGTTTTCTGGAGGTGCACTGCGAAGTGGAAGGTAGGCCCTATTGAAAACCTCTAGGAAAAAAAAAAAAGTCAGAAGGGAGAGCCAGTTTGGGGGGATGTTATGGTGGGCATTTCCTACAGGCCACCAAACCAGGAGGTGGGTGATTGATTTCTTTAAACCAAACCAACAAATGGATACAAGCTTCCAAATCATGGGACTTGGTTTTTGTGTGGGTCTTTAATTATCAGGACATCTGCTGGGAGGGAAAACAAGCTGTGCACAAACAATCCAGCAAATTCTAGAAGTGTGTTTGGGATAATTGTTTAATATGGATGGTAGACAGGCCAACTAGGAGGAAACTGTTCTTGATTTACTGCTCACAGACAGGGAGGAATTGGCTGAGAATGTGAAGGTAACTTGAGTGACAGTGACCACAAAATGATAAAGAGTTCAAGATCCTAAAGGGATCCTAAAGGAGGAAGGAGAGCACCAGAATAACAACACTGGACTTTAGAAAAATCCTGGCTAGAAAGCAAAGCAGTCTCTTCAACAAGTTAAAACCCAAAAAGGAAACTTGGGTCACAGTACCAAGGATGAGAATAAGAGCTTTGTACAGCTATGAAAGGAGAAAATTAGGAAGGCCAAGTCAACTTGAGATGCATCCAGCAAGGAACATAAGAGGAAATAAGAAAAGGATTCTTTACAGGTATGTCAAAACTAAGTAGAAGACCAGAGGCAAACTAGTCACAGATGATGCAGAGAAGGTTGAAGTAGTCCTCTTTTTTGCTTCAGTCTTCCCATATAGGAGCAGCTACCAGATGACAAATGCAGTTGACAGCAAGGATAGGGAAGGAGACGAACAACCTAGAGAGTAGTAAAAGAACAAGCCAGGAATTACTCAAAGAAGCTGGATGCATTCAAGTTGGCAGGGCTGGATGGAATGCACCCTAGGGTACTGAAGGAAATCGGCTGAGGTAGTTTTAGACACACTGGCCATCCTCTTAGAGAACTTGTGAAGCCAAGTTCTCAAAACGGTTGAAGGGCAAATAGTGTCCATCTTTAAGAAAGGGAAGGAGGATCCAGGGAATTACAGAACAGTTAGTTTGACCTTGATACCTGGACAGATCATGGAGCAGATCCTCAAGGAATAGTGTGAGGAATTCAGAGTACAACAAGGTGGTCTGGAACAGCTAGCATGGATTCACCAAGAGCAAGTCATGAATGATGATGATCAACCTGATTTCCTCCTATGATAAGTTGACAGGCTGCATGGCTGGGGGGAGAGCACTGGATGTTATATCTGGACTTTAGAAAGGGTTTTGATGCTGTTTCCCATAACATTCATTAACAAGCTACAGAAATACAGACTAGACTCCTGCACTTGGGACTGAACAAATGCACGTACAAATACAGGCTAGGGAATGACCGACTAGGCTGAAGTACTGCAGAGAAGGACCTGAGGGTTACAATAGACCGGAAGCTGAATACAAGCCAACAATATGCTCTTTTTCCACCTCCCCCCCACAAACAAAAATAGCCAACAGCATATAGGGCTGTATTAGCAGGTGTGTCACTTGCAAATCAAAGGAAGTGATTCTTCTGCTCTAGTCAGCATTGGTGGTGCCTCACTTAGAGGACCGAGTCCAGCTTTGGGCTCCATACTTCGAGAAAGATGTGGACAGTTTGGAAAGAGTCCAACCCAGAACAACAAAAATGGTTAGGGGCCAGGAAGGCATGACTGATGATGAAAGGCTGAAAGAACTAAGGCTACTAAGGTTTTTTCAGTCTGGAGAAGAGAGAAGTATGGGGGGTTTGATAAGAGTCTTCAAATCCTTGAAGGGTGATTACAGAGAGGGGCTTTTCTCTGTAGCTGTAGGCAACAGAATTAGGTGCGATAGCTCAAGTTCATAGTGAGAAAGTTACCCCTAATCTTCCACTTAAATTTATCCTTTAAGCACTGGAACAGACTACCTAGAGAAACTGTGGAATATCCATCCTTGGAAGTTTAAGAGCACATTAGATGGACACTTGGCTGGGATGATCCTGCTTTAAGCAGGGGGCTAGACTAGATGAATCTATGAGATCCCTTCCAGCCCTACTTTCCTGCAAGCCTATGATCCTGAACATATAAAACTCAACTTGCAGATGACACCAAAGCGGGGGAGGGGGGGGCACAACCTAGACAAAATTGGAGGATTGGGCCAAAAGAAATCTCATGAAGTTCAACAAGGACAAGTGCAGAGTCCTGCACTTAGGATGGAACAATCCCATTCATCAATACAGGCTGGAGACTGGCTGGGCAACAGATCTGCAGAAAAAAGGACCTGGGGGTTACAGTGGACAATAAGCTGAATAAGCCACAAGCATGCTCTTGTTGCCAAGAAGGCTAATGGCATCCTGGGCTGCATTGGTAGGTGTGTTGCCCATAGGTCAAGGTAAGTGATTATTCCCCTCTATTCAGCATTGGTGAGGCCACATCTGAAGTGCTGTGTTCAGTTTTGGCTGGGACGATCTAGTTGGGGATGGTTTTCCTCATGCAGGTTCCACAAATTGTGATTAAAGTTACTGTTCCTGTATGTGAGGGAGTGGGGCCTAGGAGCGGCCGTGAACTCCCTAGCGCCCCCTACCATCACTCACAGTGGACTCGGCACCCTCAGATTCTCGCCTGCCATGACTTTGATAATAAATAGGTTTGTATGGGAGGCTGCCTTTATCCCCGAGTAGACAGTGTGTGTTCCTACCCCTGCTCCATATGGGGTACTGCTGTGCACCCCTGCCTTAAGGGGTGTGCGTGCCTCCAAACCTCCCCTTCAGCATGCCCCAAGCCTCGCAGCTGTTCTGTGGGACGTTGTACAGTCCCCTGCCCCTCGGGTGCTCCCCCTCTGGCACCCTGGGCTTGTCACCCATCTGGCGCCCCTGGGCCTGTGTCCCTATGCCCTGTCTGGCGCCTCTGCGCCTGTCTCCCCACCAGTGCCCCTAGCCTGGCGCCCCTGGGCTTGTCTCGCAGGTACTCTTTCCACGCCTCACCCCCTCAGGGCCTCTCTCACCCCTCTTGGGGTCTTGTGCCGCGCTCTTCGCACGCGCTCGCCGCCCTTCTGGGGCCTCAAGCATCGCTCTTCGCGCTTGGGGCTCAGGTGGCCGCAGCCGTACCTGGCCCCTTGACCCTTCTCTGGTCCTTTGCCCCACTGGGCAAAACACTGCCCTTACGGGCTGGGGTCCAACCCCGTACACCGCACCACTCCAGCGCCAACAGTTGTGCCCCACTGGCACTGTGCCCCTGCTGGGCACCAGGAACCCCAAGCGGCTGGGGAGCTCCCGTGAGGCCTCCTCTCACCCCTACAGCCTCACCCGGTCTAACTATAACACAAGGCAAGCCCAAATGGCTGTAACAAAACCAACAAAGAGCCTTCCCGCTCATAATGCAAACTCCCAGCCCCAGCAGGGCTTCCATCCTAACTCCTTTCAGGGTTCTCTCCTCCCTAGCATCATTGCGGCCGGGCAGCAAGGTAAGGCTGCAATCACCAACTCTGGCCACTCAGCTCAGCCACAGAGCTCCTGCGGCTCCCAGAAGGGAACTGCTAGTCAGGCTCCGGCCTGGGCTGTTTATAAAGGCCAGGCCCTGCCCCCTTCTGGCCACCTGACCGGCTGGTTGCCATAGCAACCGGCAGCTGGGCTGCCCCGGTGATTGGCAGCTCACCTTACTTCATTCTCAGGCACGGAGCACCCCAGAGCCTCTGTGACACTGTAGAACCTATAAGCTTTTCTTTAGTAAGTTCAAGGAATTCAGTCTGTTTAGTCTCATTTCTGTATTCAAATCTATTTTAAAGACTTCATTTTTTGTCTGCTAATGCAATCATTCTTATGGCTCTTGAGCAGTCTCCCATTTTTTAACATCTTTAAGTTAGGATCATAGGAAAGTAGAGGTGGAAGGGACCTCATGAAGTCATCAAGACCACCCTGATCAAGACAGGATCATTGATTAAAATCAGGAATGGACACCAGAATTTTAGACATCAGAACTCAACTCAGCATGCCACTGCCATACTCATAGACCATATTTCATGGCAGATGAAATTCAAATGTAGATAAATGCAGTGATATACCCATGATAACCCAAACTATACCTAGACTATGATGGGCTCTACATTAACTGTTACCACACAGGAATGTGATCTGGAAGTCACCGTAGACAGTTTGTACAAACAGCACAATGCTCAGCCACAAAAGGACAAACTAAAAATGTTAGAGATTATTAAAAGGGAATTGTAAAGAAAACAAAGTATCATTATGCCCTTTTATAAATCCATGCATCCACACCTTGAATACAGTGCACAGTTCTGGTCCCTACACCACAAAAAGCAATTTAAAAACAACTAGAGAAGGAACAGAGAATGGCAATAAGGAATGATTAGTGGTATAGAAGGGCTTCCATATGAGGAGAAACTAAAAAGGCTAGGCCTATTCAGTTTAGAAAAGCAGTGCTTGAAGGTCAACACTATAGAAGGTTGACAAAGTGCTAAATAGCAAAGAGCAAGTAATGAGGGATTCATTATTTACCCTCCTCCCACAATAAAAGAACTAGAGGACACAAGATAACACTGGCAGGGAGGAAGTGAAAACTAACCCAAGGATTTTTTTATTGTCAGACAGCATGTAAATTAAGTGTGGAACTCGTTGTGGAAGTCGACAATTTAGCCAGATTAAAAAAAGGGATTGGACAAATTCTTGGAGAAAAGGGACATAAGTAACCATTGAGAATGGAAGTTAGGGATACAGCCTGTGAATCAGAACTTTAGATCTTAGATGGTGGAGGCTGCAAGTGAGAAGGGAACAGTGGGGAAAAAAACCTGGTCATACCTACCCAGTTCACTCTCCCTTTCAGCAACCACTCTCTGCTACTGTGAGACATAGGATACTAGGCAAGATGGACCTATGGTCTGACCAAGTACATAGCAATTCTTATGTTCTTCGATAACTTCTATGCCCCTACTCAATATTCCTCCATTTGTACATATAAGCCTTGTATTAATTCTTTGGCAAAAAAAACTGTCATGATAGGAACTTAGTCTGGCAGATTAGCCACCATGACACTGTGCCAATTTCAGTCACTGCTTCCCAAGATAGAGACGCAATCGTCTAGCATGGTCTGTATTCTTTGCTCCTAGATGCATGATTTTAAATTAGTTTGAACTGAAATGTATATGGCTTGTTTAAATCCAGTTTACCAAACACTGGAGATTACTATCACCAACCTGTCCTCTACATTGTTTACTGCACACTCAAACTTTGGGTCATTTACAAACTTCGGGTAATGATTTTGTATTCTTACAGATCATCAGTAACTGAACCAATATAAACATATCTGCCAGTTTTAAAAGCCACTTAATGTGTGGCATGTTGATGTTGTTCTAATTTATTAACAGAGATGGCATGTAATACCAAGTTAAATGCCTTACAGAAGAAATTGACATATTACAATCCCATCAGTACCTTTTATCAATCAGATTTCTGATTTCACTGAGGGAGTCTGACAAAGACCTACTTTCTCTGATAATCCCCATGTGATAAACTGTACTGAATTTAAAGAAGGTTGGACCAAAGCACCTTGGGATACTGGAGAAAGAGTGATTTATTACTTAACCCCAATTGGTCCTGGTTATTCTTCTCCTCGAGTGGCCGTTTTTGCTTTGGGAGAAAAATCTTGAACATATGCATACTCATAGTTTCTCCCGAGAGAGCAGCAATTCTCTCATGAAAAGCTGAATGTATGTGGGCAATGACTCCTCTTTCCTTGCTAATACTGGACTCTTCCTTGCTTCAGTACATTTAAATACATGTGGATAAAAAAAAACAAAAAACAAAAAAACCTCTTCTACTTTTGGGTTGTAAGTGGACTGTACTACTCCAGCCACATTAAAACTTGGCAAGGGAGTTCCAAGTCTTTGGTGTTAATTGGCATAATGGATTTACATAGAAATATAATGCTGGTCTTAATTCCCTACCGACAGAACACAGGGCAGAGCTGTACTTCAGACTAACTATATGCATCCCTGAATTTACCTATGGAGGTGCAACTCTACTCTGCTTTCTACCTAAACTCAGACTAACATGGTTAACTACTTCTCTCATCTCCCTGTGAGTTGAATGCTGCTAATACCTACTTGCCAAGTGGCATGTTGTCTTGTTGCTCTGCCCTCTAACACAACTCTTCTCTTATACTGTTTGCCATAAACTTAAACATAGCCAGGATTTCTTCCCCAATTTTTACACTGATAACAATCAAACAACTGGACTGATAACAAGCCATATATGAGGTCCATTTATTCTTCAGTAGCTCTAAAATACCAGATAGGCCAGGAGTGCTGTTACATAAGCCATTTTACAATTTAGAAAAGTTACAGTGAAGCCTTCAAAGTTGTGCTATTCGAAAGCTTCCTCGTTAACCAACAGCATCTATATTCTTATGTTCTGAAGCCCATTGCTGTTGCAAAGTAAATTGCTTCGTAATATAATTGGCATCCTGGTGAATCAGTCTCCTGGAGAATTACGTTGTAGCAGAAATATTTTTCCCCCCTTTTAAAAAATAAATTTAAAAAGATGTGAAGCTGCAATAACAAGCAGCAGCAAGCACAGTATCTTCCTAATAATCAACTACCCATAACGGAAGGATCTCACTCAGCCTAAGATGATTCTCTCATTCCTTGCCTGGCAGCTGTAATAGCTCTTACCTACTGTAGGTCATAAGCCACAAGATGCTTTAAGTGGTATTTGTAGTCAGTTATGAAGCAGGGTGGAGTCATTTTTCACAATTGAGAAAGATGATGGTGAAATAGAACAAAAACAACAACAAAGCTGGCAAAAGATTCATTTTCTGCTCACCACTGCTTATTGCTACATGGTTTATTACTCAGAAAAGTTCTCTCACTCACTGAAAGCCTTGACTGCTGATGTATGAAATTTGGCAGTTTTTCAGGCTGACATCAGAAAACATCTTTAAGTGCTAAAAACCGTAGTACCCACCAGACATACTTCCCCATTCCCTCTAGCTGCTCCTGGAAATACAGCTTTTTTCCAATCAATGCCCTACTCCCTTCTGACAAAAAGACTCATAACATTAAAAGAAAAAAAAAAAAAACCTGGTGCCTTTACATGTCCATGTGTAGAGATAGCAATTTCACAATGGGAGTTTAAACAAGAAAAAGCTTATCATATATTGAGGATCAAAAAAGGGAGCAAGCAGACACTGTGCCAAGAACCACAAATGCAACTTGGAAAAAATCCCTTAGTTTTTCCATCCAGTCTCAAGCCCCAAGCATCACCTCCATTTCTACATACAGAATGGAACCCTGTATTCCAAAAAGTTCTCCAGGTGAGAATGAAAAAAGGGACATGGGGTGCTTTTACAGTAATGCTTTCCCTCTTTCACCAGATTGTTCACTAGAAATTCATGAAGTTGGTGCATTACAGGGGTTCAGTAGGAGTATTTCCTTTGTTCTTGGAGAACAGTCTTGCTCTCATTCTCTCTTGGCAAGGATTGCAAGGAGAGAATTCAATATGTTGCAATTCCAAGGCCTTCTATAAAGCTAGACCATGCAATATACCCTTTAACTCTGAAAATCCTCAGCCTCTTCATACCAGACGCAGTCAAGATTGACCATTGTGGTTTTGTTGCCCAACCTACAAGAAATGGATAGACATCATGTAGGCTGAGATCTGGGGTCTCTCCCCCTTAAGCTGGAGATTTTTGTGGTTTCCATTCTTACTGAAGCTATAATAAAAGGAAGGATGGTCTTTGTTGTAGTAGGGTCTTGTTATAGCCCTGATGGTTCAGGTATGAGGAGTCATAATAATTTTAGGTTATCATTTACTGGCCCAAGAGCATAACTGTATGGTCCAATAAAAGTTATCAAATAAACTCTTCCCTGCCCTAGATCTCTATTTATGCAGATAATTTACTTATAAAATAATGACATCTTTACAAATACAGTATATATTTTGTTTTGCCTTGTTTTCTCCCAGAACATACTTAAGGAAAAAAGAAAAAAAAGAGTCTGGAGGAGTGAGGTGTATGAGGGAAGAGGGTTGGAGAGATTAACTTTTCATTTCCACATGGGTAGGAATGGTTCTATCAATGTTTGTATCCTGCTCTTCACCACTCCATTGTTTGCTAGCTGCATTGACAAGAGAGTCCAAGAAAAAACATTGATACCACTATTGATAGTTTTTCTGCTGGATACAGCAGGTATAAATCCCCTGTGCCACAGCTTATAAAAGGCGTCAATAACAGGAACCTGCTGTGCAGACGGTAACATGAACCATCTATACATACAATCAGTCTCCATCTTTTTTTTTTTTTAATTCTCCCCGCCACAGGAAAAATTGTACTAACCACAACAGAGAAATCATCCTGTTAAAGAGCGCTCTGACAGTCCACGACGATTTGTGACTAGACATTCTGGGTTTAATCCTTTAATAAAACGCAGGTTACAAAATTTCTAAAAACTGGTTTAATGCACAAAGCTTTTGACAGGAAGTTTGTAATGTTTTTCCCCACACCTGCATTAAGCTAATGTTTTAAAGCAGTAACTCTACAACTGATTCATTTGTGTTTGGAGTTGAGACAAAGGCCAAGGTGCTATCCAGCCTCCTACTGAAGGCAGTAAATCCTTATTAAGGTAAGATGCATGCCTATCTATGCAAGAAGGGGAACTATCACACTACTGGTGGGGAGGCCCCTAAAAATGCAGTGAGTTGAGAGAACTAAGAATACGCAGAGACTAGGCAATCATCCATTTAATTAAAAAGGTTTATAGAATGTGTACTCGAATGGAAAGCTACGTATGATTACTTGGGGAGGAAAAAAAAAAGAAACCCAAAATACCTAGTTAAACTTTAAAACAAATCAACTGCCAAGTTAACCATCCAAAAATAATTAAGTCAATGAAACACTTTCAAAGATGTGCTCTAATTGTTATATAAAATGCACTAATTTATGCAAAATAGGTATATTAGTGTAAAAGGAAGGTGGCTTTAAACAACTGAGTACTGGACTAGAGTCTAACAAATAATGAAGACCTGAATTAAACTCTCTTCTCTGACAAAGACTTCCTGGGTGACACTGTACAAATCACTTGGACACAAACCCTCAATAAAGTTATTGGATGCTTAACTGCTATTTACCTTTAAGGATCTGGAATTTCTGTGAACTGGAATAATAGTACTTCTGTACCTCACTGATGAACACATTCAAGACTATGAGGTATACAGATACTATGCAATGGGGATGGACGTAACAGTATCTAAGCCACATAGAAGCGATTCTTTTTTTTTAAAAAGGTGCTTTGCATCTAATACAGCCATTGGATTTCCATGAAAATAGGTGCTCAGCTCAGCACTTTTGGAAAAATTGGGTCATTTATTTAGGTGCTTAACTGACTCACTTGTAGAACCAACACTTTGGGCTTCTCATTTTATTTTCTGTGACTGTCCACAGGATGCAGAGCTTTTCAATTGGTGCACATGTGTGTACACATGTCCTTTAAAATATTCTGGAAAAAAACTGTACCTGCCAATAAAGATAAGGAACTAGTTGTGGGGGCGGGGAGGAGGGAGAAGAGAGAAATAGAAGTTTTGTTAATACGAAAATATTCTGTTTTCTTATCAGATGTGGAATTACTGGTATATAAACCAAGATAAAGTGTTATATGGATACAGTAAGTACACTGAACAACTACTGGAATGAGAGAGACTGGTGTTGTAGATCAGGGATCAACAGCATTTAAGACCAGTTTGCAGCTTGGCTGCTGCCATGGGCGACCAATCCTCTCTGCACTGCCCTAGCCCTCCCTGTTCTGTGCAAAGGGCTGCTCTCTTCCCCTCATGCCCACACTTAGAGTAGACTCTGCTTACCCCACTACCAAGTGCTGCTGATTTTTCCCATCACAACCAATAACAGGGACCTACAAATTCAGCTACACAGATAGATAGAGGCTGCAGTAAAAGAGCAAGAGAGCAGGCAGGCCTGGGACAGGTGCCAAGTGGATGCTACAGAGGACACCAGCAGCATGCCTAGAGGAATGCATGGGGAAGGGTGGTGGAGGTGTTCTCGTTGCCATTGATCCTCCAGCCACCATGTGCCACAGAGGCTGGATCCAATTTCTTCATGGATTTGTTCCAGCCCATGGACCCTAGAATGCCAACCCTACCATAGACTGCTGCATTCTTAGAGTTCTAATGGGGCCTCTTCTTTTGCATAGGTACGTTTTATGCCCAAATATGCATGTGTACATTACAACATGGGTATTGTATATACTTGCATATGTAACAAATTAAAGCAATTCATGTCATTTGGACTTGTAACTACAGCATGCTGGACTGCAAGTATCTTCCATATATACAATGACAAGTTAAAGTTTAGACTGAAATTCTGGCCTGCCTGTCAGAGTGAATTGCTCACTGTAGATGTAGCACTCCATTAAGTCTGTGAGGGAGCCTCTGCAGACTTCAAGTGTGTAGGGCTAGTCAGGGTTGGGGAAGAGTTCAGACTCATGCTGGCAACTGGCCTGGGCCGTTTGCTCATGTGGTGAGGGTAATGCATCTCTGTCAAAGAGCAGTGAGGCCTACTATTGAACACACTCCCCTAGTGTCTTTGAACCACTCTGCCTAAATATGCTGTGTGAAGAACACTTCCTTCTGGTCATCTATATGCCCTCAGTCCCACTCCTACCTCAGTGAACACTTCCCAAGCAGATGCAACAATCTTGCTCTGAATACTTATAAGAGTAAGTGCAGAACTTCTTGCGTTGTAGAGCAACATATTCATAAGATTCCCTCCACCCTGTGTCTGTTCTGTTCTTTCAACGCAGGCCATCTTTTTCTCCTCTTATGCTTCTTCTTTTCTCTCAGTGAAAAAAAAAAATCTCTAGTCTAATTCTGTCTCATATGCACTTACATGTGTTGCTACTCTTGAAATCGCATCATGTTGATCACTTCCCCTTGTTATGTTCCCAGACTCCTAATTCCACCTATTTTCTCTCCCCCAAGAAGTCATAACTTCCCACTGCCCTACCCAAACTATACCAATTCTCTTTCTTCCTTTCCTTAAAATGCTTTCCCTTTCCCCTCTCAGTGACCTGGGGCCAGAACCTCAGCCCCTAAGTCCTTAGATCTGCCTTCAGAAGTCTGCTTTATGTTTCTTTCCTCCAAAACCTGCCTACAGACAGATGCTACAGCATTCAGACGCCTGCTTTAACTTGTGCCAGGGTCTGTTTGCAGTCCACTTACATGCATCTTGGACAGCTCAAGTGTACTCAGTTGTCTAGCCCTAGTCTCAAATGATTTCACAAATCTACTTTAACCAAAAATTGTGTCTGGTCCACAATTTTGGCAAAGCCACATTAAATTGAAAATGGCTGCAAAAAACTAACTTCTAAAAAGGAAGTTCCCTATTATATAGAACTTTTTGTAATGGAGACGGGGCTTGGAAAACCCAACTAGAAATCCAGTCGATTAATACTTCGCATGAAGGAGGTAGCATGCACCACAGATTTTTGCTTACATTTAGATATCTTTATTATTTTAATCTTAATGAGTTACTGCCTGTGTTACATAGTAAATCTGAAGTCTGACTTAGCTTTGTATTGATGATACATGTACCTTCTTTGCCATCCAGACCCCCGTGAGTAAGAAAACCTTTTCTTGCACAGTACCTGCCATTTCTAGTATCATGTTGCCTCATATTCTTGATGAAATGAACCTTCTTAAAGTTCTTTGGTCTGGGTGAACCTGACAGAGTCTGACATCTGAAAAATACATCAGTTAAAAAAAATGTAGTCAGTTCCATGCTGAACAGCTGAAGTGTCTCAAACACAGAGACAGGAAGGAAAGACTAGACAAATGATTCAAGTTACCCCATTTTAGGAGTCAGCAGAAACAAAGACAGTAAGTCTGGAAACAAAGGCTTAAAATTACAAAGGGGGGTGGGGGGGGGGGGAAATAAGAGTGTCCTCAAAATCTAAAATATAACTTCATGGTCTCTGCTGAGTTATATCCAAAAGAGCTCTCCAAAACAATTAGTAGACAGAACTCTAACTGGATTCTTGAATAATTTCAAAGATCCAATACACCTGTTTTTTATGGTTATGTTCTCAACGACTTAAACTGTTCCCATTAGCAAAAGAAAGCTACAATTAAAAACATTGACAATGTAGCAGTCTCATTTCCCAGTTACAGGAGTAAATGATTCTCATTTTCCTTTAACTGAAAGTCAGTCATCATTTTTGCAATGTTATAACACACACGGAAAAAACAAAAAAACAGGCAAAGTAAGTTGTTTGGAGGAAAAAAAAAAAATTATGAAAAATCAGTTTTAAAATCCATTTTAGTGGAAAATTTTATGTTTTTAGGTTTAAACAAATTGGGATTTTGGGGGCTGTTTGTATTTTATCCTAAGAAATAAAATAAAATTTGGCATCTTTTTATGGACAGAAACCACAGAATGTTTGAAAGGATTTTATTTTTTAATTACTAAATGCATTTGAAAAGGAATCACAGTCTCTAGAGAAAGTCTGACTGCTCTTTGTGCACTATGTAATAGCTAAGGGAGGAAGAAATCTTTCCCAGATGACAAAGCAGGAGCTGACTGATTCTTTCTTTAGTCCCAGGCCTGTAGCTACCTCCATAAGTGCCTGCACCACTGCAGAAGAGAAGAAATAACTATCACATTGCTGTCAAAGCAGCAGATTCACCAGCCCTACTTCCAATTCATGCCACTCCCAAAATCTAGTGCTGTAGCACCATGTGGGCAGGCCTGTGTACAGGCTGCCTTCACAGCATGCAGGAAGAGGAAACTCCTGTATGGGAGTGAAGAAATCCCTCCCTTCCTTTGCTGTGGAGTTGCATTGCCTCTATTCACGGAAGAGCACTCCATACCTGCCGAGGCAGAAAGGTGGAGATTTCCCTCTAAAAGCTTTATCTTGTTTTCTGCCACGTGGCCTGAATATATCATATGTGAAAGAGGCAGCTAAGGCATGCAGGCCCAGACACGATAGTTGTTTTTCCAGGATATGTAGTCACACAGCAAAGGGCTGAACTGAACTTTCAACTGAAGTTTAATACAGTCATTAACTAGCACCTGTGAAATGCTCAGAACTCCTCTTAGATGTTCGCCAGTATCTTCCCCCACCTGCAGATCATGCCGCTGGGCACAGCCATACACCACCACCGCAGATCATCTCCATATATACCCCATGAATCTCTACCTCCTCCCTGGCAGAAGAGTTCCAGGTGCTCCACACCTATGCCAGCACCTACTGTAGGTTTCTCTTTAATGGAAGAATACCCACCATGGAAAGGATCCCACTGGAATGATAATACAGCCCCAAGCAGTTTTGTGAATTAGCAAGTAAACAAGCAACAGAATCCTACCTTTCCAAATGCACTTTGTGTATTTCGTTTGCCAATTAAATTTCTTTCTGAATCACTTCTGAGACCACTTCATAACATTCTGCAGTATGCTTCGTAAAACAATGACATCTTGGTAATTGGCCAGCATGCTGCAGCCTCTGCTACAAAATTCTTGTTGTGAGGTGGGGAGAGACAACCAATTTCTGTGCAGATCAGCAAGGTGTAGATAAGTATCTACCCTAGAATTTTACTAATTTGACCAAGATGAATACTGGGGCCCAAGCTAAAAGCAGCTTAGAAAAAAAAAAAAAAAAAAGAAAGAAAAGAAATATCAAGCTTTTGCCTCACTGAAAAGCAGTTTGGAAGCATAAAGCTCCAATTCTATCACTCTGTAAACTTCTCATTTTTACATTTAGTGTTGCTGAGTGATCAGTCACAGGATGATACCGTCTCTTCTGTATCCTGCTGGATCCTCACTGTGATGGGGCTGTCAGTAAGATATGGATGGAAGCAGGTATTAAGGGGTGAAAAAAGAAAAGAAAGTGTTCTGGATGATGAAGTTAAAATGTTCACCTGTACTAAGAATAGGTACTGTTAGAAGTATCAGCCTCAAAAAGCAACATACAATGAAAAGAGAAAAATGAGAAAAGGCTCTTTAAAAGAGAGTGTATTTATAAATAATTATTTAAGAGCACAATTCCTAGCGTTAACAATCACAACTGTTAAAAAATACCCTTTTTTTTTTTTTTAAATAGTTAACTAATTTACACTGCCACTACTTCATTATCTATCCCAGGTAATTTTTTTTTTTTTTTTTTTTTTACCCATATTGCCCTGTAGGATGAACCTTATCTGTGAAGAAGAGCAACTTATTTATCCATCAGAGTACTAGTCAGTACAAGTAAGGGTGACACAGATGGTCTTGACAGATATATAGACATGCAGATAGCAATAAAAATCACCTCCGAAGTGGAGCATTCTCTTCAATATCCTCCAAAGTCTCCAGAGAAGACCGCTGAGAGATCAAACGACGTCTGAGAAGAAAAGAGAAACTGCCATCAACAATTAGAACATGGGCAATAATAATAAAAGCTCAAAGCCCTGTTAATTTATTATGGGCAGTGTGCTACATAACTGAATCAAACTAAGGCACAGGTTGTTATTCGCCTGGTTTCATCCTGTTCAGTCCTGTTTTTCTTAAGCCGCTACATTCATCCCTTCTACAAATTATTCATAACGTGTTTTTAATCAAAACAAATGTTGACCTTGAACACTAACAACCAATTTCTCCATTTGTATTTTGTACCTAAATGGGGTCTCTGCTTTTGCAGTTTTCCTTCTTTGACTAGCTGAGAAGGTTATGCATGTTTTTTTATTTGGTTGCATAGGTTCAGACCTGCTTCCACAGAATGATTTCTGGGTCATTTGCTTATAATGAATGTTTTTCATTGTACTACTTTCTTCTACCTTTAATATCCTCCACTCATACCAATTTCACTGATATACTAGCAAGTCCTGACCCTTGCATTTCTCCACCATTTGCTATGCTATATGTACACATCTCAAGGATTACAAAGCTGGAAAAACTCTATGATAATACCATTTCAAAAAAAAGTGAGACCTGATTAATTTCTGAAGAAGATTCAATGTTGTCCTAAACCAACACAAATATTTTCTTTTCTTGGCTCGTGTGGATAGGAGACAAGGAGATAGAATCATAACCTAATGATTAATAGGACAGGTTTCATTCAGTCTCTACAGAACAGTTACTAAGCATATACATATATATTCTAAGTACAATGTGTGTGTAGAAGGCCAAGAGGGAAATCACTACCTCCATTCTATAATAAAAACAACTGTCCAAAATCTTTGTTAGTGCAGAGTTAAGGTTATCCAATGGTGTCTTATGCCTTCGTAATGCTTCAGTTTAGTGACAATCAGGAAAAGGAAGGTACACACCAATCCCTCAAAGCAATCATAACTCTACACTCTGGTGCCTCTAAGATTGGTTCAGCAAACCAGGATGCTATATAAAAGAAATACGAAGAATAATTCAAAATAGTTGCACAAAATAAAAAAGTGAAAGCTGTTCCATTTGAGCTGAATGCATCTTATCACTTGCTAGTTTTTCTAAGGGTGAGTTTACCAGAATATCAAGTTTAGCAGCAACACAAAAGTACCAGCAAATAACCTTGGTCAATACACTTTTCCAGGAGATCTGTTTTGGTTTTAATAATTTCTTAGAAGCCCCATATTCTAGAGCATAGCTCTCTCCCTCTAATACTTCTGGTTCCCTCAAAATGACTGAAGACCCACAGAAGGTATTGGCTGCTTGTTAACACTTTCACTACTCCGGTCTGCCTGTCCATCACAACTCAGTGGAGTGGAAGGAGCAAGGTCTTGTTGATGGGAACAAGGTTAGAACTGGGATGAGGATGCAGGAACCATTTAGGGACTGATCAGTATCTGGGCACATGCTTTCAGTGGGTTAAAAATGGGGTGGCACACAGAGGAGAGGGGCATAGCTGAGAACATCTCCCCCTCAAGGTAAGACTTCTTTGAATACCTCCAAGAGACATTTGGATGTTTATTTTGTTGGCATCCTGTGACCCCTGCTGACTTCCTGCCCCTGGGGCAGGGGGCTGGACTCGAATATCTTCTGAGGTCCCTTCCAGCCCTAGTGTCAATGAAATCTATGAAACACATTCTTCATTGCACAGCTGACTCTACTTTTCTCCCTCTATGCTCCTGTACTATGCTAACTGTCCTTTTCCTGGAAAGCAGCATCAGGGGAAAGCCTTCATGGAATAGTTAGTTAGATCAACTGAGGTAATGGAACCGCCATGCAGATTTAAATTTGTGTCAAAACAAAGCCATAGATGCGTTCATCCCTTGCCCCCATGCACTTTTTTGCATGGCGTTTTTGAAAAGAAAGGGTTTATATATTGCTAATGACTTGTTTTATTCATGCATCTGTATAGCCCCTTATCCATACCTGCAGTGAAATGCAACTCCCTACTGTAGGATCAAAGCTGTATTGTGGTATTTACAAGTTAGTTTAGAGATTTAAAAAAAGTTGTGAACAAAATATCAACAGTCTCTAAGTGGAATGCTGGAGCTTTACTGAAGCGACTCAGAGCAGAGAAATTCCTAGTCTTAAGGATTCCTTATCACTGAAACAGTACAGACAGACTGAAACAGTAGCTCAGTGCTAAGACAGGTATAATTTCCTTCAATTCATGTTAATGAGGTATTAATGGTGATGCCTAATTATGACTTAAAGTTACCATATTTTAAGCCTTTTCACAGCTGAATGTCATAAGAAATGCCAAGAAGTCAGTGAACTAATCTATTGTGAGTGAATTCATATCCTGCCCCACATATTTAAACTCCTTAAGAAAGTTTTTCAAAAATTATGCTCGAGGAAGACAGCAAAATTAGTTTGACAATGCCCTTCTAAAAATCACCTGTGCTAGTGTGCTTAAGACTTGATGCTGATTTTTAATGTTAAAAGTTTATTTTAGCTAAGTGCTCACACTCACAGCTCGATTGTAGAGTATAAAATATATTTACACCAATATATTTGAGGGCTTGGTCACCTGCCCTGAAATAATGAAATCCATTTTAAAGCCAAACATCATCATCATCATCATCCTCTTCATCCATGTTTGCATGGACCTAAATATGGATGCATCCTCAAAAGTTTTTATGAGGACCCTTTTATTCCTAAGTAACAGTATCCACACACCAACCTCAAGCCAACAATAGAACGAGACTTGAAACAGGCGTCATCGTTCCAGTGCAAGTTTGTATAGACCCGATATCTTAAAAATTAACCTTGGTTCAATTTGCTAGTCCTTGCAACACTAAATTAAAACATAAAACCTAGTTAAAACATTTAATGCTTTAATCTGCCTAAGAAGAGCAATCAAGTTTTTTGGGGGTTTAACAAATAAATACTAGCTGAACTAAAAACCTGGCCTTTTTACTTTGCATGTACCATAGGATATGCTAGGAAGCTGTCTTGAGTTCAGTTTAGGCAGAAAAAGTAATTTCTACCATAAAATGCTGATGCATAGAAAGGACTTATACAATTACTGCTGTGTTTACCTAAATGGATTATATTTACTTGCCTAGCATTAAGTGTTTCTAATCCATTTCTGAGGGATAATTTTCTAGGTCTAAATTCCAGACTGCTTGACTGGGGTTATAGGCAAAAATACAACAAAGAGACAACCTAACCTACTAAATTTTTAGTACAGGGCAACACTCTCCCTTAAATAGATATTGAGAGAGAAGTTTTTCCTCAGCTCATCACTGTAGGAATGACAAAAACATTAAAATTAAATTCCAAACCAAATTTGGACAAGACGCTAAAGTTATTTTGTGGGTCATTGCTTTAAAATTGTTGTTTTTAAGAAGCTCAGACCCCATCTGACCTCTGGATTAAAATCAGTGACCAGCTGTCTGAATCCCCACTGAAAGATCTTAAAATGAAAAATGTCTTGTCTTTGTCTCCCAGCTTACACAATTATGTTAAATATGTTTTGCAAAATTAGAAAAAAAAATTAAACACAGGGAAGGAAAGAAAAATCAACAAAAAAAGAGCCTTATTCTGCCTAGAACTCCCAATACAGTTTCTCACTCTACTTGTAATGGACTGACACGGTCAAGAAAGATTTATTACAGCTAATCTGCCAATCTTGTGAAATTTGCTCAAGAGCAACAACATATACAGATGAATTCCATCACTCAGACATACAAACAAGGCACAAGTAACAAGAGCAGAGGTTGTACAGAGCTACCAGTTCTAGATCTGACTTCCTCAGAGATCCAGATGCATGAACGCAGGAAGAAAGAAGAAACAAAATGATAAACTAAGAATGGCAATGCTATTCCAAAGGGAAAAAACATCTGCGTTCAAGTTAAGCTTCTAATTTTTATAAAATGAAGCCACTGTCCGTTTGCATTTAGGTAAACACAGCAGTAATTGTATAGGTCCTTTCTATGCATTAGCATTTTATGGTAGAAATTACTTTTTCCGCCTAAACTGAACTCAAGAACAACAACTCGAGAATGGCTGGTCCCATCCACTCTAAAAAACTTCCATACGCCAAGAGGAAAAAAACCCCCCAAAAAAAACCAAACACAAAACCAAAAACAAACAAACAAAAATCACTGAATACTAGTCAAGGACAATTATAGGTGGGTTATTTTTCACTCGACCCTTTTTGTGGCTTCCATTGACTGGGATTACTTGGCTTCTCAGATAAACTGGTATCACTCCATTTTGGATGCAGTGAATTCAGTTCAATTGTCATGATTATACTGATGCTTGCCTTTTTTCACTCCATGTTAAATATGTTGTGGTAAGTTTAAACTTTCCAAGTACAAACACTGCAATTACAGAAATAACCCAGGAAAAAGAACAGGTACTTCAGCTAGTGTAGCTATAAAACAAACAGATCTCAATGTCTGGCACAGTCTCCTTCACTCATTAGGAGTGTTGAGTGTACATCTATTGACTTCAATAGTGCAGATCTCATTGACTTCAATAGGGAATGACCAGTCAATAGAGCAAGTTTACCATTCAGTAGATGCAACTAAATCTTTTAAGACCCTTTTCAAAACATGCATCAGACCCCTTATGAAAGTGTGGGTACAACAACTCCAAAACAGATCAAACAGCTATATCAAACTGAAAAAGAAACCTACTTCATATGAACATGTATATGGCTCATTATTATTCAGAAAAAATATCATTGTTCAAGATGTTCCCTACTATTAAAATTCGACAATAAGTGCATGAATCACTGAATGTTAGAGATATCCCAATAAGCAAGTATTTAAATTAATGATGAAGAAAGGGATAGAGAAAGAAAACAACATCAATTTAAGATGGATACTTGTACTGCAACTATGTTCACCTTTCCCACATAGCTAGCAAACCAAATACAACAAAAATGAGCATGTGCACAGAACAAGAGCAGACTCAGTTCTTATAGTCTTGTATAAATCAGCAGTTAAAATACTGAAGTTTAGAAATATTATAGGGATGAAAAAGAGAGAGATTGTCTAGTTTCCCCAAAAATACAATGCATTTGATTTAAAGGACTGCTATAAAAAACTGAAAAGTTCCTGAAGATGGGTCAGCTTTCAGAATGCAGAACCTAAATCCAAGCTACTAGCTCCTAGGATATACGGAAGAGCCATTAAAACATCACTATCAACTTACAATTCTGTTTAACAAAATCCAAGTACCTATACACCGATGTAATAGGAAAGGCACTTCAATCTTGATAAAACTGATAAACACAAGGAAAAGAAGGGGGAAGTCATTAACAAGCTTCAGAAACTTGTGATATTAGGAGTTCTCAGTGCAACTTAAAAGAAACAGGAAAAGCAGATGCAAAAATAGTAAATAAAAACAGAGAAGCTCCTCTACGAAAAAGAGAAAGAAAAAAAAACCCCACCCCATAAATGGAGTTAGTTTAAGACTGCCTAACATTTTTTATCTCCCAGTTGATACTAAATTACAAAGCATGCATCAAGCCCCTTATGTTGTACCCAAAATGTTCAGCATATTTTGAAACACACTGTTTTGTTAATTAAGAAACAGTAACTGAAAGCCACAGAACAGACCAAAAGATAACTGTTTAACAGTCACCTCCCTTTCTGCAGGATGAAAACATGGTTCATGAACAAATGGTCAGAAAACTGGGATATCTTGCAGATTAAGAAAACAAGATGGGAAATGGGAGGAAAGGAGGTGGGAAACAGCTGAGAAAAAACAATTATGTCCACACTTCTCAAAAATACCCAGTCCTGCCTGAGCCCTTTTCAGATTTACCAGATTCACCTGTGTTTACCCGAGGCACTTGATTCTCCTCCGGCTTGTACCACTAAGTCAGGATCAATACAATGGTTTTCTATCAACAGAATCAAGAGAAAAACATTGCATGCTTACACACAACAAATGGTCCTGGTAAACCAAAGAGAAATATGGTAGAATTATGCAAAATCCTCAATAACATTTTAAAACATTTTTTAAAAGACAGATACGGTATTCAGTCACTGGACTTTCTAAAAGAAGTGTGGTTGTGTGTTCAATTGGTACGGGGTGAACATGTGAAGGTGAGGTACTGGGAGATATTTGGCTAGGGGAAAAGCAGGGTCCTGAAAGTTTAGTGGGTGTGCAGGTAGAACCAAGGATGTTGATACCAGAGCTGAATTCATTTTTACCTTGCCCCTCTGAATTCTCTATTCATCTGAGGCAGTTGATGCTTTAAGCCTATTGTTTTCTCTTTGGGGCAGTAGCCCCTGGAAGCCCATCCTCTGACTGCTGACCACAAGACCTGAAATAAGGGCATCTACTGTAACCATCAAGTGGTGCTACATTTTCTAAGAATTCTTCAACCCTCTAAAATACATTTCCCACATATCCAGATACTATATTTGATCATTACCCAATGCAAATCAATTGATACATTTCTAAAGATTCTGTTGCACTATTTGTAAAATGGGTCTAAATTTAGAAGTTATTGTTTCCTGTACCCTCTGTAGACATAAGATATCTTCAGTGATGGCTGGCATACTAGGGTATTTTGAGTTAAGTCAGAACATCAATACAACTGCAGTTTTCAAAACAGCTATTGCTCTAGTACCCACAGTATCTTATCACATTAAACACAACATTGAATAAAAAGGTGTCATTAAAGATTTTCACGGGGAGCAAAACAACTCGACTAATCATGTGCCTTATAAACAACTGCAATTGCCAAAGCAGTCATGATGCATGTTTTCCAAAAAGCTATACAGATCATTTATCTTAACTTTTTAAAAAAAACATAGTCCAGGTTCAGTTATAATAGCCTTTCTTTGTGAAGAACAAGAATCCACTTAACAGATACTCCTTGTGCTTTCTCTGCTATAGTCATTATTTCTTTTATGAAGATAGGAATTCTTAACTATTTATCTAGTAATGGTACTGCTCAGAACCTGGTTCTGAGAACACTTCCTTCATGAAAGCAGTACTTGCCCCCCTTCCCCCACTCCCAAAACAAACAAAAAAAACCCAACTAAATGAACAGGAAAAGCCAATTGGACTACCTGCAGAAGTGTTTGTAAGATTGGGTGCTAAAACATCAAAGCAGGTAACAATTTGGAAATACAAGCTTATGCCTCAGTAAAGAAAAAAAAAACATGCTGGAGGAGACTTGAAAATTATGGTTTGGATTTTTTTTTTTTTTTAAACTGTAACCACCTTAATTCTGCTCTGTAATCATGCACATGCGAGTATGATGAGGGCATGGAGTATGAGGAGGGCATTTTAGTGTTAGCAGTCCCCAATTAGTTGCAATTGATTTTAGCTGGCCAAGCAATCTATCAGCTAGAACTACTGATAAATATTCGGTGGCTTTTATACCCACCTTATAAAATCAAAAGAACTGATGTATGCAATAACCAGTGAAGAAACTATAATGACTGTGAGAATTCCCAACAATGTTGCGATGGCCCCACATAAGAATTTTCTAAGTTGTTGACCTGACCATGTCTATAATAAGAAATGTGAGAAAACCCAGTTTAAAAGTACAATCTAATTTCTTCAAAGGTAATCTATACAAAACATTTCAGTTTAAACATATGAATCATTTGAAGAGCACGAGCTATTCTTTTGTTAAACTCAAATCAGGACAAAAAAAAAAAAAACCTAACTGATGCCAACTTCCCTGAACAAACTTTTAGTCAAGTGTTAACTCTAACTAATGGCCTTATAAATTCACAGAAAATTCAGTCAACTACACTTAGTCGTGCATACCTAATGACTATAAGCTGAAGTTTTCATATACAACAAGAGAGAAAGATAAAATTCTGGTCTTGCCTATGATTTCATTCTATGGCTTCCCATGGCAGAGACTTCATTGTGGAGCATTCTCTTTCTCCATGACAACTAGAGGAAGATCAAATCTTTGCTCTGAGCATGGGTTTAAACTAATCCTCAATATGAATTTTCTGGTGTGACAGCTTTCAAAGCTGCAAATACTAGCTATATGTAGACACTATTCAACTTAAACCGTTTGCAGCTCAATCTGGATATGAAATACAAGGGGGTTTTTTTCCTGGAGGAACGCGTTCGTGTTCTTTCAAACTATTTGATATGAGAAACCTCCTGCAGGAGGTACTTGTCCCCACTAGGGGAAAAGCCATACTGGATCTGGTGTTAGCCTCTGGGGACGACCTGGTAGGGAATGTGCTAGTACAAGGGAGGCTAGGGGACAGTGATTATGAAATGATCCAGTTTGCTGTTCAGAGAAAGGTGGGGAGGATAACTAGCACAGTGCAAACGCCTGACTTTAGGAAAGCCAACTTCAATGTGCTCAGGGCAGTAATCAGGGAGGCACTCCGAGCCCAGAGAGTAGCTAGTATGGGGGTCCAGGAAAGGTGGTCCTTCCTCAAGGAGGCTATCCTTAGGGCACAGCAGGACACAATTCCTCTGTGCAGGAAGGCGGGAAAAGGGTCCAAGAAACCTCCATGGCTGAGTGCGGATATCCAGGCTGGCCTGAGGGCCAAGAAAAAAGGCGTACTGGCTGTGGAAGCAGAGGGCAGGGACAAAGGAGTACGCCTCCCTGACCCAAGCTTGTTGGGATTTGGCGAGGAAGGCTAAAGCAGCACTGGATCTTAGATTAGCTTCTGGGATTAAGGATAACAAGAAGTCCTATACAAAGTGTGCATGGGGCAAAGGGAGCCTGGCAACTACAGGCCAGTCAGCCTCACTTCTATCCTGGGGAAGGTCTTTGAAAAAAATAATCAAGGGCCACATTTGTGAAAGCCCTGCAGGGGAAGTGATGTTGAGGGGTAATCAGCATGGGTTCATGCAAGGCTGATCCTGCCTGACTAACCTAGTCTCCTTCTATAACCAGGTAACAAAAAGCTTAGATAGGAAGTCGATGTCATCTTCTTGGACTTCCAGAAGGCCTTTGACAGTGTCCCACCCAATTCTGGTGGGCAAGCTGAGGGTCTGTGGCACCGACGAATACACGGTCACATGGGTGGCAAACTGGCTCCAGGGGCGAACCCAGAGAGTGGTGGTGGACAGGTCAATGTCGACCTGGGAGGGTGTGGGCAGCAGAGCCCCCAGGGCTTGGTCCGGTGCTGTTCAACATCTTCATTAGTGACCTGGATGAGGGTGTGGAGTGCACCCTGTTCAAGTTCGCTGATGACACCAAGCTGTGGGGTAAAGTGAATACACCAGCCGGTAGGGACCGCATCCAGGCAGCCCTGGATAGGTTAGAGAAGTGGGTGGATCTGAAGAGGATACAGTTCAACAAGGACAAGTGCAGGGTGCTGCACCTGGGGAGAGGGAACCAGCACTATGGTTATAGGTTAGCAGCTGACCCTTTCAGCAGCACAGGCAGAGAGGGATCTTGGAGTCAGGATCGATTCCAGGATGAACATGAGTTGCCAGAGCCAACCGCACCCTGTCCTGCATCAACAGGGGTAACACTAACAGGTCCAGAGAGGTCTTGCTCCCCCTCTATGTGGTGCTGGTCAGGCCGCAGCTGGAGTACTGTGTCCAGTTCTGGGTGCCGCACTTCAAGCAGGACGTGGAGAACCTGGAGAGGGTCCAGAGGAGGGCCACTTGTATGACTGAGGGCCTTCGTGGCCAGCCCTATGAGGAAAGGCTGAGGGACCTGAATCTCTTCAGTCTCCACAAGAGGAGACTAAGGGTGGGGGGATCTTGTGGCTGCCTACAACCTTAATCGGAGCCACCAGCAGGGACTCGGGGAAAGTCTGCTCACCAGGGGCCCCCTTGGAGTCACCAGGAGCAATAGCCACAAGCGGAGGGAGGATAGGTTTAGGTTAGATATTAGGAAGAACTACTTCACTGTAAGGGTGGCCAGAGCCTGGAATAGGCTTCCCAGAGAGGTGGTGCTCTCACCTTTCCTGGAGATCTTCAAGGAGACTGGAAAGGCACCTGGCTGGGGTCTTATGGCCCCTCCCACCCCCAGTGCTCCTTCCTGCCCATGGCAGGGGGTCGGACTAGATGATCTGTCTAGGTCCCTTCCCACTCACTGATTCTGATTCTAAGCGACACAGGGCGGGGTCCTAGGAGCAGCCATGATCTCTCCTAGCACCCCCTACCGTGCCAAGTTGGTGTCAATGCACCCTCGGCTTCACCCACCACGTCTTTGATGTTAAGAGTATTAAGGGAGGCTGCCTTTTGGTCCTCCTTGACACGGTACCCCCGATGTATCCAAGTCTGTGCTCCGTGCACTAAAGCCTTAGGGGCTGTGCATGGCTCTTACCACCCCTGATACCACACCCCAAGCCTCGCAGATGTACCGGAAGTTGTCTAGTCAAAATCCTACCTGTGCCCTTGTGGGCACCCCTGGCTCCTCATGGGTTCCCTGGGCTCTCTTCCCCTGGCCCAGGCTCTCACCGGCTCTCTGGCCTTTTTCTCACTGGCCTGAGCCCTCTCAGACATTCCCTGGCCATTCCTTCCTTGCAATTGCCCGTGCTCCCGGCAGACGCTCCCTGGCCTCTCTTGCGGCTGTCTTGCCTGTGCCCTCATGAGCGCTCCCTGGCTCCTCTCTTCTCACAGATGCCCGTGATCCCCACGGGCACTCTCTGGCCTCTTTTCACAGCCGTGCCCACACTGGGGCCCTGCCCCACAATCAGGGCTCAGGTGGCTGTAGCCATGCCTGGCCCTCAAATCCCCTCCCTGGGGCTTCTTGCCTGTGTGCCCTCCCTGGGGCTTCGCCCACACTAGGGCCTTTCTCTGTACTTGGGGCTCAGGTGGCCGTAGCCATGTCTGGCCCCCAAATCCCCTCCTTGGGTCTACAACTCCTGTGGGGCTCAGGCAGCCTCGACCTTAGCTGGCCCCCAATGCTCTGTGCCCCTTCTCAGGGCTGTGGTCAGTACACCCCTAAATGCTGTGCCCTCTCTGGCACCGGGGTCCCCACACCGCTGTGGAGCCCCTATGAGGCCTCCTCCAACCCCTATTAGCCTCACCCGGTCCTCCAGTGTAACAAACAACAGACAAGTAATAACATGAGCCAATTGGCTACAACTCAAACTAAGCCTCCTGGCTAAACGTAAACCTCTAAGCCACCTGGCTGATCATCAATCAAATCCCTACCAGGGCTTTCTCCTCCCAGTATCCTCATGCCAAAGCTGCTCAAGCCATCAAGCTGCTCTAGGCTGCCTACTCTAGCAGAGCTTCTTCTCCCTTGGATGTTAGCAGGGACCTACCTGCTTGGCCTCAGCCTGGGCTGTTTATATAGGCCAGGCCCTGCCCCCTTCCAGTCAGCTGACCAAACCGCGGTTGCCCTAGCAACTGGTACCTTTTCTTAGGAGCAGGGCACTGAAGTGCCCTGTGACACACCTCCTCCCTTAAGTTCATAACTCACTAGGAGCAGGGCACGGGAGTGTCCTGCGACACTAAGAAATACCTAGAGAAAAACTCCAAGTATCTTTTGCTTCAGTGATGTTCTCCGATGAGCATCCTTTGTTACACCAGACATATGTGAATTTCTTTTAGGTTCCAGGAATGCATTTATTCACTGTTTCAGAATAAGTGATTATTCCTTCCTCCAAAATTCCAGGTTGAAAAGTTAAACAAAGCAGGATATTCAGTAGGTCCCATTGCATGAGACTATGCATGTGTGTAAGGAGTTTGAGAAGAAGTTCCAGTCGCATCTAAATTGAGATCTGAGAACAAAGGCCTGAAGGTTAGTGAGGAGAGGACTGTAATCACTATTGTCTGTTTCTTCACAAATTGGGACCAACATCATGCATTTCTAAAATAAATTTTACCAAGAGATGTTAGTACTGGATCAGGACCAAGACCTTTCATATTTATTACTTCCAACGAGCAGTTGCAGCAAAAGCAAAACTAGAATTGTGCCATGAAACAAGTCACTAGGGAGCAGAGTCAGAGATCTGGTCTTTGGAGAGGTATGTTAATGTTTGGCAAACAAATATTAGATAATACCTTATTCTATCTCTACTGAATGAAAAGATTCTCTCAGATAACAACTTGGACAGTAAAGTTTTATAAGGGCTGTACATATCATTCACTTAAAGCCCTCAAAACTCTTTAATACAATGGCTGCTGGGCAACATCACACCACAAGTTAGTCATGTACGTTTTATCTGAAGGGAAGAATAAAGATATTTGTGAACATCCATACAGAATTTACAAAAAACAAAGAACTCTGCATTGACATGCTTCTCATCATAGCAGGGACTAAAGAAATCCTGATATGACATGACTGGAGAAAGTCGCTATGTTGTATATGAACCAGATTGGGGGAAGACAATCTACATTGATTAATTTTCAGTGCTTCTACCTACCACTCTCCAGGATTTTTGACAAGACATGATGCATCACCTGTATGCCATTGCAATACAAAGAATCTTCATCCTTGTCATGCAGCTAGTACAACTGCTTCAATACAGAGGATGTGGACTATTGAACCTTTTAGTTTCTAATGCTATAAAGAGTCTTGCTGATAATGTTTTATTTTAACTTGCATTCAAACAGTAGTAGTCCCTCCCTAACACGTGCTCTCTGCTGGAACCTAGAGCAGGAGCTTCCTCAGAAACATATGCTGGAGGTAGGATAGGTTAAGCCAGGTCTGTTCAACTTCAAAACATTTGAAGACCACATGCTCCAAGGCCAGACCAACAGAGGCTGTATACCACTGAAGCAGTACTGGCAGAACTGGGCAGAATGTTCTGTGCATGTATTTGTGCATGGGTGCTCCCTACCTCCCTTGCTGCACTGCACACAGAGATGCAAACTCCCCACAACTTGCTGCACCACAGAGGTAGGCACTCCCCCTACACAGGGTGGCACCCTGCTTCACTTTCAGCTCCCTGCAGGTGCCACATAAGTGCTCTGGGCTGCTGCACCATGCACTGTGCCATGCCACACTGTCCTGCCCCCTAGGGGTGGGGGTATGCAGCAGAAGCTGGGGTATGGAAGAGGAGCTCCAAGATCCTGATGGCTGCTGCAGCTGGAGCGGTAGGGGCAGCAGTGGCTGGGTGGGAGCCTGGATGCTGCACATTTACCTGTTGCGCATGTGGTCCAAGGGGTAGCAGCTGGACAGCCCTGGGTTTAAGTATTCTTTCACAGGAGGAAGGGAAGACCTATTTCCCTGTGTAAAGCCCGAGTGACTGCTTTGTATTATACAGTCCTAAAACTGCTTAACAAGAAGTTTGGAAGGACATCCTAGCCAGCAAGTCCGATGTCTTCGAACAGAAGTTGTTCCTGGGAACAGTCTTTGGAAGTTTGGAATATGCAGCAGCAGCAAGTAGGAGTACAGTGGAACATCATTCTTTGAAATAAGAAATTTCTTTTTTTAATTTAGGTTTGGGTCCATGCTCATAATGGATTCCCACTTGAGCACAGAACTCCACAATAAGAAACTACAGCCAATATTCTTAGCGCTGAAGCCACCACATCCAAATTTAGTCCAAGGAGTTCTCTTGTCTGTGGGTTGGGCAGGAACACTCCTTTTGCCAGTACAGTTATGGCCCTTATTGAAAAGGCTGTAGCAGGTTTAATCTTAGGGAGAACAATGGAGAATTTAGTTCTCAGGCACATAAATTCTTGAAAAAGAATTTCCACTCTAGGGTGGCTTGCTGAATGCTTCAGTTTAAAATTTCTTTTCCTTGTTAGAGAATTGGGAGAGAGGGGAGCTCTAAATCAAGCATTCAAAGATTTTGTGCTGACCCTTTAGGAGCTGTTTGTATTCACTATCCTGTACCAGTCTCTGGGCCAAATCTAGGGGAAACGTTCTAATATTTCACCTGAATATCTACCTAACATGGCTTTTAGGCCAAATAGTAAGTTTTATATAATAGTAACATTTTAAAAGGATAACAATTTTAAATATTAATAAACTGGAGAAAGGATGCATGTTACAACTGCCAGAAGTGTGCTTCTCTGAGCTCTTGTTTGTTACTGGAATATGCAAAGAATGACACAAACTCCATGGGAATGCTAATTAGGATATAAGGAGCTACTACAGTTAGGACCAACAGGGATTTCAAATCAGGTTAGTTACCTCTAAGACCTTGGTGCAAGTATAATCCTGGTATATTACCAAGGGTGAACACTTCCCCCTCTCCCCCGCCCCACACACACTCTTCTGTTTCACCTTTTTTCAGTAGAATAAATTCAAGTCTATTAGAATGAGTACTTGCTATACTTATAGGCACTGTTACAATTTGGATTTCTGTATATTTGAAATGAAATGTGAGATTAATGCATAGATATAACCTGAAGCAGATTGGTGAAATGAGATGGATAAATAACATTCTTTTCCATCTCCAAAAGTCATCAATACTTTTTTCTGCCTTATAGGCTTTTTTTTGTTTGTTTGTTGGTTTAAACCAAAAGCCGTCTAGAAGGAACAGCTGAGAGTCATCTAGCCCAATTTCCTGCTCAAGGCAGGAACATTCTTCTCTAAACCATTTCATCCAAGAGTTTGTTTTAACCTGCTCTTAAAAACTTGCAAGGCTGGAAAATCCACCACCTCTCCAATGTATTTGTTCCGATGCTTAACCATGCTCATACAAAGTTCTGCCTAACATCCAATCTAAGTTTCTCCTTATTGAAATTTAAGCCCATTAGTTTATCATAGTGGCTGGCAAACTTTTTAGGCTGCAAGCTGGAGGGACCCAGGTCAGGTCAGAGGAAAGCAAAAAGGTGTTGAGACCCATTTTTCAGTCTCCAGCAGTTTATCCACTTTGGCATGCGGAGGCCACACTCAAAAATCAAGCCCCATGTCTGTGGGCTGGATCAATGGCTCTGTAGGCCAGATCCTGCCTACAGACTGGGGGTCAGCAACCTAAGGGCTATCAGCATCCTCCTTTATAACCATGTATTTGAAGACTTTTCAAATCCCCCTCTCAGTTTCCAAATTAAGTAATCCCAGATTTCCCCAACTTCTCTCATAAATTGCCAAATCCCTAATCATTTTTCATTCTTTGCATCGACTCCTTTCCAGCTTTGTCTATATCTTTCTTGAAGTTCAGTGTCCAAAACAAAGCACAATACTCTAAGCGATTCTAGGATTCTAAGTGAGCCTGCCTTTTCACTGAACCGAGAGAAGGCATCTCTCCTTAATTTACAGGTGATACTTCTATTCATAAAACTGGCTCTTTTTGCAAAAAAACCCAGACTGTTGGCTTGTGTTTAAACAAACATAGATAACAAAATAAGTTTTGCTACTGAAGACACAGAATTAGCTGGGTTGGTTTTTTTGTTTTTTTTAAGTAAAAAAAAAAAAAGTAATCAGAAATTAAAAGAGGTAATGCTTCACTCCAAAGTATTCCCAGAGTGCTTTTCTAACAATAAAAGGAAAACTAAATCTGTATTATTTAGATTTAATTTCATGCCATCTGTTGTATTTCAGGTTCACAGAGTGCAAAGCATGAATGACTGCTTTAATTTAAATGAAACCAGACAATCAGAAATAACCTATCCAGTTAATATTATTGCTGCTGTATTTGCATTCCTTGGAGAATATCTTTTCTACTATACAAATAATTACCATCTTTTGGAATCCTAATTATCATTCTTTTCCAGGAAGTACCTCAGAACATGTATTCAACTCAAGAATCTTTATAAAAAGAAAAGGAAATTGGTTATCTGGCCATTTTTAACTGGCAAAGTCATTTTAATTTGACAGCCTATTCTATACATGACAACATATAAAAAACCCAGCAGGATTATGAATTTCAGGCCTGCCATCACTGATACCACATGATGAAGTATGTACATTTTATTACTAGAAACCCTATAATACTATAAAAAACACTTAGAAATATTTCCACAGAATGAAAGACCTAGTTTACATCCAGCTGTACTCATGCTGAATTTTTTACCCGTTATACCTGTAATGACAGTTGTTTTCTATCAGAAGTTTAAATTTTTAAAAATTACTTACAAATCTTTCTACATTTCAAATTTAATTAGTTACCTTAATTACACAATGAGGTTTACAACCATTACATAAGGACAACTGAGACTGTTTTAGAAGCCATTAAATATTTACTTACATAAAACTCTCATTTGTACCCTTGTCCAAATAAAAACCCTCTCTCTCTCTCTCTCATCTTCCCTGTTAAAACCAAAATACTGACCGCAGACCAATCTACCCTGTACATCTCAAATTTAACTAACTTAAAATGTTCCCTTTTTCAAATATCAACTAATAGATTATGAAACAAGGAGACAATGGGATGCCTACTTTTATTGCAGATTTAAGCTACAGATTATTGCGTTCTACAAATCCCCCCCACAAAGATATGATACTGTATTTTCTTGCATATAACCCACACCCCTTTCCTCAGGAATCTGCTGGGCAAAATTGGGGTGTTCATCACATTAGGTCTGGAAATTGGAGGTGGGGGAGAATTTAGGAGGCACCTGAAGTGGTGGTAGCAATAATTGTTACACCTCTGGAAGCCAAGGCAATAAACACCACCGCCACTCCTTCTGGACACCAAATTTCCAGATCTATATGGAGTCCCCTCCCCCGCTGCATGCCAGATTGAGCCAGCAGGCAGGGTTGGTCTGCAGCCAGACACAATGTATAGAGTCCACCTGGCACATGGCCCTGCACCATACTAGGCCCAAGCCCACTGGAGCCACATGCTGGGTCTGAGCTGGCACACCAAGTCTGGAGCTACATGCCAAGTCAGACCCGGCGACTTGGCATGTAGCTCCAGAGCCAGCACATGACCCCAGAGGCAACAGATGTGGCTCAAGCTAGCAGGTGACCCCAAACTCAGCATGAGGTCCCAGACTCAGTTCACCCAGCTGGACCTGGCACATGGCTCTAGGGCCAATGCACAGAACTTGTGCAGCCATGGAACTGGCACACTGGGTAGGTCCAAGGCCCTGTCTGGCACATGAGGCTGGCAGCAGGCTCAGTTCCCTAGCTGCTACCACTGATTTACTTGAAGAAATTTCCCCTTCTCCCCCACTTTCAGGCTCCCTTTCAAAAGCCAAACGCATACTCCCCAACTTCCCCTCTTATACGCAATCTCTGGGGCAGTCTCCATAAGCAGGGAACTCAGGCTGTCCCTGCTTACAGAAGTGTGCCTCAGATTCTACAGGGTGATCTGAAAATAGAGAAAGCTGGGCTGCCATGTTTAGCGACATGCCCCATGGAATATCTTCCAACTGAGGCTTTCTGGGATTCTCCAAATTAATCTGCATCCCATAGTCTGTCGTGTTAAAAACTGCTTCTCCAGGACACACTGACATGGTGCCAGCAGGTGGCTACTGTAGTGCAAACATCTTATACAATTCTTCTTTCTGGTGCCCTCATCCTCTCATAACTCAGATGATTTCTGATTGAAAGATTTTAGCAATGGATCAATTTCCAAGTGTTTAGAGGCCAGTACATAAAGACATTTAATTTAATGCGGGAAAAAGGAATAATACATCTGCATATTGAACAGCTCACTGTGATGGATTTATTCCCCCTATCATCCTTGATTTACTTTGGAATAATTATTTTGAATCCACTTCTTTTAGTTATTTTCCACAGGCATTTGAAAGAAGAGTGAACAACGCAGCCAAACATTGGTTTGTAAAACTTTCTAAGTTTAAAGTCTCATAGCACATATAACCAGTTCTCAGACACTAGAAATTTCTGTTCTTTCATCATGATTCTCATTTTCTGCATAAGTTATGGCTTGGGTTAAGTCTGGTACAGGTGACTCCAGTTTATCCCATTCTTACACATCAATTGCTTGGAAACTTTTTTCAAACATTGCATGCTGCAACAGAAACTTCTGTAAGTTTTTTCGATAAGCTAAAACCTGTACAAGAATCAAAGTGAGAGTCACATTTCAGACCAGTCATAATGACAACAGCTGTTACAGGGTAATTAATACTTAGAGAAAAGTTTACACTAAAATTAAACTTTATGGTTTCAGATATTCCTAACATACAAAAAACATTCACTTTTCCATGTGGCATCTGTTTGAAAAAAAAAACCCATTTCTTAACCATCTTCTGCCCCTGTTAAAAAGGTACAGACCACGGTAAGAGAGTTGTGCAAAGACCACAGTCAAGGGGACAATAACTAGTTTGCTACACAACATTTTCTTTACCCCCCGGCAGACCCAAGTTTTAAAGGGTTCTGCCAGGTTTCTAATCTTGCCAAATCCAAGTGTTCCAAAAAACCAAGTTTATGAAATTTCGAAGTCTACTGACTTATTAGAAGTTTCATGGTTTTTGCCATCTTTCTGAAAGCCCCAGATTCTGTGATTGCAGGTAAATCGAATTCCAACTGGCAAACAAAGAACAAACACCTTCATATAAGCAAGCTGTTAGTCCTGAGTGTTGCATTGCAAAATAAACTTTCATAGTAACTTTTGCGTTCAAAATAGAAGACAGAGAACCCAAACTTCATTTGTAAAAAGCATAAAATTTAAAAACAAGCCGTTAAGACTAGAAAGTTTGCTTTTTAAGAAGAAGCAAGTCAAGAGTTTTACATAATCATATGATTCCTGGAGCTAATACACACTCACAAATCCAGTGGTCTTACAATAATACATTAAAACAGGGAGTGCTGAATAGACAGGAGGGCTGAATGACATAGGAATTTAAGACTTTAGTACAATTTTTTGAAGTCTAGTTCCCTCTGATGTTTTTGGGATGCATTTTTCATACTGACCATGCTTTTCAGGCAATCAATATCAATATCACTGCCCCAGCCAGAGAAGATCCTCAGTGAAACATTGCATTTACGCCTATTTTGAAATAGCTAAATTTTGTTACAAAGGACATATGTAGAGAGGAAAAAATGTGTCCCCCGACCCTCAAAATAGCTAAATAGCTTATTATAGTCCAGAGGTGGCCAAACCACAGCCCATGACCTACATGTACATGGCTCCTGAGGAAGAGTACTAATTAAATAAAAACAAATTAATGCGTCTCATGCATATTATTTTACAAAATCATTTCATGACAAATTATTTAAGCTGTGGCACTGCACACAGATCACTGAGATTCAGATGTCCTAAAGTCCAAAGGTTTTCTGTCATGGCTGTGGCAAAGTTTAGGTTTGTGGCTAAAAGGGTTATGCCATTCCTGTTATAGTATGTTCTCCCAGACAGTTGTTACAATAAAAAACATACACAACATTTAATGAAAAAGGAAGACTTGGCAATAATTCTTAAATGCTCAGCTATATCTTGGACAACTGTGTTCCTTCCAGATTAGATACAAGGAGCGTACAGAATTAAAATAGCTTTGTAGGTTCTGCAAAGCAGGAATGTTGTCATTTGGGTAAGGAAGGCTTGTTTACATATCAAAGGCTTAATCCTCCAACCCTTCCTCAAGGCCTGCTTAAAAAGGTTTCAAAGCAGGCATCAAAACAACTCACAAAAATACCTCCTCCATGAACAACTCTATAAACACACATCTGCAACTTCTTCAGACTCAGAGGCAAGAAAGAGTACTATCAGAAGCCTCTTCTAAAAGGGAGAAGCAGACAAATGGACAGACTATTAAAAACCCAAAATGAAAAATTCATTTTTAAGTTTTACCTCACCAGTTTTTCATCCATGTTTAAAAATGAGACAGAAGATGCAACATTTTCTTCTTTAAAGAGCCAACTCCTGCTCCCATTATGGACAGGGACCTTTCTTCATTGACTTCAAGTGAGAATATTCTATTATTCTAATATTTTTTAACCTATTTTCTTTGTGTGTGCATGCACACACATATACACCAGAGTAAGAGATGTTATGCGTGTAGTTGTATACACATAGAGATGTTAGAAATATCCATTCATTCTTTTTGGAAAATGGACAGACCGATTCTTCTTTAGATCTTTGAAATGATTCAAGTGGTGTCACTCCAACATCTGAGCATTTTGAAGAGCATCAGAAACTACTGTAAAAAGCTCAAGACTAATAACTTTGGCCAAGCACACAAATATCCTTAATTCCAAAGCCAATTCGCATGACCAATGTTAGTCATTTGCTTAAATCCTTCCTGAACAACAAAACAACCACTCCCTGAACACTTTAAGTGCCTGCATTAGTCTCACTTGCTTCAAGAGTTAATGCACATAGGACTATTGCCTTCAACAAAGTTGAGCACATGGAAAAGAATCAGGACCCATTTTTGCATGCTCATTTTCATACAAGCATATAGAAACAAAACATTTGTTTTGATAGACAGAACTAAACACATCTACCCCCTGTAAGATACTTTTAGTACCAACCAGGCCATTTTTAAACAGAAAAATGTAATTTAAGTGTAGTAGTTTTCATTAAACACAAAAAATTAGACATGTAACCACTTAATCCAGGAGGTAGTATTTCTATTCTGTATTTAAAGCTGGTTTATTTTTAGTGTGAAACAGCTATCTTTTATAATACCACACATCTTAGATCATCTGACTTGTCTTCCTTTCAGCATAGTCAGCACCAGAGCCTCAAGCTGAATAAACACAGACATAGAAGAAAGAAACACTTGTTCCCTGGTAAAGCTTATTGCATTATAACAACCCTATACAGGGCAAAAGGTCCATTTAAAATGTGTTACAAAACATTTCACCACAGACACAGGAGCTTTCACTATAGACATGGGAGCTTTGTTGAAAGGAAGAAAGAGGTTTTGAACAACAACATTTCTTAATAGGATTATGCTAACAAAAAAGTAATTTTCTATTTAAAAATGCCACATCAGGGTGTTAAATGCCAGCTTGCATAAAACCATGATAAACAATAAACAAATAGTAGCAAGACTCTCTGTATAGGTCATGACACTTGCTGTGAATATATTATTTGCACAGCAGGTCATCAAGTGAGCAATTAGATAAACAATGCTCTCTCCAAAAGGCAATTTATGGCCTTTTACAATCTGTAAATATCCCCCTTCTTCTCTCGTCTCCAAGTAGAATCCCTAGAGCAGTGGTCTCCAAACTTTTTTGATCGCATACCCTATCTGTAAAAAATTTGAGCACACACCCCCAATATATGTATATTTATATAAATATAAATAGAAGTTCTAATATTTTCTTTCTGCACCCCAATGGATTGTCTTGTGCACCCCACTTTGGAGACCACTGCCCTAGAGCACCACCTGATTGCAGCACAAATGCTTGGTTACTTTTATCCTTCAGTTATTTATTAAAGTGATAAACATGTAACATACATAGGGTAAGTTGAAGTCATATTCTGTTAATCTTTATTTTGCATGTTAATAATGATAGTTAATAAATGTACTGAACTCTACTCTCTCATCTACATTTGACTTAGGAAACTAATCCAAACGGTGGCTTTGATTTCTTCTGAACTAGTGTAAGTCAGGAAAAATTCTTAAGATATTTCTATATTATAATTAATAGAAGAAAGTAATATATTATTTGCTGGCTATTTTCTGCCCCACCGTTTCTCATATTTTCCAATTATGAGCAGTAACCTACCTATCTGCAATAAAGCTTGCCATTTTAATAAGATTAGTGACAGGTGATTTATTAGAAAAGCTATTCAGAATCTGAGAAAGGGGTTTATAATGTTATTATGACTAGTTAGTAGGAATAGTTATACTATGCTTCCAATTTGTTAGTGTGAATACACCGCCCTGTTGGAACTGAAATGAACGTAACAAATATCTCACAGTAATAACTCCGTGCTTGCCGATATGCTCCAGCAAAATGCTCTCAGACTACAGAGGAAAGTGTCAGCTAGGGAAAAGTAATGGTAATGTAAACCATGTGCCTGCAATTAGGCTTCATTACTGAAAGCACAGATTTGCAAAGGAGACTTCTGTGGAAAGGGAAGAGCAAATTTGTGCATCAGTCCCTAGGCATTTACCACCTGTTGTCCACATGCCAAATGTATTCACACCAAATTAACTGCTCTTCTAGCTGCACTGGCCACTGAAGTAGGCAGGAAAGCGATAAGACCTAGATCTGTGGTCCCAAAACTAGTGTAATAGGTTGCACAAACTCAAAAATAAACAATAGGAGATGTTGCTGTTTAAAAGACAGTCATCACAGCAGTGTCACTTTTTTTTTTTTTTTTAAATACTGCTAGCAAAGGACTTGGAAAATGCCTCATGGGTGTTACCTTTTAACTGGTACTCATAAGATTGGAGTTGTACATTCTTTCATTTTCCTATTAAAAACGAGAAGACAGACACTTTTAAAGAATTGTACAAGAAAAAGGAAGATTAGTTTAGAAAAACTGCATTTGCAAGAATCAGATCAAGAAGCAAATGCTATTGGAAAAATAGGGCATTGTGGTCTTTTTATTAGTCTCAAAATGAAAGTACAAGTTCAAAATAAGTAAATATATTTCTTACGATTTATAGTAGAACTCAGTTATTTTGGCTTTTATTTCCCAAACTGCAGACCTAAATAATAATGAACTTGTCTGCCTCTGAAAGGAGAGAATGTTTTCACATAGTCCTTTTCAGACTCAAAGTACTTACTTTACAAAAAGTAACAACTTTGATATACAAAGTACAGTAATAAGGTAGGAACAATAAAAAAGGCCATTCAAGAAATATTGTAGGTACTATCATCTTTGACATTAAGAAGTGATTTTAGACCCTAATGGTATTGGTATATCCGATGCTGGTTAGACAAAACAGCAAGATAAAAACTTTTGCTATTCTGATGAACTCTCAGAGGAAGAGATAAGATAAAATGTCTGGTTTGTCCACCCATTGTGTCCTTTCATCTGATACATTTCTGGCTCCCAGAGGAAAGGTATCTTTTTTGTATTATCCTTTCCAGCACACTCATAAGAGCAACTCTTTCCCACAAAAAGAACTAGAATGATGAGATTCTATTTTAATATAAATATTTAAAAAAAAATCCCTGCACACTTCTTTTCAGTTGTCGGCAGTACACATCATTATAAGTTCTTCATCTAATCTTTATAATCATCATGCATTAGATGTAGAAAGTAGATGGCTGTTGTGAGGCATGAGATTGGGAGTGATGGCATGGTGCCTTATGCTGGGGTTTGTACAGGAAGATGGTGGTTCGGGGAAAGAGAAGAAGTTGGAGTTCTTGGGTTCTGTGGAATCCTGTCTGGGAGTTGTCTGTGTACTGCAAGCCAGACATAGTATTTTGGATAGGGCAGGGTATAAATCTAATAAATAAGTTAATAATACTACTATGAGTCAACTATCCAAGCCTGCCCCAAGAACAAGTTTTAAAACCCAAGCCAAAAGCAGTTTGTTTTATACCAAGTGAGAAAGGTTCACAGCAGTTATCCTGGAATACTGTTCCTTCCAAAGAGGTTGAATTTTATAAGCAATTAATCAATGTACCCATCAATATTACTTATATACAGGCATACCTCGTTTTATTGTGTTTCGCTCTATTGCGCTTCGCAGGTATTGTGTTTTTTACAAATTGAAGGTTTGTGGCAACCCTGCGTCGAGCAAGTCTATTGGTGCCATTTTTCCATCAGTTAGCATTTTTTTAGCAATAAAGTATTTTTTAATTAAGTTATGTACATTTTTTTAGACATAATGCTATTGCACACTTAATAGACTACAGTATAGTGTAAACATAACTTTTACATGCACTGGGAAACCAAAAAATTCGTGTGACTTGCTTTATTGCGATATTCGCTTTATTGCAGTGGTCTGGAACCAAACCCGCAATATCTCCGAGCTATGCCTGTACTGAGTTGGGGAGGAGCAGCTCCAGGGCAGGGGACCTGAGGGGTCAGTCTACCACTAACTGCGGCTGTGCTGCCCCAGCTCCACATGCTGCGGTCCTGGGAGCAATAAACTCTGGTGCAGACTGTGCTAGAGTTTGAGGTACACTAATTGTGTGTGTAGATGTGCCCTGTATGCCATCCCTACTACAAATTACAGAGAACAAGACTTAGTGTTGTGTTTGAAGACAAGTCACGCGCAGATATAAAGTTTGTGTATTGGTGCTAACAGGATATATACAGAACTCCAGAAATGTCTTTTCCTTGTATCATCAGATTCCAGAAATGTATCTTTTTTGTATCATCCTTTCCAGCACATTCATAAAGAGCAATTCTTTCCCACAAGAGACAAGAATGATGAGATTCTATTTTAATATAAATCATTATGTTATTAATTTGAAAATGTAAAAAGCCATATCTGGACTATTAAAAAAAGCTTAATCCATCTTCTAAGTCCCAGGCACCCAGATACTCTTTACACTCAAGAGGCCTGTTTCTTTGTTGCCTGCACCATGTGAAGTACAGCCTATACCACCTTTCACATCCTTTTACCCGGTTGGTATGACAGCATGAGAGGCCTGCTGATTAAAAAGGAATTTCTGATGTTGACTTCAACAGAATCAAGGCTAAGCTTGACATTTTTTGGTATCTGCTATGCTCCTGTGAAATGCCAGTAATTTAGTGGGATGGTAAGTAAACAGTTTAGAGAAAAATTTGGGACCAAGAGGAAAAAAAAAAAAAAAAGACTTTATTTTTTAAATATACAACCTTAAAAGACAAAAGCTGCTTTTTTCTTTGTGTATTAAAGGTGGGATTTTCAAAAGGGGTCCAGGGAGTTAAGTCAAAAGTCTACTCAACATTAAGGCCCTCTCACTTACCATACTAAGGCATATCAGTTTCTGTAAGACACCACCACATAAAGGAATGATATGCCTAGTGCATCGGTGCTCAACTACTCAGCCCCAAGGACCAGATGAGTGGCACAGGCCAATCTGTGAGCCAGCTCTTAGGCAGGGTCACCATTGGCAGCATCATATCTGGCCACCCCCTAGTCTGAATGACCAAGTACTCATTTACAGCTGGGTCAGTTGAAGCTAGCATTCAGCCATAGTCTTGGAGTCGTACATTAATTTTAGGCACCTCAGTGAGCTCTTAATCCTTGGATTGTCCACATGTTAAGATGTGTAAACTAGTTTTAAGACACTCATTAGGCATCTTAAAGTTACACCACACCAGGGCAGGCTTCTCTAATCTGAGTTACCCAGCTTGTGTTCCACAACGTGTGGCCTCTCTCAAGAAATAAGCTGGCCATGTTTCAATCCTCCAGCATCCCAGGATGCAGTGTTCCTCCCCCCACCCTCTTGTTCTTTGTGCATAAAAAACTTTCCACCCTCTGAACTCTACGGCCAAGGGGCAGTGCTGGCACCAAGCCAACTGCCCTGCTGGCCCCAGAGGTGTGACCTGGTGCAGCAACTCACAAGGGAGGGGGCCAGAACAGGTCCTCATGAGCTGCGGCTTGCGTCCCAGGGGAGGGGCAGTGTGCCTGTGAGCCGAGGCTACCCAAACCCAGTTTGTTAAAAAACACAATACAGTGGAGTTGCATCACACGTGTATGCCCCGGAGTGCCGACTGTTTGGATTCAGCCTGCAGCTGCCCCCTGCAGCGCTGTGCATGGGGCCAAGCAGCTACACTGGGAGCAGCCCTGCTGGGAAGCTGTGCATGCCAGCTAGCCAGGAGTTTGATGCAGGCTGCCCTGGGTGGGAAGGAGGAACTGTACCCCTGGATGGGGGAGGGAGCAGACTGTACCACTGGGAAAGCCCAAGCGTAATTTTGACTACATGTGATTTTCACTTTACGCGCCGACTTTAGAACCTAACCCCCCACCATGTAAGATGCAACTCCACTGTACTTTCTTTAAAATGTTGTTACTCCATTTCTTCTTTAAATTGTGTTAAACTCTTATTTTATCCTCTAGTAGATTCAGTGGCTGACTTTCTTCATTTTGCCACCCAGCACCCATTCCCACCCATTTCACTGCCCAGTCCCTATTATTAAAAACCTCTCCTCCTTCCAGCCTCATGCTCCCATCCCCACCACCCCACCTCTCCAACCCACACCTACCTAGAACAGAGATAGAAGTCCTGGCTCACCAGCCTTCTAGCAGCAGGTCACAGCTGTTACAGGTCAGGGACAGTCGGAGAAAGTTTGTAGCCTGGAGTGTGACCCCTCCTAAACTCAAAGTTAGCACCAACACCAATCAATCTTTGAGAAGCTTAAAGCGCAACAAAGCCCTTTAAACTCATGCCTTCGGAGTTGTAACAAGACTCCTTAAACTTGAGGAGCTGAGGAAGTGAGTACTTAAATACTTCGTTCTTAAATCATGTAAGCGCTTCCCGCCTTGATTGTTCCCTTTCCCTTGATAGTGCAAAACAGACTCCTTATTTAAAAAAAAGTGAAGAAGTAGTATCAAGTTTCCACCATCAGTATCTTGCATCTCTTTTCAAAACAGCAAAAGCCTGTTAAGAGCTGCGTCTTAACTCAAAAAAAGAGGCTACTATACATCATGCAATGCTAGACAAGGTTTCTTCTAATACCATCTCTTCCATAGTACTAAAATTTAAGTAATCTTGGTAACTTTTTCCACTAGTAAGATACTATAGATCCCTCCTTGATCAGTAGGAAAGGTCGTAGTAGGAAAGTCCCAATTCTGCAACATAATTAAAAAAAAAAAAAAAAGGAGGATTCCCTGAACCTGCAGGAAATTCCATTGACATGCCTGGGGCTCCTCATTCATGAAGGACCCCGCCTATACAGATCAGATTGTAAGTTGTCAGTTTTAGCTCTTGTTTCCTGGGGCAGTGATCGTGGCTTTGTTTGAATTTTGCACAGTGCTGAGCCCAGTGTCAGCACCTAGTCATAATTATTATCCATTGTTATGGCAGACCTAAAGCTTTCACTCCCACTGTGCAGTGAAGCCATGCAAGTAGCCAGCAAGTAAAAACAACTGCTCTTTAAAGCCTATAAGGAGAAGAATTCTTACAAACATAAATACCATATTACTTGAATACAAGACAAGGGTGGGGGAAGCTCCTTGTCTTACATTTGCATACAGGGAAGCCTCATTAAATATACTGCCCATCCTTAAACTGCTGCCAAAAGCAGCATGTACTCAGTAATAGAAACCAACTATGAAGCTGATTAAGTGCAGCCAACAACAAGCATGATTATAAAATTCATAGCCCATATTGGATGAACTTTTTTTTTTTTTTTTTTTTTTTTTTAAAGTTAAACACAACATCAAGATCCCATTACAGTACTTGCTCCCATCTGTATCTCTTTACCCATTAAAATCATGCTGGACTGCCAATTCTCTCTGTCCTTCCCTCCCACCACTACCACCTCGCTGTTCCCCTCCTCAGTTCTTAGTCAGCGCTGTTATTGTCATATTGCAGTGATGGGAATCTATTACAAGGCTAGGTTAGTGCAGCCTATCTGAATAAGATAGATGGCAGTGCCCATTGAGCACAGTGCCCCTCAGTACCACCTCTTTTTCCAAGTCAAGCTGAGCCACTACACTGAATACATTTCAATTTCTTCCCTACTCCCACAGCTCAGCTGTGCCTTTATTTTCCCCATTTCCAATTATTCCTGTTTCTTCAACAACTTTAAGGTCTGGCAATCACCAAATGAAGCCTCAAGCAGTTCAGCCAGAATCCCTCTCTCACCCCATCTCTCTGCCTGTTGCATACGATTAGTACGGTTACTCTCTCCATGAGGTAGAACTAGACCAGGCTGCCCTGCACGTCATCTGTATACACGTTTCTGGAGGATCCCAGGACTCCTGACAAGAACACCTAGTTCCAGTCACGAGTGGGAAGCTAGTTAGCATATGAATCCTTGAGGGGGGGAAACATGGGACAGAGTTCATACACACACCAGTGCTGAGCTACAGGAACGCTGTGGCTTGAAAGGATGTTCTCTCTGCTGAGGCCCAGCCCAATGAATTCTAAGTCTTTTGGCTTTAGATTAGTAACCATGCATATTTTGTTTAAGTAGGTACAGAAGTGCTGCTAAAATTTTTAGTACATCTGTACTAAAACTTAAACAGCAATTTCAAAAAAGTAAAATACATCAGTTCTTGATGCCCTGGGTGCCTGTAGACTTAGTTCATCTATATTTCACTCACTGGGTATGTCTACATGTGCAATTGATGCAAAGCAATAAACTCTAGAGTAAACTACTCCCAGGAGCAGCACTTACACGTATGCCCAGGACAGTAGCAATTTGAGCTGGAGTAGAGCAGTCCCAGGCTGGCAGGAGGTATTGGGGGGGGAAGGGAAGGGCGGTCAGCTCTGGGCTCCGGGTGGCAGCATTGAATGGTGGAAGGGCTGGCTGGGGCATGAGAGGGCTGAAGTGTGAAGGTATGTGGCTAGACAGCAGGTCTGGCCCCTGGCTAGATGGACTGACCAGGTGGAATTCACACCTGTAAGTCAACATCTAGAGATGTGTTTAACCAGTTAGTTATCCCCACTGTAAGCTAGTATTGTCCCAGATATTAAATTAGTTTTCTGTGGTCCAATACAAATGACCTTATAAGGTTCCTTCCAGCCCCTAACATCTATGAATACCACTGCACATGTAGATGGTGACATCTTACTGCACAGCTAATTAGCCTACTCTGCAGTAAAGTGTATGTGCAAAAGTTTTCAAACTTGCCCCTCACTTGTGTGTGCTCAAGGAAAACCGTGTCTGACAATAAAGGGCTGGGAGGGGTCATCTGTCCAACTACAGGAGCAAGTTTTATTCACCCAGCTCAGTTAATGGTATACACTCAAGGAGGGCAGAGAAAGTCCTTCAAGGATATCTTCAAGGTCGGAGGGCAGGGAGGGACTGGCTTCTTGGGCACATCTACACGTGCAGGCATGTGCACTTACAGCAGCTCAAATAGGAGCGTCAAATGTGTGCCAGAGATTTGTGCCTCACCACACAGGCCTGAACATGCACTTTGGTGCGGGGCAAGATCATAGGTGATGTGGGGTGAGGGGAAGAAGGGGGCACATTTCCCCCCCTCCCAAGCGTGCTGGTGTCCCCCCTGATAGCGAGCGCTCTAGGTAGGGGACATGGAAAACACTAGTACCACCCCCCATCCCCAAAATAGGTTGTGCCAGCAGCATGACAGTGGCAGAAGGCCCCCCCCCCCGACTCAGGAGGCACCAGTCGCCTATGGGGCAAGTTGTGCCACTTGGCACAAACTGACCCTGCCTAGTTCCACCTGGACCTGCAGCCAGGCTGTGGCATAGGCAGTGCAGCACGGCCATCTGTACCTCTGGGCCAACTGCCATTGGGCCGTGGCTGCACAGTTAGCCTTCATCCAGCACTGCTGCGATGTGCTCACCTGGAAGGGCAAGGGGCACCCATCTGCCATCTGGGCAGCTATCATTGTGGTGGCCTGCTTTGAACTGCCAAAGCATGTCCTCCTGGCCATTTGGAGCCAGGAAGACAGCCACCTTGTTTGCCCTCCAGCTGGGTCTCCGGTCCCAGCCCTGGGCAGGCTCCTCTGCCTGGGTCCTGCCACTTCCTTCACTAGCAGAGATCCGGTTTAAAAATTTATAAATTCTCTGGACTGAAGAGTGATTTTGGGATTATTTATTTTAATACCCCAAAATCTGTGTTCACCCACAATTAAAATGAAACACCACATACTTTTTTTTTTTTTTGGGGGGGGGGGGGAGAGAGAGGGGGAAGTTGGCAACATTTTGTTGATATATTTACAATTTTAAATCCATTTGGAAGCCTACCATTGCCTCTATCATCATCATAACAAGAACACAAAACACCAGAGCATTTAGAATTTTTTTTCCCTTAATCAAAAAAGAGCTCCCCCTGATCCCTTTGCTAACCAGGATGTGGGGACAGCTACCCCTGCAGTTACAGCTCCTGCCAGCAGCTCCCATCCTGTGTGGCATCTAGGCACATGGGTGTGAGATGTGGGGTTCTTGGGCGGGTGTATGGGGTTAGTGGGTGTGGCTGCCACATGCCTGCCCCCACCTCAACCAGACTGGCAGCAGCAGCCACCAACTGGGGTGTCAGGGCCATAGCCCAGCTACAGGCACAGCCCCACAGGGCGCAGCACCACCTTACCCGGGGTCTGTCCCTGCTGAACGAACACAACCCACCCCAGCCTGCCCCACTAGCGCATGGTTTTAAACAGGAGCTGCACGTGGTGTCAGGAGCTGTCCCGGTCCTGTCCAGAGCTGTGCACTAGTGAAGCAGGCTGGGCCTGTTCAGCAGGGACAGACCCCACATCCAGCAGCAATGCATCCTATGGGGCTGTGCCTGCAGCTGGACCTGCCATGGCCCCAACAGCCTATGTGGGGGGGGCAGGTGTGCCCCCCACCACAAACCCCTATATACCCCCACTTACCTGGGATAGCACCTGGGTCCAGATCACACTGCAGCCTTGTCCCTCCCCTATCTGCCCCAGCACACTGGACCATGCTCCGCACTGCTTCTCCCCACTCCAGGGGTGGTTTTTGTTTTGTTTTTTTACACCTGGATTTCCATGAATTAGACAAGCTTTCAAGTATATATTGTCAGAATGGAGAGAGAGAGAGAGGAACAAACTAAAAAAAAAAAAAAAAAAAAAAATCCACACCACTATATGTTGAAGTAGACATTTATTTAGGAAGCATGAGCAGTTTTACAGAAAACATTACTAAACAAGCACAAAATTATCTTCATCTCCTTTAGGGATTTACTCTACACCAATTCAAGGGCCAGGGTTTTGCATTTGGCATGGTATTACCTGCTAAACCCCAAAAGCTGCAAAGACTTGCATGCTTAACTTAAACATATTTGCTCTGCTACTGATTTTTCCTGAAGCTAATTTTACACATAACTAATTGTATACTCATGTCCCTGTAGGGTTGGGTCAAACCTTCATGAGTCTTAAGAGGTGTTGGAGAAAGTCTACTTATACTGTGGTGAGTGAGTTTTCAGAGATTATTTGACTGAATCTCAGCCTCATGCCCAGATTTAAAGGAAATCAACTTACATAATCTTTATCCATATTTACTAGTAGTAATTGTTTGTGTATTACATTCAGGTGTGTTTTATTTTCTTTAGATATGCTGAAGGAAAATAAAAAATTAAGTTATCGTCCCCATTCCAATAACTTCTTTACAACAGTTAACTTTCAAGTGAAAGTTCTAAAACATAGTAGTTCAAGCAATATCAATTCTGAAGCATCCTTAGAAAATAAGTACATTTAGCTGTAACTGAGGATATCATGTTCTCATGCTAGAGCAATGTTCTCTCCTCTCAAGGTGTGAATTTGGTTCGTCAGCAGATTCTATTGTTTTATTGCAGCAACAAATAAAGCTTTCACTTAGCACCCACAAAAACTATTATTATTTTCTATATTTCTCAGTGTGATGTTTGCATATTACAGGCAACCTGACATGCTGTCTTGTATTTGCTAAAGAATATAAGCTTCTATTTTCTGGGGAACAATATTCTTCCTGGCATACTGGCAGGATTTCCCCCAGCCCCTGTATCAGGACTTTTAATATACTGCCAGATATGTATACCTAAATTACACAGGTTGCTGTAGCAGGCCTGATCCTATGGAACACCTGCAGACTTCAAAGTGAGCTTCTGTGAATGGGATGGAATGCTTCCAGGATTGGACCAAGTTTTGCTCTTATATACAACAGTGTATATTGATGGATTAACTTAACAGGCATTCATGTACCTGGGAAAAAGATTCTGACCCACTGCCTAGAGTACCATGGGATTAGTAGAGGTGTGTTGAAATTCTGTATACAGGAGTTCTATTTCTGCATTTACGATTAAATCCTGACAGTATGACTTAGTCTTTACAATTGGCAAATCCTTACTGAACCTAGCCGAGGTCAGGGGAAGGGAAAAAAAATTTGAGCCCGACTTGCTGTTTCAAAATATTAGCTTTAAATACTCTTCCTCTTTCACTACCAAAATTTTTTCCAGAGGGGAAAAAAAAAAAAATTATAGAAAGTCTAGTTTGAGTTTGTTTCCTAGAAACAAGATAGTCACTGAATCCTGGGGATTACTAGATCTTAGTTTGTGAATTTAATTTCTTTAAAAAAGAAAAAACAAAAATAAGAGGTTCCTATGATATGCTTTAGCTGCATGTGTATTAGTGTTATCTTAGGGTCAGCGATACACTAGCATAACAGCATTTGCCAAATCACATACGTTTAAGACAAGTGTTCTCAAACTACTACCCCCAAAAAACGTGATTTATGGTCCATCAAGAGCTTGCTGGCTGCCACAATTTCCAGCCGCTGCAAACCAGAAGCTGGAGACCAAAAGGAGAGGCAACCCTGCTCAGACTTCCTTATCCCACCCTTCCCTTGGGATTTAATCTCATGTATAGTTTAACTCTCAATATAAGAAAGTAGTTGTGCGAATTAAATCACAACATTGCCAAGAGCTGAGAAGGCTAAAGGTAAAGAGTTAAAGGTGTCCATTTACGTATTAATGCAGGTATCCAGTATAAGTACACCTTCATACACAATAGTGCTGTTGTTATAATTCCTTAGTAAGTGGACAGAAATGATTAGGTCATCATACTAAAAAGACACACAGAGCACTCAACATCAGACTCCCATGTGATCATTCTATTTAGAAATGAACTTATGTAAAAGTTGGGACTGCCATATTGATTTCTAATGGCTAAATATATATTTCATATTGATTTCCGCCCCCAGCTGCTACATGCATTACAATCTGTTTTTTTGTTTCCCTTCAGGCTCGAAAACAATTGTGCATTGCATATTTCTCTTGATTTGTCACTTTTGCTTAAGTTACTGAAATGTAGGTAGTGGCATAATAAGTTTTTCTACTGAATGTAATTATTTCCCCTAACTTCAATCCTTTTATTCTATTACTATTGTGAAGCTGATAAAATCCAATTTCCCCCATTAGTATGCGTTTTCCAGAATATCAAAATTACAGTGTATAAGCTTTGCTGATCTCTGTGACCATCATGGAGTACAACAGTTTAAGATACATTTTTAAAATTGTATTTATATGCGTTTCCCCTCGCCAACCACAGTTTTGAGTACCCATGCTTCAGAGAAGGGGGGGGGGGGGAAAAATACAGTCTGAAAATATCACACACAGCGCTCCTGCTCGTGCCTCTTGCTTCCCCCCCCCCCCCACCACCTTGCCACAGCTTTGCTGGTGCCCCTCACCCCCAACCTACAGCTTCTGCTTCTCCAGCTCTGCTGGTTTTGCTAACCACGGGAACTTCCAGGAACCTATCTTCCCCCGTGGTTGGCAAGGCAAACTTGTAGAAAACTGCTGTGAGGTTTGCCTAACTTTGAGGGCTGTCTATGTGTAGATGACCCCCCCCCTTTCCTCTTACATGCAGCCTCCAGCATTTAAGGTCTAGGAAGTTGATTCAGAGGCTGTATCCCTAACCCCTATGCTCAATAGCTACTGATGCCCCTTTCCTCCAAGAATATGTCCAATCCCTTTCTGAATCTAACTAGCCTGTCAGCTTCCACAATCTGGTGCCAATGAGTTCCATGCTATGTAAAAAAGAGCTTCCTTGTGTTAGTCTTAAACTTACTACCCATTAGTTTCAGTTTGTGACCCCCAGTTCTTGTATTGTGACAGAGTAAATAAATCCCCATTTGTCATTGAGTATTTTTGTAAACCCTTATGTCCCCCTTGCTGCCATGCCCTTATCTTAAGTACAATAAAAAATACTTAATTGTATTGCACTGATGTACAATATACTTCACCCAACATTTTCCAAGTACTTAGCAATGTCAGATGAAGTGTAAAAGTAGTAAATATTAATAAATTTACAGAAGAGAAAACCCAAGGTAGAGGGCCTGAGCACTCATACCACCACCTGAAGTTAGATCTGTACAGGTTCAGTACTGCTAAAAGGCCCAAATGACTTGCCTAGCAATATGCAGTAGGTCTATGGCACACCCAGGGTCACTCATAACCCAGGTTAAAAGTCCGAATCTTATGGCCCTGCATTTACAGCAAGATCAGGGAGGGAACAGGCAGCACAGATGCATATAGGACAGGAAACAGAAAGCAAGGCAGGGAGCAGAAGGCAAAAAGGAGGAGGCAGAGCAGCGGATCAGGTAGGAGCACAGGACAAGAAACAGCAACTAAAAGTAGCAGATTGGTTGGGAAAGTAGATCAGAGTGGCACTTAGGGAAGGTCCAGGGCTAATTTGTGGCATATTTATCAAACAGGTTGGCCCTCATTGAGTTACAGCATTCTTCCTCCAAGTATGAGAAGTCCTCTTTCTCAAAGACAGCAATAATAATAAGCAGAATGCATGAAGGAGTTGAGGGCTCAAATAGCTACAAGTAGACTAACTCCTTCTGAAGTTTACTCTAGCCACAATGTCTGTGATTTAAATATATGTTTTCTTCTCATTTTCTAGCCAATTTTTAGTTACTGTTTCCACATTACTATGCTGAATAGTATGCATTTGTGCACATGTGAGTGTGCATGTGTGGCTTAGTTTCAAGCTGATTGAAGATTTTTAATTCGGTCAAGTGTGAAAGGTTTGATTTTCTTCCATCCCCTGGCAAAGCTAGCTACAGGATTTACTTCCTAAACAGTACCTTGAAGAGTTAATGTCTTTTTAAAACTTTTCCAACGTATGTGTGCACACACTGAAAGAGAGAACCAGGCAGAACCCTGCTAGTAGAATCTAAAATTTTAAGGATGCTACTCCTTCTAGAATATCTCCTTTAAGAGTAGAAACCCAAAATTTAGATTGTAAACTAAGAAGGGCAAAAGATACCACACCAGTATTAAAAGTGCGCATGTGTTTTAAACACTATTTGTTTATTTTAAATATCTCTTTTTCACGATACTGGAATATCAGAGCATTGTGTTACTGCACAGAAAAAACTGAAGGCAAACAGCAGATCCTACCTACATTGTTCAAGTATAGTGAGCTGAAAGGTAAACAGTAACAATGACATTTTAAGTAGTGGAAAGTAAACTAGATCATTAAAACATACAATTAATTAGATGGGCAGTTAATTAAAACATATGACTTTTCTTTTTAGATTTTAGACCAGAATTACTTAACACTGTCCATTTAAGGAACACGGTGCTCAATTTCTTGGCATTTGTTCCTTTCCCTCAACCGGCTGCTCTATGAAGAAGTTCCTTCCCTTTAGCCTGACATGACAAACCAGGCAAGTGCAATGGGAAGTGACATTTAAGCTACAAATCCAATCATTACAGGGCCACTAATCAATTATTTGTCCTTAAGAAAAAAAAGTAGATGTTATATTCTTTTCTCTTACAAAAGGGGCTAATAAAAAAGGGGTTGATTTTGTTTGGGTTTTTAATCTTTAATTAAAATGGTGAGAGGGATGGTCCATCACTGAGCTATTTTAATAATTATCTAAAGTATTGTCATAACTGTGAATAAAAGGCAATACACATAGGGCATGTCTACACATGCCTTTATGCCAGCTTAAATTTACGGTGCAGTAAGTGGGACTAGGCTGGCATCTACATGTGTAGGTACATTAAAATGCTGTGTGGACTGACTTAGGACTGAAGTTAGTTCCAAGTGAGTCCACACACTGCGCAGTAAGGTGTCCGTCTATACATGGAGTTACTACACAGTGATTAACTGGATATTAATTTGATACCTGCATCACACAGGTATCAAGCTTATGCTTTAGTCTGTATAAAGTCACCATATTTACTTTACCGTATGGGCATGCATGCACCCATACTGTGCAGTAGTTTTGACTACTGTGCAGTAAATGCACACGTGTAAACATGCCCAAACCATATTTACCCAAATCCAAGATGACCCTGAATTTGAGACAACCCCCCTCCTCCCCTGCATAATTGGATTCTATACATGGAAAGTTTATACGTGTTATAGTTTTCCATGTATGGAATGTAATTATTGAAAAATCATCTTAAAAATTTGTCCCTACCACCACTGCAGTGGGGAAAGCAATGGTACGGAGTCAGGCAGTTTGTGGGGGGTATGGCAGGTAGTAGAGAAGCTGCCTTGCCCACCTCCTCCCCTCTCAACTCAAGACTCAATTAAAAGTTAAGATACAGGGGGAAACCTCTTAAGTGGGGGAGAACCTCATCTTGGAATTGAACAGATACAGCACTTGTTCACAGGCCAGATTTTGGCACTTTTGCTTATGCTGGGTAGCACCTTATTTTATAATGCCATTGATTTAGTTAGGACTACTAAAGAGTGAGGGGCAACTCCAAATAAGCAAAGGTAACACAATTCGGGTATCTAGCACTTCTTAAAAAAAACCTATCCATTTAATAGATCATTAAAGGTAAACAACAGCTTAAGCAGCAGAAACATTAACCTGAATTTAGACATCCAGATGCCAACTTTTAAAAACAGAGTTGGCATAAAGGGTTCCCCACTACACACATAATTATAGACCAGCCGCTAAACAGCTAGCAGCTCCATGTTCTACTTGTATAGTTTATTTCTTGTGACTACATGTATAGAAGAAACCCAAACCATGCTAATGATAACCTTCTTAAATATAAACTAGTATGTAATTATCCAAACTGCTAACACAAACAAAAAACCCAGGAGACTGATTATATATATTCACAATGGCTTCTGAAAATTAAATAAAAACAGCATCATCCTTCAGCCTGTTTTGTATGATACTGTAACAGAAAAGTTTCATGTTACTACCAACCATAACGTGCTATCTAAGCATAGAGAACTGGTCCATCCAAAGACTAAAGCAAACTTGAGATAAATGGAATTTAATGCCAGGGGAAAGATGAAAGCAAACTCAAAAGGGTAGAATACTTTGTTTTACTCTCTACATGTTTATACATACTCTTTTAGGTACACTAAAGACTGTCTCAGGGCAATTTTAGTGACTTCCTCAACTTCCCAGTGCTCATTGCGCTGATAAAGGGAAGGCCATGTGCAGGGCATTTGGCTTCTGTTCTTGAGAAGGAAGAAGAGTAGAAGTCTCATCTGAACTCCCTGTTATTGGGCTTATGCCAGCAACATGCATACTCATGATTCATCCTGTAATGCAGCACTCGCAAGATTAGGACCTATTCACTGCGTTGAAGTATTAACAGTACACATACTTTAGTGTAAGACCTCTGAAAGGATGCTACGCACTGTGTTTCTTTATTCATTCACTTTACATGCTGCCCTTCCCAACAAGGCTCGGAGTTGCTTTACAGTAAGAGAAACTTATAGCACAGGAGAATAAAATTCACATGGGAACTTGAACAACAACTTAAAACAAAGAGAACCCCATCCCCTAACAATATCTCAGCCTAGCTCTGTTTGCTACCTGCCTAAATAGGAAAGTCTTACAGTGCTTCCGAAACATGCCCAGGTTTGAGTTCTGGCAGGTCAAAGCTGAAGAGTACCTGCCGAGAATGACCTCACACATGGTTTCCACCAAGCAGATTTGGCATATTGATGATACTGGCATACTGATTGCAGGAGGTTGCTCTCAGCTGACTTCAGGGATCTTGATAGGGCATAAGGGGAAAAAGCAGTCCCTTAGGAACCATGTCACTATGTCCTCCAATACACATTTTATAGAGAAAACTAATATACCCAGCACAGCTTAAATTCCATCCTATGTTCAATCTAGACAGCCTCATTGTGGACAAAGATACATGGCTGTACCTAAAAAGGGAAAACTTGCCCTTAAGGAGCACACATGGCAGAGAACCTGGGGTCACAGAGCAACTGGAAAGACATTGAAGCTGGCCACCGCAACCTAAATTTGGCCCACAGAAGAAAAAAGACTGCACGAGAAATCAGACAATGCTAATTGTGAATCTGAGCACACTGCCAGCACCACATGAGCATATGCAGAACTGAGAGAGAATCATGACATGATTAGTATTGAATATTGGCAGGGCTTCTGTCAGGCGCTCTCGCTTGGCTTTGAATCATTCCAGTTATCTACTCTATTCCTCATACAAGCAGCAAAGCGAAAATTGCAAGATGCCTCACTGCTACTCTCCAAACCACTGTAATTTCACAAACTGCTCACAAGCAAGCAGTTGGGGGCAGGGACAACAACAAAAAACAAACCCACAAAACAAGAGAGATAGTAGGGCAGTGCAAAGATGACAGGGGTCCAGTTAAGGACTAGTGGATACGAGATTCAACTCAGAAGAATGTCAATAAAACAGAACCCCAAGCATGCATGGGGGGTGGGGGGAAGCAGCTGGGACTCCAGCAAGCTTACACAGGACATGATCAATTAATACAGTTGTTATTCAGTCGGGAGAATGAAAGATAAGGGAATAAGAGTCCCTTGAAATGGTAATATAGTACTACTGCACACAATCTATTGATCTGAATATGGAGGTAAGTATTGAAGGAAGGATTATAGCTACCAACTGGGTTGGGGGCGGGGGGAAAAAGCGTGGGAAAACTATGAAAAACCAAACCAAACCAACCCAACCCACCCTCTGGTGCTTTGGGGTAAAATTGCCAGAAGTCATCCTATTGGGAGGACAGGATGTATTCCTGCATAAGCATTCATTACATGACCCAAGAATGTTATGGCTGCAGTTCAGGCTAAATAAAAAACAAAAACAAAAAAACCCAATACAGCATACAGCCAAGAGAAAACTTACATTTAGGCTAGTTTCTAAGTGTTTTTTTTAGGAAGTCTGCAAGCTAAGTTCAAAAGGCTGTTTCTACAGCAGCCTATGGTCAGTTACCCTTACAAATCATTGAGCTAGACACACTACTCAAGGTCTACAATTTGCATATGGCAGAATAAAATAAATAAAAAAAAACACAAAAACCAAACAAATCAGACAACCATGAGGCAAGTGAGGAATGCAAGAAGGTTGGGGCTGATCTGGAGGGTCCCATGATTTTTTCCAGGTTCTTCCACCACCACCCCATATGATGTTATAAAGTGAATGAGGACTATTTTGTGCATTCAAGCCACAGTACACTTATCTTTCCACAGTTGAGTATTCTTAGCAGAGAGCTTCATAAGTAATTAAGCAGGTGAGTTCTCTCACAGGAAGAGCCCATTAAAAAGGGATAAAACAACAATTAGGGCCACAGGCATGGCAAAACATTCACCACAGGAAGAAAGAGCATCTTGTAATTAAAAGGGCCTTTGTAAGAAGTTAGGAAGGCCCTTTGTCCACCATGTATTTTGGGCCTGATCCAAACCCCACTGAAGTCAGAGGAAAGGTTTCTCTTAATATTTAAAAGGCTGTCAAGACAGCAGTTGGAGTGATATGGTAAGTCCATTTACAAAAAGCAAAGAAAAAACACACAAATGAACAGGCAGACCAATAGAGAAACACTTTACAGAAGCATAAATAAGAAAATGAAGGTTGCACTAACAATAGAAAAAGGGGTTTTCGCAGGAATGTGTGCAGGAGCCTGAACTTGTAATACTACTTGGAGTGAAACTTTCAGAAACTTGCCTGTAGTGTTAATTCACAAGTGAATGCATTTTCACCATGACACAACTAAATCCTAGAACACACACATATACCTTTTTTGAAGTCTACATTTGCATAGTACTGGATTCCCCCCCCCCCCCCCACTGTGCCTCTGGATCATGAGAAATGAATAGCCACAAATACAAGAGGCCTGTCTGTTTAGCTTACTGTACCTTACATCAGTAACATTACTATCTATCTCCTTAGTTCATCAAAGGAGATCTAAAAGATATAGGTCATCTGCTAAATGTACCCTGTAAATGAAAATATTTCAACTCTGCTAGTGCTCGTGGGATCTGCCTGTTAAACAGCTCTGCACAGAGCTCTTTATTCAGTTTCTACACAACTATTCTTTTCCCCCCCCCTCTTTTTTTTTCCCCCATTCAAAAAAGAGACCAGAGTGGGGAACCCCAGTAGATCAACATGTCAAAACCCAGCACAAAACAGCAATGCTAGCCAATGTGAAACACCAGGTTAAACCTGAGGAAACAAGCCTGCCTGCAATACTCAGTCATTAAGAAGAGCAGGCAGTAACTTCCCAAAGAGGCCTCTCTCTTCTTCTGCCAAGGGCAGACTGACACCCTAATGGTTAATGCAGCATATCCAGCACTGCTTGGATCCCTGCACTTCATGGGCATGCCAGAGGCACCATACAGATGTTCACTGGGCCACTTGATCTATGCATTGAAAGATCCATTGAAGAGAAACCCACCTCCCTAACAAGACTGAACTGCATACGTTTTTCATGATGTCACCGGCTGTTTACCAAAACAATGCTCCCGGGCCTGGCTCCCCCACCATTGCTGGGGACATGGTATGCGGCAAGACTAAGGGCAAGGTGTGTGGCAGGACCAGGGGCAAGGGGCTAGAGGCAGGGTAGGGTGTATGGCAGAACTAGGGGTTGTAGAGGGACAACTGGGGGGCAGGGTGTAGGGCAGGACTAGGGGTGAGGTGTGTGGCAGGACAGGCAAAGGGCTAGAGGCAGGGTGCATATGACAGGACTACAGGCTGTCGAAGGACTAGGGAGCTGGGAGCAGGGGGCTAGGGGCAGGGTGCATGGCAGGACTAGGGACAGGGTGTGTGGGGGGGGGGGGGGGGAGGGGACACACCTAGAGGGTTAGGGGCAGGGCCTGCGGGGCGGGAGCCGAGGGCCCCGGGCTGGGGGGCAGGTGTGGCTTACCGGGACCTCTGCAGGTCGAAGGCGCCGGCGCCGGGCGCGCCCTGCTCCAGGCAACAGTAGGGCGGCGGGACGGGCCTGGCGAAGGCGGCGGGCAGGATTCCCTGAGTGAAGGAGTTGAGGCGGCCGCGGGTGCCGGGCGCGCCGGGGGGCGCGGAGCCCAGGAAGGCGACGGCCGGCACCTGCACGCTGGCGAAGGCGTCCTCCTCCTCCTCCTCCTCGCCGTCGCCGTCGCCGCCCTCCTCCTCCTGCCCCCCGGCGGCCGCCGCCACCTGCAGCGGCGGGGCGGCCGGCGGGCTGGCGAGGCGCGCGGCGCCGGGGGGCGGCGGGACGCGAGGCCGAGCCGCCTCCCGCTCGCCGTCCTGCAGCGGCGGGGGGCGGCCGTCCAGCGAGATGTTGGTGAGGAAGGACAGCGCTGCCTGCCTGCGCCGCGGGTCCATGCGCTGCAGCGGCGGCTTCCTCCCGCCCGGTTCCAGCTCCGGCTCCAGCTCCAGCTGCTGCTGCTGCTGCTGCAACGTGCCGCCACTGGCGCTGCTGCTGCTGGTAGTGGCTGCAGCTGACGCCGCCATTGCGCGTGTGTCCGGCCGGCCGACCGCCCCCCCACACACCCGGGTTATTTCTGCCGCCCCCCTGGGGCACGGGGAGCAGACGAGCGCGGGCAGCTCAGCGGGGACCCGGGCGCGGCAGCTGTGACGGGCATGGCATGTGCCCTCCCCACGGCTCGGAGTGGGGAGTGAGCACGACGAACACCTCCCTGCCTCTACTCCCCTCTGCCGCCTGGAGCAGGATTTATAGGGGCACTCGCCCGCTGCCACAACACGGCAATCACGTGCGGGGGAGAGGGCGCTGGGAAGAAAACAAAAGCCCGAGCCAGCCGCCTAAGGGAGCGGGAGGGGAGGGGAGGGGTCGAGCCGAGGGTAGGTGGAGCCCGCGGGCGGGTGGGGCCGCACATGGCAAGCGGCCGTTGACGTCAGTGCGGGCCGCCCCGCCCCTCTGCGCCGCTCTCGGTCAGGGCTGCGCCCCTGCGGGGCTAGGGGCAAAAGGAATCAAAGCCCGTGACAGAGGTGATCTCTTTTATTACACCAACTAGATATTTGCCCCCCCCCCAGCGTCTTTATTTGCAAGTTTTCGGGCACACGCACCCTCCCTCAGGCGTGGGAGATTATTGCAACGATTGGAACAGTTCTCCTAGGTCAATGCTCACCAGTCAGTGGACTTGCGGTAGATCTTAGACCTGCTTGGAGTCGATCCGAGGCCGGGGTGGGGGCTGAGTGCCCGGGTGCATATAGGTACCCTAGCCCAGCAGGTCAGTCCGCGGGGGAGGGAAGGGACTGGGGATAGATGGAGGTGGTGAGGGACAGTGGCGCAGAGACAGGAGCAAGGGTAAGTTGAGTGGGGCCCCGGCGGGGTGGGACTTACCTGCTGGAGAGGCACACCCCCAAATAATTTTTTCTTGATCTGCTCCCCCCTCCCCCCTGCTTTTCTCCCTTCCCCACTGACTTACCTGGGGCGGGGGAGCAGCAGTGCACGGTAGATCTTGGGTTGCTTTTAAATGCCAAAGTGATCACCTACTTAAAAAGGTTGGAGACCACTGTCCTAGGTAGAAATGAAAATTCATATTACGCAGGAGTTCTGTGCATGTGATAAAGTGTCCTGCTTGGGAAAAGCTACTAGGCTTATAGAAAAGTTGGAAAAATCTTTTTACCTCAAAGTTGTCTGATGGTAAGCAGGAAGAACATCCTCCCAGCCCTTTAAAAGCTGCTCTTGTTACAACTTACCTGTGAGGGGCACCGGTGTTGATGGGTGCTAAGTGGTAGCTCCAGTTCCAGGTCTTAAGTCTCTTGTTAAACAATAATTTGGGCAGCTCCTGGAGCTCTTCACCCCTAGATTATCTGCACATTAGACTCTAGGCTAAGAGCTGGAACTGGAGCTAGCGCTAGCACCCTACAGCATTGGTTTTCAACCTGTTACGTGCTGGTTTTCAACCTGTGGGCTGCAGACCCCTGGGGGTCCACAGATCATCTGCAAAGGATGAAGATGATCAATCAAAAGTATGTGAATCCCCACACTTACAATCCAAAGGGGGCTGCACCTCCATTCAGGAGTTTTTTAGGGGTCTGCAAATGAAAAAAGGTTTGAAAATCATTCGTCTGGAAACCTTCTCTGAATGCCCCCCACTTGCACAGCTGTGACTTTCCACTAGAGGCCTGGTGAACAGGGGCTGTGGCTGTGAGTTGCCACTCTAGGGCTGGTGAGGCAGGACAGGCTTCTACCCCTGCTCTCCAAGCAGGTGTGAGAGATCCTGGGGGATTTCAACATGGGGGGCATATCTGTGGGCAGTGGCCACACCTTAACGGAACAGGAGCTGGGGAGCTGGGATCAGAAATAATCCTGTCCTGTGATGGCATAACTTTAAGATGCATACAGAGTGCTTAGAACCATCTTGGCCATGATTACACAAGATGCTTACTGCGCAGTAACATCATGGGACACAAGCCATGAGGTGACACTACTGCCCAGTAGTAACAAGCTACTGTGGAGTAGTGTCATGGGGCATGGACCATGACGTGACACTACTGGGCAGTCAGTGTTACTAGGAAGCCTTGCAGGGATGCTACTGCGCAGTAATGCTGGTTACTGCGCAGTCATTTAGTAATTGGGTACGCATCTTGTGTAGACATGGCCTTTAGGGTGTTAATGTGTGGATAATCCAGGAGTTGGAGCTCCAGGAGCCATCCAATATTACCATGTAAAAGGCCCTAAGCCTCTATATAGATCAGAGTCTGATCTATATAGCCCCTTTTGCCGTCTTTACTGGGCACACCGCACTCCGTAAGTATACTGATGCACTTCATAGAGGTGATGTGTGAAATGCCCTAGTTGTACTTCTGTAGAGGGGAGTTGAGGTACAGATAGGTGAAGGGTTCAGTTAGGTACCCCCTTCCACTGAGTCAGGTGCCTAATCCCTGAAGAGATCTGGGTTTAAGGGACTTGCCCATAGTCCCTGAAAGGCTGAGGCAGAGCAGAGAATCAGACTCCAGGCTCTTCCCTGAATGACTGTGCCACCCTATCTCTCAACAAATGTAACCTTGCAACACCATGGTGGTACAGAGACAATGGCATATTGGCCAACAAGGTGCTTAAAGGTCAGTTGGATGCTCAGTGTCCTCTAGGAAGTTTGTGGGCAAGCATCAAATCCAGGATGATTTATTCTTGGTTTTGTGCTTAACCAAAAGACCCTTATAAGAATAAATGATGATCATGCATTATGCAATAGACATTTCAGAATGTTCTTGAAAACATAAAAACCTTTCTTCCTGCCCCCATCTCCCCCCCCCCCGCAAAAAAAAGAAATATAGAAAATTATTCTCTGCATGGGGAAAATGGTAAGGGTTAGTAAATTGGTTTTATTTTTTAATTTCCCTAACACTGATAAAAATAGGGGTGGAGGAGATCTCAAGAAGTTATCTAGTCCAAACCCCTTTGTCTAGGCAAGATCATTTCTCTCTCTCTCATATTAGTTCTCTTTTAAAAAAACCCTTTTTTAATTCTGATATTACTGGTAATTTGAAGTCCTTTTTTTTATTCTTTCAGCAGTCCCTAGCAAGAAAAGGGAGTGAAGCCTACCAAAGTAGCGTATAAAGTTCTGTCTTGGACTTCATGTACTTCTATTAACTCAACCTGCTATGTGTGTTTTTCCTCTGGTGGTAGTGATCTCATCAATGGCTTATGTAATGATTAGATAAATATGCATGCAAACACTAGGGTGTGTAGTGGTTGTGAGATAGCTGCATGCCTCCGGCTTCATACTGAGGCATAACTACAGTACAGTAGTTGGTTTTAAATTGTATTTGCTTATGATTAACACAGAAATTCAAACTACAAACTATAAGCAAGTTTAGTAAGAGTTATGCATCTCAGAAAAAAACCTTTTTGTTTTACAGTTTCACCAATGGTTTCTAATATGAGTTGCTTGTACCTGGCAAAACAAACAAGTTCAGTTCTATTGCTGGGAGGACTCACGGCCCTATTTACAATCCTTGCAAAATCAATGTTTTGAGTGCCTGAATTATTTAGGACTGGGTTCCATAATGTACAAGTGAGACCACAAAATGTCTCAGGTGTTGTGAAGCTGAGTATCTTGGGATCGTACATACGTACTAACTTTCTGACAGTTAAACTAACCTAACTTTTTAAAATTGACTGAATTGTCAGAGTGTACATATGTATGTGGAGCAGATTGAACTTAATGCAGTGCAACCATGAAACCCTAACTAAAGAAATATCAGGTTTCATCAAATCCATCCTAAAACCTCTTGTCACCCAAAGACCAAGTTTATCCAAGACATAACAGATTTTCTATGAAAACTCAAAAACATAGACTACCTTCCCAGCAACACCCTCCAAGCCACCATGGGTGTCACCAGCTTTTATACTAATATCCCACACCAGGATGGCATCCAAGCCTGCATCACATATCTACAAGAGCAAGATTACAATTCAGGGTACAGACCTCAAGATATTACTGAACTTATACACTCTATCCTCACACTCAACAACTTCAGTTTCGACAACCAACACTTCCTACCACGGGCACAGCTATGGGCACCAAAATGCCCCCGCAATATGCCAGCCTTTTTATGGCCCACCTGGAAGAAGAATTCCTCAAGAACTGCACTATCAAACCCATGCTGTAACTGAGATATATAGATGACATCTTCATCATTTGGACTGAAAACCTGCAGTCTTTCGCTGATTTCCATCACAAATTCAACAATCATTACCCCTCCATCAGACTCTCTTGAATGCTGTAGCACCAACATTTCCTTTTTAGACACCATTATCAATATCCAGAACAGTAAAATACAAACCACCATATACAAGAAACCCACAGACCAATATACATAGAACCAGCAATCACCCTAAACACACCAAAAAAGCTGTAATTTACAGCCAAGTTCTCCAGTACCACCAAATTTGCACTGTGGAAAATACCTGTGATCATCAACTCACAAATCTCAAAAGGGCTTTCACCCAACAAGGACACTCCAGAGAGACAGATTGTACTTTTGAAAGAGCCACCTGGATACCACGTGAAGAACTGCTGCACTACAAAAAGAAAAACCCCATGAAACACACACCATTAGTTTTGACATAATATCCTTCCTAGGAGCCTATATGGAAGATCCTCAAACAGTTGCAACCCATACTGGAAGAAGACCCAATTCTTAAAGAGATCTTTCCAGAACCACCCATCATAGCCTTTAAACAAACACCCAGCCTCACTAACCTCATTACCAAAAGCAAACTTCCTATGACCCAAACCACACCAAATGGATCTAGACAATGCAGGACAAGAAATGTAAAACCTTCCAACACATCTCCACCAGTCCCATAATAACTACTCCCCACAACAAGAACCATCACCAATCCTGGATTTTATACCTGCACCTCCAGAAATGTAATATATCTCAACCAGTGCACCAAAGAGCCTGATGAAAAATACGTAGGAGAAACCAAACAACAATTGTGCACCAGAATGAACACACACCAAAAATCCATCAAAGACAAAAATATCCAATTATCTGTGGGTGCATGCTTCTCACAAGACAATCACTCCCTCTCCGATCTCTCAGTTCTCATCCTCAGAGGGAATTTATAAAACTCCTTCCACAGACGAGTCTATGAACTTTACTTCCTAAATCTAGCCGATGCAAAAAATCATGGACTTAATATAGACATTGGATTTATGACACATTGCAACCTGCCTGACACCTAACATCCCAGATAACCTGCCTCCAGCTGACCACTTGCATTCCTTCACACATTTCCCTCTCTTCCCCCCCTCCCCTCCTATCTCTACCCATTGTCTTTCTAACTTCCACTCATTTGCATTCTCTCAGACATCCTTGTTGTAAATTTGGTTCTTTTCTACCTTGGAGAACACACAGCACCATCAGAGTGTCCCTATGCCTGATGAAGGGTGTTTGTGCCCAAAAGGTTGCCAAGAACTTTTTTCCAACTTTTTAGTTGGTCTAATAGAAGATATCACATCTACCCAAAGAACCTTGCCTGTGCAAGATAATATACCTTGGAGGTGTATTATCTCGAGTCACATTAGTTAAGTAGATTTAGCTCACAAGATGGCTGCCACCTTGTCAAAAAGTTGCATGTTTGTATGCTCTGTTAATGCTTAATACTTAGGTGCTTGGCTTGGAACTGTACCCCGAAGTGTCTGCAATTGTTCTTTCAAAATGCAGGTATGCTATTTTTCTTTTAAAACTCAGCCAGAGAAGAACGTGATGGCTTCTGGCTTTCATATGGTTAGAGCAGCAGCTCAGGAAGTGGGAAACTTGAGCTTTAGGCCCTTCTTAGCTTCAAACCAGAAAGGTCCAAATGTATTGCTCCCCCCTACCTCTCCTTAGCAGAGTGCTCTGGCCACCAAACTATCAAATAGGCTGGGAAAAGCAATGACCATCCCTCCTGTTACAGCTGTGCTATTGTGCAGAGGCATACAAGATTTATGAGACTAGAACACAAGAGGGTGCCTACTGGTTAGAGTGCTTGGCACAGAGGAGGAAGTGCTAGGTTGAGTCCCAGTTCCTGTCCTGGCTTGTGCACTTTACATTAAATATTCATTGGATAAGAAATTGAGAAATACGGTATGTAAGTCCTTTGGATCTCACTCCAAGTCTTTGTGGACCTGGGCTCAGCCCAGCTTTCCTTTATTCATACTTTCTTCTTCTGTTTGACAGAAAATCCAAGATGTCAGGGTCAAGGGCAAGAGATAGCAGCAAACTCTGAGCAATTGCCCTTGCTGTGGAATTCCCAGTGACCATAGCCCATGATGACTGGCCCAGAGGTTTGTTTAGATTAGAGGAAATGGCATTAGTACAGATGTCTAAGTTAAGGACATTTACTGGAGTCCTTACAGAGAAATTGTATTTGTGCTCAGAGTAACCACTGAGCATCCCCAGAATACAAGACATCATCCCCTTGATGAAGGGCAGGACCACTGGTCCCCTTGGCCAATCAGTGGTAAGGGGCAGGGCTGATGCTTCCTCAGCCAATCAGTAGTGAAGGGTGGGGCCTCTGGGCCCTTTGGCCAGTCAGCAGCATGGGGCATGGCCACCACAAAAAGACTGCTATTCAGTCCACAAACCCCACGCTGATCAACACATCGCATTCTCTGAAATGAAGGAGAGCAAATGCTAGGATCAGCAGCAAGTTTGTGAGCCTCTGCAGTTCAGCTACCAGGGAGCCTTGTCTTGCTTCCCTGGCATTGTGGTTTCACATATCCCACAGCTCTGCCATTCTCTCAAGACATTTCAGCCTTGAGAGATCGTGGAGTAGCAGATGTGAGGCTCAAGCACCCCCTCCCCCTAGTGGGATCCAGTCTCACTCCAGCCGAGCTCCATGCTTGGGACCCAGGGGCACGCTGCACAGGGACCTCACTTCCCTCCCATCAGCATTCAGCATAGACACTGGGCACCTGGGAATCTGCCCTGGGCCCATTCTGGTCATAGCTGGGCTGAGTGTGGTTGGTGGGCATTGGGTGCCTATGGGAGTGCAGCCAGCTGCCTAGCAGAACTTCTCCTTCCTTCCCCAGGAGACAGACAGGTTTGGCTGTCCCAGAGAAAAAATAATAGCTTGATGAGCTGGCCCAGCCACCCAGGAGCCCGGAGGACCTCTGCCCAAAGCTCCCCCTCCCCACACATAAGGACACCCCATGGAGTCACCAGGCTGCTGTGTGGGTGTGAAGGTGATGACAAGAGCCTCCTCCTAGTCCCACTGGCATTCAAGCAGATACAAATGCAGTGATCCACCTGCCTGTTCTCAAAGCCATTACCTTGTACCAAGGCAGTAGGGAGGGGCATGCAGACTGTGGCAGGAGTCCTACTCTTGGAGCCCCTCTGGAAGTGTGGCTCCACCCTCCTGCAATGGGCCAACCTCCTGCTTACTCTCCTGCCACGCCTTGATCTTACTTTTGATTAATAGATGATTGGAATCAGCGGGAGGATGCCCATTTTTATGCGCCCCGATGACAGGGGGCGCTGCCTGCGGCTCCTTTTCCTCCCCTACACCGCAGCCCAAGCCTCACAGATGGTGCTGGTGTGATCTGACTTGGGCCCTGTTATTATGTCTCAGCCCTTCATTTGCTCCCGGGGCTCCTCGCTGCCCCTCCTCACTCTTGGGGCTCCTCGCTGCCCCTCCTCACTCCCGGGGCTCCTTGATGCCCCCTAACTCCAGGGCTGGGGCCCACACACCACAAACAATGCTGCACCCTCTCCAGCGCCAAGAACCTCCACGCTACTGTGGAGTCCCTATGAGGCCTCCTCCAACCCCTTATAGCCTCACCCGGTCCTCTGGTTAAACAGTAAATACAAAACACAAAGCACCTGGGCTATAACATAAAGCTAAACTGTTCTGGTCAAAAATACGAATCCAACCCTACCAGAGAGAGAGGAAGAGAGCGCATTAACCACCGCCCCCCCCGCAGGAACCAGGGGATGTTCCGACCTTCAGAGTTCTCCCCTTTGTTCTGGCTGAGTTCCTCCTCCCTCGGCCGCCGGAGGGGAACTGCCCTCCTGGCCTTCTGCCTGGGCTTAAGAAGGGCTAAGCTCCGCCCCTTCCTGTCTCTGGTTTTCCCTGGTTGCTGGGGCAACCAGCACCTGTGCAGTCCTGGTGACTGGCAGCTGAGCTTCCCCCTTCCCGCCACTTGGGGTCTCTCCTGAGCCGTTTCTGCTCTCAGTTGCTAGGCACCTACAAGCTCTGCGACACGCCTCCCCCACTTCAATTCCAGACTCACCAAGTCGATCTTCCTCCTTGCGGGTGTTGCTTCTGCCAGAGCTCCTCTCTGGACCTGTTTTCTGGCACCCGACAACCTGGACACAGGAGGTGGAAGTTTTCAGGGGCCTCCTACTCACCTTTTCCCCAAGGGCACACCATGTGGGATTTGTTGGGAGTTACCTGCCACAGGTAGTCCCCCCATATTAGCCAGCCTTGGTAGGGTGCCCCTCGGCCTGTTGGACCCCAGGCCCGATATACCCTTCGGCTGGGATGTTAGCCGCTGCATCGTTGCTCGGGGGGGGAGGGGGCTGTCCCTCTGAGGGAGGCCCTCTCCCTTCTTCTCTCTCCTGACAGGCCGGCCCCGACTGGAACGGCCGATACTTAGAGTGATCACCCTGCCTCCCCATAACAGGGTTCGCTTTCCCTGCCATCCAACCCCCCTTGTTCTTTCGTCTGGGGTCCTCCTGATTCTCCAGGCCCCTCTTCTTCCTCGTATTGCCTTGAGAAGAAGTCAGCATTTGTATTCAGGGCCCCCGAGTGATGTTTTATCTCAAAACAATACGGTTGTAGACTCAGGGCCCACCTCATCAGCCTAGCATTGGCTGTCTTCATATTTTGTAACCAGCGTAAGGGCGCGTGATCAGTAATCAATGTGAACTGACGTCCTAATAGATAATACCGGAATGTTTTGATAGCCCATTTAATTGCCAAACATTCCCTTTCTATCGTGGCATAATTTCATTCTGGAGGATGCAACTTCCTACTTATGTAGGCTATGGGTCGTTCTTTTTCACCCTCTCTCTGCAGCAACACCACTCCAATAGCTACCTCTGAGGCATCTGTCTGTACTTGGAAGGATTTATTAAAGTCCAGTGTATATAAAAGTGGTTGCAAGCACAGTGCGTCCTTTACTGCTTGGAAAGCTTCTTCCGCAGCCAATGTCCATCTCACCTTGGTCGGAGCTTCTGCCTTTGTCATCTCGGTCAAAGGTTCCACCACCTCCGTAAAATGAGGTGCAAACCTCCTATAATAATTGGCTAACCCCAAAAAGGCTCTCACTTGCCTTTTAGTATGAGGAGCTTGATACCTCTGTAATGCCTCCACCTTGCTCAACAATGGTCTTACCCGTCCACTTCCTACTAGGAATCTCAGATAGTGGGTTTCTTCTTTCCCTATTGTGCATTTCTTCAGGTTGGCTGTCAACCCGACCCTTCTCAGGTCCTGCACTACCGCTCTCAGTGCCGTGAGGTGTTCTGCCCACCTTGCGATGTAGATTACAATATCATCAATGTAAGCTGCCATGTAGCCCCTGTGTGAAGCCAAGACTCTGTCCATCAGACATTGAAATGTAGCTGCAGCTCCATGTAATCTGAACGGCATACGATGGAATTGGAAAAGACCCTGGGGGTGGCAAACACTGTCTTTTCTTGATCCTCGGGAGCCACTGGGATCTGCCAGTACCCTTTTGTCAGGTCTAGGTTGGATATATAGTGAGCTTGCCCAATGTTCTCTATCAGCTCGTCTATTCTTGGCATTGGGTATGCATCGAACCTAGCTACTGCATTCACCTTCCGGAAATCAATGCAGTGGCGAATTTTCCCATCGGGCTTAGGTACTGCCACAATAGGGCTCTTTTATTTGGCTCTGCAGTCGTTGGGGAATCTGCCACCAGTTCTCACGGACCACCTGGCCCAGAGGAGTTCTTATTCAATGCACCACACCCTGAGCTTTCCCAGGTGTTTCCTGGAATACATCTCTATACTCCTTGATTAGCTCAGTGGCCTGTGTTCTCTGCGCTTTTGATAATCGTGGGCCCAGTTCCACGTCCCCCAGTCCACTCTCCTCAGTCAATGAGGGTCCCAATTCCAATTCCTCGGGATGGATGGATAGGTACATGCATTCCTGGTCCTCCCACTTCTTTAGCATGTTAATGTGGTATACTTGCTTTTTCTTCTGTTTATCTATCTGGTACACCTCGTAGTCTACGGGCCCTACTTGGCGTACCACTTCATAGGGTCCTTGCCACCGTGCAAGCAGCTTACTTTCTCGGTCAGGCAATAGAACCAAGACGCGGTCTCCCACCTCCTTTTTTCTTGCTTGTGTGCTTCGGTTATAATATTTCGTTTGATGCTGTTGCACCTCCTTGAGATTTTCTAGGGCCGCACTTCGGGCTGCTTCCAGACGTTCCCGCAGATGCATGACATATTGGATTAAGTTCTGGTCTCTACTCTGCTGTTCCTCCCAACTTTCTGTCGGAGTAAACCGAACAGAATGAATCGGGCCCCAAGGTCACGGTGGGCCGGGGTGGCAATCAGATACGGACAGGTGGGATTATTGGCATGGAGTTCAGAGGAGGGGACTCGCAGCGGGTATAAACAAGGGGAGTTTTTATTGAACTTATGCTTAGTAGAGTGCAGGTGTGATATTCTTCGGTTACAGTGATGATTACAGCAACAAACAACAAAGGGGTCCGTTGGCCCACAAGGTTCACCGACAAGACAAGCCTGTCGGATAAGTCCCAGGGCTGGTCAACAGCTCATCAAATGGGAAACACAAATGAACAAAACTGTAATGAAACGCTGTGATGCCAGTCCAAGGTGATGGACAATCGAGTGGTCGAGGGAGAAAGCCGAGGTCGAAAGCCAGGAGGTGATGCAACGGAGACGTCAGGTCAGTGGATGTGAGCCGAGTCATAACCGATGAAGAAATCCGAGGTCGATGATCCGAAACCGAGTTACAAACAGAGTCCAAAAGGATGATCCAAAATCGTAGCCGAAAATAAGAGCAAAGGTAAGTCGAGAACCGGAAATACAAAACCGCACTACGTTGGCAATATGCAACACAGAACGCCGGGTGAGGGAGGAGATCAATAGGCCCTAAAGCCTGACTGAGAGACAGTCCCTGCAGCACCAGCCTCTGTCTCCAGCTAACGCGATCTTTTCCCCTCCGAGGGAGGGGCTCACTGAACTTTATATAAATTTGGTGGCCAATCAGAATGCTCTCCGCAGAGAAATTTCTAGCCAGATTACCTCATGTCAGGTTCTGACTGAGCATGCTCTCAGTCAGAAGCTGACACAGTCTGAGCATGCGTCTGTGGGGAAAGTAGGTCTCAACAATGATTGACAGGTCCGTAGGTCACCCAGGGGGCAAGGGCTGGGTAAGCCTTGGAACTTTCCACTCACAGAGTTAAATGCGCATGTCAGTCCAGCTCTTCTGTGTTGGCAGCATATACTCAAAATTTTGCTCTGACACTTTCCTTAATCAGATCCAGGATCCCTCTTGGCTGGCGGCTGTATAATAGTTCAAAGGCAACCCATCGAGGCTTGCGGTGCCTCCCTTACCACAAACAACAATGGTGGTATCATTTTGTCCCATTCCTGGGGTCTCTCGACCACGAACTTCTTCAACATTTGCTTCAGTGTCTGACTGAATCGTTCTACAAGCCCGTCCGTTTGGGGGTGGTATACTGCTGTCCCTCAAACACCCATGATGTGAAATTTGTTCCCTGATCTGTTAGCATTTCTTTAGGGAGTCCAGCGCGGGAAAATACCTTCACCAGCAAATTTGCCACTTTTGGGGCAGTTACGGTTCGCATCGGCACGGCTTCTGGATATCTTGTAGCATAATCCAGTAGCACTAAAATATACTGGTTCCCGGTGCTACTTCGGGGAAGTGGCCCCATGATGTCCAATGCCGCTCGCTCAAAGGGAACTTCCACCAAAGGTATTGGAACTAAAGGAGCCTTTGGGGGTGATCTTGGATTAACTTTTTGGCACACAGGACACGAAGCGCAATACTTCGCCACTTCTTGCAATAGTCCTGGCCAAAAAAACCTTGCCCAAACATGGGCTTCAGTCTTATCCCTGCCCAGATGTCCCCCCATAGGGAGCTCGTGAGCCACCTTCAATAAAGTTTGTCAATAGCGCCAAGGCACCAGCAACTGTGCAACCTCCTCCACTTCTGGCTTCCCCAACCCCACTCGATACAGGAGGTCATTCCTGATCTCGAACCTCAGCGTTGTGTTCATCAGCGCCGGCTGTAAGATCTCTCCATTTCTTTGGGCCAGATGTTCTCATAATGCTGGCTGAAAATCAGGCTCTCGACTTTACTCCAGCTGGAAATGCTCGTCTTCCCATAGGTGTGAGATGTCCATTTCTTGTTCACCCCTTTCGTCGGGAGGGCGTGCTTTGGTTGTGCCTATGAATACTTCTGCCTTCTCCCCTAGCCTCACATTGGTTATCTCCTCCAACAATTCAGACCAGTCGCAGCCCAACACTAGTGGATAAGGCAAATGTTCAGCAACTCCGACCAGCATCTGTCGGGTCTTCTTGTCTACTTGCAGGGTGGCCCTCACCCTGTAGATCTCGAGGGGGTTTCCACACCAACACTGCACTGTCACCTGATCAGCTACCCCCTTTTCTTTTGTTGGTACCACATTCGTACCATAGTCTGTAGTTAGCCAGAATCTAACAGCTTGTACCTTCCTCCCCTCCACTATCACCTCCACCGTTAGTGCGGGAAGTTCATTTCTTGCCTCAGTGTTGACTTGGGTCTCGTAGCCACACATCCCTACCAAGTCGTTGGTCACGGGTAGGTGCCCCCCTTTGTGTTGGCTACCAGTGCCCTTCATCCTATGTCATGGTTCCGTAGGCTTAGTGTTGTCCGGTAGGGCTGACCCTCGACTTGCCGTTGTGGCTCGGTGTCTGGCATTGGTATCCATTCCCATCACACTCTCCAGATGGACCCAAGGGCTCGTCTCTTCACAGGGACCAACCAGCCTTTTAGGGTGCGGATGGCCGCACGAAAGTTTCCTGGCCAATGCACCATTGTGGCAGGAGTCCTACTCTCGGAGCCCCTCTGGAAGTGTGGCTCCACCCTCCTGCAATGGGCCAACCTCCTGCTTACTCGCCTGCCACGCCTTGATCTTACTTTTGATTAATAGATGATTGGAATCAGCAGGAGGATGCCCATTTTTATGCACCCTGATGACAGGGGGCGCTGCCTGTGGCTCCTTTTCCTCCCCTACACTGCAGCCCAAGCCTCGCAGATGGTGCTGGTGTGATCTGACTTGGGCCCTGTTATTATGTCTCGGCCCTTCGTTTGCTTTCAGGGCTCCTCACTGCCCCTCCTCACTCTTGGGGCTCCTCGCTGTCCCCTAACTCCGGGCCTGGGGCCCATGCACCCCAAACAATGCTGCACCCTCTCCAGCACCAGGAACCTCCACACTACTGTGGAGTCCCTATGAGGCCTTCTCCAACCCCTTATAGCCTCACCCAGTCCTCCGGTTAAACAGTAAAAATACAACTCAAAGCCCCTGGGTTATAACATAAAGCTAAACTGTTCTTGTCAAAAATACAAATCCATCCCTACCAGAGAGAGAGGAAGAGAGCGCATCAACCCCCCCCGCCCCCCGCAGGAACCAGGGGATGTTCTGACCGTCAAGAGTTCTCCCCTTTGTTCTGGCTGAGTTCCTCCTCCCTCGGCCGCTGGAGGGGAACTGCCCTCCTGGCCTTCTGCCTGGGCTTAAGAAGGGCTAAGCTCCGCCCCTTCCTGTCTCTGGTTTTCCCTGGTTGCTGGGGCAACCAGCACCTGTGCAGTCCTGGTGACTGGCAGCTGAGCTTCCCCCTTCCCACCACTAGGGGTCTCTCCCGAGCGTTTCTGCTCTCAGTCACAGGGCACCTACAAGCTCTGTGACACAGACCAACTGCCTGACCCTGACAGTTCAGTTGCCCCAGGACATGGGCCCACCCACACATGCCCAGCCCAGGGTCAGGGAGCTCTGGCACACAGAAGTGCCTCAGCTCTCACCATGCCTGCATGTGCACTGGAGCCATGGCTTCTTGTGCAGGCACAGAGGAACCTGCCTCTGGAATCCTCTACCTTCCTCCCTCCCTGGCTGCCTTGAAACCCTGCTCCTCCTGGCTATGCACTGCATTATCTCTAGGCACAGACAATAGAATCACAAGGACAAACGATTGACATGCATTTCCACCAATTAACTGAAAAACAGGACATTTTGCAGTCTGCTCCTCATTCAGGAATGGGCAGGGGACAACAAGTTTAAAATGGGATGGTCTGGTATAAAACGGGACCAGTGACCACCCTAGAGTAACTACATTTATCTAGTTAAACTAGTGCAATTATAGGAAGATTTCAGGGTAGCTGGGTAGCTTGCAGGGTATAACGTGTATATCCACCAACGATTGTAAGGTGACCTGGCAACCTTTCTCCTACTGCATACAGGAATAAACCCACTTAAGGAAGCAACCCAATAGACCATTATTATGAAATGATGCTACTCTTCTATAGGTTAGCATAAAGTATATTATATATACCTTCACATTAAAATGAGTGTACACAGCTGAGCAAAGGCGACCTGAGCAGAGTGCAGGGCCCGGGGCAAATCGGCCCATGTGGGGCCCTGCCCCCACTCCAATCCCACGGGTCCCAGACCTGAAGAAGCTGCTGCTGCCATCGGCAGCATCAGCGGCAGGTGGGGGTAATGAGCAGCTGGACACAGAGCTGCTGCTCTGCTTAGCTCCACGGGGCCCCCCAAAATGTGGGGCCCAGGAGAGTTGCCCCGATTCGCCCCCCCAGCCCCTGGAGATGGCCTTGTAGCTGAGATACACAATGTGTCTCTGACCTCCTCTCTCTAGTGAGTTGTAAGAAAAGAAGAAATTGTAGGGGTTGCTACAAAGTATACATTGCTGTGACTTAGGGTCTGTTCAGTCCATTGTTTTGCCCAATACAGAAGGCTGCTAGTCTGGTGTCATTTCTGTATGCTGGAGTTTGGTTTAGAAAAGATAACTGCACTGACTTCACACTGTAACCCCTGGGACAGATTACCATACAGAGGACCTATAATTTTAGTAGTAGTATGGATGTTTTGGGGAACTGCTTCACAGCAGATTGGATAAGAAAACTTGGAAAAATAGAAATAAAAGAGTCTTTGAAAACTATTATGATGTCTCCTACCAATCTGTGATCTTTCATCTTAGCTTTGGAGTAGAAATTACTCCTCTTCAAGTCTGAGAAACAAGCAAGCAGAGCTTGTGTTAAGTAACAAACAGAATAGCCTATGTTATACTCCATCTGTAACAATCTCCTGACCATGCCATTGATCTAATGAAAGACATCATCCCAAAAAATATTCTTGTGTCTTGCATATTTCTGAAAACATTGTGGCTACAACATCAGTCTAACACTACCACATCTTTTGTCTAGTCCTTCGGGCAAAACTGCAAAGTTTAAAGGAAAACAAGGGAGAAATTCTCAAAAGAATCCATTTTTCAAACAATCCATTCTGCTCACTTGAAACAAAGTTTCTTGTTTACAGATGCCAGAGGGTGATGCAAAGTTGTCTGCTGAAAAGACAGTCTTATGCACCCTGATGGCAGTGAAACAGGGGAAGAAAGGAGTCATAACTATACATGTTTGCAGAGAACATGAAATGTGGTGGGTCTGTTCATATAACACAGAGAGAAGTCTGAACTCAAAGAGATGGCGAGGAGGGAAAAATAAATACATGGCCAAATGAGAAGCTTCAGCAATTAATGATGTGGATCTTTTCTGAAAAGTGGGTTTTCAGAAATGGCACTTTCTGAATATACTCCTTTGCTGCAGAGTTATCTTGAAGTCTCTGTGCTAGAGTTAACTCCTTTTGAATCACTCTGCCCCTTGGGAAAGTTGCTGTGTTGCAACACATTACTGTCTGATGATGGAACAGATTGCATTAGAGATAACAAGTGCTAACACATGTGGACAGGTCAGTCAAGCACTCAAGTGTGGTTAAGAGCACTAGTACACTCAAGTTAAAGTTTTTGTATGTGAATGGGGGCACATTTTGGTAATTCTTACTGTAATTCTGCAGTAAGAATCAGCTCTAAGTCACCCATAACCTGCTACCTGTGTGCATTCCACTTGGTATTTTCCGATTCTAGGAACGCAAATAAATATCTTCCTACATTTTACTCTTCTTATACCTGCAGAAACAGTGCACCTAGGAGAGAGTGGTGGAGATGCCATTCTCTTTGGGCAATACTACCAAAATTTCTTACTGCACTGGGGCAGGGGATTAAGGATGGTTAAGGATATGCAACTATGGCTCCAGAGGCATGAGTCTTGAGTTCTGCTCCAGACTTGTGCCAAAGACCACCCCCAGGTGATCCATCTAAAATAGGTAGCAAATCATTTGGTTTTCACAGGCAAAAGGAGCCAGATGTGATGCTAACCATATCACTCACCTGTGTACTGTCGGCTATGGAAATTGATGTGCCTTAACCATGCTTCCTATGGATTCTTGGGAGGACCTTTGATCATGGGCAGGTGCAATTGTATTCACTTTTGGTTCCTGGTCCACCCAAAACTTTAAAACAAACTGTCTGGCCGTGGCAGCAGCATTTCTATTTAGGCATCAGTAAGAGACTTTATTTCAAGGCTCATTATAATCTATCTGATTCCTTCTAAACTCTTCATTCCACGGGTGTTAACAATGCTCTCTCCTTTTTTTTAGCAGTCTTAAAGTTCCACTGATCCAGTTATTTTTATTTCTGCAATTCTGCTGTCTTTTACTTGTTTTGGTAAAGTAACTCCTGTTTCACAGCTCTGCAGACTGTTTTTAACTCTAGCTAAAAACATAAATTCAAGTATAGAAACAATAGGTCAGGTGAACATAAACTCAGGTGTGGAAATAACTTTCAGTGAAGCAATGGATGCACTATCAAGATGCTCAAGAAGGTATGATTTTGTTTTATGAGTCTGAAAGAGATGTACATTTAATTCTAATGACTATAGGACTGAAGAAAAAAAATCTCTTGATTACTTTTGCCTAATTTCTTGTGCTTTTTAATACATAAGGTATGATATGCCAAATTAATGCACATTCCAATAAAGTTACATTTACTTTTGCTTTGATCTTAAACTGAATAATATAGCTCCAGGCTCCTGGCATATTACTAATGCTTCTAGTCCTAGATCTGCTCATGCCTTTGACTTTTTTGTTTGATCTGAACAATGCAATTTAGCAATCAGATAATGATGAGGTTGTTCAAATGTCAATGAAGGAAGAGTCTGACAGCAGTGGATGTGATATACCTTGACTTTAGCAAGGCTATTGATATCATCTCCTACAGCATTCTTACCACCAAGCTGAAGAAGTATGGGTTGGATGAATGGACTGCAAGGTGGATAGAAAGCTGGCTTGACTGTTGAGCTGAGTAAGTAGTGATTAATGGCTTGAGGTCTAGTTGGCAGCCGGTATCAAGTGCAGTGCCCCAGGGGGTCATTCCTGGGCCCAGTTTTGTTCAATATCTTCATTAATGATCTGGCAGATGGGATGGATTGCACCCGAAGCAGGTTTGTGGATGACACCACATGGCGGGGAGCAGTAGATACGCTGGAGGGTAGGGCTAGGATTCAGAGTGACCTAGACAAATTGGAGGATTGTTTTAAATCTCATAAGCTTCAATAAGGAAAAGTGCCAGAGTCCTGCACTTAGGAAAGAACAGTCCCATGCACTGCTACAGACTTGGGATGAACTGGCTAAGCAGCAGCTATACAAAAAAAGACTTGGGGGTTACAGTGGAAAAAAACCTGGATATGAGTCAACAGCGTGCTCTTGCTGTGAAGGCTAACAGCATAGTAGGCTGTATTAGTAGGAGCACTGCCAGCAGACTGAGGGAAGTAATTACAGTAAAAGCTGTGTGAACTGGCATGAGTGGGGTAAGGGGGGTGCCGGGTATCTAAAAATTCCAGTTATCTAAGGCAGGGGTTTTCAACCTTTTTAAAAACCCCTGTGGAGGCAGGGGGGTGGGGGTGGGGAGCAAGCAGGAAAGGGGGGTGGTAGCCTCACACAAAGTGGAGGTGGAGCGAGTGGTGGCGGCTGTATGCAGAGTGGGGGTGGTGGGTGGCAGTGGTAGCTGCTGTATGCGATCTTCCCTTCTCCCCACCCACATCCGTCCATCTGGAAATTCTGGTTAATAAAGTATTCCAGGTGGTAGAATGCTGGTTAACACAGCTTTTACTGTATTCCCCTCTGTTCTGCACTGGTGAGGCACATCTGGAGTACTGTGTTCAGTTCTGGACCCTCCACTGTAGAAAAGATGTGCACAAGTTGGAGAGAGGCCAGCAGGGGGGAATCAAAATGGTTAGGGGGCTGGGGCACTTGACTTATGAGGAGAGGCTGAGGGAACTGGGCTTATTTAGTCTACAGGAGAGAAGATTGAGGTGGATTTCATAGCAGCCTTTAACTACCTGAAGGGGGTTTCAAAGAGGATGGAGCTAAACCTTTCTCAGTGGTGGCAGATGACAGAACAAGGAACAACAGTCTCAAGTTGCAGCAAGGGAAGTTTTGGTTGGATATTAGGGAAAACTGTCTTACTAGGAGGGCAGTAAAGTGTTGCAATGGATTACCTGGAGAGGTGGTTAAATGTCCATCCTTGGAGGTTTTTAAGGCTCAGCTTGACAAAGTCCTGGCTGGGAGGATCTAGTTGGGGGTGGTCCTGCTTTAAGCAGGGGGTTGGACTAGATAACCTCCTGAGGTCCCTAGTTTTCTATGATTCTGTGATTCACAAATGCATCTGAGGGCAGATCTGATTATTACTGACAATAAAGCATAAAAGAGCCCAGCTCTTAGAGAAAACATCTATTTACTCATAAACTGAGCACACTGAAAGTGCAAGTGCATGGAGGGACAATACCTATGCAATTCCAAAATTACATTTCTTTTGCAAAATCAATTTTCATAGCACATCTGCACTCTAAAAGCCTTGGAGAAAATAGTAGCAATAGAAGTAACCAGGGAACGTGGAGTATAATAACCTTGCTGCTTAGGAAGAAGATACGGGATAAAAATGGGTGGAAACTTCCAACAATCTCAATATATGGTTGTACGCCAGAGCCTGAAAATGGCCTGATTCTCTGAAGTGTTTGCATCTCCAACTAGACAATCCCCAACTACTTCCCTCGCTGATTTCCCTTCTAAATTCTGATTGTTTACATTTTAACAGGCATCTTTTATCTTGATTCTTGAAATATAAAAAAATCCCTTAGTGCTAATGTTGAAAGGTTCATTTCTACCTTTTGGTAAACTATCTAGTAGATATAGGTCTGTGGATATATATCTTCCTGTCTCTTATGAAGAGTACTTTTTGGCTTTTATATTATCTTAAGAAGTCTATAAGCATTAACAGCTCTTTATATTGGCTTAATAGGATGTACATTTTGTAAGTAATGGGGATCCTTTCATGTTTCCACCCCATGTGTGAAACCCTGGTATATTTGGTTAGGGACTACAATGGAAGGGGCTTCTTGTATGCATTATTTCTCTATATTCCCCAGCTTAACAAGCCTTTTTCTGGATGCCTCTCTAGGTTTGGGTTCTTTGGTGAGGAGGAGAATGGGATGGTGATAGGCAGGGGCGGGGCTCTCTGTAGCATTGTTTTACTCGTGGTGGGATTTCTACTGGTAAAATGTTGAATAATTGTGTTAATTGACATCACTGCCCCTTCTGTATTGTGCCATGAGAAGATGAAGCTATTGGAGGAAGCAGCTGGTTTGGGAATCTCCTGGCACTATGGCAGGAGCTTTCTGGAAAGATATTGCATGGCTTCAGTAATGTTTTCCAGTTCTCAGCTGTAGCAATTGAGAGATTTTCCCCTGCAATCACTGCTCACAGCTGCTGGGGATGGGCAGGGGGGCAGCCACTGGAAGACATTGCAGAGAATTTGTTTCCATCCTCCTGCCACTAAGGCAAGAGAGAAGGACCCAGTCTGATTTTAATGTTGAGGTGACATAAGCAAGTCTGGGGAAGGTTGTAGTCCCCTTAATTATAATGTGTTCACACAGGTCACTGAAATAGGGCATGAAGGCAGCCTGAATCCTCACTTTTGAGTGTTTGACTTTCTAACTTCAGTAAGTGTTCATTGAAAATGTCTTTGTATTAATGGTATTAGAACAGCACCTAGAGGCCCCAGATAAAATGGGGTCTACATTTTACTGAGTGTTGTGCAGATACCTAGTGAAACACATGAACGTGCAGTATAAACAGACAAAGTCACAGGTGGGACAACTTCAGAATTGTAACTGAAATGTGCCACTTGCTGGCTTCTAGCTTTGTGTACTTACTAATGGAAACATACCCATGGGAGGCAGTTCCCCTTTTTCTTTTTAAAGTGGGGCTAGTTAAACAGAAAGAATGACATTGAGTACTTATGAGTTCTGCATTGTCTTGCTGCTGATTCTCTTTATGAAATAATCCTCTACTTGTGACATCATAATTAGTTGACATGATAAGGATATTAGAAATGAAGCATGCTAACTTCAGTACTTAATCAACAAGCAGTCAAATCTCACTTTCCTGCAAATGGTTATACATAACTATGGTAACAAATGAAAAAAGATGAAGAAGAAGAAGGGGGTGGAAAGAGAAAGGCATGTCCCAAGCAAATCCTATGAAATAGTAGAACAGAACAACTAAACTGACTTCAAACATTTTCAGAGTTTTCATACAGATTTAAGCTGTTCTGTATCATTTCAAAAAAGTATGGAGTCAAGCTGTAGAATTCCCTGGGTATTAAGATTTCAAATAAAAGCTTGGAAAAGAATCCAGCATTATGGTATCTTATTTTAAATTTTAATTATCCCAGGAAGCATAATTTATAAATACACAGCAAACTTCTAAAACATTCATGTGAGCAAACCTATTTAAGCATATAGGTTGCCTTGGAGAGGAAAATTTTCCAGTTCACAGGACAGTGAAAACTCAAGAGCTGTAGTAAAGTGAAAATAATGTTGACACATTATGAGATCCACTCTTTGGTGAGAGTAAAAATAACATTAAATATATATAATCTCTAGCCCTGTAGGGACTTGCCGGTTGTTGTATTTCATTTTTGAGGCCTTTCACATGAATACAGCCTGACTAGAAATGCTTAGTATCCAAATGAAAGGAATGCAAATGTTTGAATTCCCTTTCTTTTGAAGACATTACGTTTAGGGAGTGTGACTCCAAGGAGTGTGAGCAGGGCAAATGGAAAATTTTTGGTGAAGGGAAGTGAGATTTTACACTTAATGGCATTTCTCTGCATGTATGCAGTCATATAACAAGCAGAGTTGACATCCAAGGCAAACCCAGTTCTGAGAATGGGCTGGGGGGCATGCATGGGTTCCATGAGCCAGGGAGAGAGTGCACAAGTTCTGACAGCAGAGGCAGGGTTAGGGGCAGCAGTCTTACCCTGCCAGGAAGGACTGAGCTGCTGTTGCTGCTGCCCCATGCTCCGCCTGCTCCTGGCTGTTGCTCTTAAAAGTTGGGAACTATTTTGGAATCTGGCATAAGTATTCCAGGGCATCGACTCTGTGGGGTTGGGGGTCCACATTTCTTAAGTAATAAATAGAAATCTGGGCAATTGTCTTCACAGAAAAAAATAAGCTCAGGACAGTCCTTTACAAACACGCACGCACGCATGCACACACACTGAATGAATGATCATTTGGAATTAGCTGATGCCCTCCCAGGGACAAGTGGTATCTCAGGCACTTCACAGGTACTTCAAGTGGGACAATGGGCTTGTATGTCTGTAGCAGGGGTAGGCAATGTTTTTTGGCCGGAGTGCGGAGAAAAACAGAATGTCTACCTTGGAAGGTGCCGGAGTGCTGGCATGCCAGAAAAGCAAAATGAGGGCGGGAGGAGGGGTCTACATGGCAGAATGGATTGCATATTAGTATATATAATAATCATAAACGTTGCCTTTGTTGTTTTGTATTCCTTTTTTGTTGAGCATGTTGCAATGAGAGTGAGAGAAAAAAGAGACAAGAGAAAGAGGAGAGAGAATGAGAAAGAAAGAGAGCAGAGAGAGACCCAGACACATGCACATGCACATAGAGAACCAGAACACACCCAGAACAGACACGTGCACACAAACATCCGCAACCAGACACATGTGTGCGCACACAGACACAGAACCAGACTGAGGCAGACAAACACACAGAAGCAGATGTTGAGCTCGGAGCAGGTGGGAGTCTGGCAGGCTCAGCTGCTGACAGCCACAAAGCAGCAGCTTCCAGATCCCAGCAGATGGCTGGGTGGCTGCAAGCCCTGCCGCAAGCAGACCAGGCTCTGTGGTTGGCAGCAGCTACCCAGAGCTTGGGCTGGTTGCAGCCAGGAGGCTGCAAACATTTGCTCCGGGCTCTGGCGTCAGCTCCATACTGGTGGGTGCACATGTGCCTCAGAGCAGATGGTGGGGCTAGGGCCTAAGGCAGCACAGCCCTCCCACTATCTGCTCTGAGGTGCACATGCAGTTGCTGCCAGCATGGAGATGATGCCAGGGCTGTGAAGCCCAGTGCAGCTGTTTGCAGTCTGCTTGCTGCCTGCTGCAGCTGTCCAGAGCCCAGGCTGGCTACAAACAGCTGCGCCAGGGGCCAGAGTCCAACCATCAGCTCTGTGCCAGCAGAGGAACAGGTCAGGGTTGCACTGCCTTAGGCCCACCCTCCCTCCGTCTGCTCCGAGGCACACGTGCACCTGCTGGAGCCTGGAGTAGATGTTTGCAGCCTCTTGGCTGCAACCGGCCCAGGCTCTAGGTAGCTGCCAACCATGGAGCCTGGTCTGTTTGCAGTAGGGCTTGCAGCTGTTCAGCCGCCTGCTGGGAGCAGCCCAGGCTTTGTATCTGGCAGCAGCTGCCTAGAGTCCAGGTTGGTGGTGGTGTGCCGAGCAAAATGGCCTCGTGTGCCGTGCTCAGTATACATGCCAGGGGTTGCTGACCCCTGGTCTGTAGAGTCCCAAGATGACAAGCTTATTTTTAGATAGGACCAGTAGGTAGAACCACCTTAGTCTTTGGTAAAAATAAGAAAACTTGAAGGTGGTGGATATTTAGAGGAGACTGCACAAGCTATCCAGAAAAATCATATCCTCCAAGTCAAGTATGCCTGTCCTTCCAGTACAGGTCAAAACACTGATATCTTGAATGCTTAGTCTCCCAGACAGACAGGAAAGAATAGTGAGGTACACCCAAGTACATTTCCCCTAACACAGAGAAAAGAAAAGATAGAGGGTCAGGCACTGGAATAGCTGGGAAAGAGTGCACATTAACATTCCTGGCAGTGAGAAAGAAAGGGAAAGCTTGGTTTGGTGGGCTTGAAGGGAACATATACAGCCATGATAAGGAAGGAAATGGCTTACTATGTGTTTAGGGGGGTTTTGTGGGGTGGAAGGGTAGTGGGCATGCGAGAGATGGATGGCGCACAGAGGAAAGGGCTTGGGAAGCTGTTGGGAGAACTTGAAATAGAGGGAGATGAGAACTTGGCACATCTAAAACTTTTGTGGGAGCAAATGGAATGCAATACTCCCTGGCCTATATAAACTTCACAGCCTACAGAAGAAACAAAACATGTGACCTTCCATTATTTAAGCTGGGAAAACCGCTCTATCAAATCATTCCTTCATCTCAGTTTCCCTAAAAAGTGTTGAATCAGAAAAGTTGACAATGATAAATAATTGAGCTAGTACTCAAAGGCTCCAGTCAGGATAAATGGCCCATGATGCTGATGCTAAACAAACATGCAGATTGCCCTAGTTTCAGCTTTCAACTGCAGACAATCTAACTGAATCCAGGTGAAAGCGAGGGCAAAAATAATAGGGGTAGAGGGATAATATGTGTAGTTTCATAGTTTGCAATTGCACAACTTGATGATTTGAAATCACTCACTGGGGTTTTTTTTCTTTTTAATAAATCAAAATGTGTATCCCTACTTCTATGGTTGGCTGGTTTCTCACAGGCCTCAGAGCAGAAGTGGGTCTGGAAGAATAGATAGCAACTATGCATTGATGCAGAGAGATTTAATGTGGAAGATGAGGAAAGAATATGGAGGTATGTGAGAGAGAGAAACCTAAATATGTGCATTGCTGCTTGGCACTATAGGTAGAACTAACAGGTGAGAAAGAGATAAGAGCTCCGAACCTGCAGAGGGTCCCCAACCTAGGGAACCTCCAGAGGTATTCAAATAGTGGGGTGTAGCATGAAGACTGGCCCAAGAAACTGTCTTAGGTTATGTAGTGAATGGACTGGAGAGGGCTGTGGTGCTGGATGTAGGTAGAGAGGAGGAGGAAGTGCAAACAAGTACGACCCCTACCTGACAGCTATCTTGGTAGAAGACCCTAGTGTAGAAGAAACAGTGCTTAAACAGTGGCACTTTTATTGATATATCTTGTTATACTGTGGGGATTCAATACCTTCATCTGGCTTAAATTGAATATTTAGTATTTCCAGGTTAGTGGACATCACTTTAGTAGGACATGGCTTTAAAGACAGAAGGCAAGCTCTGTATCTGTTGACTCTAGTGGAGTTACTCTGGATTCCCAGCAGAGTGACTCTGGGTGCTAGTCGCAAAAGAAACAGAAGAAAATTTTGGAAGAATCCCTTACAGATTTAACAAATTCAGGCTCAGGTATTTTATTTTCTCTAGTCTTGGGAAGTAGAATTAAACTTGGGTAGTTATCACTCTAACTGAATAAGACAGGTGCACTATGCATCTAGTGTGCAGAATTAAACCTAAAATATGATCATAACATACTCATATACAGTATGTTGGCCATCTCCTAAAATATGATCATAACATACTCATATACAGTATGTTGGCCATCTCTAGCTAGAAAGGTGATTGTAAGTATATGATGAATCTTGGAGTTCTTGGTAGAGATACCATAAATCTTAACATATAAATAGCTGCTGTTAAAGTGAAGTATCAATATCCTGTATGAGTCTTAGATGAAGTTGTACGTATAATTTTTTCTAGGAAACCTGAAGGGCAGCTCAGTCAGACAAAATGTCTAGGGACAAAGAAGGGTCCTTTAATTCTACTTGTTTTCTTGGCATTGTAGTTCCACTTTATTGTGGAATCTATAAGATCTTTGCCAGCAGCACTTTATCTGAATTGTGCCAAGCAATTTCTGTTAACTTCAGTGTTCATTGCTTGTGCTGCATGCCATCTAGTCAATTAATTGGCGCTTAGTAAATTAAGTGGACATGATATGTTAATTTAGAGAAGAATCCACCTAGATCAGAGCCCATTGTGCCAGATGCTATACAAATAGGTAGCAAGAGACAATCCCTATCTCAAAAAGTGTATAATTTGCATTCTAAAAAGATGCAACATATAGGTGTAACAAATGAGAAATAGGTTTCTTACTATGTGCCTGTCTTGTTTGTTTGTTAGGTCAACTGTTGAGGGTCCTGTTGAGTTATTCCATGTACACTCTGTTTCAAATAAGATCTAAAAAGTCAGCTTTTAGAAATGTAGAACTTATTAATTGAAATTCTTGTCTGAAAATCAAGACATTTCTGGATCTAAGCTTCCTACAGCCTGTGAACAGACATGACATTTGGTTACCTCTCAATATTTTGTTCTTTCAGTCTATTGTTTTTTTTAACAGAAAAGCTACACAAACTAATGCTATTCCATCTCGGAAGAAAGGCAGTAAAAGGGCACAGCAGCCCCCTTGGCTCTCTAGGGAACTAGTGGACCTCCTGCAGCTAAAAAGAAAGGCCTACAAAGGATGGAGGATGGGATCCATCTCCAAGGAGGAATATTCCGCACTGGTCTGGTCCAGCAGGGAGCAAACCATGAAAGCCAAGGCTGCGACAGAACTCCAACTAAGTACAAGTATCAAGGACAATAAATAGTCCTTTTTTAGACATGTGGGGAACTGGAGGAAAAGCAAGGGCAATGCTGGACCCCTGCTGAACCAGATGGGACAACAGACAACCGATGCCCAGGAAAAAGCCAACCTATTAAATGGGTACTTTGCATTAGTTTTTCATCAGTCCCATGGGACGCCCCTGCCCACCATGGGACAGGGAGACCTGGGTGAGGGACATTCCCTGCCCTCCATCAATGCTGACCTTGTGAAGGAACACTGTGAGAGGCTGAACACCTTCAAGGCAGCAGGCCCTGACAATCTACACCACAGGATACTCAAGGAGCTGGCGTGCATCATAGCCCAGCCTCATGCACAGATCTTCAAGAACTCCTGGTGCTCTGGTGAAGTGCCCAAAGACTGGAAGAAGTCCAGTGTGGTGCAGATCTTCAAGAAAGGGAGGAAAGTGGATCCAGCAAACTACAGGCCCATCAGCCTGACCTCTATCCCAGGGAAGGTCTTAGAAAAGATTATTAAAGAGGCCATTCTTAACAGACTGGCCGACAGCAAATTCCTGAGGGATAGCCGGCACGGGTTTGTTGCGAGTAGGTCTTGCTTGACCAATCTTATTTCCCTTTACGACCAGGTGACCTACCACCTGGACAAGGAAGAGGAGATTGACGTCATATATCTTGACTTAAAAAAAGCCTTTGATCTGGTATCCCATGATCACCTCTTAGTGAAACTGGCTAACTGCGGCCTCATGTCCACCACAATCCACTGGCTGGGGAATTGGCTCCCTGGTCAGACCCAGGGGGTGGTGGTTGACAAAAGCCAATCATCATGGTGCTCTTTGACCAGTGGGGTCCCCCAAGGCTCCGTCCTTGGACTCATATTGTTCAACATCTTCATTAATGATGTGGATATTGGAGTCAGAAGTGGACTGGCCAAGTTTGCTGATGATATCAATCTGTGGGGTAAAGCATCCACACCTGAGGACAGGCGGGTGATCCAGGCTGACCTAGACAGGCTCAGCAAATGGGTAGATGAGAACCTGATGGTGTTTAACACCGAAAAATGCAAGGTTCTCCACCTTGGAAGGAAAAACCTGCAGCATCCTTATAGGCTCGGCAGTGCTACACTGATTAGCATTATGGATGAAAGGGACTTGGGGGGTCACGATTGACCACAGGATGAACATAAGCCTTCAATGTGATGCTGTGGCTAGCAAAGTGAGCAAAATGCTGGCTTGCATCCATAGATGCTTCTCAAGCAAATCCCGGGACATCATTCTTCCATTGTACTCGGCCTTCGTGAGGCTGCAGCTGGAGTACTGCATCCAGTTTTGAGCTCCACATTCAAAAAGCATGTGAAGAAGCTTGAGAGGGTGCAGAGAAGAGCCACATGCATGATCAGAGGTCAAGAAAACAGACCTTATGATGACAGGATGAGAGCCATGGGTCTCTTTAGCCTGGAAAAGCGTAGGCTCAGGGGTGATCTGATGGCCACCTACAAGTTTATCAGGGTTGACCACCAGTATCTGGGGGAACTTTTGTTCACCAGAGCACCCCAAGGGATGACAAGGTCAAACGGTTATAAACTCCTGCAAGACCATTTCAGGCTGGACATAAGGAAGAATTTCTTTACTGTCTGAGTCCCCCAAGGTCTAGAACAGCCTGCCATTGGAGGTGGTTCAAGCACCTACATTGAACACCTTCAAGAGAAATTTGGATGTTTATCTTGCTGGGATCCTATGACCCCAGCTGACTTCCTGCCCCTGGGGCAGGGGGCTGGACTTGATGATCTTCTGAAGTCCCTTCCAACCCTAATGTCTATGAAATCTATAAACCTTCAGTATCTCAGCAGACATTTTCTCTACAGCTGGTATGTTACAAAACATAATGTATTCTTAGAAATGGTGACAGGAATTTTGCAGTGGCAGGACAAGTCCTATAGCTCATAAGGGAATATTTCAACATGAGAAATCTGGGTGTATTAATTCCTTTCATGCTTGATAAGATGCATGTAGCCTGTTAGCCTTGACACTTTAAGTAGTTGCCAAAAAACTGAAACAAGGTAGTTTGTCCTTTATTATTATTACAAATAAACTATGTCCAGACTCTAAAAAGAAATGATACATTAAAGGATTACAACTGTAAAGAGGATGAGGAGCACAGACAGGGTTGACTGAATTCACAGGACATTCTCTCTCTCTTTCTCTCTTTTTGTTGTCATTGTTTTTAAAGTAGCTGCAGCCACCTTGTCTTAAACCTGACATAGGTATTTAGAGAGATATACCACAAAACATGGGAGTTGGTGGAAGAACACTCAAGGGGTGCATCCACACAAGCGCACACATGCCTCTTGCCCTGCCTCAAATCCCTTTGGGGTGGGGCAACAGGCACAGGCAGGAACAAGAAAATATTCTCCGCGCTGCAAACCCCTGGATATCCAGGGGTCTAAAAAAATCGATTTTTATAAAAGCAGAGCCGACCCCTGTCCTGGCTGGCCCCTCCAGCCACCCCAACGCCTGCCGGGGCAACTGGAGACTGGGTCTTCCAGAAAGACACTGTGGTTGCCAGAGCGTCTCTATGGTTGGCCCTCACCCTGGTGCTGAAAGACATCCAGCCAGGGCTCCAATGCTGGTGAGTAAGGGGTTGGGGGGGCTGAAGGAGGAGGGGACTAAAGGGGGGTCCCCCAAAGGCCCCCCCACTCCCCCAGCCCCCCTGACTCCTGGCAGCTCCCCCAAGGCCCCAGACCCCTGCCCTGGCTGGCCCCTCTCCCCACCAGCCCCCCCGAGGCCCCTGACCCCTGGCCTGGCCAGCCTCATCTCCCCAAGCTCCCCCCAATCCTTTCCCCCTTCACCCCGTAGTTTAAACACCACCCCCCCGGCACTTACCACAATTGGAACTGCCGTCTGGCTGACTGGGGCCTCGGCCACACATTGCGGGGCAGGCTGACAGCCCCAGCGGCCCCAGCCTGGGCCCTCCTGCCCCTTGGCTGTCCTGTGCTGCCCGGGGGGGGGCGGGGCTCTGCTAGGAGCCCTTGGAGCCCCCTCACCCCTGCTTCTAAGGTAAGCAGAGGCTTTTTTTTTTTCCATGTTTTTTTCTTTTTTTTTTAAACTGACGTTGCCTGGGGTTGTGGGTGTAGCCATGGGGGCCTGGGGGTACAAGTTGGGGGGGTGAGGCTGGGTGGAGCAGCCATTGGGAGAGCTGCAGGAACTGGTGGGGGATGGAGCCAGGTGAGGCAGCATTCAGGGGGCTGGGGTGGGGCATGTGGGCCTTGCAAAGGGGGTAGTAGCCCCTGTGGGGTCCATTTGGCCCCTGTTGGGGGTCCATAACCCTTGTGTGGGAGCTGAACCACCTGTTGGGGGGCTGAACCCCCTGTTGGGGGGCCAAATCTCCTGTTGGGGGGGCATACCCTTTGTGTGGGGGCCATTGCCCTGTGGGAGTGCAGCAAAACATGTATTCATGAATTCATGAAACATGTATTACAGCTTATTTTACTATTATGATAGGAGACTTGCTTTAACACTGCAAGATATATCAATAAAACATTGTCCAACTGTCTCTGTCTTGCTTTCTCTCTCTTGTTATAGTGGTCTTTTGTTTTACTTGTGGAGGAACATGGATTTGCGGGTATTTTACAGAGTGACTTTGGGATTTGGCATTAATCAGGGATTTTTCAGTTTTCCAATAGGGAACACCAGAATTCCTACTAGGGAGGCCAGTGGCAGGACCCTGCCTGCTCAGAGCTGGCACCTTGGACCCATCTGGCTGTGGCAGAGCTCCTGGACAAATGGGGCCAGGAGGACATGCTTTGACAGTTCAAAGTAGGCCACCACACCTGGAACATCTTCCAGGTGATAGCTGTCCAGATGGCCAGGCAGGGGGCACACATGGCAGTAGTGCCACACAGAGGCCAACCCTGTAACTGCAGCCCACTGGCAGCTGGCCCAGAGGGGCAGATGCCTCTACTGGCTCTGCAGTACCCATCCAAATCTGGCAGGTGCACAGCAGGTCACAGCCAGGCAGCAGCCCCCACTGCCAGACTGCTGCAGTGGATAAATGGTGCAGGGAACTCTCAGGGCTGCTTCAACAGTCTAGCTGGCACAAGGGATAGTGTCCCCAGGTACCAATTGGCTGGGCCTCAGAAGCTCCTGAGAGTTAGTAGCCCTGAGATACTTGCCAGGGCGGCTTTTTATACTACTGGGGCCAGGACAGGGTAGCTTTTTATATGCTGGGGACAGCACAGGTGCTGGCCCTGGGCTCTAGCTCCCCCTGGCTGAAGATTCGGGAGGAGCCAGGCAGGGTTATTTTGCTCAAAGTAGCACAATTTGCTCCACAACAAAGTGCATGTCCGAGCACGTGCACTGAAGCAAAAAGCCCTGGCTCAAATTTACACTGCTTCTATTTGAGATGCTCCAAGCACACGTGCTTGCATGTGTGGATGTGCCCAAGGTGTTTTGCTACAATTCCACAGGTATGAGTTTGAGCCTTTATTGTCCCCAATAATGCATAGATACCTGCTCATTCAGGCTGTGGAATCAAAGGCAGTTTGGTGAAACATTAGATGTCCCTATGGAAATGGGGAATGACACCTCTATATTGATTCAAGAATTTTGTGGATTTATTTCAGATTAAATTGATCCATTTCCATATTATAGTAGGGTTGGAATGTTGTTGTAGCTGTGGTGGTCCAGGAAGTGTACAAAAGGCAAAGATTTTTGTTCTGTTTTTTATTGGACCAACTGTATAGTTGGAAGAGCTGCTGGTCAAACTTTCAGGCATTAAGTGCCCTTCTTCAGACATAAGAAAGAGTCAGATATCAGCTGAACTAAACAGCAGAGAGAAGATGCATGTAAATGTAAACAGTGCTTGAAGGGATGGAAGAGAGCCATGGCAGAGCAGTGAAGAGGTGTTATCAATTTAGTTAGTTAAAGAGTGAGATGATTCACCTTAGACCTGATGGCCAAAAACTTGTTCAACAGTTCTCCCAACTACCAAAATACAGTGGATCTAATGAAAGATATCACAAAAAAGTCCTTGCCTCTCAGCTTCTCATTAATTATATAGAAATTATTTTAAAAATCTGACAAGTGGTAATGGAGAATGAAGTCTTTGTATCTTTTTTATTTAATTATTTTAGAGAATTCTACAGTAGAGAGAACTTTGTCCCTAAATGATAGTACAGAAATCTGTAGAAAGGATCTCATTCAGATATTGCATAGTGTTGAGAGCAATTTCTGTAGAACCAGACAATATCTCTTTAGAATACTGGAGTGGACACTAATTAAAACTCTTGATGGTGATCACAAATTACCTTCTAAGTCCTCATAATGCTCTTGAAATGGTGTCCAGTAATGTAGGACCAGTTCGGGGAAATTTGAGTACTGCTGTCCTTGCTATCAGAGTTTTTTGTTTCCAGCAATATAATTCCCAAGGATTTCGTGAGAATTTAAATTTTTCACTTGAGTTCTTTAACATTTTTAAAAGTATAACCAGCTATTTTGGAAGGACTAGGGATATTTTGAACAGCCAACTTAAGACAACGTAATGGAACTGACTTTTTAGAGGTCAAGTGCTGAATACTTCCAGGAATTCAAGCTCTTTTAAATTATATCAAGAAATGAGGCACTCAAATTATGAGTTGCTTTTTTAATATGATGGCAAAGAGGTCTTCATTCTGTTAATCATAAGAAATTAAAAAGGTGATATAGTTCTGTTAAGTTGGTAGAAAATGCCTTTGTATTTTTTCCATTAAATATGCCCTTAAAACTGTAATTCTATATGTAATATACTCAAATACACACACTTTTCTATAGACACAACATGAATAAATACAGTATAAAATAAGGTTACTATTTTAAGTGTAAATGTTCCTTGGCATATGATTGCAAAACATCAAATATTGATTGAACAATCCTTTCAGTGCAGATTGTGGTTTGAAATGCCGTGTGACCTCATTTTAATTTCTCGTGATTAATAATAGCTTATAGCTCTTTTTCTCCCTCAGACTTGTTTAACTGAGTTTGTTTTCCTGCCCTTTGGAACCTGAGATTTTCTTTTATTTATTTCAGTAGGCTGAATTTTTCTGTTTAAATAGCTTCCTATTTTGTTTGCTTGTTAGTTTTGTCACTGGATGGTACAGCTCTGGGTAGGGTTTACTGAACAACGTTTTTCTGGAAGAGTTAGTGGAGGACTTTTTTATCCAAAAGTCTGATTGTACATATGTGATTTTGGCTTCACTATGCACTGCTTTTCAGGCCCATGATGGTGGTTACATTGTGTTTACATTTTATTTCATTTTTGTGACTGAATGTACAGTTGGTCTGGGAATGTTTTCTTAGCTGCAAGACTCATTTTCAGTGAATCTTCATAGTTCTCATTCATTGCTTAAATTATATTATATATTTAGAAATGTGAAAGGAGAGTTAGTAAAAACAAAACAACCCTACTCCAATCCAAATCATTCTTAAAATTTTATTGTAAGTTAATAAGAATACTAAGTATTTGCTTAAACATTGCATTGCCTCTTAAAGAACCAAATATTGGGATACATTTTGCACCTTGTAACTCTGTAGACTTCCCAGGTGTTATACCAGGAATAATTTTGACCTGCCAACCAACATTCAACATGAACACATTCCACCTTTGGGCAGAGGGTAAGTACAATGATTAGGTAACACCTAAGTCTTGCTTTGTACAGGTTTTGGCAGAAGATGTATTTTGGTATAACAAAATTTATCTCATTTTTTAAGTATATTGGTAAATTGAGAGAGCATGTGAGAGCAGCTTTGAGGCCCAAATATTCAGAAATGCCTTCTAAGTTGGGGTGCCTACATTCTTAGTTGCCCAGCATGAGACAAATAGGTTTTTATTTTCAGAAATGCTGTATGCCCAGACAACTGACTGAAGTTAGAAAGAGCTGCCTGGGCCAAGGCCACAGCAGGAGTCAGTGCCAAAGGTGGCATTAGAAAACAGAGCAGTTCTGTTCCTGGACCCTGCATCCCTTAAGCAATATTTCAAAATAAAGGTGGTAAGAGAAAATAATTTGGAGTAGAAATAAATATTTGGAGGACGTAACAGCTGTATGCCTGCATTTCCCTATGATATTAAAAGAAGACAGACCATTTTCAGAACATTATAAATACCTCCAGGAGGTTGTCAAGTTGTATCTTTTATTTTTTCAACGTGTATTTGTGCATGATGTCTGTGTCACCGGGTATTATCTCCAGGGGCAGACATAAAGCCCCAAAGACTAAAAAAATTTACTTTTACTCTGCTGTATGGGCAATCCACCCTCCTCACCCATCACATCTTGATGTTAATTGCCATTAAAATATGGGAGGCTGCCCTGGTCTTAAGTGAATAACCACCAGTTGTTTGTGGCCCAAGCTAAGCCTCTCTGTGTCCTGCCAGACCCCTCGGTCTCTCCCTGGGCCCCTCTCCAGACCCTTCTGGTCCCACTCTTGCTCTAGGCTCCAGGTTTTCCTGCAGGACCCAATCTCAGTCTCAGGGCTTCTGTTATTTCTGCCAGGCCTGCTCTCAGCCTCAGATTTCTGTTCTTTCTGCTGGGCTCACTTTCAGTCACAGAGCTCTTGTTCTCACTTTCTCTTTTGGACCCTCTCCAACTTGGATGGTGCTACCTTTGCCATTGTCATGCAGGACTCCTTGGTCCCCTTCCTTTCAGGCTGTAGCTACACATGGACCTTTGGCCTACCCATTCCAAGACCCTGCTCCTACCTTGGGACAGTTAATACCTCTAGGCTCACCAGGCTCTGGCAGTCTCTACAGTGGTCCTTGGACCTTTTGACTCCCTTGGGTCCTGACCCTGCACAAACCACTTGAGATTCCATAGGTCACTCTCTTGCTGCCAGCCCTTACTCACCTGTGGGTCGTCTTGCTCTAAGGACTCCATTCTGCAGGCTCAAGCCCCCTAGATTTTCCCCTGGGCTGCAATCCACCCCTCACTGGACCGCTAGGCCCATGGGCTCTCCAGCCCTGCTGGTAATTGCCCCTGGTGTGGTCCCTGTACCCAGCCCCATTTTGGGCCCTAGGACCACTAGAAAACTCCTCTCAGTGCTTTTCTCTCGGGGTGTGCTCCCCTAACCTTCCCCCATCAAGGGGTGACCCACAAAGCAGCAGGGGCTGGGGTTTTCAGGCACCCCATACTCACCTTTCCTTGGGGTTTGCCACCAGTGGCACTTTCTATGGGCTACCCTGCCACAAGCAGCAACCACTACAACCACAAGCCTCAGTAGGGTGCAGTTTTTGGTTGTACCAGAGACCCACCTCCAAGCTATCCTGCCCTGGCAATCCAATAGGTTCCATACACTTGGCTACTCTCTCTCTCTTTCTCTTACTTGCTCTCTTTCTCTGGGTTAACCTGGACCTCCCAATTGATCCTCTACTGTTAGCCCTACTCTTCTGGGCTCTAGACCCCTCCCTGGGTCCCTAGGAACCTCCTCCACCCCCTTCAGTTCCTTCCCAAGCCTCCAGACTGCTTCAGATATTATCTCTGTGCCAGCACTCCAGAGCTGCAGTCATTTTGCTTTACAGAGCAGCCTCCAAATTGTAACTGCCAGCTCTGCTTTCAGGGTCTGGGCTGAAAGCAGACCTTTCTGCCTAAGCCCAGGCCTCCTTTATCCACGTGACTCCATCACTTAGCCCTAGCACCACCTGCAGACTCCCTGACCTCCAAATTAGCCCTGGCCCCTACCTGCAGGCTGCTCCAGCTCTTAAGAGTGGCAGGCATCCTAAGTATCCTGCCATGGTTTGTATCCTTTAATATTGGTACCCAGGGTGTGTAAGATCTTACGATGACAGGCTGAGAGCCATGGGACTCTTTAGCCTGGAAAAGCGCAGGCTCAGGGGTGATCTGATGGCCACCTATAAGTTTATCAGGGGTGACCACCAGGATCTGGGGGAACGTCTGTTCACCAGAGCGCCCCAAGGGATGACGAGGTCGAACGGTCACAAACTCCTGCAAGACCGTTTCAGGCTGGACATAAGGAAGAATTTCTTTACTGTCCGAACCCCCAAGGTCTGGAACAGTCTGCCAGCGGAGGTGGTTCAAGCACCTACATTGAACACCTTCAAGAGTAAATTGGATGCTTATCTTGCTGGGATCCTATGACCCCAGCTGACTTCCTGCCCTTTGGGCAGGGGGCTGGACTCGATGATCTCCCGAGGTCCCTTCCAGCCCTAATGTCTATGAAATCTATGAAAGATAAACACAAATATGTATTTATGAACATAATATATGTCTATTTCCTGGGAACTTTTGCTTACATATGTGGATCATTCAAGCTTTGTTCTTCTGATTTATGTTGTCAACAAATCAGAAAAGAAGTGCATTACTTCAGTGGGCCACAATCTTAACTGTGTTTGTACCCACCGTGAATGCAATGAATAGTAGTAGTGAACATATTAATTCACCATAGCTTGTAACCTTGTGCTTGTGACTAGGTCCTCTTGCTCTTTACTCTACAATGTTTATAAACATTCAGCCTCTTATTTTTTAGGCTGGGCTCCAAATTACTTGCCTAGGCCTTAATTTTTCACTGCCTTTACTACAGGCATCATACTGAATACTAACCTTATCAACCCCCAGTTCCAGAAACTGCTGCTGCTGAAATCATCTCTCCTCCCCAGTTCCCCACATCACCTTGTCACTGAATCAATTCATTGGCTCCGTACTGGCTCTTCTTTACAAAGAGTTAACATTTTTTGAGGCAGATGAAATCGGTACAGAGAAAGGCGGGAGCCAATTGTGAGAGACACCAGAGACCCATTGGGTCTTTGGACTGGAGGAGGTATAGGAAAGATAAGTGCTGTTTTTACACCAGCATAGGATCTGGTTCCTTGTTTGCCTTCAAGCTCCTGCTTCATACAGCTCTTTCCTACATGTCTGGCTACGGTCCTTTTCCCCTTTTCACTTTCTCTCCATATCCCTTCTGCTGAGCTCCCTCTCTTTCCCTCCTTCATCCTATGATCCCAGGCACAATAGACTCTTTCTCTCTTTCCCTCACACATTCTGCCACGCTACCAGTTAAGCTTAAAATCTCCTTTCTAAAGCTGTTTGCCAAGTGAACTCCCTTACAGTCCTTGGTTCCTTCCTGAATTTCACCTCTGCCATCCAGCCTGTAACAGCGGCTTGCAAAAGTAACAAACAATCCCCTGTACATGCCTTACTGGGAAAAATGGTGAATGGTCTTCTTGTTTTATGTAATGAGGTTTATCTCAGCAATGCTTCTCTTGCTTTGAAGCTATTTCTGCTGACTTCTGTATGCTCCTAGTTTACAACTGTTTTCTGTTACATGTGGATTTAAACATAAGCCATTGTTTTATTTGGTATTTACTTTAGACCTACCTGCTTCTTTTGCACATCTGAGGGAAGGCATTTTGTGCCTGAAAGCTTGTATTTCTCTCCCAGCGGTACAGTTGGTCCAATACCAGCCATCACCAAAACACCCTCCAAAAACAAAACAAAAAAACCCTCCCCACCCAAAAAACCCTTGCTTTTCCTGGACCATTATGACTACAAAAACACTGTAAACCTACTTACTGAGAAAAGGCATTGTTGTATTTTTGTCACCCTTGATCTCCATGTCCCTTCCATTCTCTTGGTCTATGAACCTCACCTCTTGCAGTTTCCTTTGTTGTATAGGAGCTTCAAATATTCCTGTGCAAGCCATCTACAGACTGATACCTACACAGGGAATTGTGTAGGACTTAAAAGAGGCAGGGGACATTTGGATGCTCCTTACTTTGGTAGATTTCACAAAATAATAAGTTTATTCAGATGAATTAGGATTGGGACATCATGACCATGGTGTATATTTTTAAATTCGTGGTCTCGTTAAAATCTGAAATTATCATAAGTCTCTGGTTCCAGCATCTCACTGGGTCTGTCAGCACACTAACTCTATCCATCTCTTTCTTTCTTCCCACTTTCAGCCTTGATTGTAAAAATCTGCAAATATTTCATTAAGTCTTTGCAAGGTGACACTCTTCCGCATGGAGCAAAATGTTGCTGCCCTATCACTTATGAAACTTCAGTTGTCTTTCTTGTGGAGACATCACAATCAGTTTTTCATGAGATATAGACTCAATTAAAAAACAAAAGTTGTAAGTTTGTTTGCTTTCTCCTGTCTTCCCTTTTCCTGGCCACCTGTCACCTTAAAGACTGGAAAGTCCCAATAGAAAAAATATCTTTCTGTCACAAATGTTTTCCCCACAGCTTTTCTAGTTATTCCAGAAACAGGAAAATTGCCAAATTAAAAAATTAAAATTCTACTGCTGACAAATGGTTTTACTAAATGACAGAAAGTAGCCACAGGATCATTATCTTTTAAAAAATAACAATTCTTGATACTATATTATGCAATACTTTTTTAGCTGATGTTGGATTTACAAACAGTTGATTCACTGACAGTTTGAGTAAAATCTTTTGACACTGTTTTATCTTTTCCTGCATACCTTTTCTTAAAAAAACAAATTATATAATATTATTAACATCTTAATAATAATATTATTAATAATCTTAATAAGTGGGTCCAGCCCCACTCAAGAAACTACTTCAGTATGGAGAGGAACCTCAGGGATAAGTCCCATAAAAGAGATGTCTGTCTCTACCCCATCTCATCCTACCTATAAAAAATTGATCCAAGGGCTTCATCTGGCAGAGCTTCTCAGGGGATTTCCATTTCCTTGGAACTGGAGCTGCAAAAGAAGACAGCTCCTCCTGAGGAATCCTCTCTAAGACTCCAAGAGAATATATAAATTTAATACTAGTTCAGTGACCTGAAAAGAAAAATCCTTAAAACTTAACACTGTCAACATGTAAGTGGAGAAAAAAATAACCCACATTCTCTGTATTGCTGAGCCCCAGTCCCAACCCCTGGGACTTTATTTTAGAACCTCAAAATAGTTTCCAAATAAATGTTAATACAGTTGCCTCGCCAAGAACAAAACAAGGTCAGATCCTGCAATTTGCTTGTTCATGTGGGTATTTCCATTGGCTTCAAAGTGCTACTGTATGCGAATCATTCATCCCTTTGCAAAACAACTTCCATTAGTAATATGGGGCTTAAAACAGAGTTTACACTGGGCATAACATTGCCCAAGCCTTATGCTGTCCTGTTGCAAAAACGGTGAATTTCACTCCATGTGAGGAAAGCATGGCAATGCAGACCCTCAATAAACAAACTGCCATCTCAGAAGTGTCTAAAAGACAAATTATAAAAGTCTGTTGAGTTGATACTGAAGTTTTATCTCAGTAGGACCCAAAGGTAGGAGTAATGTAACTATGGTGGGGCAAAGGGGACACCCACTCTGGGTGCTGACTATGAGGGAGCATCAGGATTCCCCCTGCAAGAGCCTTTTCAGTGGCAGGGAAAACCCTGTGCTGCCTCTGCTTGGACAGGAGTCAAGCTGTGCAGCCGCACACCAACAGTGTATCTGGGACAGGGGACAAGTGACATGAGCAGATTGGTGGCCCTCCTTCCTCCAGACACTCAAAGATTGTCCTGTGCTACTTGAAGGTAGAATCCCTCTGGAAATTAGCTGAGCTTTGCCTCCTGACTTGGCCTCACTAGATGGAAGTAGGGAAACCATAGAATATTATATCCTAAAATACTGTGTGTTTGGGCTTGAGACCTGAGTTCAGATCACTCTCTCCTGAAAGGGTTTATTACTGGTGCTGTTACCAGTAACCAGGCATTTCTTCAGAAGGTGATTTTATTTAGCAGAAAATATGGTTTCATAAAATTGAAATGTTTTATTGGAAAAGAATAATAGTTTTGATGACAACTTTCAGTTTACAGCTTGAAAGAATACACAGTGGAAAGTGTTTGGTTTTAAGTCAACATATTTTGACATGCTGAAATGTTTATTGACAACTTTTATTTTTGACATTTCTAATTCTAAATTTTCCATTTTGTGAAAACTCTTCAAATTTTGCCTTTCTGTTCTGATTTGGGATGGAAACTTATTTTAAAAATGTTGCTTTCTAGCACAGTGAAATGTCTATTTTATGATCACATCAGTAACTGCCTCTATAAGCCTAAACTGCTTTGTTGTTGTTGTTTTAATGCATAAGGGTTATCTTTCTTCCATGCTTATTATTGTCATTAATTCTTTCAAAAATATATTCATCCAAAATAATGTTGTTTTCACATGAAAACCATAAAATCATGTGAAGTAGAATCCTGAAGGTCAGAACTAGCTATTTGTAACTTGATATGCTTCACCAGACTTCATATTTATCTTTCAGCGCATTCAGAAATCTGTGTTGTTTCAAGGGCCAAGCTGTTGATTTAAGAATATTTAACAATAATGTTGATTTAAGACTACGCACAAAAGAAAAGAACATTAGAGAAGTGACATAAAAATAGGTTAGGGACTATGTAGAAAAGCTGGACATATACAAGTCCATGGGGCTGGACGGGATGCACCTGAGGGTGCTGAGAGAGTTGGTGATGAGATTGTAGAGCCACTGGCCATCATCTCTGAAAACTCATAGTGATCAGGAGCAGTCCTGGATGATTCAAAAAGGACAAACATAGTGCCCATATTTAAGAAAGGGAAAAAGGAAGATCTAGGGCACTACGGACCAGTTAGCCTCACGTAAGTCCCTGGAAAAATCATGGAGCAGATCCTCAAGGAATCCATTTCTAAGCACTTGGAGGAGAAGAAGGTGATTAGGAACAGTAAGTATGGATTCACCAGGGGCAAATTATGCCTGACCAACCTGATTGCTTCCTATGATGAGATGTCTGGCTCTGTGGATGTAGGGAGACCAGTGGATGCGTAACCTGATTTTAGCAAGGCTTTTGATACGGTCTCCCACAACATTCTTGCAGGCAAACTAAGGAAGTATGGGCTGGATGAATGGACTTTAAGCTGGATAGAAAACTGGCTGGAGCATTGGGCTCAGAGAGTAGTAATCAATGGCTTGATGTCTAGTTGGCAACTGGTATCAAGTGGAATCCCCCAGGGGTCAGTCCTGGGGCCAGTTTTGTTCAATGTCTTCATCAGTGACCTGGGACATGGCATAGTATGCATCCTCAGCAAATTTGCAGATGACACCAAGCTGTGGGGAGTAATAGATGTGCTGGGGGGTAGGGCTAGGATTCAGAGTGACCTAGACAAATTGGAGGATTGGGCCAAAAGAAATCTCTTGAGGTTCAGCAAGGACAAGTGCAAAGTCCTGCACTTAGGATGGAAGAATCCCATGCACCAGTACAGGCTGGGGACTGACTGGCTGGGCAGTAGCTCTGTGGAAAAGGACCTGGGGGTTACAGTGGACAGCTGAATATGAGCCAGCAGTGTGCCCTACTTGTCAAGAAGGCTAACAGCATACTGGGCTGCATTGGTAAGCATGTTGCCACTAGGTCAAGAGAAGTGATTATTCCCCTCTACTCAGCACTGGTAAGACCACATTTGGAGTACTGTATTTAGTTTTGGGGCCCCCACTACAGAAAGGATGTGGACAAATTGGAGAGAGTCCAGTGGAGGGCAACAAAAATGGTGAGGAGGCTGGGAGACATAATTATGAAGAAAGACTGAGGGAACTGAGCTTATTTAGTCTCGAGAAGAGGCGACTGAGAGGGGATTTAGTAGTAGCCTTCAACTTCCTGATGGTTGGTTCTAAAGAGGATGGAGCTAGACTGTTCTCAGTAGTGGCAGATGACAGAACGAGGAGCAATGGTCTCAAGCTGCAACAAAGGACATTTATTTTAATATTAGAAAAAAAAATTATCCCTAGGAGAGTAATAAAACACTGGAACAGGTTACCCAGAAAGGTTGTGGAAATCTCCATCCTTGGAAGTTTTTAAGACCTGGCTACACTGGAATAATCTAGTTGGGGCTGGACTAAATGACTTCCTGAGGTCATTTCCAGCCCTAATTTTCTATGATTCTATGATATAGTAAGTCCATATGCCCCAGCTGTTTAACCATTTTTGTTGCCCCTCACTGGACTCTCTCCAATTTGTCAACCTCCTTTCTGTAGGAGGAGAGGAGCGCAAAACTCAACACAGTACTCCAGAGGTGGCCTCACCAGTGCCGAATAGAGGGGAACAGTCATTTCTCTCAGTCTGCTGGCAGCACTCCTACTAATGCAGCTGAGTATGTTTTTAGCTTTCTTCGTAACAAGTGCACACTGGTGGCTCATAGTTAGCTTGTTGTTCACTGTAATCTCCCAGGTCCTTTTCTGCAGAGCTGCTACTTACCCAGTCAGTCCCCAGCCTGTATTGGTGCATGGGATTGTTCTGTTCTAAGTGAAGGTTGTACTTATCCTTGTTGAACCTCATGGGCATGTCCTCTAACAAGTGAGAACATGCATTTGCCCAGGGACAAATAGCAGTGGCACATAGTTGTGCACTGCTACTTGTCACCAGGAAATGCCCCTGCACGTGTGCTCTGGCACATGGCAAATTCCCCCAGGCGGGGTAAAGGAGGCTGGGACCAGCATTTGAGCTAGATCCAGCAGCCTTACATGGAGTCCTGGGAGCCTTGGGGGCTGCAGTGGTGGCAAGCCAGGCGCGTGGAGCAACCCTTAGGATTGCTGGCAGCACGAGTGTGGCTTTGGCTGGCCAGGCTCTAGTTTTGGGCAGCACATGTTGCAACCACATGCGCCGTGCCACTTTTTTTTGACACTGGGATCTCCCACTGTCAAAAAACCCCACTGCACTGCTAATTAGCAGCATGGCAAATGCTTGCATGTACAGCTCTGCAGATGAGTTTGGGGCACTGCCACCGCATGTGTGCACTTGTGGGGAGGCAGCCCATGAGATTTCTTTTGGTCTAATCCTCCAATTTGTCAAGGTTTCTCTGAATCCTAGCCCTAGCCTCCAGAATATCTCCTACTCCCTCCAGTTTGGTATCATCTGCAAACTTGCTGAGGGTGCACACCATCCCATCTTCCAGGTCAGTGATAGAAATGGAGTTCAGCCACTATCTTCTGTAGCTCCTGCTCTGCCACTTCATGGGAGGTGCCATGTGTGTGCAGTGGAAACACCTCTGGGGCTCTGTTGAGCCTTTCCCTATAAACCTCTTGTTTTTTAAAGGCCTTCATGTTGCTCCTATTATTAATAGCAAAACTTGATGTTAAATGAAGAAGGACAGATTTTCCAGAACCTAATGAATCCCAGCTCCTGCATTCCCCTTCTTCCTGCCTCCTGGTCCAGAAATGCAGCACTGTCTTCTGTGTCTGCAGATCTCTGCAAGAGGTTGCTGGAAGAGATTGGGGTTGTCTTGTGTATTGCTGAGATACCCAGTAGTCATATCAAAGTGCTTAGCCTGGCTGAAAATTTAAATCAATATTATTTACTCAAGAATCATTAGTGGTTTGGTGGAACTACCGTGTGATTTTTCAGATGTTTAATTGAATAATGGCTTCTTTAGATTAAATTCTGGAAGGACAGACAGTTCTTTCAGGAGCCACAAGACTGTCATATCAAATGCTGGATCAAGTCAGCATAAAGGCTGAATGATGTCAGTGTAGTTGTAAGTAGTCTCATCTTGAAGATTTGCATTTTGGAATTGGTTGTTATTCATTATGATAATTTGTGTAGCACCCTAGATGTTAATGGTACTTAGATACTACAGGAGAGCAAATATTCCCTGGGTAGAAATGTGACATTATGCTGTGCAAAGCAGCTAAAGATGGATTCCGGGCCCTAGTCTTACAGTCAGACCATTTTAATCAGGCTCTGCATATGTGAGGTTATTGCCCATGTAGTCAGTTGCAGATTCTGAGATATGGACAAAAATAAACAGGAGATGATGATACAGTGAAAGAAAAAGGGGATACAGTATTATTGGCTTGTCCAGTTTATAAATATTTTTTGAGAAAATGATTATTTAGATTTAAAGATATTTTAAAGCAGTCCTCTGGCAGTGTGCTTCACAGTGTTACTTGGTTGTCATGGCATTTTATGCACTTCTGTTACCTATTTCTATACCATGGAAAATGTAATGTAATGGGCAGTATTTTCTTTCTTTTTTTTTTTACACAGTACTGAAATTGGAAGCGTCAGTCTAGGGATCACTGGTCCATAGCCAGGGAAGGGAGAGTTTAAGTGTAACAACGCTGTTCTGTGTCATTTACAGTAGGAAAAAGGTACAGTGCTGCTTCAGAGGCAGGGAGCAAAGAGTGGGCCAGCTGTTCTCACCTAGCCATGAGATATGGGAGAGAGTTAATTTGGAAGAAACTGTCAGAGATCAGTGTGAATTAGATCAATACAATTTCTATGTATGCTTTGTCTTCCTAATGAGCAAGTGAGAATGTCACCTCTGTAAAGCAAACAGTCTCCACTGTCATTGGATCAATTATTCTAAGAAATGTTACAATCTACCCCTCTCATTAGGATGACTGACTATATTTCAGCTCGATACATTTAGTTGAGGATGTTGACCAGAATAGGATTCATTTTCTTAACACTTTCCAAACTTTCTGTGTCTCTGAAAAGATTCTTTTGAGCTACTTGTTTTATACTGCTAGAAAATGTAACCAGCAGGATTTAAACTTGCTGGAAGTAGTAGCTATCTTGGTACCTAAGCATGTAATCTAATCCTTTAGATAATTTAAACAAGTTCCTGTATGTAGGGTCCAGTCTTGTAGATTATGATCAAAGTTCCCAGAGAAAAAAGTGGGACTGTGTTGTGTTGAATGTGGATACAGACCCTGTTATGTAATGCCAGTTTTTCAGTTTCTGTTCCTTAGGAGAAGCTGACCTAAAAGATGTATTAGCATTTTCAGTACAAGAAGTTCTTCTTTTCAGGTTACCTTTTGTCACTGACACCTTTCTGGAGGAGGCTCACTTACTGGAACGTTCCCAAGCAGTACTGAACATCCAACAGCAGTTATCTGCAAGCTGAGGTCCTCTAGCTAATGAACTGGTTTTGAAGTTGCATAATCTTCATAACCTGAGGGAATAAGTCTCACAACTGTGGCAATAACCAAAAGTTTGATTCTGCTCCAGTTAAAGCCAATGGCAAAACTTGTATTTACTACAGCAGCAGTAATACCCAGCCCCAAGCATCCCCATTCACAATAATTTCTTTATGAACTGTTTTTGCATAGGATATTGGGTATAAACTGGTTTTAGTGAAATAAAGACTACAGTTTCAGAGTTGGGCTTCCTCTTTGCACAGTTATGTATCAAGAGAAACTAGAGAACACCTATCTGGACACTGTAAGTGCTTGTGGCATGTGCTTGAAAATATATTAAATCAGAGAAACTAGAGCCCCCCTGTATATCAAGCAGATGGCACAAAAATAACCCAGACTTCCTATCTTACTTAAAACGTACCCCGGTAACTTTCAATAGATCAGCAGCTGTTTGAAGAAAATGCCTGGCAACATGTTGCCAGCTCAATTTCTGTCTTCTGCAAGTGCCAGATCCTGCACTTAGGTTATCAGATACTCTTTAGGCAGATGTCTGATTTTGCAGCTGCAGTGTTAAGCACTTGTGTGTTCCCTGCCATTAGACCCTTCTGAGTACACAGAGGACTTAAGACTTACACTTTCAAATACAGGGTTTTACACAGCACTGGGTTTTGATTTGTTAAAAAGACTAGGCGAGTCTGGCATCAAAGCTGCAGGCACTGATAGCTGAATGGGTTGCAGCCTGCTAGGAGCAAGGATGTGAGATGCAGATTGTAAAGAATGGTCAAAGGGATCTGGGAAGAATCCACTGATCATCCTTCATGTGTGGTGTCACAGGAGCACTGAGGTGTCCTGTGCCTTAGATAAGTGGAAGGAGAGATGTCAATCAACAGGGCAGTGCAGCTGCAGGTTGCTATGGCAACCAGCCGGTCAGGTGACCAGAAGGGGGCAGGGCCGGGCCCTTTATAACAGCTCAGGCCGGGGCCTAGCAGTAGTTCCCCTCTGGCAGCTGCAGGAGCTGCAGCTCTGTGCGAGAGCTGAGCAGCAGGGTCAATGATGGTGGTTTGGCTGGCTGCGATGATGTGAGGGGAGAGAGAGAAAGAAAGAGTCCAGACAGTGGTATGACTGAGGGTCAGCACTGTGTGAAGTTTGGATTATAAGCCGGTAGGCCTTTTGTTGTGTTGTAGCCGGCTGGCTGACTGTTTGGTTTATTTATGGTTAGAACCGGAGGACTGGATGAGGCTGTAGGGATGTGAGGAGGCCTCACAGGAGCACCCCAGTAGCTTGGGGGCTCCTGGTGCCCAGTGGGGGGCACAGAGTGTGTGCCGCAGTCGGCACAGCGGACGAGTGCCGGAGAGGTGCTCGGTGAGTGGGGGTTGTAGCCTCAGTGCGGGAAGCGCGGCTTAGGCTCCGGAAGCAGGCGGCAGGCACGAGAGGCGCGGCACAGGCCCTAGAGAGGGCAACAGGCGCACGGAGCGTAGCATAGGCCCCAGAGAGGGGCAGCAGGGCACACGAGGTGCGGCTTAGGCTCCGGAAGCAGGCAGCGGGTGCGAGAGGTGCGACACAGGCCCTAGAGAGGGCAATGAGCGGGTGCGAAGAGCGCGGCATAGGCCCCAGAGTGGGGCAGTGGGCTGAGTGGTAGCCCAAGGGCGCAACAGGCTCAGGGGCACCGGTAACAGGGTGGCAGCTACCTGCCAGGCTCAGGGGCGCCGGTAACAGGGTGGCAGCTACCTGCCAGGCCCAGGGGCACTGGTAACAACAGAAGTTCTAGAGAGGGGCGCCGGGGCGGGACAGCCTTGGGGTGCCAAGTGTGTAGTAAGCCCAGGGGTGCCAGAGAGGGGCACCAGGGTGTGATAGGCCCAGGGGCGCCAGAGAGGGCGCCAGAGGGCAAGGGACCAAACAATGTCCAGAGAACAGCTGCGAGGCTTGGGGCATGCTTAAGGGGAGGTAGGAGGCACGCATAGCCCTTAAGGCAGGGGTGCGCAGAGGCACCCCATATGGAGTAGGGGTAGGAACACACGTACCGTTCACCAGGGGATAAATGCAGCCTCCCATATAAACTTATTACCATCAAAGACGTGGCAGGCGAGAAACCGAGGGTGCTGAGTCCACCTGAAGTGACGGTAGGGGGGCACTAGGGAGTTCACGGCCGCTCCTAGGCCCCACTCCCTCACATGTGGGCAAATAACACTGATAGATTTCCATTGGAATGGATCAAGGGTGCTGCCAGGCTCAGGGAAGGGGAGGCTCAGGTGATCTGCAGTGGAGAATTCTTCCACGGTCTGGACAGGGAGGATGAAGGTGTGACAAGGTCATGTAGATCAGCAGATGTCTCAAGGATTGATGAGTGCTATAAGGATGATTTTTGGAATATTTGTCCATTAAGATGCATTGACTCATAGAGGGCTTGGTTTGAAACACCTGAGTTACCTAGGAAATTGCCCCTTAGGATTGCGGGTGGCATGACTAATGGGAAGAGCTTTAAACTGAGAAGTAAGGGATTTTTATGTACTCTACACACCTGGTTTTACAGAAAAGGAGGAGGAAAAAAATAGATAAACAAGGATGTGGCAATAGCAAGAGGAGTGTCAGTGGTCAAAGGATGGGCAGCAAGGTAAGAGTGCTAATACTGATAGGAGTAGTGGTCAGGTAGGCAGTGCAGTTAGGGCTAAACCTGATTTCTCACTAGTTGCCTGAACTGTAGCTGCTAGCAACGTTCTGATACAGACAACCAGAATTGGGGAGATATCCTATTACCTTTGTGTAGATATGTAGCGCTCTCTATTTCAAACAGGTACAAGTTTGCAGCTCATGTGGTCCTGTAACAGGGGACCCTAGCCCTGTCACCAGAAGGCACATCTGCCCTTTTAGGGCTAGAACTTTCTGGGCACAGAGTGCTGGGAAAGAAGAGGTTAAATGCTGAGCCTGGCCAGCTGGTCAGCTGACCGGAAGGGGCAGGACTATAAAAACCCTGGGCAGAGTGGCAGTGAGAAGTGGGGGAGCAGCCAAAGGGGAAGGAGTACCTCAAAGAGCCCCATGAAGGAGGAGTCCAAAGGCGGGAAGAGGGGAACCATGGAAGTCCTGGAGAGACGGTATCCACATCACAGCAAGGATGTAAGCCAGCGGTGTGGAGCTGAAGCATGGACCCTGTGAATATAAGCCGACATGCTGATTTTCTTTATCACGTTAGCTGGTGGCAGTTATTACCCACAGATGGGACTGTTTATTTTTTTTCTTTTTGATTAATGAATGAGACCGGTGCTTTGGGTGAGGCTATTAGGGGAAGGAGGAGGCCTCATTTTGGGGACCTGCTACAGAGTAGGGACCCCGGTGCCAGTGAGGGCATGGCATGGTGGGGGGCACAGACTCTGGTGCCTGAAGGCATGATCTTAAAAAGGGTGCTGTTTTGTTTTGTTTGCACTGAGAAGGTACAAGCTCAGGTTGTCCCCTGGTTTTGAACTTACAACCCCCTGGCTATAGGGCCAGCACCCAGACCTCTGGGCCAGGCTCCAGATTGGCACAGGAGAGGGGGCCATGAGCCTCAAGACACTGGAAAATGCTAGCGCCTCAGAGTCTAACACTGTCTAGTGTGTTTAGCTGGGGAGGCCTAGCTAGAGAAAAAGAGGGGTCATTCCCATGCAGGTGAAAGGCCCCAACATACACAATACAATAGGCAGTCTCCTGCTTGCAAGAACATCATCATAATAATTTCCATTAAGATGTGGCAGGCGAGCATAGGGCGGGACATAAGAACTCCAAAGAAGGCTCCAAGGGTGCCCCACGTAAGGCACGGATTACCAGAAAAGATGGCGCTGGGGAGGGCGACCTGTTACAGGTCCCCAAAGGCAAATTCTATTTTGATGTGCAGAGCTACACAGATTTCCAATCCATTTTGATGAATAGTGCTTAGACTCCTGCAGAGATGGACCTACAGTTATGCAAGAGGCACATGGATCTCTAATAATTTAAATGGGAAATCTTAACTTGTGTTAAGATGCATCCATCTGCTCAAAATCCTGCTTCTCTTGATGATATAAGGCATATGTGTCTTGGCAGCTAGATACCTATGTGGGGTGCACAAGAGTCACTGTTTTCCATAGATGTTTTAGCAGTTAGAGCACTTGCCTAGGATATAGAACCCCTCTTTCTAGGCCTCCCCTGGGGAGTTCGAGCCTGTAGCTCCTATCATAGCAAAGTGTCCTAATGCCCAAACTGTGGGACAGATGGAGTTACATCAATGCAAGTAAGAGGGTATGCTGCCTTGCGGTGCACAGGATGATCTAAAAACAGATATCACCACCATTTTTATGCCCCCACTCAGGTAGGCTCTGGAGCGGTGAGAGACGCGCGGGTGAAGCCCGCTGCGCCCCCACTCCCCCGAAGCCCCCCAGACACCCCCTCAGCAGCCGCCGAGCCCCCTGCCGACCCCCAGCACAGCCAGAGGTAAGCGGGCTTGTGGTGGGAAGGGGTTAACTCCTCGCTTGCTGGGAGGAGGCAGCTGCCTGGTGCCGGGCCGGGTCAAGCCCCCGCCCAGGCCCGTACTTGGCCCAGCCCCCAGGGAGAGAGGAGTGAAGGACGGGGTACTCACCAGTCCCCCTCCTGTAGGGCAGGGCCCCCCAAATCCCGGGCAGGGCCCCCCTGGCCTGAGAAGCCAGCGTTCCCCGATGGCAGGCCCACTGCGCATGCGCGTAGTTTAAAAGGGCCCGCCAGTCAGGGGAAAAAAAAACAAAAAACAAAACAAAAAAAACCCCACTCAGGTAGGCTCTGGAGCGGTGAGAGACGCGCGGGTGAAGCCCGCTGCGCCCCCACTCCCCCGAAGCCCCCCAGACACCCCCTCAGCAGCCGCCGAGCCCCCTGCCGACCCCCAGCACAGCCGGAGGTAAGCGGGCTCGTGGTGGGAAGGGGTTAACTCCTCGCTTGCTGGGAGGAGGCCGCTGCCTGGTGCCGGGCCGGGTCAAGCCCCCGCCCAGGCCCCTACTTGGCCCAGCCCCCAGGGAGCCCCGCGACCGGAGCCGCGCGAACAGGCTGCGTAAACAGGCGCTTGAGTTAGCGCGGAGTTCGCGCAGGGGAGGGCGTGGGAGGGCACGAGACCCTGCCTGCGACCCCCCGAGCCATAGCCAGCCCCAGCCGTAGCCAGCCTACCAGAGGCATGACACGGATGGGCACGCGCCGCACCCCGAGGGTCCCCTCGGGCTCTGCGGCCCCTCCACTGGGCACCTCAGAGACGGCCACCCAGACGGAGCCCATGGTTCCGGGCTCCACGCAGACGGAGCCCCTGGCTCTTGGCTGCGGGGGCTGCCTGTCCCTTTTTCAGGCTCTGGGGCCCAGGAGCATGGCCACCTCCCCTTGCGGGGTCTGCTCCCTACTGGGGTCTCTGGCGCGCCAGCTGGAGGAGCTCCAGGCCACAGTCCAGAGACTGCGTGCCATCAGGGACTGTGAGCAGGAGATAGACTCCTACTGCCAGGCCCTTCTCCCCCGGGAGCCGCAGGGGAGAGCTCCGTCTCCCTCCGTGACTAAGGAGGACTCTGGGACCTCCCGCTCTGCCCAGTCAGGGGCATGGACCAAGGTGGTCAAGGGCCCCAAGGCCCGCCGCACCAAGGCCACTGCCCCGCCGGAGCTTAGCAACAGGTTCGCACCTCTTGCAGCCCCAGCAGAGCCCATGCAGTTGCCAGCTCCCGCAGGCAACCCAGGCTCGACCGCAGCTACTGGCCCCGCTCTCCCCAAGACAAAGCGTAAGGTGTTTGTTGTGGGAGACTCCATCCTGCGGGGCACTGAGGGGGCAATCTGCCGCCCCGACCCCTTAGCCCGGGAAGTCTGCTGCTTCCCAGGGGCCCGCATCCGAGACATTGCAGAGAGGATCCCGCAGCTCCTCCGGCCCACAGACCACTACCCCATGCTCCTTATTCATGTGGGCACCAATGACACGGCTTCGGAGCACCCCCAGCCAGGTCATGAGGCGCTACAGGGAGTTGGGAGCGGGGCTTAGGGGTCTGGGAGCTCAGGTGGTGTTTTCCTCGATCCTCCCAGTCTCGGGCTATGGGCTGAGGAGGGAGAGGAGGATCCACGCGGTGAACCAAAGACTGCGGCGCTGGTGTTATCAGGAAGGCTTTGGCTTCCATGACCACAGCCCGCTCTTTGGAGAGAGAGGCAGCGAGCTGCTGGGAAGAGATGGCCTCCACCTCTCTCCCCTGGGGAGGAGGCTCTTCTCAGCCAGGCTGGCTGACCTGCTCCACCGGGCTTTAAACTAAGCCCGCTGGGGGATGGGGGGACTACTGCCCCTGCTGGCCCGCTGAACGGCCCTTGCAAAGCCAGCGGACCAAGGCACTTAAGGGGGCACTTAAGGGAGCTCACCCCTGCCCCAGCCCTGGCACAATCTGTGGGCAAGGCAAGAGCCCCCAAGGGCACACTTGCCTGCCTGTACACTAATGCCAGGAGCCTGGGCAACAAGCAGGACGAGCTCGTCCTCCTGCTCAGTGCAAAGAAATATGATGTCATTGGGATAACGGAGACCTGGTGGGACTCCACCCATGACTGGACCACGGGTATAGAGGGCTATACCCTGTACAGGAGGGATCGTGTTGACAAAAGGGGCGGGGGTGTAGCTCTCTATGTGAAGGAAAGCTACATGTCCCTGCAAGCTGATGTTGGCGACCGGCATGGACAGCTAGAGACCCTCTGGGTAAAAATTCGTGGGGAATTCGGCACAGGGGACACAACGGTGGGAGTCTACTACAGACCTCCCACTCAAAGTCCTGAGCTTGACCAGGAGTTTGCCCGGGAACTGACTGAGGCCGCTTGCTCCAGGACCTTGGTTGTCATGGGTGACTTCAATTACCCGGACATCTCGTGGGAAGATCACTCAGCTAAATCTGAGCGGGCGCAAAGCTTTCTCTCATGCGTGGATGACCTCTACCTGACCCAAGAGGTCTATGGGCCAACGAGAGGCAAAGCGCTGCTTGACCTGGTACTGGCTACGGGGGATGACCTAATCGGCGACCTAGTGATCGATGGGAAGTTGGGTGACAGCGACCACGAGCTGATCACCTTCACCATCCGCCGTAAAGCTGGCAAGTCAGTCAGCAACACAGAAGTCCTTGACTTCAGAAAAGCCGACTTTGACAAGCTCAAGAGGCTAGTCGGTCAGGCCCTCAGGGACCATGACCCCAGGGAGATGGGAGTTCAAGAAGAGTGGTTGCTTCTCAAGGAAGCGATCCTCAGTGCACAAGCTAAATCTATTCCAACACGGAGGAAAGGCAGCAAGAAGGCACAGCAGCCCCCCTGGCTCTCCAGAGACCTAGCGGACCTACTGTGGCTAAAAAGGAAAGCCTACAAAGGATGGAGGATGGGATTCACCTCCAAGGAGGATTACTCCGCGCTGGTCCGGTCCTGCAGGGAGCAAACCAGGAAAGCCAAGGCTGCAACTGAACTCCAACTAGCTTCAGGCATCAAGGACAACAAAAAGTCCTTTTTCAGGTATGTGGGGAGCCAGAGGAAAAGCAAGGGCAATGTTGGACCCCTGCTAAACCAGATGGGGCAACTGACAACTGACGCCCAGGAAAAAGCCAACCTATTAAATAGGTACTTTGCGTCAGTCTTTCATCAGTCACACGGGATGCCCATGCCTGCTATGGGACAGGGAAATCTGGGTGAGGGGGATCCCCTACCCTCCATCAATGCTGACCTCGTGAAGGAACACCTTGAGAAGCTGGATACCTTCAAGTCAGCTGGCCCTGACAACCTGCACCCCAGGGTACTCAAGGAGCTGGCGAGCGTCATAGCCCAGCCCCTGGCACGGGTCTTTGAAAACTCCTGGCGCTCTGGTGTAGTGCCCGAAGACTGGAAGAAGGCCAATGTGGTGCCGATCTTCAAGAAAGGGAGGAGAGTGGATCCGGCTAACTACAGGCCCATTAGCCTGACTTCTATCCTGGGGAAGATCTTAGAAAAGTTTATTAAGGAGGCCATCCTTGAGGGACTGGCCCAGGCTAACATTCTAAGGGATAGCCAGCACGGGTTTGTTGCGGGTAGGTCTTGTTTGACCAATCTCATTTCCTTCTATGACCAGGTGACCTATCACCTGGACAAGGGAGAAGAGATTGATGTCATATATCTTGACTTCAAAAAAGCTTTTGATCTGGTATCCCATGATCACCTCTTGGCCAAACTGGCCAGTTGTGGCCTTGGCTCCACCACGATCCGCTGGCTGGGAAATTGGCTTCGTGGTCGGACCCAGAGGGTTGTGATTGATGGCAGTCAATCATCATGGTGCCCTGTAACCAGTGGGGTCCCTCAAGGCTCTGTCCTGGGACCCATACTGTTCAACATCTTCATTAATGATGTGGACATTGGAGTTAGGAGTGGACTGGCCAAGTTCGCCGATGACACCAAACTTTGGGGCAAAGCATCCACGCCAGAAGACAGGCGGGTGATCCAGGCTGACCTGGACAAGCTCAGCAAATGGGCAGACGAGAACCTGATGGTGTTTAACACCGAAAAATGCAAGGTTCTCCACCTTGGGAGGAAAAACCTGCAGCACCCTTATAGGCTCGGCAGTGCTACGTTGGTTAGCACTACAGAAGAAAAAGACTTGGGGGTCATCATTGACCACAAGATGAACATGAGCCTCCAATGCGATGCTGCGGCTAGTAAAGCGACCAAAATGCTGGCGTGCATCCATAGATGCTTCTCGAGCAAATCCCGGGACGTCATTCTCCCCTTGTACTCGGCCTTGGTGAGGCCGCAGCTGGAGTACTGCGTCCAGTTTTGGGCTCCACAATTCAAAAAGGATGTGGAGAAGCTTGAGAGAGTCCAGAGGAGAGCCACGCGCATGATCAGAGGTCAGGAAAACAGATCTTACGATGACAGGCTGAGAGCCATGGGACTCTTTAGCCTGGAAAAGCGCAGGCTCAGGGGTGATCTGATGGCCACCTATAAGTTTATCAGGGGTGACCACCAGGATCTGGGGGAACATCTGTTCACCAGAGCGCCCCAAGGGATGACGAGGTCGAACGGTCACAAACTCCTGCAAGACCGTTTCAGGCTGGACATAAGGAAGAATTTCTTTACTGTCCGAGCCCCCAAGGTCTGGAACAGTCTGCCATTGGAGGTGGTTCAAGCACCTACATTGAACACCTTCAAGAGTAAATTGGATGCTTATCTTGCTGGGATCCTATGACCCCAGCTGACTTCCTGCCCTTTGGGCAGGGGGCTGGACTCGATGATCTCCCGAGGTCCCTTCCAGCCCTAATGTCTATGAAATCTATGAAACTGTTGTCCCACCACAAACCAGAGAACTGAGAAAGGCTGAGTATTGGATAACATATCTGGTCTGTTTTCTTTTCTTAATGGAAAGTTGGAGACCATGGGGTTTGCTACACCTAATTCATCATATTTTGTTTTCCTTTTGCCAGATGTAGGAGTGTGCTCCTGCCAAGCAGAGGTGAGGGGTAATGTCTTCCAACAGACCTCTCCTGCATGAAGAAGGACTGCCACTTGAGAGCTTTCCAAATACTGAAGTCTGGACAGCTATTCTAGTTCTATAGAGAGGGAATTTCAAGTATGTAGAATACCAAGTGAGGAGCCCACGCTCTGCCCCAGTGCTGTTTATGCAGTTTTCCCAATGCCTCTGGATGCACACATAACAGTAGAAGCAAGGGCTCACTTCCTCCAAGTAGAGTCACATTTGTGTCCCTGAACCACAGCAGCAGGATTCCTCATGCTTATTCTCCTTAGTTGTCCAGTAACCTAGCTGCAACAGGAAAGCATTTTCAGCCTGGTGGTTCAGTAGCTTTTCTGTAACATATAAGATTAATGTACAAATCTGTTTGAGAGAGATGAGATTTCCCAAGTTGTGTGTACACTCCATCCTTCTCTAGACTGTGCTTTTTGGTTGACTACAACTCTGGGGTAGGAGGTTACATTGCACTTCTGTTCATCCAGGGAATGGATGGACTTTAATTGCCTCTAGCACAGCACTGAATTGCTTTGGAGTATGGGCAGTACTGTAGCTGTGTAAGGCATTTAGCCATTTATGTGTCATTCAGGCTGTTACACCAAGCATAAGAGAATGCTGTTGGGTGACTTAGATACCTAAAAACCATGCAACTTGTACACATTTTAGCAGGAAAACAGCTTTCTCCCATATGAGACAGTACTTCAGCTAATCTGACTAGCAAGTAAGAGACAACTAAAATATTTATAAACATATGCCAGAAGCCTGGATAACAAAATGGAGGAACTGGGACTACTGGTGCAAAGATATGAAACCAAACATTATAATGATAACTGAAGCATGGTGGAATAGTAATCATGACTGGAACACAGGTAGTGAAGGATATGAACTATTCAGGAAAGATGGAAATAAATGTATGATATTGTTGTGATAGATTCTGTTTTGTCTGTGTTGTTATACCTTTTTATTATTTTACAATCTATTTGGGCCCATATCAATTTGGGGAAGGCTGGAGGGAGTTTAAAGGAGGTTTCAGTGGGGTAGAGTGTTAAGTTCAGTGTTAAGAGTCTTATTACAGGGTTATATTTACATACAGATTTCTGTAGTGCTGTTAAAGAGAAAAATACTACTGCAAATCGTGCCATTTTTGGAAGTTAAAGTCTCCCATATATAGAATAGAGAACAAATAACGATAGGGCCTGAATATTCCTTGATGTGAAAGCTGACAAATTACTTCATCACTAAACCAAAAAGAAGTGATGCAATTTTAGACTTATATTTGTTAAGTCATGAGGATATTATAGAAGGCCTGGCTGTGGAAAATAACTTTGGATCAAATGATCACGAATTTATTCCATTTAAAGTAAATGGAAGAATTAAAAGTAATTAAGGTTCTCAATTTCAAAGGGACAAACTTTGAGAAACTAAGGGAGTGAATTAGTGAAGTCACCTGGCTGGAGAGGGTCATGGCCCTGAATGTGGAGAAAATCTGGAATTTCTTAAAGCCAAAACCATCAGGAATCTGTATCCTAAGCATAGTAAGAAGTATGTAGAAAAGTGCTAGGATGGTCAGGGAAATGGAAATGTTGTTCGAGAGGTGATGAAAAGAGCTCGTTTGTTTAGCCTAGTCAGTAAAGGCTAAGAGAGGATATGATTCCTATTTATTAATACATTGTAATTATTAATATACTAGTTATTCTCTGACAATCTTAGCCCCTAGTCTAAAGGAGCGTGTCTGACAGAGGGGTAAAAACTAGGAAACCATTTGTTTCATGAAATACTTTCACATAAAGAAAACAGGCAATGTCATTTGGCAAGCAAATTAACACTAGACACTATATGTTGAAAATACATAAATTGTTCTTGGAAAGGTAGTGTAAGGGTGATGTTGTAGTCATGCTGGTCTAGAAATTATGTCAGAGGCAAGGATTTCTTAGGGTGATATCTTTTATTAGACCAACTGCATAGCTGGGATAGAGTTGGACAAGCTTTTGAATGCAAGACATTCTTAGATTCATAGATTGTAAGACCAGAAGTGACCTAGGAAGATCATTGGGTCCAACCCCCTGCACCAAGCAGAAAAGACAACTGGGGTCAGGTGACCCCAGCAAGGTGATCGTCCAGTCTCCTCTTGAAGATCTCCCACCTCTGGAGGGAGCTTATTCCACAGTCTGGACACCCTGACTCTGAAGAAGTTTTTCCTAATGTTGAGTCTGAATCGGTCTTGCAGGAATTTCTGGCCATTACTCCTGGTTTTCCCCAGGGGTGCCCTGGTGAACAGTTGTTCACTGAGCCCTTGATGTACTCCCCTGATGTAGTGGTAAGCTGCTACCAAGTCCCCTCTCAGCCTTCTCTTTTTCAGGCAAAAGAGTTCCAGGTCCCTCAGTCTTTCCTCATATGACTTGCCTTGCAAGTCTCTGATCATAAGGGTGGCCTTTCTCTGGACTCTCTCAAGGTTTTCAACTTCCTTGTTAAAGTGTGGTGCCCAGAACTGGATGCAGTACTCCAGCTGCAGTCTCACCAATGCCAGGTAGGGCGGAAGAATCACTTCCTTGGTTTTGCTGGAGATGCATTGATTGATGTATGCTAGAGTATTATTTGCCCTACTGACTACACTGTAGCACTGCCAGCTCATATTCATACTGTGGTCTATTATTACCCCCAGGTCCCTTTCATTCGTGGTGCTGGTCAGTTTGGCGCTGCCAAGCCTATAGGTGTATAGGGGGGTGTTTGTCCCCAGGTGGAGCACTTTACATTTCTTGATGTTGAACTTCATCTTGTCCTGATCCACTCAACTTGTCAGCCTGTCTAGATCCACCTGTATCTGTAGTCTATCTCCAAGTGTGACCACGCTTCCCCATAACTTGGCCAGTGAGCTCTTCACCCCCACATCCAAATCATTGATAAAGATGTTGACAAGTACTAGACCAAGCACCAACCCCTGTAGGACTCTGCTGCCCACTTCTCACCAGGACGACATAGATCATTAGGACTCTTTGAGTCCTACCCTGTAGCCAGTTTCCCACCCACCTGTCTCAGAGTTAAGCACAATCCTCCAATTTTCTCACGAGGACATCGTGGGATACCAGATCAAAGGTTTTTTTGGAAGTCAAGGTATAAAATATCAACCTCCTCTCTCTTGTCCAGGTGGCAACTTACCTGGTTATAAAGGGAGATGAGGTTGGTGAGACAAGACCTGCTTGCAACGAAGCCACACTGGCTGTCATTCAGAATCCTACTTTCTGCCAGCTTATCGCAGATAGACTCCTTGATGAATTTTTCCAGGATTTTCCATGGGATAGAAGTTAAGCTAATTGGCCTGTAGTTACCCCAGTCCTCCCTCCTCCCCTTTTGGCAGATGGGTGCAACATTGGCCCTCTTCCAGTCCTCAGGGACCTCTCCAGGGTGCCACGAGTTGTGGAAGAGTTTCGCCAGGGGTTCCACAATGACTTCAGCCAGCTCCTTCAGTACCCTCAGATGAAGTTCATCCAGTCCTGGTGATTTATATGTATCTAATTTTTTTTAATTGATCGCACACCAATTCTATGGCAATAGTAGGAAGGCTATCATTCATACCCTGCTCATTCTGTACCCTACCTGGCATGTACCCTACCCTTCTTTATGTCTCTGGTCTCAGGAACCAAGCACAGCATAGTGAAAAACAGTGGAGGTGAGGGGGTGAGAGAAATTTTCAGGAGTCATTCTCACCTGTCCTGTGTGGAAAGAATTCAGAAGTTGTGTGAAAATATAATGTGCCATCAAGCCAATATTGGTGTTTAATTTTTGTTTCTTAATGTTCAGCCAGCTTATGAATTTTTGTTCATAAGTTTGGCTTTTGAAAGTGTTAGGTAGATTTCTCTTGAGCACAAGGATAATGAGGTCTGAGAGGGAGTGACTATTCTGTGAGAAATGTGACTGGGGGTGCACCAGCAAATGACCTACGCGGCACCAATGAAGGGATGGCCTCCACCTCACTCTTCTCAGCCAGAATGGCTGACCTACTTGACAGGGTTTTAAACTAAGATTGCTGGGAGATGGGCGGTCAATTAACAACAGTTCTAGCTCAGGTCATGTAAACCACAGTAGAAATAACTTAGGTAGCCCAAGGAAAGGTCATGACCCATCACATAAGGAAGCCTAGGGCTTCCCATGGCAGACTCAACTGCCTGTACACAAACACCAGGAGCTTGGGAAACAAGCAAGAGCAACTGGCCCTTCTCTTGTCTGATAAAGGTTACAATCTCATAGGGATAATGGAGACCTGGTGGGACTCTACCTATGACTGGTCTGTTGGTATAGAAGGCTATACCTTATACAGGAGGGACTGTGTTGGGAAGGGGGTGGGGGTGTAGCTGTCTACGTCAAGGAGCAGTACACTTTCCTTCAGACTGAGTTCACTAACCATGAAGAGTGTCTTGAGACCCTCTGGGTTAAAATACAGGGAGAGCATATGGAAGGAGATATACTTGTAGGAGTCTATTACAGATCTCCCCACCAAGAAGAAGAGCTGAAACATGAATTCAATAGGGAACTGGCTGAGGCAGCAAGCTCCTGATGCATGATTGTCATGGGGGACTTCAACCTTCCTGACATCTTGTCGGAAGAGCATATGGCTAAATCTGACTGGTCATGTAGCTTTCTTGCTTTCATTGATGACCTCAACCTAATGCAAGAGGTCTACGGGCCAACTAGGGGAGAGGCACTGCTGGATCTGGTTCTAGCCAAAGGAAACAATCTGGTGAGCGATCTGAGGATCAAGGGGAAGCTTGGTGACAGTGACCATGAACTGATCACTTTCTCCATCCAACGCAGGGTAGGCAAATCCCTCAATAAAACAGAAATCCTCAGCTTTGGGAAGGCTGACTTTCACAAATTCAGGAGATTGGTTAGCCAGGCATTAAGAGGCCATGGTCCCTTACAAAGGGGAGTCCACAAGGAATGGCTATTCCTTAAGAATGCAATCCTTGAAGCACAAAGGAAGTCCACTCCATCCCGCAAGAAATGCAGTCATTGGGCAGGGAAGTCCCGTTCACTAAACAGGAAACTGTTGGACCTTATGAAACTTAAAAGAGAAGCCTATGCCAAATGGAAAAAAGGAAGCATCACCAAGAAGGACTACTTAGCACTAGCCCACACATGTAGAAAGTGGTCCAGAAAAGCCAAGGCAGAAACCAAACTCAGGCTAGCCGTGGGAATAAAGGACAACAAAAAGACCTTCTTCAGATATGTGGGAAGTCAGAGAAAGAACAAAGGCAACATTGGACACCTGGAAGATCAAATGGGGCTGATGCCTGACACCCAAGAAAAGGCCAATCTCCTAAATGATTACTTTGTGTAATCCATGGGGGTCACACTGTCAGACTGGATGCAAAACACCAAGGGAGCAGGAGATGGGCTCACAATTGACGTAGATCAGGTGAAGGAACACCTTGAGAGGCTAGAAATCCGTAAGTCCATGGGCCCGGATGGGATGCACCTAAGTGTCTTGAAGGCACTGGCAGACATCATAGTGCACCCTATGGCGAAGATATTTGAAAATTTGTGGCATTCAGGTGAGATTCCAAAAGACTGAAAACAAGCCAACGTGGTCCCAATCTTCAAGAAAGGAAGGAAAGATCCAGGGAATTATAGGCCAATCAGTCTGACATCCATCCCTGGCAAGATCTTTGAGAAAATCATCAAGGAATCCATCAGCAACAGACTAATGGAAGGCAACATTCTGAATGCCAGCCAACATGGCTTTGCTACTGGTAGGTCTTGCCTGATCAACCTCGTCTCCTTCTGTGACCTGGTGATGCATTGCCTGGACAAGGGAGATGAGGTTGATGTCACGTATCTGGATTTCAAGAAAGCCTTTGATACCCTCATGGTTAAGCTGGGGAGCTGCAGTCTCAACCATCACATGGTCTGATGGCTGGGGAACTGGCTCTGGTGTCGGAACCAAGCGTACTAGTTGATGGGAGAGAATCAACTTGGTGCAAGGTGACCAGTGGCATCCTTCAGGGCTCAGTACTTGGGCCAATACTCTTCAACATCTTTATTAATGATCTGGATTTGGGTATCAGATGCGGGCTGGCAACGTTTGCAGACGACACTAAACTATGGGGGAAAGCAGTCACACTGGAAGACAGGCTGGGGTTACTTGCCGACCTGGACACATAAGGTGGGTGGACCAGAATCTGATGGTCTTCAATGTAGAGAAGTGCGGGGTACTCCACCTTTGGAGGAAAAACCAGAAGCATACTTATAGGTTTGGCAGTGCTACACTTGCTAGCACCATGACTGAAAGAGACTGGGGGGGTCTTAACTGATCAAAAGATGAACATATGATACCATGGCCGGCAAAACAAACCAAACTCTGGTGTGCATCCACTGATGCATCTGGAGCAAAACCAGAAACATCATTCTTCCACTTTACTTGGCCTTAGTAAGGCTGCAGCTGGAGTAGTGCATCCAGTTTTGCCCCCCCCTCCCCCCCACACTTCAGGAGGGACTTGGATAAGCTTGAGAGAGTCCAAAAGAGAGCCACCCATATGATCACAGGCCAAGAGGGCAAGCCTTACCAAGAGAGGCTGAGGGACTTGGGACTCTTCAGCCTAGAGAAGAGAAAGCTCATGGGGGACTTGGTGGCAGCCTACAAATATATGGGGAGGACATCAGGAGCTGGGAGAACAGTTGTACAGCAGGGCTCCCCAAGGGATAACAAGGTGTAATGGCCACAAACTTCTGGAAGGCCAATTCAGACTGGACATAAGAAAAAAATTCTTTACAGTCTGTGTGCACAGGGTCAGGAACAGACTCCCCCAGAGGTGCTGCAAGCATCTACTCTGGACTCATTCAAAAAGCATCTGTATTTTTATCTTGCTGGGATCATTTGACTGGGGTGGACTGGGCTGGACTTGATGATCTTGTAACCCAGGCGGTACTCCAAGAGGTACCCCCGTCCAATTGAAGGGATCAAAGCAGGTGCACAAGCACTGTGGGAGGTGTAGGGACTCTCCTCCCCTATAGAGCAGAGCCAGACCACCAATGGGGACTTAACCATATACCTTTTAATACTGGGAACATAACAGGCATAAATCAAGGGTATGGTGGACACTACAATGCCCCAAGGCGCCAGGATTCAACAAAGGTTAGACACTTACAATCACTGACAAAACAGGGTTAACAAAAGATAAAACTCAAACAGCAGAACAAACAATATGGGTTGGTGAAATATAAACAGGCACAAAATGCAAAATGTCAAATGACAAGGAAACATAGGTCCTTGGTACCTGGAGGGGGAAAAAACACAATGGACTCTTTCCACTGCAAGAAAATTTGCTTCTTGTTATCTCACTCACCCCAAGTCACCTCAGCTGGGACTTGAATCCAGATATCCTACATGGTAGCCAGGAATGCTGTCACATAGCCACCACTGGTGTTACTGCTCCAGCCTGCTAGGGGTCTTGACCTTCCCAGAGCCCAGCCTCACATCAAGCTGCCTGACCTCTGACCGGAGGAGCTGGAAGCAGAGCTGGGAACCCCTCAGGTCACTGCTCAGATCCTTCCTGGAGCTGGGGAGCCTCTCCTGCTGGCAGTAGCCTCTCTTTGGGGATCCTGGAGCCCAGTGGGGGGCTTCTCCTGCCAGCCGCACTGCTGAGGGTCCCACTGCTGCCTGCAGGTCCTGGTTTTTCAGGCTTTTCTGAGGCACCGCTCCTGCCCCGCTGGCTCAGCTCTTACCAGCTCTGTGAAGCCCCTTCCTTGTTGTCCCTCGCTGGTCTCTCCCCTAAGTCAGCCCATGCTGCCCCTTTTATCTCCCTCCAGGTGAACCAAGGGGCCAATCAGGACATGGGGGAGGTGAGTCTCTGGGGCCTGATTGGTGAGGAAAGGGAATCCCAAGTCCTCCAATCATCTTTTGCCCTTTCAAAACCCCTGGGCCAGGTCACTGCCAGCCAGCCCGTTACAATCTCATGAGGTTCCTTCCAGCTCCTAATGTCTATGAAATCATAGACTGTTTCAGCTGGAAGGGACCTCAGGAGGTCATCTAGTCCAATCCTCTGCTCAAAGCAGGACCAGCCCCAAATAGATTTTCCCCGCCAAAGCTTTGTCTAGCTGGGTTTTGAACCCCCCCGATGGAGTTTCCACCACCTCTCTAGGTAACATGTTCCAGTGTTTTACTACCCTGCTAGTGAGAAAATTCTTTATAATAACTAACCTAAACTTCTTTTGATGCAACTTGAGATCATTGCTTCTTCTTCTGTCATCTGCCACTACTGAGAATAGTCTAGCGCCTTCCTCTTTGAAACCCCCCTTCAGGTAGTTGAAGACTGCTATTAAGTCTCCTCTCAGTCTTCTCTTCTCTAAACTAAATGAGCCCAGTTCCCCGAGTCATGTGTCCTCATAAGTCATGTGCTCCAGCTCCCTCACCATTTTTGTTGACCTCTGCTGGACTCTCTCCAATTTGTCCAATTTGTCTGTAGTTGGTGGTGGGAGGGGGCTCAAAATTGAATACAGTACTCCAGATATGGCATTACCAATTCTGAATAGAGAGGACTAATTACTTCCCTTGACCTTCTGACAACACTCATACCAATGCAGCCCACTATGCCATTAGACTTCTTGGCAAGTAGGGCACACTGCTGGCTCATATTCAGCTTATTGTCCACTGTAATCCCCAGGTCCTTTTCTGCAGAGCTGCTGTCCAGCCAGTCAGCCCCCAGCTTGTATTGGTGCATGGGATTGTTCCACCCTAAGTGCAGGACTTTGCTCTTCTCTTTGTTGAGCCTCATGACATTTATTTTGGCCCGATCCTCCAATTCGTCTAGGTCACTCTGAATCCTAGCCCTACCCTCCAGCATATCTACTACTCCTTACAGCTTGGTGTCATCTGCAGACTTTCTGAGGGTGCACACTATATCATCTTCCAGGTTGTTGATGAAGACATTGAACAAAATCAGCTTCAGGACCGACCCTTGTGGGACTCCACTTGATACTAGCTGCCAACTAGACATTGAACCATTGATTACTACTCACTGAGCCTGATGCTGCAGTCTATCCACTCTACAGTCCATTCAACCACTTGGTTCACTGGATCAGGTATATCACATTCTGGGAAATGTACCTGTAGTAACCATGGATTCTGTTGGGTTTTTTTATTGAGGGTGTTGATAGTAGTAACAGTGGAGATGTGCTGAGAGGCTAAGCATTTCCTACCAAGGCATGGCTGCATCCCACTCGAGGCATGTTGGGTAGTGGAGTTTGCTTCTGATGATGAGCTGGGCAAGGTTAGGGGGCTGAGAATATTTCTCTCAAGGTCTGATTTTTGTTCAGTAGTGGTGATTTTTTTTTTTGTTCAGGCTGTAGTGTGGTGATTCTTCTGATTGACTGCACATGCCTGGCAGTCACTTACCACTCCATACTGGAACCAAAGGGGATTCCTGTAAAGCATGGTTATCACGTAACCTACACGGACATATCCAGACTACTGTGGCCATGTAGTATGGATATCCAGGAGTCAAGAAAACCTGCACAAAAACCCCTCTGAAGTGGTGCATGCGGGGGCATGCACTGCTTAGAACTGACACCTGCCTGGCTGGAGCCTTGCTGTGGCTGCCAGCCGGCCTCAGAGCAGCAGGATCACTGCTGTTGCAGCCCCAGGAGCTCCCCAGGATCCCAGGTAAGGCAGCTGGGGTCAGCATGGTGTGGGCCCCAGCCTCCCCTACCCTATCTGGGGTAACCTGCCATGCACCAAAGGGCACATGGCATAAGCTTTCCCCAGGGACAGCTAGAGGCAGCACAAGGTGTCCCATTGCTAGTTGTTCCTGGGGAAACAGATGTCCATGCTTATGTGGACACATCCCATAGATCTTGTACGGGGTGCAAAAATGTTGATTTATGATCATGGCCTTCCTGACACCCAGGACAATCAGGAACATTTCAAAAGGCTAAAAAAATTTCCCAGTGAAGTTGCCAGAAACCCCAAGAACAACGCCATCTCTATCAAAGATCATCTAACAATGTATAAACTTCAATTATATTAGCTCAATATGATTCAAGATGAGGTGGCATTCAATTAGAGACATAATTTCAAACAAGGGTACTTCAAAAACCTGCTAAACATCCCTGACTTGTGCTTAAAAAAGCCATAAGACTGCTGATTTCATGCGGCTCCCTCACTGGGTTAAGTGCTTCTCCTAGTGATGTCCTCAGATATGCACAGGAAATGGGTATTTCTTTTTAGGAAATCTGACTCCTAAGTTTTCACTGGTGAAACATTCTCTCACAAATCCCAATTTTTGGCTTAAAATTTCAAATTTGTATTAAACTAACCATTTCTTCTAGGACATCTGGTTAAGACAGAAAGGAATATCAATTCAGCGCCTACTTCATACTATATTGGGATATTCTATACTTGTTTTTTTTAATGCAGAACCAGCCCAAATTCCCAAGCTGTCTGAAATCTTCTATTATCAGAAATGTTGAGTCATTAGGAATGTCATTACAAAGACTGAATTGAATCTATTTATCTTTTCCCAGAACACATTTACCCAAGGGCACAAGTAAATTATGTATAGTAAGTTTCCATTAGACTCTCCACAGTTCCAACAAGGGCTATTCCTCTTAAATCCAGCCATCTCATTTTGGTCTGTACCTAAAACTGCTCTTAAGAGACTCTTCTGTTTGGATGTTTGATTATGAGATAAATAGTCAGCCTTATTCAAGAAATGGTTTTGAGACATTAGTTGGACCTGGGTTTTGTCTGCTACTCCTCGCATTTGTGTGTCCAGATTTGTTGCAAGTTCATTTTTAGGGTCTTTATTTCATGTTCTAGTCTCTGCTATGTGTGGTACTTGAAAAGTTTGTTTATATTAATACTACCTCCGTGAAACTAAATCAATTTAATAAGTGAGAACTTGAACATACACTACATTTATGCCAGAGAAATTAGCTTTTACACTGGTGGGAACAAGGAGCAGAGTACAAAACATATAGGCCTGTACTTAGGTAATTTACTTGAAGCTGGTGTAGAATTACCTTGGGAAAAATATCAGTTGTAGAGTTACAATGATGTAAGACATGTAGGTGTTTGGAGTTATCCTGGAATAGCCATTTGTTATAGACAAACAAGCCATTGTTTCCCTGCTGTCTCATGATAAAATGTTACGATCATGCCCTTTGTGAGCAAGTCTTTGAAAAGCTAGTTGTCTGTCCGCTCTGGATCCCAGTACCAGCATACAAAATATTTGTAAATTATACTGGTGTGAATGTGTCATGTGTTTAGGTTCTAAGTCAGTTTAAACCAGGTAGACATATCATAAAAACATACCAGATAAAAAAATCCATGGGATTCTCTGATTTATGCTGGTTAAGAGTGGAGTGCCTAGGTCCTTTAGTGCCTAGTTCCTTTATAAGAGCTAGGTCTTGTATCTAGGTTAGGCTGCTCTAGGTGCTCAGACCCAGGTGTCAGTCATCTGGATCAACAAACAGTGCAGTGAACAGCCTAAAGGACTACACAAGGAATAAGGTAGGGCTACCATAGTTATGGAGAAACCCAAGAAAATTATGTTCCAACCCCCCCCCCCGCCACAATGTTTGTGTGACAAGGAAGAGGAGAGATTTAAGCTGGCAGTTGCTACACAATGTAGGTAGTTTCAAGTTTTATGGCCAAAACAGCATGTATTGTTGCATCTAATCTATTTTTAAGGGCACAGGAGTGTGATAGTTTAACTCAAGCTGTGCTGGCATGCCACTTTGAAATCTATCAAATGATTCACATAGGACAATGATGGATCACTCAGCACCAAGACTTTTCATTTTTACAGACAGGCACAGAATTGAAACTGCCTTCAGATATCAGAGAACATGCAAACTAATGACATGGAAACACACTGGACAGTGATTTAAGCTGCAGTTCCTAGTCAATTAAATCATTCCAAACAGCATACAGCATACCTGTCTCTTCTCTAATCAGTTGCATTGTCCATAAACCCTGACTTTGGGCCAGATTCTCTACCTGCATGTCAGTTCGCTTTGTGTATTCAGTTATTCATGCTCATAAGAAAAGCATACACCTGGCCTCTCTTTATGCAAATTCATTTTGTACAAATTCGCTTATATGCAATGACCTTTTTTATACCAGAAATTTGCTTTGTGCGAGAAAAATCTGATCTTATGCGGTTGGCCAGCAATGAGCTCCCTGGAGGTGGGCAGAGTTCTAGCCTGCAAGGAGCTGGGAGGAAGTAGAAGGAAGGCGGTGAGACAGGGGGCGCCACATGCATGTACAGCACATGCATGTGGCCCCAAGTAGCCTTGAGGGCAGCTCCAGCAGGTAAGTGGCGGGGGGGAGGGGAAGAGAGGGAAGAGGGGGATTGAAGCCCCTGTAGGGAGGGAGTTGAGCAGGGTTGGGGCTGCTGTCCAGCTGGGGGGTGCTAGGGGCCTGGGGCTGCAACGTACAAGGCCCCAGCAGGGAGCAGGACAGAGCCTTGGGTGGCTCGTTGGGGGAGGGCTGGCTCCCTGCTGCTGCGCACACTTCCAAGGGGCAGCAGGGACCCACACCCCCCGGATCTGCTCTGGTCCGGACCTGCAGAGAGCAAATCAGAAAAGCCAAGGCTGTGATGGAACTCCAGCTATCTACAAATATCAAGGAAAATAAAAAGTCCTTTTTTTAGATATGTGGGGAGCCGGAGGAAAAGCAAAGGCAACATTGGACCCCTACTAAACCAGATGGGGCAACTGACAACTGACGCCCAGGAAAAAGCGAACTTGCTAAATGGGTACTTTGCATCAGTTTTTTACCAGTCCCATGGGATGGCCCTGCCCACTATGGCTCAGGGAGGCCCGGGTGAGGGAAGATTCCCTGCCCTCCATTGAAACTGACATCATGAAGGAACACCTTGACAGGCTGGATACCTTCAAGTCAGCTGACCCTGATGGGTTACACCCAAGGGTACTCAGGGAGCTGGCGAACATCATAGCTCAGCCCCTGGCATGGATCTTTGAGAGCACTTGGCGCTCTGGTGAAGTGTCCAATGATTGGAAGAGGGCCAATGTGGTGCCTATCTTCAAGAAAGGGAGGAAAGTAAATCTGGCAAACTACAGGCCCATCTGCCTGACCTCTATCCCAGGGAAGGTTGTGGAAAAGATCATCAAAGAGGCCATCCTTAACAGACTAGCTGAAGGCAATATCCTGAGGGATACCTAGCATGGGTTTGTTGTGGGTAGGTCTTGCTTGACCAATCTTATTTCCTTTTATGACCAGCACTGACTTATCACCTGGACAAGGGGGAAGAGATTGACATTGTATATCTTGACTTTAAAAAAGCCTTCAATCTGGTATCCCACAATCACCTCTTGGCTAAACTGGCTAACTGCAGCCTCGACCTCACCACGATCCGCTGGCTGGGGAATTGGCTCTGCGGTAGGACCCAGAGGGTGGTGGTCGATGGGAGCCAATCGTCTTGGTGCACTGTGACCAAAGGGGCCCCTCAAGGCTCTGTCTTAGGGCCTATACTATTTAAGATCTTCATCAATGATGTGGACATTGGTGTCAGAAGCGGACTGGCCAAGTTTGCCAATGACACCAAACTCTGGGGTAGAGCATCCACACCTGAGGACAGAAGGGTGATCCAGGTAGATCTTGACAGGCTCAAGAAATGGGTGGACAAGAACCTGATGGTGTTTAACACTGAAAAATGCTAGGTTCTCCACCTTGGGAGGAAAAACCTGCAGCATGCTTATAGGTTCCCCCATTGTACTCGGCCTTGGTGAGGCCACAGCTGGAGTACTGCGTCCAGTTTTCAGCTCCACAATTCAAAGAGGATATGGAGAAGCTTGAGAGAGTGCAGAGGAGAGCCACGCACATGATCAGAGGTCAGGAAAACAGATCTTATGATGAGAGGCTGAGAGCCATAGGGCTCTTCAGCCTGCAAAAGTGCAGGCTCAGGGGTGATCTGGTGGCCACCTATAAATTTATCAGTGGTGTTCATCAGGATCTGGGGGAATGTCTGTTCACCAGAGCACCCTAAGGGATGACAAGATCAAACAGTCACAAACTCTGCTGCGACCGATTCAGGCTGGACATAAGAAAGAACTTCTTTACTGTTCGAGCCCCCAAGTTTTGGAATAGACTGCCACCGCAGGTGGTTCAAGCATCCACTCTGAATGCCTTCAAGACACATTTGGAACCTTATCTTGCTGGGATCCTATGACCCCAGCTGACTTCCTGCCCCTGGGGCAGGGGGCTGGACTCGATGATCCTCTGGGGTCCCTTCCAGCCCAAATGTCTATGAAATCTGTATGTGGGGCAGGTACAAGCTCCAGTGCTGCTTCGAAGGGTGGAACCCTACACTGTACCTCGGGTGCTACAGGGTCAGAGATCCCCGCATGACCCTGCTGTACCAGGTCACACCTGCTGGCCTGCGAAGGCTTGGGAGCAGGGGACAGCAGGGCTATGAAGAGAAGGTGCTCGCCCCATGCTGCCTTAGTGATGCGTCTGCTGCACGAACTGCTGCTTGCACCACGGAGCTCATAGCTTCTCCACACAGCCCCGTTCCCAGCTGCGCCGAGTCACACCCACCAGGCTAGAGGCGCACCTGGGGAAGGGAAGCAGGGTGGAGTCAGAAGCGGTGAGCACCCAGTGTTCCCTGCTGTCCTGCTTCTCTCCCCTGGGTGCCTCTCCAGCCTCTCCTTGAGCTGCCCTGGCGTGTCCTCCCTGCCTGTGCCATTGCTTGCAGCACAGAGCTTGCAGCCTCTCCGCACAGCAGTTATTGTATTTTGTGATTACTGTTTGAATTTGTTATGGGTTGGGGGCCAGTAGACTGGGGCTGGCATGTATCCCTATTATGTATAATAACGGATTTGCTTTATGCAAGGTTTTTTTGGACTGCAACCCTTGCATAAAGAGACCCGAGTGTATTGCCATTCTTGGATTTTTTTGTGTGGTTCTTTACTCATTTTCTACAGGTGCCAGACCTTGTAAGCTCCTGTATCAGTGCTGTACAGATTTAAAAAACCCAAATAGCTGGCAGACAGTTAGATTTCAATTCTGACACGGGTAGTAAGAAAGAAACTGAGTGACTTGTACCTGGGTTAAACACTTTACCTCATTTTTCCTTGGGAAGGAGGAGTGCAAGGACAGACATGGCACAGACATAGCTCACTGGATATTTTCTCCAAAGATTCCTGTTTCCATGCTTGTACACCTCACTGTATGTCCCCACTGATACACCTTCATGAGCACGTTTTTTACTTCTCTCAACTTCAAGCGTTGTTACCATATAAAAATAAAAATTTGGTTCACAAACATCACACTTATTCAACTATTCAACCTCTTCTGAATATATGCTAGCATACTTCACTGTGTAGCTTTGGATTCCGCTTCTCAATTTTAAGCATAGAGTTGATAATTTATCATATGGGATGCAGTTATTCAGCATGAGAACATTTACCTCATTGACTCACTTGATCTTTGTTCATGCTGAGATTCCTTTGCGTTACACTAACCATATAATGATGATCAATATTCATGGTTACCTCTCTAACAGAATTTCTCCGCTGCATTTGAATGACACCATTCTTCACCAATTCCTATACTGCTTGTACAAAAGAAATATTTAAAATATTTAATAAAAAACTGAGCTTTAATTAAAAGTAATACATCAATATCTTGTGAACTATTATTCTCTTGTTCATCACTTCACTGGATATTTATAAATGGCTGTTGCATTGTGCCTTCTAAACGCGATGGACACTTGATTTGTCAGTGTTTGCAGAATCCTATCAGTATGTCACAGCAAAAAACTGGAGTTGTTTAAATTGCTCTAAGGTTCTGATATTTCTTTGGGGTTTTCCTTTTGGAGAGAGAATGTAGTCTATACATCAGTCATCTTACCCCTTTCCTTCCATTATTTCTGAATGATCCTTGTTTCAGTCATGCCTGATGGATCATAATGCAGTTTATTTTCTAATGGCAGAATACTCTTACAGTAATGTTATGGCTGAATAACTTAGCTCTAATCTATGTAAAAAAATCTAGCTTGCTGGTTAACAGAATTAAAAAACCCCAAAACTAGATTCTAGGTTGAAAGGAGGCTGGTTCCTTTCATTTCTACTTCCTAAAAAAGATAGATGCAACTGAGACATTGGTGACATGTAGGAGGTACGCACAGGTGCATGTGCACCCCCTGAGATTGGCCCCCACTCCTTGCCGCTGACCCCACTGCAGCCACCTGTGGGCAGTCCCCCCTCAGCCCACCCTCGTTGCTGCCTGCAGGTGGTCCCCACTTGTCGCCGTCATACCCCTGCCACTATCTGTGGGTAGTCCTCGTGCCCCCCCAGCCTCAGGAGGCACGAGACATTCATGAATTGAGATCATAACTATAGGCAATAACTTTCCATGAGACATTATGAATAGATTTAACAGATGAACACATTAGGAAATGTACATCAGCACCAGAATTTAAGTATATTTGCTTAAATCTCATGTTTTCTGCTAGGAGGTTATAAAAGGTTTTGTATACACAGATAATTGAATTACTCCTGCTGTTTTATTTTTCTATAAGCATTTGTTTGCTTTGGTTTCTGGATTCTGTTTTATCTTTACTTCACCTCCCCCCCCCCAAAACAAACAAACAAACAACTTTAAAGTGTTGCCACATTAGGCTGCTGCTTTTAATCAAATGTTTATCTGTTCAAGCTCTCATGCAGTCTGGTTTCTGAATCCTTTGCCTTGGATAAGATAAGCATACATATGAATGATATTGATTTCTCTTTAAGTGGGATAAGCTAGCAAAACGCTACATTTTTGCCTAATGTCAAATAGTCAAAACCAGGAGTAAAATGGAACACTTATTTGTGCGACATGCTCTATTCACAATGGCATTAACTCCAGAAACCATACCCATGGATCCAGATTAATAAAAAAGACACAGCTTGAATCATTTTCTCTCTTTGGAAACACAGTTTGAAATAACTCTAGATAATTGCTTCAAGTTAAAATAATTCCAAAATATTTGACTAATTGGAAAAGAAATGATAGATTTTTTTTATTTTACTAGTAAGAGCAGCTCCTTAATGTCCTCCAGTGGAATACTACTTCCTCTGAGGATAATTTCTTTTTAAGAGACACTGAGATTCTGTTGCAGTTGTTTTCAAATGGTATCTATGCTTCATATTTTCATTATTTCTCTTCTCATTCTTTCTTACTAGTAGCATCTATATTTAAAAGAAGATGATGCTTAGCTTACATATTCACATACTGTCAATCATTACCTTCTGAATCAAATTAATTTATATCATCAACCTGTTTGGCTTCATACCTGGTGTCTTGGAAGTAATTATGTAAGAAGACTGCATTGGCTATATAAATTAGAAAGATATTGAAATATTGTATCAGTGAGTAGTAAGATACAGTGCAGATTTCAAGGGACTGTATGCCTAATCTGTAATCAGTTATATAACACATCTATATCATCCATGATTGTAGTATTCTGAGAAGGAATGATAAGGTTAAGTAGTTCCAAAATAATCATTTCTAGTTTCAAAATTTTGAAATGCAACAATTTGGAAGAGAATGTCATCTATTATTGTTTTTTAAATAAGAGCAACTGTAATAGAACTCAAACTGAAGTGAGACCATGCCTCAATTTTGATTTAAAAAAGCACATATTTCTTCCAAATGCCAAATTCAAGCACTACGTATTTGAGATATTACACTGTGAAAGTAAAACATTGTCAGAGTACAATAATTTGTGTTCTATAAAATAATTAAATTCTCATTTGCATTTGACCTCTTCACACTAAGATAGTGTAAATGAGAATTGGATCCAGTAGCACAGGAGTTTGTGTTAATTTTTATGAATGATGTGCTCTGGTGTGTTGTGTTTTTTTCGGTTACTTAAATTTATTTGTATCAGGACAGAGACTATTTCACTACACACCCATACAAACAAATCCTACTACAATGGAGTCCTTTGTAAAATGTCTTTTCTCATCATCCAAGAACTCTCATTAAGTTAATTATACTCAGTGCAAACAAGAATGTCTTTGCAAAGGTATTTACAGGTGTTTGACGCACTTCAAATGTTACAGCTGTTCAGGGTCTCAGAGTGTGGGCAAGCTGCATTCCAAATGACAGCATAAACCCCTCTGCCCTCAAACCCAGTTTGTAAGTGACAAGGCAAACCTCCCTAGCAATACCTGAGGCACAATAACTTTGGGCACAGATGAGATTGGATAAAAAAGATACTCATATTGAATGCTGGAATGAAAACCATATGAATCCAACAAAAAAAATTCTGAAATTGTGAGAGGGAGATTGATGGTTTTAACTGTGTAAGCCATTTGCTGCATGTGACTGGTGCAGGAATGTAGGGGAAAGAAACGTGAGAGAGAATGTTGGAAACAAGAAATCATTAACAGTACATTTTTGTTTATAACATTTTTATTACAATTATTGCCCAAAAAGGGAAGGTTATACACATCCTTTAAATCATCCAGTGCAAAATGGAAGCACCCTATGAGGTCTAACCCTTTCCCCAAGTTTACCAGCAACATTTAAACCTGACATGAGTAGGTACAACTCCACTGAGCTTAAAGTAGAAGTCTGGATGTGGTCCATTAGGAGTTTAGCCATCAACTCCAATGGAAGGAAGCAGGAGGCAGCCCACTGTCTTAAAGGTGCAAAATCAATATATAATGTATTGACACATAATGAAATATACATACATTAAATAACAGGAAATGATACATACTTCAGATTCTCCAATGAACTTTGTAAGATGTACATACTCAATGAAATTATTTTTAATTCTGGAAAAAAACCCACAGCATTTTATTTCAAGTTTATATTAACTATAAATATCTAAGGACAAGAAAGATTTCTCCTCTATTTGCATGCTTTGTCTCTCCATTTATGTCTTCTGCTCTTTGCCTTTTGGAGAAAACATTACATTGTAAGGCTGCCTTCGTTTTGGACGCTGGCAGGGACCAAGATCCTCTTTAATATATCCTTAAAAGAAAAAGCCAAAACAAAACCAAAATAGGGATAAAGATTTCAGAACTATCTGGCTGTGAAGGTACGTATGGTATAAAAGGCACAAATAACTTGCATTTACCAGAACTTTAAGCATTTCCTACAGCAGATATTTTTTATTTAAAAAAATGTATTTCCATTTTTGAAGACTAACTGCATCTGCCAGCAAATGCTATTAGTATGCCATTCAGGGACAGACAGCTACATCAAGCAACTTTCAAAGGCACTCAGCGTGCTTCAAATAACCCACCTCACGTGGTTTAATACAAACTGAATACATCAAAGCTCTACTGAAGTCAGGTTCTCAATATTTTAAGTATTTTAAATATTATCTCACATTTCAACATCTTTTTTATGGAAGCTTTGATAATTTTACCTTAATGTACCACTTAGGAAGAGATAATATATTTCACCACCCTAATGAGGGTATTCTTTTTCTGAGTAACAACTGCAATATATAAAATTAACACTTATATAGTGTTCCACTCAGATAACTTACTTATAGTTCAGGGTACATATCACATATAGACTCTGCATCTCTTTTTTGCTGTAGTTCTGTATCATGGTTGTTATAAGAAAGGAGGACTAGCTCTTGAGCATTTGCATCCATATGAGGGCTGCCAAGGACCATCAATAACCTAATGGACCTTGCCTTATAAGAAAGAAGGGGTAGCCAAAAACCTAGCTTCATTTAAGTAACTAATAACCAACAACCCACTCAACTGGAAAATGGAATGATCCTTTGAGATTGTCTGGTCATAGGAAGAGGAACTGTTAAGTACTTAAAATAAAAGAAGTTGGCTTTGAGCAGGTCTCTCTCGCTGATTAGAACAGGAAGCGATTAAGCAGGTAAAGTGAGGTCCAAGACTAGGTATCTGAAGATGCTGGAACACTGGCGATGCATAGGGGATGCATGTGCACCCCCTGCAAAAGCGCCCCCCCTCCTGACACCGCTTGCAGCGTGTGCGGGTGGTTGCCAGCCACCAGTTGGCATTGTGGCCACCTGCGGGAGCTCACCACTTGCTGCTGCCACACTCCCACCACTGACAGCGCTGTCACTGCCTGAGGGAGCTCACCATGCCCCCCAGCCTCTGGGGGCACATGGCGTTTATGTCTTAGAAGGCACTAATCAAGACCCACCCCAAAAACGCTCAAGAATGAGGAGGATTCAGAACAGGAATTGCATAGGCAGTATTTTATTTTGTTGCATGGATCTGTATTTCTCTTGTATTGTTTAAAGGAAAGAGATTTGGTGTATAAGGTATGTGTGATATGTACCTCAACCTGTCATGTGTACAGATGTTCAAACAATCTGAGAGAATTCTCCCAGGTTTGATTTCTTGATAGAAAAACACTTACCCAGAGATGCCTGAACAGACATTAGAATGTTGAACCCCTGAAGAGCAGAGAGCTTGCAGTGCTGACACTGTGTTGCCAGGGGGCCCCTGCCTACACATTTTAGCATGCTTGGCAGGTTTCTTCAGTCTGCCTGGAGACAGAAAGCAGCAGTGTGCAGGGCAGCACAGGTTGGCTGACCCAGACTGCTCAGGGTCAACCTGTGTCTCCCTGTAGCACAATGTGGGGATTATGGAGGCATGTTCTGCTCCTTGTTCTGCTGGAGCAGTACAGTCCAGTTAGGTGACATACCATCTCCCTGAGGGGGAAGGTGGGGCAGGAGGAGCAAAGCACTCTGATTTTAAAGGACTATGCTGTGGCTTCTCTCACAAGATAATGTGTACAGGCATTCGCTCTCTCGGGTGCAATTTAAGCCTGGTTGTTCCATTTCTCCGGGAGCAGCCATTTTTACTCTTGTGAGAAAAAGCCTGAACATCTGTACACTTGTGGTCTCTCTTGGGAGAGCAGCAACTATCCCATGAGAAACTTAATGTTGGTATGTGACCATAGTTACCCAAGTAGAACGCTATATAAATGTGAATTTATGTATTGCAATTGTTACTCAGAAAGAGAATACCTTTATCAGGGTTGATTCTCTCTTCAAAATTTTTTCAGAAAACTCTCGTCTTATCATTTGTATCTGAAGGATTAAAATTTAAACCAGAGAACCCATGTGGATGGAGTAGAGGGGTGCAGCGAATGGTGGGGGAATGTGCTTACAGTCATTGCAGAGTCTTGTGGGGGGTGTTCAGCATTGGTCTCGGGTAGCTTGACTATAACATTCTGTGTCTGAGAAGGGGTATTTGACAGACAGCTCATGCCCTGGACCAAGTCAAGAAAGCTAAAGAAAAAGCCTACCTCAAATCAAACTTATAAGCATGTGGACCCAGCATGTAGGGGGGAAAAAGGGGAGCTCAGTTAGGACTGTAACTCTGAGCAGTAGCTTGTACTTATCTTAAATGAATAAGATTAGGTCTCTGAGTCCAATGTTTGAAATACCTTAAACTTCTTAGTACAGGTTCAAATTTAAATTAAATCAATCCATTCTTTTATAAAATAGCTTGATTAGCATTATTCACTACTTGAAAGTATTGCATAAGAGCTTAAAAATCATCACCCTCTGTTCTGAAAGGGTGCTGAAAATCCCGTTGCACTGACTGAGGGCCTTGTTTTCCCAGTTGTGCCTAAAAACTTGAGAACAGAAAGCTCAGAGCATCGCTACTGATGGTTATTTCATAAAATATATAATATATGAGTATGGAAATAACAAGACAATGAAGAGCTCTGAAAGGCATGTAGCCTCCTTCAATGTAGAATTTAGGCCCTTTGAAGATATTTATCCAAATACGTAACAAAATATATGCATTTTAAAGCCATTACCTCATTCAAGCGAAGAGTGTCCTTGATAAAATTGAATGATCACCATCTTTTAAAAAAAATTCCTATTTCAAAATGTTTCTGACTCAAAAATATCAGAAGAACTTTGATTCCTGGAGTGCTAGTGTAGAATATCTTTTGGAACAAAATCTTTTTGGCTACAGCTTGCTAAAAAGCACTTGAAACACATGCATTTAGAACCATAATACTAGCAAAGTACAATGGATTAAAAATGTGTGCGCTTTTTTAAACAGTGAGCCTGTGTTGGTAACTCAGATTCTTGTGCCGAGTTCTACTGGCTTCTGAAAAGCTATTTATACAAAGAATAATCTATGTGAAGGAGAGTCTAAAGTGCAGTTTCTACATTTTAATAATGACAGGGTAGTAACATGCACAAGAAAATGCTCAATGTTCAGAGGATAAGCAAAGATACTAAGCAATACAGCCATCTTACCATGTCTCTTCTCTGCAATAGTATAAACAGGGGAGGCCAACCTGCTACATAAGTGCCACAAGTGACAAGGCAGCCTTTATGTGGGGCATGCAGTAGATCAGAAAGGAGAGAGGCAGCACAGCAGCAGATAGGGCAGGAAGCAACAATAGAGCAGGTAATCAGGCAGGGAGCACAGACTAGGGAGCAAAGAGCAGAGCAGCAGAACTGGTGGAGGAAAGGGACTAGGAGTGGCACACTAGGAGGGTACCAGGGTAGCACACCTGCCAAAATAGATTTGTCCCAAAGGTTTACTTAGGCTAGACAAAAGTAGATCAACAATGTCATTTGGGGCCTAAAGTAGTAGTGAGCTCGCTTCTTGCCTCAAATCTGCAAGGTTAAATCTAATCTTAGGTCAAAAATAGAAATGGTCTTGGTTTAGTTTTGGGAAATTCTCCTTATTTTGATTTTTTCTGATTTAATTTGTAGGAACTCACCTCCCAAGAGATATTGAACAAATAGTGACATTTATTCCATTTCTTGGTAGCTGAGGGTAAAATGGAGTTTGACAAATCTGTAGGGGTGCCAACTTTATGAAATGAGCATAATTTCAGTATTTTAATGTTATAAGTATTAATTTTAAACACAAAAACATAAAAATCATCTAGTAAAATAATTTTCTACACTTACCTCTGTCCATACAAGTTTGGGTGGAAGGAAAACCAACCTCCCAGAAGTTTTCTGGTGTACTAGGTGGAATGTAACGGAATCGATGTCTTGAACAGGCTGCTAGTTTCTTCTCTCTCTCTTCTTCTGGAATGTCCGCATAATACTAACAGAAAATGGAAAGTCTCTTTTTGCAATAGGTTGCGACAAACAGACAATAATACAGAAGGCACAACTGTATTACTTATATCATTCACTGCTGATCATTGAATTTAAATAGAATATAATTTGCTGAATCTTGCCAACAGTACAGAGCTTCAATATCTTAGTACTGACTTGCGAGATTAAATTCAATCTTCATTACTGTAACTTTAAAAATACACTTTGCATTGGCAACCGTTTTAGTTTTATTCCCTATAACATAAAACAGAATAAGACACAAACACAAACACTTATACATGGTGAATACTTCTACTACTGGTTTCATGAAGTTAAGCATGTACATATGTCATTGTGGGATTGAGGCCTAAAGTAGACTGGAATTCCCTAGTTAAGAGTCAAAATTAGTTAATTAAAAATGTCACTGAATTTTCTGGTAAGAGTGACCCAGCCATGGCCATAAATTAAGATCACTTGCCCACACCTAGACTTGAACTGCCAGCCTTTTTGATCCCAACTCGTGACTCAGGTCCTTCAGCTGCAGAAGAGGACCCCAAATTTTTGCTGTGCCTAGTTTATGGTTGTTACAATGGAAAAAGAAGTCAAGGCCTGAGTCATAGGGCTCCTTGATTCACTACCCAGCAATAGACACAAATCAAAGTGTCCAAAAGACATGGTCTAAGTTATGCCAACTGACTATGACTTCGAAGGTATTATTCACCAGCTAGGGGTTGTCTGGTGCATAAAGTCATCTGGCCATTCCTCCTCCCATTCTGCGTCAGAGGTGCATTGAGCGAAGCACAGCAGTTAGTCCTCTGTATGGAAGGCAGTGCTTCCTCAAACATGAAAAGTTTCCCACAGCATAGCTATAGTGAATCTCCACCTTTCTGTTGGCTGAGCAGCTCTAAAGGGTAAGATCAGGGTTATATCTGCTTATACAGAGGAAGAAGGCAGGGTAGATTTGTTCGATGATTGGACCATGTAATATATTATTTTTAAGTCACAAAGGTTGCACTGGCATCAGGGGAATTTGGCTCTTCCTAAACAGATAGATAGATAGCTCTAGGAAGAGCCAAATTCCCCTGATGCCAGTGCCACCATCATGACTTTAAAATAATGCATTACATAGCTCAATCATTGATTACTCAGCATGATCACAGGTTTGCCTTGTGAAAGGGAAGTTTTGGGGTTTGTTTATTTTTTAAAATTTTTCTAGTATTTTAGACCATAGTCCTAGCTAGAAGCTCCTGCTAATGCAAGTCTTTATGTATGCTTTATGAAGTGGCACAAGATGTCTGAATGTAGCACTTTTATAAGACTGAACAGAATTCAACTAAGCTGGCAAGCCAACAGCCTGGTATAACCCAGATTTTAAAAACTGAATCTCATAAATAGCTAAAATAATCCTGCAAAAATAACATGCTGTAATAAGCAGAAGAGACGAAGTGGAGTTAAAATCCTAGTCCTATTGAGCAAAAAGTGATGTAGAGTGCAACACATGAAAGAAATGGAATATTTATGCAGTGCTGCTGTTCACCTTTAGTAATGGTATGCCCCAACATTTTCTTTCTCATCTCTATCTACAGATAGAATGATGCAAAACAAGACCTACATCTTGAGACTGTTGAAGTATGCTAGCAAACTAATGTTAGTTAACATTTGGTGGGAACAAAACCAAAAGAACAGGTGAAAACCCCCCAGAAAGGACAAGATGTCAATAATGGTAGTAGAAGGAAGAAGAAAAATGAGTTCCATTTAAAGTTCTTTCACCATGTAGGAAATATAGGTATGCCTGAGACAGAGGTACCATTTTTCATCCCAAAAATGTATTTGAGTTAATGTTATCCAGGCTCTGATTGACACTAGAGCAGTGTTTCTCAACCCTTTTTGTACCAGGACCCATTTGTAAACATCCATGGACAGTCCTGACCCAGTGCCACTCCTTCTGACCTGCTGCCTCTCTCCCCCAGCCCCTCAATGTATGGGGTGAGGGTGTATGGGGTAGGGAAGCCCCAGGCAGTCCCTCGCAGGCTGAAACTCTGACAGCCTGTAAGGGAAAAGCCATGGCTTCCCACATTTTTCTCCTCTAAAAGTGAAACCATTTTTTAAAGTTTGTTTGTGACCCTTTCATATCTTCTTGTGACCCACTTTTGAGCTGCGACCCACAGGTTGAGAAACATGGCACTAGAGCAGCATTTGTTCTCAATGTTCATCAGGATTTCCATCTGATGTCAATTAAACTTTCTTGATCACTGAGACAGCAAAGAGTTTCAGGCTTTTAACAATTTTAACCAAAATTGTCAGAGTATCCCTACACATTCTGTAATGTTCCCATTTGGTCAGAAGGAGCCAGATCCTCAAAAAAGTTATCTACCTACAGCAATTGTGATTCTTACAGACGATGTTACCAGAGCGCCCCAAGGGATGACGAGGTCGAACGGTCACAAACTCCTGCAAGACCATTTCAGGCTGGACATAAGGAAGAATTTCTTTACTGCCCGAGCCCCCGAGGTCTGGAACAGTCTGCCAGCGGAGGTGGTTCAAGCACCTACATTGAACACCTTCAAGAGTAAATTGGATGCTTATCTTGCTGGGATCCTATGACTCCAGCTGACTTCCTGCCCTTTGGGCAGGGGGCTGGACTCGATGATCTCCCGAGGTCCCTTCCAGCCCTAATGTCTATGAAATCTATGAAATCTTACAAATTCCACTCTTGATGTGCATTCTTCTTGAATAGCAGTGTTTATTATGACCAAAGCTGAGCACCCCTTATGTCCTCCCTCTTTGCGCCCCCCAACCCTATTGTAGTCAAGCTTATAAGGGATGGAGCAGCTGTAACAACCACTCAGTTCTTTTGCCAAAATGAAACCCCATATGTGAGACTCAGATCAGTGGGAAAAAAGGAAAATACGAGTTTCCATTGATGGTGACCAACACAGTTCTTTCAACAGGAAGAAGGAGAGGAATTTTACTTGAAGACTGATTGTCTAACATTTCTACTTATGTTGAGGTCAGATTTGGAAGCTTGCATCAACACATAGTGCAGTGTGAACACATGGACGGTGGTTTGGATAGCATCCTTTCAAATTCAGACACTGGGATGTTGAAGATGGAGCAGAAAGGATTAAAACACCCTGGTCAAATGATCTGATGTGACCTGGATCATTATTTGCTACCTGATAGTGGGTCTTAATATAGTGAGGACCTCCTTGAATAATCGCTAGATATACATAGAACTGGCTTGCGCTGGGGTCTGTTAATCTTTCTTGGACTTCTCACTGGAGGAGACAATGGGCTGCATTTCTTCAGTAAGAAAAAATTTAAACCTCCCTGCTCTTAAGGGTCCTCTACAAGAACAAAGAGAAATCTGGAACATGAACTTTTCCCAAGTATACTGGAGTGGCACTCACGCTAATGTTCAGCATGGTAGTCAAATAATCAGGTGATTTGATTGAATCAGCTCATACTGGGTGGAGCTTTCATGGTACTGGGAGGTGTGGGGGTAGAGAGTTTGAACCAGGCTTCAAGAAAGTCATTTATTTTTCTTTTTCATAGTCCACAGCAAAGTTTTAAGTTCCCAGTAGCTTGGAGGTTCTGAGGGATACAGCACAGCCACAGAAAATGACCGCTATTGAAATGAAGCCTGGCCTCAGGTACATACATATGGAAAGTGGAATCCTATATAGATAATTACCCCAAGTAGAATTAACATATATTTTTCATGTTTTGAGAGACACTGCTTTCCAGTCCTCTCCAATCTGCAGTTTCAGGGTAGGCAGTTCAATAGCGTAATGCAGGTTCTATTTGTTGCATCACCCTTTCATTCCAAAGCTCTGAAAAACCTGTTTGAATCTGACCATCAACACCAATAAGTAAGCAGGGAACAAAAGGCTAATTGGCCTAGAAACTTCAGATGTAACAATTCCAACATGGACATCTTTAGTTAAGCTGGAGAAGATGAGAAGTAGAAGAACTGCAAAGTGGCTAATGAACTTATTAATGGGAAGATAATAACGAGTATCACTGAAAGGAGAAATGTATGGGCAGAGAGAGGGTGTGAGCTTATGCAATTTGCTGGCACAAATTTTGTTGGCACAAAGTTAGGAGGCAAATGCACCACAAAGGAGGACTGGGATATCATACAGGAAAACCTGCATAAGCTATTATGGATAAACTCATACAGGAAAACCTAGATTACTAGCAACTAATACCAGAAACTTCTGCCATAAAGTGGAGCTCATCAACTGGAAAATGGAAATGGATCTAAAATTTTGAGAAGTGGGGTGTGGTACAGACCTCACTGGCCTGCATGGAAACAGAAAGGGGGGCAGGAAGCAAGTGGTTGAGACCAGTGCTATTGGCAGCAGAGAGCTCACTACACGATGACTGTCACCTTCCCCTCAATGAAAATAAGTCAGAAGATCTTTGTGTAGAAATAAAGCAATAACATACAACTAGGATCCTTTATTAGATCATTAAGCTGCACCTCAGACATGTTGTGAAATGAGATCACAGCTCAGTAAATTCTATCAAATTGAAAAGTTCATCAATGGCCAAGTTAAGCATGTCCTTTATTACATGCTTAAAAGACTTTAAGATCTATCTATATTAAAAAAGTAGCTGAAATCAGTTGCCGACATGTGGAAAACAATATTAAAAGACTTGCCAACATTATTTTCAATCCCTAACTATAACTCCCATACTTTTAACCTAGTCTGCAAAAAAAGTGGAAAGATGCACAAAATGTATACGCATAAGTTCCTTGGTCATGTCAAATACAAACCAAGTATTACCAAAAAAGTCAGCCTGTTGCACCGATTAGGAATGTGCAAAACTATAATATAAAACAGTTGATGCCAACAAGCCATACATTTTCAAAATGATGAAATATCTCTCTATGTGTCCGGTTTTCAATGAGTTCTACAAAGGCATATGCAGTTTTACCAGGCAAAACTGCATACACACATCAATGTTTAGGGGCAACTTTTTGAAAATTGGATGCTATAAAAGATCTGTTTTTATTTTCTTTCTGAAATACTTGTAAAACACTATAATTGTATTTTGGACCCAATTCTGGCTTTCTCAACTTCAGCAGAATTAGAGTGTCAGTCTCTGGCTGATAGTTGCGTACCCATCTTTGGCTATCTGATTTATTTCTGTTAATGGATGTTTCATTGACCCCAGCATATGACATTCGTCCATCTTGTGGGATGTGCTCGCTGGTGGAGACTCTGGAGGGCCAGGTGCGGGAGCTCCAGGAGAAAGTGAACAGACTGCGAACCATCATGGAACATGAAGCAGATACTGATATTTACTGCCAAACTCTACACCTGGAGAAGGATGCCATGGGAACCAGCCAGAAGAGTGGGCTTGACTAAGATGTCCCAACTGACACTGCTTGGAAATTGGTCACATCAGGTCCAAAACCATGCTGTGCATCAACTGCTCCACCAACAGCCCTGCACAACAACTACGCAGCTCTCACATCATCAATAGATGAGGCATCTGCATCCTCTACACCAAAAATAGGACAGGAACAGCCGCCCCCACCAAGAAAGCAGGGGAACAGAAGGTGCCCCCACCAAGAAGAACAGAAGGTGCCATTTGTCATTCAGACCCTTTTGCTCAAGAGGTCTGCTGCCTTCCAGGAGCCAGGATCCAAGATGTAATAGCGAGGATCCCAATGTTGGTCCACCCTATAGACCACTACCCCAAGCTTCTTGTCCACATGGGCACCAAAGACACGGCAAGAAATAACCCCAGGAGAATCATTAGCAGCTACAAGACCATGGGGGTAAAGCTCAAGGAAGTAGGAGCAAGAGTGGTCTTCTCCTCAATCCTCCCAGGTACAGTCCACAGTTGTTGGAGGGAGGAGTGCATCAAGGAAGTCAACTGAAGGCTTCGGAGATTGTGTCACTGTGTTGATTTTGGATTCCTTGACCTTGGCATGTAGTTCAATGGCAATAGTCTACATGCAAGGGATGGTATTCACCTCATGGGCAGAGGAAAGAAGCTCTTCTCTATGGGAATCGTCGACTTGCTGAGGAGGGCTTTAAACTAGGTGTGTCTCGGGGAGAGTGTGTAGATTCTACTGCTGTACATAAATCCTCTAGCCAAGATGACTCAGGGGAGGGCATTCATGTAGGGGACATCCAGATGAGTACTAACATCCCAGGGCACTTGCAGAGTGACAGAAAACCAGAGGCAACTAGGGGTAAACTCAGGTGTCTTTATGGGAATGCTGGAAGCATGGGAAACAAACAGAACAAACTGGCACTCTTAGCACACAAGGAATCTGACCTCCTTGGGTTGATGGAGACCTGGTGGGATGATGCATATGACTGGGCAGTGGATATTGAGGGCTATAGGCTCTATAGGAAGGATCAGGTTGGGAAGGAGAGAGAAGGTGTGGCCCTCTATGTTAAAGAGCGGTACCCTGCCCTGCAGGTCACACTTGATTGCAGGGAAAGGTCCCTTGAGACCCTATGGGTCAAGATACAAGGTGGCTCAGGAGAGAGGGACCTGATTCATAGATGTCAGGGTCAGAAGGGACCTCAGTAAGTAACTGAGTCCGACCCCCTGCCCCAGGCAGAAGAGTGCTGGGGTCAGACAAACCCAGCTAGGTGCTTGTCCAGTCTCCTCTTGAAGATCCCCAGGGTAATGGAGAGCAGCACCTCCTTTCAAAGCCCATTCCAGATTCTGGCAGCCCTTACTGTGAAAAAGTTCTTTTTAATGTCCAACCTAAATCTGCTCTCTGTCAATTTGTGGCCATGGTTCCTAGTTACTCCAGGGGGTGCCCTAGTAAATAGAGCATCTCCTATTCCCTGCTGCCCTCCCCTGATTATAGGTAGCCACAAGATCACCTCTCAACCTTCTCTTGTGAAGGCTGAAGAGATCTAGGTCCCTCAGTTTCTTCTCATAGGGCCTTGCTTGCAGGCCTCTAACCATGAGTGGCCCTCCCCTGAACCCTCTCAAGATTCTCTGCATCCCTCTTGAAGTGCGGCACCCAAAACTGGACACAGTACTCCAACTGCAGTCTGACCAGTGCCACATAGAAGGGAAGCATCACCTCCCTGGACCTGTTCGTCTTGCATCTGCTAATGCATGATAAAGTGCAGTTACCCTTGTTGATCACTTTGTCACATTCATAACTCACATTCATCTTAGAGTCAACTATGACTCCAAGATCCCTTTCTGCTGTTGTGAAGGTCATCCCCCAGTCTGTAAGTGTGTTGGTGGTTCTTTTTGCCCAGGTACAGCACTCTGCACTTGTCTTCGTTGAACTGCATCCTATTTTGTTCTGCCCATTTTTCCAAGCTGTTCAAATCCACTTGGATCCATTCCCTACCCTATGGTGTGTTAACTTTGCCCCATAATTTGGTATTATCTGCCAACTTGGACAGGGTGCTCTCCATGCCCTCGTCCAAGTCACTGATGAAGACACTGAATAGCACTGGTCTAAGGACTGAGCCTTGTGGAACTCCATTGCCCACAACTTCCCAGGTTGATATTGACTTGACGGTGGGAGTCTACTATGGACCTTCCTACCAAGAAGAGGAGAGCGATCAGGCATTCTCCAGGGAACTGACTGAGGCAGCCAGTACTAAAGACCTGATTTTCATGGGTGACTTCAACTACCCTGACATTTGTTGGGAAGACCATTCAGCTAGCTCTAGTAGGTCAACCAACTTCCTGGCAGCTACTGACAACCTGTTCTTGACACAGGCTGTGGAAGGACTGACTAGGGGTAAAGCCACTCTGGACATAGTGCTGACCAAAGGGGAAGACATGGTAGGTGACTTGAAGATTGGAGGTACTCTGGGCAACAGTGATCATGACCTGATTAGGTTCACCATCCACCAAAAGGCTAGGAATTCAGTCAGTAGAAAAGAAGTCTTAGACTTCAGAAGGGCAGACTTTGGTAAACTCAGGAGTCTTGTTAGAAAGGCCCTCCGTGACCAGTGACTGGATGATTTGGGAGTTCAGGAACAGTGGTGCTTCCTTTAGGAGGCAATTCTCACTGCTCAAAGAGGCCATCCCCGCATAGTCAAAAAGCAGGAAAGGGGCCAAGAGACCTGCTTGGCTCAACAGGGATATTAGGGAACTTTTGAAAAAGAAAAAAGAAGCATCTAAGCAATGGAGAAACAGTTCAGCATCCAGAGAGGAATACAATCATATGGCCAAGGTCTGCAGGTATGTGAGATGGAAAGCAAAGGCAGGCATGGAGATCAAGCTGGCAACTGAAATAAAGGAAAACAAAAAGTCTTTCTATAGGTACATAGGGAGCAAGAAAAAAAAATCCAACTCCACTGTGGGACCCCTAACTGGGTACAGGGGAGCAGCCCACAGTTGATCCCCACAAAAAGGCAGAGCTCCTAAATACTTACTTTACATTGGTATTTCTGAAATCAGACAGGAGCTGTTCACCTGTCCAGAGGCCCATGGAATATGGGAAAGACAACAGTCCACATGAAATCAGTCCCAAACAGGTGAGGGTACTCTTAGAACATCTGGACGTGTTCAAGTCTACTGGGCCACATGACCTGCATCCGAGAGTCCTGAAAGAACTGGCTGAGCTTATAGCAGGGCCTCCGGCAAAGCTGTTCAAAGTCATGGAACTCGAGAGTGGTCCTGAACTACTCTCAACTCAAGAGGGCTAGCATGATACCCATCTTTAAGGGAACAGGGACGACCCTGAAAACTTCAGACCTGTCAGTCTGCCTTCGGTCCTGGGAAAAATCTTTGAAAAAAATTGTCAAAAAGAGGCCATCAACCACAAGTTGTAAGGGGTATTAAGAAGCAACCAGCATGGCTTTGTTGAGGGTAGATCATGCCAAACAAACCTGGTGTCTTTTTATGATCAGATAACTAACCAGCTGGAAAAGGGACATGAGGTTGACATCATTTACCTAGACTTCAGCAAGGCCTTTGATACCGTTTCCCATGAGTTTCTTTCAGTTAAGCTGGGGGGTGCTGGCCTGGACCAGTCTACAGTGAGATGGGTTGGCAACTAGCTCAGAGGCTGATCCCAAAGAGTTGTAAATTGATGGGATGGCCTCATCCTGGAGGGCCACCTCCAATGGTGTCCCCCAGGGATCAGAGCTTGGGCCCATGCTCTTTAACATCTTTATCAATCACTTGGATGACGGGGTGGAAAGCGTAATGATTAAGTTTTCAGATGACAACAAGCTGTGGGGAAATGCAGGCACATTTGAGGACTGGGTGAGGATCCAGGATGACCTTGACATATTGGCCCTATGTGCTGAACACAATCAGATGAAGTTCAACAGGGAAAAGTGCAGGGTCCTTCATCTGGGTAAGAAGAACCTTCACCATAATTATACGATGGCTAGTGGTCCACTGGCTGGTACTGCATTTGAAAGGGACCTGGGGGTGACAATCGACCAGAAGATGAATATGAGCCAACAGTGCAACGAAGTTGCCAGCAAGGCAAATAGAACTCTGGTGTGTATGCCAATGTGTTGTAAATAGATCCAGAGAGGTCCTCCTCCCCCTCTATTTGGCATTGGTGAGACCACAGCTGGATTACTGTGTCCAGTTCTGGGCACCACTCTTCAGGAAGGATGTGGATAAGCTTGAAAGGGTAGAGAGAAGGGCTACCCATATAATCAGGGGCCTGAAGGATAGGCCCTATAAGGAGAAACTCTGGGAACTGGGTTTGTTCAGTCTGAGCAAGAGAAGACTCAGAGGTGACTTGATAGCTGCCTACAAGTATGTCAGGGGTGAACACCAAGATCTAGAGGAGCAACTCTTCAGAAAAGGCGCCCCTGAGATGATGAGGACCAACTGAGGACCAATTAAGCTCCAATCGAGGAGCTAATTGAGGGACAATTTAGGCTGGACATAAGGATAAACTTCTTTTCCATAAGGGTATCTAGAATATGCAATGCACTCTCAGCAGAGGTGGTGTAGTTGCCATCCTTGGAAATATTCAAGAGGAGGCTGGATAAACATCTTGTTGAGCTTGTTTGAGCCTAATTACGTTCTGCCGATGGCAGGGGACCAGACTTGATGATCTTACAGGTCCCTTCTGGTCCTTTGATTCTATGATTCTATCTTTCAGCAGACACTGGAAAAATAAATTCCAAGATAACAAAAAAGATTTGGCAGAATATTAAAAAATTAAATAAAAATGTAGAATGTATAAAATGTAACAAATGAAGAGAGATAAAAATTATAAAAAGATAAATGCCAAATTATCTTATCCAATTACTGTCCACTTCTACAGTATGTAATTTTTATTATGGGTCCCTAAACTGGCCAACAGCTCTGGTACAAATTGACACCTTGGCCTACCTGATTTATTAATCCTGAGGTTACTGGACTTTTAATTTATAAAGAATATCAGGTCTTTGGTATGAAAGTTAAAAAAAAAAAAAGACACCAGCCAAAACTTTATAGAGTACTTACTATTTCACATTCCTTACAAGTGTGGCCCAGTAATTTTCTTCTCTCCTCTCTCTTCCGAACAACCTCAATGTGAGGAAAATCTAACACAGTATTCTTTCTGAAAAGCAAAAGCATTTAGGTTATCACTTGATTAGAAATATGTTTCTCTGTATCTTGGCGAGTTATGGAATTAATTAGTCCAGTGAAGGGGAGGGTGATAAAACAACAAGATTTCTGCAAAAATCTGTACAAACATATCTATTTGAAAGAACCTCAGCTTCCTGATAACTATTCCTATTAAAAATAAACAACCCTTTCATCCTTCATGTCCAAATATAATGGAATAGTTTTTAATCTAATGGGTTTGCTGTTTTTTTAAAAATTAAATTGTCCTTTATGCATCCATGCCCTTCTATGAAAGAGGAGCTGCTGATAACTTTCTTACTTAAAATTTTGAAGACTACAAACAGGTTTCATTATTCTTAGTAAACAAACTTCATGAATATTATGTCTTTGTATTGCTATATATTAGTTCATTCCATAAAACTAAATAGTACCATTCCAATGGCAGTACAGGTTTATGCTGCAACTCAAAGATACGACACTAGTTCATAAAGACATACCATAGTTAAATGGCGTACTGATAACAGTGCAGCTGTGGCAACGTGAGGTTCAACATGAGGAGCAAAACTCAGTTGGGACATTCAGGGGGCTTGCCCACACCAAACACTTTGCTGCTGCATTTAAACTGTTGTCAGTACCAAAGCAGAATTTAAAAAATAGGTATGCCAATACACAAGCTGCAACCACCTCTTTTGACTACAGTATGGACAAAGACTTACTTTAATGCTTTGGTAGTCAACTGTAAGAGTTTTGGGGATGAAGTCTCAACACTTTTATGCTGCATGTAGGCTAGGTAGCTGCTAGGGCCAGGTAACTAGAAGATTGCCTTTTGAAGGCTTGCGTTTCGATAAAGGTCAAAATGAATTCTGATAGAGCTCAGATCCAAAGCTTTTATTTTGTTTATTATAGGCAGAATTTTGTTTCTTTTTGTGCACCTAAAAAGCAGTTTTCTAGCCATCTGCCTATCTGGCCAGAGTGCTGGTAAGGGAACTGGGTAATGCTTGACTTTTTGCTTGGTGATTACAGCACTGTACTAAAAAGTCATAGCTGCTGGTTCAATATCCAGAATTAACCAGTGCAAAGCATACTGTGCATGTACATTTTGACAGAGGATGCATATGCATCCACAATGCAAGAGAAAATATCATTTATGTAACCAGAAGGCTGCCATTTATACATACAGTGGAAAATAGAATTCCACCCTATATGTACAAATTAATTATTGTATGCAAGTTGTGAAAAGTATAATCATTTATAGCATATTTATTTTGCCACAGGTTCAAGTTTTCTTGCAATTACTGTTGACAGAAAAAAGGTATATTGAATCCAACCACAAAAACCAATGATACTTGGAATGCTGTTTCTGAAAAGATTCTGTATCAACACTAAGCAAGATCTTATTCCACCCTGTTCGAGTCCCCCTAAAACTATTAATGCATCTATTTTGTTATGCACATGCATCTTAACCTAGCACCATGTAACAAAAAGCAGGGAGGAGGAGGATGCTCTACCCACCTTGAATGTTAATAGTTTTTCAGGAAGTTGAGCAGGGTGGAATAGGATTGCATTGAGCTACTTACATGCTTAATTGGCAGAAGAGAATCTGGCCCTTTGTGCTTATTTTATTAGACAACACAATGTTAGTCAAGTATTTTTTTCCTCTGCAAAGAGAAAACAAACTGAGTACACAATACATGGACAAGTAAGCCACAATACTTGATAGTATTGCAAAATGAAAACTCCTAATAGACTCACGATAAAAAATTAGGAAGCAATGGAGAAAGTATTAGCTATATAGTAGTTTGCTGAATGTTCCTCCTTTAATGCTCACAGGAATTTAAAAAACATAAAAAATGAAAAAGATACTTAAAGTCTTCACTTGTTCAAGAATTCAGTATGTTTTTTGACCATATAGTATATAGCTTGAACAACTTAAAGAAACACTATGGGTTACAGAAACATCCACACAGCAAAATTTTAACAGCAAAAATTGCATATTTTCTTTAACAAAAAAAATGACACATTCCTCTCTTGCACCATTCTGTAGTTTTTCTATTTGACATTTGTTTTTTTGTAATGATGCCTAGAATTCTCTTGGAGATTTTCCAGTCGTAGATTTCCAAACTTCTTCGTATGTAATAATTCATTAGTTTCTTTTGTGAAAAGATAAGCTCTCTAAAGGAGGAAAAAACCCTAAGCTTCCTAAATTAATAAGGAAAGTGCTGTATTACCTTCCATCACTTTTGAAATATGGCTCCACAAAAGCCTTCTGTCTGGTTTTATCTCGTTTATCCTCATGTTCTGTAAATATATTCAGAATAAAAATATGATGTAAATCTGTAATTGAAATGCTTATACAAAGTGGTCATAAAATGACGGCACGAGACAGAGTGCAATAATTACAGCAATACCCATTTAAAACTTTAGCGTAAAACAATTTTAAAATGATTTACCTGAACCACCCCTGCCAAAGGAAACTAGACCACAACTTTTGGGTTCTCATTGTTAATATTATAAAACTATTCATTTTTCATCTAGAATCCTTGGAGGCAGACTTCCTGACATGTAAATAGCTTTGAGGCACGAGAGTCAAAAGCCTTTAGCCCTTATACACCTGCAGTATGAGCATCACAGAATGGAATCAATTAGAGCAATGGAGGGCCACCTTTTGGGCAGGCTTGTCACAAATTACATCCTGTGCCTTCCCTGAGTGCTACTCCAATCCCCTTCTCTTTCAAATAGTTTGTGCTACCTTCTTAAAAATCCTGGAATAACAAATTAATCCCTATGGACATCAGATAAGTAAATTAATAATTTACTTAGGTTTTTTGTTTCAATTAAAGACAGTTCTCTAGTCTGACCAGGTTAATTATCATCAAGAGACTAACTAAAGAAAAACAAATGCACTACTCTTTTTTTTCTCTTTGGCTGCTGACATTTCCTCGTTTTCCTCTTCTTCATGAGGACTTTCTTTTTCATCACATGCTGAAGAACTATCATCTACTAGGCAAGATTCGTATTCTTCATGGGGTGTCCAATCAAATAATTCTGCTAAGGTGTCATTCTTTTTTCTTTCTTCTTCTATAAAAGAAAAATTCAAAATGGTCATCTAAAATCAGGTGTCAACAATTTAGGTCAACAGACCAATGCTCTGCATGCATTTTTAGCTGAACAGAAACTAAGTTCTATTTCCACCTCTCTTACAGAGTTCACCAAAATAACACAGAGAACTAATCTTTGGGTGCCTCCTGTTCTCAATCTTTTAAATGAGGAAAATGCTTACCTTGTATAGAAAAACACTTTGATAGATCTGTGTATGAATGCGAACCTTAGCACTGAATGAATGCGAGTATTTCTTGCTGTAGTTGGAGTTATCCTTAATCCTACTCAAATATAAATACAAAGACTTTTGAAACTAGCCTTTCCTTAGACAAAATTGCTGACAAGTTGGTGGTTTTTTAAAGCCAAGACTGTACACTTTCTTATTACTCTGTGTAAGTTATATATTTATCAGCTAGTACCTCAATTTTGCAATACATGTTTGTTTATAAGTGCCATCTCAGTCTTAACAGGTGAACCCTAACAAACTCTTTGATCTTGATGGAATAAGGCCAAATGACTTCAACAAAGAATGGCTCAGGTCATTTCTATAATCCATAGTAGTTTCTGCAAACCTAAAATAAGGCTAGATAACTCAAACCAATGAAGAAGAAAACACAAAAACAAACTTACTTGGACTGCTTTCTCCATCCTGCTCTTGGTTTTTCATTTTTAACAACATACTTTCACTAACATACGTATAGTCCATCATGTCAACAGTCTCTCCCCCTACTCTGGATTGAGAACCATCCTGAAAAAGGTAATCACAAGTAATTGACATACTTCAGCTTTGTGTGAGGTACCTAGAGTGCCTTTTGTATAGATTTACATATCATACAGACACATTTATTTGTATTTGATAAGTTCCCCATTGCTGACATATTTTATGCAATTTCCCTCTCAAAGAGCTATCTCCATATGGCAAAGATGCAGAAATTGTTAGCTGATGCCAACTTTCTAAAAATAAGAACTTAAATGATGGTTTATCTATTGAACTATATAACTTGCCACATGAAAAATCGTATTTAAAATTTATGCTATAAAGAAAATGTATTCATGGATACAGCAATTCAGATAATTAAATTTCAGGAAAAGATCATGTGTAGCCATATGAAGGGTTAGTAGCTTTGCAGACGTGTGTTAAAACTTTATGACAAACAAGTACTCTCTAATAAAAAGTCAAGATTTGCATACCTCTGTCAACTGCTTCAGAGATCACAGTGAACAGTTAGAAGAAACAAACTGTGAAATGAGAACTTTTTTTTTTAAACAAAATGTTTCTGTATTATTACTATTCCCATTCTCACAGCAAGAAAGAAAGTACTGAAAAGCTTGTGGAGCTTTTCACTACTCCAACCCTGTGAAGGCTGAAGATCTGCTTTGCAAAATTTGACTATAATGTAAATATATTGTAATATTAAACAATTTTAGGTAAGAAGTTTTATATAAACATATAGCTGCATTTTATTTGATAGAACATACAAGGATTTATTTCACAAATTTACTTATTATATGCTGCCTTAGCCAAAAGACTCAGAGCAGTAAATGCTGATTTACCTTTGTGTTGATCACTGTAATGTCCATTTTGTACTGAGAAAGGTCTGCTCCTGGATCTATACTCCATTGCAGATTTTCTAAAGATGGCTTATCTTGGAGGTGGGGATGCAGAAAGCAAGACAGAAAAGGTAATTAAAATTTAGGACCAAACTTTAATGATAGCATATGATGAGAAGTAAACTACAGAAGTCATTCTTTTTCTGTTATTTATTTCTCCTTTCAGGTTTGATTTTTTTTATAACAAAAAAAGTTAAAAAGACTACAGAGTAAGCAAGCTAATTTTATATAGTTCATTCACACACATATTTATATCTCTAGATACATCTAGATACAGAGAGAGAGAGAGATTTGAAAATGGTAATTTTGCTGTGTACACAACAAAAGAATTACCATTTGCACATATATTATGTGTGTGTGCACACACGTGTATATATTTCTCACCGAATACACTTTCACATTACTGTTGTAGCTTTTTTCTCTTTTTCATATGTTGTGTAATAAATAATATATAGCTTATTAACACATTTAATATATATTTTGAAGTAAGTTTTGTGTAGATTGCATCAGCTTGAACTCTTAGGTTCCCTTTATCTATCCAATTTTGATAATAAAACTACAGAAGATAAAGTATCAAACAAACACATAGCTCATCTGATGTTCTCTCTTCAAAGAATGCAAGTTGGCTCCAAAATTCTTTTAGGTGGAAGATGATCAACTTGTATCTTCACAGCACTATTTACTGCTAATTGATTCTCAGCCCACAACCCAAATACAGTAAAAGCTGTGTTAACCGGCATTTAAGTAACCGGAACACTCTATTAACTGGAATTTCAGGCCAGCTGGCTGGCTGCAGGGGAATGGGGAGGGAAGCCTGCTGCCACCTATCACCTTGCACTGCCACTGCTGCATATGCCCAGCCTCCACCCAATGCGTGGCTACTGCCACTCCCCCCACACCAGTCAAAAACCCCTGCCCTCAGGTAACTGGAATTTTTATATAACCAGCACCCCCATTACCTCACTCATGCCAGATAACAAAGCTTTTACTGTGTTTCTAAATAAGGAATTCATATTTCTAAACATGGAAAGTAGAGAGAGTCAGTGAAGACAGAGTTTGAATTGCTAGTAATTCAGAGAGCCCAGTTAAAGAAATTAAAACAGCAGACTGGGACCACTTGTATTAGAAATGATATATTTCTGGTAAAGGGGTATTTGGTGACAGCTGTATACTACCACATTACCTAACTGGTAAGGAATAGGAATTGCTTAAAAAAAAGACCTCACTAATGCAAATAGCAATACTAGGCAGATGAGGTTCTTTGGGTAAATGTGATATTGTTTATTAGACTGGCTAACTAGTTATTAAAGTTGTTCTTTTCAAGCTTTCGGATACAAACGCCCTTCTTCATGCAGTGGAAGAGCCTGAAGAAGGGTGTTTGTACCCCAAACTTGCAAAGAACAATTTTTCCAACTATTTAGTTGGTCTAATAAAAGATCTCACGTTTACCCAAATAACCTTGTCTGCCTATGTCCTTAGACCAACATGGCTACAACCAACACCCCCAAAAGCAATACTAAGAAGCCAGCTTCTAACTGAATTTTAAAATTTCCAAGTAAAATTTTTTGGACAGATAGTGTAAAGTGAAACTTCATAAGCTTGTTTCAATTCTGTGAAGTAACAATAGCATGAAATAAGCTAGATAAAAGCTGCCTGTCCTACTGAGTTTCTAATCTAAAGCCATGGAGATAATGTACAGTAAAAAAAGATACGAGAGCATTACGGAAGACAGCCAACACAAAACAGGATTATTTTCAAAACTTATTTGAAGTAAGTGAGAATGAATATAGTTCACTTGGGGGTGGCTTTCAGAAGAGATGGCATATAAATCATGAAAAGGAATGGAAGAAAGTTTTAACAGTGGGAGAAGGAGGGAAAAAGAAATGCAAACATGTTTTAAGTATAAGCACACAATAAGGAAGAATGCTTTTTGGAAATTACCTTGTTCATTTTGCAGTGATATACTTTTTGTCATTCTACAAGGGTTTGGTTGAAGCACAGATGCTGGCTCAGACTCTCCATGTCCTGCCCTGGTTTTCTTTCTAGTCGGTTCATGGTCACTGGGAACCTAACAACATACTGTAATTTTAACGTTTCCCAGATTTTAAACATAATGTTTGGAAAAGAAAACAATGCAAAATAATATATATTTTTTAGAAAAACATACCTTTACATCATCAAAAGGAAGTTGTGTATCTACTATGTTTGACAATGGTGCTACTTTGAAGGAAGGGATTTCTTCTTTAATTTGTAATCGGGAATTTTTCTCTGTGCGTGTTTCATCAAGGGTTGCCTCCTGTACATGGGGATCCTCTTCTGAATCTCTGCTTAACAAATAGGTCCCACTGTTGATGCTTTTTGTGAATGAAGAATCCTCTGCAGTAGTCTTCACTAGCTGGGGAAAAACATCATGCAGGCTCATCTGTTTCAATCTATTTTTACAAGTCTCATCACTTCCTTGACAATGAGCTCCAGAAAAACGATCAGAGAGGTCCAAAGGCTTGTCAACTGTGTGCTCTCCATTAATAAGCTGAATATCTACTTGAAAAGGCAAAGAGTTCTCTTTGTTGAAAGAGGTTCTCTCACAACTGGTCAAATGCTCATCTTCAGCTTTCTTTCTCTTAGCACACCCTCTTCCCAGTTGTTTTGGAGGTGCAAGGCAGAAGTCGCTTTTGATTACCTCATCCCTGCCTGTGCAAGTGTTGAAGACACAAGTTATGGGTTCACCTGTGTTCTTTTTCTCAATCATTTGCCTATTGGTTGAGGTCTGGCTGATAACAGAGTTTACTTCAGTCCCAAGATTAAGTGGTGCAACAAGAGCAATATCTTCTGATTTTGATCTAACTTTATGAGATCTAGAATTGCAAGGATTGTTGAAGGGGTTGTTTTTGAAATTAGATTTCAGTCCTGTATCTAAAATAGAAGGGGAATGACTTGTATTGAAACATAAGTTGTTCTTCACATTGCTAGATGCTCCAAAAATAGGAGAAGCTGCCTGTTGATCCCAGTCCACATGTGGTGGAGTGTTCTGAGATGGATCTGAAAGTCTGAACATATTGAGAGGTGAAATACTTTTCTTTTTTTCAATGTCACAAGAAATGTAAAAATATTCAGTCTCTTGCCAGTTGTACCCATGAAAGCTATGACAGTTGATTCCATTTCATTTTGAATGGAACAGAAAGAAGAAAAGTAAACAAAGGTTTGCATGCATATGAAAATTGCTCGTCTGTGATAACTCCTACAACCATAGGGCTAAAATTGGGCAATAATTAGATCTGGTTCTTTGCTTCAGTATGAAACTATATTCTTTTCCAAATATGAGGGAGAACCCAGGACAGCATTCAGTCCATCCAGGAATCTCTCTTCTTAATAGGCCTCAGCCTTTCAGAGTATCCAATGAATAGAAAATGGGGAAGATCTAAGGGTAGAGACAGACACTGCCTTGTGTCACGGGTCCCTGCATGGAGGCTCAGGACACTAGGAACTACCCAGGTCCTGCACCATCCCATGCCTCTATGCATGAATCCACACCAAGCAGTGGTTCACATGGAGGCAAGGGTCAGCACAGGACCCACTATAGAGGCATGAGGCACCAGGGATACCCTAGGTCCTACACCATTCTAAGTTTGTGTGTGCCAGGACCTGCACTGCCCCATGTCTCTGTGTGAGGCATGGATCAGTGCAGGCTCCAGCACGGGTCCTGGAAAGTATACATGTGGCAGCAAAGGACATGAGGGATCCCTACACTAGGGGAAACATGTTGCCCATTGTCCAACATCAGGCCCCTGCCACATGCAGGACAACTGGCAATGTGTGTTTTACCCAATGTAGCAGATGAGCCTATCACCACTGATCTCCTTCATTTGGCAATGTCCTTTTTTCCTTGTGAAAGTAGATTTATGTAATTTGACTTTTTATTTGAATCTCATCACTATAATAAACGATTGCTTGAATAGCAGGAGGCTTACTACCTCCACTGCAATGTAAACACCTGCTGCCATTCCATTGCCCTACTCTGTAGTCTGATGTTTAAGGTTCTCCAGATGTACCACCCAACAACTAGAGAAAAATCAGATAGGGATGAGAACCTCAGAGAACACTGAACATATGAAGAATAAGTAAAATGTAATGATTGCGTAATTCTATCCAATTCTGATTTGTATGGAATTGTATGTTTGTTTTTTTAAATATTGACCTTCAGATACATGAAGTCTACATAATTTAATGTTAGTGGATTTTCATAGGTCCACCTTTAAAACAAGATGCCATTTTCCTATCAAGACAAATGTTTTATATAAGCCAATTCATATTTTTGTTATATACTAAAAGCAGCATACCCCAAGCTGTCATTGGTTCTCGACTCAGAAGCCAGCTGTTTTCTTGAATCTTCTTGCTGAATGCTTAGAGGCACGGATGTTGTTGCATTACTATTGCTAGGAGGGCTCAGTACATGCTGGGACTCCTTGCATGTGATAAAAAAAACCCATTTACACTTCCATGCAAATATAGAACATTTATTAGAATTAATAATTATAAATACAATGTACTTATGTATTGCAAGAAAAAAATCTCATTCAAAGGGAAAAATAAAACGAAAGTTTTTTAAAAAAATAATAAAAAATAAAGAAAAGTAGCTAGCAGTTTATCACCTAGCTTTTACATTTTTAATTATTTGCTTTTAAATGGGCTCCGACAATTTTTTAAAGTTTTTGTAAAGACTCATTAAGTACTATATTTCATCCACGTATTTTCATATGATAGGATTTTTAAAATGCTGTACACCTTCCAAAAATATTGCTTCAATTTTCACTGTACTATACAACCACCCTGTAATAGTGCATTAAGTTACATGAAAATGTCACAATTAGTCATCTGTGATATTTTCTCATCTTTTCCCCAAGGAATATATAATACCCATTTTATTAGTTTCTTTTTAAATATACATGCTGTTGCATGTTTGTGTTGAGACAGAAAACTTGAAAAATGCATACTGCACTTGAACCAAAAGGTTGCAGTTGTGAGATCAGCAATATCCTTTATTCCTCTGGAAGTTTGTTCCACAGTCCCTGCAGAAATGAGCTTGATTTTTATACTAGTTGTAGCAGAGCACTAGGGTGCTCGCTACTAGTAATAGTAATAAGGACAGCTGCCAATCAACAGGGCAGCACAGGTGAGGGTTGCCGGGGCAACTAATGTTGGTCAGCTGGCTAGAAGGGGGCAGGGCCTGGCCTTTATAAGTGACCAGGCTGAGACCAGAGCTAGTTCCTTTCTGGCAGCCACAGGAGCAGGAGCTCTGCAGAAGAGCCCAGCAGAGCAGAGACGGGCGGTGCAGCCTGAGCACCTGAGGGGCCGCAGCATGGTGAGGGCAGAGAGAATCCTGTCGGAGCTGCCTCTGCCAGAGGGCCAGTTTGGGCCTGGACCCTTATGTTATAGCTGGTAGGCTTATTTTGAGTTAGAGCCGGTTGGCTAGTAGTTTGCTTTGCAGTAGGGCTGTTTGTGTGAATACCAGAGGACTGGGTGAGGCTGTAGGGGTATGAGGAGGCCTCACAGGAGCTCCCCAATAATTCGGGGGTTCCTGGTGCCCAGTAAGGGCACAGCAAGCGGTGCCAGGGCGGCGCAGTGATTGGTGCCATAGCTGGCACAGCAGGCGAGCGCCGGAGAGGCGTGGTGTGTGGGGTGTTGAGACCCCAGCCCGTAAGGGCGGTATTTTGCTCAGTAGGGCATACGACCCAAGAGAAGGGTCAGGGGCCAGGCATGGCTATGGGCCACCTGAGCCCCCAAGTGCGGGAAGTGCGTGAGCTAGGCCCGAGAAGGCAGGTCTGGGGGCCAGGTAAGGCTAAGGCCGCCTGAGCCCCAACCACGGGAAGCCCTGAGTGTGGGCGGGAGGCGCGGGCAGCGCGGCCTAGGCCCCAGGGAGGGCGGGAGGCGCGGGCAGCGCGGCCTAGGCCCCAGGGAGGGCAGGCATAGGGGAACAGGAAGCCTGGGCGAGCGTGCGGTAGGAGTCTGGGAGAGAGGCTGGCACGTGAGAACAAGCCCGGAAGGCAGGTTAAAATAAGAGGCTCCAGGGTGAGTGACTAGCACCCTACTGACACTAAGTCCCAGAGAAGGGCGAGTGTGCGGTAGAAGTCCTGGAGAGGGGCGGACGTGCAGATAGGGGCCTGACCAATAGGAGCTCGACAGTTGAGCGCGCGACTAGAGGCCCGGAAAGGGCGAGAGGGTGGACAGAAGCCCAGGAGGGGCGAGTATATTGGGTGCACGTACGGAGAAACCCCAGAGAGGGAGTGCGCGTATCGAGAGACCCCAGGTAGGGGCGAGCATATGACACAAGAACGTCCGGTACAGCTGTGAGGCTTGGGGCGTGCTTAAGGGGAGATTGGAGGCATGCATAGCCCTTAAGGCTGGGGTGCACCGAGTCACCCCATATGGAACGGGGAATAGTTCCAGCATAACACCGTGTACTAGGGGATCAAAGGCAGCCTCCCATATAGAACCAGATATCATCAAAGATGTGGCGGGAGAGATAAGAGGGTGCTGGATTGCCTACTTGGCACGGTAGGGGGGTGCTAGAGGGATCATGGCCGTCCCTGCACCCCGCCCCGTGACACCTAGTGCTCTAATATAGTTAATATTCTTCATTAATCTCTCATTTAATTTTAATGATTAAAGCAGGAAACTTCACTTGTTCCTCTATTTTTAAGCTACGATGAGATGTGTATTTACTATTAAGGTTATTTAATTGAATCAGATCTCCAGGTCCGTTTCCTTAACACAGCTCTATTGGTACAAGAGGAGCAGAAATCTGGCTGACCATTGTATCTGGGGTCTTTGTGTGGGATGAAGCCAAATCTGTGGCAAAAGCTCCCAGCTTTCTGAGACATATGAAGGGCTCTTTGATGGGCCAAAGAGTACTGTACTTGGGATAGTACTTAAGGGACCATTCCAGAGGCTACTCCAAGTTACAAGAGCTTAGGTCTCAAACAGCCTCAACCGTAATAGGAACTAGAAACTTGACTTAAAAACATTTTTTTCTCTTCACTACACTGGACACATGTTAAAATGTTAGTAATCTAGCATGTTTTCTTGCTCAAACTGGAAAAGGTGAGCATGCTGGAGAAATAATGCATTTAGAAAACTACCTGAAGTGACTGGGCAGCCTATTTGTCTTCCATGCTAGGCTATTTCCATAAAGAGAAAGTGAAGGTAAAATGGTATTTAAAAGGTTTTGAATATTCAGGATACAGAATCTTCAAGTGAAAATACTTAAGGGGAAGATAAAATTACTTTTTCTTTTTGGATAGCTAGAGCTTAATACTTCTCTGCCAAGTCTATACAGCCTGTCAAGTGCTCCAAACAGTTGCCTTACAGGATTCATTTTTGTGAAAATTTGAGAACATTACTTACAGATTCTTCTTGAACAGTGAGTCCAATTGTTTCTGCCACAACTGCAGCCAAGTTAAAAGATGGTTTTGCAACAGGATAATTTGCTATCCCTTGTTTATCTGCATGGACAGAAACAGATGCCCAATTAATAAATTATACTTGCATGACAATATTTATTCTACTCTTAAACAAAGACTTTATATGTAGTCAGAAGTAAACAAATTCGGCAAAGAAACTGAAAACCTTAAAAGTGATAACAGTAGACTAAGAAGTATGGGGCAAGATCAAATTAGGGATTCCTTCTCTATGGGAAGCTACATTATTACACAGATATCACTTTTACTCGTATGCAACTTCCAAAAATCAGAACAGAAGTTGCAATTTTAGGTTTTGCATTTAAACCATGAATGTCACAATGGTGGTAGGTAGGTAGACAGATTAGTGGTAAAAGTACATACTGTGTGTCAGATGCACCAGAACATAAATGATAGGTTTTTAAAAAAAGTTTAAGATAACTAACTTTTCTAATATAGTACACCTATGTAAACATAGCTCATCAGCAACTGGGGCAACTGAGTTAAAATGATGTTTTAATAGTCTTAGAAAAGTAGAGATTAATGCAAAATTATTTTTCAGTTTGTCCTTAAGGTTGTACATTTAATTCAGTCATAGAAGTTATATCCTCAAAATTTTAATCGGTAGTTCACACTCAGCTCATTAAAAGATGATTTTCACCTTGTGAAAAAGCTCACATTTTAAAAAGTATAACTTTGTATATCAGTAAGTCCTCTTCAGATACAGAGGTAACATCATTTCTACTTTTCTAAAATGAAAGACAGTGTTTTCATTATTTTGGAGGCAATTTGTTGGATAAATTGAATTAAGGACATTTGAGTTTTTCTACAAATTAAAAATGTTAAGTCTTACTAGAAGCTTAAATGTCAGATGTATCCAGTTATAAAGTGTACAATATAAGAGTAATAAAAATCCAATCAAACTACAGTGGTAAATTAATTAATACCTTTAACTATCCAAAATGACCATACTTTGTAAGTAGAGTATTGAACTTTGTGACAACCTGGGAATATGAAAACAGTGAACAAGACAAAGGAGTGCAGAGGCCATTAAGTAGTTCTCTTTGATTTCTGCATTCTCCCCCAAAATTTTCTTTGTGTAGAATAAAGGAAATGAACAGTGAAGAATAAACATTTATTGAAAAAGTAAATCGGCATTTCAGGATAGCTTTTCTATATATAGGTCTACCCATGGGTTAAATGAGCCATCTGGTTAGAAAACAAACAAACAAAAAAATCCCAGTCTTGCAGGAATACTTTTTGAAAAAGTACTGTCTTCTAGTGATATACACAGCTAAGTGCTCCCCGCTTTCCTCTGCAAAAAACCAGAAATTTTCTGGAGATTATGTAAAAAATATGATGCCAAGTTTTTAAAGAATTGGAAGTAGAGAGGAAAAAATAATGATATATCACCTTATGAATGTGCAAAAAAAAAAACTGCAGGAGCCAAATTGAAACATTTGGGCCAGATTCAATTCCACCTTGAGATCTAAAGTGAACTTAGGCATGCAAGTGCAATACCAGCCTCTTCAAATCCATATCAGCTTCACCCAAAGAACCTTGTCTGCCTATGTCCTTAGACCAACATGGCTACAACCTATACCTGTGAAAATCCATTGATACATCCACTTGTAACATACCAGCATCTTACCTTTCAGACTGGGTCACAAGAAGCAGTAAGGAGAAGGAGAAGGGGGACCCACTTGCATAACTTTTACATTTAAATATTTTTCAAGGACCTGAGCAGGGAGGAGCAGAATCACATTTGGGCACCTAAGTTTACATGCTACATGCTTAATGCATGTAATAGAACTGGCCCCCAAACTTTTAGTTAAAAAATTCTCATACTGATTTTGTAGTGAGTAACTACAATAGAAAGAATCTGCACTAAAGCATCTCAATATTCATAACAATTTTAGACCTAAAATGTAATTCACACAACACAAGACAGAACTCCTATTTTGTATATGAGAAAACAGATGCAGGACAACTGAAACTAGATGTTTCTGGCTCCCTCACTTGACCCAAAACTGGAACATTTTGCCCACCTATTTAGCAAATATTTCAACAGTAATTCTGTGATTAAAGATCACTTCTTTTCCTGGTTCCTTAGTTAAATTGAAGACTAAAAATTGAATTTGAGTTACTGGTTACCCATAACTTCCAGTGTTTCTTTTCCTTATTATGAAATAAATAGGATTAAATCCAGTTGTGCATTTACTTGCTATGGGAGACAATTCTTGATCATAGGTGTCTGCTGCTAATATTTGTATTTCTTCTCCACGATGATTATATATTTGAGTAGATGATAATGGTACTTTTCCAAACTCTAGATGAAGAGATTAAAAAAATTCCTATAATTAAACATGACCTGCCTTCTTAATTAATATTAGATACAGATATTGCTGAATGTTGGCTGAAAGAAAAGGGCTGTTACTTTAACTATTAGGGCAGTTAAAATTTAAACTTGCAGAATGAATGGCAAATATGGCCTTTTATGGGGCAAAATAATAATCAATCATTTTCAGTCTTACAGCATAAGCTTGTAACAGTAGTAAGTATACTTTGTGATTTCTACTTCATTTTTTACTAGTAGAAAGAAAAGTGTAGTAAAAGCTTATATTTGCATCTAATTGCATGGTTCAGACATTTCATTTGCAGGATATATTCTTATTTCACAAGAAATAAATTAACATACTAGAGGTGTTTAGAATACAATATTCAGATTAGCATACAGATCATTACCTTATATGCAGTAAATTTTATTGGTGCTAAAACGTTGCATTAATGATAAAAAATTACATTTTCTATGTATATGGTATCTTAGATCAAATTTCAATGAATCAAAATGGCTGCAGTTTTATAGCTCTAACGTAAAGGGTATACCTATAAAACACAGAAAAATGTTCTAGGCAATTCCTAGATTTTGATAGTCCGTTTATTATACCTTTGAAATAACTGGATCTGATGGAATTTTTTTTGCTGTACACCAGGTGGTGCTACAAGCATGCAAACACAGGATAAAATGCTGTTTGAAGTACCTTACACTGTGTGTTATTCCAAAAAACTAATTCAGGGAACTAGATGTCTAAATGATAAATTGAGGCCTTTGGACAGATCCTGACAAGTAGTAATATCTGTTCTGCACAAGTGTTAACTTTAGGTAGACACAGTTCTCCCCTATCTTTTTCACTGGCAATGGTGTGTAAGACAGAACAAATACAGCTTTGACTTTAAATTATGATAACTAAACACTGGAATGTGCAAAATTTAAATCTTGAACCCAAGATTGCATATTTTTTCTTAGAGAGATGTTAATGGTCAAGTGGATCTGATACAGGAATTTCCGGGTGAAACACTATGGTCTGTCTGCGTTACGCCAAAGACCAGACTGGATAATTGACGTCCCTTCTTGCCTTAAATATCTATAAATCCATGAACACCGTGCAGAGATTTCAGTGCCAACAGTTGCTAAAAATAAAAAACATGTTTATTTCATAAACTGAACAAGTTCAATCATGATGTCAGTGAGACCTAAATATGGAAACCCATACACCATTTTGGCAGTTATAATGGAATTCCCTTCCTCTGAAAAAGTATAAATTAAAGTAGCCAATATATTAAAGTACTGAGTATGAGAGCAAGTTTGTTGATTATCCAGACAAGATTTGGAATGAGTTTTGGAAATAATAAGGTTCAGAGGTGTCAGAGTCCTGAAGAGAAAACAATATTTTAAAGCGTCACCAATTTGTTGGTTACTAGTCTAAACTACTTTTCACCTTAAAACAAAGGTTAACTGTTTCAGTCCATAATCAGTTTGTTTTTATGGATTTAGAACATAAAACATTAAAAGTCTTTTGAAAACAAAGTTAAAATGTTGCTCGTTTTCTTTCCCCTTTAAAAAAAAATCTTGAGACATTCACTACAGAAAGAGATGAACACAACTCCTACCACTATTGTTTTCAGAATGTTCCAAATTTGGACGTTCCGTGTATCGAACATGCCTGTTTTCTTTCTTTCTTCGCATACGATTAGCCATGGAAAGTGAAAAAGAGCGAACTGGTGAATCTGGGATGACCCCTTCCTCCATATCCGTTGTTTGTTGCTTTCTTCCCCTGAAGACAGAATTCAAAGCTAAAGTAAAACCAAGATGAAGAGCTAAATCTTTTATGCTAGACCTGTTATAAAAATCAGCTGGTTAAAGAAAATGACACAATTAACAGATTCAGAATAGGTTGCCAATGAGAACGACACTAAATTAGTATAGTTATCATGACTTCAGAGCATTAGAAGAGACAAACCTACTAAGAAATTCAGACTAGCTCCATCAAGCCTGTGTACTATACAAACCCTCATTCTTCACGCCTTAAATCAACTTCTGACTATTGTGGTTAGGAGCAAAATTTTCCTGTGGTCAGAGTATTCCATAACAACCTACTGCATGATTTTTTGCCCCTGCTGTGAATACTTATAATTTTTTATGAAAAAAATATTACAGTAGATGGATCACTGGGTCTGATCTGCTGCTGCAGTTTGTGTGTGCCTCAAACCATTGAAAGCTGTAACATGCAACAGATGTTACCAGGCAGGTTTAAAGTTACTTAATAGTGATGTTTGGGTGGGGGGGGGAGGCAGGAATTCCTTAACATAGGATTTGACTGTACAGAGGACTTCATGTAATTTTTATGAATTTTCTGAGAACCCTTCAGAAAGCCTGTATCCTGAGCTTTGCCATCTTCTACAGAGAAGTAATCTGAATATATATTTTAAAAAAGAAGATTACTGGGAGCATCTCTACCATCTCATTTTTCAGTAGCTGAAAAATACTGTGCAGTATTGCATCACAGCACAGACCATGCTAATATGCTACTACTCAGTATTGTTAAGCTACTATGCAGTAGTACTATGCAGAACCTAAAAGATGTTCACCAGCACTATTGAGTGGTAATTCTCTGGTTACTGCACATTTATTTAGTCCTTGCTAATACAAGTACTAAATAAATGTGCACTACCAACTGCGCAGTAGACTCTCATATAGACATACCCACTGACTAAGAGTTCCACTTGCCCCTCCCTTGTCTGCTCTGAGTCTACTCACATGCAAATAAAAACTAATGTAAAATAAAATATATCTTTTTCCCAAGATGGTGTATAGAGGTGTAAGGGATCACAAGAAGGCAGCTTTACTTCAAAGATGTACCAAAGAGCATTTTTTTTAACTCAGGAGGCACACAGGCCAATGAGGCAACGTACTTCTTGACCTGGCCCTGGCCAAAGGGGATGACATGGTGACCAACTTAAACATAAAGGGTAGCCTAGGCAATTCTGACCATGAAATCATTGCATTCATGGTCCGTCACAAGGCCAACAAAACAGATACCAAGCTCAAATTCTTAGTCTTCAAAAATGCTAATTTTAATAAGCTTAGGTCACTAGTAGAGAATGCCGTGAGAGACCAAGGACCACAGGTAAAGGGAGCAAGAGAAGAATGGTTGTTCCTTAAGGACACAGTCCTTAAGGCTTAGAGAAAATCCATTCCCTTATGAAGAAAAAGTAGCAGAAGGATCAAAAAACCCCCTCTTGGCTAAGCAGGGAAGTTGCAGCCCTCCGACAGAAAAAGAACGAGGTGTACAAACAACGGAAGCTTGGGACAGCCTCTAAGGAAGACTACTTAAAGGCCTGCAATTGTAGAAAACAGACTAGGCAAGCTAAGGGAGAAACTGAACTAAACCTAGCTATAAGAATCAAGGACCACAAGAAGTCCTTCTTTAGCTACATAGGGAGTAAAATGGGAGTGTGGGGCTGCTGCTCAATGCCTCAGGATACCTGGTCACTACCACTCAGGAAAACACGGAACTCCTAAATGACTACTTTGCCTCAGTCTTTCACAAGATGAAGGGGAACAACACACCAGGTAGGGCAAAGAACGAGCAGGCTGGGATTGACACCGTTCCCACCATTGCCCTAGAACTGGTGTACGATCAATTAAAGAAATTAGATGTGTATAAAAATCAGCAGGACTGGATGAACTCCACTCAAGAGTTGGTCAAAATAATTGCAGAGCCCCTAGCAAAGGTCTTTCAAAAATCATGGGACTCTGGAGAAATTCCAGAGGGCTGGAGGAAGGCCAACGTGCCCATCTTCAAGAAGGGGAAGCATGAGGACCTGGGAAACTACAGGCCAATTAGTTTAACTTCTATTCCAGGGAAACTCCTAGAAACATTCATCAAAGAGGCTATATGTGACAAACTTGCAGAAGGCATGGTACTGAATGACAGCCAGCATGGCTTCATCACGGGCAGGTCTTGTCTAACCAACCTCATTTCTTTCTAGGATCAGGTGACTCATCACCGCGGTGAGAGAAAAGTGGTTGACATCATATACCTCGACTTCCAGAAAGCCTTTGACCTGGTATCCCATGAGGTACCGATGAGAAAACTGGAAGATATCAGGTTCAACTGCAGGACTGTCAAGTGGGTGCAAAACTGGTTGTGGGGTAGGATGCAGAGACTCCAAATCAATAGACTGGTGTCGCCCTGGCAAGATGTAGGTAGTGGCCCCAGGGGCCAGTACTTGGGCCAGTGCTGTTCAACATCTTCATTAACGATCTGGATGAGGGGGTGAAAACCCCATTGGCCAAGTTCACAGACGACACCAAGATATGGGGTTGCGCGGACACACCCGCAGATAGGCAGCAGATACAAGCAGGCCTAGATAGGCTGGCATGTTGGGCAGAACAGAACCAGATGCAGTTCAACGTAGAGAAATGCAAAGTGCTGCATCTGGGAAGGAAGAACCCCCACCACACCTACAGGCTGGGCAATGCTAACCTGACCAGCACTACAACAGAGCCCAGCATGAATATGAGCCGGCAATGCGACACAATAACCGCTAGCACCAATAAAACTCTGGCATGCATCAATCGATGCATCTCCAGTAAAACAAAAGAAACGAAGAGATTCTCCTGCTTTACTCAACATTGGTGCAGCCGCATCTGGAGTACTGCATCCAGTTCTGGGCACTGCACTTCAGCAAAGCTTGAGGGGGTCCAGAGAAGGGCCACCCATTTCATCAGAGACTTGCATGGCAAGCCATATGAGGAGAGGCTTAGGGATCTCGGACTCTTCACCCTAAAGAAAAGAAGGCCGAGAGGGGACCTGATTGCGGCTTATCGCTATATCAGAGGTGTACATGAGGGCCTCAGTGAACAACTGTTCACCAGGGCGCCCTGGGGGAAAACTAGAAACAACAGCCACAAACTCCTGGAAGATAGTTTCAGGCTGAACATTAGGAAGAAACGTCTTCACAACTAGGATGTCCAGACTATGGAACAAGCTCCCCCCAGAGGTGGTGCAAACATCTTGAAGAGGTCTGCAAGAGAAGACTGGGCAGTCACCTGGCTGGGGTCACCTGACCCCAGATGTCTTTTCTGCTCATGCAGGGGACCAGACCCGATGATCCTTCAGGGTCCCTCCCAGCCCTATGATTCTATGACATTTGTTTTAGAGCTATGTAAAGAAGCAGCTTGTTTACTCCTCTTGTACTTCCTAAGAATACCTTTTACTATCACATGGGAAAAGAAAATGAGAGAAAAGATAAGACACAGTGACAAGGATAACTAACTTAGATTGCACAGACTTGGAGCTGCTTTCCTGTCTTTAGATGCAAGTTCAAAGCTCAAAAAAGAAGAAGAAATTTGAAGAAAAGTTAAGCTTGCATTAGGCGGTGAGGTCTTCTGGAAAATAAACAGGTAGCACAACAGAAAAATGCAGAAATACATCTTAGCTTTATTGACAAGAAGCATCACTTGTTGGGCTTACTTGGTTTGTTTAACTTTGAAGAGAGTTTGAAAGAGAACACATTCATTTCTTTGAACTCCTACAGGCTAGTCCTAATGTGCAATTTATACTTCTTTTTTTTCCTAAATACATGATCAAAAACAGTCCTGCAGTCTTAAAGCTTTGTCATTAGTTATACAAATTAACTTTGCTTGACTTCACATACTTTTGAATAATTCAGATGTGGTGACAGATCTTCAGAAAGACAAAGGCTGTTCTCCTATACATCTGTATGGATTTTGTCCCTGCTCAGCAAAAGGAGAATTTTCCCCTCAGTGTGTAGTAATATCTTGTCATTACCACCTGGAAGCTTATCATCCCTGATTGCTACCAGTCAATGCCTAACTAGTGTGGTGCTGGTTAAGCGCTGCAGGCTGTTGCAATGGAAATTCTTAATTGCTACAAAAATGGTGCTGCTGCTCCCATGCCATAAAATTTGGCAGGGCACAGGAGATTATTGACAATTTTGTACATGGAATACTGAAAAGCTATATATGCCTGTTGTTACAGCCCTGCTAAGCCAAAGACTATTAATAGGAAGGGTATTTTTCTCTATAATACCTCAAAGTCCCCAGATCACTGCGGAAGACTCAGCAATATTAATATGGGCTGGTCTAGCAAGGCAGACTAGTATATTTGGAAACTTCGGCTTGTTTGCTGGAATGAACTAGGTAGTCCCTAAAGGCATTTACAGACATGCTCTGGGAGCGTGTGTGGGGGTGCTTTAATTAGAGCAGCTCTGAGCCCTGCAGGCCGGATAGAATGGCCTGGCAGGCCACATTTTGCGCACCCCTGCATTAGAGTCTCCTGAAGCATGGAAATTACCACCGCTCGATTAATCGAGGCTGCTCTGTTGTAATTATAGTGCATCGGTAGGTGTATAGGCGCCCTAAGGTGACAGACATCTTGCCCTACCTTCTTTATTAATAACTCTTTATGATTCTCTCCTGGGATGTGTTTAGCATTTCATGAAGCATCTAGTTCATAGAATCATAGAAGTTGGGTTGGAAGGGACCTCATAGATCTTCAAGTCAGACCCCCGGCCTGGGGGGGGGAGAAAAGACTGGACTCAAATGAGTCCAGCCAGGTAGTCATCAAGCCTCTTCTTAAAGATCCCCAGGGTAGGAGCCAGCACCACTTCTCTAGGAAGCTGGTTCCAGCTCCTAGCCTCCCTGTGAAGCAGTTCTTGCGGATGTCTAATCTAAAATCTACTCTCTAATAACTTGTGTCCATTGTTCCTTCCTAGTTTACCTGACCCCATTGAAAAATCTGCTAGCCTTTTGAGGACTGTGAACCCACCCCCTGATAAAGCCTTTTTCCAATGAATGGATCATCACATTCCAGGTGCTAAGGCCAATACAAAAATGTAAGTGCCTACAGCTCCAAGTCACTCCACTTGGATTCCCTTAAACTGCTATATGTGCTACAAATATCCTTTAAAATATCTAAAAAAAAATATCCTTTTTAACAATTTCTTTCCCTCCATTTTTTTTGTGCCAGGACCAGGACTCCCCCAGTGAGATTTGGGACAGACTCAGGAGAAACACTGCCAGGCTTAGGGTCAGGGAGGACTGAGTTAGAGAACTTCTGGAGGGGCTGGATGTATTCAAATCAGCAGGTGCTCTTCACCCCAGGGTGCTGAGGGAATTGGCAGGGGTTATTGAGGGGCCCCTGGCACAGCTTTATGAGCACTCGTGGTTCTCTGGTCAGGTGTCAGATGACTGGAAGAGGGCCAATGTGGTTCCAATCTTCAAAAAAAGGGAGGAGGGAGGACCCAGGCAACTGTAGGCCCGTTAGACTTACTTTGATCCTGGGGAAGCTCTTTGAGAAGATTATCAAGGAGCACATCTGTGAAGAGCCAGCAGTGGGGATGATGCTCAGGGGCAAACAGCATGGTTTCATTAGGGGCAGGTCCTGTCAGGCCAACCCGATTACCTTCTACAATCGGGTCACAAAGTCATTGGACGCGGATGTTGCAGTGGATGTAGTCTTTCTGGACTTCAGCAAGGCCTTTGACACTGTCTCCCACCCCATTCTTATTAAAAAGCTAGGTGACTATGGCATTGATGCCTACACAGTCAGATGAATGGCAAATTGGATGAGGGGCTACACTCAGAGATTGGTGGTGGATAGGTCATATTCAGCCTGGAGGAATGTGAGCCATGGAGTCCCCCAGGGCTCAGTCCTTGGGCCTGCACCGTTCAACTTCTTTATTAGTGACTTGGATGAGGGGGTGAAAAGCACCCTGCTTAAATTTGCAGACAACACCAAGACTTGGGATGAGGTGGGCACGCTAGAAGGGAGGAACAGGATACAGCTGGGCCTGGACAGATTACAGGGGTGGGCAAATGAGAATAGGATGGGATTCAATACTGACAAGTGCAGGGTGCTGCACTTGGGCAGTAAGAACCAGCAGCACACCTATAGGCTGAGGAAGTCTGTTCTTGAAAGCAGAGTGGCAGAAAGAGATCTTGGAGTCATTATCGATTCCAAGATGAACATGGGCTGCCAACATGAGGACACAGTCAGTAGAGCTAACCACACCTTGTAATGCATCCACAGATGCATCACAAACAGGGCCAAGGATGTGATCCTCCCTCTCTGTGCGACACTGGTCAGGCCACAGCTGGAGTACTGCATCCAGTTCTGGGCGCTGCACTTCAGGAGGGATGTGGACAGCATTGAGAGGGTCCAAAGGAGAGCCATTCGCATGATCCAGGGACAGCAGGGCAGACCCTACAAGGAAAGGCTACAGGACCTTAACCTGTTCAGCCTTCACAAGAGATGGCTGAGAGGGGACCTGGTGGCTGTCTATAAACTTAGTAGGGGGGACCAGTGGGGAATGGGAGAGACCTTGTTCCCTCAAGCACCTCCCGGAGTAACAGGGAATAACGGCCATAAGTTGTTAAAGAGTAGGTTCAGACCAGACATTAGAAGGCACTACTTCACAGTCAGGGCGGCTAGGATCTGGAACCAATTTCCAAGGGAAGTAGTGCTGGCTCCTGCCTTGGGGGTCTTTAAGAGGAGGCCTGATGATTACCTAGCTGGGGTCATTTGAACCCAGTTTTCTCTCCTGCCCAGGGCAGGGGGTTGGACTAGAAGATCTGCAAGGTCCCTTCCGACCCTACATCTATGAATCAAATTACTACTCCATAGCCTGGAGGGCTGGTTGTCTGTGTTAGCATACTGTAAATTTAGTAAAATTATGCAGTCATTTTTATAAAGTCAAATGTATTAGAGTGCCTTTAGTTTGCTAAATGTTTCTGGCAAATACTTCCTGAAATCATTGCTCTCCTGCTGTCTCAGATATAGTAGAGCCTGAGAGCTTTAATAAAGCCAACAGCTGACAACTTTCCATTGGAAATTTTCTTCTTCTGCATACACTGCTAGAGTAAATACTGGTATACTTGTCAACCACTGCACGCAATTTTTTTAATCATTGTGTTGCCGACAATTTCAGCATGAATGGGTATGGAGGGCAGAGTAGATTGGTGCACTGGGCTGACCACACAGAGACAGGTTAAGAAGGGGCACACAGAGATGCGATGTGTGACCCAAAAAATAAAACATGAAAGCTTTCATGTGTTGAAAGTGCAAGGGTGAGAGGAACATGATTAATGGATTATGGAAAGCAGTTTCAAGACGACAGCAGGCAGACTGTCATCAGAACTCTCCTCCACAGCAGTTTCAGAACAGTTAAAGAAGAGTTATTGTATAACATCCAAGTCTGCCAAGCCACAGAATCCATGTCCTTGTCATCACAGGATTGGTCCCTTAGGTGCTCAATTTTGAAACAAGTATTTTAGGTGCTGTTGCACCTGAAGGAATATTACTTCTCTCTTACATGCAACATCACCTCGGTGTATTAAGTATGTATTACATGGAATATTTTTTGCTACCACCTTGCAAACTAAAGATCAACTGTTGCCCATTTTTAGTCCAAGTCTCTTTCAAAATGAATGCTTTCCTGAAATTTCTCCTCTAAGAATTTATTTTAGAAATCTCTTTTCTAAAATCTCATACTAAGAAGGAAGAACAACCTGATTGTATGTAACCGGCAGTATATGTGAATAATGGAGATTACAAATTTATAATGCATATTCATAGAAATCAAGATAATTTAAAAATGTTAAGTCACTGTTACTCCCCATGCATATACATTTAATAGTGAAAAATAATAGAAAATGCTGCATATTGAGCTGGGAAGAGGTTCCCTTTCGTCCGTTAATTCTGAATGACAGTGGATTATCATTGGACAATTTATTAAGAGACAGGATTCAAATGTGAGGAAGTTAAACACCCACTTATATTTCCAGGAATTAAAATGTTTAGGGAGAGAGGGGAAGACAACAGAGAGAAAGGAAAAGCCAAAAACTTACTCCATCTGCTTTTGCAGTTGCTGAAGCTGTTCAGATATCTTTTTATTTTCATCATGCAAGTTGTTTTTTTCATTCACTGCAATATATAATCAAAAGTCAGCACACCCAGTAATTTTCAATTTTGTCACTGAAATTTACTTTTGTCAGTTTCTTTAACAAGACAAGGGAGGTAAGAGATTAGATCATTACACAGTTTTATCCTATATATTCCTACACTTTCAACAGATCAACACAGCTACCAAGTACATTTTCAGCCTCCATTCAAAACCAAGAATTCATAAATTAGTCATGAATTGTGTAAAATTGATTTTTTAAAAGCAATACTACCAGAAAGTATTGGATCACAAAGTCATTACATTACTTTTCCAAGTGAAAAAGACTGTGACTTAATTGTCTATATCAGGGCAGCAGGCCACAAAAAGTAAAACAAATGGAAACGAGGGGCCATCACCAGGGAGGATTATACTGCGGTTCCTTGGGGATGCAGGGGGGTAGTCAGGAAGGCCAAGGAACTGGGACTAGCTTCCTGGATCAAAGACAACAAGAAGTCCTTTTTTAAATATATAGGGGGCAAAAAGAAGGTACTGCGTAACGTGGGGCCCCCGCAAGACACGCTAGGAAATCTGGTCGTCACACCAGACAATAAAGCTAACTTGTTTAACGACTTCTTTGTCTCCATTTTCCTGAGCAGGGACCAGATCAGCCCTGCCAGTGGGCCCCCCTCAGATCCCAGGGGAGGCACACCTAGGCCAAGGGTTAGTGAGGAACTAGTTAGGGAACTTCTGGAGGGACTGGATGCATTTAAATCAGCTGGTCCAGACCATCTCCACCCTAGAGTGTTGAGGAAATTAGCTGAGGTCGTTGCAGGACCCCTGGCACGGCTTTACGAGCACTCGTGGTGCTCTGGTGTGGTGCCAGAGGACTGGAAGAGGGCCAATGTGGTTCCTATCTTCAAAAAGGGAGGAAGGAGGACCCGGGAAACTAAAGGCCAGTTAGTCTTACCTCAATCCTGGGCAAGCTTTTTGAGAGAATTATTCTGGCACGTCCATGAGGGGCCAGCAGGGGAGATTATGCTTAGGGGCAACCAACAAGGGTTCATCAGAGGCAGGTCCTGTCAGACCAACCTGGTGGCCTTCTACAACCAGGTCACCAAATCCTTAGATGCAGGGGTAGCAGTGGAGAGTCTTCCTGGACGTTCGGAAGGCCTTTGACACTGTCTCACCCAGTTCTCATTAAAAAACTTGGGGACCGCGGTGTTGACACCTACACAGTCAAATGGGTTGCCAACTGGCTGGAGGAACGCACCCAGAGAGTGGTGGTAGATGGGTCATTTTCGACCTGGAGGGATGTCGGCAGTGGGGTCCCCCAGGGCTCGGTCCTCAGGTCCGCACTGTTCAACATCTTCATCAGTGACTTGGACGAGGGGGTAAAAAGCACCCTGTTCAAATTTGCTGATGACACTAAGATGTGGGGGGATGTGGGCATGCTAGAAGGGAGGAATAGGCTGCAATTGGACCTAGACAGGTTGCAGGGGTGGGTGAACAAGAATAGGATGGGATTCATCACTGACAAGTGCAAGGTGCTGCACCTGGGGAAGAAGAACCAGCACCATACCTAGAGGCTGGGGAATTCCCTTCTCATCAGTGCAGAGGCAGAAAAGGATCTTGGAGTCATCACTGATGTCAAGATGAATATGGGCAGGCAGTGGTGTGGATGTAGTCAGGAAGGCCAACCGCACCTTGTCATGCAGGCCCAAGGAGGTGATGCTCCCCCTCTATGTGGCACTGGTCAGGCCACAGGTGGAGTATTGAGTCCAGTCCTGGGCACCGCACTTCAAGAGGGATGTGGACAACATGGAGAGGGTCCAGAAGAGGGCCACTCGCATGATCAGGGAGCAGCAGGGCAGGCTCTACGAGGAGAGGCTATGGGACCTGAACCTGTTCAGCCCCCACAAACTAGTCAGAGGGGACCAGCAGGCATTGGGGGAGTCTCTGTTTCCCCAAGCACTGCCAGGAGTGACTAGAAATAACGGTCACAAGATGGCAGAGGGTAAATTCAGATTAGACATCAGGAGGCACTACTTCACTGTCAGGAAGGCTAGGATCTGGAACCAACTTCCAAGCGATGTGGTGCTGGCTCCTAACCTGGGGGTCTTTAAGACCAGGCTTGGCAATCACCTTGCTGGGGTTGTTTGACCCCAGTACTCTTTCCTGCCATGGCAGGGGGTCGGACTTGATGATCTGCTCATGTCCCTTCCGACCCTACTAACTATGAAATCACACCCTACACTCCCCACTGCAAAACAGCACAAAGTAAATGGTGGAAAAACTCAGCTATGTCTGCCAACAAGAACATGTGTAAAGTTCTGCACCTGGGATGAAACAACTGCATACACAAGCATAGACTGGGGAATGCATGGTTAGGCTGAAGTACTGCTTATATGGACCTTATGGTTACAGTTGACCATAAGCTAAATATGAGCCAATAGTGTACACTTGTTGTAAAAAAGAAGACAACAGCAAGTTGGGTTAAATTAACAAAAGTGTCACTTTCAAAGCAAGTGAAATAATTCTTTTATTATGTTCAGCATTGGTGGGACCTCACCTGGAGTAGCGTGTTCAGTTTTGGGCCCTTCAAGAAAGATGTGGACAGGTTGGAAAGAGTACAGCAGAGAGCAACAAAAGTGATTAGAGGCCTGGGAAGCATGACTTATAAAGAAATACTGAAAAAACAAGGGTTATTTAGTGTGTAGGAGAGAAGATTTCAGGGTGGTTTAATAATTCTTCAAATAAGGGCAGTTAGAGAGGATGAAGATGTGGCCACTGGGAACAGGGATAAGAGTTATGGCCTTAAACTGAAGCAGAGGAAATTTAGGTTGGAGATTAGGAAGAACTTTCAAACTATAAGGGTGGCCAAGCATTGGAACAGAATACCCAGAGAAGTTTCAGAATCTCCATTCCTAGTAATTTTCAAGACCAGGTTAGATAGACATTTGGCTGGGATGGTTTAATCAGGGATGATCCTGCCCTAAGTGGTCCCTTTCAGCCCAACTTTCCTGACTTACATCTTTGATCTCATCCCTTCCTACTTTTCCCCACATTTCACAGAAAAACTTCAAATTCATACATATTCAAACTCATTGCCAGGTCTTTCCTCAACCTGGGTTGAACAGCAGCAACCATATTTTCAAGACGGTTATCTTTTTTTTTTTTTTTTCGCTTCTGTTATTTTTCTTGTAGGTTTCTTTCCCTCTTTTGGATTTCTTCTATACAGGTTTTCTGTTCTTTGTTATGTGATTAGGAAACAATATTGCCATCTTGCCTAACAGTAACAGTGAAGGGTTTACAAATCCCTCAATACTCTAATGTGGGATGAGCTGCCAAGTCAGATCTCTTTCTGCTCTCCAAGAATTACAAATTGAAAAATCCTGGATAATTTAATATTTTGTACAACATTGCTGTCATTAGTTAGAACAACTCTAAGCATTCTCTATAATATAAATATCTGATACAAAAAAATTTAAGTCCTTGGAATCAACAACTTCTGCTGTTAACTGCTTACGTCCGTTAATTGCACATTACATGAAATGTTTCCTTTTTCTGGTTTTTAATTTCTTGTCTTTTAATTTCACTGAATGGCCCCTTGTTCTTGTATTATAAAACAGAGAGAACAGAAGATCCCAATTAATGTTCACTATGCTATTCATGAATTCATACACTTCTATTTTATTCCCTATTATTATTTTCGTTAAGGAGGTAAACACTGATCTTTCCAATCCCTCTCAATGTGAAATTTTCCACACCCTGTTTCATTCTCACCACTGTGACCTGAACCCATTCTGGGATTACCAGTATTATACACAGGAATCTATACGAAGAGACACCACTAATATAAAAGCATTAGGATATTCTTTGTTTAATTCACAATTGCATTTCTTTTACACCTTAGTCTTTTTGATCACAAGTGCACACGGAACAGATACCTTTAGTGAGCTGTTTACAGTCACACACAAGTCCGTTCTTTGAATCAACAGTTAAAACTTAGGGCGTGCTTACAATGACTCGATATCACTCAAAATTACTGCCAAAAAATAAGCTCCCTCATCTGCTTCCACTGAGAACAATCTAAAGCTGGAAATTCAGTGGATGGGGAGGCTCCAGGGAGCCTGCCACTGCTGCTCTTGGACCCATACCCATAGAAACCTTTAAAATACATACCAGCATACGTAGTTTAAATGTTTCCTGCCAATATACATTACTTTGCAAAGGCTCCAGCTCTGTTTCTCAGTCAGCCAACTATATGTATGCTACATATAGCTCAGGTTATAACATACTTACTCGAAAATAAGATGACCCAAAATTTCAGGTGACAATCCCCAGTACTTTAGATTCCATGTGAAGAAAAAAATCTTACTTTGGTATATATATTTTTAATAAACAGACCTACTGCATGAAAACTACAGCAATACCAGGAAGTCATAAATTCAACATTAACTTCACTTTAAACATTAGCTTAACTTAATCTATATTAGGTTCTATCTAGAACCTGGTGGGTGCTGCTCCGCCCTTGGATCCTACAATTTAAGACTGGTCACTTTTACATGCATACTCACTCTTACACTCTTCACTGTTCTCATCTTCTCCTTCATCTTCCCACAAAACATCAGCGTCAGTTCCATCCCAGTTCCATCCATGGCACTGGATGTAAAGCACTTCTTGAAGCCTTTAATAATGGATTCTGAAGATATCCTTCCCTAAGAAGTGAGAATCCATTGGCAAAGAAGTGCTATGGTTGGATTCTTAATCTTCCTACCAGGTATGTGGTTCCCTGCCAAAAGCCAGTCTGAGTACTGACACCGCAAATGGTCCTTAAAGAGCTTATTCACTGCAACATCCAATAGTTGTAGTTGAGATGTCATACCAGCAGGTATGACTACAAGATCACAATTCACTGACTGAATTTTTGCTTTCACATTCAGTATTGAAAGCCCTCTGAAAGAATCTAACACTAACATTCCTCTTTTCTTTAGCAGTGCCTCAGGTCTCCATTTCCACACAACATCTAACCAGTCATTCATCAATTCACTTGACATCCATCCTTGTTCCTGGCATCTAGCCACTATTCCTAATGGCAGCTTTTATTTTGGCACAGTTTTTCATTTAAAAAATAAAATCACATAGGGTGGCAATTTTCTCTCATTTGCCAATACTGCTAACATCACTGTAATTCACAACTTTTCATTTTCCTGTATTTCTTGTCATTATGGATTTTGCACCTCATGGATGGTGACATTGCTCGCCATGTAAAAATAGGCTGGAGTCTTATCAGCATTACCTACTTGGCTCTGCAGGTAATTATGAGTTTTGCATAGTCCAATACAGTACTGCTGCATTTCAACAAGTCTTTTATTGCAGTCTGATAGTTGATTTTTGTGCAAGTAATGTTCTTCATCTCAGAGCTAAACCACTACATCACATCATTCAGATAAACCACTCACTACTTTGAATTTTTGAAGGAGAATGTTCAATTCTTTTGCTACTTCTAATGCCTTGAGTTGAAGAACTTTGCCAGTGATAGACGTTCCTGAAAATGTTAAGCAAGTTCTCAAGTACGTTTAAGAAAAGAGAAAGGAGGGAAAGTGACCTTGTCTTGGACTCCCAAATGTTTTCCATGTGGATTTGGCATTCTCGAGTTTTCCTTTTAATTTTGTCTCCATCAATGCTCATTTGCTTCAGTAATGTTATATTTCCTTTGCACCTCACAATTATTTGTTTTTTCAGTATAAGTTTTAACTTTAATTTTAAAGTTTGTACCATAACTGCACCTCATTCCTTTTGGTATCTTCACATTTGTACTGCTACTTCCTTTTTTTTCTACATGGTCTGTCATGGTGGTTTCCCCTGCCACCACACATCCCACAGAATTTACCATGGGTTTCTATGCTTTTATGTTTGCGCCAGTCAGTGGTGATCAGGCCCTGTAATTTGCTGCTTTCCCTGCTACTGTCAGATGCACCCCTTCCACCTGCCCCTCTGCTGGGTGCCTTACTGTGTACTAGATCCCTCACTGGTATGGTCATGCAGGGTCCCTCGTCACCACTTCTTGGTCACTTGTTGAGTGCTGGATTGCCCATGGTATGCATGTTCTGGGTCCCTTGTCATTGCTGCCAGGTCCCTCGCATGCTGGGTGCCTGACCTCATGCTGGGTCCCTTGCTACCCCTGCTGGAAGCCTTGCCATGTGCTGGATCCTTTGCTGCCACTGCTAGGAGTCTCACTGCATGCTGGATACCTTCCTACTGCTGCCTGGAGCCTAGCTATGCATTGGGTCCCTCACTGAGTACTGGGTCCCTTGTCTCAGCATGTCTGGTCCTGGGGGTCCTTTCTTCCAGAGTGCTAGCCAGCACCTGCAGGGTCCCTGCCTGCTCCATGCCTGGCCAGCCTTTCCCCACAGCATGATGGGTACCTGGCAGGCAGGTGATCAGGTTGCTACCAGTTGCTGCCTGGCTGGTGGGTGCTGAGGCAGCTCTGTGTGTGCTAGCCAGGCTCCTTGCACGCAGCTCAAAATGAACCAGCAGGTGCTGGTTAGGCACTATCCCCACACCATGAAGGATATCTGGGCCAGCACATGCTAAGTCACTATGATCTGCTGCCCTAACAGCAGGTGCCAAAGCAACCTGGCATACAGCAAGGAACCTGCCCAGGCTGCCAGGACGTGACAAGTTGCTCTGACACTTGCTGCTGGGGCAGCAGATCAGAGCAACCCAGCATGTGTTGGCTAGAAATACTGCATGTTGCGCAGACAGTATTGGGGGGCAGATGGGGGGGGGCAGTATTGGCTGGCACCTGCTGGGTCACTTTGAGCTGCATGTAGGGTTTCCAGCCAGAGGGTACGGAAGCTACTCAGCACACACGAGGAGGCAGCAGCTTAGAGTGACCCTGCACCAGCTGGCCAGGAACCCTGCACCTGAGGGGAGCTCAGGCACCCTCTGCTGGCTGGCCATGTGTATTTTCTGATTTCACACAAGTCCTCCGTGATAAGATGAGGCTTGATTTTCCTTATGTTGGATGGGGAAAAAAACCTTGTCTTATAATTGAGTAAATATGGTATATGCTCCTGGAAGTCGCTTTTGTAGTCTAGCTACAAGCAACAAAAGCAGAAGACACAAGGTTGGTAGGGAAGAATTTTGTCCAAGCGCATGTCATAGCAAGTTTCCAAATGAACTTCAGCTAAAGCTGACAACCAGCTATGGAATGCTTTACCCAGAGTTGCAATACAGATCAAGGATCAAACAACTCTCTCATGTCTACTCTTTTTTCAGTTTTGCCATCCATCTTGCCTAGAATTTTCCTATTGTCAACCTATCCTCTAATCTACAGCAGTGGCTTTCAATCTTTTTTCATTTGTAGATCTCTAAAAAAAAGTTGAATGGAGATGTGGACCCCTTTGGAAATGCTGAATGTAGGTACAGACTCCTTTAAATTGTAAGTGTTGGTATCAATACTTTTGATCATAGTCATCCTTTACGGACCCCTTAGACATAGCATGTGGACCTCCAGGGGTCCATGGACTACAGGTTGAAAACCAGTACTTTAGAAGAGCCCCTGACCAAAGCTGTCCCTGCCTTTTTCAGAAAGGTGGTGTAGAAAAAGATTAAAGGATTTAGCTCCTGCTGGCCACATCCTTAAGGTATCCTCTGCTACAGTCAAAAGAAGAGTACACAGGTGGTAATGAGCATCCTTCATAGATTCATACATTATAAGGCCTTTGAAGATCATTGGGTCCAGCTCCCTGCACCAAGCAGGAAAGATAACTTTGTTACCCTTCTAAAGATATGCACTCCATCCCCCCATCCCAAGAAAGTACTGAAGCAATAATGCAGCAATTCTGTACCATTGGACTTTCCAAGCCAATGGGAGTTCACAGAGGCATAACAGACAGCTAGGCACCTGAGGCAGCTGCCAAACACAGGAACAGTAGTGACTTCTGGTTGCTACTGTGCCACCACTATGATCACTTAGCTAAGGCAGCAGGCATTTTTCTCCCTCCCCCCCACCTGCCTCCCCATATCAAGTTGGTGCCTGGGGAAGTACTACAGTTACACTACTAGGATTTCAGGAACAACACTGCAATCCAAATTAAGAAGCGACTAATAACCAAGCGGGCTTTAGTCTAAAGATTACAGATGGGAACATTGTTTTCTTGCTGAATTTCTTATAGAAAGAACATCAACAAAATGATCTCAAATGTTAAAAATGTACGATATGCCAGTTTACCAACAAAGTAGCAAAATTTATAACACGCTATATTTTGTCTTTGGAATTATTACTATGGATAAAACTCACTAAGCTCGGTGATAAGTTTAAGATTCTGTTGCCGGATGTTTTCAAACTCCTGCTGTTTCTTTCTCATGTGTTCCTCCGTTACTGCACAGCGATCACATAATCCTGCTCTTAATCTAGGGAGAGATAAAAAAAAGTTTTCCAGTGTTAAAGATAATAGCATATATAAGTTGGACAATTGGTATTTCATTTGGAACAATAAATAATAATAAACTGCTGACAAATACATGGTACCTCACTAGTTCAAATTTTATTCTTTGAAGAATTGTTGCTTTGAACTTTTCTAGGCAGAACAAATGTAAAGGAAATGCTGATGATTGGTTATACTTAAAAATCAGTGGTTCTCAACATTTTTAGACACAAAGCATCCCTCAGAAGATGCAGCTGTAAGCTTTCACTCATTTTTTGATGAAGAAAAAAAAGTAGAGCAATTCTTCTGTTGCAAAGAACTCAGACCACAACAATGGTTGGCTGGAATGTTTTTGACACTATACTTTCCCGTTTGAAAATCCGAGTTTAACCCATGAATCACCTAAAAGCACTAAGATTATGTCACGTTCTGAAAAGGATCTTATAGCATCCTGGTTGAGAATTACTGGTTTGCGTGGTCAAACCACCAGATGAGCCTAATTTGGGTGTGTGGAGCTGCCAGGGGTCAGGGCCCTGATTTGGCCCTGTGGGGCTTGGGAATTTGGCAGTGGGGGAGCAGTGGCAATACTACTTGCCCCTGCTCCTCTGCCACCAAATTTCCTGGCCTATGGGGAGCCCTATGGGCCAGATGCCAAGGATCACAGGCTGCATTTGGCCTACAGGCTGGAGGTTGAGCACCCCTAGTATAAAGATAAAATGATCACTGGCTGTATTCATCTTACTAGCTATTAACATTTAAAGGTATATACACTATAATGTCATACACAATGAAGCCACCTTCCTTACCCTCTCAGCAACCACTAAGATTAGTTTAAGGCCCCTGGCAGACGTGCAAGTAAAGGTGCCCTGGGATCTGACCTGTGATTCCCACAATTCCCTCATTTCCTGGCATGCATGATGCACACATTTTTTGTGTAATAGTTTTGTGGTTTCTTCCTCATTTAGCAGATCATTAATTGCATTAATGTGTGGCTAGGAAACAACTTAGGATGTGATTAACTGGTTAATCATGTCTAAAGTGCAATGTGTGCTGAGGCCTTGATGCTCTAACATCTATCTTTGCCAACATAGGATTTCTTCTCTCTACTTATTTTAGCAGTTCACTCAAGTCACCTGTTTACACAGATTTATTTTTTGTAGGACCTCAAGGAAGACATTCCACTTATATTTTGTATAAACGGTACGATACCAGACAGAGAATTAAGTTTAATAATGGCTACCTACAGCTTTGGATCTACAAATCATGCCACAGTAAGATGTATATTGAATGTAAGACATCAAAAATAATTTTAAAAAGCCAAAAAGATATATAATATGCACCTGTAACACCCACTCCACGTGGCCAGTAACTTACACACTGATCCAAAGCTCCATGAAGTCAATGAATCCACTGACTTCAGCAGGCTTCGGTCAAAGTGCTTAAAATATATCTGTGGTCAAAAAAGGATTTGGTATAAAGAGCACATTCTCAGTCAATATATTTGCTCCTACTAAGTCACATTATTTGCTTTATAGGCAAAACCAAATGTTTATTTACAATTCCAAGCAAGGAAATGCTAACACTATTATGGAAGATGCATCTGAATTCTGTTTTGCCAGGAAAATAACATAACTCTTTTTTAAGTAATAAATTATATAATTTAAGTAGCAGAAGGAACAACTGAATTTTCAGACCAACAGCTGAGCATTAGCAGGAACAAACCTCTTGATTTGTAGTATCAGACATACCCAATATATAAGACTGGAGAAAAGAGTATACAATCTGAATATTGAGACATTACTGTCACTTGCCTGACTAACAACTGCATTTTAAGCACATAGAAGTCTGAGAGTCAAAGTTACTACTTGCAATACAGTTGCTCTCTTTAAAAGAGTTTTAAGTGCTCCTGAGTTTTCAGAACAAGAGTACTTTGTCTGTACGCATAATCAAGTAAGTCCATCCATAATCTTGCCCATGTGAGGTCAAAAGTTCAGTACATAAACTTGACTGGGTTCACTGCTACTCCTTTCACTAAGGATTTCAAGCTCTCTAAGTATGAGATTTTTACCTGCCACTGAATACTGAATGGCCAAGAAGTAGGGGAACAGCAATCTCAGTATACATACAACCTCCTCCTTTTGGTAGTCTTTACAGAGCAAATTTTATGAATCTACTCTACACTTTCAAAAATGAAAAGATCTGGGGTATTTTTATATGCATTTGGTTTGGGAGATTAAGCAAACAGAAGAACAAATGCAATATGGCATCCAAACTTAGCAAAAGAAGAAAAAGTAGAATGGAGTGGTTGAGGATGAGAAAAAAAAAGGAGACAGACAAAGCAAACTCATTTTTTACAGAGATCCATCTCCTTTAAATTATCTCAAATTTGAAATAATGTTTAGTTATCAGGAGTTTTAAAATGTAGTCTAATAAAGGCTCCCTTTTCCATTTCACCATTTCCTTTATAATTCTGGGAAGGATTTTGTCTTGTCTCAGTGTTTCATCAGTATTTAAATGTACTCATTTCTCAACACCCTATTAATTTTTATTGCCTGGATATTGCAAAATGTTTCCCTAATTTCTTCAATTTCTTTCACTGCTTTTTGTTTATCTATAGGGTACTAAGTACCATGGTACCGGAGAATGAATAACATTATGTAAAAACAATTCAGTCAGAAGGATTAACACTGTCCAGTTTTCTCTAAACAATATAATTTTGATTACACTATAAAAACACAAGATACATCTATACCACTCTCCTCAAAACAAACAAACAGACAAAACCTCATTCATTTACCTGTCTTCTAAAACTTTGATCGTGTCATGAAGTGCCTTTTGTTGCTCTCTCAGCTGCTGGTTTTTTGTATAAAACTCTTCAAGCCTCTCTGCATCCCTAAAATGAGAGAGAGGGGTAAATTCTTGTAAAAGCAGATTTTTTTAGTTGAGATTGAGTCATTACATTTCAACGGAGAATGCTGTATGCAGCTATAACACACTAGCTATTGAACGCTCCCTTCTTCTCTCTGAGAAATGCAGTTGGTAATCAGAAAAATATTAAATGAAGTGAAAAAATATGAAAACCAGAATAACTAGTTATTTATGCCATGGCTATAGATTGATCAAGGACAGCATCAAGTTGGAAGTTTAGTCATTACTAGGGATCAAGGTATTCCATTTGTTGTGGAAAAAAACACGGATTTGCTCCTGTAAAAGGAGAAAAACACGGGAAACAGCAGGTTTCCCTTTGCAGGCTAGCAGAGTTCCAGCTGGTAAGGGGCTCGGAGAAGCAGAATGCTGGAGGCACCACATGCACAATTGGTTTAATTAGTTGATCTTCCTTGTGAGTATTACTGTTAGGTGGTCTGTGATTATCCATAACCAAATACCGTATTTTAAATGTATTATACCCTGTTTACATTATTTGCCAAGTGATATTTAAAATGATATTATATTTATAATGGAATTATGTTATTTATAATTACATACAAGACAAACAAACAGTTTCTTTTAATCTATAGAAGATTTAAGATTTTTTCCATCAACATCAAGGCAGGGTATTTACAGGAAACCATGATAACGAATGAAAAATTTCTGCTTAATGCACAAAGTAAATTAAAGAAAACCATATTTCCTAATTTCTTTCAATGAACTTGGGTAAAATCTGCAACTACTTCATATGTGTATAGACAAATACAATTTTCAGGTTGGCACTGTCCCTGAAATGTTACCAACTACGTTTTTCACTTTACTAATTTTGGTGGGATGCTGGGAAATTAGTATTTACAGATCAGTTAAGTGAATGAGGTAGTGAGAGGCATCAGAAATATATTATCCATATTTATTTTATTGATTTAGAACAAAAACATGAATGCTTTTTGACTCCCCTTATTACTTAAAAAGTTAGCATGTGCAAAGACTGCTGGCCACTACAGCTAGCAAAGGGAGCCTCTGAAGTGCCCAATCCTGAAACAGATGTGTGGACTCTTGGGTACTTCTGACATGAAAGTCAGAGACAAGCTGTATGAACTTTTCTGATGTTTTAAGGAAAAGAATACCATGCTTTTTCAGGTCTACTTTATGATTCATGAAGAGGTAATGAAAGAAAGAAATTCAATTCCCCCCATGTCCCATTTATGTAACAGAACACTAACCTTGGTATCTTGTTTACACAAAGATGGTATTTCAACAACAACAACAACAACATGTAAAGAGCAAGGTAGTTAGCTGTGTTAGTCTGAAGTTAGGAAAAAAGCAGGCAGAATAACTCATAAAGGTGGTATAGCACCCCATTCTGAGAATCAGTATATTTAGTAATCTAAACATAGACTTATATTTTCATGCTGTAAAATGGAAGGAAGAGAAAAAGAAGTTTTTAACATTTTGGTGCTGCTTGACAAAAGTGACTGACATTTTGGCTATGAAGGTAGTCTTCGTAATGAATGGTCTCTGACCCTGCATTTACAAGATCATTAGCTCCAATGTTGAACCAGGGTACAATATAAGGAGCTCATTGTCAGCTGGTTATCAACTCTGAAATATTAAACCTCAGGTATTCAAAAGCATCAGGGAGAACAAGAACTCCCATATACAGCTATTGTCTCCAGAATGTGGTAACTGTAGAATGATTTCAGCAAACAATAATTTAGTCATTTGGTTAGGTATGTGTGAAGTCACAACAGAATATCATGGATTAAACTCATCTTCTGGAGACTAAATTTACCAAGAATATAAGCTTTTAATTTTCCCTGATGTAGAAACAAGCCAGAGTATACAGGATAACCTTTCACAACCTTACAATGAAAATAAAGCATCTAAAATACTTTTTGGAAGTTGTACAAACTAAGAAATAATGTTTAAACTGATTTGTTTTCAACATAAATTAAGTAGAGCTGTGACTGTTAAACAAGGGAGACACCAAAAACATGCTTCATGAAAAGGTAGATTCCATTTGTGGTTCTCTTATTGCCTATGGAACCACACTGCTGTTACTAAAGTGCCAAACTGAAATTTTTTTCTCAAAATCTAAACTGCATATAAGATTAATGTGGATTTTAGCAGAACAGCTGAGAGAATCTGATGAAACACCCTACCCTTAAAACTAATCAAATTAATAACGTCAATTTGAACTACAGGTTTCCCTCGCTTTATATGGGTTCTGTATGTGCAAATTTGCTCTCATGTGATGACCCTTTTAATACCAAAATAAATTCACTCTTATGCGATCAGTGTGGTGGAAGAATACAGTCAGCTGCTTTGTGTGGTGCATTGTGGGAGTGACACACACCAAAATACATCTCCTGTGTGGATCTGTGCTCCTTGATCGTAGTTGCCATCCCCATTATGAAAGTGCCCTGTGCTTGTGTGTACCATCTGCTGTTGGTGAGTACCAAAATTGTCTTGTAAAAGCTGGTAGAAATGGGTCTGGGGGTCAGTACAGTCAAGGTCTTGGAACATATCCCTATTTGTTACTTTGTAAAGTGGGTTCCCTTTATGCAAATTTGAGTTATGTGCCGTTTTCCGGAAAGGCAGGAACAGCATACAGCGAGGGAAACTTATGTTATACAGACAGAAAGCTGGCTACAGGAGTAAGCAGCAGTGGGGATACAAGAAGAGTGTGCACAAAACTTAGCAACTCTAGCCGAGTGTGACTATGTAGTTACTGGGTCTCTTGGTACTGCTGAGAGTTCAGGGGTGGTTGAGGGTGATGTTTATTCTGGGACAACAGGATCTTCACATGGTGCACTTAAGATTCTCACACCATATTTAACCCAAATCCAAGATGACTTGGAATTTAAGGCAACCTCCACCTAATAATTAGATTCTATACCTGGAAAAATTATTAATTTGTTATAAAATTTCATTTATAGAATCCAATTATTAGAGGATCATCTTTAATTCTTCCCTCCTGACACTGCAGCACAGAAAGCAGCAGCGTGGTGACAAGAAACAGCAGGGAGCAGGTCATAAGAACACAAATTGCAGGGGAGTCAAGCAAGCTAACCCCCACACCTTGGTCCCTGCTGTCTGCTCCCCCAACCTGTCTCCCCTTGGGCTTCCTGAGGCTCCCCCCCGCAGTACCTCTGGGCCCACCACCTTCCCCTCTTCCACTTGCCCCCTTTCCTTAAGTCACAGCTCCAGCTCTGGCTCTACTCCTGCCAGAAGCATGTGGTGGCAGCAGTCCCCACCTAGCCAGGCAGCAATAGTTGTGTTGGTGGCAGCCCTGGCCCCAGCCCTGGTATTGGGTTGGAGCTGGGGCCAAAGCTGTTGCCACTGCCACCACTGCTACCTGGCCAGCTGGGGGCCAGACATGCTATGTACTCTGTGTACTGGGCCAGAGCCAGAACCATGACTGAGGATAAGCAGTAGCTGGAGGCAGGGAAGGGGGGGAAAAGAGGTCTGCAGAGACTGCCCACGGGGAGCAGGCTGTGGGGAAGGACTGCAATGGCTGTGGCTCTAACTCCAATCCCGAGTCATGGCTGGAGATCCAGCAGCTGCCTCTACCCACCAATTTGTCCTCAAATCCAAGATGACCCCCCGCCCCATTTTGAAAGGGGAAACCACCCACCCCTCCTCTTGGACATGAGTAAATGTTTATGGACTGAGACGCTTTCTCCAAGCCCCTTCCTCCAACACTGCAGATCACTGTAACGGGTATGTGTGTATCTATCTCCTTTCCCTCTCAGCATCGCGACCCCCCCCTCCCCACCCCCGGGCTTAGTTGGCTAACATTGTATCGTTTGTAACCTAGTCGCGTTCCCCTCCTCTCCCCCATCCCTCGATTGTTAGTCCCTCGCTCGGGCGCTTTGTACCTCCATCTCAGCTTTGTCATCTTTTTTCTGGTTTCCCCATCCAAAACATCTACTAATAAAGTGATAATTTCCCTTATGCTGCTGCCCTTCCCTTCTTTAACTGGCACTACCGCCTCCTCCTGGCTGTTTATTTAGGTCAGCATCTCAGACAGAGGATGGAAGCAAATACCATGCAGGAGCCTACCACCTTGGATGCCAGAGTGACACCAAATGGTCAAAAGGCAGAACAGTAAAACTTTCCAAAATGGCAGATTTGTGGGACAACATCCAGCTGAGTAGGAATCCTCAACAGCTCTGCCTTGAAAAGACAATGATAAATGGAATATACGAATGGGATGTGTTTAGCTGAAATATGCACACAGCATTGAGATCTAGAAGAGCTGTAAATGCTAATGAGGATAAACAAAAAGGGACCTGGAGAAGTTAGCAACATGAGACGGACAACATTGGAACCCAATGTTACTTTGGAAAATGAAGACTACTTCAGCTAGGAAAATATAAAAGGACAACCAGGCATGGAAGGAAGAAGCCTAAAAAGCAGTAATGCTGAAAGTGGACAGCAAGTTCACTTTGAACTTGCAGTACAATACAGCACACAAAAACAGGCAGTTTCAAGATATTTTACATAACAGGAAAGGGAAGAATTCATTACATTCTGCTTCGCTATACAACTGTCTTTGTCTCTCGGAGCCTCACTACCATAAAGACGGGCATGTTAGTAAAGCTGATAGAAAGATTATGGGGGCCTCCTGGAGTTACCAAGAGGAAATAAAGAATTTTTTTTAAGAGAGCATGGGAAAAGTTCATATCTATTTAAGTACAGGCATACCTCAGAGATATTGTGGGTTCGGTTCCAGACCACCGCAATAAAGAGAATATCGCAATAAAGCGAGTCACACGAATTTTTTGGTTTCCCAGTGCATATAAAAGTTATGTTTACATTATATTGTAGTCTATTAAGTGTGCGATAGCATTATGTCTAAAAAAACAATGTGCATACCTTAATTAAAAAGTACTTTATTGCTAAAAAATGCGAAGCGAGCAAATGCTGTTGGAAAAATGGCGCCGATAGACTTGCAGTTTTTTACCAATTGAAGGTTTGTGGCAACCCTGCCTCAAGCAATATCTGTGAAGTGCAATAAAGCGAAGCGCAATAAAACGAGGTATGCCTGTATTTGAAAGTTGCTACCTCAAAGGAGGCAGACAAATAATTTATGCCAAGTGTCACATCTAAAAAGAGTGTAGTGCTGCTGATAGGTCAGTATAATTTAGTTTTATAATGTATAATGTATTTAATGCAAGTAAGCTCTTTTTCAAATTGGAAAGAGAATTTACCATAAGTGTAATAATTATTTTTTATTTCTTTTACATAGCAGCTGAAATTTAATACTTTATAAACATTATGAAATTTTCATTGTGTAACTTTACAAATAAAACATTGCATTAACAGAATTCAGCACTGAATTTAATTTGACTTTTGAAACTAATAGAGAAACAAACATTTAAATTTTGTAAATGCGGTTCGTGATACTATGGCATATGTTAGTCCTCTAATCCAGGTTAAGAAATTAGCTAGCTTGATATGTATCTAATGAATCAGACTGAAAATAAAAAGTAAACAGCTGTTAACTAAAGATTTAAATGCGCTTTCACCCCTTCTATTCCTTTATAATGTACAGATGTGGCCACAGTTTAAAAGCTTTTCTTCTACTTATTTTTTGTACCTGATGAACATCCTTGATGGAAATCCTAGAAATACCCTAGATAAGATAGCAACACCAGATAATTAATCAGAGGTAGATGCGGAGTTCTAGTTCTAGAAACTGCAAGCAGTTTCGCATATTTATAAATGACTTCAGACTGGATACTCAGGCAAGTAGAGTTATAGCTACATCATCAGGCCTCCAAATCTCAACTAGCCATGCAGGAATCACAGTTTATTAACTGTATTAAAAAGTCTGCTCTAACAGAGTAGGTCTGCTTGTTGTAAGACGGGTGGGTACTTACAAGCATCTTTCCTTCTTCAGTTTGGATATTTTCAACTGTAAGCCTGAAAATTAAAAAGAGCATTATTGTACTTATTAACATAGTTATATAGCTAAGCTGCACTTTTGTTAATGAGAACTTCGATATTCCTGCATAATATTTTTCTTGCACTTTTCCCCACTTCGGTTACAGGTAATTTGGAACTCATGCTACAGTCTGACCCTATGCTAAAGTCTGGCGTTGCGGTTTGCCAAATCCTACTTTGAAACGGCTTCAGAGCTTACATTTGTTATTACAGTGGTTTTTAGGCACATGGTAGCTATGACAGATTAAGATATACATGAGGTAATAGCTATTTAGTTTCATGACATTTTCTGGTATAAATCACTGTGGAAATATGCCTGCTTACTCCTGTAGAAAAAAAAATCACCATCACTAACATGTGATGAACTTCCAAGATCAGGGCAGTATGTCCTACTGGTAAGAACCTACTAAAATTGCAATTTTCATTTATGAAATTGGGAGTGCCTGCAAAATCTGGAGGGACCCCCCCCCCAAAAAAAAAAACCTTACTAAAAATCAAATGCTGGCTCCCCAGAGGAAGCCCACAGTCCTCGTGGCACTATGGCCTGGCCTCACAACTGGCCAGAAGGAAAATGGGGAGGGAGGCTGCAGGCATGAAAGAGAGCTCATCTAGCTGCTGCCCCCCCTGCCTGCTGCTGATTGGCTGAGAAGGCTGCCTCTTGTGCAGCCCCATCCCTGTCCAACAATCAACAGTGAGGGGCAGGGCCGCATGACAGACAGCCTTCATAACCAATCAGAAACAAGGGGCAGGGCCACCAGAGCCCCTCAGCCAGTCAGACACTTGGGGAGCCCCACTGTAATCAGCCTACAAAAGTGGGTGCCAGCCACATGATCTCCTTGTGAAATTGGCTGGCCACCTCCTTGACACCATGTCTATTGGGTCTTATGCACCAAGTTGGAACATCTTTGGGCTGAGGACTGGAGAAACTATGAAGATCCCCCAATCTGATGGTTAGAAGTAGGAGCTCTTAATAAATAAGAATACATGGCTACCCCTTTAGAGAATTTTCTCTTTTGTGAAAAAAAAATGGACTTCATGTGTACTATCTTAAGAATATGGGTTCCTTGTGTAATAGTCATATAAATTATTTTCATGAACTTTGCACACATGGAACTATACACAGTACTATATAAGGCTGTGTAAAAAACCCCAACTTTATAACACACTGTATTTAAACTTCAGTTGTCTATTCATGTAATTGAATATAATCATAATGGAAATGCACAAAGGAGCAATGTTAAAGGTTCAAAGTTCACAAGGGGGTGACTTTCCCCAACTTTACTGAGAGTCATCCTGCCAGATGCTTCTCAGCCAGAAACTTCCCAATAAAAAACTCTTTAAGATGGTTGGAAAGATTATTCACAACCTCTTGACCCTTCCCTCTCACTCTTTCCCTATTCTGGGATCCCTACTCTGCAAAGAATATTGAGCTATCCAATTTAACTTGGAACAAAAAACATAAGAAATTGCTGGAAAGGAAATTTCCTCCCTGCAACTGAGCTTTCCTCAAACATACCACCAGAAATTATGAAAAGATCAATTTCACACATATTTGAAAGTCTTTTAACCTAACAAACCTATTATAACTTTACTTTCAAAAGTATTTTAATATTATAAACTCATGAAACTAAAGCCTCAGGAAAAAAAGTTGACAGAGCACCAATACAACCAAAATACAAGCACAAAATAAAAACTGTCACTGGTTAGGGAAAGTGGAAGCTGGTCTCATCAACAAATCTCCACCCCCAGAACAGATGAACAAATAAAGTTATTTACTGATATAAATGCTGGTCTTTATTCTTGAAGACTCTTCAGGCTTCTACTTGGAAAGCAATAGTTAAGTCAAAGATTCAATGAATGCATACCGTGGACCGTTACAAGACAACTGCTTTGTGACAATGAGATAGAAAATACATAGAGACTACTTCAAAAGTTAGTTCTTGGGAAACAGGAAAGATTTCTTTTATCTCACAAACATTCAACACCTGAGAGACATTCTGTTCTGTCATGCAGATCAGCACAGAAAGAGGGTTTATTTTTTTAAAAGTGGTTACTATTCATCAACTCAATTAGGCACCTGCAATTAGAACCTCTACAAAGTGTGCTTTAATCCTGCTCCACACCCATCGGAAGGAATGAAGCTTCACAACAATGCGTCTCCTGTATGAACAGGTAGTCTGTTCAGCAAGTATTTAGGATTGTAACATTGGCAACCTGAGCCACCAATTGAAGAGGCAGGGCTCAAAAGGCAAAGTACTGTGCTACAAGTAACACTATCCCTTACTCACCTGAACTCAGTAGGAACTGAACTGGTGACTTAAAGGGTTTTAATTTTGTTCTTTTAATTCAAATGACTGCACTGAGAAGGCAGGAATCCAGTTTGTTACATTTATCCAAGAGTGTAGAATTACTACTGTTATCCATAATCTCTTCCTTTTTCCCTCCAGAGGATCAGGCAGCTTTGACCCACTAATTAATATGTTTACATCTGAATTTTTTTAAATGTTTTGTTTCCGGTCCTTAACATACAGCAAACTGCTGATTTAAAGTAACAATAATTACTGGAGTAAAAGAAACAAATGAAAGCACCTAATTTTCCACTCTAATGAGGGGACATTAGATCAGTTCAGTCATGAGCAGCTTCCCTCTGTCCAGATGCTTTCTTTTGGTACAGGTGTACAATTTGTAGGGAACCTAGTGTTGGGGTATTAACTTTAGCTTAGGGTTTAATTATTCTAAAATGCTACCATGTTAATGACCTGACGAATATTTTTAAGTCTGATTTTTAAAATCAATTGTCGATTTTAAAAATGTTGTTAATATAAATATGTAACATTTCATATGTAATGTTACAGGACCTGTAACTAGGTTTTAAGGAATTTTTAAATGTAGCAGGTTGATTTTTGGACCCATGTATTTCAATTTCAGTATAACACAGGATTCATTTATGGTTTAGCATCTAATTTCATTTTTTAAACAAATGGCAACAATAAAGAGAAATCAACAAAGCACTTAGAGGAGTTTGTTCAAATGTATGCCATATTTACATTAAAAGAGAGACTTAATTTTTACTATGTTTAATGGAATCTGAAACACATTTCTTTGCCTCCTTTTGGCAGTGGGTTTGGGAGGGTTCTATCTGATAAGATAAAGATTTAAGATTGCGTAATGGAGATATCTGTTCATAAAAAAACTGGACTGTGACCACACCTTTAGAACAGACCATGCTTAAACAGTGACCAAAAAGGAAAAGGCTGTACACCTTACTATAAATGCAGATACCTGGTAGCGCCTCTTTTAAATCTTAAAGTCAAGCTTTAATCACAAATACTGCTTCTGAAAAATGCCCACTCTTCTGTCTTCTCTCATTTACTAAAGGAGATGGGTAAATTTAAAGACATTTTGAAGATTGCTACACATCTTGAGCTAGTCAATGTAAAAAGTTTACCTCTTATCATACCATGTAATTATTAAAATGATAGTCATAATAATCTATGAAAATGCCTAAATTTTGCAGGACAAATTCTTTTTTAAAAAAAAAAATCCATTACAGGAGATTTCAGAAATTAAAGTTCAATGTCCTAGCCGGTCCCAGAATTTGATGTAGATTAGATGACAAGAACAGACCATAAATACTAAAAATAAAGATATAATATAATTATGAGTGTGAAGATGGTAGAGAATTTCTACATAATTTACTTTCTCAGCCACTTTCAACCTCCATCTCCACTATAATGATACTTCACTGAGAGAACTTCCTTTTATCATTCTACAGTAAAAGCTTTGTTATCCGGCACCCATGAAGAATGGGGGATGCTGGATAACAAAATATGTCAGTTAACTGAGCGGGCCCAACAGGCAACTTTACCTGTTCAGGCCACTGCCTCTCCCGCCATGTCCGGGGTGTCACTGTCCCTCCTGCCGCATTGCTACTCACTCTTTCCACCACATCGCTGCCCCTCCCATGGGCCCCAAGGGACAGGGAGTGGGGGCCCCATGCAAGCTGCTATGACCCGGGCCACGGGGGCTCAGTGAAATGGTAAGTGCCATGGTGGGCACTTCTGGTTTCACTTTTCCCTTACAAGCTGGCATGCCAGTTAATAAAGCATTGTAAGGTGCTGGATAGCGCAGCTTTTACCGTACTGCCATAAGCCTCAGCTTTTCCTTATCACTGTTTCCTGGTCTTCAAACAGATGAAGATGGCAGAATAACTTAAACTATTTCTTGTATCGCTATACAAAAAAATTCTTTTGTGTTTGCTCATGGTGATACAGACATAGTTATATTGTCTAGAAACACCTTCAGATTTACTTTTATAGTTATGGTCAAATACCATGCTAATGAGGGACACAAGTTACAAATACACATCTAGAATAGTTATACTGCGTATACCAACTAACGATTAAATACGGTGTAAATACTGGTAGAATTGAGTCATTTCACAGACTATCATCAGATAATAAATTTCTACCTTGTGTGAAGTAGGTAAATATCAAGCACATCTTACAGATGTGAAACCAAGGTACAGAGAAATTTGACAACATTTTCACAGGTGGTAAGTGTTCACAAATTCTGCTAAATCAATGATGCTACAGGTGCAGCAGCTTTGCTAATTAGGCAACATGCAATTGTCCAAGGTGACTTGGACAAACTGTTCTCACTAGTGACTTTGAGAAGAGTAGCTTTGCAAAGGTAAATAAGTTGGCCAGATGAAAAAAAATAATCGAAAGCTGAAAAAGCCACCTTTACCTTCTAATGACAAAGTATTAAAGTTGCAAGATTACTGAATTCAAGAATAGCTTTTTAGAGTTAGCATGACAAACCACAAGTTAGTGGGAAAATGTTTTTAAGCTCTCCAATTTATGCAATAATTCCTCACAAACAACATAAAGGTTTTCCAAAAATGCATCATTTGTATAAATTATGCTATTTTAACAGGTTACAAACTTCTGAATAGCAGGACTGCAAACAGACCTTCAACAAATGCAGCAATGTCAAGTAACACCTATAGTCAGTGTACAACCCAAGACCCAAAGTATTTCTTGAGCAAATACTCCATTTCCTCTAAATAACACCATGTTTTTGCTGACATCTAGATTTGAAACTCAAGAGTCAATTTTAATTCTTATTTATAGACTTCAGAAACCAGGAAACTCCAGGCAAGTCTGTGTTTGAACTTTTTAAAATATCCTCTTGTACCAAGTTCTATAGGAGGATCCCCACCTTTAAAAAAAAAAATAATAATATCCTTCAGGCATGTCTTTTATGTTATCATGGAAGATCTAATTTTACCCAACTTTGTGGGACACATTGACAAAGGGCTAGGAATAAAAAAGTCTGCCTAGTGGCAAAATTCTCTCACCCCACCCAACATACATTTTGGAAAGGATCTGCAAATATACAGAGTGCAAAAACTTTAGAATCACATGCTGAATGCCACAAAGAACTAGATAAAGAGTATTCAGCACTATTCCTAAATCTTAGGTCTTCTGTTTTTCAGGTTTTTGGTGTTCAGACATGCCACAGTTCATCAGATCCCACTACGCTGATGCTTCAGCATGTGCTCTGTTGGTGATCTCAACCCTACTGAAACCCAGATGAAGATCAAATTTAACTCACAAAATAAAAACAATTTAAAAATGAACACAACGTTGCAGATTTTAAGGAAGTTCTATAATATTATCTGATCTCTCATAGAATATGAACTAAGATATTAAAAATGTAAAACAAGCCGATATCAGTTGTTAAATCTTTTATTACCTTTTAACTAAACTACAGATTAACAGAAATCTGTGAATGCTTAGTCAAACACTCAAAGCTCAATGGTGTAAGTGGCTGATTGGACTCAAGTCTTCTACTAAATTCAGTGGCGGGAATGGAAACATCTGCACTCTTAAGTATTTGACAATGAAGGACTAACACTATAATTTTGAAGTCTTTTTGAGATTATTGTGGCTTCCTACAAGTACAAGAGTCTACATGCACACAGCCACTTGCAAGAGCAGGGACTAAATTAAGTCATAAGCACTTTTCTTTCAGAGCATTTTATACAATCTTTAACAAACAAAGATGCATTTGCTGAAGTTCAAATGAAATGATGCTTTAACCCCACTTGGAAAAAAAAAACCTCATCACATGAGTCAAGATTGTATGATGAGATCTTCAATTTCAGACCAAATATATAAAGAAAAAAATATGGACATTATGTAACAAAAATAAGTCATATGATGAATGTTTTAATTTCTCACCAATCAAAGAATGGAGAGGTACAGTGCCTAATAAGTTATAACCGTGGTGCGAGTAAAATGTGGACATCATAATATAATTCCAAAACAAAGAGCTTAAATAATGAATTTCATCGTGAATATTTAAAATAATAGAAATTAAAAAAAAACAACACTTTTTGCAGAAGAAGCCTTAAGTTATAATAGAATATAACAGACATTGCCACTTGGCTTGCCTTCAGCTGAGCTGAGAATGTGATGTGTACATCTATTTTACTATTTATATATATGTAGGGACAAAAAGATAGGGGGAAGAGAGAAAAAATAATTGGTTGCTATTTTACAGCAACTCTCAACTATGAAGTACTGAAGCATCTCCAAACCAATTACAGCTGCCAGATGAGGCTGCATTATGTTTCTTGGTTGATCTCAGCTCATGAAATATGATTTAACAGCTAAAGTCCCACTCCTGCAAGAATATTTATATTGCAAGCCCAAAAGGGATCTCTATGATCTAGTCCAATGGGGTTTTTGATTCCACAGATCACCCACAACCACTGTGCAGCCTCAAAGCTCAACTCCACCTGATCTTCATACATGCTGTAACCACTCTAGCAACCTCTGACTCTTCAAAGACCCCTACAACCCACCTCTCCTCCAACCTTATGTAGTACCTCACAAACTCCCTCCCAACACCACATGGATCCCTAGAGCCTACCTCCCTCATGGTCTGCTTGCCATGCATGCTGCAGAGATATCTAAACTAGCTGTGTTCATGATAGCTCTGAAATAGAAGCAGAGTAGCCAGGTATGCATGATGTGTCTGAGCTAATCTGATCTCCTTTTCAGCAGGGTTATTTAGTGTGTCAGTAGTGCCACATTAATGTGGTTTTGCTGTTTCCAGTTTAGGATACTGGGCTGTTCTTTACACATGGGAATGTCTGGGGAAGGCCAAACCCCTGAATCTCTCTGTATTTATCCCCACAGTACATCTTTGGTATCTCTACAACCTACTAATTGAAAAATACTGACCTAGTCCAACTTCCTAAGCAACCTGAATTTTACCAATTTGAGTGGTTTCATATTGGCTTAGTAGTCCATGGCAAGGATCTAATGGCAGTATTGGAACTTCAGCTTTAATAGTTTTCCTTTTAAAACAAGCGCAACTGACTGAAGTGACATTTTAAAACTAATAGTACTGACATTTACTAATTTTCAGAAAACACAACATCTGTTAAAACAGTTTACCTTGTACTTCTTTATCATGACATTCTTTCAGCCTGGACCAGAGTTCCTTGAAGAAATCACCAGCGGACTCAGCCGAGCAAGGGCTCCCACAGCTTCCTGCAGAAGCATTCATCTTCTCTTTTCTGTTCCTTATTTTTCACTTGTATCTGGTTCACTCCTTCCCTTGTAGTTTTATATTACATTGTTATGAAGCTGTTTTTGAAGAGCAGCATGCCTGTAATGACAGATTGACATCACTTACATTTGCATTTATCAGAGTATGACTTGCAGCCATGGATGAAGAACAAAGCCCACTGTCTGTCTTTGTCAAGGTGTGCTTATTTGCTGACAATCATTCATCCTGCAGTAGGGGTTAGTTCTAATTATCTTGCCAGAAGCCACACAATTATTTAAGAATAAAAATTATTTTGGAGAAAAAGAAAACAGAGCTCAAATTAAAATTAGACTTTAAGGATGTTTACTCTTTCCCCTATCTAAAACATATGTAATTCCTGCTTGCCAAAAATTCTGTATGCTTTCAACATTTTGCAATTTGGAAATAAAAGCTGGAAAGTTGCCAATTTGGCTAGTGAAATCATAAAGGCATGTGTGTGTGAGCGTGTAGGTATTTTTTATGTAAATAATTTTAAATATGGGCCTAAACTGCCCCCCCCCATAAGGGCATTTAAAGGTTTCCATTGTACATTTTCTCTATGTTTTGTGTAGAAACAATCATATTCCTTATGAAAAAGAGAATAGGAGGCTGGTCTTCAAGCCTGCAGATCTCCCTGTAAAAGTTTACGAAGATCTCAGGGGATCCAACAGTGTCACGGAGCTCTTGTCTTCAGCACTGTCCTTCGTTTCCTTCAGAAATTACACATACATTACTCAGATAGATATTCTGGTATAGCTCTATGGTAGCTTTACATTCCTGATAGGCTCAATAAGACAGCAGAGTTCCTCAGGGATACTATAGATGAAACATGGTGCTGTGATTAAATTCTAGATCAGAACTTAGATTCAGGTTCAACTCCTGTACCTGCTACAAACACTGGAGGTATAATGTTAGAGAAGCCGCATTGTTTCTCTATCCTTCAAGTTTCCTGTGTGGATAATAATTCTTCCTTTGTCAAGTCTATTTAAACTGTAAGATCTTTGGGAATGGACTGGATTTTTACTATGTACCTGTGTTTATCTTTGACATAATTATGTAATGCAGATTAGAAATGAGAAAGAAAATAATCCAGCTAAATCCAGATAATATTATTGTCAAATGAGGATTCTGGCCAAGAATGCTGGAGACAGACATTTAGACCTGAGCTTCTCAGGTGAAAAGTAAGGCTTCTCCTCACATATCCAGCAAAGGCTAGGAGTAATCAACAGTATGTTAGGAAAGAAAAAAAAAGTGTAATCTGAGTCCCAAATTCTACTTGCTCCAAATATCCAAAACGAATCATCACTCTCAGCACATAGTGCAAATATTCAAGATAAGATCACCCACAGTGTCCCTTAAAGAAGACTGTACAGTTGCACTAATGCAGGAGAAACATAATCATATCAGACTACCAGGCTTCACGGCTGTGAAAAGAAGCTTGAAAAAAAAAAAAAGTGAACCACATATAGAAAGACATGTTTGCAGACCACCTCCAGTAGAGGAAGAAGGAACCACTAGATCCAGGAAGGAAGCAGTTTGATGCCTTCCCACATTCCTAAATCAGAGAAGGTCCTACATCCCTAAATCAGAGTAGGATGTCTAGATACCTCACTGGACTTTGCAAGACTGGGATGGGTACCAGTGTTGTGTTATTATAGTACTGTCTGCTCCCACCCCGAGTACAGTTTGCTGTTGTGGTCCAACTCCCTCCAAAAGGATATAGATGAACTAATAAGAGTAGAGAACGGCAGCAAGGATGATCAGGGGTCTGGAAAGGCTTCCATATGAGGACAAGCTATGTAGGCTAAGCCTTTTCAGTTTAGAGAAATACATGACTGGAAAAGGGATATGATAGAGAACTATAAAATAATGGATAGTGTGAAGTAAGTAAAAGATTTACTAGCTCTCACAACAGCAGAACAAGGGGGATATATGAAAAAATGATTAGAAAGCAAGTTTAAAACAAACAAAGAAATTGCTTTTTTTTTTTTTTTTTACCCAGTGTCTAATTAGTTTCTGGAACTCGTTGCCACAAGATGTCATAACAGCTAACCATTTAACCAGATTCGGAAGAGCGCTGAACACACACGTACAGGGTAAGTTCATGAACTTGCATTAAACATAACAGGAGTATAGCCTACAAATGAGGGTTTTCTAGGCCTCTGAATGCTAGAAGCTGGTTCCTTTCTGCAGGCAGATCTGCAGAAAGGGGGCTGATCTGTCTGAATAAGCCCTGCATAAATACTGTTCCCTTTAGCATCCACTCTGCCACTGTGAGATGCAGGATACTGGCCTATGTAGCATCAAAATGAGCTCTCTCTCACAGGAGTCCATATAGATCTTCATAAAATGACCGTCTCTTTTTAAGCAAAGCAAACATCTACTTTTAGAAATGGTGTCACTCAATGTTTATAAATTCCAGAAATGGGTGTCTGTGTTAGTACTTTGTTGAAATGATCATGGTGGCTCCTTTACTTAGCCCTGTGGATACTGCTCAGCAGCTGTCCCCAAGCTTAGGAACAACTAGTGGGCTCTCAAGCACCCAAGACCTGCCAGGGGTTAAGACTGTCAGACTAGATGCATAGTATATAGTAGCAGTCAATGCTACTTAACTTTTTTGCCCTGTGGGCTGGCCGTTGGCCTGATCCTGCCATGCGGAGAGCCCAGGCACTGAGCGCCCATGCTCCAAGAAGCCCACGTGTTTCCTAACTCCCAGGAGTAATCTTTGGGATTTTTTTAGTGCTAAAACAGGTAGCAGCCTCCAGCCAAGCCCTGCCAGCTTGCAGTCCACAGATCAACGCTCATGAGGAAGGCAGCGCAGACACACCTCGTCCAACCTTACGGACAAAGCCTATTAAAAAAATCGCAGTTCTTTACCCGGCTTGTCCTGAAGAGTTGGGAGGCCAACGCGGGCCGCAGCGCCTACACGGCACAGGTCAAGCCATTAAGCCATGCAGCATCCCTAGCCCCGCGGGTGAAAGCATCTTTCCTGGGGGCCTGCTGCAGCTAGATGCCCCCTGCCTAGCGAGGGGCTGCAGGGCCCGGCAGGGCGGGGTTCCCCCTGCCTGAGGGGCCCGCTTGGCCCCGCCCCCAACGGCGACCCCGCGCAGAGGGGAGGGGGGGCACGTGCCGTTACCTGCCAGCGGCAGGTTGGTTCCGGCAGCTCCTCACACCGCCCGCTGGAAAGAGAAACTCAAGCTCGGCTCCTTCCCCGGCCCAGCCAATCAGCGCCGCGGGAGAATTCTCGCGAGACGTCCCGTTCTATGCTCGCGGGACTTTCCGTCAGGGGAGGGGGTGCAGCGCCTGGAGGGGATGTTTTCCTAGGGAGGGAGGGGAGGTGCGCGGCTATTAGTCCCGACCCCTCGGCTCTCTGGTTGGCTTCGGGAGAGCCAATCGTACCTGCTGCCCCCTGATGCTGCGCCGCTAGCTCCAGAGGCCGACGCGCGGGGGTGGCAGTGAGGGCGCGAGGCGGAGGGGGGCGGAGAGGGAGGGGTTTTGTCTCAAGCATGTGCAGCTGCCCGTGTCTTGTTTGCGGCAAACATGTGGGGACTAGCAGGGGGGATGAATTGGCAGTGGTGGTGCAGGACTTTGCCTTGCCTTCAGAGACACCCTGAAACCAGCCCAAAAAACAAAGGGGATGTTGGGGGGGTCTCTGCTGGCCTGACAAAACTCTGGCTCTGAGCAGGCTCCCCATAAGCAGGAAGTCGGCATGAAAAATCTACACTGACATGAATCACTCTCCATGGATCTGGCCCTTGTTTGGGTGCACACAGAAACAGTGGAAATCAGAATGATGGTTTCTGGCCTGCAGGCACCCCTCCATGACTTGGCATCTCATTTCAAAACCCAAGGGTAGAGGTGGAGATTTGTCCAAGGACATCAGGGATGGGCCTGAGCCTGGTTTAGCTACTTATCACCTCACACCACAAAGGATCTGGCAGCACTCCAGGGTGCCCTGACTCATGGGTGACTGGTGCCTCCTGAGTCTGGACGGGCATCTGCAGAAGCTGCCCACTGGATCAGTGGTGGGGACGGGGGCTGGCAAGAACCAGCAGAAGCCACTGGCAGCATTGGCGGTGGGGACGGCCCTGTCAGGGAGGGCACGTGCCCCCCGTGCCTCTCCTATCAGTCACCTATGCCCTGGCTCCCTGGTTGAGAATCACTGACTTAGAGATGGGGCTTAAATGTATGCTCGAAAGACATGTCATTGCTTGGTTAGAAGTCAGTCCTGATCACACATGTATTACTTACATAAGCAGTAGTATGAATAATGTTACGTACATATGTGTTTTTACCATACCAGCCCGTTGTTGCTACTTAACCTTACTGTTAGATTATTGAGTTAGGTCACATGCTTGAATACTGGAGTTGCTAGCAGGTACTCTCCAGATGATGATATGCTAAATAACAATTAGATCCAAAATACTCTTTTAATATGTCTGAAGAAGAAAACTTTTTTTTTTTTGGGGGGGGGGGGGGTTGAGTGGTGAGGGTCCAAGCTGAGTTTGCATGTGTGTCCTAGAATAGGAGTTCTCAAATTTTTATGCAGCAGCCCAGCAAAACATGGCCCAGAAGTGGCCATGGTCTGGCAAACCATGGCCCAGCAGTCACAGCCAGCCAGCCAGGGCTGGAATTTCTGGCTGGAAGACAAGCAAAGATATCCCCAGACCCTGTGGAAAGAACTGCAGCCTCTCCACCTGGCTCTGGGTGGCCACATTTTGCCGTAGCCACTTTTGGTTCGGCAGCCAACTGTGCTGCAGACCGGCAGCCGACCCACCACGGCCCAGCACCAGGCTGTGGCCTGGGGATTGAGAACCCCTGCCCTAGAAGTTGAACGCTGTTAAATGAGCTAAAACTAACTTTGGCCTGTCAGTCAACTGCAGAATAGTTAGCTACTGCAAGAATAGTTTCAAGTTTCCTATTATCTCAAATCTTTCCAAAGCATGTTACTACCTTTTCTTTTAAAGCCTACAGCCTCTGAAAATTCAGTGAACTAGGAGGATTTTGCTAGCAGCGTCCTCCTGCTGAAGACAGAAAGCTATCCTCAAATCTATGGTAAGATCTGATAAGTCGTCTTTAACAGTATCATAAACAGAACTCACATTTCTGTTTCTAGAAAGCTGCTTTGGAAATGCACATTTTGGACTCAGATTTCTTATGAGTGAGTTGCTTAGGAAAGTTAAATATTCCTTGCTCTATTGAGAGTCAGAAAACAATTTTCCTTAGAAAATTTCAAGTTTCTGTTAATTGCAAAGTTTGTGGGATGAGACAAATGTAGCACATACAAGCACAAAACTCTGCTTCTTGTAGTTTCAGTTGTACAAACTGAGTAAAGTTCAAGGTCAAGTTCAAATTTTAATTCTCTTCCAAATTCATACTTATAATATTCAGTTAAAATGTTTAGGGAATCTAGATGGTTCTACTGAAGAAGTTAAAAAAAATCCCCTTATATATACAAAAAAAGAAAGAGACGTGCTAAGGTTACCATAGGTAGTATGATTCCGATGTGGAAAAAGTATTGCATTAAGGCTAGAGCAAGTGCCAGTATGGCACAGTAAGGCTAGAACTAGGCACCACTTTGTCAGTAATGATAACTACATGCTTATTTCAGCATTTTCCTTCTCTGCATCAATCTGTGGTGCATACTTTTATGGAATTTTACAGCAGTGTAATATCACTGACTTCAACAGTGTTATCCTATTTTACACTGCAGTAAGTGATAAGAGTGTCAGCCTGCCACAGTACTTGAAAAATGTTTTAAAGTGAACTTTTCCTTCCACGCTTTCTTCCCATTATGGAGAGATTTATTTGACTCTGCAGAAAAATGTAATCCAAGATCACATACTTGGTCACAACAAAGTAGATTCCCATCTCATTAAATGTGCTAATGAACTACTGAAAATGATGTAGGTGCCATTAGAACAACTACACAGTACTTACACATTTAGGATTCTTCTCTGGATTATATTAATAAAACTCAGGCACATTGCTGCTTAGAGTCTTTGAACTAAGCATACTGGCTAACTATTCAAATTAAGCTCACAGGAAAAAAATGGATAAATAGTATCAGGCTGATAAATGGAGAAGGATCAGACCAGTAGTGAGAGAGACTATTTTGGAGGTAACTATGGCTGCGCTAGTCTGGATGCGGCAATGTGGTATGTGGTGCTGCATACATGTCTGCAGTGCTACATACCACACATTCAGTTGTTCTCTGTGTTGCAAGGAAGCACCATGGATGGATTTTTTGACCCCTGGACACCAAGGGTCAAAAAAACCTGCGGAGAAAAGAAATGGAGTGACACGCGGTGGCAGCATGGGCTGCCCAAAGTGGAGCCTGGCCAGCCAGAGCTGCATTCTGCTGCTGGCCAGGCTCTGCACAGCAGGGTCACCACTGCTGCAGCCCTTGGAGGCCCCCAGAACCCTAAGGCTCCTGGAGCCAGACCACTCCTGGCCCCAGCCACCTCTAATCTACCAGGGGTAACTTGATGCATGCCAACACGTGCATGACAGATGTTCCCTGGGGACTAGCAACAGCACAAGGTGCACCACCGCTAGTTGTCCCTAGGGAACCAAATGTCCATGCACATCTAGACATGGCCTATAGGTCCAGTCCTTCCAATAAGTACTTACTTACAAGTAGTCCTTTTGGAGCCACTGAACTAAGCACTATCTTTGGTAGTCAGTATATGTCGGATTGGATGGTATCTAATCGCATGCTTATATGCTAGCTATCAGTGATCCTACTGCTTCAATTCCATACACTACCATGATGCCTGAGCAATGTGGAGGTTATGGTGCTAATATAACTCTCTCTCTCATCCCTTCCTCATGTGGGTTAGTAGTTCTAGAGCAAGAGGGTTAAGAATAATGTTTTAATGCCAAAAAACAATGCTACAAGTAAGTTTATTGTATTTATTTACATGTATAAAATCATACGGGTGTTGTCCTCTTGGTGTTTTAAGTTAACAGTTGACTAAAATTATAGTCAGTGAAATCAAGCAACACAAGAAATCCAGCAGCAGCTCCACAAAATAACTAAAAACACTCACCAGCATGTGGTTGTTTAAGTACATTCTCCGTAGCCCTAAGCACCACATTTAAAGCAGCATTTTCCTCCTCCATTACTAGTAGTATGCATCTGTCTGTCTCATGGGATAACAGAATTACTCTGAAACATCTGCTTGCAAAACATAATCCTCACTTTAAAATAAACTCAAGTGGGAATGACCTGTCCAGGGTGCAAATGCCTAGGCAGCGTATATGAAGACATTGAATAGTCCACACACCAGTGTCACCCTCTGGGCCTTGCTGGTTTAATCCAAAGGCAAGGCAAGTGCCAGTATGTTTAGAACTAGCTTGGCTGCAGGACCTGGTCCTCCATTAAGATTCTCTTAAAAGCCTGAGACTTCCAGCATGCCCTAAACCTGAACATATTCTAGCTGTTTCAGATCAAGGGATCAGAACCTGTGACAGCATTCCAGAGGTCATCATAGAGAACAGCAATTCTCTACCAATTATCTGGAGGAAGAAGCTGTTAGTAACAGCAGGGAGTTTGATGCTGACTTGGTTTCAAAGGGTATGCAGGTATAAAGAGGGTCTTTCTGAGCAGGAGAAGAAGGTGGTTGAGACATCCATCCTCACTTCCCTACCAAGACCAACTGCTGTCTCCACCACAGGACTGAACTCTGCCTACTCTCCCATAGAGGGCTGCCAGTTTCTAGATTGTAAATTCAGATACCATCTAGGCAGTAATCCAAAGCTGTTTTGTGGTCTGATCCAATACCTCTGGAAAGAGACCTATCCACAAAAATACTACAACACTGCAGCTAGATTTGAAGTATATTTTTTCCCAGGTATTTTTAAAATATATAATTGAAAGCTAGTTTTATCTTTGTATCAACATTAAGCTAATAAAAATGAGAAATTCTGAACAGTCAGCTAACCTGCATATCTGGTAAGCAGTCAGTGTCCTAATCATGTTGCTTTATATGTGAATGATGAGAATTTTAGAGGAAAAAATGTCAAAGCCATATATAATATATGGCATATCTGTCAAAAACAGACACTCCTGCCAAAACAAAAACACAAAACTAGTTGCTTTAGGAGTGTAGGCAACCATTAACTCACATGGCTCACTATTTAGTTGGAATTTAACAAATGTGCTCTGTTCCAGGGCTCAAGACTTGGAAAACAAATCACTATGGAAACATTTTATAGTTTAGAAGGTGTCTTCTACCAGGTACAAAGTAGATTTTGAATAAGAACAAATTAAGCACTTACATTTCTTGCCAATCTCCTTTTTCAATAGCAGGGCTTCAGGCAAGCATTGATATACTACTAGAGTAAGAATGTGAATAATGGTACTCTTTTACTATACTGGTGTGGTACGTTTCATCTAAGAATCTCAACATTCTTTGGAGACATTAATTAGTCTTGCAACAACCCTGCAAAGTATTACCACCACAGTTTTATAGCAAGGGAACTTATGCACAAAGAGATGGAGAGGCAGACCATGACTGTAATGAACGGAATGTCTAACTCATTCTCTTATCACTAAAACACAATGCTATTCAATTACCATTAACTAGAATACTGGGTCAGAAACATTTGCTATACACATACACGCGCGCTACTACCAAAACAGATGCAGGAAATATTTTTATGAATTAAACTTATCACCTGACAAAATGTACATCAGATAATGAGCAGTTTAACAGGTTATTCATGTTCCCTATTTTGGGAAAATTACATATTCTTTAAAATATGCAACACTTCCTTTAATGATTTATAATTTTCATGAGCAATCAGACATTTTAACCCCTAAAATTAAACTGTTTCTTCTGAACAGTATTCTCAGCCTATGCAGAAGAAACATCTATTTCTTCTTGCTCTTTTTCCTACACTTTGAAGAAAATCTCTAGTTTTAACAAGCAGACTCAGTGCTACCAGTGAGAAGGTTATTTCAGCCTTCCATTCAGAGCTTTTAGGTGCTCAGGAAGCCTATTTACTGGTATTCTACCAAAGAGTTATAAACAAGATGTAAATTTTTACATCAACCTGTAAATGGAATATAGTAAATACTTACCATGATAAGGGTTCTGTTACAAGATTATCATCTTGATTCTTACATACTCCTATACATACATACCTTCATTTCCCTTAAGTAACACTAAAATACAATTCATCAGGCACAAAATTGTTCGTTACATCACACAGGCAAACTGTAATTATTTTATCTAAAGACACTAAAATAAGCTTCCTGGGGACATGAAAGTGGTTAGAAGATGGTTTTCAAAAGTTTAGTTACATAGATGACAGGAAGATTCACATTTACTTCAGCTAAAGAATCATTTTGTCCTAACAGGCATGACAAAACCTGTCTTCATGCCTTTCTATTCAGCTCAGCTAGTACTTCCTGATTTCCAGTAGTTAATCAGTTACCAGATTCCAGAGTTTTTGTTTTCTATGCCATTTAATTTTTCTTATTTGACGCTGTACCTGTAAATGATCCAGAGCCCAAACCCTCCAAATTTCAGCGCTGTCAGGAGTAGGTTTATTATTTGGATTCATTTCTATTTGTATTGCTACTCTGAATTACTTATTACATGCAAAACATATTTGTGAAGCCTTTATTCGGTAAGTAAGTAAGGGAAAGTTAATAATAGTTCTTTATTGTTAAGAAACAGTTTGCTTTCAACACTCACCACTAAGTCAGTTATGCATGTGCTAAACCAAATTTTGCTAAGTAACTTATTCCATAAACCTGAAAATTTAAAATAAAAAGTGTTGGTCTAACAAGAAATAGATAATAGTATCAACATTAGTGCCTTATAGCACTTTACCTTGTCACAATACCTCTCTGAGATCATTCTCTCTTAAGACAGTTAAGTGACTTGCCCAAGTTCATACACCAAGTCAATGACAACACCCTGATTAGTATTCAGGTATTCCTGTCTCCTACTACTGTACAATTCATTAGACAAGTCTCTCCATTAAATGCTATTAGATAAAGATGGAATAGCTGATGCTTACCTACATACAGAAGTATCAGAAGTTATACAAATGATGTCATTTAGAAACACAGAACCTGGAGCTAATGGTATATAGTAAACAGATCCGTACAAAAAACATCCACACTACAAATTTAAGTGCAGTAACACTGAATTTCGGAGTTAGATTTTCTTAAATAACTTTTAAAAAACATTTTTAAAACTCACCCTTTTGTTTTAATTGTGAAAGGTTCTGTTCTTGATCAGGGATGGTGAATACTTACTGCTGACTTCCCCTCAAGCTATAAACCTAAAGCATAAGTGAGATGAGGAATTCACTGTGGACCACACTGAAGAATGCTGAGACGAGATCTGCTACACCTAAGATATATACAATGTGCAATGGATAACCTAATATGCCTTTCATTTAACTGGCTGGGCAGGTTTCTACATTCTGTAGAACATGGAATCATACCAGAATTTGTTGGCATAACAAGCCTGCCAAACCAGTTTCTAAGTAGAACAGGAACCTGCCCAACCAGTCTGCATCAAAGGCCAGGCCAACATGCTGCAGCTCAACTCAGTTCAGCTAGGTTTTGTACATGGTGAATTATTCGTGCCTCCATCAACTCCCAGCACACCACTGATAGAATGATGTAGCCGCCAGCAAAATAATTTGCTGAGGGATGGGGGCGGTGATATATCCATGTCAAATCCAGCAAGATCCTATTGTTGTAAACTCTTTCATTGCATCCAAAATGCATTGTTTTAGAAGGTTTACTTTTCACTAGCATAAACAGGGAAGAAAGCTATTTTAAAGCAATAACAACATAAGTTTATTGTAATTAAATAACACCTCATATTTAGCACAACTGTCAAGACAAAAACAAAACATTAACAAATTCTGCTCCCCCCAAAGACCTCTCCCCATGCATGCATACTACCTTACCTATTGGAAACACAAGTCTTCCCTTGCATACAGAGAATGGGGTGCTGAGAGAGCTTGCACGGAAGGGTTGAAACTCATGTTCTCTGTAGGGCTGTATTCTGCCCATGTGTCATCTGGTTCTGTGAAAAAGATTTTCCAGGGTTAGAGGAAGTGCAATGTGTGTGCGGTGCACCCACCTCTGTGCAGAACTACTTGGATGTCATCACCCTTCTGTGGTAGAGAAGACAAAGCTGCTGGGCATGCTACTATAGCACCCAAGCTGCAGTGCGGCCCTTGGGTAGTGTGGGGGCAAGGATACTTATAGAGCTGCTCTGAGCACAGCCTATGTATTCTAGCTATATGCAGAGACCAGGATTTGCCTGGTATTACCTTCTTCCAAACAGGAACACAGACCAGAATTTATACAGTTTGTTACATGATTTTCAAAGGTGTTAAGTACCTCTGTCTTCTTCTGAAGCCAATGGTTGTAGATATTTAACACCCTTAAAATTAGACTATGTTTACCTAAGGTGAGGTTTCTAGATGCATAATTGGGGCTCATTTAACTTTTACTTAAAAGCCTCACTTTAGGACCAGTACTTAGACTTGACAAAGGCATTGGTAAAGTTAGAAACATGTACATTTATTCATGATGTAACCTAATCATGGAATTTGTATATACTTCTTCAGATCTCTACTTGTTATTTATGAATTTTAATAGCTATTCAACATCCATTGCTTAGAGCAGAGGAAATAAGCCTCACCTTTAACGAGGCGTATGCAATGCGACCACTGTTTTTTCATCATTGCCCAGCATAGCTCTTAGCAAGGAATGGAAATGTTTGCAAGAAACCTACTGAAGTATCTGGTGTCCTGTGTGATGGTAAAGCTGAATGTGAGGCTCTATTCTGTGAAGGATTTGGAAAGTAGGAGCTACCACTGGAGAAGGCAATGAGATTCCTAACTTTCAGCCAAGTTGACAGATGTTCACTGTTTATACTTCAGTCATACCACCTAAGGCTATGATTTTATGCAGCTAAGCAGGGTTGGGTTTGGTCAGTACTTGGATAAGAGTCTTAACAAGTAAAACTGCTGCAGGAAGTGGTTTTGGTGATTCAGTAGGCAGTACTGAGTAGTTATAAAGCAATGCAAGCATTAGATAGGGAGTACAGGGTACTAAAGGTGCCATATTTGTGATACAATATGAAACAGAAGATGTGGAAACTTGGGATTTTAAATGATTCCCTAGCATTTTTCACATAAGATGTGGATTTTTAACAAGTATCCTTGTCAAATTTGAAATAAAATTTCTCTGGAAGTTTCAATTGGAGACAGTATTCTTCATTTTGTTTTCCATAATGTTGTATAGTGCTGCTGAGCAGTACTAAATGGCTGCTACATTCTTTCCAGAAGAGTGTCTATTTTTAAAGTGGTTAATTCAATCCTTTTTATTTTATTTAAATTGTAAAGTGTATTATTTAGATTGTAATCGACTCATTAGAAGTGTCGCATATATACTTGAATATGAAATACACTGTGGAAAAAATCATATGATTTATTTGATTCTGGTATTTCTAATGTTGGCAATATAATATCACCTAATAGACTGAGGTATATTTTTAAAGTTCATCCACAGTTAGTGTTAATTTTAGAAATACCTTATCCTGTTAAGAGTTTGACTGTATAATTAACTCCTAGAACTCATTGCCACAAGGTATTATGATGGCTGATAATTTAATCAGTTCAAGAGGGAACTGGAAAAAAATCAGAGGTCCATCGGTTGCTATTAGATATGATAGTTTTGAATGTAATCTCAAAATCAGGATTTCCTAGACACCTTAACCTGGAAGCCACAGAGGAGAGGGGCAGGGTATAGATCATCTGGATAGGTTTTATGTAAATACTCTGGCAGAGAAGGTTTTTGAGTAAATCAGATGCCTTTTATTAGACATTATTTTACTTTTCAAGGTTTTGAGCACAAACACCATTCTTCAGGCTGAGAAAGCATCTGCAATTGGCCTCTGGTCTTTCTGGATGGAATGAATAGTAAACCAGCCAGGGGCTAGTATACAAGCAAGAAAACCAGTCAGTGACAATGTAAATTAAAAAGTCAATGGGTGAGAGACAGGTTGGGAAGGATGAATGTAGCTGGTAAATAGTGGGAGTCAGATGTTAGGCAGGTATATGTCATAAATCCAATGTCTATATTTAGTCCATGATTTTTTGATCCAGTACTATGATGAAGTGAAGTTTGTAGGCTCATCTGTGAAAGGTGTTTTGTAAATTCCCTTTGAGGATTAGAACTGAGAGACTGGAGAGAGAGTGTTTTTTCTTGTGATAAATGTGCCCCCACAGGTAATTGGGGATTCTTGTCTTTGATAGATTTCCAGCGTGTGTTCATTCAGGAACGCTGAAGGTTCTGTTGTGGGGTGGTGGAGATATATTGTCAGGTTTTAGATTTCTTGGCATGGCATGGCCTGGATCCATTCAGTGCGTTTTGGGCCTTGTCTGCCTATACTCTTAGACCAACCTAGCTACAACCTATACCTTGACACATAAATACGCTTACCCTGAAGCATCTAGTCATGCCATGGTGAGAAAGAGACCACTGAGTTAGATGGATCTGTGATCTAATCCACTATGGCATTTCTTACATTCTTATGTTTTCTATCTACATGATGTATGTTTTTGGATGATTAGGGACAAGAAATCTGTCACATAGAAGTTTGGTTTTCAAAAAGAGAAGTGACATAAAACTCTTTATTTTCACTAAACTTCAGAAAGAATGTGGACAAGTTGGAGAGAGTCCAGTGGAGGGCAATGAAAATGGTTAACGGGCTGGGTCATATGACTTGTCAGAAGAGCCTCAGGGAACTGGACTTATTTAATCTGCAGAAAAGAAGACTGGAGGGTAGTAAAGCACTGGAACAGGTTACCTAGAAAAATGGTGGAATCTCCATCCTTGGAGGTTTTTAAGGCCTAGCTTGACAAGCCGTGGCTGGAGTGGTCTAGTTCGGGATGGTCATGCTTTGAGCAGGGGGTTGGACTAGATGACCCCTTAAGACCTCTTCCAACCCTAATTTTCTATGATTCTATGAATGACAAAACTGCTGAAGTGATATTTTCAGCATATTCTTTTAAAATAGAAATGAATGATTCTAAACTCATAATCCCTAACTGTGGATTCTTAGGCACATCTCAAATTTAACAGCTGGGATTTGTTTGTTTTTTACATAGCAGAGCATAAGGGCTCTGGCAGTTAACAATCTTATATATGTCTTCTTTTGATGTGGCAACTTACAGAAGGGTGAAAACTAGGGATGCACTGATAGAGATTTTGGGGGTGGATACCGATAACCGATATTTAAGGAGGCATATTGGCTGATACTGATCCAATATCCAATACAGCTGCCATCAGGTGGTAAATCTGGTGTGGTGGAAGGGGAGTGGGGAGGGAAAGGGCTTGTGGGGGCAGATCAGTGCTCCCTGTGGTGAGGGAGGGGACAGGGCAGGCGCTGCCCAGCTGGAGTGAAGCGGGGCACAGGATGGAGGTGCAACTCATGGGGTGGGGGTAGCTCCCACCACCACTTGCATCCTGGGAGGCCGGGGTGGGCCCCCAGATCTGTGTGGCGCAGGGCAGGCTGCAGCTGAGGGGTGAAGCCGGTACTGTGTGGGGCTTTTCTTGCTGGGGGCTAGGCTTGTAGTGGGTGCCAGTGATGCTAGGAGGAGGCTGCAATCGGAGCTGCGCTGGGCAGCAGTGTGGGACTGGGAGCAGAACTGCGGCAAAATTTAGAGTGGCAGCAGCCTCCTCCCAGCGCCACTGGAGCCTGCTCTGAGTCCAGCCGCTGGCAAGATGCACAGCATAGGCTCCGACTCCACAGCATAGGCTCCGACTCCACCCCACAGCTTGGAGCCTGCCCCATGCCAGGCAAATCCAGGGGCACATGTCCCCCCCCACAGGGTGCCAGTGGCAGCGGGAGCTGCCCCTACCCCATAAGCTGTGCCTCTTGTGTCCCCCCCCCACAGCTGGGTAGTTCCTGTCCCTGCTCCTGCTCCCTCCCTCACCATGGGGGGCCTTGATCTGCCCCCTACCACCCATTTCCTTCCCCCCCTCTTCTGACTTACCAGCTGGAGGTGGCTCTCCATGCTGACAGCTCTACTTTGTGTTGGACTGCAGCTGTGCACGGCGTGGGCATTTATCGGCCAAATTATCAGCCCCGTCGGGCTGATATCCAATATAGACAATATTCTTTAGATTGATACTGATCCAATATCAGACCACAGCTCTAGTGAAAACCCCTGGATAGAACTTGTTATTGCTGATGTTCCCTCATGTGGAGCTCCTTACAGGATTGAGGCCTAATATACAACAAAATTAATTTTACTATTGCGTACAGTAGTAATTTTTAAGATGTGTAAGAGGGCAGCCCTGGACCCAGGGCAGCTGCTTTTATGCTTCCTCATAAAATTGGTGCCAGAGGCTTCTGACCCAGTACCAGTGTCCCTTCCCCTGGGCATTATGCTACTGATTTTTAAGACCTATTTTATACCTATGTGACTACACCAAGGGCAGGAGAGAGTCTAACTGTAAGTATTTATATATGAAAAATGATTTGACTGTTTTTTTGAGCCAAGATTAATAGTTTGCAAAAAACCTTACTAACCATAGGAATAAATGTTTCATTTAGTTTGCCATTCTCCCTGGTGTAAAGTTACTGTTTTGGTTTTTTTTACTAAGGAAGCAACATAATTGCCCCATCCTTAAAACAAGAAACAAAATATATGCATTCTTCCTTTGTAGAAACTCTCAGTTGATGACCTTTGTAATTTAAAAAAGGCCTATTGTAAGGGGTATCTTAGAGATACTCTGCTTTAATGTGAATTCATTACTGGTTCTTCTTTTTAACTGAAAATAAATACCTTATGCTGTTGTTCACACTCCAGCTTCATTCATTAAAAGCTATATTAATGCCTATGCATAAGCTCTTCCAATTTATGTATTTACAGAAAAAAATCTTCTTAAGAGTAAAAGACTCAAAGAGACACAAATCTAAAAAAGTAAAACCATCTAAAAGGTGCAGGCTCTGACTTGCTCTTACAGTAAAAGTATGCACAAACATTCATGTCTACAAGTATTCATTACAGAGAGTTTACAACATACCTCCCTGTAGCTATCAAAAGCTGCTCTGTATGTTCATGAACAAATTCAGACAACACACATGCCTCCACCCCGTATCTAAATTGGCTAAAATTTCCCCTCTTCATGACAGGTTATGTAATAGCGTAAGGACAATGCAAATACAAATGCAAATACTTAGAGAGTGTAAGTGAGTCAAATCCCACCTTAAATAGTGACCTAAGGGGGGACCTATTCTCCACTATAGGTGCCAAGTGGGGAAACCAGGGCAGAGGATACCATCTTGAGCATGCTCCTCTTTGTAGGAACAGGGTTGGGCCCTAGTTAGCATCTGCTGTTGATAATTTGCTGATTATTGCAATTGCTCAAGTTGTACCTGAGCAATGGCTGCAGGGCTGGGCAGTGATAGTGTCGCAAGCCAAATTGGAAACAAAGAGCACTAGTCTCAATACAGGAATAAACTTGATATAAGAGCTAGGGCTTTTCCCCCCCAAATGTAACAAGCTTTGAAATATTATTCATTGGTATGGCAGTTCTGACTCCTCTTTCCCAGGTGCAGAAGACTCTCTTGTATCAGCTAAGTCTGGGGGAAAAGCTGAGCCTGGAAAGTTTTTCTGTGTTTAGCTAAGGAGTATTGAGAGAGACTGCAGTGAGAAAACAGGACTGGAGGATTGACTTCATGGAACTCCAGCTGCACTTTTCATCTTCAGAGGAGGAAGAAAGGGATAGTATAGCTGCGGAAGCAGTTGTGGCCATTAGACTTGAGTAGGGTCACAAAGTAGCTGCACTAGGCTCAAGAGGAAATTTGCTCTGCCACTTCATACATGACATTTCTTAGTAGCCAGTTAAGTTGTTCAGGATTGCCCTAACCAGCCACCTACTGCTGTGGGGCTCCAAGTTGCTCTGGACACTCCACACTGGAAACACTAAGAGGGAGCAGGTGGCGGCAATACAGCTTGTCTTGCTTTGGGCTGAACCCTTTGGGGACAGACACACAAGCTGGTACAGGGAAACAGTAACAATTGTGTGGCAGCTCTAATTTATAGGCACATCTGATACTCAGTGTACAGGACCATATGAAGTCAATGGAGTTTAGCATGCTTAATTGAATTAACTCAGCAGTAGCTGCATACAATTCTAATATAATAAAAGGCTTTGTCTGTCTGTGTGTGTGTCTGTCTGTAATGCTTTTAGGCAACTTTGTATGCACCGCTGACAGGGCAGGCAGTGATTGGCTGCATGGCCTGGGCTGTGTGCGCTCAAATTGCCAGGGTAGTTTGTGGTGGTGGGGAACATGCCTTGGCCACCTGAGCAGTGGGACTTCCCCCTCACCTCCCTGCCTGAGGGTGAAGGGGGAGGGGAATCATGGTGGCAGTGCCCCCCTGCTGCCTAGTTCCTCTGCCCCCAAGAACAGCCAGTAGGGAGGGAGGGAGTTGGATGTGGAGTGGGGGTGTGTGGAGTGGTGCTGGACTTGGAGTGGCAGGGAGGGTGCAAGTTGAGCGGGGCTGGACCTGGAGTGGCAGTGGGGGGTGGTGGAGCAGGGCTGGACATAGAGCGGTTGGGGGGGAGGTGCATGGGGCTGGATGCAGGTCTCTGTCCCTGTCTGCACCACCCCTGACATTCTTGATGGGCAATTTGCTAGTAATACTATAAAAAACAGTTTAAAGCAAGTGTCCCGGGGAAAATACAAGAGATGGACCCTGAAGGGTCAAGGAGGACCCCTGAGGGCTGGCACACCCCGGGGAGACACAACAAAGGGAAAAACAAATGAAAACTCCTTTCCTGCAGCAGGAACCATGGTGGGACTGGAAGTGGCAGTAGAACCCATGCGGCTTATTAGCCGCGTCTTTTTAAAAGTATGGCCAGCTGGGGAGAGGAGGGAGGAGAGCCGGCACGGGGAAATAAGGGTGGCCAGTGAGGCAGAGGGGAAGAAGAGGCTGAGAAGGAGCACAGGGCAAGTATCCCCAGGACCCCTCTCGAAGGAGGAAGCAGGAAAGAATGCCTCCCACAGGGCATGAGGTTGCCCCAGAGATCCTCAAGAGAGAGATGCTGTTGCCAGACCAGGGGAAAAGGAGGTGGCCAGGCTGCATGTCAAAATAGGACCCCGGGAAGAAGCTCCAGAGAGCAGATAGGTGAGTAAGATGGGGAGGAGAGCCCTGGAGAAAAGAGAGATCCAAGGGACGCAAGGCACCAGGTCAAGTGGGATACTTACAGGTATAGCCTGGCCCTGGGATCTTTCCAAGTGTGAGGTGAATGGCCACGACAACAACTGAGGCTGCTAAGAATAGAATTGAAGACCCGAGATAGCCCTTCAGAGGAAAATCAATAGTCCGAGCCGGAAGGGACGTTGAGGGTCTGTTTAATGTATTTTGCACTAGGAGAGAAGGAAAAGGGGAAGAAGCTCCCACTGAGGGAATAGCCTGTGGTGGGACCGCATGATTTAGGGCACGCTATTACTAAGCTGCCTGATGGTAGTAATTAGAGGATCACGGGAGTTGTAGATAGCTTTTGTTATTAGCTTCCTTTTTTTTTTCTGTTGCTGTTTCCGCTTTTGGGAAGGGCAGGACATAGGACAACAGAAAGCCGAGGGCTCTCCCAGCAATAAGGAAGGTTCTGCTAGATAGAGGACCTAGACGGGCATGTAGGCCCATAACAGGTAGCTTAGGACTTGAGCGAGACCTGGGATAGGATCCTGTAAAGGGAGGGTAGGCCGCAGAAGAACATTGGCACTCCGTCGTGGCTGGGTTCAGGGTGAGGTACAGGGGAGGTTGGAGCCTCGCGGAAGACCACTGCCCTAAGGCCTTGGATAGACAAACCCCAGTGGCTGGACCCCCCCACTGAGAGAGTCATCAAAGTCGTGGCAGGTGGGATTAGGGGTAAGACTGCCCGGGGAGAGACATCGACACCCTGAGACCGTAGGGATGGGGTGAAGAATCTCCCTACATATCCAGAGCTGAGTGGCGCGGGACCAAATGATCGAGGCCCGATGGGTGCAGCAGGAAATAAAGAATTTCCTATGCACCTGCTACTCTAAGGAGAATTTAGAGAGGCAAGCAGAAAGTAGTAAATGAAATTGAGTCAGTATGTTCCTGGACCAACATCCATTTCTGTTAAAAAATAGAAAAGGGCTCCAAAGGCTAGAAGTGGTCAGAAACTCCATTTTCTGTTCCATTTAAAGAGCAGCATTCTAAAAGCTGTGTTCTCAACACGTGACAGGGATAGTTTTCAGGACTGATTCAGAGAGGTGGACACTTCCTTAATCACCAGCACTATTTCCTGCAGCAGTTACTTTTTATTATAGTCACTTATCTAACTGTTGACCATGCCTGACCTTCCCTAGCTTCTATCATTGTGCTATAATACTACTAATGAAATATTAGTTTTCCTTCTGAATATTTAAAAATAATGCTGTTCAGAAAGACAGGGGGTGGACAGCAATACGGCACAGGTAAGGAATGGGAAGGTTAGAGACAAAAAGCCCTTTAGGACTTGGAGCGAGGGGGTAGCAAAAGCACCAGTCACAGGGCTCAAGTGCCTATATACTAATGCTAGGAGCATGGGGAACAAGCAGGATGAACTAGCGCTCCTGGTTGCACTAAACGACTACAACTTAGTGGGGCTGACGGAAACCTGGTGGGATTCATCCCACGACTGGGCGGTACATATTGAGGTCTATAGATTGTACAGAAAGGACAGAGTGGGGAAAAGGGGGGGAGGGGTTGTGCTCTATGTTAAGGAGCAATATACATCAACCCTCATCAAGACAGAATCAAAGGATGAGGAAGTAGAAGGACTGTGGGTTAGGCTACATGGGGGGCAAGGAGAAAAGGATTTGGTGGTAGGGGTCTGCTACAGACCCCCACATCAAGGGGAAGAAATAGATTTGGGGCTCCTGAGGCAACTCTCGGAGACCATAAAAGCTAAAGAGGCAGTGGTCATGGGGGACCTAAACTACCCGGACATCTGCTGGGAGACACAGACAGCAAAGTCCCACCGCTCACGCAGGTTTCTAACCTGTGTACAGGACCTCCACCTGACGCAGGAGGTACATGGTCCCACTAGGGGGAATGCCTTACTGGATCTGGTATTGGCAACAGGGGATGACATAGTAGGGGACCTACAGATTGGTAGCCATCTGGGGGACAGTGATCACTTAAAAGTACAATTCAACATAAGGCGTCGAGTGGGTAAGGTAACCAGTAGGGTGAACGTGCCGGACTTTAGGAAAGCTGATTTCAGTGAACTCAGGCGATTAGTGAAGGACGCACTGCAGAGTAGTAGTTTTGAAATGATGGGAGCCCAAGAAGGGTGGCTGTGCCTTAAGGAAGCTATCCTTCGAGCACAAAGCGAGACAATCCCCGTGCGAGGTAAAAGAGGGAAAGGGGCCAGGAGGCTTCCCTGGCTGACCAGAGAAATCCAGGGCAGACTAAGGGCCAAAAGGGGAGCACATAAAAAGTGGAAACAGGGAGAGATCACCAAAGAGGAATATACCTCTTCTGCTCGTGCTTGTAGGGAGGCAGTTAGACAGGCCAAAGCTACCATGGAGCTGAAGATGGCAACCCAAGTAAAAGACAATAAGAAATTGTTTTTTAGATATATAGGGAGTAAAAGGAAGGCCCAGGGAGGAATAGGACCCCTGCTAAATGGGCAGAAACAATTGGTGACGGACAGAGGGGACAAGGCTGAACTCCTCAACGAGTTCTTCGCCTCAGTGTTCCTAAGCGAGAGGCATGACAAGTCTCTCACTGGGAGTGTAGGGAGGCAGCAGCAAGGCACCAGACTTCCATGCGTGGACCCTGAGGTGGTGCAGGGTCACTTGGAGGAACTGGATGCCTTTAAGTCGGCAGGCCCGGATGAGCTCCATCCGAGGGTACTGAAGGCACTGGCCGACATCATTGCAGAGCCACTGGTGGGAATATTTGAACGCTCGTGGCGCACGGGTCAAGTCCCGGAGGACTGGAAAAGGGCCAATGTGGTTCCCATTTTCAAGAAGGGGAGGAAGGAGGACCCGGGTAACTATAGGCCAGTCAGTCTCACCTCCATCCTTGGCAAAATCTTTGAGAAAATCATCAAGGCTCACATTTGTGAGAGCCCGGCAGGACAAATTATGCTGAGGGGAAACCAGCACGGGTTCGTGGCAGGCAGATCGTGCCTGACCAATCTAGTCTCTTTTTATGACCAGGTCACAAAACGCCTTGACGCAGGAGGAGGGGTGGATGTCGTATACTTGGACTTCAGGAAGGCCTTTGATATGGTATCCCACCCCATACTGGTGAACAAGTTAAGGGGCTGTGACTTGGATTACTGCACAGTCCGGTGGGTGGAGAATTGGCTGGAGGGTCGCACCCAGAGAGTTGTGGTGTATGGGTCGGTTTCGACCTGGAAGAGTGTGGGCAGTGGGGTCCCGCAGGGCTCGGTGCTTGGACCGATACTCTTTAATGTCTTCATCAGCGACTTGGACGAGGGGGTGAAATGTACTCTGTCCAAGTTTGCAGATGACACTAAGCTATGGGGCAAAGTGGACACGCCAGAGGGCAGGGAACAGCTGCAAGCAGACCTGGACAGGTTAGACAAGTGGGCAGAAAACAACAGAATGCAGTTCAACAAGGAGAAATGCAAAGTGCTGCATCTAGGGAGGAAAAATGTCCAGCACACCTACAGCCTAGGAAATGACCTGCTGGGTGGCACGGAAGTGGAAAGGGATCTTGGAGTCCTAGTGGACTCCAAGATGAACATGAGTCGACAGTGTGACGAAACCATCAGAAAAGCCAATGGCACTTTATCGTGCATCAGCAGATGCATGACAAATAGGTCCAAGGAGGTGATACTTCCCCTCTATCGGGCGCTGGTCAGACCACAGCTGGAGTACTGCGTGCAATTCTGGGCGCCGCACTTCAAGAAGGATGCGGATAACCTGGAGAGGGTCCAGAGAAGGGCCACTCGTATGGTTAAGGGCCTGCAGGCCAAACCCTACGAGGAGAGATTAGAGAAACTGGACCTTTTCAGCCTCCGCAAGAGAAGGTTGAGAGGCGACCTGGTGGCTGCCTATAAGTTCGTCAGGGGGGCACAGAAGGGAATTGGTGAGTATTTATTCACCAAGGCGCCCCCGGGGGTTACAAGAAATAATGGCCACAAGCTGGAGGAGAGCAGATTTAGATTAGATATTAGGAGGAACTTCTTCACAGTTCGAGTGGCCAAGGTCTGGAACGGGCTCCCAAGGGAGGTGGTGCTCTCCCCTACCCTGGGGGTATTCAAGAGAAGGTTGGATGTGTATCTAGCTGGGGTAATGTAGGCCCAGCACTCTTTCCTGCTTATGCAGGGGGTCGGACTCAATGATCTATTGAGGTCCCTTCCGACCCTAGCATCTATGAATCTATAACTTTTCCTTGTAGTCATTCATCTTTATTGGAAAGTGTTATTTGTTATAAAAATGGTCAGAGTTAATAACTATTAGTCAGGATTTGGATTTGGAGTCTCTATAATCCTCTTTTAGTCTTGACTAACAAAACTTTCTGCATTACTGTTTTTATTATTATTGTCATTTAGATTTATTTCCTTGTCTATGAATTTTTTTTCCCTTCTACAGATCCATAACAAATGATAATAAATAAAGCAATGCAAGCAACTTTTGGGCACTCCACAGCTAGTTTTTTGCCATGCTGAAATTTTATAATTTATTTCTCTGCTTTGTTTGCTGTCTCTCTGAGGTACCACTTCTCGCTTCACACCCTTCTGTGACCACTTAGTTTGCTTGCTAGTCTCATGAAGACTTTGTCAAAACTTTTGAAAAGTCCAAATAAATTATCTAGTTCTTTCTTTACCGCTTATTTTGTTGATGTACTGAAAGAATTATAATTACGAGCAACAATTTTCCATTAGAGAAGCTGATTTCTCTCTACCATGTTATGTTTCTCTGTGTGTTTTATAAAACTCTTTTTATTACAGTTTAAATCGGTGTCCTTGGTATTGAAGAAAGGAGCACATTTAAACGTCTTTAAATTCCCATTAAGTGTTCTCTGTACCTGTTTTAAAGATAAATACATTTGTTACTCTCACCTCTTTTGTATGGCAGCTGGTTTTACTGAGATCATGCATGTATTTTAGTAAACCATCTGATCTTGAATTAATCACTTTGTTCCAGCACATTTTATTTACCTAAACCTTTAGAACACTTCCTCTTTATTACATGGAAATAGTAGCTCTGAGAGAGATGTTTAATCAACTAGGAAACACCAGAAAGTAGATGCTGTGTTGATCCTTAAAAAAAAGAGAATATCATAGCAATTAACATTCTGTGAGCAAAATCTTGAAACAATTGAAGTCAAATGAAGTTTTGCCAGTGACTTCAATAAGGCCTTATTTCACCCAGTTAGACTACCTTGTATCTTTAGTAAAATGATGAAAAAAACCCCCAAAACACTACATTTTGAAAACACAGCTGTGACTTTAAGCTTGAGGAGGGCACAGAGCCTTGTAAAGCAATAAGGGAGCATACCACAGCACCCATGAAGGGTGCAGCATCTTTCGCAATGCTGGTTGATCTCTGCTACCTAGTTAAGAGGAGCCAGACCATACTCTGGTCTGGTGATATTCCTACTCACTCCCTTTGCTGTTAGCACTACAATTCTCAAGTCCTTGCATAGTGAAAGCAGAAAATCAAGGAGACCCAAGGGAGCTTAGCTTACATTTTTCAGAAGGTGGGGTGGGGCAGGGATGGAATTTTGTTAGATCCAGGCAAAATTTAATGTTAATGCACCTATGTAGATAATATCTTGTTTGAATATTTCTGCAGCTCGACATAGCTTCCTAGTTGGATAGAAATTTTACTGTATTCATTCTTGGTTGTGTGTATTTCATTAACCATTTATATTACTACTTTTTTTTCTTTTCTGTTGCTTTTAATGACCATTTTTACAGAACTAATTTGAACTAATTTGTCAAGGATTAATAACATATGTATGCAATGATAAAATAAAGTGGGTGAACTAATTTATATGTCCGTAAAACAGTTCATCTGCTTTTTAATCAACCTTGAAGAACACAATCTAATTTTTTTTAATTATAGGTCATTACAAGAAAGCATGTTAGACTCTCAGCTAATCATAATAGTTTTAAAATATTTCATTTTAGAACAAGACCATCAGCCAGTGAAGCTTGGAGAAGCTAGTATTTCCATTTTTCTTATGTTCATTACTTAACATTCTTTTTGCATTTCTTATGGATATATATAATTAAAGTTCTGCTCTCTCAAAATTAACTCTCTTTGCTCATTGCCTAAATCTTGGTGTCCTTATGCTCTTTTACTTGTCTCAGAGAAAATCTGATTTGTTATTGTGTCATTAATCCTTGACAAATTTACTTTTGTCAATTTGGCTATTCATTATTCCCATTTACAATCTAAGCCTTGAAATATTTAGTGTGCTAAATTAATCTTTAGTGCAGGTTTGTTTAAGTTAGAAGAGTTAAACCAAGAATGAATTTGGGTTATTATTTCCATTTGCCTTTCCCTTGCACATCTTCTGTTCTTTGTTAATAATCATTTTCATATAGCAGTTGTAAAGAGTCGTGTCTACATTGCATAACTTGTATTCAGCTTTCCACTCTCAGTGTAATTAAAAAAAAAAGAAGTTCAAACCAATGAAGTGTTGACACTCAATGAGGTTGAATGGGACAGTTTTTTCTTTTAAGTCAGCAGCATTCTACTGTTTGCCTTCTACATTCAGCTTCAGGTGTCAGTTAACTATTTATGAATCTACCAGGATAGAGACTGTGACAAACTGTCTAGAGATTAGCCTTTTGAACATAACTTGGATTATATGAAAGCATAGTAAATATGCAGCTGGATGTTTCTAATCTGAGCAGTGGTTGTGTAACCTTCACTTCCATGAATAACGTTGAATGTCAGAAACACTATAGCTTTCCACCTGCCAGTTCATGAATTTACAGCTGATTTTCTCGTCACTCTTATTTTTTACTCTGGAGCTTGCTGAGAACACCAAGTTCAAATCCACTGGCAGTGTCATAAAAACAATTGGTGTTGTTTTTGTAGTAAAAAATGAACTGTCCAGGGCAAAAAGGCTATTACTAGTTCAGAGTCTGTAACTAATTGATCCTTGGTGCCAAATATGCAGCCTATAGGCCAGGTCACCTGATGTATTTGTGTGGTACAGGACAGATTGAAAACCTAAGTGTCATTTAGAAGTTAAGAACACAGTGGGAACTCCTGTGTTCTCAGTGCTTTTGAAGATTTGACCACTTAAAGTTATTTAAACAGAAACTGATGACTTTTGAAAATCTTGTCTTCATTTGGAAACACCAGAGTGACTGTGTACCCAAAAGGTAGATGTACCATTTGGTTAGTTATAGAAATGGTATAATATATTTTCCCATGCACAACCTATTTATCTCTAATTCTTTGGATCAGTTAAAAAACAACACAGAAGGGTATTTGCTACTTAAAGACTTGTGAGTCTGATTTATTTTTTTCCCCAAGGAAAGCTGGATGGTTAAAATATAAACTCTTCACCTGCACAGGAAAGAATTAACTTTGAAGTGATTCTTCATTACATGCTGCTAGTCAGGTTTCTTTTTTGCTCTCTGGTTACTGTGGTGTGTATAACACCACAATGTTTTCAATGCTCTGGTGATCAAAAAAATTGAGTCTCCTACAGTCACAATGCAAGTATTGTAGTTTCTTCAAGAGCTTCTGAGTTCTGAAAACTCCAAGGGAAGCAGGAACATGCCTTGGAGCTACTGTTTCCTTCTGTGCTTAATTTTCAGATTTGCCTACTCACCCTTCAGAGGAGGAAATTGTGTCATTAATTCAAATGTCTCTATGGCTTCCAGAATCTCCACTGATCTAGAACTCTCTAATCACTGAACTATAGCTGAGCCATTTATTTGCAGCTGAAGTTGTAATTTAAATTTATCCCTTTTTTTACAGTATTTGGGCAAACATATTTTCCACATTTTTGTTTGGGATTTTCTCTTTTTTGTTATTTAAATCACTAGATGGATTTTTATAGAAACATATTTCACCCTACAGATTGTTTGTAAAATGTTTGCTACAAAAAAGGACTCTACTATTCAAATTATAAGTTGTTTGGGTTGGACCTACATGTAACAGTATTTTTCTGTCCTCCAGTTCTTGTGAGCAAGTTTTCAATGTGAAAACTCACAATTCAGAGACTTTTTGCAATATTCAGTCAAAACTCAGTATCTTAGCAAACATCACTGCTAATAAATTTGTTTGCTAGCATAGAGAATTTCCATAAAAGGGCTGTTTGCACAGGCACATTGAAGTTTTTTATTTGAATTGGTATTTTCAATTTTTTGTTATATTTATTCATTTAGCTCTTTATGGAAGATGTCCTTTCTCCTGATACCCTTCAAAAACAGAACTTATCTTAAAAATGACTTACTCCTTTCATTCTGGGAAAGGATAAATTTCAGTGTTCATTTTTAAAGTATTGAGAATTCTTAAAGTATTAAGAATGAATTCTTAACATATCTTTATAAAGCAATACATTATGTTTGCTAAGGCTCCAGGTACCTATGCCAATTTTTTAAACACACCATATTAAAACTCACAAATACTGTTTAACAACTCACGTAACAAAATTAAGCTCACATCATAAAACACAAAATCACAGAAAAACAACAAAACATTGTTCATCCAGTGCCTACATTCCTTAGTGCAGCTTCTTAAGAAAGGACTGTGTGCCTCAAGACAAACAAGTTCAGGCTCAATTAGACCAAGGAGAACTTGAACACTAGTGTGGGGGTGATGCATAGTAAAGTTGAGGATTTCACAAAACATGGCCAACTGCCAGCTATTTACCATTTAAATTGAGGGCTATTCACTCTAGTGAATCAACTGACTCCATGACATGTGAGAGGCACAGTTTCATGTGCCAAGTCCTAAACCAATTAAGGATTTTTGTGTTACAGTTAATACATTAAGCTTCACTCAGGAACTAATCAAAAGTGAGTGCTGACTCCAGAGCAGCAGTACAGTATGTCCTTCATGAGAAACAGAATTCAAAGTGTGATTGTCTAAAAAGTGGCAAACTTACTCCACAGACTTGCTTCCCTTTGGCAAAAGGCTAATACCTAATACTTTTATAGCTAGAAACATGTATTGCTTTCTTAGGAAATTGAGCATATTTGATAAGTAAATCATTAAGGGACAATGTGTGTGAACTCCACAGTGCCTTTTTTTTAAAATCCATCTTCAAAGTAGAGCCATATTTTAATAAGACACTCTGGGCCCACCTATATTTCTGGAAGAGCTTAAGATGTAGTGCTATTTAGGAGGTAGTCAAGTTTAGGGGTGGCTAACTTGTGGCACATGTGTCATGGGTGGCACTGGCAGCCTCTGTAGCGTGTGGCAGATCAAGGAGGGGATAAGCAGCACAGTGGCAGGTAGGGCGGGGACCAGGAAATGGAGAGCAGCAGATTGGGCAGGGGAAGGAGAAAAGAGTGGCACTTGTGGAAAGTACAGAGCTAATTTGTGGCATGCCTGCCAAAAGGATTGACCCCCACTTGTTTAGATCTAATGGTTACAGTAGACTAGTTTCACAGTGAAAAAAGCCTGGTAACCAAGTTTCCATCTTTAAAAATAAGTTCATACTTTAATCACAAAAAAGGGCAATTCCGGCCATGCCTGCTATCTGAGTATCCAAGAGCATCTTGGTACCCTATACCAGTGGTTTTCAACCAGGGGGTCCACAGACTATGTCCAAGGGGTCCACAAAAGATGACTATAATCAATCATAAGTAAGTGAATACACACAGTTACAATTCACAAGGGTCTGCATCTCCATTCAAAATTTCCAAAGGGTCTGCACCTCCATTTGAAATATTTTAGGGGTCTGCAAATGAAAAAAGGTTGAAAACCATTACCCTAGGCAATTGCCAGGCTGTAAAATATAAGAGGTAGACACAGTCAGTTCTGGTGTCCATGTAGACATCCTCAACACATTTTCCCTTAAATCTGTGCAACTGACCAATTTCTCTGAGAATTTAATCCTGTTGGGGTTAAGAGTAATTTTACATCAGAGTGGGTACATCTACATGTGTGCTTTAATGTGCTGTAGCCTATTTTACTGTGCAGTAAAGTATGATGTTAAAACCCATGCTAATGCACAGTAAAAATAAGTTAAAGCATCACTAAAAAACTATGTGCTTTCACCCTTGTGCAGTAGGGCAACCTAATGCACATTTATTTAGTACCTCACATTGGAAAAGATACATTTAATGTGCATTAGCAAAAGCTCATTAATGAATGTGTAGATGTGCCCAGTAAGTTACATTGTAGTTATATTTGGGACAGCTCCTATTCCACCTCTAAATGGACTTAGGCACCAAAGTCTGATTCTGTTCCACCTTGTTCAAGCCCCTGAAAAAATCCATTAAAGCATTTCCTTTTTGTAGTGTGTCATTTTAGCCTTGAGACTACAAGTATAGATAGCAGCAAGCAGAGGAACGCAGGGTGAGCAAGGAGATCCCCGCACAGCTTCTCTGCTCTCTGCCATGTCGGGTTGTGGGGGAGAGAAGCAGGGAAGCGGGGAACAGCAGCCGCAGCTGGGCTGGATTGTGGGACAGTCTGAGCCTGGCAGCTTGTCCAGGGGTGTGGGCAGGTGGCTCCTGCTGCCACCGGGCTTGGATTGTCCCATGACCCAGCTTGGGCAAGGCCCCATCCATGGGTTGCTGACCAGCCAATCATGTGCCACCAGAGGCAGGCACAAAACACCCACAACCCACCATTCAGATGGGTGGGTGTGGGGAAGCGCAACGATGTGCTGCATGGGGCTAGCCAGTGCATCTTTTCCCTCCACTTCTCTTTCCTTGCCCCTCTGCACCTTTCCCCTCTCCCAGGGAAGAGGAGAATGCTGTGGGGGAGATGCTGCTGCCACGCCCTAGGTACGCTCCATCCCCATCCGCCACTGTGTACCGCCTATGTAACCTCCTGTGCTGTTCACCAGTACACTTTGTTCATATGGGTTTTTTGGACTTCACCATCATTTGTGGATTGGACAGCTTGGTGCTGAGTCAGATTTCTTGGACGGTCCTATGGGGCTCTTTCCTGCCATGTCTTTCTGGAATAAACTTGTTTAATTGGGAGGAAGATGGTACATCCCACCTTTCCTGGCATCCTCCTTCAGTCTTTCCGTCTGTCTTACTGTTTTGGGGCTCTGCCTCCCCTACGCCCTGCCTAACGCCATCCAAGGATGTTATTTCTAATTTGCTAGCTCCAGTCATGGTATAGGTTTTTATCTTGACCTTCTGAATTATAATAATCACATTTGGACGTTACCTTGTCCGGCTTGTTTTTAGGCCATATTGGTACTGGCCTAGACTCCTTCCTGATCCCAGATTACCTTACGTCCTGGTGTATTTTCCCCTCTCTATGGGTTGTACTTGCCATGCTCCAACCATCCATTTCTCCTTTTCTCTCCAGGTTCCTGGCTGGTCCACTCCTGCCCGGAGACGGTTGGAATCCATGTCTCCATCTCAGGTATGTAGTTTAGCCCTCCTGGGCTTACCTTATTTTCAGAGACCTCTTCCTGAGGCTGCCACCACCTTCCCTCAGTGAGGTTCTGCTCCTCTCCAGGCCACTCTGAACCCACTGGAGATCCCACTTCTGGTTCCTTCTGTCCCTGGTCCATTGGGGCTTTTATTTCCTTTTCAAAGGGCTGGCCAGCGAATTGGCACTGGCACACTGCCATAAAGCATGCCCACGCTGGTGCTGGAGCCCATCCTGGCTCTTCCTGGACCCACTGCTCTTTTTTTCCTTTCCTTGCCGTGGGGTTTTCCTGCCGTGGCTTCACTCTCGCCACACTTCCAGCTTGGCGAGGCATCCTGTTGGCTCTGCTTGTGTCCCTCTCCATGTGAGTTTCTCTCTGCGGCCTTGTGCCTACCACACCCTATAACCAAAGTATCACTAGGGGAATGTCTACACCTGGTTGACCACCCTATAAGGTAAATAAAAATTATTTTTATACACTATCATATCATAGAATCATAGAAGTAGGGTTGGAAGGGACGTTGTAGATCTTCAAGTCCGACCCCCCCAGCCTGGACGGGAGAAAAACTGGACTCAAATGAGTTCAGCCAGGTAGGCATCAAGCCCCTTCCCTTGGAAGTTGGTTCTAGCTCCTAGCCGCCCTAACTGTGAAGTAGTTCTTGTGGATGTTTAATCTAAACCTACTCTCCAATAATTTGTGTCCATTATTCCTTGTCATGCCAGGGGGCGCTAGGGGAAACAGTGTCTCCCCCAAACCCTTCTGGTCCCCCCTAGTGAGTTTATAGACAGTCACCAGGTCCCCCCTCAGCCTTCTCTTGTGAAGGATGAACAGGTTTAGGTCCCGCGGTCTTTCATTGAAGGGTCTGCCCTGTTGTCCCCGGATCATGCGGGTGACCCTCCTCTGGACCCTTCCAATACTATACTGTACAGTATTCAAGTCCCTAACCCCATTTTCCCTATACACCTTTAACTTTACCAACCACAGTTTTACCAACCATGGTAATTTTCTGGAACCTAACCCCTGTGGTTGGTAGGTAAACCTGTACTAAATAAATGCACATTAGTTTGCCCTAATGTGCAGCAGCAAAAGTTCAATTTTTAAAATTATTGCTTAATGTGCAGTAGCCTATTTTAATGCACATTAGCACTTTTTTTACGTGATGCTCTAACACATAGTAAAATAGGTTACTGCACATTAAAGTATACATCTAGACTGGCCTCTAGCTCCCAGATCTATTTTATAGATGAAATAGCTCAGGATAATAAGCATTGGAAATATTTATCAGGTGATTTCCTGAAAATTGGAAATCCGCTACTTAAATCCTTTTCACCCACATACCATGTTTGTTGTTTCTCATATTGTTAATCTGATTCTTATATTTTAAAACCAAAGCAGTACATAGAATGATGTGACAGGAATGTACCTAATGGAATTAGGACTATTCATTACAGGGAGCTATTGCCATGTGTTACTGACTAGCATAGATAAACTTGATTTTGATATCTGGTATATAAAGTGGGAAACTTACTTTTGAGGAATAATAAAATATTTATCAATGGGTTTTCTCCAGGGTGTTCCTCTTCAGGTCAAGAGAACCAAGACTGTAGTGAAACAGAAGTATTTTTATCATGCATACTGTATATTGACTAGCCATTTGCCCATCAAAAATGATGGGGGGGGGGAGGTGCCACCCAGTGCCCCATAATGCTGCCACTCTGCCTCTAGCCTCATGGGCCAGTGCCTTTCTGGGGGTCCCCTGTGTCCCCACTCCATTCCCTGTGCCCCTGCTGTCATGGGGCCCCTGCCTTTTCCCCCCCACCCTGGCCAGGGCCACTCCCCCCATCATTTCAGGCTGGGGGGCTGGGTCCCCCCGCCAGACCATTGCTGCTGTCGTCTCAGGCTGTCATGGTGGTGCAGCCACCACCTGCTGTCTGAATGCTCGTACTCTGATTGGCTGTTTCAGACAGCCGGTCAGAGTGCAAATAAAGCATTACGGACAGACAGACTAAGGCTTTTATAATATTAGAATAATCAATAATACCATGTGGCTTAAAAAATAACAGTATCCACTTGATCAATTGGTCAGAACAATAGTACAAGAAAAACACTGGTGACACTGTGGTCCCAGTGAAATGTAAAAAATACCATTGGGGACAGGTTTCCACTTTCCATGTATATGTATAAAGAGAGAGAGAAACCTGACAACTCTCTCAAAGTAAGAGGAAAGAAAAGCAAAGCTGCAGCTTCAGTCTAGTCATAAAGCAATACATGTAGATGTATTAATTTGATTAAAAACAACATCCCCCCCTTCCTTTTTTTGGAATCTCAAAACTGTGCCTCTGCTTTACATAAGCTTAGCAAGATGAAAAAGCTTATCTATGCACTACTCTTACAGTGCACTCTGTTTTGAAGACTAAGCAGAACCTGGCCCTCAGGATAGAACTCCATTTTCTTTTGCATATCAATAAGTGGCAGTTATCTAGCTGTTTGTCTTGGCTAGTGCTTTAAACCTGAACACACATTCTATGCATACACAACCTCTATATGTGCAGACATAGCCCGGTCATGAATGCCCCTGAACAAACATCCCTGAAAAGTCCCAAAGGTTTACAGTCACTAAAAATATATATATTTAAAAAACTACACTGAAAAACTTTATAATTTAGCATTCTTAGTGCATGTGCAAAAATATTATAAATATAAAATTTAAGATTTTTCAGGTGCCTAATTGTAGACTGAGGCCACATATAAGTAGAGTATGATTTTTATGGTTCTCTTGGAGAAAAACGGTAGACTTGTAGTCAGAACAATACAGAAATAATTAACTTCATTATAATTCTCAGATATTTCACTCCACCCAGGTTAATTTGCAGTTGTGAAAGAAAGAATCTGGAAGCCCATACACTGCTGGGAATAAACAGTCATTATAACCAATACAGTGTTTGCTGTCTCATCATAGTTGGCTTAGAAATAGCAGAAAACGTTAATCTAGTTTTCATCTGCTTGATGTTACTTCTGCCACTTCCACTCCCACCCTCCCAAACATAAAGACATCTGGTTAGGTTCATAAATTGTATTGTTATTTTGACTAATCTTTTATTGTCTCAGCTAGGGCCTGCATGTTGGATACCAGGAGAACAGTACAGATAAATTTACAAAAAAACATGGACTATTGGACTAAGCTCCAGATAGTGTGGCATATAGACCAGTATTTAATTGTCCTATCTCAAAAAAGGAAAGCTTAGGCTCTGTGTAGCAACCTGAGATAGCACTTTGTTTAGAGATCAAGTGTTTGCTTGATCTTTATTGTAATTATTTAGGTCATTGTGGTTACAGAAATGGCATCTTCTGTCATATCTAATAAAGTAATCATCTTTTTCTTACTGTAAGGACATGAGTATGTAGTGAAAATCCATGAAAAGATATAGCCTACTAGTGGAAGTACCAGCACGTCTTGTCCCTAAGCTTGGAGTATATACCAAATATCTGGTCTAGAAATCAGTGTACCACAAAAACCATAGCAGCACGGCCAATGGGGTCATTTTCAGTAGGTTGCCAGCCAGCATGTACTGCTGAGAGCTCTGTCCAAGAAGCCAGGAAGCTACTTAGAATGGCTCTGAAAGAAACAGGCAGGTTGATGTTATGACTGGAGGAGATCACAGTATTTAAAGTATAAGATAGGGAAGGCCTACAGAAGAGCCCTGGCAGCCTGGATTAAGGTTTAAGACACCTTTTTTCCTAGGATTGAAACTGATTGCTACTCTGTTACTGCTGAAAATATAACAGCCTTCATGAGTGTGTGCTTTGTTATCTAAAAAAGTGCTGATAGAAAGAGGAGAGAGAGAAATTCGTTAAGACCAATCATTGGCGTCATGTTCTTCCCAAAGGGGAATTCATCTTGTCTGTGTGGCGGATGTGATGGTCGCCCTATGCTTAAAAAGTTACATGCTTCAAAGAAACCAAAAGTGCAAAATATGTAAAAATCATATCATTTCCTTAATCCCTGCAGATTGCTATATTGTCAGTCAAGTAGAATCCTTAAGAAATTATGGAAACATGTTTATTATGGAACTTGTTCTCCTTTCATTGTGAGCCAGAATCTTCCCTGGTGTCACTCCATTTAAGTCTTCTTCTTATGACTATTGCTAGTAAAGTCACTATAGTTAGACCAGGGGTGAATCTGGCCCTTTTGTTTGTATTATCTGTACTTTTTGTACTCCAGAGCCCAGTGTGACACTTGATACTATACACAACCTGAGCCTTTCAAGCAGTGCTCTCTGTATCAGATTAATGATGCTCTGAATTACACAGGCAGCAAATCAACCAAATCAATACACATACAATAGTTCAGGTGTTTTTTTGTTGAAAGGATGAAGGGCTTGCTGTGGCAACAACCCCAGAAAGATGGAAATATGTGGGCAGATGGTAGTGGGGCCTCGTTTGGACAAGTGAACAGTTTGAACTACTATCATCCCACCTGGCATGTGACCTGAAAGAGTTTGGCTTAGAGTTCTTTCCTCCCTTTCTCATGATCCTTTGTTCATTGTGTTATAGCATTGACAGATGTTTGAAATCCATATGTTAACTGCTGCTTACAGCTCTTTACAACCAGAGTGAAGCAATCTGAGCTTCAGGAAAAATTCAAAAGCAAAAAGGCCAAAACATTTACTTAAGAGCATTAAGCCAGGATTTTAAAAAGTTCCTAAGGTCGTATTTATGTGTCTGTATAATTTGTCTGATTTTTCAAAAGTGATTTCATACTCCCTGGCCATATCTACATGAGACAGTGACTGCTCAGTAGCCTAATACTACTAGCATTGTGTTGCAACCACCATGACATGATGCTTCTGTACAGCAGCATCACGAAAAAGGTGTTCAACAGAGCTACTGTGCAGTAACTTGGGTTACTGCACAGTTATTTAGTACTTTTGTATACCCATTAGGTCTACAGGAACCATACTACCCAGACTATTAGGTCCCCAGTTCCTCTCACATAACCCTAGGTGCCCAGACTACCCGGTAGTATAAAGGCATCGATTTCCAGAGCTCAGGCTTTGTAGACACTCAAGGTGTATAGTTTACTTTTTTGTGGACATGTGACTGATTGCAAACAGACACACAGACTTTTTAATGGATTTAAGAACCAACCATTTTATTTTAGCTAACATGAGAAATACACAATGCCGCTACACACTTGATCTAGACAGATCTCACCATTGTTGATCATTCTTTAGGTACAGATCAAGGTCCTTTGAAAGCCTTTGTCTCCCTTCTCTCCTTAAAAGCATGGACTCTGTATTCTGCCTCAAATGGTTGGTGAGAAGACCTCTCTTTTATAATTTTTCTCATATGATCCTTTGATCCAGCTCACTAGGTGATGAAAGTTGCCTGTCTAGCAAACCTTTGTTTACTTACCTCTCCCCTGATTTGTCCTAGGTTGGGGGAAGCAAAATAAAGCCTGTGGGCTGGATTCAGTCCACCAAGTGATTCTATCTAGCTTGCAGTTAGTCCTGCAGTCCTGCCTGGCCCAGGCGCAGAGGGGTGCCTGGGACATAAATGTGGCAGCTGGTCCCACTGTCCCTTGATGCAGAGATGCCACCTAATGCAGAGTGGAGACTGCCCTATCCCCACCTGTGGCTCTTGGACATGCTGGTAACAGTAGTCTGAGAGGCCAGACAGTGTGGTGGTGGGGCAGAGGTGGCACACCAGTCAGACTCAGCTTTCTGGCAGTGGATAATGTGTAAATGTTGAAAGTGGAGGGGTACAATGTCACGCCACCACTGCCATCCCCGCTGCTGCCAGGCACTGGCTCTGGCCAGGCTGCAGCCCTGTGTCCCATGCCTCACCACTGGTGCAGAAATCTGGGGGAGGCAGGTCCCCATCTTACTCCACCCCTGCTTGCTCTGCTCGCACATGCCTGGCAGTTGCCACCAACGTCTCCACTGCTGCCATCAGGTCCAGTCCTGCTGCCTGGGCACTCCGGCCCATTCACTATGGGCACTGGACAAAGTGGGTGGGGTCTCTATGGAGACCAACTGTGGGCAGGGTGCACTTGGGGGGTGGATGAGAAAGGGCTGAGGGTAAGCAGAGAATGGCATCTGGGAGCAGGACCGGTGGGTGGAACTGGGGCTGGGATTGCAGGGTGGTGACAGTGCAGGGCTGGGTCCTGGGGTGGGGCTGCAATCTTCTCCCCACATGCCCCTGCAACAGGCGCCAGTTCCATATTATCCTGAGAAAATCATTGGGCTGGCTGTGTAAAATGGTAATACATGTAAACTCTCCTTAATGAAAAAGAGATATAACTCAGTTTTAGCAATGGCAGAATGAGGTGAGGAATCTGTATTCTGTATGCAAGAAGAATCAGGTGATAATTTTTAACCAACAACCACTAAAAAGATCTAAATTGGAAGCCCAGACTGCTTTCCCAGCACAGGATGCCCTGGGGGAGGTGGGGCAGGAATCCTCTCCATAATGGCTTTTCTTGCTGGTCCAGGGAGGTAAGGAAAGTGAATCTACCTCAGAGATTTATTTGGGATCCCTCAGAATGAATGTTGTTACAACAATGCACAATACTATCTTAATATAATATAAAGGAAAATAAAATATTTAATGGTGAAAAATTAAGGGGGTTTGCAGTTGTATTTATAATGCTGTCAGCATCTGTAATGGACTATGTGGACCATTTAGAGAAGCCTGCCAGCTTCCCCTCTATGTTTTTTTGTTAATGTACTCTGTCTAGCTGCCCTTATCTACAAACCAAACTTTATGACTCTTACAACCGGAGAAAAGAACACTTTATTGTCTGTTGTTGGCAAATCACCCAAAGTCCCCTCCCAACTTAACAAGCTTTAAGCTTCAGTAAGACACAAGACACTTCAGAAAAAAACATTGCCACAAGGCTAATGATGACAACAACTGCCAGCAAACTTTCCACTGCAAGCGAGTAAAGACTTGAAATGAATTTTAGCTCAAGTTTTGTTTTAGTAGCATCAGTGACATGTCTGTGCCGGCAAAAGCTCATATTGCATTCCTTAACACTAGGACTCTAGGCCTGTCTTCTAGAGTCATTAGATTGCAAAAGCCTAGTGATAATGAGTAGATTTGTGAAGGCTTTTAGGAAAACTGACTTCTTTCTCCTTTGAATGGTACCTTTGCTGTAAAATGGCAGTGAAACAAAAAGTGATGGAGATATCCTCCTGCAGAAGAGAGATGAGACCATTTTTGGATAACGAAACTCAACTTTTATGTGCTCCAGACACGGAAGAGAGATGTTGACTGCTCAGGAGTCTTGGTTTGTTAGCTTCAGCACAGCAGCCAGGAAATTTATGGTTACATCTCCGATGATGATTCACTTTGTGACAAGCATTATAGGTCCAAATTAATGTCAAGGTGGGGAGTTCTTGTGTTTGGGCTATTGTTTGGGGACTCCTCCCTGTTGGTTGTTTATTGTAAGCCACTCTGAGCCACCTGGATAATGCTGCAACACACACACACAAAATAGAAATATGTGAGCAATGACTCAATAGTGAGAACAAGAGGTGCCTAGTCAGACCTTTATTTTTTCCTGCTTAGTGTACCCATCTCTAGTATAAAGTTCATATTTCTCATTATCCTGACATGACAAGGATGTTGCAAAGAGTCTGTTTAGTTAATCTATGCAAAACACCATGAGGATAATTAACTGAAAAGAAAATATATGGCAAAGGAAAAAAGAATATAAAGTGTAATTAACACAATTTATCTGTTGCTGGTATGGCTTGATGCCACTTTACTGTCTTAGTACAAAGAAAAAAGTGTCACGTTGCTCAGGAACCATCCAGAAAACATGAACAAAAGCAAGCCAGTATGTCCTGGTAATGTCCTGGCTGGAGTATCAATTTCAAATCTTTTGCAGTAGTCTCTTATGAACAGGAGGAATTGCTCCTAAAATAACAACTTTAAGTTAGGGTAAAATCTTGTGGTAAAATGGCCTATTGTGAGGATGCTGCCTAAAGGAGCAAGAACATAGTTTAAAAGACCACCTTTTGACATGTTTTAATTATTGCTCCTGTGTTCACAATGAATCTAGAGCTGTGTCTGCTGCTGCATTTTTCAATGTGTGCTATGTGAATAACCATTGGGGTACAATTCATACTTTTCCTTGAATGGTACTCTTGTATTAATAATTCCTGTTAGACTCACTGCTTTTTTACGTAAGGGTGCTGTACTAGATTGTCACTTGTGCTTTTTACATATGCTTGCCTGTCAATTTTCTCTTACTTATTCTGTTAATTTCCAATGATGTTGCACATGAATCATGAAATAGGTAATGAATACAAAATTATGTATTTATTCTTTGGCCTTGGCATATTGTGTCTGGTGGTCAATTCTGTTTGACAATATTTTACCTACACAAATTAGTTGATTACTTCCTCCAAAGTTTTCTTTTAGTCAGACACTCCTGTAAACTGTGCAGTATTAAAAGGGGACATGCCTTGTGGTGAGAAAAATGATTACACAGAATTGCCACCTTTTCTACTTACTCTTACTGACTAAATCTAAACCCTGTGCCATGATCAGACTAACACATATTTAATTCTTTCATCTAAGTGTAGTTCTCTTTTTCTCCAAATAATATCGCAGAGACCAACTGGAGGCTTCAGCAATGGTGTCTCAAGGCGGGCTTTGGTTTCCTCAACAATGACCCGCACATCATGACAAGAGACATGCTCAGATGGGATGGGCTCCACCTTTTTCCTAAAGGTAAGCGTGTGTTTTCTTCTAGGTTGGCGGATCTCCTCGGGCGGGCTTTAAACGAGGCTCGTTGGGGGAAGGGGAAGACGAGGGCAGAGGAAGCCTTGGACTGCCAAACCAAGCAACACCCACAAGTACAGCCCAGCCTAGACAGACGAGCGGAACATATACTCAGGTAAGCAACAGGGGCCAGGGCAATGCTGAAAGTAGGGCGCCAATGCACACATCCTCAGGAGGCCTCAAATGCCTCTACACAAATGCTCGTAGTATGGGAAACAAGCAAGAGGAACTTATCCTCCTGCTAGCTGACACCAACCTGGACATAGTGGAGCTCACTGAAACATGGTGGGACCCAACGCATGACTGGGCGGTGAATATCAAGGCCTATAGGCTGTACATGAGGGATAGGACAGGGAGGAAAGGTGGGGACGTGGCGCTCTACATTAAGGAGGAATACACATCCTTGTCAATTAGCAAAGAATCAGAGGAGGGGCACTCTGAAGTGCTCTGGGTTAGATTACAAGGCAGTCGAGGGGAAAGAGATTTAACCGTGGGGGTCTACTATAGGCCACCCAACCAAGGGGAAGAGCTAGACCAGGAATTCTTAAGTCAGCTCACGGAGGTAGTTAGGTCAAAGGACGTGGTCACCATGGGTGACCTGAACTTTCCAGACATCTGCCAGGAAGAGCAGTCAGCCAGATCTGACCACTCACGTAGGTTCCTAGCCGGAATGCAGGACCTCCATCTAACCCAGGAGGTGCACAGCCCCACCAGGGGAGATACCTTGTTGGACCTGGTGCCGGCCACAGGAGATGACCTGGTGAGGGGGCTTCGGGTGCTTGACCACCTGGGTGACAGTGATCATCACCTGCTGGAATTCACCATCCAGCGCAAGGTGGCAAAGGCCTACAGCAAGGAAACAGCTCTAGATTTCAGAAGGGCAGACTTCAATGAGCTAAAGAGAATAGACGGGGAAGCACTGAGGTCCCGGAGGGGAGGGGAGCTAGGTGTCCAAGAAGAGTGGTCACTCCTTAAGGAGATGATCCTCCAAGCCCAAAGGGAGGTAATCCCAACACAGATCAAAGGGGGCAGGAGGGCGCAAAAGCCCCCACGGCTCACCAAAAGCATCCGGGAGTGTCTCCTAGCTAAAAGGGAGGCGTACACCCAACGGAAGGGAAGAGCCATCACCAGGGAGGATTATACTGCGGTTGCTCAGAGATGCAGGGGGCCAGTCAGGAAGGCCAAGGCAGAGATGGAACTGGGACTAGCTTCCTGGATCAAGGACAACAAGAAGTCCTTTTTTAAATATGTAGGGGGCAAAAAGAAGGTTCCGGGTAACGTGGGGCCCCTGCAGGACACGCTAGGAAATTTGGTTGTCACACCAGACAACAAAGCTAATGTATTTAATGATTTCTTTGCCTCCATTTTCCTAATCAGGGACCGGAACAGTCACCCCACCCTGGGCCCCCCTCAGACCTCAGGGGAGGCACATCTAGGCCAAGGGTTAGTGAGGAACTAGTTAGGGAACTTCTGGAGGGACTGGATGTATTCAAATCAGCTGGTCCGGATGATCTCCACCCTAGAGTATTGAGGGAATTAGCTGAGGTCATTGCGGGACCCCTGGCACAGCTGTGCAAGCACTTGTGGTGCTCTAGTGTAGTGCCAGAGGACTGGAAAAGGGCCAACGTGGTTCCCATCTTCAAAAAGGGGAGGAAGGAGGACCCGGGAAACTAAAGGCCAATTAGTCTTACCTCAATCCTGGGCAAGCTTTTTGAGAGAATTATTCTGGCACATGTCCATGAGGGGCCATCAGGGGAGATTATGCTTAGGGGCAACCAACAAGGGTTCATTAGAGGCAGGTCCTGTCAGACCAACCTGGTGGCCTTCTACAACCAGGTCACCAAATCCTTAGATGCAGGGGTAGCAGTGGACATAGTCTTCCTGGACTTTCGGAAGGCCTTCGACACTGTCTCTCACCCTGTTCTCATTAAGAAACTGGGGGGCTGTGTTGTTGACACCCACACAGTCAAATGGATCGCCAACTGGCTGGAGGGTTGCACCCATTTTTGACCTGGAGGGATATGGGCAGTGGGGTCCCCCAGGGCTCAGTCCTCGGGCCCGCACTGTTCAACATCTTCATCAGTGACTTGGACGAGGGGGTAAAAAGCACCCTGTTCAAATTTGCTGATGACACTAAGATGTGGGGGGATGTGGGTATGGTAGAAGGTAGGAATAGGCTGCAGTCAGACCTAGACAGGTTACAGGGGTGGGCGAACAAGAATAGGATGGGATTCATCACTGACAAGTGCAAGGTGCTGCACCTGGGGAGGAAGAACCAGCACCATACCTACAGGCTGGGGAACTCCCTTCTCATCAGTACAGAGGCAGAAAAGGATCTTGGAGTCATCATTGATGCCAAGATGAACAGAGGCCAGCAGTGTGGGGATGCAGTTAGGAAGGCCAACCACCCTTTGTCATGCATCCACAGATGAATCTCGAGCAGGTCCAAGGAGGTGATCCTCCCCCTCTATGTGGCACTGGTCAGGCCGCAGTTGGAGTACTGCATCCAGTTCTGGGCACCGCACTTCAAGATGTGGACAACATGGAGCCTCCAGAGGAGGGACACTCGCATGATCAGGGGGCAGCAGGGCAGGCCCTATGAACCTATTCAGCCCCCACAAGAGAAGGCTGAGGGGGGATCTAGTGGCCATTTACAAACTAGTCAGAGGGGACCAGCAGGCATTGGGGGAGTCCCTGTTCCCCCAAGCACTACCAGGAGTGACTAGGAATAATGGTCACAAGCTGGCAGAGGGTAGATTCAGGCTAGATATCAAGAGGCGCTACTTCACGGTCAGGGCGGCTAGGATCTGGAACCAACTTCCAAGAGAAGTGGTGCTGGCTCCTACCCTGGGTATCTTTAAGAGGAGGCTAGATGAACACCTTGCTGGGGTTGTTTGACCCCAGTACTCTTTCCTGCCATGGCAAGGGGTCAGACTCGATGATCTGCTCAGGTCCCTTCTGACCCTACAAACTATGAAACTATATCACAACTTAACACAGCTATGGTGTCTTCTTGCTGCTGCATATATGAATCAGCATATTCTGGATCAGACTGTGATCCCCTTGCTCATACTGGGAACAACTACACATGCATTTTACTGCTAAGATGACTAATTAGCTCCTCAGTAAAGTATCACTGTCTACACATAAGGGGCTATTAGGTCGGAATAAAATAATTAATTCTGCTGAAGGGTAGTACTCCTATAGTGGAGTTACTTAGTGTGCCACAACACATGTGTAGACAGTGACTGGGGCTGGCTGGGGCATGAGAGTGCTAAAGTGTGGGGGTGCCTCCTGGCACCCTCGTGCCTCAGCCAGCCCCTCTGCAGCATTTTGAGCTGGAGTAGAGCAGCCCTAGGCCGGCAAGTTGACCCCCCAAGGCCCCCTGATAGTTGGGGCTGCATTGCCCCAGCTCAATGTGCTAGGATTCCAGGCACACAAGTAAACACTGTGCCTAGGAGCACTAAACTCTGGCATACATTATACCAGAGTTCATTCAGCTGCGTTAATTGCATGTGTCCATGTGCCCAGTGGGCGAATCTACACATGCAGTTAATGTGATTGAATATACTCTGGCTTAGTTTGAGCCAGAGTAAACTAATCCCTACCTCACCATCTACATGTGCATTTCAGCGCGGTGATTTACTGCGCTGTCACATACAACTTGTATGTGACGGGACTATCTGGCTGTGCAGTAAATTAGTCTACTGCACCTTAATTGCCACACATATATAGACAGTAACGCTTTACAATGCATTAAATTAGTCTAATGTGAAGTAAAGTGCATGTGTAGATGTGCCCACTGGGCATGTCTACACATTCATTAATGTGCCCTAATTATGGTGCATTAAGTTAGTACCTGTAATAACACTAGTAATGGTGTATTAAGTTAGTAGCTGTAATAACAGGTACTAACTTAATGCACTGTGATCAGTGCTACTATGTATTATGTACTATGTATGAGCCATATGGGGTGCTGGGTACTGATTCTTTTTACTCAGAATTCCTAATTTGGTTTCAATGGGGATTTCTGCTTAAAAATTGGTGGTATGAGTTAATATGGTAGTGAATGAAATAGAATAAGCGTGCTAAAAGAAACAGAATAGGTGATTTCCAAAACCAGAGGCTGTTACATGTGAACTTGGTAATGTTTTAATTTGGGCCATTCTATCCAGGAGCACAAATCTTCCTCTGAAACAAAGGAACATTTCAAATAATTGAATTGTTTCATCCCACAAAGATGTTCACTTAAAAAAACACAGTCTCCTCAGAGCTGCTGTACTGTAGTTTCTCTGCCTCAGGGGTAGGATTCTTCCCTATGAGGGGAAGGATTTTTGGCTGGGCATTAGGGAGACACTAAGACTGGGTGTTTGGGAGTGGATTTGTCTCCGAGGGCAAAATTATCCTTTTTGAACAGCTGTTTGATTTCTAATGCATATTCTATAATTGTTGTCTGTTGGGACACCTTATGTGGGAGATTCACTTTTACATAAATATTTCCAAATCTGATTTAATAGCTTATGAGGTCTCTATTATACTTTGCACAGTTGCTTGTTATGTACACATACGTGTTTTGTTCCTCAGCAGATGAATGTACCGAATGATAACATCACAATATATTTAAATGCTGATCTGCTGGCAAGTTATACAAGAATACTTCAGGTTTAGTATGTAATAGGTTCTAATCCCAGGAAGAACAATTTAGCCTTTCATCTTCCAAAATAGATAAGTGGAGTTCTATGCAATTCCCTGTGTGCGGGTCTTTGTTAGTGTAACCAGTTTGCTCTTTATTTGTTAAAAACTAATCAACTATCACTTACTGAACAACTGACAGGGTCCATACCCACTCCAGTTGGGTGAAGTCCAGTGCATAACCACAGGTTAAAGCTGGTAGTCAATATTGCAGCATTAAGGCAATCTCCTCATGTTCTCATTAGTGTATATTGAATTTAAACTGTCAGGAGCCAAATAATAAAGTCTGTGTGCTTACTAACACTTCTACTGAAGTTAATGGGAAAATTTCCTGCTGACTTCAAAATGAATAAGACTGAATCTAGTTTCCCCTCTACTGTTAAAAAAAAACCTTCCAAGCAGTGTGGAGCTCTGTTGTGGGGCATTCTATATATTTATATACGCTGCCTTCAAACCCAGAAATCATTACATGACAGGAACTTGGAGAAAATTGATAGCTAGGTGGCATTCTTGTCCAGCATTATGGGCAATATTTAGACTCTTTCACTGATTTTACAAAGGATCAATCTCTTACTCTTTCTCCAAGTAACAAAAAATTCTACCTTTGATAAGAAAATGAATTTCTTGCTTCAATCAGGTCATTTCCCTTTTCCTTTTGTACTCATAGATGTCATGCACCATTGGTTCAGCTTTCAGTACGAGGCTTCAAAAGGAAGCAGATTACTAAGTACATAATAAGTGGGAAAAGTGCCCAAAGACAGAGATAGTCCAGAAATAAAATTTCACTTAGCATGTCTCGCATGGGTTTCTCTTAACTTCTACTGGTCAAACTTTGTGTTATTTCTCTGATAAAACTAATTTAGAACTAGTTGTTTTGATTTTTTAAATCCTCATTGCAATGATACTGAACAATAGTGAAAAGTGCTCATCTTCATAATCAAGGCATTTGATTGAAATTATCTATTTTTTTAAAATTCAGAATATGAAACATACACATACCGAAAAGAGAGTCACTTATGGTTAGTAAAATATTGATAAACAGAATAGAAAAGAAAGTCAGAAAACTTAGATCATGTCGCTAGATGGAGCAAGAAGCACCAATTTTAACCAGCTTTCCTTCTGCCTATAAAAATATGGTTAAAATTAGTGCCCCTAGTGCCATCTACTGACATGGTTTAAGTTTCCACTGCAGACATAGGACATCTACTAGATATGCTTGAGGATGCAGATTATGTTATTTTACTATTATTTATAATGAATTGGATTTCTATAGTTTTTATTTGCTGAAAACCGGTGGAGGAAACATGTTTTGTTCACTTAGAACTATGTTAAGAATCGTTCTCTAGACTTATAACTACCTTCTATACAAGTCTCTCAACACATTTTTCAAATATTAATAAATTATTGTATTACAATACTGTCTAAAAGTTCCACCCATAAGCTAGGAATTCAATATGCTAGGTGCTATATAAACAAAGAATAAATTCACAGTTTTTGTCCCAGGAGGCCTATAACCTAGGTCTCATAACACCGTGGGTGTTATGAGTATTATCTCCCAATGGGATAACTGAGGCAGAGTGAGTTTAAGTAATTTGTCCTAGGGTAGACCAGAAGTTCATGTCAGAACCAGGTATGGAAAACAGTGTTCCTGATTCCTATGAAGGGAAAACTATATTATCCTTATTAAAGGAATCACAAAGAAAATCACCTTTTTACAGATTAACTCTACATACTCCTTGGGCAGTCAGATACTTATGAACAGATTGAGTTTGTGATATTTTGTTTCTTGATCCTTCAAAGATCTAATGCCACAGAGCAGCTATTTATTTATGACCATTATTTCACTCCAGTGTTAGTTTTTAGGAGCTGAAATTGGCATAGGAAGATTTTTAAGATATCCTCTGGATCTAATTCCCAAATATATTAATTACTATCAACTACACAGTGCTAGTGAAATTGAATTAGTTGGAATACATGCTGTAAGTCATGTTCTTTTGTATGAGGCTAAGGAGTTAAAAACTTATGTTTCATTTCCAGATGCACTGAAACACATTTTGAATAGGACTTACTAACATATTCAGAAAATTCATAAGTAAATCACCATTTATATTTCTAATGTGGACTTCTGAAACTATTATGTTGGAGGATGTAGAAGAACCAAAATAAGCAAGAATCTTTTGTAAAAATGACTGCTTCCGTTCATAGTGGAAATATACAGTAAAGCAGCACTTGGGGTGTATTTGTATGACTGATGGATATGCTATAGCCTGTTAACTGTGACAAGGCAGTTTGTTCAATTTACTAGCTATGCCTGTTGTCCATTTACTTCTGTCCTTATTTGTGTTTCCTTATTTATTTCTACCTGTGATTTTGCAACAGTAGCAATGAATGTAGAAAAGAACAACTCCAGCAGTGTTTCCAATTATTTATTTTGAATAACAAATCTCCATTATTTTGTGACTAACTAAAAATATGGTTACCTGGTAGGATTTTATGTATTTACTGGTACTAAACTCTTGGTGGATTTCTGTTGTTTATCTTTGGGGAAGAATTTTAACAGCAGTGAACATTAAAGAGGCAGTGGTGAGAGAAGAGGGGCTTTTCACATCATAGCTTGGACAAACTTGGCTGTTTCATCACTGAATGGACGGGACTTACACATTTGTCAGCAGCTACCTGCTTAGTGCAGTCCTCTTAGCTTGCCTGAGCATGCATGCTTTCTTAATGGAAAATGCCCTGGCCTGCTGTATCAGCGATTTTTCTCAGTTCTTCTCCAAAACCTAAGCTGCTCCAAACTGGAAATCTCCATGTTGAGTTTGTGCATTGCGTGCCAGGTTTTTGGTTGCCAACACTTCAAAATAAACATGCAGTTAATGCTGAATTCCATTGGAAATCCTATAGAATATCTACTGAGATTTGCTTTCATACCCAATGAGTTAATCAGGATTAATAGCAATATAATAAACACCACAGGATTAATTTCAATACAATAAATACTGCAGGAATTAACTTTGATTAGGTCATTATTTTGAGTAGTTACCTGTTTATTTTGTTTTTTTCTCCTGCACATCTTTATTTTTCTCACAGATCACTAAGATTTAGCCACAGACAGAAGACAAATAGTTCCATTTGTTTTTTCATTTGCAGATCAGAAAAGGGTACTTGCACCACCTAGTGTATCAAGTGCTAGAAACCTTTCCAAAGCAGAAAATCAGGGAAAGGTATGGAACAGATTTTGATAAGCCACCATTCACTTCCATGCATGAAAATTGCTAACTTTATTGACCTGAGGGCCTGCAAATACCCATGAGTCTCAGTGCAGCAGCATATAACAACTTGAATTTGCTTGAGTTTTGAATGTTTAACAAAATGGAAAAGAAAACCTGTAGTAAGCTGAACTTAGAAAAAAAATGTGAGGGAAAAAAGCCCTTTAGCAAAGAAATAGCATCAATTACCATGCAACACATGAAAAGTGCCCGTGTCAAGAATGTGTATAGTATTAGGCACTCAGGTCCTGATTCAGGAAAACATGTAAGCACATAAATTTCAAGCCTGTAAGCCTGAAGCATGTGTAAAATATAAGCATATGCTTAATTATTGCTGACCTAAGACCTCAGATTCACCTGAATTCAGACTTGTATGTGTGGCATAGGAACATAAATCAAACAGACTACAGTCTTTGTTAAGAATGTATCCTCTTGATTATAGGTGAAGCTAATAGCTATGTCTGTAGCTTGCCTTAGCAATTTAGGTTGCATATGACTTCCCATTATAAGACTGAGAGGGGTTGGAACAGGGAAGAGGATGAAAAGGTAGAAACTTGGGAGCACAAGGAAAAGCAGGGTCTATAACAACTAGATCTTAGTCTATATTAGAAGCAAATTCTCAGGACTATACACTGTCATGGGGGAAAGTAAGGGAGAAAAAGAAAACAAAAAATATAAAGAGATTCAAGAACTGGAGAAAAATAAAAAACTTGGAAGAGAACAAATAGCCCAGATTCCTGTACTGCACAACTGATAAGGGGTTTTCAAAAAGGCAAATTAAATGAAGAAAATCCTAAATCAACCAACCTATGAAGATTTTTCCCATTGCTGAGCATGGATGACATGGTGGACTTGCTGCTGGGGAAATACATGGGAAACAGATTCTGCAGCATTCCCAAAGACCTCCAGATTACAGACCACAGTAATGAACAATATTTAAAATACTAAGCAAATTTCTAAAAGAACAACATAGAAAATGCTGGAAAAAAGCAAGATCATTAAAAGTACCTGACCAGAATTTTTCACAAGCAGATTCACCCCATATTTGATGCATGCATTTGATTTGGGCTCAGTTTACTCTGGTATAAACTACACTAGAGTAAGCATTCCCAGACAGGCATCTATACATGCAGGGATTAGGAAGCAGGTTTGCTGCTTTCTGTGCCAAACTTCTTGCAGCCCTGCAATGGGGCCCAGCAGCACTGGGGGGAGCTCCAGGTTCCAGTTGCAGCTGCGGCTGCTAGCAGCTGGCAGCCCTGTTCAAAAGCCAGCTCTGCTTGCTGCTCCCTGGCCAGCCACTTTCCTGCCCAGGAGCAGCGTGCCCAGCACAGGGACAGTATGCAGCAGCTTTCTCCTTGCCTACTTTGCCTCCCTGTGCCATAGCTGCCTCTGCCCCTGCCCCTGGCAGTGATGACCAGTGTGCTGGGCTCCTGCTGGTAGCTGCATTGGCCCTGCTGGCCCGCTGTACTGACTGCCACCTGGCCCACAACTGTTTCACCCCACCTGGCTCCCCCCTGGGCAGCAACCACCTACCTGGCCACACTGTGCCATCCCAGGGCTGTTGCCATTGCTGCTGCAATGCTGCTGCTGCTGCTGCTGCCGGCAGGGGTGCCAACAAGGGTCTCCAGGATACCACTGCCAGGGCTGCTGTTGCCCTCCTTGGCCTCCAGCCCACCACCTCTGGGCCCACTGGGCCAGCCAGGACTGATGGCAACATGTCATCCAGTACACCTGGGATGATGAGCAATGGCTGGAGGCTTTCTGCATGATGCAGCCAGCCCACCTTCTGGGAACTTGTGAAGGAGCTCTGGCCCCACCTGGAGCAGCAGGACACTGGCATGTGGCTGCCCCATCTCTACAGCCACCTCTCTGGCCCTCGCCCTGCTCAAGCTGGTCATGCCTACCACCCTGCAATATGTTGGCCACTTTTGGCAAAGGAAGGCCACTGCTGGGAAGGCCATCCTGGAGGTGTGCGGCACCCTCCAGGACACCATGCTTTGTGTACATCAGGGCCCTGGATAGGACCCACATCCCCATCATCTGCCTGGCCCATGGAGACTGCTGCAGGGAATTTCACTCTGCCATGCTCCAGGCTGTTGTGGTCCACTATGGGGCCTTCACACATGTTAGCACTGGCTGGGAGGGCAGCGCCCACAATGCCCATGTGGTCTGCATCTCCAGCCTGCTGGGCCTGGTGGAGAACAGCCACTTCTGCCACAGTGTGCAACAGCTGGTGGAGACTGCAGATGGAGAGCACAGCGGGATGGGGCACTGGATGCCCAAGGGGCCCTCCTCTGGTAACATGTCACCAGAGGTACAAGCCCAGGGTGGAGGCTCGGGCAGGCCACTCAGGCTGCTGTAGACAGCACAGCTGTCTGGGTCCTGGGGTACAAAGATGACTGTCAGTTGCTGCATAAAGGGCATAGACTTATGGGCACTGCTGGATGATGATTGTGGTTGATCATGGTGATGCACTGTGCCCACAAAGCCTTGACCTTTATGCGGCAGTGTTGCACTGACTGGTTGTGCCTGCACTCCTGCATCTGGCCTGACAGCACCTCATAGATGTGGGCATTGGAGCACCTGCCCCACCCAAACTGGTGCTGCACCTCTGCCTCACTCCACAGCTGCAGCTTAGTTCTACCAGCCTGCCTGCACCCCAGTGCTGCTGCCCAGCACTGCAGTGCCACGTGGCTGCCAGGAAAGTGCCATCCAGGCCAGCAGAGTGCTGCAGGGGGCTGCAGGCTGCTGCAGCCTTTAGCCAGGACTGTCAGCCCACAGGCCCAGATGCAGGCAGCTTCTGGCTGGCAAGGCCAGCTCTACCTGACCACAGCCCACCCCCAGCAGCCTGCCCTGCACCTGCAGGTGCTGCAGGGCATTGCCTCTGCCATGCAGTTCCCAGTCCCATGCTGTGCCAGTGTGCTAGGTGGTACAGGCAACTGCCCAGGCAGGCCAGGGACAGCCACGCTGGGGCCAAGAGAGCCAGCACAGGACCTACAATGACCTTGTCCTCCTCACCCGGGCTTGTGCCCATGCCCATGCCTTCCACTCAAAGTCCCAACTGGATTGAGGAGACTGGCAACCACATGATGCTGTGGAGTGAGGCAGAGGTGCAGCACCAGTTTGGGTGGGGCAGGTGCTCCAATGCCCACATCTATGAGGTGCTGTCAGGCCAGATGCAGGAGTGCAGGCACAACCAGTCAGTGCAACACTGCCGCACTCAGGGGGACATAGCTTAGAGTGACCTCAGGCTCCCTGTTGGTGTGCCCCAGGGCTCAAAATGCCTGCAATCTTTTAAAGCCTGAGGCAGAGGCTTCCATACAGGCAGCCCAGCCCTGGGGTAGGAGAGGCTCCCAGCCCAGAGCCCTGTGGCTAGCTTGAGGCCGGCTCCGTAGTGGTAGGGCAGGCCCAGGAGCAAAATTGCTCCTGGGTCATGTCTACACATTCATTACTGCACAATAACTAATCCTGTTTAAAAATTGCAGGTAGCAAATTTATGTGGGATTATGGAGTTTTACTGCACAGCAAGCAAGTGTGTGCATAGATGTGTGTGCTTACTGTGCAGTAAACTATGCTACTACACATTTAGCCATCTTGTGTAGAAGTGCCTAGTATAATATATGGAAAAAAGAAGAGCCACATGAAATGGAAAAATGAGTGATCAAAACAAGGAAGAAGAAAATGAGCCACACAATATCCAGTGATGAGATGAATGTTGTGAATAACATGACAAGCGAGAAAGGAAGAGACATATGCTGCTTCCCTGTTTAAGAATGCAGAAAGTGTGGATTGTATGGCATTTGATAGTACTAAATACTTCCATCAAAAGAAAGAAAATACTGTCTAAAAGAGAAATAAAGGAGGCAGCAGGCAGGGTATCTCAGCTCTGTACCATGACATACTGCAAAAAATACCTGGGAGTTACAGAAGACTATAAACTTAATATAATCCAATGTGCATTTGTTGCAAAAAAAGAGAAAAGTCAACAGCATAGAGGGTTGTATTAACAGGAGTGCCATTCACAAATCAAAGGAAGTAATTCTGCCATGCTATTCAGCACCAGTGAGGCTCACTTAGAATCCTGTGCCCAGTGGGAACCCATACTTCAAGAAAGATATGGACAGATTGGAAAGAGTCTAGTGGAGATTGACAAAAATGATTAGAGGCTGGAGAAGCATGATGTATGAGAAAAGTCTGAAAGAACTAGGATTATTTAGTCTGGAGAAAAGAAGATTGAAAGAAGATTGGATAACAGTCTTCAAACACCTCAAGAGTGATTATAGAGAATGGAGATAGACTCTGTAACTATAAGGTACAAACTATAGCAGAGGAAATTTAGATTAGGTATTGCCAGAAGAACTTTCTGACCACGATGGTGGTCAAACAGCAGAACTGGCTACCTAGACATTGAAAATTTCCAGGGATAGAGATTCCATAGGACCAGGTTAGACAGACACTTGGCTGGATGTTTTAGTCAGGGGTGATTCTGCCTTGAGCAAGGATGTGGCAGGGCACTGTTGGTGCCTGCCACTTTAAGAGCAGAGCCAAGCAGCCAGCAGGTGCTTGATTGTGGCAGCCATTTTAGACCTATGGCTGCCTATATAAACAGAACAGTTTCCTACTGACAGGCTAGGTAGTAACATTGTTTGGCTGCAAGGCTCTCTGCAACATCCTGGAAGTAAGGGCAGGAGCTGGTTTGGAGACTCATGATCCTAGGTATGACCTAAAATTGCACTCTGCCAAAAGTGGGTGGACTGGTGGGGCATTCAGTGGTGCAGGAGTCCCCAGGAAGTGCCAGGCTAGTTACCGCCCTGGTGAAAGGCAAGTAGAGGCACCTTAACCTCAGCCTTTACCTCTGGGTGGGTTATGTAACATTGGAGGTATTGGGTCAGGCATGGCTGTGGCCACCTGTACCCTGTGGGTGCAAGACCCTGAGCAGAGGTAGTTGTGGCTAGGCATGGCTTTCCCCATTTGAGCCCACTGGGGAGGGAGGCCCCAGTGAAGGGGGTGGAGATGAGCAACATGAATAGGGAGGGAGGAAAAACCAGATGGCTGGGGGCCCTGTATGTTTAAGTATATAGAGTTGCCATGGAAGGAGCCTAGTGAGGGTCATAGGAGAGGCCCAAAATATTGTACATCTACACCCCCCCCCCCCAAAAGCCATGAGCTAGCTAAAGCCTATGGTGTAAGGGCCTGCTCCAAGAGGGAGCAAGGCAATACAAGTTCTCAATGCATGAAAGAGACTCTGAGAGGGGGTGGAGTATACGACTTCCTAGTAAGAGGAGGTCAGTATGAATGTGTGTGTGGCTGAGGCCTGACAATGAGGCCTAAGCTTGGTCTGCCTGTAAGCTGGGAGCACTGTCATCTGGATGCCATCTGTGAGGCTTGGGCTGTAGTGTAGGGGAGGAATGGAGCCACAGATGGCACCCCCTGGCATCAGGGCAAGAATGGGCAGCCTCCAGCCTTAACTAACAACTTAATTGCCATCAAGGTATGGCAGAAAACTCAGGTGGGTGGCATGCCCAAAGGCAAGTGGGGAAACTAGCACTGTGGCTAGTTGGGGAGCCCCACTTTGCCACAAAGGGGATGACCTCATGAGGTCCCTTCTAGGCTTACTTTTCATGATCCTATATTACTCTATCAGCACAAAGCCAGGCGGTATAAAGTAAGTAATGAAATCAGTGCTATGACTGAAGGGGAGTTGAGGTTGATTGGTCCTTGGAATGGACTCACGGTTCAGCAGCATGAGAGCACGGTGGCTACTGCACCAACTAGTGGCCAGAGAGATGGATAAGGGCAAGTCAGAAGAACAGATTAAATAGAAATTAAAGCTTATGAAGGAGAGTTCTAATGGGGGGGGGGGAGACAACCAACAATCTTGAAGCTCCTAAGAGCATGTACACTTTTCATATGAAGCATGAGTGTTAATAAATATGCATGTATAGGGGTCAAGGTTCAAGCAGAGGAAAACACTTGGGGGGAGGGGGGGGAAATCAGGAAGGCCATATAACTTATCCCATTGCAGAGAGCTACAGATGTGACACTTTTTTGGGGGGGTGGGGTGGGGAGAGCTTCATGGATCCTGCAATTTTTTTAGTGTCATGTGAATTCTGAGACTTTTTTTTTTTCCCTTCATCCAATGATGCTAGAGGGAAAGGAAAATGAAAGGGAATATGAAAGTGTGTTAATCACTTTAGGATCCTAAAGTGAAATATCTGAAAAGAATTGCTAAGCATCAACACCTCACAAGATGATTCCCATTCTTGGGCAACCCTAACCTGAGGAAAACCATCTTTCAGCTTCATAAAAACTGTTGTAAGTAAACCTTGAGGCAGTGCAGGGCATGGACCTTAAGATAAAATCTAATACCAGAGGAGACATTTGGCAGGCTAATTCCCTCACCCTTAGAACTTCAATAGAAATTATCCTGAGCTGATAACAACAATTCTTACTGGTTTCCCTATACCTTCCATACATCGATGAGGAAAAATTGTGATGCTGCCAGCCTAGGTGAAGACGGTAAGTTCCCCAATGGGTTCTGTGATGGTTGAAGCTTCAGCCATGCTGGGACTCAAAATGCTTGCATCTAAATGAGGAGGGAGGGAAGCTAGGCCAGGTGCTACATTCTGCCCAGGAAAGGTAAGTGATCCAGCTGCCTGTACCTTCTGGTTTAGCTGACTACCTGTTTGGTGGGTGTGTACTCTGAAGTGTTGCATGCTGCTGAGTTAATGCAGGCCCAGAAGGGTATAAAAGGAGACTCCCCAGGGAGCCAGTGAACAGGGACTGCCAAAAGGGGAGCAGTTTACAGGCCAGTCATGGGCAGGAGTACACAGGAGCTTCTGACAGACCTCAGATAAGTGAATGAGGAGGGGTGCTTCTGTGGGGGTGGTGATGTGGAGTGCAGCCAGGGCTCCTGCCATACTGCTGCCTCTGGCCCAGAGCTCCTGTGAGGCTTTCCCCCTTGGATGGGTCAGCAGTGCCCTGGCCCCTTGTCTGTGGGGGTTGCTGGGGCGGGGGACGGGACACCTCTGAGGCCTGGGGGTAGCATGGGGGGTCAGGGGTTCCCTTGCCTGTCTTGCATGTGCCTGGATTGAGGCCCTAAAGGGGCAGGTGGTCTGTCACCAGACAGAGGTGAGCAGGCTGTGGGGGATCCAGATTGGCTACTTTCATTTTCTGCAGGACAAGACTCCTGGCAGAGAAGCTGTGAGGGGGGGAAAGCCCTGAAGCAGATGCTGGTGAGTGAAGGACAGTCACCTTGTTGGCCAGACCTCACCTCGGAGACTGTTCCCCTGGTGCAGTTGGGGGAACAAGTATGAGGCCCTGGCTGCACTGGAGGAGTGTGCAGTATGGGGAAAGTACACTGGAGGGGCCAGCCACCATTACTGAGTGAGCTAAGGGCCAGCTAGGTAAGTGGAAGAAGAGTTGCTACATCATCGTTGCAGGTGACTCCTTGCTCAGAGGGACCCATCTGTTGTCCAGCTCCCACAACACATGAGGTCTGCTGCTTGCTGAGAGCCAGGATCAGGGACATCATGGGGAGAATTCCAGACCACATCCAGCCCTCGGACAAATATCCCATGGTCCTCATCCATCTGGGAACAAATGATGCAGCCAGGAGTAGTCCAGATAGGGCAGAGCAGGTGATGATACAAAGAGGCAGTCAGTTGCACAAGCACCCATGTCATGAAGTTTTTGCCTGTTGGCGACTAGAGGTGCAGGGCCCCAGAACCCAGACTTCCCCTGCACTGATCTCCGTGACAGCTGGCAGGCTTTGTGGCTGTAGCAATGCCTAGCAGGCCTGCAGTTTTCACCCCCCACACCCTGTGCTTTAATGCACAGTATTACCTATGTCATGAATTTTGCTTGTCCTCAAACTGAGGTGCAGGGGCTTCTAGGAAAATTGCACCTATCTCCTTGAAACTTGGCAGGCTTTGTGGCCTCAGCAGGGGCTACTACTCCTGCAATCTTCATCCCACTGTGGCTTAACACACACATGACTTGACTCTTGCTTTCATGACTTGAGGTGTGGCTTCCCAGAAACTCCTACACCTATTGCCTTGAAACTTTTTGGTAGACTTCATGCTCTCAGCAGAAGCTACCATCTCTGCAGGCTTCATCCAAATCAGCTACAAAATAGTTCATTGGTTTCCCTGCCCCCCCCCCCTTATACTCTATGGACAGATCTCCAAATCTTCCAAAGCCAATTCAACCAAATCAAATTGGAAAAGGTGTTCCAATTCTCTGAATCAAATTGCTGGCATCTGAATTGGTTGAATCTGAATCTAATAGTTCCCTATTTGTACAGGCCTACTAAATTGTGGGGTGAAGTACACACTGCAGGGTAGGGAACGATTGCAGGCAGACCTGGACAAGTTGGAAAAGTGGGTAGCATACAACAGGATGCAGTACAAGGACAAATGCAGAGTGCTGCACCTAGGGTGCAAAAACATCTAGCACAGCTTGTGGCTGGGAAGTGACCCTCAGCAGCATAGAAGGGAAAAGGGATCTCAGAGTCATAGTAGATTCCAAGATGAACATGAGTCATCAGTGTGATGAAATCATCAGCAAAGCTAACCCCAGTCTATCATGCATCAGCAGATACATGATAAATAGATCCAAGGAGGTGATGCTTCCCCTTTATGTGGCATTGCTCAGACCACAGCTGAAGTATTGTGTCTAGTTTTGGGTGCTATACTTCAAGAGGGATGTTGATAGACTCAAGAGGGTCCAGAGGAGGGCCACTCATGGTTAGAGGCATAGAGGACAAGCCCTATGAGGAGAGACTGAGGGACCTGGACCTCTTCAGCCTCTGCAAGAGAATGCTGAGAGGTGATCTTGTGACTGCTGCATCCCCCTAATGAATTCATAGGCAAGGGATGGGAGATGCTCTGTTCACCAGGGCACCTCTTGGGGTAACAAGGAACAATGGTCACAAACTGACAGAGCAGATTTAGGTTAGATATCAGGAAAAACTTCTTCTCAGTAAGAGTGGTCAAAATTTGGAATGGGCTTCTAAGGGAGGTGGTGCTCTCCCCTATCTGGGGGGTCTTTAAGAGAAGGCTGGATAGGCATCTGGCTGCAGTCATCTGACCCCAACACTCTCCTGCCTAGGGAGGGGGTCAGACTTGATGTTCTGTTGAGGTCCCTTCCAACCCTAGCATCTATGAATTTATCAAGAGAAGTTGTGTGCTGACCTTTTAATTCCCTTGCTTGGTCTATCCAAGTGAGTTTGGGATTGACACCTGGGACGAGCTCCTTGCTGAGAAAAGCCATTAGTTGGCAAGTCCCAATGCTGCCTAATAATTGGCCCTGAGCTACCAGGCTTAGAATGGAGAGTGACTAGTCCATCCCTTTGCACAAGGGGAGAGTGGCCTCAGTTTCTGTCTCTGAAATGGTTATGGTCCCATGGCCAGCACCAGGCTTGCAGTGTGTCACAATGTCATAGTATGAATTAGTGTACTCTTCCAACCCCTTGCCTTGATATGGATGAATTTTTGAATTTATCAGAGGATTTTAAGTATGAAGCACATTTCTGATTGGTATTGGGTCAGTCAAACAAGATCCCTGCTGTTGCTTTTCAGTGCCTTGTTTGGTCATGTAAAATCTTTGTCTCGCCCAAATTCATTTGGTTTGAACTGACCTGCTTTTCATTGGGTTTTTTTAGCAATGTCCCTTGCACTGTTGGTTTGCACATGAAGAGACGAGAAGTTATGTTCAGAATTTAGGATTGGAAATAGATTTTATCAGCAAAAGCAAGAACTGAAATAATTATCTTGGGCAGTTCACCTAAAGAGCTGCCTAAGTCTTGGTAATTCTGGGAAAGTTCTAGTCTCAATGTCCATGTGTTTTTAAAAAAAAAAAATAAAAAAAAAAGCTCAAATGTTTTCACATGGTCTGAAAGCTATGGACCCGTCTTCACGCTGAACATCAGTTTTCTGCTACTACAAATGTAGGACTAGACATCACTTCTCAGCCCATTAAGTCAAGTCCACTGAATTTGGAACCAAACTTTTATTTAAAGCATCCTAAAAATTGTCTGCTTAAACCCCTCATGCACCACAACTGCAAAACTCATTATAAAAAAAAAAAAATCCTAAGACCCCACAACATGGCAGGTAAAAAACAAGGAAGACAAAGATGCTACCAGTGCACTGCCATTGCAATGGCAGTAAAGTATTTTAATGAAAATAGCCTGAAAGGATCCTAAAATGAGGTCTATGCCTCAGGCTGCAGAGGAAGACAATTCTCCCTCCCACTTCCCCCCACCCACCCATCCTTGGGAGCCACTCTAAGTAAAACACCCGCAGTGTCTTGTGTATTCAGTATTCTATGCTTCAAAATGGGAGCTGATGAGCTATAGTTAAAGCGTTCCTGTCTGCATTAAAAAATGTGGGGACACTGAATACATGTGATGCCAAGGCTGCTAGAGCATTCCAGTTAGAGCAGGCATGTGTATAGATGCCAAATATTCCAAATAAGAGTCCAGCTCATTGTCATCCTATCAACTAATACACCTATCTCTCTCTTCATCCTTCAAGTCCCTAAGCTCCCATCTTATTGCAGAAGGTCTTGTTAGTTAAGTGCACAGTTTTACACTTTGCACTATTGAACTTTATGCTTTTTTCTAATACTTCACTTTACAAGATTATTTAACTCTTTCTGTATAATAATATGTTTCTCTTCCATACTGATAATACTTCCCAATTTAGTATTATCCACAGATAATACCCATCAGCACACTTTATAAGGGTCACTTACTATAATCTGGGTAGCAAAGCATAGAGATAAAGATTATTTCCAGGGATTTTTAGTTCCATTCTCCAAATGCTGATTTGGATTCCTTTACCTCCTTTACTGTTCTACTGTTTTTTACTAGTTAGTGAAAAATTATATTTTTCATAATTAGAAAGGAAAACCACATTGTTTCTTTTCAACCATCTAAATATTTAATATCTTACAAAAATCTATATTAAAAGAAAAATTAAGGTTGTAAAGTTAAACATTCAAAAGTTAGGAAATGCCAAAATTAAGATGCCTGTGCAGAGGAGTCTATGTGGAAAGAAATAAGTGTACCTGAAAAAAGTGTACTTCTTGTTTTATTTTCTTATGTTAGGAAGATTGATTATTTGATCTATCTGCAATCAAGAAAATAGTATTTTGTTTTAGTCTGGTTCTTTAGAGTTCTTTTTTTTTTCTTTGTAGTTCCTTTCTCCCTAGGTATTTAGTCTGTTGCTGATCTAAAAATATACTCTGCTAAACATTTGTATAACTGCACTTGTATAGCAGTCCTGAATATGTAAACCACTGTTTGTCAGATCTGTCTGCTGATTAACTGTAGAGTGTTTCTATGTTTAAAAATATATTACAATAAAAGTCTCTTTCCCACAACTGATTTTGTATTGGAAAACAATAACTTGTATCCAACATGTTGATATTAAAACCCATAGTTAGGATTGTGTCAAAAGTTCCAATAAAACTCCCTACTCAAAACTCTTTTAAAAGATTTATCTTTTTGACTGAATTTTTACATTTCTTTTGTAAGCTTTGAAGAGGAATTTCTATTTTGAAAAATCTTTTCCTTGCCTGAGTTATACAAGAAGGAAAACATTATTTTTGTAAAATAAATTAAATTTAAAAGACTCCTTTGTGCGTATATAATGTCAAATTGGAGGATCTTTAAAAAGCAGAAACTTGCTCAGGTAGGTGGTAGAAGGCATGGAGAGGTGCCGCTTGAAAATGTGAAGAGAACTTTAGAATCCAGTACAAATATAAAACAATAGTGCTGACAGCCTGACTATGTCTCTGAGAGATGTCTTTAGAGTATTGACTATAAAGGCTAATTATATCATCATTCCTAATTATTTTATTGCTTGTCAAAATATACTAGAGAGAGAAGAATAATCATTTCCTGAAAGTCTGACCATGTACTGTGAGTAGCATATTATTTTGACATCACAAGTAGAAAAATGTTAGTGTTTCCTTTTTTATTCCTTCCTATTTTAATAATCAATTTGATACCTCCATGTCCCAGTCCTCCTTATGGCAAATTTGGAGCAATTAAGTTAAACAATAGCAGCTTAAATAAAACTGTGCTGGGCCTAAAGAGTTGTTATGAACTGATGCCTGACCAACCTTCTATGATGAGGTGACTGGGTCTGTGGATGTGGAGAAACTAGTGGATGTGGTGTACCTTGATTTTAGTAAGGCTTTTGATACAGTCTCCCACAACCTTCTCTCAGGCAAGCTAAGTACGGGTTGGATGAATGGACTATAAGGTAGATAGAAAACTGGCTGGAGTATCTGGCTGAGAGGGTAATAATCAATGGCTCAATGTCTAGCTGGCAGCTGGTATCAAGTGGAATGCCCCAGCAGTCAGTTCTGGAGCTGGTTTTGTTCAATGTCTTCATCAATGACTGGAAGATGGCATAGAGGGCCCTCTCAGCAAGTTTGCAGATGACACCAAGCTGGGGGGAGTAGTAGATAAGTTGAAGGGTAGAGCTAGGATTCAGAGTGACCTAGACGAATTGGAGGATTGGGCCAAAAGGAATGTCATGAGGTTCAACAAGGACAAGTGCAAAGTCCTGCACTGAGGGTGGAACAATTCCATGCAATCAATCAATACAGATTGGGGGCTGACTGGCTGTGCAGCAGCTCTGTAGAAAAGGCCCTGGGGGTTACAGTGGACAATAGGCTGAATATGAGCCAGCAGAGTGTCCTAGCTGCCAAAAAGGCTAACAGCACACTGGGCTGCATTGGTAGGTATGTTGCCAGTAGGCTGAGGGAAGTAATTATTCCCCTCTATTTAGCACAGGTGAGGCCACATCTGGAGTACTGTGCTCAGTTTTGGGCCCCCCACTACAAAAAGGATGTGGACAAACTGGATAGAGTCCAGCAGAGGATGACAAAAATGGGAGGGGGGCTGGGGCACATGACTTAAGGAAAGACTGGGGGAACTGGGTTTATTTAGTCTAGAAAAGAGGAAACCTAATAGCAGTCTTCAGCTACCTGAAGTGGGGTTCGGAAGAGGATGGAGCTAGGCTATTCTCAGTGGTGGCAGAGGACAGAACAAAGAGCAATGGTCTCAAGTTGCAGCAAGGGAAGTTTAGGTTAGATAAAAAGAAGAATTTTCTCACTAGGAGGGCAGTAAAGCACTGAAACAGGTTACTCAGACAGGTGATGGAAGCTCCATCCTTGCGGGTTTTCAAAACCTGGCTAGACAGAGCTTTGGCTGCGATGATCTAGTTAGGAGCCAGTCCTGCTTTGAGCAGGGGGTTGGACTCGATGACCTCCTGAGGTCCCTTCCAATCCTAATTTTCTGTGATTCTATGATGAACATCCCATATTCAGGAAATGACATCAACCCTTCAGACAGTGACTGCACTGAAGTCCAAGTTTTTCAGCAGAGGTGAGGCCACATCTGTAGTACTGTGCTTTAAGTTTTTCTCTTCTTTTTCTACCTCATTGTCTTAAATCTTGTTTGGGCATTGAATAGTTGATCTCAAATTACTGTTTTGTACATGAGCTTTCTAAGTAGCATCTCCTGTTCTATAGCTATGTTCTGCTTTGTTTCTACTAGAGATTTTTGCATTGCTATAGCAATGAGGTAACTTCACCAGTACAAATTAAAAGCACTGATTAGTATAAAAAGGTATTTAATCATTATGAGCATGCATAAAGAACACCTGAGCTTTTCTTTATTATACCTATGGTGTACATCTACACTAAGAATTTTACTCACATGGTTACATTTGTAACAAAAGCTTCTGAAGTTGACAAGGCCCGAGTTCAACTCCCAGCCTCAGCAAACCATAAACCAGGGACAGCCTTGTTTAACATATCAGTGAATCTGATTGATAGGTTAATATCATCCAAGTTCAAAGTGACACGTCCTGGCAAGATAAAATACTATTTTTTAAAATAATTTACTGTTTCCTTCTTCCGCAAATCCAGTAGACAAAACAACAATGGAGAGGGGGAAGCGGGTCAGGTTGAACCAATCATTTTAAGAAATAAGAATACTTTGGCATAGCATGTTTAACCTGTTACTGTAAACATCAGCAGTTCTGTCACTGTCTCGGCCCATGTAAATGCATTAAAGGAGCCCCACCTAAATCCGTGAAATATGTACATAGTTCAGACATACAAGTTAAATCCCAGGCAGCAACAATAAAGAATAGGAACCCGAGGTCTTTTCCCAGGTTTTATCTTTTGCAGGCATCAGTGCTGAGAGTGTAGTAATGTAGCTGCTAATTTCTTCTCAGAACAGATTCTGCTTCCTCTATTTGTGTGGCACTTCCTCCAAGTGTTGTGACTGAGGCAGCAAAGCTTGGTAGAAAACAATAATCTTGAGCTGAGATTGTTGTCACCTGTCCTTCCTTGTCTCTATTTTTTGACTTGCTATACCTAAGTTAGAATAGAAAAGTCTGAAAGCAAAAGCATTTGTTTTTATATAGACTAAGCTACAGTAAAATACAAGACTTCTTCCCTTGCATTTAGGCTTGTTCTTGCTCTTAAGTCAATAGGTAAAAACTCATCTAAAAAGTTCAGTACCAACAAGAAATGACCAACTTACTTTAAGTTACCTAATAAAAAGCAGAATTAATGTATTACTATTTCAGGCCCCAATCCAGCAAAGCACATAATAACATGCTCATTAATTTCAATGAAACTACTTGCATGACTTAACATCACTACATGCTTAAATGTTTTGCTGGATCATGGCCTTGAAATAGATTTATACAGAGAATTTCCTTTAGCTTAAATCTTGAATCAAGACCTAGTGCTCTTGCTTATTGTTTTTTTTGGAGTGAGGACAGAAGGAGAGGAGGAAGGGGATGTAAATGCATGAAAACTAACTCCTTGACGAAAGACATTTTAAACTGATAGCTTTTCAATCAATAAGAGACAGCAAATTCTTACTTAATAATACAATTCCTAGTACATCTAGGCTACCTATATATGTGCTTGGGGCTGGGGGGGGTGCGTTTTAATTACAGTGGTTACTGGAGAGCCTCTCCAATTAAAACACCACAGTGTCATGTGTATTAAGGCCCTGTGCATTTAAAAAGAGCCACAGGATGCTTTAATTAAAGTTTATTCAATGAGATTTAATTAAAGTGCCCCTGCAGTCATTATGAAATGTGGGGGAGCTTAATACATGTGATGCTGCAGTGATGCTAGAGCATTCTAATTAGCAGACTCAATTAATCAATTAGATTAATCTAATTAGAATGCACTGGAGCACATCTATAGGTAGCCCCAGTTACCATATGTATTAACAGCATTTTAGGTTATTCCCTAATCCTACTCAGAAACATATAAATACAAGATCAAAGACTTTATTTGAGACTGAACAAGTCTGTGGAGGGGGTGGGCAGAATTAGAGTGACTGAGATGATGACAATATCTATATATCCCTTATGTCAGATGTTTCGGAGAGTATTAAGGGCAATACATAACAACATTTCCTTCCTGACACTATATGGAAGCTTCCTGGAACCACCAACCAGAGACAGATTACACTGTTTTGTTAGACTTTACTCTTAGTCTGAATAAACTATATTAATTAACCTTGGAGGTCACAAATATGTGGATCATTACAGGTGGATCTGCATTTGAAAATTGTTGCAGATGTTCCACGTATGCCTGTTTGGGGTCTCCAAAGCTCTGAGAAATTCAAATGACCCGGAGGCTCACAATCTACTTTACAATCCCTGGGAAATGCTTTTGATCAGAGGGGACACTATGGAGAAGGCAAGATCCTCAGAGTACTTCCCTTTTCCCATCTCATCTGCATTCAGCTGTTTCCAACCCAAGGCCAGAGCTCTGGTGCATTTTGGGATGGCTGGTAGACAACAGCTGTGTGGATCTGATGTGAAAAAGCTGTAGTGTCAGAAATTGGTTGTGTATTATGGACAGTTGACCCTAAGACATCTCATTAGCTCAGGGATTGCAACAATTTCTGGGGGGAGCGGTGGGAGGTGCAGAATGAACCAGCTCCGTCAGACACAGGTGGTCATTAGGACCCAGTCACTGCTGCTTCTCTCCACAGCTCAGCTGCAGCACGGTGTGGCAAAAGCTCCTTTCTGACGGTCTGTGCTGCCCAACTGTGGTGAGGCATGGACAGAGCCCCTCCACTCCCCAGCCAGAGCCCTACTCTGGCTCTCATTGCCAAATGCCAACAAAGACACAGACTCTGTGAGCTGGACTGGGCCCATGGGCCATAGGTTGCCAATGCCTTTCTTATCTCATATAGGAGCTTCATACAGCTAAACTAATACGAGATGGAATACAGAGATAGAATATTAATATAGGAATAATGATAGATAGAAGATAGCCTGTAGGAAGACACAGATAATTAATCAAGGAGCAGATGAGCTAGGGACAGAAGTTACACACAAACCAGTTTAAGTCATCATAAACTGGTTTAAACCTGTAACTGAACAGAAGTTCAGTGCACATAGGTCAGTTTCAAAATGGCTGACACTGGTTTAAGATAAACCTGGTTGAATGTAGTATCAGACTTAACTGATTTGTGTCAAACTGGTTGTGTCCCAGGCCCCTTCCTAGTTCAAGTTAAATCACAGTCCCCCAGCATCCTAGCATGTTTTCCGGTCTTGAGCTAGGCTGTGTTGTTTGCTCCAACAGCGAAGGGTTGAGGGGGTGAGGGGAAGAAGGCAGGGACTGCCCCCCCACAGGCAAATTCCGGCTGGGGTCTGGAGCCAGGGAGTGGGGTTAAATTTCCCTTCCCCCTGAGTACAGAGTTGCCTTGCTAAAAGGCACCTGGAAGCAGGAAGAGGAAGTGATGAGCAACCCTGCAGAGTCCTGCATTCACTGCCAAGCTGGGGTGCAGGGAGGCAATCCCCACTGTCCCTCACTGCTCTGCATTGTGAAGGGAGCTCTGCCACAAGCCCCCAGATGGCCATTGCTGCATCTGGTGAGTGCAGGACTATATATTTTTTTTTTAAAGAGCTGGGAGCTGGGGCCATTGATGGGGCTGGGAGAGCAGGCACGGGATGGGGGCTAATGGCAGAGCACCCCACACAGCACATGGTAGTGGGGGGCAGTGGGGATCACCCTCTCTGCCTGGCAGCAGCCAGTGGATGGGGGATTTATTTTTTTAAAGAGCTTGGATCTGGGGCCAGGCGGGGCAGCCATGGGGGAGGGGGCTGGGAGAGCACGCAGGGGTTGGGGTGTCCCCAGGGGGACTGGGGGAGCAGGAGGGGGATGGGGCCTGGTGGGGGTCCCCCCATGGTCCCCTCCAGCCCCTCCCTTGCTTACCAGCATGGAACCTGGGTCCAGCTTCTTGCAGTGGCGAGTGGGGACTGTTTGAATCTCTGAAGCTCTCTGAATCTTTTCTGAATTTATTCAGAGTGCTTTGAATAATTCAGACCTTTTTATTAGTCTCCTGGTTCAATTCGGATTTGGAGATTCAACTGCCAAATTGAGCCGAATCTCCTCTAAATTGAATCAGCACCCAAAGCTTCGCACAGCCCTACTGGCTACGTGTTAGAGAGCCATGCTTTAGCACCCCCCAGCTTCTGGCCTGGCATATGACTGCATTCCTTAACTCAAAAGTAAATGTGTGCCCAGTAGTTTCTCAGTTAAAGCTCTGCAGCTTAGACTAACCTGCAAAGACTAAATTGATTCAGCCTTGGGCTTTTGGACTGTCTGTATTTAGCCATGAAGAGTGGGCATCAGCGCCCCAGGGGTTTGGTCTGAAGGGAAGAATTTGGGCCACTGGTGCATGTGTACCACCTGAGATTGGCCATGCACCCCCTGGAAGAGCCAGCTGCAAAACTGGAAGTGTCACCAGAAGTACACTGCCAGTATTGCTGGTTTCACCACTGGCTTGGTGGTTTCACCACCAAGTCTTGGGAGGCATCAGTCGCCCATGATTTGGGCCACCTGTGGGGTACTCCTTTACAACCCTGCCATTTTATTCAAGTGGGATAGGAACATTTTGTGATCAGTAATAGTATATACTGCAGAAGGGTTGCCCAAGATGAGACTGGAGCAAAATGTGTTGGCTCTCTTCCATGTCATAGTGTACACCTTGACTGAAAGGGTTTCAGTGAACTGAGAGAGAACCTGTGAGCTTGCTAAAGAGAAGAGGGTTCAATACTGGGAGATAGTTGGCAAAATCATCAAGTGATGGTTTCTTCATTACTGCTTAGACCATTTTTTATGTTGCTTAGAGCGGAAGGGGGGACAATCCCTTCTTGGAAGGAAGTATTGGCAATCTCTGCTGCTCCAGAAAAAAGTAAATAATTATGCATTTCCATCCTATTGTCCAAGAAAGACAGCATCTGTCTTTATATGTTTGATTTGGTGCAATTACTATTTTGGAACATTACTGAAAAAAGGACTTTTCTTATAAAACATTAAGTCAGTTTAATGATTATAGAGTTAATAAGGATCTCATTGTTCTTATTATTCATTTATTATCCAGTTACATCATAAAAGTGGATCTTAAAATGTACTTTTATAGTATAACAAACTCTACAATTACGTTTTAAAGAGTAGATTGTTTTGAAATTTTTTGGAGAATGTTAAAAGCAAATTAAAATACTAAAAATGTAATTTGAAATGAACCATACTAGAATGGGATGAAAACAAGTTAATAGCATTGACGCATTAACCACTGAGTGTTGCAGGTGAGTATACTTAAGTTGTGAGTTCTTTCTACCACCACAAGCATCCAGCTTGACCCCTCCAGCATGTACCTCTCTGCTTTCAGTGCCCAGAGGTGAGCCACTTAAGAATTGCCAATATACTTCACATTGAAACAGATTTGGCCTGGCTCTAATCTCTCTTGAATGTAAATCAAGAGTAGCTATGAAAAAATTGGCAAAGTGAAGACCAAAGTGAAATCCAGAGCCAGTCCAAGTAATCACCACACCTATTGTTAAGGTACTTTAAATTGCCTGCCTCTCTCAGACAGTGAGCTATACTTCTAGGTAAAGGAATTTAATTTTATATAAGGACTGTAGTGCAAGGAATTGTTTATCTGTAACATAAAAGAAATGTATAGGAACTGCCAAGTGTATAGCCAGTTTTACTGTAGTACCTGAGGGCCCAAGTCATGGATTTTGTGCTAAAGGCTGGATCTAATGAACCTTTTGTTAAAGAATCATGCCTTACTCTTTCAGGGCTATTGAATCAGTCAGCTAATAGATCTTTTCTATCTCTGAGATCTGCTAGACTAAAAATGCATAGAATATCCTGCTGAGACCTTAATTGACCAAATAACTAATTTGTATAATTGACTTCCTTTACTGGCAAAATAATCATAATTATTTGCTATTTGAAGTTAGTCAGGAATATCTTTGGGGAAATTTTCTGCTAACAGGAATAGACTGCACAATGTTTGCAACAAATATCTGAATACTGAAACTATTAATTTAGCACTATATTGGTTAGTAGTACAAGTCAGATTGTACTGAGATGGACAACTTTATGTAGCTAAACAAAAATGCACAGATTTCAACTGCTAATTTTAGTCAATAATTAATTTGGAATATACCTTTGGCAAATACTGAAGTTTAGCATTCACTTTCTATTATTGATCATGCTTGTAGCAATCTACTACTGGAAGGTTTTAGAAAAAAACAAAAAAGGTAGCGAATATGGTTAAAATGAATTTGGTTTTGGACATGCTTTCCATTATTCATATATTTCATCACTCTCTCTGACAATGTTTAAAAGTCCATGGAATAATTGGTTTGAGGGAGTTAAGAGCTTGCCCCAAAGCAGACAGGCCCTCGTACTCTGACTTGCTCCATGGGAAGATAACATTCTCTCCTTTCTTTCCTCATGCTTATTAAATGAAAATTTCTAAACAATAACCAAATGCTATAGTAAAAATAGAGGCAGTACATAGATATAAATGAAAACCCTCAGCTCTCCACACCCTTATAGATTCATAGATTGTAAGGCTGGAAGGAACCTCGGAAGATCACTGCACGAAGCAGGAAAGATAACTGGGAGTCAGATGACCTCAGCAAGGTGACTGTCTAGTCTCCTCTTGAAGATTTCCAGGGTAGGGGATTGCACCACTTCTGGAAAGAACTTATTCTGTTGCCCTGTGGGGTCAGGCCAACTCTCAGGATCTCAATATTGCGCTGTTAGACAGCAGGGTGTAATACAATTGCACATATACAAAAACACAAATCAATTAGATGCATATACTCACACACTACCAGCTCAGGCACATACACATCCAAACCAGCCTAGGCACATGGATACCTATCACCAATTCAAGCACATACACCATACAACCCAAAAGTTAGACAAAATTTCAATTGTCCATACCCGCACACTCAGTACACATACACAGATCACTAATTCATATGTCATACACACAATGACATATATATACACACACACACCAGTTCACACACATACAACCCACCTACACATATACACAGGTAAGTTCCTAACTTGGATGGCATGGTATGTATGTGTGTGCTTGGGGTACCTGGGATACTTGGGGGAAGGTTAAGGTGAGAGAGAGAGGTAGTTAAAGTGTAGGGAGTGAAAGTTGCCAAAACTGAGATTAGATCCGGTGGACTAGAGAGAAGCTGGCTGAGGAACTGAGGCTTGGGGCTGCTTAAGGTAGACTGGGGCTGCAAACTGAGGCAGGCAGCTGAGATATTGGGGGGGGAAAGGAGAGAAGTGGCAGCAAGGAGGAGACAGCCAGGAAAGAGAGAGGCAGAAACCTGGGAGCTTGGGGCTGGAAACAGGCTGACAGCTTAGAGACTGGGGGGCAGATAAGTTGTGGCAAGGAAGAAACAGTCAGGAAACAGACAAAAACCCAACTCAGGGTTTCAAAATAACAGGTTTATTAAACAGACAACGCACTACACAGCACCATGAAGTTACTGGTTCTCACACACACATGCATGCATTCACAACGGCAGCAGGAGAAAGAGACTCAGTGGAAGGGCTGGAGACCAGGTAGGGAAGAGAAGCAGAGTCCAAGTCCTTGGTTGAAGATGGAGTGGGGGGTGATAGCTACATATCCAGGCTGGAAAGGGGTCTTTGTCCAGTAGGTGTTGTCTAGAGGGGGGTCGCCAGCAGGGCGTCTGGATGGATAGGTGGTGTGGCATAGTACTGGTCCAAATGGAGAGGACATCCCAAAGAGTCAGTCTTCACTACCCCTTTTTATAGGACAGACTACCTCTGATCTCCTATGGGGAGGGCCTCTCCAGGCAATGTCAGTTCTGTCCCAGATGGCTCCAGGTGTTCTTACTGAGCATGTGCAGCATGGCACAATAGTGGGTTGCCTCATCTTTTGTTTCTTGAATGCTGAGGGTGGTTCCAAGGGCTGAGTCATTGGTCCAGGTATTGGTGTTGATGGTTCGGTCATTCAGAAGGAGCTATTTTTAGACCTACTGCCATTGTCTGTCAAGCACCCTCATTCATCCCCATTAATTCAGGAACCAGGTTACACAGGAGGGGTAGGTGTGAGTCATGGGTTACACAAGTGGGCCTGGGGATAAGATGGAGGCTTGACATTACAAGATGGAAACTTGACATGACTTATGCTAACTTACATATATAGGCCTAAAACAGTATAAAAGCAGTAAAAAAATCAATACAAAACATAATAATTATCACTTATAAAACAGTGGATATCTATATCAAAATAGCACTGCACTTATATGCATAGAGGGGAGAGAAAAATAAAACTTACTCCCTAAAATAAAATGTTAAAACTCATCCTACATCTTATACTTATCTATAGAGAATAGAGAAGGAGAGAAAAAGTCAGAAATGGTTGGGGAAGGGGAGGGAATGCATTTTAAAATAAAATTAAAAAAAAGAAAAACTCAGGGTTTTGCTACAATTCCACAGTCTGGACACCCTGATTATGAAGAGGTTTTTCCTAATGTTGAGCCTGAATCAATCTTCCTGGAGTTTGTGGCCATTAGTCCTGGTTTTCCCCTCAGGTACCCTGGTGAACAGTTGCTCACTGAGCCCTTGATGTACTCCCTAGTGTAGCAGTAAGCTGCAACCAGGTCCCCTCTCAGCTTTATTTTCTTCAGGCTGAAGAGTCCTAGATCTCTCAGCCTTTCCTCTTATGGTTTGTCATGTAAGACTCTGATCATATGGGTGGCTCTTCTTTGAACTCTCTCAAGCTTCTCCATGTTCTTGTTAAAGTGCGGTGCCTAGAACTGGACACAGTACTCCAGCTGTGATCTCATCAGTGCTGAGTAGAGTGGAAGAATCACTTCCTTGGTTTTGCTGGAGATGCATCGATTGATACATGCCAGCGTATTATTTGCCCTACTGGCTACAGCAACACACGGCCCGCTCATATTCATACTGTGGTACCTTTCATTTATGGTGCTATTATTACCCCCAGGTTCCTTTCATTCAGTTTAGTGCCATCAAGCCTGTAGGTGTCTTGGGGGTTGCTTGTCCCAAAGTGGAACACTTTACATTTCTCGATGTTGAACAAGTTATTGTCCAGAGACCTAAAAAGTCAGTTTGATACCAAAAGCACTCTTGCCATTCTGATGAACTCATCTGCTTTTTCTCAGCCACTGCCAGTGATGGAATGACAGCACAAATAACTGAACTAAGATTTCACGTGAGTTGTTCTATGTCTGAAACCAGGCTATATGGTAACTTTGTCACAAAAAAATGTGATCTTTTTATTGCTGATCACTGTAGCAAATAATGCTTAGGACATGCAAAATTTTGTCCCTATTCTCTGTACTGGCCCCCAGCACTGTGAAGTCATCCATATGAATGAAAACTTCCATGGGCAGTGTAAAATTTCCCTCCCCACTAATCTACGTATTTAAACTGTGAAGAACAGTACAAAAGCAGACTCAGGGGACAGTCTTGCTTTACCTGGAAATGCACCTGGCTTGCCTTTCACAGGCACCTATTTATTAAAGAGCTTCATAGTGAAAGAACTTTTAAGGTCCATAGCCAGCTAATATATTTCAAGGGAACACAATTGTCCTGAGGCAGAACCAACCACAGGTAAAATACATGCATTCCATCAAAAGTTTAGCCTGATCCCAGTTAAAACATCACTTCTCATCACTGCCATATCCTGCTGTGTTCTCTGTTTCATACATCCATCCAATGTATCAGAGGAAGCTGCCCTACCTTTTGTCCTTAGAGTTCTGTGCCAGTTGGCTGATTCCAGTTTGCTCCTGCGAAAATAAAGGGGTTTTTTGCTACCTGTATCTAAGACCCTTATATCCACATGTTCCCCAGCTTGCAGGTGGCTCTCAATGACTCTGCAACGCTAAATAACACTTGTGTTAGCTGTATAGAAATACCCTGAAAATACCCTGAAAAGGAATACAAACTGTCCACCTGTTTAATTAATTCCCACTGTGCCAGCTAGGATGCATAACATTTCTGTATAATTTCTCATTCCATAAAGATGACTGCAACTTTTTAATTGCAACTCAGCTATTGAGTAAACTTACATTTGGTTTTCTTTACCCTAGCTAAAATCACTGTTTCATAGATTTCATAGACATTATGGAAGAGACCTCAGAAGATCACTGAGTCCACCCCCCTGCCCAAGGGGTAGGAAGTCTGCTGGGGTCATAGGATCCCAGCAAGATAAACATCCAAATTTCTCTTGAAGGAGTTCAATGTGGGTGCTTGAACCACCTCCAATGGCAGGCTGTTCCAGACCTTGGGGGCTCGGACAGTAAAGAAATTCTTCCTTATGTCCAGCCTGAAATGGTCTTGCTGGAGTTTATAACTGTTTAAACTTGTCATCCCTTGGGGCACTCTAGGGAACTATTGTTCCCCCAGATCCTGGTGAACACCCCTGATAAACTTATAGGTGGTCATCACATCACCCCTGAGCCTGCGCTTTTCCAGGATAAAGAGCCCCATAGCTTTCAGCCTGTCATCATAAGGTCTGTTTTCCTGACCTCTGATCATACATGTGGCTCTTCTCTGGACTCTCTCAAGCTTCTCCATATTCTTTTTGAATTGTGGAGCTGAAAACTGGATGCAGTACTCCAGCTGCGACCACACCAAGGCTGAGTACAATGGGAGGATAATGTCCCGGGATTTACTTGAGAAGCATCTATGGATGCAAGCCAGTGTTTTGCTTGCTTTACTATCAGCAGAATCACACTGAAGGCTCATGTTCATCTTGTGGTCAATCATGACCCCCAAGTCCTTTTCATCCATAGTGCTAGCTAGCGTAGCACTGCCGAGCCTATAAGGATGCTGCAGGTTTTTCCTTCCAAGGTGGAAAACCTTGCCTTTTTCAGTGTTAAACACCATCAGGTTCTCATACATCCATTTCCTGAGCCTGTCAAAGTCAGCCTGGATCACTCTCCTGTCCTCAGGTGTGGATGCTTTACCCCAGAGTTTGGTACCATGGTTCCATACTCTCTGGGCACATCCGGATGCGCATGTGTGACTGGTGCCGCCTTAGTCAGGGGGGCTTAGTCCCCCCATAACCAGTCCTGATGAGCTGGGGGGGGAGGCAGTCCCCAGCGGCCGATCATTGGGGGATCCTGCCAACTGGGGAGCGGGGTCCCCCTGCAGCCAATCTCACTGTCCAGAGGGACCCCTGCGGCTGATCCTGCAATGGCTGATTGCAGCAGCCGCTTCCAGGAGTGGCTGCAGCCACTTTTGGGAGTGGCTGCAGTGATCAGCTGGCGCTTGTGGGGGGGGAGGGGGCACCAGTGCTCCCACCTGCCCCCCGGCCCATCCCCTAAGCGGTAAGTGCACCTTTGTTCATCCCCTCCGCTTTGCAACTGCAGATGAGCACGCATGTGCATTTCCCTGGGGACACATAGCAGTAGAACATAGTTGTGCCACTGCTACTTGGTTCCAGTGCACTCTGGCACAGGACAAGTTGCCCTGGGTGGGGTTGGAGAGGCTGGGGCTGGGACAACTGGGCTGGCCCCAGCAGCTGGAGTGTGGTTCTGTCTGACCAGGCTCCAGTTTTGGTCAATACACGATGCTGCCATGTGCTCCATCCTGCTTTTTTCAGACATGGGCTTTTTTGACACCAAGATCTTTTGGTGTCAGAAAAACCCACCATGCTGCAAATTAGCAGTGAGGTGAATGCCTGCATGTATGCCATGTGTGGTTTGTGGCATCACAGTGCTGCATACCACATGTGCACGCTCATCTGGATGTGCCCTCTGAATTCAACTTGGACCAGACATGGCGAGAGAACTTTGTAGGCTGTGCTATGCATCATCTGACCATGGCAGTGGCTTTCACATGCGTTGTGTTCAATCAGTCACAAGATTTCCAAAATGTAAAACTAGCACTTCTTAAATGAAGATGAGTAAAAGCATCTTGTTACGCTGTAGCATCATATACAGCTTGTAAGTCATTTTCATTAGCCCATCATCCCATCTGTTGTTTTATTCTTGTAATTATTGCATCTAAGCCATTAAAATGCCTCATAAAAAACAGCTGTTGCACCCTCAACAGGAAAAGAGCTACATCTATAAGAAAGATCTTACCTTATGATGCTGTTTGCCATAGATGATGACAAAATAATAGCTCAAGTCAAATACCAGACATCAACTAATAACTCTTCTCCTGGCCACAGTACTACTAGCCTCTAAACTTATAATGCATGTGCATAAAACTTTACCCCATTGTTACTATGAGGCCCACTGAATGTAAAAAATGGACTCCTCCTCCAATCCATCCTAGTTCCTAACACATCATGCATAGTATTATTTTCTGGCTTCTAACTCAAACCACATTCTGTCTTCAAAAACTGGAGTGTCCCTTTGCTTTTCCCAGGGCCTCAAGTGCAAGAAGAATTCCACTCTGGATTCTAAAAATATCGAATTTTGAGCTACTTTGTCCTTCTACCTGACTCATCATCATCTTAGGAATACCAGAGGAGAGTTTTTGCCAGGTATCCCAACTATCCCATTCTTTGCTCACAGGAAAAGAGGAAGGCATAAATATGCCACTCTACTTCTATGTTTCTGAAACCCTTAACCTGGAGAAAATTTCTGCAAAAATCCCTGCTCAGGATCCCTGGCAGAGTTGAATGTGGAGTGAGAGCCATGTGTGGCATTTTCCTGACAGGGAACTGAATTTCATCACATCTGTACAAGGGGTAGCTACTCCCTCTGTATCAGAGACCTGTAAAATAAACTCTTTCTACTTCTTGGACAACATGCACTCCAGGTAATCTTCCTTCCAGCACAGTCTCAGGCCAATTTCCCTCTAAGGAACTTCTAAACCTCCATCTGCCATGGGAACAAGGCCTGTAGCTTCAGTTGATAAACCAGCTGATAGCATCATTGGATATACCAATTTGGGCAAAATAACTTCTGCATTAGACTCCAAATAAACACTCAATAACTCTTCCATCACCACAGAGAGCTCACTGGAAGAAAATACAACTTTCTTCAGTCCTATTACTATCTTGGCAGAAAGAAGATGTAAAAATACTTTTGTACACACAGACACACACACATGCATGCATGCATGCGCACACATGGACATACACATACAGACAGTACTGTTAGTTAAATCCTGAGATGATTGTGATCAGGAGCACCTTCAGGAAGATGTAGTGGTGCAGTTGTACCACCTTTGATTCCTGCTCTACCCAAAGTTTAAAAAAAGGAGTTTACTCAATTTGTGATTTTGTGGATTTTACAGAAACCACAAAATCTGGAATTGTCCATGAAAACAACTTAAAAAAACCCCAACTTAATAAAAATAAAAGTGGTCCTTGCTGTCATGGCCAAGCCTTGCAGCCTGCCCAGGGGCTGGGAAGATGCTGGCTGGTAGGGCAGCATGAAGGGCACCAGACAAGATGGCAGCAGCCCCCTCCCCCCACATCCCCCCACCAGGACTTCTCTGCCAATCAGTGCTCAGGGGCAGGACCACATGAAGTGCAGCCAGCAGAGAAGATGGCAGCTCCCCCCTTCTCCCTCCTCCCCCACCAGGGTCTCTCCACCAATCAAGACAGAAGGGTGGGGCCGGCAGAGTACATCAGGGAAAAACTGCTCTTTATGCTGCGACCAACCTGCAAAAATTGGGTTTAGATTTAACTAGGTCCCTGTTATTGCGGTTTAAGTAAGTCCCTATTTAAAACCAACTGCGTAAGCACTGGCTGTAACATTTCTGTGAGGGAGCCTTGACTTCATGGTTTATTGTAATCTACCTGATTCCTTTCAAACTCTTCATTTCACAGCTGTTAATGACTGTCTCTCCTTTTTAATGGTCCTGATGTTCAACTAATTAAGCTATCCTTTTCTGTCTGTTAGCTAGTCCTCTTACTGTAGCTCCTATTTCACAGCCCTGCAGACTGTTTTTAACTCTAGCTAAAAACATTTAGTCAGGTGTGGAAACATTAACTTGGGTGAACATGAACTCAGGTGCAGAAATAACTTTCAGGGAAGTTTTGGAGGCACTGTCAAGATGCTTAAAAAGGCTAGATTGTATGTTGTGAATATGAAAGAGATGTACCGCATTTACTCAAATCCAAGACAACCCTGAATTTAAGATATCTGCTCAGTTATTAGATTCTAAATATGGAAAATTATAAATTTGTCTTAATTTTCCATGTCTAGAAGCTATTTATTGAATAAGCCTCCTAAAATCACGCTTCCCTCCCTCCCCGCCATCACTGCCATAGGGAAAGTAGTAACAAGGAAAGCAGAGACTGGGTGGCAAGAGATTGCCTTACATTCCTTTTATGTCTCCCTTGCTACTTGCCCCCTGCTTGCTTAGCAGTAAGTATGAGTGCAGGGAGACATATAACTTTATGGAAGTACATGTTATATGTATCTGTGATAGCCTTTAGACACCAAGCCACCAAAACAAAACAAGTAGAAGGAGGCATAGTCTCTTCTACAAAACACTGTTCTGGGCTGAAATCTGCTGATGCCATGAGCCAGATTCTTGTCCCATTGAGGCTCTGAAATTTATTAACATTTAAAAAAAATCATCATTAAGCAAAGGTGCTCTTTGACCAAACAAACTGTTGAAAGTGGTAGTGAGCACTCTCCCTTTGACTGGCATTTTGTTTTCATCTTTTGCCATTTAAAATAAGAATTTAGACCTCTTCTCTCAAAACGTTTGAGTCCTAGGGTTTTTTACTATATAGATGCCATTTTGGAGACTTGCCAAAAATACTATTGCTGGGAAAGAGATTTGGTTTCTATCGTTTGAGTGGTAGTGATGTAGATAAATGAAGTACGCTAAAGATAATGCTGTTTATATTTTCCCAAATATACTGACTGAGAAGAAGTTTCAATAGCAAGAATGCATTTTTGAATAAGAAATTAAAAACTACAGTGTGGAAATGATTCATAGAGAGAGTACATATGTAATGATACAACTCTGCTTTTTCCCATGCTTTAGAGAATTAAAATCAGCTTAAATGGAAATTGAGATTTTCCCTTAAAAACTAATAACTATAAATGCTATTATTACTAATAATCTATTATTATTATTATTATTGTTGTTAGTTTATGAGGTGATCCATTGACATTATAGTGCTTTTAATAAAACTGATACTTAGATATCATCGGGACAGGTGTCTTAGAACTATACTAGATATGATAGTCATTCTAATCCATCATCTACAGTTGTTCTAATCATATCTTATGAAAAGCCGTGACTTAAGAATGATGAGAGAGGTATTAGCAGTTAGGCAAAAGGTAGGCCAAAGTGGTACATTGTTGAATAACTTGTTCAGAGAGGAATAAGATTTCATAGGAGACAGCCTACTTCATCAGGTGCTATGAATGGACTCGCAGAGGGGAAGAGTACTAAATAGAAAGGAATAGAGTCATTTAAATACAAAGGATAGGGAAAGGTGGAGGAAATCAGAGCGCACTGCTGAGATAAGCTAAGGAAGGGTGAAGAGATCAAAAGGGACAAACAAAGCAGTTAACCTACCGAGGGACATAGGGGTTATAAAAGTAAGCCCAGTAATGGGATAAGAATACAGAGTCTCTGTTGAGACCATCCTTAACAAACCACTCATGGCTCTGTCCCACTCCCCACTTCTGGCCCCAGGTCCCACACACCATCCTGGCTGGATAGCACCCTCAACTCCAGCCCCTGCCCCTTTTCCTCCCTCACCACAGAGGCCTCAATCTGCCTCCCCCATGCCCCTTTCCCCCATATACTTACCTGCAGGGAGCTGCTCTCCGTGCTGCCCAGCTATGTTCCTGGCCACGTACATGCAGGCAGCATGTGTCTCTCCCCTGGCAGCCCCAAATAGCCCCTTGCAGGCTGTAATGCTACCTGTCTGTAAGGGGAATCCTGCCATTTCTTACAGGAATTTAGGCATCCAGGGCTCCTGATTAGCAGGGACCCCAGGACCTAGGCCCCGCTGGCCCATGTATTGATCTGCTTATGGATCAGAGTAGTTGTAAAGTAGAGCTTGGCTGTAGATGATGGATCTGGCAGTGTGTGTAGGATAAAATCTGGTGGCATGAAGGTAGTTATAGCACTAGGATGGTTCCCAATAGAATACAATGATGATGTGACCACTGCCAAGTTTCACAGTGGTGTCCAGGAAATGAATATGTTGGGTGGAGAAACTAATCGAACAGTAATGATACAAAGGAATCAACACACTTTGCAACATACAAGTGTATCAATAAAAGCATGAAATCCACTGTACAGGAAGTTCCATTCTTTGTTGTTAGGGAAAACAGATGTCAGCTCTCAACAAATATAGGACACGATGCTTTTAAATTTTATTATTTTTGGCTATGAAAAGCTCAGTTTATTAATTGGCAGTTTTTGATGACAGTCTGGCCAGCAGGCTCAGTTTAAAAGAAAGAGTGATTAAAAAGCAGCTGGTTTGTGCTGAAGCAAAGAGTTAGAGTGAGCCATTTTCACCATCCTTAATATAGCTAAAGGACCATGAATTAATAACTGCATTCTTTTCTTTGAAATATGTTATCAGTCATACTTACTACTTCTTAGTATATATGTAGTCCTCTAGCAAGAGAGATTGGAGCCATCATGAGTGCAGTTTAAACACAGTCTCTTTTAAAGGCTGGGAGCCAAATCTTGTAATATAAAGTAATAAACAACATGAGGCTTCATAGAGCTGTACTGGTTTATGGAAGAGTTAAAATCTGAACTCAAATGACAGGTCTCCAAAGTCTACTGAAGCCAATGGAAGTCCAGTGAAGTCATGGTAATTGAAAGTGATTACAAAAGATATGAAACAGTACATGGTCAGACCATGTACTAATGAACATGTGTCCCGGGGGCCGTGGTAATGCGGGACGCTTACCTGCATTCTGGGAGGAAACTCGTGCAGAGCAGAGAGAGGAACCCGCGCAGCTTGTTAGCCGCCTCTTTGTACAGCTGTGGCCGGCCAGTGATGTCAGCATCAGACACCGTCTGGCAGAGTTAAAAATGGCAGCACCACTCCGGAGGGAGCGGATAGCTTGGAGAATAGGCTGCAGCCTGCACCAGCAGCAAAGTGGGCTCCGTGGGCAAGCCTCCGAGGATCCAGCAAGCCGGAGGGGCTGGTGGCTGAGAAAGGGGGCACCGCAATCAAGATCTTGGCTGATCTCCAGAGAAGCGACAGACCAACCAAGCGAGGGAAGGCAGGAGCAACCCCGGGAGTACCGCGGGATTCTAAAGTGAGTGTTGGGACAGTGGGCATGGAGGACGCCGAGCAAAGGGGCGAAGAGCTGAGGACAACCCGGCAGGAGGCTAATCAGGGCGGGATCGCTGCTGAGACATTTGGACATTGACTGTGGGGTCTGAGCCGGTTGGGAAGCAGCAGTTAGAGGGGAGTGCCCTTCCCACCCTTAAGGATTCAGGGACAGAGAGTTGGTGGTGGGTCGGTGATACAATCAGTAAGGACTCCAGAGTCCCTGAGTTAGGGGAAGGGGGACCAGGAGTGTGCCCCATGGTGGGGCTTGTGGGGAGACTTCGATAGAGGTGACAGCGAAGGTCCCACATATGACAGGGTTAGGGGATATAGCACTACCAGGTCTAGTAGGGTTTCCCGTTATTGGCCCCGAGACATAAAGCGGTGCCTGAGGCCTGTGGGGAAGACCACGGACAGCAATAAGGCAGTGCATCGAAGGTGGCGTGAGGCTGGGGTATAGGGGTGGTGGAGCCCTGTGAGCAACTGCTGGGCCTAGCCTGGGCCACCGAGGGACTCACGAACTAGCCCCGCCCACTGAGGAACATCAAGTAGTGGCAGGCAAGAATGGGATTGGCGGCACAGGAGAAAGAACTACCGTGGCGACGAACAGGCCCGGAAGGAGAGGAGACAACCGCAAGGAGATCAGAGCTGCCCCAGAGCGGCTGGTGGAAGCCCAGTGGTCGCAACATGTATCCAAATAATCAAATAAAATGAGCACCATGAAATAAATAAATACAACATGAATAACAAACTTGATATTCCTGTCTCCAATCTAAGTAGGGAGACTAAACACTGAATTGACATTCAGACAGAATACCCTTAGAAGTATTTTTTCCACAATGGACTGAAAATATGTTTTTAAAGTGGTCACTACAAATTACAAGGCATCCATTCTGTTGGAAGAGGACCTCACCTCAGGGTCTCAGGGCTTGATCCTGATAATGGTATCTATTAACAGAGTCCTATGTACCTGCGTAGAGTTCTCATTACAAGATTCCAGTGCAAGTCTGATCTAGTACTCTTGATTTAGTGTAACTGGGCACACTGAAGCTTTTTTTTTAAAAGGCAAGATGAGGCCCCTCCAGGGCTTTTTAAGGTGAGATTTTTTTTCTATCCTCTTTTTGTCATCTTGAATCCTATTTTAGAAAGGGATTTTTACATATAGTTGGATATTAGCAGTATTTAGATATATGGTGCAAGGTCATGTTATGCATATCAGGCCACCATCTTGTAAGGTCATGCACAGACCTCTAAAATCAATGGGGCCCACTGAAGTAAAAGAAGCCACCTACATTAAGCAGCTTTCAGGAACAGGCATTTTGTAGGGAAAAAAACTGCGTTGAATATTTCCATATTTTATTTTCAGTCTTCTGAAACAAATATGTTCTGATGGTTGTCCTCTCCTCCCTTCCCCCTCCCTGATACCTTTCCCCCCCCTTTTGTTTAACCAGATAAAGAAAGCAATTGCAACTTGCACTACTCAATAAGGCTATTTCAGGAAATATTACATTAAACAAAGTAATACTGCATGGTTGTGTAATTCACTTGATTGAATGCAAAAGGATGGTAATCCTGGCCAAAAAAACCCTTTGGTCTAAAATCTGAAGAGCAGACAAAACTCCCTCTTCATGCAGTGTCTCCAGATTCCCGGTACTGGTTGAAACACTTTGATTTATGAATAATGAGCCTGCTGGTTATTTCTAAAAGAAGCAACCTTTCAAACAGAAGTGCTGATGGGCACTGCACTGCATCAGCAAAACTAGACAACACCTAGGCAGACAATCAAAGGTTGCTTTCATAGAAATGAGAAACAATTAATTTTGTGACTGAGTGCTCTTCTGTAGCTGTCTTCTCCTTTTCCTCTTTGCACAGTGTTTAACCTTACTGCTGTTTAAATGCTGTTAAATTAGGAAATTCTTTATTATTTCAAGAATTTTTCTGTAGTCAAAATGAAGAAAGATATCATGACTCATGGTGACAGTGCCAGTGAGACTGATTGATGCAGAAGTGTGATTGAGTGGAAGTAAATTCTTTTAGTTGTGTTCTAAAAAAGAAACACATTTGAAACCAAGGAAAGAAAGTTGACTGGAAGGAAAAGCTCTGCCAAGTTTTAAAGGTGAAATATTTACAGGCAAATGCTAGTACTGTATGTTTCAGGAATAATCAAAGGGGTGTTTTACGTGGAGTACGCAGAATTGTGGCGCAGAGTGTTTAAGAGCATACTGTAATGAGAATAAAAGATTGATGGTCAAAGGCTGAAACTGGTGTTTCAATTTAGGTAATAGGTACAAATATTTCCTGAAACATGCCTCTACAGAATTGTCACTTTTCAAAACTTTGTCCTAACTGGCCACCTGAACTATGTTGCGTGATAAAGCCCTACCTCATCTTGAGATTTAGGATCACATTTTAGGACTCTACAACAATTCTGCAATGCCTCTGTACTTTGTATTTGCAAATAGCTGCCTGTACTTTTAAATACCTGAAAACATGGTTAGGCACACATGTGCTGATATTTGCCCACAGCAACCAGTGGGAGTTTTGTTCAAGAGAGTCTCAATTAAGGATAAAAATATTTAGTCAATAGCAGGGGACTACTATGGCCTAGGACAAAAGGTTGAATCAAACCTGAGTGATTGCATCCAAAAGCTTGTCTGAGCCTATCCAACCATGCAGTTTGTTCAATAAAATATATCACCCCAAAAAACCTTCCTCTCCCCTATTTCCTGGATCATCATGGTGGCATCACTCCAACACTATCAGAAATCTTAGTCTAATTAAATTAAATCAGTTTAATTTTTAAAAAGAATGCAAAATTATCCTGGAGCAGGTGTGCCAGATTAGGTCCAGGGCACTGGATCCAGTCTACGGATTGACCCCATGCCAGTCCTCTGGTTTGCAAGGCAAGATGAGTTTGGGACCACTATACAGAGTCATGGAATAATTGCAATTTGTATGCCTTTGTTTATACAATATCGTAGTTATTTTTAGTATTCCGTATGCTGCCATGAACCAGTATGGAAGGAATTTTTTCTTCAAAACATAATTTTTAAATTAACGTTTTGTCATTTGTATGAAGTTTTTCCTTCTCTTTGCTTTACAGTGGTGTATCACTATGCATTGGTTACATGCTGAATGTATATATTTTAGCAACAATTGCAAGGTTTTTGTTTTAATTGAATTATCCAGGAATAATCTATTTGGATTAAGCATTTTTTGTTTTCTTCTTGCTTTGTATCAATGTTCTGCTTTTATCCAATTTTACAGGTAGATTGACTGGAGCACTATCAAAATGATTTGACCAAGTTTATAGAGCATGTGCTTTCAACCAAAAATTAGGTCATGTTAGACCATGACCTGAAGGCATCATATTAACTATCATGATATTAAATGAGAGGGGCAAGAAGTTATTTGGGGTGATATCTTATACTGGACCAATTTTCCAGTTACTGGGCTGTCGAAGTTATAATATTGCTCCAACACTGCTATGCATTAAATTCTACTTTACAATCAGTATAAACAGGGACAAATTATATTCAAAATTATTTTGGCTGGTCATGTTTACTTTGTGATTTCCATAGAGTTTAGATACATCCATCTGAACTGGGGTTAAATATGACTTGTCTCCACCTATACTGACTGTATATTTGTAACATCATGTTAGTTAATAAGCTTCCTCAAGGTCATATTTTATCATGACCTAATTTTCTAATGAAGCCATGATTATTAGTGTCTGGTCTAGGATTAAACATAAGAATTAACATTTCCAGTTCTGTTACGAAATCTTTTATACTTTCTGAATCTTCTGCTGCTTAAATAATTCCGGTAGAAGAATGTTCAGGTTTTTGGTTGTTTTGTTCCAAAGAGAACTAGCCTTTTTTGAATAGCTCATATGTCAGATCTCTTATTTGTAATTTCAAGGGTATGATGTGCCCTTTGATGTGCACTTACTTTACAAATCATGAGGCAAATTTAGTAAAGGTGACTGACCTCTTTCTGTGTATATGTAATTTATGCACTGTCACTTTGAACACACAAATAACAGAACTTGCATGTGTGAACCCTATTTGTGCATGAAATCAAGTGCAAATTTAGAGCAGATGGGTTTTTGACTGTTAAGTGATAGAATTTATGGCCAAGATTTAAAAAAAAACCAGGAGCCTGAAGTTAGTTTCTTAAATCCATAGTTAGGTACCTAAGTGACCTGATTTTCAGAAAGTCTAAGCACTGTATAGTTCCCAGGGACTTCAGCTGGACATATGAGTCCTCCAGAAGAGCTTATGGGTATACTTTAAAAAACAGAACTGCTTATTTGAAAACTATTGTTTGTTTAATGCTAGACACTCAAATAAAAAAAACCAAGACAAAACATTGGCCTGGATGGCCAGTTACCTACTAAACTATTTCATTTATATACTTATGAGAGTAGTGATCAAATATGTATGGGAGTGGGTATGGGGGCAAGAAGGTGCAGTGGTACGTTCACACCTCCTTTTCATTCCTGCTCCACCTGAACTTTAAAACCAACTGCCTGGGAGGAGCAGCAATATTTCTGTTCAGTAAGAACTGAGAGAATCAGTTGACTTCATGGCTCTTTATAATCTCCTTGATTCCACTCAGAAGGTGTTAATGACCCTCTATCCTTTTAATGGTCTTGATGTTGCACTATTCAAACTATATTTTCTTCTGCAATTTTTCTGTCTGTCAGTCATTCCTGGTAATGCCTCTCTTCTATTTCACTGCCCCTTAACTCACCTGTGGTGATATTAATGTATCAAAATGACTCACACCGAAGTGTAAGAGGCACTGTTGAGATGCTCTGGAAGGCTAGGTTTTGTTGTTGGAGAAGGAAGATGAGGAGAGGGTTGTATTAAATGATCTCGATTCTTACCTGTAGCTGAACTTGGCTTAAATGGATTGGAGAGTAGAAGCTGTATGAAGTCAGGAAGTTGTATGGGCTTCTTGATTGAGAGCTGATCAGCCCTATTGCAGGAAATGCCCCTAAAACACCTATTTTCTTATTAGGCTGTGGGTTGAAGAGGCATCAGTGGATGAACTGACCTTGTCTGGTTTTCACTGGTAGAAAGTTCCCCTTCTTCTCTGGTATCACCAGCCATTTTGTATTGCTTCCATGGCACAAAGTAATCTTAGAGGACCAAGGTTTAATGTAACTCCCTGTCCTTCAACCAAAATTAAACAGATAAAATGATTATTGATAAATATGATAAGGTGTGTTGCTATCATAACCTCAATCACTTTTCCTGTATAATATATTCTTTTTCTTTTGTGTTTAGCCTTTCTTTGGTATTGTGTCATTATCTGTGACTGGACAGTATTTGCTAATACAGTATTTCTATTTAGACTTATTTACAAGAAATGGTATCACTGGTGTTATTTGCTAGAGTTTCCCAGAAGAGATTGCTAAGAACTGCATGGTTGCAAATTTCAATTCAATTTATTCAGTGAATATGTAATTCTATAAACTTAGACAAAACCATTGTTGGGTTGTAAACAATATTATACATGCAGACAAGTTCCCACCGTTTATGCTTAAATAGTGCCTGGCTGGTGAGCTCTAGTTTCCTCACTATTCCCTAGTTTCTTGTTTCTTCTTCCTTTTTATGATGTCATCTATTCATAAATGGGCAAGATGCCATTCTATTTTCTCTTTATTTCTCTGCTGTTCTGGTATAAGCTGCTCTTCTGTGTTGGCCTATTTGAAAAAAAGTTAACTAGGCTGCTGTAACAGACAATTTGCATGAATTTCATGGTTCACTTTTTTATTATTATTATTTACTCAGTTTCCTATGATTCTATGAAAAAGCTTCTCAGGAGAGGCCCTGAACACATTTTATTAACATGGTATAAATGGGCGAGAATCCCCCATGTCATAGTTCTCACCACTTTTGTATCTGATGAATGCCTTCAGAAGATAAAAATCTGTAGAAAAGAGCCTCCTACTGCACGTATTTCTGACTCAGGAAAATTTGATGTTCACAAAGTAATTTTACACATATGGTAGACTTTTCACACTTGAATCTTGCATAGAAAAGCATCACTTTTAGTTCTCCTAGATTTGTTTATTTATTGGGGCTCTAATTCTCCAGTCACTAATTTCTGTGGCTCCTGGCCTGTGGAAGCTTTTTGTGGATTTGTACAGAAGAAACCTTTGTTCTTTTGTGAACTTGAACCATCCTTTCCAAGAAGAAACAGCTTATGTTTAAGGTCCAGGCTTTCATGGGACTCCGATTAAAGCCTAAATCCTAGTTATCCTTCATACGTATACCTAGCTGCATAACTGCAGTTTTTGGCACTTATGCACATCTTGGAATTTCGTTTCCACCTCTGCTGAAATAGAATGGCCCTGTGCCAGTATTTACTGTGAAGAAAAGTGGTGAAGGACACTTCAGGTAAGAAACTTTGGTTTCAGAACAGGTAGGGGAGTTTTTTCCAGTTGCAGCTGTTATGTTGTAGATTAAGACTGCAGAACTCTGCTTCATCCAGGTTTAAAGTTAGACAAGTTTTACTACATTTGTCTCAGTCCCAGCTTATGTGCTCTTTTAACTTTTACAACAGAACAGCAGCAGCTCCATCTCCCTTTTGAAACTGCTCCAAGTATATGTTTGCTTATACACTTCTATTTCTTGGCCCAATGGTCTAGTGCAGTGGTTTCCAACCTGTTTTTTGCCACAACTCGCTGCTGGGAGCGGAGCATGGCTGCAGTGGCCCAGGGATGGGGGAGCTCCTGGCATGCAGCGTGGCTTGTCCTTTGTGTGCAGTGCTGCTGGCATTGTCCTGGTGGCCCTCATTTGGGTCATGGCTTGAGTTTAGGAACTGCTGGTCTAGTGGGTAAAACTTTTGCTTAGAGAGGAGGAGCTCTAGGTTCTAGCTCCCAGCTCTCAAGGAGGCTTGAACTAGTGCTTTATGCTTCCATGCAAAGCACTCCAACCACCAGGCCCTAAGTTGGGTTAATATTTCAGTTGCCCTCCACCCATTGCACTGAAGTTGGCATGCTGGGCAGCCAAGAATAGGAGATACAGGGTCAGCAACACAATAAACCCGAGGAAGCGGATTCTGTGAAGTGGGTACTACCTTGGAACAGGTTGGAAGGCTCCCACTGGACAAAAAATGAATATTAAACAGAGCATACAGTGGGGAAACTGAAGAGCAGTGCTTAACTTCTGTAGTAGCTTACTAGAAAGCACATGTTCATCTCCTCTTACTGAGGCACTAGAACAGGGGCAGGCAAAATACAGCCCACGGGCTGAATCTAGCCCACCAGGCCATTCTATCTGGCCTGCAGGGCCCCTACAAAATTTAGAAACCTATACCTACACACCTACACCCTTTTGTACAATATTGTACACACTTTTGTAAGACTTCATTTTAAGCTATTGTACAATCACCTCTATGTACACTACACAAATGCATGTAAATCAGGACAAAAATATTTTTTGAAATTAAATGAATGAATGTTGAAGTAAATGTTTACTTTTTAGAATATAATTCGGTATTTTTCTGGCTCTGAGATGGCAAACCCTTGCTGAAAGGAGTACTTCTGGGGAGGCAAGAGGACAGACTTCCGGTGGCAAAGATCAGAGGCTAGGGGTAGGACTTCCGGTCCCAAGATGGTGACCAGGGAGCGGGGCACCTGTCAAGGAGCAGGGCTACCCTTACAGCCCTTGATCACTTGCCAAAACTTGGTAAGCAGCTCTGTACCCAAAATAATTGCCTGCCCTACACTAGAACCTGGGTTTGCCACTTCCTAGTTAGGTGCCCTAACCCCTGGGCTGGACACAGGTGTCTTTTTCTAGTAGCATTTCATGCTCATGGTTTTTCTGTAACTAAAGTTTTGAGACTTGCAGGTGTTTGTAACTGCCTGGGTGATTCTATTTCCTGCCTCTATCCCCTGCAGCTACCTGGCCATAGTGCAGCTTCCTGAGCATGGTCAGCAGGGAAGCATGGTTTGAGCTTGACTCCACTGATTCCTAGGCTATAGGTAAGTGCCCAAAACTGCAGCTCTAGTACTTATGCACTTAAAATGTAGTTAAATGTCACCTTTAAATATGTTAGGGACTCTTAAGATGTGTCTTCACCTTAAGACATGAAAAGACAAGCTAAGTACCCCCTGAGCAACTCAGAGTTAATCCTCTTCAGATTAGAATCAACTTTAGGTAGGGGAAGAGAGAAGGGAAGGTGGAGGTGGAAGTGGAAGGGTGGGTGGGGATATGCTAGGCAACTGTGTGGGAGAAGAGGCCTGGTGGGTGAGCAGGCAGCTGCAGAGACATGCAGGCTGGATCTGGGCCCACAGAAGTGGCATGGCCTGGTCTGTGGTGTGGCATGGCTCCATAGGCTGCGGAGAGCATGCAGGGACTGGAAACCCACCTCTGCTGCTTTTGGGCTGAGTACAGTCTGTGGCTATTCTACATCACCCTGGGAGCAGGCAGAGAAGTATCCCTGGGGGGGGGGGGATGTTGGGGTGAGGGGGGGCTGAATCTCCTAGGCACCCCCCTACTTGCTAGCCCTCCAGTCAAAAGTCCAAATGCAAGTCAGAGGGTGTATTAACACTTAACATGTTACTGCTCAGATAATGATCTAACTTCAGTTCTGCTTAACTTTTGCACGCCCTAATTGTAAGTACACCCTTAGGTGCATGATAGGATCTAGCTCTATTGCTTGCTAATGTAACTAAAGGGATCAACAAACACTCCTCTAATTACAGACACTGTATAAATGCTCAGAATAGATATAGCCCCTACCTTGATATCTTCCAGTTCAATTTAAATTTGAAGGAGGCATCTTCCCCACTCAAAATCAACTTGCTGGGGTCTTTTAAAAAATCAAACCTGAATGATTCCTAGCCATTGAATTGTACATATTACTAGCCTAAGTATTGTGTGATCTTATCACTGTTATCTCTACTTTTCTTTCTTATTGTTACATGACCCTGAGGCATCTTAACTTACTCTAAAAATCTTTGGGCAGGAGCTTTGTCATCCTGTGGCCTTAGACCACCATAAAAATGTATTCACATTAGTATTTAATTAGTGTTTGTTAGAAACATTCTGAATTCACCAAAAAGGACATATTTTTAAAAGATGTGTTATAGACGTTTTGTAGAACAGATCAGTAACAAACTTCAAGTCCCAAGATAGCACTGATAATGGCCTATTTGGTTGCTTAAAAATGAGCATTGAAAATCTTCTTTTGAAGTAAATCTGTTTTGCATACCAGTATTCCACTTGCCCCCTTCTGCAGTATATGTGGTGTTTTCCAACTTTTGGTTGGATTATTATTATTGTAATTATGTAATAGTTACAGGGGTGAGAATTAACAGGGATGAGAGTACATTGTCTCCTTTTTAAATAAAATTGTCCACATAATATATACAGCAAAGGCTTCTTAGGACTTCAGAGATGCTCAAATACCATCTCAGTGGATGTAGCAGATCATGTAGCAGAAGCAGTTATATTGCTCTCTGAGGTTTTTGGATCTCCTAAAATCAATTTCTATTTTCTCTATGATTCAGACACAAATATAAACCATTTGAGCCCTTCTCTTATAAAGAATGGGTGAATTTTTCTGTCCTGTGTGATCCCATGATGGGTGCAAAGGGCCAAAATCTGGCTAGAGGAACTCCTAGCTGATAGAGGCAGGTTCCTTTGGTTCTATGTGCCAACCCCTCCCATACCTTGTCATAATGTAAGTTTGAAAGTAAAGAACATGGTAAAGTAGGCCCTAAATCTACTCTCCAAATTACAGCTAACAAGTGGTCTCTTATGGTCCTTTGGGCTCTTGGAACTTATCTCAAGGATGAGACTAACTGAGAAAGAGCTGTAACATTTACTTTTTCTCTTCCATATCCATTTTTGGCAACCCTAGCCATTCAAAATTGGGAATCAAGTCCCATAAAACTTACACAAGGCTAGTAAGATCATCATTAAAAACAAACAAGCAAAGAAAACCCTCACCCCAGAAAAGATATTTGGGGTTCTTTTTGTTGTCTTTTGGTTTGAGTTCCTCTGTATTCAAACCCAACTGTATATTTTTTTAGCTTTTCTCTATAAAAACTAGGGCTAAAAATGTTCTTATTAAAATAAAAACAAATAAATAAAGGAAGCTAAGGTTCTTGTATAATCAAGACTACAGGAACAGGGGGCATTAAAGCACCAATACCATGAGGCTTACATTAAAAATGCAAGAGTTAGTAACACGACATAGTCATACTACAGGAGAGAGTTGGCCTGAAAACTGAAAAAGTAACAAAGGCCCTAATAAATTAAAAATATACTCCAAGTACTTAAAGAATATGAGAAAGTGCAACCAAAATCATGGGACATTTCTGTTCTTTTGTTAGTGACAGAACCATGTTGCAATTTCCGGGACTGTAAAAACATCCTAATAAATTTCCAGTGTTTCCTCAAGCTGAATGAATTGCAGAATGTTGGTAACCTTGAATAGTTTTAGCATTCAGATCTATTGCTCAAAAAAGTCAGCTGAATTACTATGTAACTAGAGACTAGTTGTGTGGCTGTAAATCATAATTATATGCTGTATAATATGGAAGGTAATTTAACAAGGTCATCCACAGTTAGCCTCCTTTGAGCTGGAAGCTAAAATTTACCATCGGGTCCATAACCAGGCTTTCTATCAACCAAGGGGAGAAAGGCAAATAAGAGTTATATTGTATATAAGTACAAACCCTGAGTTCTCCCACACATCTGGCTTGGGATGGTCATTATTTGGAGGGAAGAGATTTAAGAAATACCTAGATTTGGCAAGAAGTGGTTTCTGTGATTCAGCAGGTGTTATTCTTCACTCTCACTCAGAGCTGAGTCAATATATTTATGCAGAGTGTTAAGGTACTATATAGTTAAATATGCCATTCTGTAAGTGAGGCACTACATCAAGGTAGATGGGAGCCAATGGTGACTAGAAGCTATAATTTAAAAACAGGATTTTTTTAAAATTGACATTGCTCCACCTTAATGTTTTTGTTGTGGCAAGAAGTGGTTTCTGTGGTTCAGCAGGTGTTATTCTTAAGCTGGTGTCAAAAATTGTAGTGTACACTAGAGTTCGTGGAGGCGATGGTCATATACATAAATAAATATTGTAATTTATTTGTATTACCAAATTTTCAGTAGAGATAACTTATTTATATTGCAAAAGTTAGGGCTTCTTGGGTAGGGAACAATTTTGGAAACAGGCTTGCGCATTAAACAGATGCCTGCTTGGCTACTTAGAGCTTCAGGACTGTACCTCATGGACAGTGCCTTGGCAAGGAAGTTTGGCGCCTGAGGCAAAGCCCGCAGGAGCAGCCTGCTCTCACCCTGTGCAGATCAGGGGGAGCCACATGCCCTTCCCATGCTTGCCCAGGAGTGCACTCAGTGCTGGCAGCCACCCTCCCCCCCCATCCCCAAATCCCCCAAATGAGCCACTTGTAGCTCTATCCTGTGCCCCGCCCCAGCTGGGCAGCACCTGGTGCCCGGGGCGTTTGCCCCGCTCACCCCCCTTGCTATGGCACTGCTCATGGAAGAGGAAGAGGGCAAGCTCCTTTCTGCACCTGAAGGTTCACCAGTCAATCTTAATGTTATATCCCAGAAGAAGGCAGAAACAAACAGACCCTGAAGGAGGTCTGTGACCCAGGAAAATACTGTGTATGAAGAATTCAAAAAATTTTCTCTTAAATTAAAATGTTAATCCCAGTAGAAGTCAGTTTAAGGGACACCCAGAGATCTAAATTAACAGAAAGTTTTATAATGGGTTTTGGGATCCATGTAATTAACTTGCTGTCTTTATTCAGCTGTCTTTTATATACCCTTGCCACTAGATGGCTGTATAGCAACATATCACTACTAAGAACATTGCTTGACTGGAAAAAAAGAGAAAAAAAGTTAACTGAATACAATAAAAATGCCTGGTACAGTCAAAATTAAATGTTATTGCATGTTTGTTTAATTATTTATTCCAAAAGTTCTTTATAAATAACATATTAAATAATATTTGAATTTATTTCTGAAATTTCTGTAACTGCACCTTTAGAAGGGGCTGCTCAGTTCCCAGGGAGCTCCATGGAATTGAAGGTCTTTTTCTGTGGTAGAAAAATCTTTAGTATGAAATGATGGGCTTTATATGAAAATAACAAAAATGATCTTATGAATCATACTTTCAAATTAATGGGGTACTGTGGGTTACTGCTCAGTTTAATTCATTTAACAAATGGCTTCCTACTTTAATTGCATTTTCAGTAGAAAGTAAAGAATCACTCAGAACATGTAAGTTTCTGCCAGGTAATTGGTCCTTGGCTCTCAGTCCAAACACACTGACACTATCAAAAAGGATTGATTTTTCGGGAGCGCTGCAGAATCTTTCTGTCTAGATGAAGCCACTTTTAAATATGGCAAATACCACATTTGCATGTAGTCTTCATTGTACATGAATACATAAAATTCAGGGATCACACACTAAAATAAATGATTAACAACTATCATGGTTTCAGGAAATGATGTTTGGTTCTATGAAGTCTGAAGTCTTAAATCTTTTCAGACAGTAGGTTAAGTCTCTTGCCTTAGTTCCTCTGTTGCTTGTTCCAAAATAAACAAATGCACTCAAGCAAAGAAAACAAATACTTGAAAATAACTAAAAATCAATAGTACCCTTGTTATTCAATAGCATGTCTTCAGACCTGATCTGACAGTCTGTATTGAAAGCATAAACTGAACGTTCACAAACATGTATTCTCAATATCAAGGTGAAACGTTAACTTACATCTTAATCAATTAAGCTTATAGAACAGGGATATATTACCAATATCTGTTTCATTATAATAACTACACTTTCAAGTGATTGGATTGCACAGTGCTATTTGTGTGTGGATGTTTGTGAAAAGAATAGGGATTCGATTAGAAAGATTTAAATGTTGCATCAATCTGTTAACCTCCTGAAGTAGGAAGAAATGCAAACATGAGACTAATTTTTACTGTGATATTCAAAGGAGTTCTTCATTCACGGTTCAAGGTCATCATTCCTGTGACCAGAAGACAAAGAGGCATACGGTTAAAGAATGATTTCACGTTTAAAAAATATGCATCACTTTGTCTAAAATCCATGAAGTGTGTCCTGTTGTTATGGTGTATATACAGGAACTGCCTGTGCCCTTCTGTACGGAGCTGGCCTTTAGGCTCCATGAAGTCTGCAGCTAGGAGTCCTACTCACTTGGGTGAACTAGCAATAACGACTAATATCAGCTCTCATTTTAAAAACAAGTAGATGTGTAGTTCTTTTCTATGTGGAGGTAAATTTGGGAACGTCATTTTTTTTGCTGTGGATTGAAAGGATTTTGGTTGAGGTTCAGATGCTGAAACAGGACTTGAAGATGATCTATAGGGATCTTGAAAGAAAGGAAGTGTCCTACTGAATTAGACCTCAGGTCCATCCAGTCCAGGATCCTGTCTCTAATAGTGGCAGTACAAGCTGCTCTAGGGAACAGTAGAAGATGAACATGCGTTTACAGCTTCCATCTTTAAACTGAAGAAGTGGCTTATAAGAATTCAGCTAGGTGAGGAAGAGTCTGTCCTACTCTTTTTTGGTCCGCTTTAAAATGTGTAGGTCATCAGACTAGAATGAATGGCTCCAGAGCAAGTGAGAAGAGTTTTTTGAGCACAAAAGAGAAGTAGGATTGGCCCCAATTTTGAGATGGCAAATGGAAAAGGGTTGATTTCTTCTTTGACAGGTTCTTCCTCCTTGTCCCAAGAATAGCTGTCATTCATCCAGTTTTCTAATTTGGAGAGATGGGAACATTTCTGAAAGCCCAATTGTGACTGAAATGCCAATCACTTTAAAGGCTGAGAGCAGGCAGCCGGCAGGTGCAGACCAGCCCTGATGAGGGGGCCAATTTAGGAGCAACAACACCTGGCTGAGCTATTGCTCACGGAACAGCTTGGTGGTAAGGGAGGAACTATGGGGATGGCAGGAGGTTCCTGTAGATACAGTGGGGTCCAGAGCCCCAGGAAGAAGGTTTCAGCCTAGTTAGAACAAGGCCCAGTGAGGTATGGGGCTAACAGCTGGTAGGCCTACAAGGGGGCCAGACAAACCTCAGAGTAGAAGAGGGCTCTCAGGTGGGACCCAAGAGGGACCTCTCTATGGAGTATGGGCATCAGCAGCTGCTAGGCTGATTATCTGATCCCTTGCACTAGTCAATGCAAGAGGGCTAGGGCCTCAGGGAAATTAAGCCCAATGTGAGGGGAGGGCCAGGGCCACTGTGAGCACCTGGACTGAAGGCGGGGCCAGAGTCTGTAAAGGCTGAAGGTCCCTTTGATGAAGTGGGCATTACAGCTGAAGAGGGTAGGGGTCAGCCAGCGTGCAGGCTGTTAAGATCGGAATGTGGCCAGAATGAGAGCTGAACGCAATGAGAGAGAGTGCCCAAGGACAGCATACAGGAGTCCCAGTGAGGGAGGTAGACTAGGGCAGGTAGACTTGTTTGGTCCTGGGTAAGACTGAAAACTGTACCCTGCCAGGGAAGGGTGGTCTGGTGTGGCTATCCATGGCAGCACAGTCCCCCAGAAATGCCAGGCCAGTTACCACCCCGGTGAAAGGTGGGTAGGGGCACCTGATTACCCCAGCCCCCACCATCCGGTAGGTCATTAAGACTGGAGGGTAGTGGGGCCAGGAACACCTATGGGAGAGGCACCTGAGCCAGTGTGGGTGTAAGACCCTGGTGGTAGTGAGGCCAGGTATGCCCACCTTGAGAAGCACCTAAGCCTGAGGGGGTGTAAGACCCCAGTGATAGTGGGGCCAGGCACATCTATGGAGAGGTACCTGAACCCCTGGGGGTGTAATACCCTGAGGCTCTAGCACAGGGATGGAGTGGGGGCCCCAGTGAGTGGGGCAGAGTAGTTACCCCCCCCACAAAGGGGTACAGTGTTGAGGCCCAGGTAAGTGGGCAGTTAGGCCCAGGTAAGTCCTTGGACACCTGAGGCTGCAAGTGGGCCTGAGGCCAAGGGGGTGAGTAACTGACCCTAATTAGAGGGTGCGAATGAGGAATTACCTGGCAAGGGGCTTGAGTCAGAATGCCTCCCAGGACAAGGTGAGCTGGCTGGTCACCACTCAGATGAGGGTCACAGGAGAGGCCTGAAAGGCTGTGCTAGGGCCAGTCAAGGAGTGTGAGTAGGCAAGCCTGATGGCCTATGGGAGCCACTCAAGGGAGCAGGTCAGGTCAAATATGGTTCTGTGTGGGGCAGCGAATAAGAGGCCCAGCGAGAGCGGGTGGAGTGCTAGGGGCCCAGTGAGAGTGGGTGGTATGAATGAGGCCCGTTGGGGTGGAATGATAAGATGAATGTATGAGGCCTAGAAAGGGACTGAGTTTGGCTCGGCCTTTAGCCAGAGCAAACAGCAATTCAAGGAAGACATCTGCAAGGCATGGAACATGATAAGGAGAAGTTGAAGGCGTGTACAAACCCCTAGTTATCGGGGTCTTAAATGGGCAGCCTTCCACTTATTGTAACACCAGTTTACATCAAAGGCATGGCAGGTGAGACCAGGCAGACTGCTCTAGACAGGTGGGCAGGCCAGTACTGAGACTGGGCCTGGGAGTTTGCCCCCTGTTACATCAATATAGACATAATAAGTTCTGTATTGAATGTGGGGGAGGGTTCAGTGATGCAAATGCACCCCCCTTTGGTTTTTGCTGAAACCAAAGTTTAAAACCAGGGGCACCTATACTCTTGCCAATTAGCACGTGTCGAAGGAGATTGGATTAATCTAATGAATCTAGATTAATTAATCTAATTGGCATGCTACAGCAGCCTCTGCAACATGTGTATTCAGCATCCCCATGCTTGAAAATGGCAGTGGGGGTGATTTAACTAAAGCTTGTCAAATGAGCTTTAGTTAAAGTGCCCCCACCACCATTTTCAGGTGTAGGACACTGAATGCACATGACCCTGTGGGCACTTTAAATAGAGTGGCTGTCATAGCTGCTCTAACTAAAGTGCCCTCCCCTCCACCCTGGATCATGTAAAGATGCCCCAAGTGCCTGGGAGTGGCAGTGATATTTCTATTCTGGCAGTAATGAGGGAGTCAATTTACTTCATGGCTCATTATAATCTACTTGGCTCCTACTAATCTCATATGTTAATGACCCTCTCTCCTTTTTAATGGGCTTAATGTTCCAGTAATCAAGCTATATTTTCTTCTGCAATTTTTATGGCTGTTAGTCATTTTTTCTAATATCTCTCTTCTATTTCACTGCCTTTCAGAGTTTTTTAGTTCTAGCTAAAACATAAACTCAGGTGTGGTAATGTTAACTCAAGTGAACATTAACTCGGGTTTGGCAATAACTGATAGTGAAGCATTGGATGCACACTCAAGATGCTCAAGAAGGCTAGATTTTATTTTATTAATTTGAATAAGAGATGAACATGTAACTCTAATGATCACAGGAATAATAAAGCAGTAACTTTGGATTATTTTTGCCTAGTTTGTTGTGTTTTTTTAATTTTAGCATATAATCTACTAAATTGGTGCACATTCCAATTTGATTGCATTTGTTTTTGCTTTGATCATAAACTGAATAATACTGCACTGGGCCACTAGCATATTAGTAAATCTTCTAGTTTTTCTTTAACTGGACAAAAAAAATGTGTGCTGTTATATGTGAGGGTGCACTGCACCATCTGCACCCCCCTTTTCAAAAACCTAGATCTGCCCATGGTCCCTGCAGAAATTTTAAAAGCATATGTTTGAGTTAAAAAATCTCAGCCTAAAGAGCAATGATGTAAAAATCTGAAACAGAGAGGAGCTGCCTTCCCAGTACCCTATCCTCTAGGAACCAAGTTGGCATGAAAAGTTTTTGCTTGGCTTTGTCTACAGTGGGAAATTGGTTTTGTTAGGAACTGTGTTAATAAGCATGTTTTCATTACCACTATTCTCTGCTACTGAATGCCTGGTATAGACCAAGATATCTGTGTCAGTCAGTTACAGTTAAATCTGGATTGCTCCCTTACTTTAGAGTTTTCTAATGCAGTATGCTTTCCCAGAAAGCCTGGGAGATGTACATGTGCTTGCCTACATCCTGTTCTCAACAACAAAATTCAGGCACCCCATTATTCTGTCAGGCCACAGACCTGCTTAATGACTGTGTAGAGCTGAACTAAGGGTTGCTGGGGAGGCAAAACCTGTCCTGGCTCTTCCTTATGTGCAAAGAATAAATGTGTTTATCACTTTTCACTGCATAGCAACATCACTTTTCACTGCATAGTGTGCTTCTCACTGTGGCCAGTCAGCTCCTGCAGAGCTATCGCTTTATCACTTCTCTGCTTCTTCATTACCTCCTTTGGGGTTTCTTGCTAGGAAGGGGAGTTCTTTATGTCCTTCTTTGTTCTCCTCGTGTGTGGTGGGCCAGTCTAATCCACTTTGGAGAGACAGTATGGTATTACTTTTTGTGTACGGGTGTTACTGGCTACTTGGGAATTTCCATACAATGGAAAGTGGCCTAAATCAATTACAGCAAGGCAAACTGTGATTGGTTTTGCATGAATCTATTTACATGATAAGAATTATCTCCTGTAGTGTTCCATGAATAAAAGACAACATTATGCCTCATCCTAAATGCATGTTGATAGGATAATGGGAAATTTTTGAAAGCCATGTAATTGTAGCAGTTTTGATCCAAAAGCTGATTTGATGGATTGCCTTCCTCTTGATGCTAGGAATTAGGATTCAATACAGGGAAACTGCCTGGACCCTCTGGTGCCAGAGGGCTTAACACAGTATTGACAGGATTGTGCATATTAAATCCAGATCAAACTTCTGAATGAACACAGACATCTGAACTTCCATGGCTGGAAAAATCCTTCTAGTGACTTAAAGGGGCTATTTTTAGTAAAGACTGTTCAAGGAAAAAAAAAAGCCTACTTACAGCTGAGGTATGAGCTGGAGTGAACTGTCCTGTCAGGTTTTTTTGTATATAAGTTACAAGACCAGCAAAACAGAAAAGTTCAGCAGGGCATTTAGAAAAAAACCCACCAAACCTATAGAGGTTTGACAAAATAGGAGCTAAGAATGATAGGCTTTCACTGTCCAAACTCATAGAAATACGTGGACACTTCTTGGCTCCAGGTGATAACTGATAAACACTGTAGCTGAAATGGTTTCTAACAGTTCTGCAAAATGAAAACCAAAAACTCTTGGAAAGCCTTTCCAAAGTATGGCATGTATTTCCTCTCTTAGATAAGTTGTTTGAACCAGTGCTGTTATCTTGGGCTTAAATGACACCAGCCTTACTCATGTTGAGTAATACTTTGCTTGGTGATTACCACCACTGGAAAGAATGGGCCTGTTCCTGGGGTTTGGTACTGCATAGTATCTGAGGTAATGAACTGGCTTCCTTGTAAGACAGTTTTAGCCACGTTTGCCTGGAGTCAGGAAGAAAGCAGGGTGGATTTGTATCTTTATAAACTAACTAAGTCAGATGCATAGCACAAGCTTTCATAAGTAGATGGTGTTGCTGCATGGTGCAACGAGGCTCCCGGGTGCCCCGAGGGATGGGGTAGATACCTCACTGACAGCCCTCAGTTGACAGGGGATCATGGCCTGGAAAGGGCTCAGGGATGGCTCAACTTACCTGCAGGCAGCCGAGTCCCAGGAGCCGATACAGCACACTGCAGCTCTGCTGCAAAGGACAACTGATTTTGGTTTGATAAAAGGGAGAGCCGACATGGGAGAACCCTGGCGTGGCCCACTGGCTTGACTACAAGGACCAGTTGATTTTGGTTTAATTGAAGTGTGAGAGGTGATATGGGAGGGTCCCCCCTGGTTCATTTTACCTGTACTGATGGGAACAGTTTAGTTAGTGTGCCCAGGGTAAGCACCCAGGAAACATGAACTTTAAGGTGTTCAGATGTAAGCGTCATCTTTCAGGCAGTTTTTGGGAATGAACAAGCCCATTTTTGGCTCCAGCCTCTTACATCACTGTGGCTGTGACTAGACACCTGTTGGTGAGTGGATGCGGTGTAGGGGAGGCGGAGCCCCAAGTCATGCGCTTCATAACTGAACCTACCTGAAGGTGGAGAGTCACCCTATTTAGAGGAACCTCCTTGCCTATTTCCATCTTCGGATGACCAAGGCATGGCAAGTGAGTAGTGGGGTGTCCACCTCAAGGCAGGAGGCTCTGAGCACCCCATAATATGTCATACCAGAGTGCAGGGAAGGAGTGATCAGCACAGGGACCATAACAAGTGGTCCACAGCATCGCAGCCCACCCCACTGGTGGGTGCAGGTGGGTTACTTTGTCACATGCTTGGAATCATTTTCACAGTAAGCAAGCCTTCTGCTTATGAAAGCTTATGGTATACATCTGTGATTTACCTAGTCTATAAAGGTAAGTATAAACATTCAAAAAAGCCTGAAGCAGCATCTAAGTTAGACTGGTTTCCCATCACTTATACTGGTAAAAGGGAAATGTCTGAACCTGGCCTAAAGGTGCAAATCTACCTTGCCTTCTGCTTTCCTTGTAAGAAACAGACCTTGTTTCTTACCTATATACTGCAAATTAGCAAACTCTAAATTTAGGAGGAGGTATAAGGATGTAAAAGAGTCAGAACACATGGTTCATGTCCAGATCTACAAGGTTCCCAGCACTTCCTGCTGAACATCCTCTGTTCTGGCTAAAGGGTTAGAGGGCTGCTGAATAATCGGAGCACAACACTTCTCTGAACCTGATCCAAAGTTCATTGAAGTTAATAGAGAAACTCCTGTTGATGTCAGTGAGATTTTATCAGACTGTTTGTGAACAAGGTACTGCTGGAAAACTTGATTCTAAGTCTAGCTTAAATTAAGTTTAAGAAATATCATTTAACATGATTTTGATGGTTTTATGTTAGGTGAATGATATCTGTCCACATCACAAACCATGTAATTTGACCTGCCTGACAATGATATTGAAGAGAGAGTCCCAACAAGAATACCATGAGAATAAGAGCTTCCCCAATGGTATTAACAACCTTTTTCCCATGGGAAAAATACTGGTTGTTTAAAACCTAGGTTTCTGCCAAAAACTTAGCTGTTTCAGTGACATTTTCATCAGGGAAGTTTCTCAGGTCCAAGGCTAACTAGCAATTAGGATCCTCATCTGAGATAGGGAAGATAAATAAGATTCTAGTCTCTATTTGCCTAATTCAGGGCAGGATTTATGTCTAAGCCTCCCACATCCCAGGTAAGTGCTCTAACCCAAAGCTAGTTAGCTCTTTTGTTCCTCTGGGGAGCAGAGCAAGGGTCTTGTGCTGCATGCCAGAGACTGAGAGCAGGCAAAGTCTTACTTGGCTCGCTGTCCTCTGGAGGCTGCGCAGGCTACCTAGTGGCCGTCATTCTGGCAACCCTCTCCAAATTGGTGCCCAGTCCTAGTTTTCCTATTGCACTAACCAGTTGACTCTTTTGGGGTGCATCTGTCTCCCGTGATATTTCTAAAGGTCTCTCTTGTTCTACATCAGAATAAACATACATTTTGGAACTTTGAACTGTGTTGCAAATCGGAATTGGTGTTTGGTGTTTGGTTTAAGCCCCTACCAGGACTCCTCAGAATTCAGACTGAATTTATGTGAGAGACCTTGCACAGTGCCAGACCAAACCAATTGATGCTATTAGTGACTCATGACTGTGAATGCCAAGGGAACCAAAACAGTTATAAAAGTCAGCTTCTTGAAAGGCCTAAGATACTGAGGTCAGTTTCTTCAGTTTGGGCTAGCAGCATGGAACTGGCAATATTGTGTTTGCCAGTTCAGTTGCAGTGGATTTTATTGAGTTTTACTGGGGAAGCATAGCAAGTAGTGTTAGATACAAACATGGGTTTCCGGCTGGCCTGGTAGTACTTTTGAGCTTACAGAACAAAGCATCATACATATTGAAAGGAATCTTCCCTCTCTCTCAAATATTTCCCTGGGTAGCCAGGTGCAAAAACTATATAAAAAAAGTTGTTAAAAACATTTTTTGTTTTGCTTATTTATGATTCATTTTCAAACCATACTTTTTAACGTCAGCATTGGGGGTTAAGATCAGTATTACAGGGTCCATGGAATGAAGGGAGATGCCGTATAACAGTCTTAACCATGTCAGAAATGGGGGCTCCCTGGAGTTCCATTGGTTTTATTACTGCCCATATACTTCCTGGGATGCCTTTGCATGATCCAGCATCCTGTAGTCTATTGGTTGGAACATGCTGTTCCTCACAGCATCTCCTAAATTGTATTGTCAGAAGGATTATTTCTCATATACAAAACACCACAAAATTTAAAAAAACTTACAAAATACAAAATGAATATGTTGTAATACAAAAAAGTTAGATGTTTTTGATAATTTGATTTGCTTTTCATTTTTTAAAAATAAGTGGTGTCAGGGTAACATGGACAGATCTGTAGGTAGCAGATGTTTTGCAGCTGCCTCTGCATATTTGACATTTTGCAGGAATTCTAAGGAGTTTGTTTGAAAATTACTGTGTAACCCAAAACCTTAGGTAATGATAATACAGCTACATTTTAACTCTTGCCTTTAGTTTGCCTCATGCGCTGCAGGACAATGCTCATACCTATGTAGTGCTTGTTTCCTAGTTTTTTGTTTTGCTAAATATTTGGAATCCAGTTTCAGTTTTGGTAACCAAAAGCGGACTTGGCATGCTTGCCACTTCTTTGACTCTGTATCTAAGGAAACCAGGAGAGATAAAGGGCCATTGCTTTGGAGATTTCAGTATTTGTTGAGTTAAACATTGCTGAGTACTTTAGTGTCCCCGCCCTCATCATGAATGACTCTGGAAAGAATGAGTTTGAAGTCTAGCTCTAGCAGACGATAAACCTTTATTGTATGTGGGATGTTTCGTGTGGAGTAGGGGCCAGTAGACTCCCAGTCGGAATAAACAGAATTCATCAGCTTACTCATTGTGTCATAGGGTTGGTGTTTCATGGGAGTAGCACAGGGCGCCTGGCACCTGCTGGAGCAGGGAGGCTAGCTAGCAACAATAAACCCTCAAGCAACCTTGATGACTGCTCTAAGTTCAGACTGTAAATAATAAAGGCATTTATTTTATTTTTTCTGTGAGCCTTGGAACAGTGTGTGAAAGTAAACAAAAGAAATTACAACAGCTCTTGTACTGCAAACAGGTGGTGGCTTGTTTTCTGGTTTCATCAGTATATTCTGTTTATGCTCCTGTTCTGGCAATTAATGGCCAACAGGAGGCTGTCTCACTTTCTTCTCTCCCTGTGTTCCCTGTGCAACAGACAAACAATATGTGTATGAAAATAAGTTAAAAAAAAACAGAGAAAGATGAGATCAAAGAGAGCAACGTGTAGAAGACCAAACACATACTGGCTAGGGACAGAAATGATACATAAACTGGTTCAAATCTGTAACAACAGAAGTTCAGTGCACATAAACTGCTTTCAAAATAGCTTAAATCAGTTTAAGATAAACCTGGATTATCAGACTTGACTGATTTAGCCTAATTTGGTTTTTTGAACTTCTGACCCAGATCCCCTCCAAATTCAGGTTAATTCACAGTCCCCCAGCATCCCAGGATGCTTTGCACCTCCCCCACAAGCTCCCCTTCTCTGGGTTGCTGGGCTAAACTTGGCCAAAGCTATCTGCTCCAGCTGAGCAGGGAGGCATGCTCTAGTACCCCCCACCCCAGCTTCTGGCCTGGGTCACTGCAGGCATGTGACTGCATTTCTGGAATCAAAAGTGAATGTCTGTTCCCTTGCTTATCAATTCAATCTATGCAGCTTAAGCTAACCTGCAAAGATTGAATCAGCTCAGCCTTGGGCTTTTTGACTGTCTGTACTTGGCCACTGTCTTCTTTGTTAGCTCTTTTCATGGTTCCCACAAAAGAGCCAGCCATACTGTTTGCCTATCACCAGGCCTGTTGCTGTGTCTCCAAAAAATCTACTCTGTTTTATATTCTGTGCTCTGCAAGAGATGTACAGGCAGAATTGGAAGCAAAGGTTCAGTCAAAAAGGCTCTTTGAACTGCAGTGATTCACTGTATATTCCTTTGATTGCTTTGCTTCCTGGACCAGCTCCTTCCCATGGACCTGGAGATTTCACAGTAAAAGGAGGCATATGGATCCCATAGGGTCAGGATAATAATCCTGGGTCAGGAACATCAGGAGTATTCAAAGGGTGTGGGGAAGCTCATTAGAGAAGTCTAGACAAACTTCTCATTCTTTTGCAGAAATGTGTGATTTCTTGTCTCTCTTCCTTTTGTGACCTGTAGCTGTATACTTGAAAGCAGTCCTGTGGCAGGGGAGACAAACGCCAAGGTTGTGGCTCAAGACTTAATAATGCCTCTGGGCAGAATTCTTATGTGAGCTACCTGCTCCTTCTTTGTCTCTCCAGACGAATAAGGGGGCTCCTGAATTGTGGTGTAAATCTTCTGTGGACATCATTCTCCATGGCTTACAATCTGACACATTCCCCAAAACAGTCAAAACTAGACTTATGGCAATCCAGATAGAGGAAAAATGAGAGCCTTTGTGTTTGGGCCTGTTTTTATTATTCACATATCCAGTAGCATAATTGGCTGGGGAAGAGGGAGGGGGAAGGGAGGGGCAAGCAGGGAAGCAGTCACAGGCACCCTCTTTTTGGGGGGAACAAGGTGCAAAAATAGCAACTGCTGCAACAACAGCTAGAGTCATTCCAGTAGAGAGCCAGTCCAGCAGCTGTGGCTACCCTGCAATGCCTCTGGGCATATCTTATGTTTTCATGGCCAATAAATCACTTTTGTTACTGGCCTTTATGAATAGTCACAGAAATTTTTCTGTGAATTTATCCAAGATAAACAGGAATAGCTAAAGAGAAAAAGTTAACAGGGAATTTTAGGATTCTTTCTGAACAAGGGGAAGCTGCATAAGAACAGAAATACTCAGATTGACTTAAATTCCTTGCCCTTGGGTACACTTACAACAGTCTGGAAAATTTATGATTTCAACTCATCCTTTAAGGTGCCTGATGTGTACTGCGCTGCTACCACATGGGTTGGTGCTACCTGGCATGTGATTTCTGCTTTTCAGATAAAAGCTGAAATCATTCTCTTAAAGTATTTGCTTTAAAAAGCAATGCTTTCAGAAAAAATACATATACTGCAGTTACAAAGCATGAATGATTTTCTGATTCAAAGGAAGAGTTAGTATAATATAACTCTGGAAAACCAGTTAGTCTCTAAGGCTAGGTACAGACATTCAACAAGTCCAAGGAAGAATTGATCTAAGCTACACAGTTTTTGTAAGCAATATAGTTTAGATCGGTAGTGCACAGAACACACATTCCCCTTTGGAGGGGCAGGGGAAGTGGGCAAATCTTAGACTGGGTTCTGCCATTTTTAAACCAGTCTGTGTGTGCTGAACTTCTGTTATGGGTATCGATCAGTTTTGTGTGTGGAACATCTGTTCTGTTACAGGTATAGACCAGTTTCTGATCAATTATACTGGTAAAAGTGTAATGTCGGTATCTGGAGATGCCACCCTGCTCTGCCTGACTTCAGACTAACATGGTTGCCTACTTCTCTGTATAATAACAGAGGCCATGTGTCCAACTATTTATTAAAAAAGTATTTCATACCACTGTTTACCTTCTGTAAAAATAGAAAATTAGAATAATGTAATTAACTTGCTGATCATCTATTATTAGAAACACAAATGATGCAATGGCAAATCTATAGGAAAAGACTATCACTCAGTGAAAAAGCAGAGGATTAGAAGTTAGGCAATATTTTTACTTCTTACCCCAACTTGCAGCTCTACCACACAGGGGTTGTTATGGTTATTAATTCATATCTCGGGAAGCAGCAGCGGGAAGGAGAGGAGTTAGGCACACGTGTGTCCCGCACGCACGTGTGCCCCATAACTAACTTTTGACCCGAGGCAGCGGCGGCGGCGGCAGCAGCAGCAGCAGAGGAATCGGCAGCGGGGGCAGCAGCAGCTGATCCCCCGAAGGTAAGTGGGGCGGAGGGCCTCGGCACAGCTGAGCCGGATCCGGAGGGGAAGCCCTCCGGGTCCCATATAGCTGAGCCGGTAGGGAGCCGCGCTCCCGAGCCGCGCAGCGCGAACAGAGTGCGCAAACAGGGAGGGCTAGGGAGGGGACTGCCCCCCCAGGCCAGCAAGCCCCCTCAAGGGCTAACCCTTAGGGAGCAGGCTTCCCCGGCAGCGGATCCCCCCAGCAGGGGAGCGTAGGGGGCGGAACTGCCGGCAGGCACTTCCGGGTAGACCGAGGCGCCTGATTGGCCGTTAGAGCGGGGGCGGGTAATTCAAACCACAGGTTCAAAGCCGCAGGGTGACGTAGTTCCCTCACTCGGGAAGCAGCAGCGGGAAGGAGAGGAGTTAGGCACACGTGTGTCCCGCACGCACGTGTGCCCCATAACTAACTTTTGACCCGAGGTAGCGGCGGCGGCGGCAGCAGCAGCAGCAGAGGAATCGGCAGCGGGGGCAGCAGCAGCTGATCCCCCGAAGGTAAGTGGGGCGGAGGGCCTCGGCACAGCTGAGCCGGATCCGGAGGGGAAGCCCTCCGGGTCCCATATAGCTGAGCCGGTAGGGAGCCGCGCTCCCGAGCCGCGCAGCGCGAACAGAGCGCGCCGGCGTTTGCGCAGGCGTTCGCGCCGGCGGGCGGGCTGGGAGGGCCAGGAGTGGGACTCCTGTACGGGTGGGACGTAGACACCACACAGGTCTACAAACAGCAGCTTAGAATGGTGTCTACGAGGAGTGCTGCTAGGGCCTCTGCCCAGGGGGACAAGGCTAACCGGGGCTGGTCTGAGGCCTCCACCCAGACCGAGCCCATGGGGGAGCTGATGTCCCCCTACCTCCCGGCCTGCGGGGGATCCCCAGCAGGGCCGGGGGGGGCAGAGATTGGGAGCCCCCACACCTGTCCGGCAGGTGCCCGGCTTAGGGCTCTGGAGGCACAGGTGAGGGAGCTCCGGGAGGAGGTTAGCAGGCTGAGGGGGATCAGGGAGGCGGAGGAGGAAATTGACAGTTATTTCCTTTCCCTGCAGGACCAGGCACCCAAGGAAGAAGCAGCCCAGGGAAGGACCTCCACGGCAGAGTGGCAGACGGTCACAGCCAGGACCGGAGCGGCTCGCAGCGAGCAGGTACAAGCTTCTCCAGTCCGACTGGAGAACAGGTACGAGGCCTTGGCGACTCTGCAGGAGATGGAAAGGGAGGAGGAAACCCTTGGGCAGGAGGAAATGCCACATTCTTCACATTCCAAACAGATCAAGAGATCCGAGAGGACCCAGAAGAGGAGGAGACGCGTGCTCGTTATAGGCGATTCCATCCTGAGAGGTATGGAAGGGCCCATTTGTCGCCAGGACCCTTCAGCACGAGAGGTCTACTGCCTGCCTGGAGCTAAGATTCAGGATGTGACGGAGGTAATCCAGGCCAGGATCAAGCCCACCGATTACTACCCCATGGTCCTTGTCCATGTGGGTACTAATGATGCGGCCAGGAGAACCCCCAATCACCTGATGGCGGACTACCAGGCTCTCGGCAGCGTGCTGAGGGAATTTGGTGCACAGGTGGTATTCTCTTCCATCCTACCAGTGAACGGACGTGGAAGACGGCATGAGAACTGCATCCGAGAGACCAACTGGCGGCTTCGGCAGTGGTGTCTCGAGGCAGGCTTCGGCTTCCTGGACAATGACCCACACATTACAACGAGGGACATGCTCAGCTGGGATGGGCTTCACCTGTCCCCCAAAGGTAAGCGTGTGTTTTCTTCCAGGTTGGCGGATCTCCTCCGGCGGGCTTTAAACTAGGCTCGTCGGGGGGAGGGGAAGATGAGGGTGGGGGAGGCTGTGGACCACCAAACCAGGTGGCACCCACAAGGACAGCCCAGCCTGAAGAAAGAGAGCTTTGGGAACGTGAAAGGCAGGGGGTGGACAGCAATACGGCACAGGTAAGGAACGGGAAGGTTAGAGACAAAAAGCCCTTTAGGACTTGGAGCGAGGGGGTAGCAAAAGCACCAGTCACAGGGCTCAAGTGCCTATATACTAATGCTAGGAGCATGGGGAACAAGCAGGATGAACTAGCGCTCCTGGTTGCACTAAACGACTACGACTTAGTGGGGCTGACGGAAACCTGGTGGGATCCATCCCACGACTGGGCGGTACATATTGAGGGCTATAGATTGTACAGAAAGGACAGAGTGGGGAAAAGTGGGGGAGGGGTTGCGCTCTATGTTAAGGAGCAATATACATCAACCCTCATCAAGACAGAATCAAAGGATGAGGAAGTAGAAGAACTGTGGGTTAGGCTACATGGGGGGCAAGGAGAAAAGGATTTGGTGGTAGGGGTCTGCTACAGACCCCCACATCAAGGGGAAGAAATAGATTTGGGGCTCCTGAGGCAACTCTCAGAGACCATAAAAGCTAAAGAGGCGGTGGTCATGGGGGACCTAAACTACCCGGACATCTACTGGGAGACACAGACAGCAAAGTCCCACCGCTCACGCAGGTTTCTAACCTGTGTACAGGACCTCCACCTGACGCAGGAGGTTCATGGTCCCACTAGGGGGAATGCCTTACTGGATCTGGTATTGGCAACAGGGGATGACATAGTAGGGGACCTACAGATCGGTAGCCATCTGGGGGACAGTGATCACTTAAAAGTACAATTCAACATAAGGCGTCGAGTGGGTAAGGTAACCAGTAGGGTGAACGTGCTGGACTTTAGGAAAGCTGATTTCAGCAAACTCAGGCGATTAGTGAAGGATGCACTGCAGAGTAGTAGTTTTGAAACGATGGGAGCCCAAGAAGGGTGGCTGTGCCTTAAGGAAGCTATCCTTCGAGCACAAAGCGAGACGATCCCCGTGCGAGGTAAAAGAGGGAAAGGGGCCAGGAGGCTTCCCTGGCTGACCAGAGAAATCCTGGGCAGACTAAGGGCCAAAAGGGGAGCACATAAAAAGTGGAAACAGGGAGAGATCACCAAAGAGGAATATACCTCTTCTGCTCGTGCTTGTAGGGAGGCAGTTAGACAGGCCAAAGCTACCATGGAGCTGAGGATGGCAACCCAAGTAAAAGACAATAAGAAATTGTTTTTTAGATATATAGGGAGTAAAAGGAAGGCCCAGGGAGGAATAGGACCCCTGCTAAATGGGCAGAAACAATTGGTGACGGACAGAGGGGACAAGGCTGAACTCCTCAACGAGTTCTTCGCCTCAGTGTTCCTAAGCGAGAGGCATGACAAGTCTCTCACTGGGAGTGTAGGGAGGCAGCAGCAAGGCACCAGACTTCCATGCGTGGACCCTGAGGTGGTGCAGGGTCACTTGGAGGAACTGGATGCCTTTAAGTCGGCAGGCCCGGATGAGCTCCATCCGAGGGTACTGAAGGCACTGGCCGACATCATTGCAGAGCCACTGGCGGGAATATTTGAACGCTCGTGGCGCACGGGTCAAGTCCCGGAGGACTGGAAAAGGGCCAATGTGGTTCCCATTTTCAAGAAGGGGAGGAAGGAGGACCCGGGTAACTATAGGCCAGTCAGTCTCACCTCCATCCTTGGCAAAATCTTTGAGAAAATTATCAAGGCTCACATTTGTGAGAGCCCGGCAGGACAAATTATGCTGAGGGGAAACCAGCACGGGTTCGTGGCAGGTAGATCGTGCCTGACCAATCTAGTCTCTTTTTATGACCAGGTCACAAAACGCCTCGACGCAGGAGGAGGGGTGGATGTCGTATACTTGGACTTCAGGAAGGCCTTTGACACGGTATCCCACCCCATACTGGTGAACAAGTTAAGGGGCTGTGACTTGGATGACTGCACAGTCCGGTGGGTGGAGAATTGGCTGGAGGGTCGCACCCAGAGAGTTGTGGTGGATGGGTCGGTTTCGACCTGGAAGAGTGTGGGCAGTGGGGTCCCGCAGGGCTCGGTGCTTGGACCGATACTCTTTAATGTCTTCATCAGCGACTTGGACGAGGGGGTGAAATGTACTCTGTCCAAGTTTGCAGATGACACTAAGCTATGGGGCGAAGTGGACACGCCGGAGGGCAGGGAACAGCTGCAAGCAGACCTGGACAGGTTAGACAAGTGGGCAGAAAACAACAGAATGCAGTTCAACAAGGAGAAATGCAAAGTGCTGCATCTAGGGAGGAAAAATGTCCAGCACACCTACAGCCTAGGAAATGACCTGCTGGGTGGCACGGAGGTGGAAAGGGATCTTGGAGTCCTAGTAGACTCCAAGATGAACATGAGTCGGCAGTGTGACGAAACCATCAGAAAAGCCAATGGCACTTTATCGTGCATCAGCAGATGCATGACAAATAGGTCCAAGGAGGTGATACTTCCCCTCTATCGGGCGCTGGTCAGACCGCAGCTGGAGTACTGCGTGCAATTCTGGGCGCCGCACTTCAAGAAAGATGCGGATAACCTGGAGAGGGTCCAGAGAAGGGCCACTCGTATGGTTAAGGGCCTGCAGGCCAAGCCCTACGAGGAGAGATTAGAGAAACTGGACCTTTTCAGCCTCCGCAAGAGAAGGTTGAGAGGCGACCTGGTGGCTGCCTATAAGTTCGTCAGGGGGCACAGAAGGGAATTGGTGAGTATTTATTCACCAAGGCGCCCCCGGGGGTTACAAGAAATAATGGCCACAAGCTGGAGGAGAGCAGATTTAGATTAGATATTAGGAGGAACTTCTTCACAGTTCGAGTGGCCAAGGTCTGGAACGGGCTCCCAAGGGAGGTGGTGCTCTCCCCTACCCTGGGGGTATTCAAGAGAAGGTTGGATGTGTATCTAGCTGGGGTAATGTAGGCCCAGCACTCTTTCCTGCTTATGCAGGGGGTCGGACTCGATGATCTATTGAGGTCCCTTCCGACCCTAGCATCTATGAATCTATGAATCTGAAAAGATTTTTTACTTGAATAGTATTGATGAGTGGTGTTTTGGAAATGTATATTATCTATTCTACCATTCATTCTTATCTGGGTATGTGGGTGAGTAATATGACAGGGAACATTGTGTAGGGCAGGTGGGAACACTGTGAGACTCCATTGAGAACTTGACTGAAACAGTCTAACTGCACAGCCAATACTTTCAGCACCCACTGGCATTGTAATAGTGCAGTGGTTCAAAGCAGATGGAAATTAGGGTGAAACCAAGTGCAACTAAAATTTGCATTATGCTTGTCATTGCCATTTGTCCTCCAAAGATAAAGCCAAATGGAGTCAAATCTCATTTTTAGAGACAGAGCTGACTTCTAATATGCCCCATCAAGTTTTAGTATCTGCATGTACAAGTCAGATTTGCACCTTTATTTCTGGTACATTAGAGCATCTTTCCTGATCCAAAAACACATTAAAATAAATGGAAAGGTTCCTGTTGCCATAAACATACCAGTAGTTTAGACATACAATCACAGAAAGTTAGGGTTGAAAGGGACCTCAGGAGGTCATCTAGTTCAACCCCCTGCTCAAAGCAGGACCATACCCAACTAGATCATCCCAGCCAAAGCTTTGTCTAGCTCGGTTTTGAAAACCTCCAAGGATGGAGCTTCCACCACCTTTCTGAGTAACCAGTTTCAGTGTTTTACTACCCTCCTAGTGAGAAAATTCTTTCTAATATCTAACCTAAACTTTCCTTGTGGCAACTTGAGACCATTGCTCCTTGTTCAGTCAATATGTTTATAACATTTCTATGGTGATCCTGAGACTGCTGCCAAGAAGCAAGCCATGTCCATTCACTACTGCTCTGCATATGCTGAAAAAATTGTTGTGTATTACAGTATAGCAGGGCACACTTAGCACTGGTCCCAAGAGTACATTTAAAGTTGAGATCCTGATGGTGTCCCTCAGCATGCTTCAAAAATTGACCACAAGATATTTTTTGGGATGCAATAAGTTGGCAGGTCTTATTTTTAGTAGTGGATTTAGGATTGTTGCAGAGACAGTGCTGCTGTACATTACGTTATCTACTACATCCTTTACCTATATGACCATCAAATAGTTTGAAACATGTAGGGACTTTGTACACACCATGTTTCTAGCCCTTTCTTGCACTGCAACTGCATGACTGTTTGCATGAGCAGGTTTTCTGGGTGCTTTAAAAATCTTTCTGGTGCATTAAAGTAAAACTCGTCAGGTGTAGTTTAGTTTGCCTCACTGTGAATTAATGTGTTGTGTCAATGGATTTGTTGTATGAAAACACAAAGGCACTCAAAGACGTATAATGATCCTCTTCATTCACCAGATGGCACTGCAACTTTTTTGTAGTTCACCTCTTCAAATTGCTTCTGCTTTTCTTTTCCTTGTCTGGTTTCCCAGCTCCATGCTCCCACAGGTGCATGGCAGGGCATGGGGTGGGGGGCCTCGGGCTGCGGGGGGCAGTGCTGGACCATCTTGTTCTCCTGCAACACTGGTTAGGGACCGGGCTTAATTTGTTCGAAAACCAAGTGCGTGCAAACACTGATGCAATGCTCCAAAGCTTAATTCAGTCAAAAAACCTAGTGCATACAAACACTGATGCAACACTCCAAAATAAACAAGTTTAAATTTTATAAACCTATTTAATTTAATGAGGACTAAACCCTGTAGTGTGTCCAGGTGCCTCTAAAATATAAAACTGACAAGTTTTCACATTTAAAATAGTATTGCCACATTGTATCTGATACCACAACCTTAAATTATGCTTGATATAGTATAGAGAATACTGTATGGCACATACTGAACCACATATAAAATATCATGAAACTGGACAGTTTTAAATACAGTGTGCAAGTAGTAATGTTATTCGTTAGTTACCTAACACCATAGTTGAGTGTAGTGATTTACATTAAGGAGCATGTACATCTGGTTTTTCCTTTTGAAAGCACACAGTATAAAGATACAACAGAGAACTGTTAAATCATAAAAATGGCGTGTATAGATATTAGCAGTGCTGGTGATAGTGAAACAAATGGGCTTTCAGAGCAAGCTGAAGGAACAGAGACTGAGTATTTAGTTCAGAGAAATCTGATGTTTGACAAACTTTCCATCATTCAGAAAAAAAAGCCTGATGACATTCAATATGGGAAAATGCAAGGTACTCTACCTCGTGGGGGAGGACCCGCATCACGCTTATAGGTTCGGCAGTTCTATGCTTGCTAGCACCACAGCCGAAAGGGACTTGAGGGTCATGATTGACCACAAGATAAACATGAGCCACCAATCCGATGTGGAAGGAGTATCACTACTGGAGCCTTTCTGTTGGTGATTCCACCCTCCTGTTATGGGCCAACCACCTGCTTACTCTCCTGCCACACCTTGATCTTAATTGATTAATTAATTGATGTAATTAGTGGGAGGCTGCCCACTTTATGCACCCCGGTGCCAGGGGGCGCTATCTGCAGCTCTTTTTCCTCCTCTACACCACAGCCCAAGCCTCGCAGATGGTACTGATGTGGTTTTGACCTGGGCCCTGCTGTGATTTGGCCCTCTCCTTGACTTCCCTGGGGCCTCGCGCTGCCCCCCCTTGCTCTGGGGCCTTGCGCTCCTTGCAGCCCTCTCTCCAGGGCTTCTCACTGTCCCCTTGCTCTGGGGCTGGGGTCAGTGCATCCCAAAATGACACGCTCTCTCTTGTGCCAGGGTCCCCACGCTACTGTGGAGCCCCTATGAGGCCTCCTTCAACCCCTAATAGCCTCACCCGGTCCTCTGGTTAAACAGAGAACACAAAAACACAAAGCCCCTGAGCTATAACATAAAAACCTAAACTGTCTGGCTAAAACAACATTCAATCCCTACTGGGGAATACTTCAACCCATAGCAGCAACCAGGGACTGCTCATGCAGCCAGGCTTCTCCCCTCTGTCTGCAGTGGCCGAGTTCCTCCGCCCTTGGCCGCCAGCAGGGGACTGCCTGCCTGGCCTCACTCCTGGGGTTTATATGTGCCAGGCCCTGCCCCTTCCTGTCAGCGGACTTCTCAGCAGTTGCCTTAGCAACCAGCACCTGTGACTCTGGCTGCCCTAGTAACTAGCAGCTGGGCTTCCCCTCTCACTGCTAGGGCTCTCTCCTGAGCTGTTTCTGCTCTCAGGCACAGGGCACCTGTGTGCTCTGTGACACAGTGTCACAGCTGGTAAAGTGAACAAAACTCTGGCTTGCATCCATAGATGCTTCTCAAATAAATCTCAGGATGTCATTCTCCTACTGTACTCAGCACTGGTCAGGCCACAGCTGGAGTACCATGTCCAGTTTTGGACTCCACAATTCAAGAAGGATGTGGAGAAACTTGAGACAGTCCAGAGGAGAGCCACATGCACGATCAGAGGGCATGAGAACAGGCCTTATGAAGAGAGGCTGAGAGCTTGGAAAAGCACAAGCTCAGGGGGGACCTGGTCGTAGTCTATTAGTATATGAGGGGTGAGCATCATGATCTGGGGGAACATCTGTTCACCAGAGCACCCCATGGGATGACAAGGTCAAATGGTCACAAACTCCTCCAACACCATTTTAGGCTGGACATAAGGAAAAACTTCTTTACGGTTTGAGCCCCCAAGGCCTGGAATAGACTCCCTCCAGAGGTGGGGCAAGCACCTACTCTGGACTTTTTAAAGAAATGTTTGGATGGTTATCTTGTTGGGATCCTTTGACCCTAGCTGGCAGTGGGCTGGTCTTGATGATCTTCTGAGGTTCCTTCCAGTCCTAATGTCTATGAAATCTATGAAAAAAATTCATTCCACAATGGTGTTTTGAAGTGAGCAAGAATTAGAAGGTTGCAAATTGTGGGTGGAAGGCAATGGCAAAGAAGGTATGAAATGTTAGGAAATCAGTATAGAAAATGGCATACAGCAGTAGGGGGGAGGGATAAAGAAAGATCTAATAGGGATTTTCAGAAAGAAGAAAAAGCAGCTAGGAGGGAAGGAAGAACAGAATCTGGAGCATATAAATGTCCACCACATGTGGTCTATGATCACCCAATGTAAGTAACTTGGGATGGGGGGAGGGGTGGGCAGGTGGGACTGGGTCAGGTTTGGCAGGTCTAGGGGGAGATTTAGTGGGGTGGAATAGAGAGGGTTGGTGGGTCTGCAGTGGGGGCTGTCTCAGGGTGGAGGTTCGGGTGGTCAGAGGGGTAAAAGTAGCTCAGTAAGGAGCAGGGGGTAGGAGGAGCACAACCCTAGGTTTGAGGTGAGTGGCTGGGCTTTCCTAGCCCCTGGGCTGCACTCCAAACATATGCAGGCTTTTGATATATCAGGTTAATGGATTCTCAATCTAAGTTAGGTCACCTTCAGCTAGGTACAGACATTCAAAAAGTCTGAGGCAGAATTGATTTAAGTTACATGACTTTCTGTAAGCAGTATAGTTTAGATCGGTAGCGAACAGAACACGCATTCAGCCTTTGGTGGAGTGGATGGGGGGAGCAAATGACTATGTTCCTTCATTTTTAAACTACATTCTATGCAAATGACTATGTTCCTTCATTTTTAAACTAGTCTATGTTGCTGAACTTCTGTTCTGGTACAGGTATAGACAGGTTTCCAACCACTTATACCAGTAAAAGTATAATGTCTGTACCTGGCCTTTGACTCCAGTTAGGTCAATTTAACATGCCCTCAATGTACACAACTGACTAAGCATAAAGTGGGTATAAAGGGAAATTACAAATTAGCTTCTATTTCAATTGTCCAGAAATTATATGTTATGTATTTTAATTCATTCCTACATTAAATCACTGTGTTGTATGAGGAAAACATTGGACTATCGTTATACAGATGTTGTAGTTGTTAAGGAGATTGGTTTTTGGGCACCAAAATCTAAGAGAGAGTCCCAGATGCTCTGCAGAGCTGAGACTAACTACAGGGTCTCCAGAACTAGAGGTAGTTGTAACCACTCCTAGTTTTGACTAGTTTCACCACCTTTGTGCAGCACGGTGAATGGGCTAATTTTCTGTACAACTTAGCAGATGCAGCATGATAGTCTGGTACCCTGGGATCTTTTTGTGGGTGGGTAACTTGACTATGAAACTAAGAAACTTGTCCAAATTCAGGACAAAATTCATATTTCACAGACTCTGTGAGGAATATAGGCCACTTCTCTGAAATTTGGGACAGTCTTGGAAAACAGTGCCATGGCAAGGAAGTTTGGTGCCTGGGGCAAAGCCCGCAGTAGCAGCCCACCCTTGCCCCATGCACAGATCCAGGGGGGACACGCTCCCCCCCATGCTTGCCCAGGAGTGCATGCAGTGGTGGGAGTTGCCTTCTGCCATCCTAGTGACCACCCCCCCGAATGAACTGCTTACGGCTCTGTCTTGTGCCCTGCTCTGGATGGGCAGCACCTGTTGGCACCCCTCCACTTTGGCCCTCAGGGCAGTTGCCCCACTCGCCCCCTGCCACCTCGTGATACAGCACTGTTGGAAAATATGGGACAGTTGGTCACTTCAGCAGTTTTGTGTTTATTCTACTATAAAATGAAGCGGAAGCCATCCTTTTGGTACATTTTACTGCCATTACAAGTTTGTTTTTATGTGGTAATTAAGGAAGTGAGTATGTCTTAAAAAATGCTGGAGGGGGGAAAAAAATCACATGAGTCACAGCAAATATTGATAAAATTACTGATTTGGGACTGATCCATAATTCCCACTCTCTGTGTTCTTCTGTGTCCTTTCTACTTGCAGCGTCCCAGACTTAACTGCGCCTCACTTTGACATTGCGTGGGCAACCAGCAGGATTTCTTCACCTCTCTGCATGGAAGAAATATGCCAGAGTAACAGAGCTCCTTCAAATCCAAATCAGGGTGTCATAAAATCTGTAGCACCTATAACAACTAGGACAATTTGCTGAGCTACTTATAGCAACAGCTGAAATATCTTATCACACTCCGTACTGATGACAAATTAAAACTGCAGTTTGAACATGAGCATATTTCCAAATAAAGGGCTTAATCTTTCTTCCAGTGAAGTAAATGGCAAAACTTTATTTGACTTCAGTGGAACCAGGTCAGGCCCCAGGGCATATTCAGAGAGAGCCAGGAGCTGGGGGGTTTTCTAGCATTTGTTTCAGATTTTGGGTATTTGTGAAAGTTTTATTTTTAGTTTTTAGTATTTCTATGCCACTGAGATAGTGACTAATAGTGATACCAGACTAAACTATGACTCTGCCTTGACCCCTGAATAAAGGTCCACCCTGTCCCTAGAGTAAGCTGGAAGGCACATTTGTGACTCACCCGGTCTCAGTCTGCCTTCTGGGTTTCCCTTTGCTCCATGGGGAAGGGACTTTTGTCAGTTCTATACTTGCTGTAATACAAGGCCCCTCCAATACTAGTGTAATTGCATTGGCCAGGGCACTGAGGTGAGAATGAGGCCCACTCCCTCCTCCATCCTTCCACAACACCAACCCCAATATATATAGTTTGCACAGAAGTGTCAAGGGGGCACTCTGTGTTCCCTGAGGGCTCTGAATACTGCTGCAGTCCCAAACCTAGAAGCATGCCAGTGGGGCTGCTCTGAGTTTGTCCTTGGCACCACTCAAAGGCATACTGGAGACCAAGACCTCAGGAATGAGCACTGGGGAAAAGCCTAGAGCAGTCTCACTGACCGATCTCTGGGTCTAAAGTGCATCAGCAGACTCAAGTGAGTGAAGTGTGCTTGGCTCTACCCTCCCTAAGACACACTGCTGCTGTAGTATAGACCAGCTCTGTGTCTCCCTTTACAGCAGACAAGTTATGTCCTATAGCCAGCTGCTACTAAGTATTACTGGTACTGAATCTTTCTTTAATAAGGGAGTCTTAAAAGCTTCCATTAGTCACTGAAGATGCACAATACCTTTTTAGGGAAATACAAATCATTTAATGTTTGCTGCTGAAATCCTTTATGACTCTTTACATTTTTATATTTTTTCTCTGTTAAAAATGAAATTGGTCAGAAGGCAGGGTAGATATGCACCTTCATAGACTAACTAAATAATATACAAACTGAGAGTTCACAACTGTCTTTGTAAACCCACGTTCACTTCAGATGCAATGTTGAAATTGCTCACTGATGATTTGGGGAATATGTATATGTAGTTTATGAATTCTAGTTATAATTATGGAGACCTGAAATTGATGATTTTTTTTTACTGCTTCTGTAAAGAGCTGTCTAATCTTACTGACAATGTTGGTGTCATTTTCTTCTGAGATTAATTACGGTGGACCATCACTGAATGTAATGACTATACTTTAATTGGCAATATGTGTGCTAAGAAAGTTAGCTAAAGCTACTTTCTTTATATGTTTCCAGGAAGGGGGTGTTATAAAGTGGTAAGTTACCACTTACAGGACAAAGAAGCCAAGAGGTTGTTAGATGGCTCTATATCAACAAGCTCATCACCAAAGCACGATTTTGGTAGGAGGGGGAAGAAACAAGCACGTAGTTTTCATAGCTGAGGCGCAGTTTACCTGTGCGACCTACCAAGGTCAGAGAAGGTGAGCTGAGATGACAGTTGAAGATACACTCTGAGATACTTGAAAGCATCCTGGACTACCCCAGATAACTTAATCCTAACCTATAGCACTCCAGAAGAGTGGGGAACCTGCGGGAAATTAACAGTATGTGATTGATTTGTATCTAGTTTATAAAATTGTTTTTTTTGTGCAAATAAGTAAAGAGCAATGATGATTTCCATAACTGTGTGTACATGTGTTTCTGAGACGCTTTCACTACTGTGAAAGCACCCCAGAACATCCTCACAACTGCAGAATAGGGAGAAGAGGCTTTTTGAATACTAGGTACTTAGCCAAGGGAGATAGCTAGCCGGATCACAGCTTTCAGCTGTCATGGGGAGGGATTAGTCAGACGATTTGCACCCCATAGTGCCTGGACTATGTTTATATTCAGTAGGCCTAAAGCACACCAGTCCTAGCATGAAGTCACCTGGTGGGAGTATTAACAGGGGAGCTTGATGAAATCTATGATGCATGTTTTTTGCACTAATCCTAAGTTATATTTGGGTGCTCCTTGAATTGTCAATTTAAACAAAAATGTGTAGTAGAAATTTGTTCCCCCTCCCCCCTCCAATTTCTAATTTACCAGTGAAGAAACATATCATGCTCTGAAGAGGATTCCATTCAAGACTTGTGAATCAGGCCCATTGCTTCCCAGAACTGGAAAGACAATTGGGAAGAATTGGAGCTACTTCTGACAAAAATAGCGAGTACATCATTCAGGAAGAAATCTTCCCTTCTGCCTTCAAAAAGGTCATAGCATCACCAAAAAAACTCCACCTGGTTATGTTGGTTTTTAGCCAGCTACTGTCCTGCATCAAACTACCTGTTGCTGAATAAGCTCACTGAGAGGCCAATTACAAGCTCATCCAACTAAAGCCGACATTCCAGACCTGGCACAATCTGGATTCACTCTAAAATCTGAAACTGATGCACTGGTGCTGATGGATGGTCTTCCATCATTGACTAGGGGACAGAGATCCATTTTCATTCTCCTGGACATCTCTGCAGCATTTAAGTACAGCAACTGGCTTTCCTGGAGAGGTGACATAGATGCAGAGTAATGTGATAAACTTTCTTGGGGGAGGCAGTCAGCAAATAATGATGGGAAACGATCCCTATACTACCATCTTCCTCTCTTTTTGGCATTACACAAAGATCAATTCCTTTCCTACTGTTTATTTCAATATCAACGTGTAACAGTGTGAATGAATTTAGTAAATCAGTAGGACTTGACACCCTGGAGTGCTGAAAGAGCTAACTGAATAAGTGCTTGCAACTGTGTTTACAAACTCCTGCAGGTCCCAGTGAACTTGAAAACGACTAACATAGTACCCAGATTTAAAAATGGCAAAAAAAAGGCTCTAGGAAAGACCAGCTATCCTGACTTGGAAGTTTCTAAATCAAAAACAGTCAATTTATAAATAAGAAGAGGATTAGAGGGTGATCATTAGCAGCCAGAGTGGCTTTGTTAAGAACAAGTCATGCCAAACTAATTTAATTTCCCTTTTTTTTTTTTTGGACCAGTTTAGTTTTTAAGGGGAATGCAATGGACTTTGGTTAGGCTTTTAGCCAGGTCCACATGAAATTGTTATAAGCAAGCTGGAAAAATATGGGCTAAATAGAACTACCATTAGGTAGTAGATGCAGAGCTACAAGCGAAGAGTAACTATAAATGGATCAATGCTGGATTGGCAGAAGGTCTCAAATGGGGTTCTGCTGTGGTCTATTCTGGGTCTGGGGCTGTTTTAACACTTTATCACATGGATGCAGAGAGAGAAAGACAGAGAGAGAGATGATGAAATCTGCAGATGACATAAAACTTGCTGGGGTTATAAACACCCTAAAAGACAGCACTAAAATCCAAAGAGATTTGGATAAATTGAAGAACTGGGCAATAATAGACAACAAAATTAAATTCAACAAACAGAAATGTAAGGAGCTCCACATAAAAAACTAAAAACAAAACAATAAATACAGAATGGGGGATTTTGGCTTGGCAGTTGCACTACCAGTAAGGATTTGAGGATTACAGTGAATTAGCAATGCAATGCTGTCAAAAGAAAAGTGAATTAGCAACGCAATTCTGTCAAAAGGAAAGTGAATGCAAATTTGGGTTATATTAGCAAGCATTAAATACAAGATACAATCTCTACTCAATACTTGGCCCTGGTTAGGCTTTTGTGGGAGCATTGATCCAGTTTTGGACTCTGCATTTTGAGAAAGAGGACGTAGAACACACATATGAAGGATATTAGTTGTGTTGCTTAGTGACATTCTGGAAGGTATTCCGTTATGTTATGGAACTATTGATGTCTGAGGCATTAGGACTTCTATAAACATTGGACTTTTCTGTTTGTATATAACAAACTGATACTAATTAAGGTATGTTTTTTCTATACGTATTAAGACATAGTTTTGGGAGGTGACACAATACCATGAAACAGAAACATGTTTAATAATTACATGATCAATGTTTTCATCCGGGAAAAATGCTTTCTGACACTCACTAATGCATACATAAATCAACTTGCGAAATAGGTATATGTTATCTTCAATTTACAGATCAGAAACTTGACCTACAGAGATGAGTTAAGTTGTCTGGGAATAAAATGCAAATTCATGCCCTGCAGAGAACCAGCATGAGGCCTATATATCATTTAAAGACCTCAAATGCAACTTTTATGGCAGTTAACTGGGCAACTGGTCTTATGCTGGTCTTCTTCCCAAGGGCATTTTTCAGAGTCTATCATAACCAGGATTGACATGCAGTAACATTTTCCAAATCAGCTATATGACTTCTATTGAAAGTCAAAGGAATTTAGGCTCCACAAGTGTCTTAGTCACTTTTGACTGTGGTCCTTTGTCCTTAAACTCTAAAATTTTCAAGACCACTTAAGTCACTTAGATATTTTCACCACTGATGATTTCTTGGTCTCCAGTTTTGTGCTTGGACCACAGCTCCCTCAAATGCTAACATCAGTCTCAATGTTCAGCAGACGGTTTGCATCATTGCATTACAAACAGCTGATGAGATGTCCTCAGCTGCACAGCAAGGCAGGGAATGTCAGAGCAGTTCAAAGTCTGAAGCTGAGGGCAGTGTTGGCTCAGGGTATATTTTATCTTCTCTCAGGGCTCCTTGTTCCAGTACATAAACAAATTTGTTTTTGTTTAAAGACTTTCCCACACAAGTGACTGCCAAGTTCAGAGGACTGCTCTTTGAGATTGATCTTGAGGTTTTTGGAACAAGAGATGAGATTATATAATAAATTCAGTTTGTCTCAGTGAAGCAAGCAGTTGGGAGATGCTGTTTTGGTCTACAACCTAACAGCCAGAGGAATTAAAAAGACTAAAAGTCAATGGATCATCTGTGCAGGGGGAATGCTATTGACCTTTGCAACAGGCAACATCAACCAGAGCCAAATGGCACTTAAAGAACACTGTGAAAGGAGTGAACTGGAATGGACTAATTCATTTCAGAAGGATCAAAATTATCTATTTAAATTCTTTTCATACAATTTGTTTTCGGTACTTCAGAATAATAACACAACCAAGAAATACATATACAGTGCAGTTAATAGAGTTCAATAGTTCTCCAGCATGGGCCATGGTGACTGATGCAACTCTTCTAGGTATGCAGTAATACTGCTGTAGCAACCCACTTCACAACTAACTAGGTTTCTACCAGGGTTTTTTTTTTAACTACTGTTTATTTTTAAACTATACAAATGCAGAGCACTGAGGGAAAGGAAATTTCAATTCCATGGAAATTCCACACTTTAAAATATAGTTATTATTTATTTATATTTTCATTCTCAGTCAGGAACACATTTTCCAAGAAACTGAAGTTTTCAAAAAATTCCAGGCAGGCAGCTCGCCTGCTAGCAGTCACCTGGGGAGCCTGTAGAGTATGCTGCCTGCCTGCTTGTTAGGCTGGCAAGCCAGCCCAGGTTCTCTTGAAAGTTTTGATGCAATTGATACATTACTGCAGGGTGTGTTAAGTCCAGCATTTTCTAACGGAAGGATCTGATCATTTTGATGGAAAAATATCCTGTCAAAAATGTTCTGTAAGTTTATGTTAAAATTAATTGGAATGGAGGGGGAGCTCTGTAGCATCAGCTCAGGAGGAGGGGGAGCTGTTTTTCTTCTGCCTGCTATCCCCTTAACTACCAATATGTCTGTTTGGCAATGCTATTCCATGTGTTTTTTCAGAGGATTGTCAATCATGATCAAACCTAGAGACATCACTGGTGAAGGACGAGTTATTGAAGAATTATAATAAAGTTTGTTCAAGTTTATTGGGTCTCTGTAAGGTATCTTAGCATTTTTGTGTAACCAAACTCTCTAGTTTTGCAACACACATAGGTTTAGTATAGTAATAGGGTGGGAGAGGATTTCAATCCTATAAAGTAGTTCTACATAGAGATAGTTTTTGAGAGCAACAAGTGTGATCTGTGTTGATGCCATCTATTGGGTCCTATTAGAAATGGAAGGTTTACATTGTAATAGGAATATTCTGCACCTAGGTTGTTTGTGTTTGTTGTGTGCAACTACATGAGTCTTATGGCTACTACACAAATACTCATATCTTAAAGCCTGGATCTTCATCTTGTAGAGCAGAGACATCTGTCTGTGTATAATGTAAAACACAAAATAACTATGAAGTTGGTCCATTTAAAGATATCACCCAAGGAAATCCTTGCCTTTGGTATAATTCCTGGATTATCATGGAATCAATGTCACTTTATCACTACCATGATCCTTTGTCCACTTAGGGAAGTAAGGTCTGGTTGAAACTATTATATAGCAGTTGTAAAACTGGTTGGATAATTTGTGTTCTAAGGCTGGTCATCAAGTGCTTAATGTTTAGAAGTAAGGAGGTAATGTGGTATTCTCAGGGGCCTGTCTTTGGCCCACTGCCATTCAATCTTTAGCATTAATTACTTGGAGGATGGAATTGAATGCCTAAAAGTTCAGTTACATTTTTCTGTTACAATCTTTTGTAGTGAAGGCACAGGCACCATCATAAGAAAGCTTGAACCATATGTAGCATCTATAAGTGGAAGAACCAAACAGAGACCAGAACTACCATTGCGGTCCAACAGCAAGACCTGAGCAGAAAGAGGAGGGGAGGAGAAGCCCCACAGAAGACCAATGCAGACTCGATTGCATTAAAACCATCGAGTGACCAAAGGTACCAACTCCCCATAATTAACCATTCATCTTATAGAAACAACAAGTCTGGGTAGGCGAGGGGAGGAATGTGCATTGTGAACAGGGGACACACATTGCCCAATAGCAACTTCTCTGGGAATGTACCTGTCACATGGAGAAATGGCTTGAAATCAATCAAAGTAAATTCTATAATGACTCATGCCAAGTTCTGCCCTGGGGATGAAAATATCACATGCAAAACTATAGCGTGGCCAGGCAGCAGTACTGCAGAAAAGGTCCCGGGGATTATAGTAGACTCTGGGTATGATTAAACATTGCCCTATGGTGATCTAGAGATGTACTACGTCGCCATACGATGCATTACAGTGACGTAGTGATCATGTGGGTCTACACATGATCGCCAGCTATATCACCATAGTGGTGCAATCCCTGGTTATGGTGATGTAGTGGTGAAATCTAACTGTGTGCCTCATACACAGTGCACTAACCACCCATACTGCACTGTGCTTTAGTACTTCCAACAGGAAGTACTAAAGCATGACACTGTACCAACGCCACTGTATGGTGACATGTAAATGTACCCTATAAGATAAACGTGAGCCAACAGTCCGCTCCTTTTGCAAAAAAATAAAAGAAAGCCCAATAGAGAGTTAATAGAAGTGCAACTTGCTAGCCAATGGAAGTGATTGTACTGATTTATTTAATGCTGGTGAAGCCTCACCTGGAGAACTGTGACCATGTTAAGAAGGATATGGTCAATTAGAAAGAGTCCAGTTGAGAGCAGCACAAATGAATAGGTTCTGAAAAACATGAACCCGAAGGAAAGGCTGAAAGAATTGGGTTTCTTTAGTCTAGAGAAGAGAAGACAGAGGGGGGATTTGATAAAGTAAAGAGGGTTTTTTTGTGACGTTTTATTGGCCCAGTTGTATAGGTGGGAGAGATTTTGGATAAGCTTTCAGGCATATAAAGCTCCTGTCTTCAGGTCTGGAAAGAAGCATTCTTTGAGTACCTGAACGGTGGCTATAAAGAAGATGGTGATAGACTATTCTCTTTTTGGGTACAGGACAAGGAGCAACACTTATATTGCAGGAGGGAAATTTAGGTTGGATATTAGAAAGAATTTTCTCGCTATGATTGTGGCTAGGCATTGGAATAGGCTAGTCAGAGAGATTATGGAATGTCCATCCCTTGGATTTTTTCAGAGCAGATTAGAAAAACACTTTTTTTCAGATGGTTTTGACAGGGATGATTGTGCCTTGAGCAAGAGGCTGGACTACATGACCTCCTGAAGTCCCTATCAGCCCTACTTTCTTATGATTCTATCTTGTTACATCTGACACGCTAAACCATAACATGCCAACTCAGTAATTTTATTTAATCCTTAATCTGAGGAATAAAAGGATTTACTCAGGGAAATGATGGGCAGGATTCCCTGGGAGGCCATTCTGAGGGGGAAAGGAGTCCGGTAGAGCTGGTTGTGCTTTAAAGAAACTTTATTGAGGGTGCAGGAACTGATGCATCCCAGTTGCATCGGTTGCATTCTGATGCACGGGACAATTAGCAAGTATGGGAGAAGACCAGCTTGGTTTAGCAGGGAACTCTTCGGTAAGATAAAACACAAAAAGGAAATTTACACAAAGTGGCAACTTGGACAAATGACTAGGAAGGAGTACTAATGTATTGCTTGGGCATGTGGGGTTGAGATCAGGAAGGCCAAAGTGCAATTGAAGTTGCAGCTAGAAATGTACGTGAAGGATAACAAGTAGGGTTTCTACAAGTATGTCATCAGCAAGACAAGAGGAAGATCACGGAAAATGTGGGTCCCTTACTGAATGGGGGGAGGCAACATAGTGACAGGTGGTGTGGAAAAGGCTGAAACACTCAAATCCTTTTTTCATAGATTTCATAGACATTAGGACTAGGAGGGACCTTGGGAGATCATGAAGTTCAGCCCCCTGCCCTAAAGGCAGGAAGTCAGCTAGAGTCAAAAGATCCCAGCAAGATAAGGGTCCAAAAACTTCTTAAAGGAGTCCAGAGTAGATGCTTGCACCACCTCTGGAGGCCTTGGGGGCTCAGAAAGTAAAGAAGTTTTTCCTTATGTCCAGCCTAAAATGGTCTTGGAGGAGTTTGTGAGTGTTGGACCTTGTCATCTCTTGGGGTGTTCTGGTAAACAGGCATTCACCCAGATCCTGATGTGCACCCCTGATGTACTTATAGGCTGCCACCAGGTCACCCCTGAGCCTGCACTTTTCCAGGCTGAAGAGTCCCATGGCTCTCAGCCTCTCTTCTCTTGTCCTCTGATCATGCATGTGTGTCTTCTTTGGACTTTCCCAACCTTCTCCGCATCCTTCTTGAATTGTGGAGCCCAGAATTGGATGCAGTACTCCAGCTGCGGCCTCACCAAGGCCAAGTACAGCAGGAGGATGACATCCTGAGATTTACTTGAGAAGCATCTCTGGATGCAAGCCAGAGTTTGGTTTGTTTTACCAGCTGTGACATCACATTGGTGGCTCATGTTCATCTTGTGGTCAGTCATGACCCCCAAGTCTCTTTCGGCCATGGTTCTAACAAGTGTAGCACTGCTGAGCCTATAAGCATGCTGCGGGGGTTTTTTCCCCCAGGGTAGAGTACCTTACATTTGTCAGTATTGGATGTCATCAGGTTTGTATCTGCCCACTTTTTGAAATTATCCAAGTCACCCTGGATTGCCAGCCTATCCTCGGATGTGGACACTCTACCCCAAAGTTTGGTGTCGTCAGCAAACTTGGTCAGTCCACTTCTGACACAAGGATCCACATCATTGATAAAGACATTAAAGAGAACAAGTCCAAGGACAGAGCCTTGAGGGACACCACTGCTCACGGTGCACCATGATGATTCACTTCTATCGAGCACCACTCTCTGAGTCCAGCCTCAGAGCCAATTCTCCAGCCATTGGACTGTGATGTAGCCTAGGCCACAGTTAACCAATTTTTCCAAGAGGAGATCATGGGACACCAGGTCAAAGGCTTTTTTAAAGTCCAGCTATATGATGTCAATCTCTTCTCCCTTGTCCAGGTGATATGTCACCTGGTCATAGAAGGAGATGAGATTGGTCAGGAAAAACCTACCCACAAGAAACCCATGCTAGCTGTCCCTCAGGATGTTGCCATCAGCCAACTTGTCAAGAATGGTCTCTCTGATGATTTTTTTCCAGAATCTTTCTAGGGATTGAGGTCAAGCTGATTGATCTGTAATTCCCCAGATCTACTTTCCTACCTTTTTTGAACATGGGCACCACATTGGCCTTCTTTCAGTCTTCAGATACTTCACCTAAGCTCCAGGAGTTTTCTAATGTCTTTGCCAGTGGCTGGGCTATAACTTCTGCCAGCTCCTTAAGTACTCTGGGGTGCAATCTGTCAGGACCTGCTGTCTTGAAGTTGTCCAGCCTCTCAAGGTGTTCCTTTACAAGGTCTTCACTGATGCTGGGTATAGATTCACCCTCACCTTGGCTGTCTCGCATCATGCTAGGCAGTGTGGTCCCTTTGGGTAGATGAAAAAGCAATGCAAAGTACCCATTAAGGGGGTTGGCTTTTCCCTGGATGTTGGTTGTTAGTTGTCCCATTTGGTTTAGCAGGGTGGCAGTGTTACCCTTGTGTTTCTTCTGATGCCCCACATATCTAAAAAAGGACTTTTTGTTGTTCTTGATATGTGTAGCCAGGTGGAGTTTGGTTGCAGCTTTGGCTTTCCTGGTTCCCTTCCTACAGGTATGGATCATTGAAGAATAATCCTCCTTTGTGGTGGTTCCTATTTTCCATCCTTTATAAGCCTCTCTTTTTTGGTGCAGGAGGTCCACAAGCTCCCTGCTGAGCCAAGGTGATTGCTGTGCCCTTTTGCTACCTTTCCTCTGAGATGGTATGGACATCCCTTGTGTTTCAGGATTGCTCCCTTAAGGAGCGAGCACTTCTCTTGGATTCCTCTCCCTGTTGAGCCGTGGTCCCTTAGGGCCTCAGCAACAAGCCTCCTGAGCTTATCAAAGTCAGCTTTCCTAAAGTCAAGGACTTCTGCACTGCTGACTGACTTGCCAGCTTTACAATGGCTAGTTAAAGTGATCAGCTCATGGTCACTGTCTCCTAGCTTTCCTTCGATTTTTAGTTGCTGACTAGATCATCCCCTTTAGCCAGTACCAGGTCCAGCAGCAATTTACTTCTTGTTGGTCCATAGACTTCTAGAGTCAGGTAGAGCTCATCCACACATGAGGAAGCTTTGTGGCCAAGATTTGGCCAAGTGCTTTTCCCATGAGATGTCTGGATAGTTGAAATCTCCCATGACAAGCATACACCAAGAGCGTGTAGCCTCAGCCAGTTCCCTGGTGAATTCCTTTTTCCTCAGTCTTCACAGGTAAGTTCAGCTTCCGGACTACTGTACCTGGCAGCACAGTTTGGGGAGGAGGTGAACAGCCAATAGTGTCATAAGACAGGTTAGGGACTATTTAGAAAAACTGAACATGTACAAATTCATGGGGTCTGACGTGAGGGAGTTGGCTGATATGACTGCAGAGCCACTGGCCATTATCTCTGAAAGCTTGTGGCAGTCAGAAGAGGTCCCAGATGATTGGAAAAGGGCAAATGCAATGCCCATCTTTAAGAAAGGGTAGAAAGAGGATCTGAGGAACTACAGACTGGTCAGCCTCACCTCAGACTCTGGAAAAATCATGGAGCAGGTCCTCAAGGAATCCATTTCCAAGCACTTGGAGGAGAAGAAGGTGATTAAGAACAGTCAGCATGGATTCACTGAAGGCAAGTCATGCCTGACCAACCTGATTGCCTTCTATGATGAGATCACTGGCTCTGTGGATGCAGGGAGAGCAGTGGATTTGATATACCTTAACTTTAGCAAGGCTTTACAGTGGACAGTAAGATGACTATGATCCAACAGTGTGCCCTTGTTGCCAAGAAAGCTAACGGCATACTGGGTGGCATTACTAGGAGCATTGTCAGCAGATCAAGGGAAGTGATACTCCCCCTCTATTTGGCACTGGTGAGGCCACATCTGGAGTACTGTGTCCAGTTTTGGGTCCCCACTACAGAAAGGATGTGGACAAATTGGATAGAGTCCAGCAGAGGGCAACAAAAATGGGAGGCTGGGGCACATAACTTACAAGGAGATGCTGAGGGAACTGGGTTTGTTTAGTCTGGAGAAGGGATGAGAGGGGATTTAATAGCAGACTTCCACTACCTGAAGGGGGGTTCCAAAGAGGACAGAGCTAGACTGTTCTCAGTGATGGCAGGTAATAGAACAAGGAGCAATGGTCTTAAGTTGCAGCAAGGGAAATTTAGATTAGATCTTAGGAAAAACATTCTCATGAGGAGGGTAGTGAAACACTGGAACAGGTTACCAAAAGAGGTTTTTAAGACCCAACTAGACAAAGCCTTGGCTTGGATGATATAGTTGGGGATGGTTCTGCTTTGAGCAGGGGTTTGGATTGTGACCTCCTGAGGTCCCTTCTAACCCTAACCTTTAGGTTATATCATTTAACTTTTAGGATGACATATTTGCAATCTCCTCATTGAAACCCACTTTCGCCAGCTAAGTTTCATGTCTGTCAGTGACAGTGTCTACTGTCCTGTTGTATATGACTTGCTAGAATTGAAAGTTAAAGGTACAGCCATAGAATTGTTTCTGGACTGACAGCTACGTCTATGAAATGGTAAAAAGGTAAGAGACAATAGTGATTTCTCCTGGGGAATTCTATGACATATGTGAATTTCCAAACATGTAGACTCTTTTTCTGTTTAGATAAATATTTTTATGGTACTACTTAAAAATTACTTTCTTCTAAGCATAAGAATTAATATAGATGTGATATTACAGAAATGTGGAGGGATAATGCAAATTAATGTGTGCTTTGTTTTGTATGGTCTTATTTTAAATGAATATTATATTCTTATGGCTGACATTTGTGGGCCTTTTGGTTAGGAAAAGCAAAGACAATATTAGAAGTGAGAAAGTATTTTGGATTTTATGTAATGGTCCTCTGATATTTTCAATATTACTTTCTATTCGTTCCTTAAACAGCTCTAATATTTCCTTTGCTTTTATTGCCCATTTCCATAGAATGTAGGTTTTCTTTAAGCTGTTTCTCTGATCACCCCTCCTCACTCCTATAGCTTATGAGTGAGCTTACTGAACTCCCACAACTGCTCATTTTCCCTCCTTATCTTAAACAAGAGCATGAAGTTAAAATATTTGATTTATCTTTGGCAGGTCAAAATGACTATTATTTATACAGCACTTCAAGGGTCCCTTGCTATTTTCAGTGAAAAAGAAACAAGGATGTCCCTACGCAGAGAAGCACACGATTTAGAGTGCTTCATATAAATACTAACCCCCAAGTATAGTGATTTCTAACAGAAGCACATCACTTAGCTTCACTGGAAGTATATAGCCGGAAAATCAGGCACCTAATTAGACGTACATCTCTGCAGGTTGTGCTGTTTCTGTGTGACCCTTTAGTACCAGCATCAGAAGGAAACAATTTAAGGGTATAGTGTGTTTCTCCCACCTATTCCCTTAGGAATGATCAGCCAACTATGTTGGCTGGCATATAGGAGAAAGGAATGGAGCTAATATTCCATTTAAGGCAGCTCTTAAATTACATATGCACTGCAGTCACTCTGGGCACATCTACACTTGCTATTAATGAACCTGAATAAACTCCAGCACAGTTCACACCAGAGTTTATTGCTCCCAGGAGCAGCATTTACACATGTGCCTGGTACTGCAGTACATTAAGCCAGGACAGAGCAGCCCTGGCTGGCAAAAGTCCCAGGGGGTCAGCCTGCCAACCTGGAGCTGCTCTGTCCTGGTTCAGTGTGCTGCAGAGGCACTGGCTGGAGCATGAGGCTGCTACAGTGCAGGGCTAGCTGATAGGCAGCCCCTGCACTGTTGCACTCTCATGCCCCAGGAAGCCATGGTTACCATCTACACATGTATTGCAATGCACTAAACTCCACCGTAGAATAGTACTTGTCCTGGTCAGTACTATCCTACAGTGGAATTAATTAGTTTACTGCAGCCTAATAGCACCACCTGTGTAGACAGTGATGCTTTACTGCGGAGTTAGTCAATTCCACAGTAAAGCACATGTGTAGATGCACTCTCTGGGCATGTCTACATGTGCTGTTAGCATGCAGCAATAAACTCTGGTGCAGTAAAAAACTCCACAGCAGGATAGTAGTTGTAGTTACAAGTACAGGAAACCCTCACTATTCACAGGTTTGGCATTCTCAGTTTCAAATATTTGTGAATGCTGAACCTACATTTTAAATACACTTTATGCACTTACAGGAGCTCTTTGGGAGGTTTGTGCTCACTACCACCAGGCTTCTGCCACTGTGCTCCTGCCACTGTGCTCCTGCCATTGCTGCTGGCTTCAGACTAACTATACGCAGCAGTCCTGGTCTTTAATGCCTGCATGTGTAGACACCAGCTTATTTACACTTACTGTGCAGTAACTTAATGTGCAGTAAATTTAAGATGGCATAAATGCATGTGTAGATATGCCCACTGCACATTTAATTTAGTACTTGCTTAACGAAGTACTAACTAAATGCTCAGTAACTACAGTTACTGTGCAGTAGTGCCAGTGAATGCCTTTTTAGTGACACTACTACACAGTAGCCTAATAATACTGCTCACTAGCATATTAGCACTGTCCATGCTGTGATGCACTACTGCACAGTGTTATTAGGCTAATGCACATTAAACATCTCATGTAGACATGCCCTCTGTATACCATATTAAATGACCTAGCTCAGGTATTGGTAATGTAGCCATGGTAATACAGAGCCATGGGGCAACCATTTGAATATTTACCACCTTTCTCAGGAGGGTTTCACAACCCACATTAAGCTATGTGCTACCATGGTTACATGGTTATTACTAGAACTTGAGTTGGTTATAGTGTAAAAATATCCTTAAGTCATGAAGAACTTGTTTAATAGTTACATTATCTCTATTTAAGCATTGCATAACTGTAACACAGGGGTGGGCAAAATGCGGCCCAGGGGCTGGATGCAGCCCACCAGGCCATTCTGTCCGGCCTGCAGGGCCCCCCCAAAATGAAGAAAATTAATATTTATCTGCCCCTGGCTGCCCATCACATGGCCCTCGATGGCTTGCCAAAACTCAGTAAGTGGCCTTCCATGCAAAATAATTGCCTGCCCCTACTGTAACACAATAGAAACCAGAATCTGTGGTCTAGAACCCATCCTTCCAAAATGGAGGATGACCTTAGTGTCTACAGCCAGACCCACAGCTTTGCACAGCAAGGCCAGCTGTTGCACGCACAACATGCTCCTTGTCCTGTTGCTTTTGACGTGAAGGAAATACCTGGCATGATGCAGGTTTCATCCCATACTCACAGGCCTGGATTTTTTCTTTGCTTTTACTGAAAGCTGAGATTCCAGCAGGTTGAGCTTTAGGGAAAATACGAAATATTGGAATAGTGGCAGTAATGTTATTAATGGTATTAAATCTGGCAACATTGTAGTTCCTACCTCTTAAAACTATGATTCAGGCTCTCTGCAGACTCAGGCAGATATCATTGTATCCATTGTACACAGGTTACATTCTCCAGGTTTTTAAGAATGCAAGGTGAGGTTCTGTTTATGATTCTGAGAGACTGGGGCCCTTGGCATGAACTTATAGTACTGATGTCTCTATTTTGCCCTGAATGATGAAGCGGTAACTTGGGTAGCAGGATGGTGGGAAATATTTATTGCCTTCTTGCTGAGACTGGGGGCAGAGTCAGGTAAGAGTTCAGTGCAAGAAACCAAAATGAGCTGGCAAGATGGATTTGAAAGTGGATGACAGTATGTGGCTGAGACAGCAGGTACAAGGCATGGAGTTGTGGGTAGAAAGTTGCTTGTGGAAGAAATAAAGCAGACCCAAACTGGGGAGCAGGAGACTAAAGAGTATCTCTATTAAAATTTGTCACGGGCGTTTCAGTAGACAGCTTGTGATTCCTGTTACTAGGAGACACCATGGCTAGTAACTTATTCAAGGATACTTGTTTTTGCATTCATCCTTTGAACACCTTGCCCTCTTTTCTTTTCTTCCTTTGCCTTTATTCACTTGCTAGATGTTGCCTTGGGTGTATGCTTTTTGGATAGTAATGTTATTTATATTATTGTTTGAACAATGTTTTGCACAATGGGTCCCTGATCCCTTATTGGGTTATTTGGTATTTTTTTGCAAGTAGAAACAATGAATAATACAAGGACATTAGAGATGAGATAATGAAATCAAAGGAAGGAAAGATACTTCTTCACTTATTTCTGTTTCTGTCTTTGTTATTCATTTGGCTGAATAAAATTAATTACCTCAGCCCATTAAAACAAAGAGAAAAATTTGGGCTATGTAGCCTGGGGCCCAAAATCTTGAAATCCACCTTGAAATCTTTTTGAATATCATCTCTTGGGTGGTGTAAATCTTTTCTCATGGCTTTTTTTTTTTTTCTGGCTCTGCTCCTGGAAATCTTCTCTGAGAGGCCTCCTCTCAGTACAAATGTTGCAAAAGGAATCTTGCTATTTGCTGTGCTGTTGTAATTACTTTTTCAATAGGCCAAAAATTGCTGTGGACTCATCTTGTGAGAGCTCATATTCTGTATTTCTGATTTGTTCTCAAAATCTTTCTGGATATCAAGCTCTTGTTGCTAATTAAAACAAATTTGTTTTCCTGTACTGGGCATCTAAGTTTGTCTGTTTCCCTGTAAACCAAACTTCTATTACTCCAGTTTCACTGGGATGTAACAGCAAATACCAAACTGTGGAAGATAAAGAGGAAAACAAGACAGGAAGACAGAAATGAAAGTCCCTTGGATACTAGGGCAAGGAAGAAGGAACCATGATTGATTTTTAATTTTCTTTCTCACTTTGGGGTCCTACTCCTGAGAGGCATTGTGCATCCCAGGCATGGAATAGGCCCTTGATGTCTGCTTTACTGTCTAGCAAACAATAGCAAATTGATATTGGCAGATATTTCATAACTCTAAAGAGTTTTTAATCTGGCATGGATCACTGAATTGTTCTTGGATGTTTTTGGCAAAATTTCAGGTATTACAGAAATGCTGCAAGTTAATAGTGTCAGAAGGGGTGTGGAGGGAATGCTGTGAGAGAGGCAGTGCTCTGCAGTAGTTCAGCTTATTTTGTGGTATGGTGTAAGAAAATTCAAATTAGATCAATGAAAGAAGTTACTCAAAAAACCCAACCAAACAAAAGAAATCTGGTTGATTCTTGAATACAGTCATTGGCTCCACCCTGAGATTTATAGGGAGCTTAATTTGAGATATCAGGCACCTCAAAGATCCGGCGAGAAAGAAGGCAAATGTATCAGAGAAATTCAGGATGAAGAAAATGCTGATGCCAACTTTCTTGGGTATAAGAGACCGCTGCAGCCTTTGAGCTCTGATTGTCAAGAAATGTAACGCAGTCCTTTATGACAGATTGCCACGGGCATTACCAGCAGTCAGGGGGAGAATAACATCATGACTTATTTTGTTTTCAGTTCAACATTTATCTTTAAATATTTTTTTGCCTCTGAATTAGTTTCAATAAAACCTGCATCGCTGCAGCAGGACTCGTGGAGTTCCTCCAATAAAAAAGTCATTGTGTGTTATACGATAACACTGAACAGACTCCAGACACTCCATTTTCTTATCTTAGATATACAGTGTAGCATAACTCAAGCAAAGGGGAGAAGTTAATGTATCTGTAACACTAGGTAACAGAAGCAACAGTAGCATGTTAGTGTAGTAATAACTCTCACATGTGAAATATCTGAAGATGGGTTTTATTGAATTCCGTTTATTTAACCAGGATAAACCCTTGAGATATGGATCTCATTTACAAGATGGTGTTGGCAACAAGGCAGATTATTACAAGCACATGCTGAAGATAAGTATGAAACAAAAAGTGAAAGACCTGGTTATATTTTTAATTCTAAATCCTTTCATCATGAAAATATTATGAAAATCATTTGATACAATTAATATTTGCATTATTAATAACATTAGCACCTACTGTTGATGCAGTACCTTTTCCCCTAGGAATTACAGTGAGGTGCAGAAGTTTCTATTTGGTCTGCATCCTAGATCTCTGTTGCATGATTGTTCTCATTTTGTTCATGGAATTTCCAACAGGATCTACAGGTCAGCAAATGTATGCCAAATGTGCAACCAAGAATAGAGAACATGCAGGCAGTTCTGAGGAAGACTAACAGTTCAAGAGTCAAAGTCAAGGAGAATGCCATATTCAGTTGAAATTTCAAAGTGAATTTAAGCAGGCAGGGAACTTAAGCAGTATCCAAAGTGGAATTTGACCAGGATTAACCTTCTTAATCTTGCTAAAAATACTATAGAATCTTTAATGATTGCAGGCATTCAGGACCCTCACTCTTACATTGGACACAGAAGGCATTAAAAGATTTTGTTTATATGAATGCAGTTTTTTTTAATGGATAACTTTTGAATGACCCCCTAAACAGATAACTGATCACATTAAAGTTATATGTGATATACTGGCACTCAACTCTGTGAGGGAATGAAGTGCTTTTCTATTCACAGGGTAATGCTGCTTGATAATCAAATATCTCTGCTGGATAAATACAAAGCCTCTCTCTTGTATTAAAGTGTTACTATGCTGTGTTTACAAGATATTCTTTTGGTCTGTAGTTAACATACTTTAAATACTCTTACAGGTAAGGGGCAGCCTGCCAGTGACATATTAAGGCTGTTGAGCTATTTATGTATAATGCTGAGTCTGCATTTTTGCATTCCTTTGAATTTAGCTTTTCATTCAACCTGTGTACAGAATAACATAAATTCAGTAGGTTTCTCACCTCTCCTTGTTGTTGATCTAGACCTTTAGAGAAGAACTGATTTGGCCAGCTGGGCAGGGGCAAAGGGAATAGTGAGATAAAAATAAATGACATTACTGCTTGGAACAGTGGTGTGGCATAGAAAAGATCTTTTAAGCAGTCATAATGTAAACAGAAGTATACTTATATTATGATAACTTAACACTGTTGTAGTTAAAGGAGAAGCTGTATTGACAGCTGCTGCATAAGTAAAACCAACTTGGTTTCATTTTGCGGGAAGAGGCAGTTAGCTACTTTAGCCTGAAGTCAGGCAGAAGGTAGGGCAGAGTAGCATCTTTCAGAGAGGCATATGGTTTCATAAACAACAGCTTTCTTCCTGAGATGCACCTCACAATGTAATTTGTTTATAAAAAATTATGCCCCACTGAATTAGTGAGTCAATAAGGTGCCACTCTGCTCTGCCCTTCTGCCATGGTTTCCTTTTGTTTGCTTATCAAGGCAGTTTTCTATACTAGTTACAGCCAGGCACTGGAATCGGGAGATCTGAGTAATACTTCAAAGAGTCGTTGTGTGACTTTAGGTAATTCACAGAGGCCTATTTTCAGTTGGGTGGGGCCCAGATGCCCTGTTTGTATGTGGAATTTGCCCCCAGTTCTGTATCTACAGTTTAACTGTGGGAACAAATAGGGGTAGGTAACTGTCTAACTACCTGGCTTGCTTGCAAGAGCTTAGAAATTGAACAGCTCGAATTTTCATTAATGAATTTAATTACAGGTGCAAAAATTAAGGTGCAAGTTGGCTTGTGAAAATGTACCTTTTAATCTTGTCGTCTTTATATGTTTTATCCTCTGAGCTGCAAAGTCCCAGCATATGCTGGGCAGCTAGATAGGAAGAAGCTGCTTGTGTGATTATACTGACACATTATGCTGTATTTCTCCAGTAGAGGGCGTTGTGATCCTCAGTAAGTTTCCTGTCCATTTTTTCTGACTTTTTAAAATCACCATCCTGTTTTAGGTGGGGTACTAGTTTTTCAAAATTTCCCAGGGAAAAAAACCAAGAAGAATAATTACAGCAGCAAAGTACCAATAATCAAAGATACAGGCCAGTTCCCCAAAGCTTGAGTGTAAACTTGATACCTGCATCATGCAAGTATCACATTTATGCTCAATTAGTTACTGCACAGTTAAGCACATGTGGACACCTTACTGTGCAGTAACACTGTGTGGGGACTGACTTGGGACTAACTCTACACGCAGCATTAACGCACTTTAACGCCTGCACGTCTAGGCCTATTCCCTCCTACTGCGCAGTAACTTATGCCCAGTATGTCTCTATCAGGTGACTGTCTCTTGCCATTAGATTTATGAAGAATATAAAATATTTCCCATGAGAATTTATTTGAATTTGTAAAGTAATTTACTTTGCCTATGTTTGTACCTACCTCAGTGTATTTGCTTTCTCTAATTCCCTGGCATAAAAAAAAAGTACAAAGCAAGTTTTGAGGAAAATGCTAGTATTTGCCCTGTAAGTGCATGCCACAGCTCAGCAACATACATACATACATGCCTAACTTTAATATGAGTTCTGCCACTGACTTCGCTGAATGAAACTATGCAAGGCAGAAATCCTTACTGATAAAATATAGCTTATGCTTTGATGATCAATCTGCAGTAACAGATTTGAAAAGATGCAAGCAAATGCCTACATTTGAAGAAATCGTAATCTGATTATGAATGTGCAGTGAACAGGGAAAAAAACCTATTTGTTTTTTCTGTATTTTTCTCTGTGCTGGTCACTGCGCAGGTTGCAATAAAAATACATCTAAAAGAAATAGGAAGTTGAAAAAATGCTAATGATGATGCTGAAAAATATATTTGGAATGAGAAAGCTGGGTTATGTTCTACATCAAAACTTGATTGCTTGGTGGCTCTGAAGCAGAGTGAGTACAGAGATGTCATGGTTGTCAGGGCAGAAGGCTTTTCCTTTACAGCCATAAAATTATTGGGTCTGTAGGTTTTCAGTAATGCCCATTACCTGGTGAATTTTATGAAACAACAGTGACAGGAGCCTTACAAGCATTTATATTGACAAATTATGATTTTTCCCAATGTTTTTTAATTATGCTAGCTGTAAACCTGCTGGAGAGATGTGGCTGTCTGAGGCTCTCATTACCATGTAGGAATAGTTCTAAAGAGCAAAAAGTATTGGGCTCTTGATTGAGCCCACAATAGCAAATTAAATAATACTTTGAAATATTTAATATAGAAGGAATGAAAATTATTCCTATATTAAAGTTGGCTACTATTTCCCATTATTAAAAAATCCAGTAGCTTTTTTGTAAAGTTCTCATATAGTCTATAGCAAATGCTTCAATTTGGCAGGGGCAATTCTGTGGTTAGGGAGGTCCTTTTTGGGTGTCTCTTGCTCAGTCATTTCAGGTTTGGCTGAATTCCATGCTATAAAAAGTCACTATTTGCAGTCTGTTATGGTCTGTGGATCTCACTAGGAACTTTCTACTCAAATCTTTGAATATCCCATTTCCACTGAGCCGGCCTCACTCCCAATGAGTTTCTTTTTCTAAAGACTGCACAACTGAGCCTGCTACCCAGCTAAGCAGCCACATAAAACCATAGTCATAAACACTGGGGAAATGGACTGGGGAAGTGACAGGTCCATGCTCAGACATAGGTATTACACATCTGATTTTCTCTGAGTCAAGATGAGCCTTGTTTGATTAGTTTGAATCCTGAAGTTATTCATGGAGTCTGGAAAGGCAAGAGTTTGAACCTGAGCAGGACTTGATCCAAATCCCATAGAAGCTAATGACATCATTTATATAGACTTCTGTGGGCTTTGGATCAAACCCTGTTTCAGGTTCAAATTCATGTGTAGACCTGTGTATCTCTTTAAACTCTGCCTCTGGCATGATTTCACACAGATGCAGTGACGAACATCAGACTGTGGGGGTAAAATAGTTCGAGTCCAGGAGACAGGAGGTATAAGTGGTTGAAGTAAATGTAATCTATAGTTTAATCAGTTGAAATAACATTCCTGCAGAGATTTTCTTTAGGAGTACAACATACTAAAGCTCATGATCTAAAACTCTGCCACAAGTTTTAGAAAATGGGCTGAGTATATCCTCTTTAATTTTCAGATGAAATGTGACCTTCTCTCTCAGTTACATGAAATAACAACATACACAATTGAAAATCATATAGCTCAAAATTATCCACATGGCCAAGTTCAACAAATCAGCAGCCAGAAATTTTAATCAGATATTTAATCTTTCAACCGTGTAAGTGAGATTTTTGTGTTTATAGTGGCAGTGGGCCAGTTTAATCTCAAGGAAGGAACCTTGCTAGCAGTGTCCTTGAAGCTGGGAAGCTGAAAGAAGTGACCCACTACTAATCAGGTCTGTCTGACCTGTGGCTCACATGATGGTTGTCACCATTACTGCCTGCTGCCGTGGACAGGTTTATTTCCTAGATCAGTATTGAGAAACAAAGGCAGTTATCCCTTTTCCCATTAACATTAACTGGGGCTTCCAAAATAATAAAAAATAGTAAAAAAACGAAGCATTAATGATACTATATATGTAATTCAATCCATTATTGATGAACTCCTAATGTGTTCAACTCCTGAATAGATCAAATTCTGTATCAACCTGCAAATCTTTTTCAGAAAGACTCAGACACACCTGACATCCATATTTTGTCCACTGATGTCCCCAGCTTCCTCATGTGTATGTGTATCTGAGCACACACATGCTGTTTCTTCCAGGAGCATGACTAATTTGTAAAGGGCTTATGTGCAAGGACCCGATGTGATGTGTGTGTGTGTGTGTGTGTGTGTGTATGTGTTTAATATAACAAAGAAGTTATCCTTTGCAGTCCCAAGAGCATGTTCCAAAATGACCCACATTGGTGAAGGGTCTATAGAGTAGCTTTTGTATGGGTTTTAAAGAGTGTAAGGTGATCAGGTATTATCAGAACAAGGGTCATATAGGTATGTGAAAGGACAGATACGCCTTAGGGGAACTAGTAGCTTCCATTGGATTAAGTTTTCTGGCAAATGCGTATGTATTATACTTCTTAGAATCTGATACCCAATTTCGGACCACAATGATCAGCTTGGAAAAATATTTTTCCCCAGCTATATTTTGCTGTTGGCCTTGTCTCTTATTGCCATTTTGCAAGAAATATTCATGGGTTAACAGAGTTCTCTTCAAACAAGCTGGAGGTGAGAAGTTGACACCTTCCTGCCAATAGCTTTGTCTTTCTATGTGACCCTTCCTTTAGCAGCAGCAGTGGATTTCAGGAGGAGTTAAAGTAGTCTATAAGTAGCTTAAAGAGACACAAGATGGCCACACTGCTTGTTTGGCCTACTGGGGTCTCCTGAGGTGGTTTACCCTGGAGGCTTCTGTACTGTTGCTCCTGCCATAACAGAGCTGCTTACAGGAAGGTGCCACTGGCTGTTCCATAGATGTGAACAGCATCTGCTGCTTTAAGGAACAATTAAGAGTCAAGAGGCCAGGGAAAATTCTATACATTTAAAAAGACAAAAGTTGTTTCATCACTATAAATAAACCTGAAGGTTATGCTATGTCACTTTTGGGAGATGTGACAGCGGGAGAAATTTTGCCCACACATTTATTGAGGTGGATGATCATCTTACAATGGTTTTTGAAGACTTTTTTCTAACTGTCACTACAGATTTTAAGCATGCTGCTCTAGCAGACCACTAGACACACAGACTCCCGAGTTTTAGGAATACTTGGCATAGGCTTATTTTATAATTTTTCCCAAGTAGAAACCTGAACTCCCTTGAACTTTAGGAAATTTTGCATTAGGATATGATTCTTGATCTGAACATTATGTCTCAGATTGTTTTTTTGTAGGTATATCTTCAATTTTATGAAAGAATAGCTGCCTCGGCATACACATATTCAGGATGAAAATCTGAGTGTTGGCCAACCCACATTTCTAATGATGAAATGTCAACTAAAAAATTACAGGGAAGTGAGGTCATAAATTACATAGTCTAGCTGCTTGGTGGACAGTTTTTATGGTATCCATGAAAGAAGTGGGTGCTGGGCTATATGCTTAAAGTACTTGCATTTAATTAACTGCAGTGTAACCATGAAAATGGCCTAGGAGTCACCTTCCAGTCCTTCATTTATCTAGTTTAGCTACTGTTATCTGTCTCTTTATTACCCATCTTTGTGGTTTTTGAGCATATTGCTTACAAAATCAAGAACAAAAATAAAATTCTTAGAGGACTTTGTAGACTATCTGGCTTTTCTTCCTTGTGGTATATAAAAATTCTGCCTGAAGTAGGGTTACATTTTAGGAAGCACATGTGTCCTGCTGTTCTCACACGAACTGGGTGCATCTACACGTTCACTGATGTGCTGTAATTACGGTGCATTAAATGTAGTACCTGTAATAACAGGTACTAACGTAATGTGCCATAATTGGTGCTACTGCACGTTAGCACAAACAAATGCTTTTTTTGGGATGCTTAATGTTAATTGGACTAAGTCTACCATGCATTAGTGCAAATGAACACTTTTTTTGTGACAGTTATTTCTTATTGGACGAATCCTCTGCTCATTGGTACAGTTTTTGCCAGCCCACTAATGCGCAGTAGAATTAGTTTAATGGGCATTAAATGTCTCCTGTAGACACGCCCACTTTGCAATTTCTACATAAAGCACGTCACTCTACAGTCCTCCAAGAAAGTAAATGTTTCCTATGTCTCTGATTGCTGCAGTTTAATTGCATTTGTTGTTCCCATGCCTTTTTAATATGATTAATGTCATAACAGGTCTGTGGACATTCCTTACTTCTTTACCTTGACAGTGGAACAACAGTAGTGACAAAGAACAGGTATGGCATAATGAATCTTTCTTTTGCAAGAAATTGCCTAGGCGTGCTTATAAGGATATCAGGCTTGGTGTTCACTTATTGTGCAATCTTATTCATCATCATTACTCTTGGTCCTTGTATTTCACTCTATCACAGAGAGAAATTTAGCCTAAGCTCAGGTTAACATGCATGTTATATAAATAAATGCCCAGTTATTTGGAACAAAGGTACATAAAATATCAGTTATGAACATCCCTAGGTTAAACTGAATGTCTTCTTGCCCAGCCCAATAATGCTGTGAAGATGAAAGTCGACTACTTCATTTGCATATACTAATACTACTAGTTAAAATTAGATTTGCCCCAGTTTGGACTTCAGGCAGGAATATGGAACTGAAGCTGCTTTAGTGGCACTGATGGATGGTCTTTTGCTATCAATAGATAGAAGGCAGACATCTATTTTCATACCTTGAGATGATTTTGTTTCATATGAGAGCTAACAGAGACCCAAGGTAATGTGCTAAAATGTTTGGGTTCTCCCTGGAGGGAAATATGGCATAAAAAATATAGAAATTACACATCCTGAGACTCTTCACTTGTAGAGTCCTTCAAGGACCAGTCTCTCTTCTTTTCTATTCAACATCTTCAAGCAACCACTAGATGAAGTTGTCCTATGATATGGATTCAGGTATGCTGAACACATGCAGCTCTATGTTATCTTCACTGTTCATCATGTTACTCTATCAGGATGTCCTCAGGGTTGGATGAGATCAGGTCCTGGATGAAAAGAACCTGCTAGAGGTTGAATCCAAGCAAGACAGTATGCTGGTAAGCAAAGAAAAGGATTCTGAAGAGTTTGTACCATTGTGAAATCTGTAGTGGAAAGTATAATTAGGAGTACTCCTAGATTTCTCACTGATTCTCAGCTTTCATGTAGTAATATAGCATATATGGTATAATATATGCTATATTACTACATATTAGTATATATAGTAATAGAGTAAATATATATATATATTTCTATATTTCATATGGTAATATAAACATTATCCATGGATAATACTGTCATCTCCAAGTGGCTAGATTTCATCCCATCCTGGTGGACAATGGCCTACTTTCAGTTCATAGAATCATAGAAAGAAGGACTGGAAGGGACCTGTAAGATCATGAAGTCCAGTCCCCTGCCATGGTAGCTGGACTCAAACAAGCTCAACAAGGTATTTGTCTAGCCTCCTCTTAAAGAACGCCAGAGATGGTGACTGCACCACCTCTGCCAGAAGTGTGTTCCAGATTCTAGTTACCTGTATGGAAAAGAAGTTTTTCCTGATGTCCAGCTGTCCAGTCCATGTCTTCCTGGGTAGGGGGAAGGGCTTTCTGAAAAGTTGTTCTCATAGATCCTGGTGTTCTCCCTTGGCATATTTGTAGGTGGCTATCAAGTCACCTGTCAGGCTGTCTCAGCCTTCTTTTGCTCAGGCTGAACAAACCCAAATCCTGAAGTCTCTCCTCATAGGGCCTGTCCCCCAGGCCCTTGATCATGCCCTTCTCTGCACCCTTTTGAGCTTGTCCACATCCTTCTTGAAGTGTTGCACCCAGAACTGGACACAGTACTCCAGCTGTGGCCTCACCAACGCCGAATACAATGGGGGGAGCACCTGTCTGGATCTGTTGGTGACACATCCACTGATAAACACCAGAGTTCTATTTGCTCTGTTGGTGACTTCATCACATGGGTGACTCATATTCATCCTCTGGTCAACTGACGCCCCTAGATCCTTTTTGGATGCAGTGCCAGCCAGTGGACTACTACCACCCATTGTATGGATGTGGTAACAGTTCTTCCTGCCCAGATGAAGGATCCTGCATTTGTCCCTGTTGAAACTCATATGGTTTTGTTCAGCCCATAGGACCAGCCTGTCAAGGTCTTCCTGAATCCTTGACCTGTCCTCTGATGTGCCTGCTTGTCCCCACAGCTTGGCATCATTTGCAAACTTAATCATTGCACTTTTCACTCCCTCATCCAGGTCATTAATAGAGATGGTAAAGAGCACAAGTCCAAGCACTGACCCCTGGAATACACCACTGGAGAAGGCCTTCCAGGATGAGGCCACCCTCTCAGTTATGACTCACTGACATTGGCCGCTGAGCCAGTTCCCAACCCACCTCACTGTAGCCTGGTCTAGGCCAGTACTCTCCAACTTGACTGAGAGGATTTAATGGGAAACAGTATCAAAGGCCTTGCTGAAATCTAGGTAGATGATGTCCACCTCCTGTCCCAGGTCCAGGTGGTTAGTTACCTAGTCATAAAAGGACACCAGGTTTGTGAGGCATGACCTCCCCTCTACAAAGCCATGCTGGTTGCTTCTCAGTACCCCAACACATGCGAGCTTGTGTTGATGGCCTCCTTGACAATTTTTTCAAAGATCTTCCCCAAGACCAAAGTCAGACTAACCAGTCTATAGTTGGCAGGGCTGTCCCTCTGTCTCTTCTTTAAGAACCACTTTTGCCTTTTTCCAGTCATTAGGAACAACTCCTGAGTTCCACATCTCCACAAACAGCCCCGCCAGAGGCACCACTGTTATTTGTGCCTTTGTCACCTCATGACTGGGCTACAACAGTATGGTATATCTGGGCACAATGTCTACAACAGTTAGGAAATCCCATTGCTGCACTGCATCTCAGCAGCACAGGCTAGTTAAAGCACTTAAGATCTGCCCTCCATTATTTATACTGTCTTCCTATAGAAGTTTCAGTGCAGTTTTTAGTCTCAAGATGTTCCATGGACCAGGCTCAGAATATTTTACAAGAGTGCCTAAAGTTCTGGTATGAGGACTGTGAATGACAAATATGTTCCTTTGTCACAGCAGAACTTGTCTGCATAGGAGACAAAGTTTTCTCACGGGGTTGCTTAAGGCTACGTAATGAATTAAAGACTATCAAGAACCTAAATCCCTTCTGCTCTAAGTGCATGGTGCATTTCCTGAATTCTCTCTATGTATATTTTTAATTTAAAAAGAAAACACTCTACTGAGCACACTGTCCATCAGGGGAATAAGAGAACCAACGTGTGACATACGTTGTCAGGTTGCTTTAATGCGCTACTGAAGATGCTCAGCTACTACAGTGATAAGGGTGATATAAGAACCTATACAGAACATTACCTAGGTTCTAGTTAATGTTTCTGGATGATATTTTTGTAGCATTTATTGGAATTTGTTTTTAATATTGGTTGAAACTCTTCAGCCAGGAACTATTTCTGGGGAGATGAAAAGTTATATTATTAACATTTTCTCTATATATTTCGACAAGGCAACAAAACAATGGAGCCAGAGGTAAGACAAGGGACTTAATTAGGCTATAAAAGAAGACTAAGAGTAGGAGCACACTGGGCTGGGGATAGGGAGTCTATAGGGATGAGACTAGGACTTTCTGGAAAAGAGTCTAGAACCAAGAATAGGTAGATGTTAATGAGCATTCTCAAGTTTGCTTCAGGTCCTGTTTACTTCCATATATCTGTCCCTCACTAAATGACAGAAAAGTGCACAGTTATATTAGATGTACTAATCTAATGAAGTACTAATGTACTAATGAAGTACCATGATCTGAGGGTGATGTGTTGGAGTGGTCAGTATCTCACTGTGGTTCCAGAAGCATGAGTTCAAGCCTCGTGTAAGGGTCATACCGAATGCTGCTCCCAGTAACCTGGCTATAAAGATATATTGGCTGGTAAGTTAAAGATAGCTAGATGTGATAAAGTCATGTGCCTTTTTTTAATACATTATGGGCCACCTAAGATCGGACTGATCTTGACCTTTTACTAATGAAGTCCCTATACCTGCCATTGGACCTGTGCAGACAGGTCAGGGCATCTCTGAAGACCTTAGACCTTGAATGCTGATTTGAGTGACAGTAAGATTAGGAAACTATTTAATTATTTTTGCAGTCCTTAGCTGTGATTGTTCTGATAGTTCAGTCCATAGCTAGAAAGAACTAGAACACTGTGATCAAGTGTTACTATTAGGATGACTAGCAATTGCTCTGCAGACCATACTTGGAAGACTGCTCATGTGTAATGGACAGTTCTGGGATTAAAACATGAAAAACAAGATAAACAGGTCCATCTGTCTAGTTCCTTATGTAGCGCCCATCAAAATGGCCCTTATATTTGAACACCGCCCAAAACAAAGATATAAATTCACAATGGAAAGATGGGTTTGAGTAGGAGAAAACCCTATGTGGATAAGGTTTTGTTTAACTCAGTAACAATCCTATGGATTCAGTTGCTGTGTGACCAATAGTCTCTCTAATTTTTTATTGTTTCCACACAAAGAAACAGCAGCTCTAAAGATTTTCTAGACACTTTTTGAGGCTAAGCTCAACTCAGAGCCCAAAAAGTCTTTCTCTGAGTCTTACGTCAGTCACCGTCTTGTTTTTTGCCCATTAAAATATAGTCTGCTTCAAAGAAATGATGCAGCCTCCAGCGTGGCAAACAGCATGCACTGAGAAAGGGATCTGGTATTTCTGACTGCTCTGTGGGAGGTGTCCTTGCTTCATAGATATTTAAGTTTAGCAGAAATCTTTGAGATTTTTTGTTTCATTTCCTTGATATCCATCAGATTAGAGCAAAACTTGGCAACATCACTATACGGAAAATTTCTGTGGGTTTTTCTGGTTTTGTTTTGTTTTTATTTTTTTTTTACCATAAACTGCCTTTTGAGAATTTCATGGGTTTTTTTTTTAAGTTGCAGCCTGCCATAAGAGCACTCTAGACAGAAATGTTCTTGTTTTATGTTTCATTGTTTATTGGCGCTATGTATTAATCATTATATTTCGCCACCTTTCAGATGTATTATTTGTCACAGGCTCTGGTTAAAAATCAGCAGCTGAATAAAAATGCTGTGGGGCCAACTTCTCATAGCGTGTAAATGAGCACATCTCCATTAAAACCCATGGAAGCTGCAGCACTTTATGCCAGGTGAGGAACTGGTTTGAATAATTCTTACAGGATCTGTATCATTCCTCAGTGGTGTAGACTGCATCATGCTGGCTCAGTGGAAAATGAATCGAGCTTTTGAGTCTTTCTGTAGAATATTCTGGTTCTTTATTGACTTTTATTCTAGAGTAAATTATTTAAAACAGGAGACTTTGCTTTGCCTGATAGTGCTGTGACTTGTTGGAAATTTTCTCTATCGACATAAAAAGCAATTAAAGGCTGATGATGACTGTATTGTCCTTGAGAATCTTGGAGCACTACACTGAATCCAGTCCCCTGATCTTGCAAGTAACTATGTCATCAGATCATTCAAGCCTCTCATTAATCAGAGTGATGTGACAACATTTGGAAAATGTGATTCAGGCTCATCAAAGTCATAGGTTTTACTTTCAAATCTTTAACTTTTTTAACACAGCAGGCCTTTTGTAGGGCCTTTTAATTTGTCGTCAGGTGTAATAGCTTTAGGGCTCATGTTTTCAACCTCTCTCTGCTTATAAACCTAGTTAAATAATGAACATTGACATTCTTGTGTAGTCCTGTGCCTCCAGAAGCTCAGACCTCAACCCCCACCACAAATAAAGTTAAAATTCATAGGGTTGGCAGCATTGGTGCCATATTATTCTCTTACCAGTATGAAGCTCCATGGGACTGAGAAAAGAATTAATTAAAAAAGGATGTTTGCTACAATAGGGCTAGTCAATTTGCTGCATCTTAATATGGAAAAAATCAGTTCTTGCCGTTGGTATTGTTAAAAGTGGCAGTTATAGGTTCTTTGTAATGAGGTTATGCGGTATATTTGTCTTTAGTCTTGTTTTCTCTTCTTTAGTCTTGTTTTCTAAATAATGCAACTGGCCATTGATGCTATCCTTTTGGATGTCAGTGTAAAATCTTGGGGATCAGTAAATTTAAATGTAAATGGGGCAGATGGTGCTATTTCAGTTATTACATCTTTTCTTTAGTAGCAGTATTCATCTGAATTCAATTAAATGAGAGACTGTGTGTGTGAATGTGAAATTGGAACTCGTGGTAGAGGTGATATCTTTTATTAGACCAACTAATAAAATGTGTGCATGTGCACACATGATTATACACATAATTTGGGATTACCTGTTAATTTAATGGGAAAACAAAAAGTCCCTTTTTCAGTATTTATTTTATTTGCCCTTGATCAGTTTTAATTTATTTAACCAGTTATTTCAGGCATTCTTGTGCAAATTTGTTTGTTTCTTTAAGTTGATCACTTCTTTTTATTTCTGTTCTGGTCAGGGATGTTCACCACCCCCTGCCCTTTGCTCTTGCCCTTGTGTAAATCTCATAAAACTTAAGTGAAACACAGCAGCACAGACAGGCAAATGATGACTTGACCATAAATTGACCTTGCCAGACAGTGGTGCCCTCAAACATGTTGGGTTGCCCAGGCAGACTGTCTCCTGAATGGGAAGCAGCATAGCTGCCTCCACATGATGTGAGGGGTGTGTTAATTGGCACTGTCACTCAGCAGTGCTACTTAGTTTGTCCTCTGCACTGTACAGACATGTTTACATCATTTCTGTTCAGGAAGAAGAATGCTCAGAGCAGTGCAGCATATTTAAGGGTTACCTCTGCTTTGCTTGGTAAGTATGTAGACTAGAAGTGGCCTTGGATTGTCATAAATGAAAGAGATGCTGCATTTATACTGTGTTCAGCACAAATGTTGACAAGATAAAAATCCTATTCATAGAGAGCAAAAAATCAGGTTTTCTGCTGATATAGATAAAGCAGGATTTTTTATATTAAAATATCAAACCTTGTTAGCACATTTAGAACAAAATGCAGATTGTGTTAGGAAAACTCTGACAAGATTACTTATCTCTGTAGACAGAGCAGTATTTGATAAACATAAAAGCAGAATCTGAAAAATAACAGAATTCTGTAATTCTACAGTGGATTTTCAGTCAACATGAGGAAGACTTGGCAGTTTTTGCAGTTTAGAAATCTTGTGAAACTCTTGAAGTTTCACCAAATCAGTACAAGTTTTGCAAATTTTTTTTTACCTTGCAATAATGAAATTGCATTGGTTTTCATAGAAATTCCATTAAAGCAGGTTGTTCCACCCATGCTGTGCAGACATGGAAGAAACAAGAAGGATAGCGTTGTCTGCTGCTTGTTCTTCTGTGCAGGAGCATGTGCAGGACTTGATTGGGCACCTTAAAAATGGGACAGATGCCAGGTTACCCAGCAAGTACTGTAAAGGGATGGAAAGGACTTGCTGACCCATTGAATCCAGTTCCCTGCAATCATAGTAAACATTTGTTCAAAAGGTTCCTCAAAAACAAATCACTCCAGCCTGACAAACATCACCAACAGAAATAAGCAAATGTACCATATAGAGACCATACTGAAACATACATTAAATTAAATATTCAGGATGATGGTAGTCACTAGTTTCCTGGTAAATAATACAATTATAATCCCACTCTAGTGACATTATATTTTATATCACCCACAGTGGTTCTACTGTTTCCAAATAAATGTATTTTCTGGCCCAGCATTTTTTGTGGTTATACCTAAAAATGTCCCTGACATTTGTCAGAGAATAGGTTAGTTAACTTGTCTGTACTTGGGAGGTTTACTTAAGATAGTAGTTTAAGTGATTCAAACACGTTAGACTGTAGGCACTCCTCCAAACGTTTCTGAATTCGGAGGCACCCCAACTGAAAACCACTGTTGTAATGTCTCAGCTTACCTATTTTATGTCCAGGCTGCTGCACCACTGCCTTCAGGTGGAACTGTCCCACGTGCTTCTGTTTCCAGGTGGTGCATATGGGATGGGAAGTATGTAACCAGACAGTACTGGTGAGGCCTCAGTTAGAGTGCTGTGTCCACTTTTGGATACCACACTTCACAAAAGATACGAGCCATGGATTTACCCCTGGTCCGGGATCATTTATGGGATGATCCTGCCCATCACCTCCTGAGGTCCCTTCCAGCCCTATTTTCCTATGATACTGTGAATAGCTCTGAAATAGGAGTGCCACATTCATCACACTTCAGAAACCTACTGCTACCCAAAGAAAGGCAGTAGGACATGGCATGGTTATGGAGCAAGGAAACTCCTCTTTGCCATGTCCTTAGGGCCCTGAATTGTGTTTGGCATGGAACACAGAAGGAAAATGAATCTACTTTCATTATATGGAAGCAAGTATTTCTAGTAGACAAACCAACATGCTCTTATTAAATATCACAACTTTTAAAATATACAGTGGGATCAGGACAACTTAAGAGGGGCACTATGAAGGACAAAAACCAAGAGGAAGAGAACAGGTAACCTCTAACAGAGGGCATAGAGTATTTTAGTTATCGTACACATTGACTGCAGTCTTCATTTGGAAGCATGGTTTCATTTATTTAAAAAAAGAGATAGACAGTGATAACAGTCAGAGAAACTCTACTGTCTTGCTGTGCTGAGCAGTGACAGCCACATATGATACTATCGGACCACTAGTCCATTGGCTTTTCAGCCTTCTCAGTATCTGCATGACTGCACCCCAGCGAATTCTAGGAATCGCAACTGAAATTAAACAATATCTTGAAGGAACATCAAATAGAAATGCAGAAGATTCATAACTGTCATTTCAGACATTTTCTGAATGACAGCAATATCTATCTTGAGCTATGAGAGAGCCTATTTTCTCATAATTTTACTGGAGTGTTAATACTTGATGTTGTTTTCCCTGTGACAGTTTTGAAGGTAACTACTGTTCACATATAAACTGGAGAGGGCTGGTACTTGTGAACCTAAACGGGACTGTGCCCAACAAAGGAATATTTGTATCACTAGTGCCTTCAGAAGAGTCACTTCTGTTGCCTGGTCTTTTGCAACTGATTTTCTCACTCTGATAACTCCATGAAGGAGAATGATTTTGAAGTGACTGTAGGAGTGATGCATGATTTCTGCTTTGGTGACATCTATTGGTGGCAGTCAGGCAAGAATCAGCCTTACCTACCTGTTCCTTTGAGTGTCAGTTGAAGTACCGTAGATCTAGCCCCTATGTGAAAGGATTTATCTTAAAAAGCCAAAGTCACAGGGACAGAAGTCAAGGCAATACTATTTTTATTTTAAAAACTTCAGAAACACCTAGACCAATACAGGTAGTAGGCCTAGGCATTCGTTAGGGATACTGCATTTCACAGGGGATAGTTTTTTTTCTCTCTAATTTCTGGTGAGCAGCTACAACATGAGGTATGGTGTTAAATATGGGACTAACATCTCAACATCAGTAAAATGTTCTTGGCAGAAGAGAGAGAGATGAAATGAATTAATTTGGTTCCATGTATTTGTAGGCCTTTCTGTGGAGACCTTTGGATTGAAATCAGTGATTATTGGCCTGAATTTGTTATTGAGTTTGCTAACCTGTACACTAACTTACTCCAAGTCAACCCTCCCCCTCAAAAAATATCCACAGTTTCGATAGCACCAAAACTGTCAATACATTTAAAAATGTTTACATCTTATAAAAAAGGTTGCCTCATTACAATGAGGAGTGTGGAGGGGGACACGAGGGAGTTGCAAACAATAAATAGTCATTCTAGCTGTCTAGAATAAAAATGAGGCAGAAAAGGGGAGACTGAGTATCTGCTTTCCAGTGGCAGCCTTCCTTCCCTTCTCTCCTCTATTCCCAGGGGTTAAAAAGTGCAAGAAGGCTAGGCCCAGTGCTAACACTACAGCTAGCAATGTCTGCTGTGGCTCAGAGTGAGGCGGCTTGGCTCCTGGACTGTGTTTGTTGTTGTTCATACGGCTCAGGAACTTGGCAGGAGCAGAGCAGCCAGTTCCCACTTTTAGTCCCACAGTCAGGAAAGTCTCACAGCCTGTGGAGGAGACAGACTGACTGAAAGAGCCCAGCCAGCTCCACTGTAGATAAGTTAATGTACACAGAAGGGACGTAAATTACCACGACCCTCAGCAGCAGGACATTGGCCAGGGCCTGTCAAAAAGAGGACAAACGTCGGCAGGCTGCGTGTCTCCCTGACATTTACCTCCAGATAGAGCAGCCTACTGCCCTACAAGGAAGGACCTCTTGGAGCCAGGGTTTCCTTGAAAACAGCTGTGTCCCTGACACCTACAAGCTAATGCAGTTTTAATCAGGGGAATTAGCTAAGGGCGGTGGACTGTTTTCCCAAACCATTTGCATGAGGGCAGTAGGGGCTTTTTTTTTTCGTAATTCCCCTTTGTGGCTCTATTGTCAGATCCATTATGTTTCTTTATCTGGATTAAACTTTTCCTTTTCTTTCCTCCCCACTCCAGGGAATAAAGCATCTTTTTATCTCCACCCACCAAGCCCTGACGACACTGTTCACTCTGTTTACATAGTGACATCACATTCGAGCGCTCCTTAAGTCCCAGAAATAACTGAAAGTGTAAAGCAAACAGGAAGAGGATCTTGATTCAGGCACTGCTGTTACCTCCTTGAGTTGTAGTCATATATTTCTGACGCAAAAGACACATCTAAATATATGATATGCTAATAATAACAGTCTGTCTTGCTACGGTGCTTTCCATCTGAGGGTCACAGTGTTCAAAAAACATTAACAAAAAGCCTCATAGGGCTCTGTATCAATATCTTCCATTTTACAAATGAAGTAGTATGAATTAATCAATTTGAATAGCAGTCAGTAATGGAGCAAAGAATGGAGCCCAAGTCTTTTATTTTCAAGGTATGTATTGTAACCATTAAACTGTGCTTTCCTCTTTATACAAGTTTCTCCGGCAGGAGAGATGAAGATAAATTTAGCAAGGTGTAATGAATGGTGGAACAAAAGTGTGGAAATTCTCATAAAGCCACCCTCAGAGAGAATACTACCTTGTAACACAGTCTTATCAATTCAGTAAGACTTCTTGTGCAGTATCGTTCTATTTACTAGGAGTAAAGGTTCATAGACTTTATTACTGTAAGTACCAGAGGTAGAAGTCATAGCCTTAGAGAAATGGATCTTTTTGCTTTCCCTACAGTGAGAAAAACAGCATCATTTATATGTATTTTCATGTTGCTTGTACACAGTTGTACTGACTGTGCTTGAGGGGGTTTTTGTTGACATATATGGATGTATATTCTGATCATCCAAAAAGTGTGTAGATTGTTCCTGTGAAGGAACTCATGGGAATCATCCTGACTACACAGGTGCTGAACTATTTGGAAATGGATTTCAGGTTCAACAAAGAAAGGGCACTATCCCAGAGATCAGGGTCTCTGTCCAAGGGTCATATTTTGGTCTGGGGGAGATTCTGAACCCCTTCTAGAAAGACTGTGTGAGACAGGAGTGGATAGCTGGAGACCAGAGCAGTCCATGGTGATGTGGACTTTGCTAAACTTGTGGAAGACATTATTATCTAGTCCCTAAAGCTGTTTGGACTGGTGAATGGAGTTGAGGCAGGTGGAAATTGTTGTGTGACCAAGTTCTGAACCTCAACAAGTTGGGCAATTCATAACCTAGTTCAAATGGATCAGCCATGTTTCTGATGGACTGGGTTTTTAGTGTGCGTAATAATATATGGTTATCTGTTTTTGTTTAGTATTCTCCTCCCAAGTAAAAAGTATTTGTGATTCACTTTCCCCAAGATCTTCTGTGACCCGGAAAGGGGGGGTGGGGAAGGGGGCAATCATGTGCAGACATGACTAGGGAAGATTTACTTTAATTTCCCAGAGTCAGAAAGCGGAGCGAGGCTGTAGTTTGATTATAGAAAAGTACTCTATTACGTGTTGAACCTATCCTTTGTTGCTGTCACTGGCACCTGGCAGAAAGGTTACATGTATTACTACTATTTATATTGTGGTTGCATCTGGAAGCCTGAGTTCTATACCACAATGTTGCTTTGCTTGGAATTGTACAACTTAACAAGAGCTAGCAATCAAAGTAAGAGATAAGAGCTGTCTGAGGACAGACAGAAAGACACAATAAAACAAATAAACCAAATGGGTCTGCATGATAAAACTTGGTTTCAAATTTGCCATAACTCTGCACTCTGATTCCATTTTTTAACATTACCATGCTTTTCTAGTGACAACTGCCAGCTCAGTAAGAATGCAGGACTCATGAAAGGTGTTTTGTTAACAGTTCTGGAGACTCATGTGTACAGTTTCTCTTTTAGGTAGCGCTTGCTGCTTACCCTTGTCTTGCCAGTGGGTCCAAACCCCAAACTAATGCCATGCAGTTTCCTAAGGGCAAAATATGAAAGACTGCAATGTGAGGGATATTATGTCTCCCTGCTATGGCCATCTGTTGTCCTTTTTCCTTCCTTTCCTCATTTTCACCTTTACTTGTATGTTTGACCTATTATGTTCATGGTCACAAACTCTGGGAAGATGGTTTTAGGCTGTACATAAAAACAAACTCCTTTACCATCTGAGCCCCCACAGCCTGGAATAGACTCCGCTCAGAAGTGGTACAAGCACCTACTCTGGACACTTTTAAGAAACACTTGAATGCCTATCTTGCTGGGATCATTTGACCCCAGCTGACTTCCTGCCCTTTGGGCAGGGGGCGGGACCCAATGATCTTGTGAGGTCCCTTCCAGCCCTAATGTCTCTGAAATCTGTTACCTAGTGATACAGGCTAGGTACAGACATACAAAAAGCCTAAGGCAGAATTGATCTATGTTACGTGGTTTTTTGTAAGTGGCATAGTTTAGATCAGTAGCGAACATAACACACATTTGTCCTTTGGTGGGTGGGGGGTGGAAGGAGGAGAAAATCTTAGACCTCATTGGATTTAGAGGTTACTGGGAATTATAAATTGTGGTGTTGTCCTTTAGGATAAAATGTTGTATAAATGTCATATCACTATTAAAAGTCCCAGGGGATATAGAAATGCATGAGCAAAAAAATGAACAAAACCCACCCCCTAACCCCCTCCCCCAAAACAAACAAACAAAAACCAAACCCCAAAACTCAGAACTCGCCAGAAGTGCCATACTTTTAGCAACACATTCCCAACATGCTGAGGCAGAACAACAAACAGGCTGGTACTTGATTACTTTGGATAGTTCAATCACTTTTTTAAAACTGTGGCCTCATACGTGGAAGCAATCGTATTTCAGTCAGGAGGTTAAATATCATTTTACCCAGTATAAATGATACCATGGGTGTATAAAATTCACACATGAAGGCAGGCACTGTAACTAACAGAACGTGTATTTTTACCATTTACTTTTTTATTTATATCTTAAGTAATGGGAAAGGTAAGAAAATGAAAGGGAAACATAAACAGGTTGATTAATAAATGGGAAATTGGCTCCGAGGTTGGACCTAGAGTGTAGTGGTCTGTGGTAGTGAATCGTTATGGTACTCCATGACCAGTGGCATCCCCCAAGGCTCTGTCCTTGAACTGGGTCTCTTTAACATCTTTATCAACAATGTGGATATTGGTGTCAGAAGTACACTGGCTAAGTTCATTGATGACACTAAACTTTGGGGCATAGCGTCCACACCTGATGACTGTCGGGGAATAAAGGCCCCAAGATCACGGTGGGCCGAGGGTTTGTATACGGAACAGGCGGGATTAGCGGTGAGGAGTCTGAGCGGTACGCGGAATCATGCAGTTTCAAAAATAGTTGAATTTTATTTACTTACACTTCTGTAGCATAGGTAGGAAGTTTGCTTCAGTTACAGTGCTACTAAAACAAACAACAGAGGGGTCTGTTGGCCCACGGGGTTCCCGAGTGAGCCCTTGCTTTCTACCCCGAAGGATAGGTGCAGCTGCCTACTCGCTAGTCCCAGGGCTGGTCAACAGCTTATTAAAGGGATATGAACAACAAAACTGTAACACATTGTGACGCCAGTCCAAAGTGGAATCAATGTTGGAGTTGATGCAGAACGATGCCAAGGTCAGTGCCGGGTACAATGAGGTAAAGCCGTGATCTCAGTAAGTCGGGTTGATGGAAATCGTGGTCAGAGTCGGTGCCAGAATCAGTCCGGTAGCCAAAAGATCAAGACAGGAAATGAAGAGGAATCAAATAGCCAAAATCGCAGCGAGGAAGAGACCAGTGGGCTAGAAGCCCTCCTTAGGAGTAGCCCCTGCAGCCGCAGCCCCTGCTCTAAGGATCGTTCTCTCCCTGTGAAACAGTCCCTAGCCTCTGCTCACAGGTCGAGCACAGTCTCTCCTCCAAAACACACACACACAGGGGGGTTCACAAGCCTTTTATATGAATTTAGTGGCCAATTAGGCTGCTCGCTTCAGAGAAATTTCTAGTCCAATTACATCATGCAGTCAGTGAACTGAGCATGTGCGTTAGATCAGATTACCTCATGCTCTGAGTAAACTGAGCATGTGCGTTATGGCAGTCTTGATTGACAAGCCTTGGGGTCGAGCAGGGGGCACATGCTGGGCATGCAGTGGAATTTTCCGCTTGCTAGGTTTGTCTGCGCATGTTCAGATCTAACTCTCTGTGTTATCAGCATACATACAAAATTTTGCTCTGACAATGACAAGCTAGTTCTCCAGGCTGATTTGGATAAATTTAGTAAGTGGGCGGACACAAACCTGATAATGTTCAGTACTGATAAATGTAAGGTACTCCACTTTGGGAGAAAAAAACCTGCAGCATACTTATAGGTTCAGCAGTGCTACACTTGCTAGCACCATTGCTGAAAGAGACTTGGGGGTCGTGATTGACCACAAGATGAACATGAGCCACCGATGCGATGTCACAGCTGGTAAAGCAAACAAAACCCTAGCTTGCATCCATAGATGCATCTCAAGTAAATCTCAGGATGTCATCCTCCCGCTGTACTCGGCCTTGGTGAAGCCAGAGCTGGAGTACTGCATCCAATTCTGGGCTCTGCAATTCAAGAAGGATGTCAAGAAGCTTGAGAGAGTCCAGAGGGGAGCCACACGCATGATCAGAGGACAAGGGAATAGGCCTTCTGAAGAGATGCTGAGACCTATAGGACTCTTCAGTCTGGAAAAGTGCAGCCTCAGGGAGGGCCTGGTGGCTGCTTATAAGTACATAAGGGGTGTCCATCAGGACCTGGGCGAACATCTGTTCACCAGAGCGCTCTAAGGAAAAACAAGGACAAACGGTCATAAACTCCTACAAGACTGTTTTAGGCTAGACAGAAGAAAAATTTTCTTTATAGTCCAAGCCCCCAAGACCTGGAATAGACTCCCTCCAGAAGTGGTGCAGGCACCTACTCTGGACTCATTCAAGAAACGCTGGGATACTTATAGTGCTGGGATCCTTTGACCCTAGCTGACTTCCTTCCCCTGGGGCAGGGGGCTGGACTTGATGATCTTCGAGGTCCCTTCCAGCCCTAATGCCTATGAAATCTATGAAATAACCAGTACAAATTCAGGATAAAGTGATGATCTTGATGATCTACTAACTTACACTTACTTTATGACTGGTGTAACTCCATTGATATTAGAGTTACTTAGAGTTTGGCAGCAGAACAGAGGAAAAAATCAAAACTAAAATATATATACTGTACAATTTGGGGGTTTAGAATACAGAATTCCTGCCACATATGGAAGAATTCTGCCACACCTCTGAGAGAGATCCTTGCTATTCAATAAGCACCTCTGCAAGAAGAGACCATATCCTCCAACATTTGTATTTAGCTCCTAGTATGAAGAGGCACTAACCCTGTTTGAGTATTACCTTGCGCACTACTGCAAGACAAACAACAAACAGTTGTTCATTCTGTCTCTGAATACAGTAACCAAATCTCTGCAAGGCCCTCTTTTTTCTGTTTAGTTATTTTTCTCCAGGTCTATCAGCTCTGTCACATTGATGTGCTGTACCACTGCATTACACTAACGCGCTTTTGAGGCTAATATATGTTCTCATCTCTTCCAGGATGGAACACCCTCTCCATTTCCCTCTAAAATGCATTCACATTTCTGGCACTGAAAACCTTTATCTTTATGCGTTGCTTTGAGCACACCCACTGCTTCCTGACTTTAAACAGTTATGGGCCAGATAGAGATTTACTGGCATCAGATGATGGTTTCCTTAAAGCTGCTTTAAATCATGCTTTTCATACAGTGAACACGACACAACTGTAATTCATTTGGACAGAAAGTGGGGACTAATTTCCCGAAAGTGAACATATCTTTAGTAAGATACTAAAATGTGAATAAACACCTTTGAATGTTGAAAAGCCGGGAGTGAAAGGGTCAGGATTATAATCTGTGTCTCTGAGCCTACCTCTATGGTTTAAGTTCCAAAAAAGTTAAAAAACAGGAGATGGACAAATTTTTGGTTCTAATTTGGATGGGACTGAAGATCATTCAGTCTCACAAGAAATTGTCCGCCATGATGGAAATCTTATGATCTAAGCTGGTCTTCAGCTATTTCTACTATTGTGTATCAAACTTGCTTAAAAACAAGTCATTAGAGCTGGGTGCCATGGACTTCAAAATGGTACCAGAACTCTAGCATTAACTGAAATCTCAGACCTTACACTTCTAACACTGATCTGTAATTTTCAGAAATGGAGCAGAAAAAGAATTGTATAATACAGATTTCTTTTTTAATCCTGGTCTGCTCATTTCTCTTTATATTTTTAAATGACTGGCTCTATAGGGGTCCCCCACTCACTGCTACGCAGAACACAGTTAAGATGAGATTAGCTTTATTTTGTGGTTTCAGCTTTCATTTTGTTCACATTCCTCCAATTTCAAAACGATTATTGCCATTTATTTCAAATGGGACCTCTGTTGTGACTTATCCTTGAAATGGATAGGGATAACATACAGAGTTCTTCTGAAAGGAGGACTCCCCAGTTTTATCTTTTGTCACTGATGCACTCTGATAACATTGCAGTCTTCTCTTTGGCATCAAAGTATCTTGTGATGAGCTCCAGGTTTATCATACTGAGCCTGAAGCTTTACTGGTGCAAACCAAGATTAACCTAGCAAAATCTGACCCACAGGCGTTGAGAAGAATCTCAGGGATACCCCTGATTCAGAGAAATATTTACTCAACCTTCCATAGAAGGCCTCTGGCTTCTTTCATTAATGTATCCCCTTCCCAGTACCTAGCACTTCAATCATTAGAGGCTTGGAAGTTTACTCAGATTTTTATCCGGATTTCTTTGAAGGGATGGATTAAGGCAGGAACCTTGGGATGCAAGCCAAGAAGCATCTACAGAGCAGCAAACCAGTGAGAAACCAAGATTCTATCCAGGGGAGCTGGCTAGGGAAAAATGAAGGAGTCCGTCAGAGGGAGGTCAACAGGGAGGAATTGTCTGGCTGAGGATGGAGAGCTCCATTGGGGAGCGGAGCAAGGAAGATGAAAGAGAATGGGGGAGGGACAGTCTATGTTGGAAGGGGTGTGGGAAAGCAAAGTTTAGCAAATGCAGACCCCAGTCTGTCTTAAGCCACTCCTGCCTCCTGGGTCTGGAACTTGAGCTGCAAATCTTGTAAGAACAGGCTTTTTTGTGAGATATTTTATACTCCCTGGTCCTGGCTGAATCAGAATCACTGATGGAATATCCTGTTAACATAGTGCAGTTTACCTTGTGGAAGAAATGAATAAGAGGAGACATGAAGAAAGAATTGTGAAGTAATAAATGAATACAGGAAGAAGATTGGGAACATCTATTGCTGCTTTCCCATAGTGCAGGGGAAAAGAACATTTAATGAAACTGAAAAGTAGCCAAATTTAAAACTACTATTTAAACTACTATTTAAAAAGGGAAATACATTTACAAATACACTTAGTCAGTATGGCTCATTGGCACAAGATAAAATTGGGACTAAGAGCTTAAAAGGATTGAGCAAAGAATTAGATGCGTGCAAAGATGACAAAACTATGCTGAGTTATTATACCAGCAATTAAAAAAATCCTGCTCTGTTCAGAGACAGCTTTGGTTTCAGGACTGTCAGTTCATTTCTGTCTAATATGGGCATGAAATAATTTGATTAAGGTGGTGAGATTTTATTTTGAGCTGATTAAAATTTTGTCAGTGGAAAAAAAAGTATTTAAAAAGTGCTAATTCAGCAGAATCTCCATGTTCTGTGTCAATTCCATAAAAGGTTGAGATGGAAACCAAGCAGGTTGGCTGTCCATTTCTCCGTTGGCCAGCTGGTAGCAGGCAGGCTGGCAACTTATATTGTTCCATGTTGCTGGGAATTCTGTAATGTCAAGTTTTTGTTCTGAGGCAGAATAAAGGGAAACTTTGACAACCAAAGATTTTCACAAAACAGAAATTCCTCTCTCCAGCCACTTCTCATGTTTTATTGTTGTTGTGTTTGTTTGTTTTTGATTTTATCTGAGCTGGGTCTTTATACTTGATTATTTTTTCTTAATAAAACCAATTAGACCCTTTTACTGAATAAATATATTTGTGTCCCAAACTTTTTCTCCTTCTCACACAGCAGTGGAAAGTGGAAGAAACTTCCCTGACTTTAATGAAGCTTTATGTCAGTGAAATTAAGTTCAAAACCAGGCTTAATATAGGAAGTATGGCATATAATCCTCAAACTGTTTTTTTTAATCATTCATATAAATGTAGTCAAGCTTTTTTGGGGGAGAGGAAGTATCTTACTCTTGTAAAGTCTTCATTCCCAAATGTGAATCCCCTCACCTTTACAATACCTCAAAAATTCCTTGATTTGTATTAATGGTTACATTTTAAATTATAGAATTTTTTATGCCTGAATTATAAATTTGGGCTACGAAGAATGTAGGAGCCAGTCCAAACCTTTGCCAGAACCCAAGCAATTTTTTAATGCCTGGAAACATTTGGACAACACTTTTTCACTCCATTTATTTTAATTCTCTTTAGTTCCAGGATCCAACTAGGACCATAATTACTAGGACAAAATATTTTGCATAAGAAGCTCTTCTCACGTGTGTTTTCAACTGGACCATATGCAGGAAGGACCAGGAAATCTGTATGAAAGACTAACTGGATAACATTTCAAGTGTAGCTCTAACATGCTGCTTGATATGTATAGGCTACAGGGGTAGAATTCATTGTGTGCTAATGTAAGCACAACTCTTGTATCGTGAATAGCAACACAACAGTAACACGATGGGGGAAGTGACAAGTTACTTCCAGTTGCTTGCTTGCTTTCTCAATAATGTTTGTTTTAGAACTATTTTTATGGTTAATGTTTAACCTTTTCCCGTTCCACAGTAACGTTCATGTTATCAGTTCCATTGCTGAAGGTCACAGCTAAAATAAAAGTTGTATCTTAACTGTGAATAAATAACACATGCAGAAATTAATTGAATGGGACTGACTCACACACCTTTTAAGGTTTTCTTTACCTACGAATGTAAGCAAATGGTGTAACCATGTCCTTTTTTGTCCCGTGAACTGAAAAGAAAGCAAGGGAGCTTGAATGACCTATTGTGTTGCATACACACTCAGGGTCCATTAGGAAGGCTCTTGTTCTGAGAGCTAACTACTGTAGGAAGCAAACAACTGTATACATTTATAATACAAATGAACAAGCTTACCCACATAGAGATTTTCTAATCAGTGGAACTCTCTCTGCTAAGGAAGAGCTTTATAGAAGGGGTTTTGATAGATATTGTGCTCCAATGAATGATAACTGTGGTTTTGACTGATGTTGGGACCTGTCTGATAAGAGCTCTATAGATAAAAACAAACTGCTTTTGGGGAATGCAAGACTAATGCATCAATTATTCAATTAAGCAAACAAATGCAAATCAAACCAATTTATCTCTCATGTTTGGGGACCTGAAAAATTTCAGATAAATAGGAATTCAGTGAAAGAGGGGAGTTACTGGGCCAGTTATTCATCTGGAGGGACAGTCCCCCTGAGATCTGGTAAGTAAGCTTCAAATTGAGAGCTAAGACAAATAAGGCTTTCCTATAAATCTAAAACTGTGTTCATTTAGAGTTTGAGGCAAAAAAAAAACCTTTAAAGGAGAGGCAAAGAAGGAAAAGAAACACACTAGCAGATAAAGATTTTGAAATGTCAACAGAAATTGTTACATGTGTGTTTTGTAAATCTGTATACTTGATACATTGTATGTAAAACACTAAATGGTCAATGTTTTTTTCCTTAATTTGAATTAAATGATTGATTTACCTGGCATCCAAGTATTTAGAAAAAAGGCTCCATCCAGTTATGTTGGAAAGCATAGATCCCCTTATTTGTACATCTGAACAAAATGATGAAATGTATCCAATGATTGATTTGCACCTGAGCAGAAAGTGTTGTTCTTATTCATGATCTACTGCTTTTACCTGCTTTTCTGAAACATACAGGCTGAGTTCTGTTTCATTAATCATTTCTCAGACAGTTGCTAAGGGCCTGGTTTTGTCACAAATTGGGGAGAATTTATTTACTTCAGCGGCCAGTTGATGTGTATCGGACTGTTTGAGTAATTGCATTTTACTCTGTGTGGCAAAACCAGATTCTAAAGTTCCTTCAGTTTTGGTGGGAACAGAAAAGCTGCAGAAATTCTTAAAAGGTTTTCTATTCCATAGAAATTCCACATACAGGTGCCTGTATCACAGTTGTTGGTAAATTTTCATTTACATTGGTTCACTGAGTAGCCAAGAAACCCAAATGTTTGAATTTCTTCAGTTATATAGTTTTTTGAACATGTAACCATCTAAAGGAGAGTTTAAATAAATGTAATCTTCAGATAATATAAAAGTAGCATGCCTGGAGTAGGTACTTGTCAGGAAACTTGCTGGAGTACTTTCCATACTGATAACCCTTACTAATTAATGGCCAATAGAGGACAATTGTCAGCTGACATAAGTTAGAGAAACCCAGAGGCTGCTCTAGCTTTTGTAGAGGGCTGACCTGGGCTCTGGTTTTCACTAGGAACAGAGATACATTAAAGATCCCTTTTTTGTCTTATGCCAAGTGTAGCTCAGCTGGACACAAGATATGGGTCAATATCTCCATCAAGGTAAAAATAAAGCCATGGCATGTGAGCCTTCAAGGACATAATTTACCCAACTATAAAAGGAATATATAAGGATAAAGGATTTATAACAAGAATAGAAATATGCAGAATGATGTAGCATTGGCATGAGTGTTTAACTTATTGATAGTGATTTACTATTTTCCTAAAAGACATTTGACTTTACAAGTAAAAATTAGCATTGCAGCCTTATTCACTAAATTTAAATTCAACTTTGAGGCTGAAGAGTTACAGTCCATAACTGAAAGTGAAAGTGGTTGTCACAAACATGCATCTTTTTCAGGAAACAAACATTGGCAAATAGACAAACAAATGGTTCTGTCTTACAGTGTGAGCCCAAAGCTTAATTTTCTGGCTGATAATGGCAGCACTAATGCTGGGGGTGAGAAACCTCTTACAAATTTAAGTGATATAAGTTTTCAGAAGAAACCAAAACTCTGTTGAAGAAATGGGTGGTGTTGTACTGCATCTTTCCATGCAGCAAAAAACTTATGAGGCAAATGATTCCAATAGCAACAACATTTCTCTCTAACTACCAGCACAGACGTAGCTGGCACCATCACAACTACCTCACCCAAAATGACTGCCTATAGCACTTCTCAGGCCAAATAGGAAGGTGAGAATTTTTCTATACATCAAGGGGCCCACAGAGAGAACAGGCTTTCATACTTTTCATCCCCCCTTTAGGAATGACTATTCCATTTTCTAGTTCTGGGGTCAACAACCTATGGTTTGTGGACTGGGTTTGGCCCAAGGAGCCTTTATATTTGACCTGTAGAGCAACAGTGTTGCCAGCATTAGGCAATAAAGGTCTGTGCCTGTGCTGTGCTGCGCTGCACCACAGCTATGGGTTTTGGTGGAGGGAAAGCTTTCCCTGCATTGGATCACAGCTGGACATCTGGGAGAAGCAGTGAAAGCAGCTGGGTTCTAGGGACTGCTTTCCTCAGGCCAAGTTGTTTTTCAGTGCCCACCTGCCTCCCTCAGACCTGACAGATTCCAGCCCCCTGTCAGAAAACGTTGCTGACAACCCCTTTTCTAGTTGAAGGACTAATACATGAAGAAATAAATACATGGTGTTTCCCTGTGTAACCTCTAGTATCTGATGGGTATGGGACCAGGTTCCTAACTTTATGCTGTGGTCCAAATCACTGTCTGTCATGTTTGCCTGCTGTATTTTCTTTCTTCATGTAACATCACATCACTTCATACAATACATTTGTTTCTGATTATAGGCAATGTATAATGGCTCAGCTCAGTGTCTTACAGTATACCATGGCTTCATGCCATGGGAAAACATATTCATAATTTTTATGACCCCAGTGCAGCAATGATGCATTCTTTGAAACAGAGTAATATAGAGAGGAATTATTTTGTAGCAGTATTAGGCATCATTACTCACAGCAGACATGCACATGAACTCATTAAGCCTTTGCTCTGTTATCTTTTGGTATTTCAGAACATGTGCTCTGAATGTCTTGTTCTTCCAAATCCAACAACATGTCCCCTTTCCACCCCCTCTGCCTAAAAATTAGAATTAGGTCACAGAAATCTTAATCTCTGATCTTGGGGCCAGATTCTCTTTTCATTGTAATACTGGAGTGAATCTGAAGTGAGGAGTATTTTTCCACATTTAAATGGTGTTTAACAAACATTGGTGGAATAGTAACAGTGAGAGTAGAGAGAGAAAAGATGGCCTGAAGTGGGTGACTTGGTTCAAATGGACTGCTAAATCTTTCTTACTCCAGAAGGAGAAACAAAGGCTGTATTTGAGGAAATGGGTAACAAAGTCAATTAAAAGAGAACCCTGTCATTGCAAGCTTTTTGGGGCAGGAATTGCTTCTATGTACAGTGCATAGCCCAAATGAATTGGGGGGTTCGGGTACATATTGCAAATATGTTTTGTTGTTATCTATATTTCAGTAAACTCTTGACTTGGATGGTGTCAGAGAATTAGCCTTGGGAATGCAAAGACTATGCAGGCTTCATTGAAGGTGCATTGTTTTGCAAGCCAAAATGCTGGCATCATAAAAAGTATTCAGATATTAATTACAGAAGATTGGTGAAAAGTTAGGTGCAGAGTCTACACATTTTTCTCTGTCCAACTGGCAGAATACTCACTGAAAGTCTCCCTGTCAGACATCTTTGCAGCTACAGTAATTGATCACAAGACGCTGTAATTAAAGAAACAAACATCAATATAATAGTGCACAAATGAGCTCTGTGGGGCCCATGGTATTATGTCATTTAAATACCGCCCAACAAACTTGATGCTTATAAGAAATTAACCCTAGCAGACCTCCTGAGGCTAAAAAGAAAGGCCAACAAAGGTTGGAGGTCAGGATTCACCTCCAAGGAGAATTATTCTGCACTGGTCCAGTCCTGCAAGGAGCAAACCAGGAAAGCCAAGGCTGCAACTGAACTCCAACTAGCTTCGAGCATCAAGGACAATAAAAAGTCCTTTTTCAGATATGTGGGGAGCTGGAGGAAAAGCAAGGGCAACATTGGACCCCTGCTAAACCAGATGGGGCAACTGACGCCCAGGAAAAAGCCAACCTATTAAATGGGTATTTTGCATTGGTCTTTCATCAGTCCCATGGGATGCCCATGCCCACCACGGGACAGGGTGATCTGGGTGAGGGAGATCCCCTGCCCTCCATTAATGCTGACCTTGTGAAGGAACACCTTGAGAAGCTGGATACCTTCAAGTCAGCCGGCCCTGACAACCTACACCCCAGGGTACTCAAGGAGCTGGCGAGCGTCATAGCCCAGCCCCTGGCACAGATCTTTGAAAACTCCTGGCGCTCTGGTGTAGTGCCCGAAGACTGGAAGAAGGCCAATGTGGTGCCGATCTTCAAGAAAGGGAGGATAGTGGATCCGGCTAACTATAGGCCCATCAGCCTGACTTCTGTCCTGGGGAAGATCTTAGAAAAGTTGATTAAAGAGGCCATCCTTAATGGACTGGCCGACGCCAACATCCTGAGGGATACCCAGCATGGGTTTGTTGTGGGTAGGTCTTGCTTGACCAATCTCATTTCCTTCTATGACCAGGTGACCTATCACCTGGACAAGGGAGAAGAGATTGATGTCATATATCTTGACTTCAAAAAAGCCTTTGATAACCTCTTAGTGAAACTGGCCAGCTGTGGCCTTGGGTCCACCACGATCCACTGGCTGGGAAATTGGCTCTATGGTTGGACCCAGAGGGTAGTAATTGATGGAAGTCACTCATCGTGGTGCCCTGTGACCAGTGGGGTCCCCCAAGGCTCTGTCTTTGGACCCATATTGTTCAACATCTTCATTAATGATGTGGACATTAGAGTCAGAAGCGGACTGGCCAAGTTCGCCGATGACACCAAACTTTGGGGCAAAGCATCCACACCAGAAGACAGGCGGGTGATCCAGGCTGACCTGGACAGGCACAACAAATGGGTGGACAAGAACCTGATGGTGTTTAACACTGAAAAATGCAAAAAAAATCTTCTCCACCGTGGGGAAAAAAAACCCTGAAGCATCCTTATAGGCTCGGCAGTGCTATGCTGGAAGAAAGAGACTTGGCATCATTGACAACAAGATGAACATGAGCCTGCAATGCAATGCTGCAGCTAGTAAAGCAACCAAAACGCTGGCTTGCATCCATAGATGCTTCTTAAGCAAATCCCAGGACATCATTCTCCCCCTGTACTGCGTCCAGTTTTGGGCTCCACAATTCAAAAAGGATATGGAGAAGCTTGAGAGTCCAGAGAAGAGCCATGCGCATGATCAGAGGTCAGGAAAACAGACCTTATGATGACAGGCTGAGAGCCATGGGGCTCTTTAGCCTGGAAAAGCGCAGGCTCAGGGGTGATCTGATGGCCACCTATAAGCTTATCGGGGTGACCACCAGTACCTGGGGGAACGTTTGTTCACCAGAGCGCCCCAAGGGATGACGAGGTCGAATGATCATAAACTACTACAAGACCATTTCAGGCTGGACATAAGGAAGAATTTCTTTACTGTCCAAGCCCCCAAGGTCTGGAACAGCCTGCCACCGGAGGTGGATCAAGCACCCACATTGAACTCCTTCCAGAGAAATCCAGAGAAATTGGATGCTTATCTTGCTGGGATCCTATGATCCCAGCTGACTTCCTGCCCTTCGGGCTGGATTTGATGATCTTCCGAGGTCCCTTCCAGCCCTACTGTCTATGAAATCTATGAAAAACCCAAACAATTACATAAACAGTGAGTAAGCCACTGTGGGAGCGTAGCAATTACTAGTGTTTCTGCCTATGCTGATACTACACCAGTAGAGATCAACACTGCAAAGGACCACATGACAGTTAGCTGCATTTAAAGTAATAGCAAAGTGAATACCACTACATCATAAAGTATTCTGTGGTGCAGATATATCTCTCACTGTTAAAGGAAACAATCACTAATTTCTGCTCTATCTTTTGCTAAAGTGAACAATGTCTCATGGACTGACTCACTTCAGCAGAACTGTTTTTTATCTCTCCCTTCCCCCCCACCCCACCCATCAACTAAAAACATTTACCACCAAAACATGACATTTCATTGAAATGTTTTGCCCTTAGAGGAAAACAGTCTTTGAAAACTCTTTTATACTTGCTATAAGTTCCAAAAGTTGAACATTTTAAAACCTGTTTTTCTAATTTTTCTTTATATGTACCCCTTTTTCAGCCACCAGACTCAATAAATTGAGGTGTGATGATTCCCTCCCCCACCCCTGAGTAGTTCTTTCTTTGTAACTTTTTCCAAAAAAAAAAAAAATCAGCTTTGGAAGCATTAAAGTAGAAAGCTATGGGGAGGAGGGATGAAAAAAAAAGAGTAAGAACAAAACCCCAATTATTCATTTTATTTCATTTAGTGGCATCAAGTTGAAAACAGGGAGAAAAAGAAACAAAAAAAAAATTGATGCAAATATTGAACTTTGCAACACACACAACTTCAGAAGTCTCATGAGATTCTTCTGTTTTGTTTTGTTTTTTTAATCCATCTCTTTTGGGGCAGTGTTCTCAAAGGGATCCTAAATCAAAACCAGAATGATACAAGCACAAGAGGTGTGTTGTGCTATATATATTGGAAGACTGGATCACACTGGATCAAATTCAGCCTTGCTGAAACTATGTTAACTTCAGTGGATATATTTCTTTGTTCCATTGAGAAAAAGTTCTTTATTTTATGTTTAAAAGGGTACCAGAAAAGGGATTAAGGTGAATGTTAGGGTGGAAAGATTTGTTAGGAGGGATTGAAAGTTGCTCTATCAGCATTTCACTGGCTTTCTCTTTTGTACTCTGCTTGAAGTAGATGGCTTTGGAAATGCAAGTCATTCCACAAACAACACATTCTCTGTACAAGATTGACATACCAACTGCATTACCTTCCTTGGGTCTCCTACATATTGTCATGATCTTATCTGAATTCTCACAGATGTGTACTAACAATAGAATCCTTTCTATAGCCTCCTAATGCAGTAAATCTGCCCATGCAGTGAGTAAGGATTTTGTAATGCTAAATTGTAGAGAATCTGCATGAACTGATAACAACAAAGCTAAGAATAGTCTGTGTCTTCTGAGACTGGTTTTGCTTTAATATCATCCAGAAGATGACTTAAGTCAATTCCCTTGTGCTTTGTGGAGTGGTTAGGGTAGAAACTCTGAATCCAGTGTATCAGCTGGACCTCCCTCATTCTTTCACCCTATTTCAAATTCCTTCTTCCATGGTGAGTTGACTATTGTTAGTTCCCAAACCAAATTAGTGGCATGTAACTTCCTTGGACACACCAAGGAGTGAAATCAAATTTATTGGATTAAATTTTCAGTTGCCTTAAGATGGCCCTGAAATTCACCCCTACAATTTTGATCACTCACATTTTTGCATATGTAAAAGAGATCACTAAACAACCAGGCTAGGGACAAACATTGTACATAAACCGGTTTAAGTGATCAGAAACTAGTTTAAATCTGTAATAGAACAGATGGTCAGTGTACATAAACCATTTTGAAAATGGCTGAAACCAGTTTGAGATAAACCTGGTTGAATGTAGTATCACACTTAACTGATTTGGGTCAAACCAGTTTATGCTGTCTGTCCCAGACTCCTTGCTGGTTTAAGATAAACCAGACTCCCCCAGCATCCCGGCATGCTCTCTCAGCTGGGTGGGGCTCTCTGTTTCACAGCAGAGCTGGCCCCTCCCCTCTGCTCCCTGGTTGCAGTTCCTGCAGGCTGCAGGCACAGCAGGGTCTGCCTGGCTTCCCCCTGCCCCTCACTGCTTAAGCAGGAATCCCTTCCTCCTTTCTTCCCATCTCCCACAGCATGGACCCCAGCCCCATGGACCCTAGACTTGTGGTATGCTAGCTAATGCTGAGAGGTGTCTGTGTGTGTCTCCAATTTCACTGGGTTAGGCAGACATTGGCCACTTAGGGCATTTTGGAGTTAATCAACAGGTCAGCTGGTAATGTTTTCTAACAAATGGAGAGAGGTTATTGTTTTGCTGATGAGGTGATAAATGCTGTTATCAGCTCCCTGCTGGCTTTCTTGCCTATCAGTTTGCTGCAGACAATATAAAGAAGCAGGGAGGGAGACTGAAAAGCTTCTTATCATCACCAGATACATGCACTGTACAACCTCCCTTGCCTCATTGCTAGCAGGGGTCTGCAGTCTGGCAACACTTCCACCCTTTGAGCAGCCAGCAGGGAAAACCCTGGGATGGTGCAGGTAGACCTCCCTAATCAGAGGTCCTGCCAGGGCCTGGCCATGGCACCCCCTCAGCTCAGTACTGTGCAAAGGAGGGGAGGGCTGCTTTAGTACCTCCCCAGCTTCTAGGCTGAGCCACTGCAGGCATGTGCCTGAATTTCCTCAGTCCAAAGAGAATGTCTGTCCAGTTACAAACTAGTTCTGCCTAGCCAGGTTAGACTAACCTGCAAAGATTGAATCAATTCAGGCTCAGGCTTTTTGAATGTCTGTCCCTAGCTCTAGATATCTGAGTGTCATGGCTCAGATGTGACCTGTGGACAGAAATTTGCATGTGAAAGTTTAAAGGCTGCTTTGAAAAATTTGGCCCATGGAAAGTTGACCATATCCTAAATGGGTTCATTTGAAGAGAACAGAAGGAATGCTTTTTCAGCATCTAGTATGACAAAACTGCATTCTTTGAGAATGGAAATCCTATGAAGAGATTCACACAGTGAGCGTGGTTTGATCAGACACATAATATTAAGATACAGTCATCGCCTCTTGTGGGCTAAAAAATGAAAATACTGGATAGAATCCCAACTCCCAGCTTCATGCTTGTCAAGAAAAGGATCTATTAGTCTCTGAAAGAAATAATTATAATGCAAAGTAGCCAAGGGGAGCTATGTGAACTGGCATCTCATCAATATTTTATAGAGGTTTTTCTCCTCTTTATTTTTTCACAATTCTCAGAACTATAGTTATCAAACAAGATTTTTGTGTTCCAGCCTTTCACTGCTCTTCTCTTGCAGTGAAATTACAGGCCTCTGGAAAGATTTACTTTCTTCTTTTATAATGATGATCTGTATCATGAAGATGATAAACTCCCAATCAAGGCCACATAAGAACTGGGAAAACTTTTTGCCACAAAAGAAAGCAGGAAATGTTGGAATCCATTTAATTCTTGGTTCTGAGACTAATTTTTTCCCAAAGTCTTCTAAGAGGCCAAATTCTACCTTCACTTACACCAATGGAAAAATATTGGCTTGGCTTTGTGCTTCCCTGCATCTTGTGCAGTCATTTTATAGCAGGGTCAAAGTCTATGAAATGTGAGTAGAAATGCCAGTTTTCAGTCAGTTTTATTGGTATAAATGACTGCCTGTGATTTCTAGCAAGTGCAATAGAAAGGTGCCAAATATTACTGTCTTGTATAGCTAAAATCTCTCAAATTGATCCTACATTCATTGATTTGACTCAGAAAATGTAGATTGCAACTGTTATTGCATGTCAAGCTAAGATGATCTTCTGATGTTCTAGAGCTTAGATACCTAGCAGGGCAGCTCTGCACCCAGGGCAGCCACAATGCCCAGGGCAGTGTCAACAGCTGTAGTGCCCCTGCTCCCTGACAAAGGTAGCACCTGGGCTGCTACCCCAGTTGCCCCCTTCCCCCTTTTACATTACTGATGTAACTTTGCCCTACTGCTAGCTGAAAAGGTTAGAAGAAGAAGAAGAAAGAAGAGAAGAAGCTGGTTGTGTTAGTGTGAAGTCAGCAGAAGGCAAGGTAGGGTGGCATTGGGGCTAGAGACAGATATTCAAAAAGCCAGAGCCTGAATTGATTCAATCTTTGTAGGTTAGTCTAACCTGCCTAGACTGAGCCAGTTTGCAACTGAATAGACATTCCCTCTGGATTGAGGAAATGCCGGCACATGCCTGCAGTAACACAAGACAGAAGGTGTTGGTGGGGGAGGGTGTTAGTGTGTGCCCTTGGCTGCAGGGAAGCTGTGCTGGTGGAGTTGTGGCCAGCCCTGGCACTAGTCTGGAGTGAACTGGCTGGGGAAAGGGTTGAATTCCCCCCTCCCTGTCCTATGGGGTCCACCTGGCACTCCCCAAACACTGCTGCAGCAGCAGGGGCCCCCTCTGCCCCTGGGGGACCGCAGTGCGGTCTAACTGGTGCTGCTTGCTCCCTGCACCAGGAGAGCAGCAGCATAAGCCCCATCGTGCCTCCTCCACCAGACACTGAAGGGAGGGGGGAAACCCCCCCCTCCCTGCTCCATCACCTAAGGGGGTCATCCCGGCCAGCCTCTGACTGCACCTCCCTACTGCTGGAGTGGTGAGGGGGGAGTGACCAGGATGGGGGCTGCGGCCCCTGTCATGGTGTCCCATAGTGCCAGCCTCTTCCTGGTGGGGGAGGCTGCACTGCTGGGTGGGAACAGCTGCTTCAGACTGTATAGGGTGGTGCTGAGGAGGGTTTAGGGGACTATGGCTCCCTCTGAGCCCCAGTGCCACTGCTTACCCTGTGCAGTCTGTGGCAGCTGTGACCCCTCCCTCCCCTCCCCCCCATTGCTTGTAGTCTCTGCCTCCCCTCCACACTCCCTGGATACCATTACAGGGGATACTGCCCCTATCAAGGGCCCTGTCCCCTTGTCGCTCCAGCAGCAGGAGCGGGGCGAGGCCACAGGCTGGCCAGCATGGCCTCCTTAGGGATGGGGGCAGGGTATTTCCCCCTCCCTCTGGCATCTGGTGGAGGGGGCTTATCTCACTGCTCACCCCATGCAGGGAGTGAGCAGTGGTGGTGGTGGTGGCCAGACCCCGACGCGGTCCTGAGGGGGCAGAGGGGGAAATAACCGTCCTCCCTGCCCCTTCTGCCTCAGGGGGCCATGCCAGCCAGCATCTGGCCAAACTTCCATGACTGCAGCAGCTAAAGGGGAGTACTAGGCAGACCCTGGCTCGGGTCTGTGAGATAGGGGGGTGGGAATTCAACACCCTCCCTGGCCAGTTCACTCTAGGCTACTGCTGGGGATGGCCACACTCCTGCTGCAGGAGCAGCTGGAGAAACGCAGGTTTGTGCTGGTGGGAAGAGGAGAGGGAGGGTGGGGAAATTAACTTCTTCCCTACTCCCTTCCAGGCCGGCATCTAGCCAGGCCTCCACCTCTGCCTGTCCCTGTTCCTGCTCCGGCTCGGGAGCGGAGGGGCGGGGCCAGCCCTGCCCTGCTGGGGCAGAGAGCACAGCCCAGAGACTCTGGTTTAACTTAGAACAGGAAGGGGTCTGGGACAGAAGTTGCATAAGCCGGTCTGAGCTCAATCAGCTAAGTCTGATACTACATTCAACCAGGTTTATCTCAAACCAGTTTGGGCCATTTTGAAGCTGGTTTATGTGCGCTGAACTTCTGTTCTGTTACAGGTTTAAACCAGTTTCTGATCACTTAAACTGGTTTATGTGTAATGTCTGTCCCTAGCCTTATAGACTTCCTGGTTCAGACATGCACATGCTTTAGTAGGCAACAACCTGATTCATCAAATGCTATGACTAGACCAGTGGTTCTCAGCCATTTTGGATTTGAGTCACCATTCCATAAATTTTGTGGGACCCCATTTAAAAATGAATGTATATATTACAGCACCTTACCTCCTTACACAAAGGCTAGGCAGTAGGGATGGAGGATCATCTATGCAAGGACAAGTCTGAGCCTCATGTACCTGCTTAGCTCACCTGGCTCAATTAAGCCGATTGAGAATCACTGGAATAGTCATAGTCCATTCATAGCATCTGATGAAGTAGGATGCTGCCGATGAGTGCTTATGAATTCCAGAGAAAGGAGGCACATGAAAAGAATCCCTACACCTCAGAAATCACTGGGCATCATATAGAGACCTTGGTCTGCTAGACTCAGGCGTAACTAAAACAGCCTTCAGCAAGGGGACTGGCTCAGTGTGATTAATCTCATTCAAACCCCAAAGATTAACTATTGTTTGGAAAGGCACTTAAGCCTTAATACTTGTTTTCTCACTTGTAAATTGACAGTGTTACTTTCTGTATGTAACTCTTAAAAAAAACACCAAAACCCCCCAAACCCTCAGGAATCATTTCTCTCATGGCTGAGTGCCAGTTTTCTTTGAAATGTAGGATTCATCCTCACTCAGACCCATTTTTACTTTGTATAGATTATACTTTACCCTGGCCCCAAGAATAAGCAGGTGTCTTGTAGTAGACTGTCATGCCACATAGTGTTATGGCATGATAATTACTATAAAGTATAATATGTTCCTTATAAAGTATCATAAATAGATGATATGGAAGACTGTCTTGCCTTATACTGTTTATACCTGTTGGAAAGGGTAGTATGGGTTGTGAATTAGCCTCTCAAACCTCACATGTATTTACATTTAGAAAATGGGGTTCAAAGATTTAAACTTTGGAGGAGGGAAGCTCTAGTATTTGTTTTCTTCTAAGCAGTTCATCTTTCAGACAAGAAAAAAAATGCTGTGATCAAGCCAAGGCTCCTGCTCAACAAGTTGATGCAAAGCCAGAAAAATTATGGCAGAAAATATAGTCTAAGCATGACCAGAATTTGAACTACTAAAGAACAATTTTGTGTGTGTGTGTGAACTGTATACATTTCTTCCAAATAAGTTTTTGCTGTTGGTATTGCTGTGCCATTGAACAAGTTACATATTTTTACTCCCCCCCCAAAAAAAATAATTAGAGATTTATATTTTAAATAAGAAATAGCTGAAAGAAATGACATGCTGTAAAATGCCTTGATAGTCTTCCAATGTAAAATATTTCCATAAAACTTCTGAATGTGGTTTATGTCATAATGCTAAGTAACAATAGAAATTATTTGTTTTTTGTTTTTTGAATTAAATGATAATTAATCAAGGCTCTGGAATTTAAAACTTTCAGCTAACAGCTCTTAAGTGGCGTACGCATCCTTCCACAAGTTCTTTGATGAAATTTTGAGAGAAACAGAATGAAACAATCCTGGATCCTTACCTTAACTTTTTCAAGGGCAAAATTCACAACTGGCCAGATTAGCTTAAATAAATGTGCCTATGATATCTGCTAACTGGGCTGGTTATTCAGGTTCATGGGTAGAGTAACTAGCCCACAACTAGCTGCTTCTGTCTGGCCTCTGCAATTTCCCTTCATAAACTGTCCTCAAAGGGCTATTAACTCTGGACCCAGTCTAGCTCTTTCTTCCAGTCCCCTTATTTCTGTTGGACTTCATGCTCTTCTGTTCCTGGTATCACTCAATAGATAACTTACTTTTCATTTGACTTGTTTATCTGTCAGGTCCCCTCAGACACTAATGGGCACTAAGGATTCTGCTTTAATCTCCTTCTGCTCAAATCAGGTATGATGGCTGTGCCTGTTGCTGACCATGCCTGCTACTCCTGAGTCTCTCTTTGTGTTGTCTCTGATCTCTTGCAGTATAACTTCCTGTTTCATTTCTTGGGTTGAAATAATCCCTTTATACCTTAAAGTACATACATACTTTTCTGCACCATTCCCTGCCTCTTCTTTAGCCTTGAGTCTTCAGTGTTTGGGATAGAATGTGTCTTAATTGGTATTTCTTACTTTCCTCAAGTGTCCCGTACCACAGTTACTTTCTTACCTAACACCGCTGGCATCAAAGCCTTGTAAAACTGGCCCTTAAAAATACATTGATGGTATGTGGATTCATATGGCCTTCTAATAGTCCCTCTCCTATCTAGTTATCTATCTTCTCTTTAAATACTTTTTTTCAGTGTCAGTGGTATAGTTATCTGGACAGCACAAAATCCCAGTTCCACATGATTGTGAGTACAAGAGTTACAGTTATACATTGTTATCAACCACATAGCTATAAGGCCTGGTCTCATGAAAGTTCACTACTTGAACGTAGAGACGATCCAAAAAAATCCCTGTGAAAATTTTTCTAGGGAAATGGCCAACACCAAATAATATTGATTTGGAAATCCTTTTACAGTGCCTCAGGGGAAGTGTAGTGTAAGTGCTTCTTGTTCCTGTGCACTTCTCTGGGCTGGGTTCTTTGCTTGGATTATATCTCCTGAAAATGAACAGTGGAGAGGGAAAGCAGTGCATCATGGAAGTCCCTGGTTGGGACATACCATGGGAGATATAGTCTAGCTGGGGAGCTGACCTGTGGAGGAAAACAGAGATACGAGGTGACCAAACTACACTCCAATGCAGTGCTGCAGCAGTATGTCTGAAATGAAATATTCAGTTCCTAATTTGTAATGACATATTCATGGATAATATGGTTGGCAAAAAACCCTAATTTTCTGACAAAACAATTTTAATGGATAATTTTGACAAGTTATAGTTCTGCCAAAGATGATTTTAAAATGACAGTTATGTATATGCTAAATGTGAATATGACGAAAACACTTACTGACCTGTAATTGGTCCAGTTTTATTCCTGGGGATTTGTGGGGGGAGGGAGGGGGTTGAGTTTGCTGATATTGTGCATATTAGTAGAGGCTGGCAATGATAAGTGAAAAGGAGAGACAGGCATATAGTTGGACAATGTATCAAAATAAGACCTTGTGTAAATGAATCCATTTCCAGTTGCAATTTTACAAGTCAAATTATGCATTGACATAAAAGCAATGTAAGCCTCACATCAGAGGTGAGCTGATCAGACAGTTGGCCTTTATTTTATTCTCTTACACTAGTACAAACCAGAAGCAACTCCAGTAAAGTTAGGGGATGTATAAATAATAGATTCTAATTTGGTATGAGAATATAACTGATAGAGTTAAGGTTATGTAAGTTGTAAAGTAATGAAATCTAGGACTTGGATATGCAACATAATTACAGTAGTATAATCTGCTTTTTCACCAGTGTAAACAGGAGAAAACATGTACTGTAATGTACAGCCCTGCACTGGTGTAACTTACTTGCATTCTGTGTAAAATTACCCAAGGAAAAACAGGGGTCAGATCACCATGATTTAAGCTATATTGATGGAAGTGCCTGAATACAACCAAAGTATGTTACCTACTACTACCTGCTCCCCTGCCACCTGTTTGTGAAGTTCTGCAATAGCTCCTACTGTATGCAACTATATTGGAATAGGTGGTCGCCTCTTCCACACTGGCATTATTTACATTATGACATTGGTGCACAAAACTGATGCAAATTACATGGATACACTTCATGTGCCCAGGTTCATAGATAAATCAAGCTTGCCATGGTTATGCAAAATAAATTCAACCTACATAGCAAGGGAACAAAAGCAAGGGTTTTTCAGGAAAAGTAACTAACAGCAAGGAGTGAGATTATGTGCTGGGGGATCAGCTTCAACTTCTACCCTCCCTTTGTCCCTTAGGTGTATAAATTACACTTGTTTTGCCTTTCCAGAGAATACTATATTGGTGCATGTCCTACTACTTGACTGCTTACACCCAGCAGGTAACATCAGCAGTGGCGTAAGTTACTGTTTTGGTTGGCCCACATTACAGAACAGTACTGGAAACAAAAATGAAAAGGGAAGAAAAGCCTTTTTTTAACATAGCATTAAATGCTTCTCCTCTCTGTATGTTCCAGAGAGTGTCTCTAGCAAAGCCAAAGATTAAATTTCATGTTCACAGTTGTCTTAAACTAAGATATTATCCTTCAGCTTTTACGTTTTTGTATTCTTTTTGAACTTATCAAAGCATTTAGATTAGGCTGAGAGACTGACTAGAAGAAAGCCAAAATAAACAGTGCAGGTTAAATTACAACTGCAAAGGGACCAAAACTTGAGCCAGGCTTAGAGTTATAGGGATTTCCAGCTATTCTATACAGTACTATAATATAAATTTTGTAGACTTGGCTCACATATCAATTTTCACTATACTGCTGATTTATTTCTGATTTCTAAGGTCATCCCTACATTTAAAATATAATTTATCTTGTCAGAAAAGTTACCAATGGAGTTTTTAGAGACCCAGGCCAGCCTATAGTTCTCTTCTTTATGGAGTGCCTAAGGTCTTAATCCATTACCTTTGATGCATGAGGCAAAATGCTGTAGTTCTATATTTGCACCTCAGAACTGGAGATGCAGGTAAACTCTGTTTTTAAATGCTTATATATAATAAACTCTGATTTACATATCTGACAGCTTAGCTGATGTCACACAAGAGTCAAAGGTCTGACTCTGCTAGCTTATACCCATTTTACACTGATATAACTCTGCTGAATGGGATTTACTCATGTAACTAAAACTGGAATCAGACCCAATATGTTTAATAGGGAAGAAAGATAATGGTGATATTTCCAGCATAATCCAATTGGTAGAGAGCCCCATGGTGCCAAAGAATTTCTCACTACTCTCCTAGCTGGCCAATGGTTACTTGCTTTTACCTGAAGCACTCATCACATGACCTTAACATAGATGCTGCATTTGAGGCAACAGATTTTGTATCTGAATATATAAATTCCCATATGTTGTATATATTTGTATACTTAATGTAGCATTTCTTCATAGTTTTTCAAAACCAAAATTATTCAATTTCCTATTTTTTCTAATATTTTCACACTTACTCTCCCTTCCTCCTTTGTCCACCACTGGAAAGTATATTTTCTGCATATGTATGCATAGCCTGAGGTTTTACCTGTCTGTAGAGCCCCATAGGTATCTTGCCAGCCTACTGGTCCTGTAAAATCTCCAGATCTCCATGGGTACAAGTGACAAGTGTACAGCCAAAGATGGGTGTGTGAGTGGGACTACCCCCTCAAAAAAACTCCATCAGGAAATAAAGATACTTTCATTTTTTGGGTAAAAGAGATACCTCAACACTTGGAAATCATTACATTGGGAAAGGCAATTATTTTGGCTGGAAGGCTGCTTAATAAGTTTTGGCAAGCTGTTGAGGGCCACATGGGTAGCCCTGCCCCTTGACAGGTGCCCTGCCCCTGGTCGCCATCATGGGACCAGAAGTCTGACCCCCTAATCCCTGATCCCACCAGAAGTCCCTCCCCTTGCCCCTGGAAGTACTCCTTTTGGCAAAAGTTTTGCCACCTTGGAACCAGAGAAAAACCAAATTATATTCTAAAAATCAAACATCTACTACAACATACATTAATTTGATTTTTTAAAAAATATTGTTATCCTGATTTACGTGTGTTTGTGTAGTGTACATAGAGGTGATTGCATAATAACTTAAAATTAAGACTTACTTTTGTATATTGTGGGCGGAGTGTGGAGGGGTGCTGGAGGTACGAGTAGGTGGGTGGGTACAGGGTTTGCGGGTGGCTATGGGTGTGGGTACATGAGCATATGTGTATGTCAGATGTGGGGGATGGTGTGGGGTTTGTGGGGGTGTGGGTGGGAATGGGTTTTGGGGTGGTTGTGTATTGGTGGGGGAGGATGTGGATGTGTGTGTGGTGGGTATGGGGTTTGTTGGGGGGCTGTGTGTGGAGGGAGAGAGGCTGGGGGATTGTGGCATGTGTGGAGGGGGTGGCTAGGGTGTGTGGGGGGAGAGTAGCTGAGGGATTGTGGAGGGTGGGGCGGCTGGGATATGTGGGGGGTATGGCTGTGGGGTGTGCATTGGGGGTGTGGGTAGTGTGTATGGTGGTGTGAGGGGCATGGGGGTACATGTGTATGGGGCGGTGTGCTTGTTGGCCACCCCCAATGCACACCCCCGCATTGCACACACCTCCTGTCACCAGCAGCAGCAGGCAGCAAGGCCTTGGGGCACTCATGGTCTGTGACAGGTGGTACATGGTCCTGGTGAGCCTCAGGACTGCATATGGGTGGGCCACTGGCGGAGAGAGGGGGGAGATGGCCTGGGTCTATAGCAGAGGTTCTGAGCCTTTTTCAGTCGATGTACCCCTTGGTCTCAGGGTGAGACTTCACATACCTCCTTTCAATGGGAAATTAATTTTTTTAGGCCCTCTGACCTGTGTTAGACAATAGATGAAATATATCATGTACCCCCTGATGAGGCTTCATGTACCTCCTGGGAGTACATGTACCCCTGATTCAGAACTGCTGGTCTATAGAGCCCCTGCCCTGGGCCCCTGCTGGCCCATCCCCCTGCCACTTTGGCACCATGTGGTTCCTGGCTGCATGGCTAGACTGCAGGATGCAGCAGGAGCTGGCCTAGTCCACTCCCGCAGGTCCCAGCTGGCTCCTGCTGTGATGTGCGGTCCCTGCCATGCAGCCAGGAACCTTGAGGTGCCAGAATCAGCCCAGCTCAGCAAGCACTGCATGGAGCCAGCTGGGAATCACAGGGGCTGGGCTGAGATGTTTCCTGTCACGCTGGCAGGGAGAGGGTGGAGCAGGCCCAGGTGCATACAGCTCCTGCCAGCCCGGGCTCTGCACTCCTGCTGCCCGACCCTGGGCCCCCACTGGCCCTGCCCTAGGGCACCAGTTATCACTGCCCCTGCCTGCCTGCCTGCTGCTGCTGCCACTGCCATTTTCCTCACCTGCCTGCCTGCTGCCACCACTTCTCCACCCCCACACCCATCCAGCTGCCGCTCCGGCAGCACGCAGTTCCCGGCTGCATGGCTGGGACTGCAGAATGCAGCAGGAGCCAGCCAGAAACCACAGACTGGGGTGATTGCTGGTGGGTCTTCCTTCCCCCCTATTCTTATCTAACTACAGGTAGAGGCTTCCAGTTGGGGGCTGGGTGTGGGGCAGGGCTGGGCAGGCCTTGCTGCTGCTACCCCTGGGTCCTGCCACTGGCTCCTCTTGGGTCCTACCACTGCTGGTACCTCATCAGCATAGGCAGTTATGGACAAATAATAATTTCCTACATTTTTTAGGGGCCCCATGGGCCATATAGAATGGCATGGCAGGCCATTTTGTAGATCTGTAACTGTCATGGCAATTGCTTGTTAGACGTTGCCTTCCAAACTCTTAAGTGCACAGAGTCATGATAGTCTAAACTGTACTAACATGTATAGACAGACTTGTAAAGTGGTAGGGAGTAGGGTGGTAGATAGGAACTGCTTTGCCAAATGCTGAAATGCAGCTACCAGTAGAGTACACAGCAGCACTAAACATGAAATCTATGTGAAGCGTTTGTAAGTGAAAATTACCGTTGTATTTTTAGCATTTCAGCAAACCATTGTTTTACAGGAACCAGAATTTGGGTAGGACAGTAAGGTTAACAAAACCTACCAGTGGGGAAAAGTGCAGTCGCTAACAAAGTGAAGCTTGTGCCTGTGCCTTGGTTGGTGCACTACCTAAATGAACAATGCAGTCCATTTCAGCCAAATATTTCATCTTGAATCAAAGACTCAGGCCCACTGAATTACATGTATAAACTGGTCTATGTAACCACATATTCCTACTCTCTTCTTGCCATGGGCCTAAATCCCCATCACAATAGTAAAATTAGAGATAACTTTAAAGCATTAGCTGTGCCTAAATATCTCATTGCAAACACATGTTCAGAGAAGTCCCAGAGTAGGGGGTGGCTGTATATATGGTACACCAACAGTACACTCAAAACTATAGTTTCTAGGTACAACATGGTGAGGCAAAGACAGTGTAAAAGCATACCTACTTTGTCCTGCAGTGTCTCTGGAAAAAGGCTGTGTTCCAGCCCACCATCAATTTGCAAAACTCATGGCAGGATTGGGATCTAATTCTGCTTATTTCTCAATCTCTATATTGGCAAGATGGGGAAACCCTAACACTGTTTGAAAGTTGGTGTTTTAACATGCTACACTTTGAAGCTTCAAGTGTTTGCTCCCTTCTCTCCTCCCCCACCTTTTTTACTCTTTAGCTTAATTCTGCTGCTGTTTAAGCAAGACAGAGAATTACTTAAGAATGAATTGAGAGGCTTCATTCTACCGAAAGGTTAAAGGAACTGGTCTTGGAGTTTACATAGCTTCAAATTTCATTTGCATGAAGGGAGGAATTGACCTTTGAGTCCAAACTCAGCTTTCTCCTCAGGGTTACTAATAACACCTTCAGGACTTTGTCCATAAAGTTGCTGAATACAGCTTCTTGTATAATGAAACTAGGGTAGGGATAGTTCTGTTCTTCATTCTTGGAAATTTCTTCAGTCTACAAACTGAATGAATTTTGGCTTTTTAAAACCCAATGGGGGTGTTTCATTTCTGATCTTCTGATCTTTCTGATACTGTGGACACGCAACTCTGATGAGAAATAGGAGTGATTAACCTGATTCCTTTTCATTGATAAATTAGGATGTAATGCCCGTATCAATAAGAGGAAATGCATTCTTCATTCTTTAATTTACAGTGTCAAAGAGAGAAAGCGTGAGTGAGAAGGAGATTAACAAATATAACATACAGGAGCCTAAATTGAAACATCATTTTTCACAGGAAGAAGGCTTTGGCACAGTTCATGCTGTTTGTGATGTAGTGTCTCCAGTCAGCCTCAGTAAAACTTGGCTGCAGTCTCTCAGAACCTGCCTTTTGAGATTCAGTGATTGCTTTTCTTCCCACAGATCTGATTAAGCTAATTGCACATTGTTTTAAATTATAAAATGGAGGTCATACATAGACAAACAATTTGAAAAATAGATGCGTTTGCAGGGGCAAGTTTCACCCTGATTTTACAAAGGTGCTTATTTTCTCTTTCTCTTTCCTGTTTTCAACTATCCTACTTATGATTTCAAAGGGGCTGGGTGTTGTGGAGCTGGCTTATAGAGAAACTGATAGGGAGTTTCTGAGACTTTTTATGGGATCTAGTCATCATGATTTATAATATAAGGAATACCTGGAATATGAAAAGATCCTCCTTCAGCCAAGGTCTGAATTGCAACAGTGCAAAGATGTGCATTTCCTTCTTCCTCCTCAGCTTCACACTTCTGACTACTGTAAGGCGGTGCCTGAGGAAGGTAGTTGCCTTTATAAAGTAAATTACCTGGTGGTACCCCTTACTTCTTTGAGGGGCTTTTTCCAAAGGTAAAGATTGAAATACTGTAGAACATGCTTTAAAAGCAGATGGGTGGTCCCGTTCCATACAGACTGCCCCATCAATTACTGAGCTGTTAGATACTACAGCGTTTTTTTTAAAGCAGGTTTTAAAGATTCCTTCATCTCTGGTCTACAAAAATATCAGTCTCAGGAAGCGTCTGTCTAGAAGTGACCCTGTTATATCATCCCCTCTACCCTGCCAATTCAGAGAAACAAGAAAATTTGACATTCAGGAGCGTAATGCCCCACCCCATCCACCAGGTCTATGAAAAGATGGTCATAAAAGGCAAGGAATTAATGTGTGGGGGTGAGATGGGTGGGGAGAAAGAAAGCTGTGGTTTGGGGAATTTCCATGAAATGGCTTCAGTAGCTGTCTGCTCATGGAGATTTTCTACAATGTCTGGTATGCACATAAGGTTTGACAAGTTAAAAGGACTTTGAAGCACCCATCACAGCTATTTCATAGTAGCATTATTGCCTTTCAGGAACTGAGCACTTCTACGCATGATACTACATCAAATAAACAGTATTTACTATTAGTTTAGCACTTCATGGGTGCATTTACACATGCAATTAATGTGAAGCAATAAACTCTGGGGCAGCTTGAGCTGAGTAAACTACTCCTAGGCGCAGCATCTAGACATGTGTCCAGGACAGCAGCAATTTGAGCTGGGAAGGAGCAGGCCCAGGCTGCGAAGAGGCACAGGGTGGGGGGGAGCCCCAGGCTCCAGGTGGTGATACTGGGCAGCAGAGGGGGTAGCTGGGGGCATAAAGTGAAAGTGCAGAGTCATGTGGCTAGGTGGCAGGTACGAGTCTGGCCTGCTGCTGATTGGGCACAATTTATGCCCATGGTCAACATCTACATGTGTGTCTAATTGCAGTAAATTACCCCACCATAAATACTATCTTACTGAGGTGTAAATTAATTTTACTGTGGCCTAATACCACTGCACATGTAGACAGTAACACTTTATTCTACAGCTAATTAGTTTACCCCACAGTTAAGCACATGGGTAAATGTGGCACATATGTTTGAAGGATAAGGTTTAATTCTTTGGTTCTCAATGTGGGGGGTTGTGATCCGGTTTCTGTTATGAAGCAGAAGAGGGAGAAGCCCACTGGGTTAATCAAACCTCCCAACTTGGTAAGTGGGTATACTAAAGTCCTTTTCCTATTTGATAGTTGGAAAGACTTGGGGAATAAGGTTAGATGCTTTTCCCAAGGCAACATCAAAGCAAGCTGGTGGTAGAGATGGGACTGGAGAATGGGAACACCTTACTCCACTCCTTGGGGGCTTCCCTCCCAAACCAATTGCTTAACCTGAATATGCAATTTCAAAATGTCTGTCCTGACCTCTGTACCTCACCGTTTGCCTAATATCCCTATGCAACTACAGATTGGGTTACCTCACATGCACAGATTTTAAACTGATATATGTCTATTGACTTCAAGGAAGTTACTTTTCATTAGTCATGTACGTGAGAAAAGAAACACCGTGGCTAGAGACAGAAGTTATACATAAGCTGGTATAAGTGATCAGAAACTGATTCAGACCTGTAACATAACAGAAGCTCAGTGCAAATAAATCACTTTTTCAAAATGGGTCCACAACCCAGTTTAAGGGAAATCTGGTTGGATGTAGTATCAGACTGCATGATCTGGGTGTATCAGTATAGGTTAAATCAGTCTATTGAACTTGTGTCCCAGATCCCCTCCTGACTCAAGTTACCTCACAGTCCCCCAGCATCCCTGGATGCTTTGCAGCCCTGGGTTGTGCTGCCTACTCTGGTGGCCTCACTGCCAGCTGTCACAGAGTTGAGGTAGTAAAGCCTCTGCTCCCTAGTCTGCATCCTACCTGCTCCTGTCAGCCCAGCAGGATGGGGTGGGGGCAGGACTGGGAGACAGTCCCCCAGTCCAGGACAGTACAGCATGGGGAGAAGCCCCCCCATGGATGACCCCAAGCTGTGAAAGACCCAGCCCCACCCCGTCACCATCTGCTGGCCTCTCTGAGAGGCAGGTAGGGAAATGCCCAGCACCGGTCCACCCAGCACTGGTCCACCAAAACAGACATATTCATGGAACGGGGGGGACCTTTTTGGGGGAGGGAGGCTTTTCACCTACCCACAGCCCAGTAAACAAAGCTGGGGAAGCCCCAGCCTCATGTCCTCGCCAACTGCCAGCCTCTCTGACAAGCAAGGGGCAATGGGGGGCAGGAAACCCTCTGAGCAGCTTGAAACCCTCTGGGTCAAGCTACACGGGAGGCGGGGGGTGAGGTGAGAGAAGCCTAACTGTAGGCATTTACTACAGGCCACCAAACCAATAAAAGGAGCTGGATCTGGGGTTGTCTTGAGAATCGACAGAGGCCATGCATGCAATGGACTTGGTTGTCATGGGTGACTTCAATTACCCGGACACAGACTGGGAGGAACACTTGGCTAGGTCAGATCATTCATGCAGCTTCCTGACTGTGATCAAGGAGCTCTTCCTGACCCAGGAAGTACAAGGGCCAGCCAGAGGTAATGCTCTCCTAGACTTGGTCTTGGCCAAGGGAGATGATCTGGTGAATGGCTTGAACGTTGAGGGTAACCTGGGCAACAGTGACTGTGAAATTATCAGGTTCACTGTCCACCACAAGGTCAACAAATCAACCAGCAGGATTGAAGTCCTGGACTTCAAAAATGCTGACTTCAACAGGCTCAGAGCATTAATAGGGGAGGCAATGTGGGACCAGGAAGGGAAGGCAAATGGGGTGTATGAAGAAAGGTCATTGCTCAAGGATACAATCCTCAAAGCGCAAAAGAAAACTGTTCCTGCAAAGGAGAAAGGTAGCAGAAGGGCTGGCAAGGAACATTGCAGTCCTCTTAAAAAAGAAAAAAATTGGTGTACGCACAGTGGAAGCTAGGGGTGGTCCTCAAGGAGGACCGTACAACAGTGGCCAGCGCTTGTAGGGAAATGATCAGGAAAGCCAAGGCAGTGACTGAGTTTAGGTTAGCCACAGGAGTCAAGGACCATAAGAAGTCCTTTAGGTATGTAGGCACTAGAAGAAAAATAAATGGAAGTGTGCTTAACACCTTGGGATAGCTGGTAACCAACATTCAGGAAAAAAAATGAACTCCTGACTCCCCAGTCAGTATTTCACTGGAGCAATGGGAAAGACAAGCAAGATAAGGCTCATAGGGGACATGCCGGGAATGACAGCCTCCCCACTGTGGATGCTGAGCAGGTGCAAAACCAACTAGAAAAGCTAGATATTTATAAGTCAGCAGTACTGCGTGGACTCCATCTGAGAGTGCTGAAGGAGCTGGCTGAGGTCATTGTGGAGCCCCTGGCAAAGCTCAGGAAATACCTGAGGCCCCTGGCACACAGAGGAAATACCTGAGGATTGGAAGAGGGCCAACATTGTGCCCATCTTCAAGAAGGGGAAGAGGAAGGACTAGGAAAACTGTAGGCCAATCAGCTTAACCTCTGTCCCAGGGAAAATCCTGGAAAAGCTCATTAAAGAATCTATGTGCGGTACACTCATTGAGGGTAAGTTTCTGAATGACAGCCAGCATGGCTTTGTCACGGGTATGTCTCGTCTTACCAGTCTCATCTTCTTCTACAACCGGATCTCTCACCACCTGGACATGGGAGACAAGGTAGATGTTATATACCTAGACTTCCAAAAGGCTTTTGATCTAGTATCCCATGATATCCTTGTGGAGAAACTGGAAGATCGTGGCCTCAGCTGCTCAACAGTTCAGTGGGTGGGAAACTGGCTACAGGGTAGGACCCAAAGAGTTCTCATAAATGGATCTGTGTTGTCCTGGTGCAAAGTGGCCAGTGGTGTCCCTCAGGGGTCTGTGCTTGGACCGGTGCTTTTCAACATCTTTATCAATGATATGGATGGGAGAGTGAAAAGCTTGCTGGCCAAGTTCATGAACGACACCAAGTTATGGGGCAGTGTGGTCATGTCAAAAGATAGGTTGCAGATACAGGCAAGCCTGGACAGGCTCGAGAGTTGCCCAGATTGGAACCAGATGATGTTTAACACTTCCAAATGTAAAGTGCTCCATTTGGGGGCAAACAACCCTCAACACACATACAGGCCCAGTGATAACAGCTTGACTTGCACTACAGCCAAAAGGGATGTAGGGGTAATGATTGACCATCGCATGAATATGAGCTGTCAATGTGAGACGGCGGTCAGTAGACCAAATAACGTGCTGGCATGCATCAACCGATGCATCTCATGTAAAACTAAAAAAGTGATACTCCCACTGCAATCAGCACTGGTAAGACCGCAGTTGGAGTATTGCATCCAGTTCTGAGTGCCACACTTCAATAAGGATGTGGAAAAGCTTGAGAGGGCCCAGAGAAGAGCCACCTGTATGATCAGGGACTTGCAAGGCAGGGCATACAAAGAAAGGCTGAGGGACCTGGGCCTTTTTAGCTTAAAAAAGAGAAGGTTGAGAGGGGACTTGATAGCAGCTTGCCGCTATATCAGAGAAGTGCATCAGGAGCTCAGTAAACAACTGTTCACCAGGGCACCCCCAGGGAAGACCAGGACCAAGGGATACAAACGCCTGGAAGGCCCCTTCAGGCTTAATACCAGGGAAACTCCTTCACAGTCAGGGTGTCCAGACTGTGGAATAAACTTCCTCCAAAGGTGGTGCAGTCACCTACCCTGGAGGCTTTCAAGAGACTGTACAGTTACCTCACCAGGGTCATCTAACCCCAGTTGTCTTCCTGCCTAGAGTGGAGGGCTGGGCCCAATGATCTGCAAGGTCTCTTCCAGCCCCTAACAATCTATGAAAGCACCCCGCCCATTCCCAGCACCAGCCCCCTCTCAGCAGGGATCTGCATGGTGAGTCGGGGGGGAAGCTTCCCCAGAGGCGGGAGCTTTCCCCACCCCCACAGTACAGTGAGCCAGGCTGCAAAAGCTGTAGACCTGCCCCCTTGCCGGCCGCCAGCCTCTCTGAGAGGCGGGGAGAGAAACTCACTCCCCAGCCTGGCAGTGGCCCTCCCAGCAGTGGTCTGTGCAGTGTGGCAGGGGGGAGCAAAAACCTCAGCCTGCCCACTTACCAGCTGCCAGCCTCTCTCAGTCCCAGCTGCAGGTGAGGTGCAGGAGGCACCAAGAGCCCTGTGTGCACCCAGGGGCTTCATGAACCCCTGACCCTTGGGGATCACAGCAGCCACAATTCCCAGGGCTCAGTGGCTGCACCCCTGTGGCTGAGAGCCCTATCAGCTTACAGACTCCCAGCCTCAGAAGAGACCCTGATACCTGTGCAAATTAAAGTCTGATAGTAAGCAGCTATAAAGTTGGTACACATTTTCAAGATCTAACTTTACAGCTGGTTGGAGCTTTTTATCATGTGATAGGTACTTTGCTTGTGCAGCTGGTCTCAATTAACTAGTTAATTGTGCAATACCTGTAACAGAGAGCAATACCTGTGCAATACCTGTATAGAGAGCCCCTAGTTATGCTACTGGCTGCCACTGATGATACTGGGCCAGTGGCAATGCATAGGGGGTACATGTGCATCCCCTGAGAGTGCTGGTGCACCCCCCTGATGGGCACACTCAGTGCTTAGGCAATGGGCAGGGGAGGCAGGTGAGAGCCCCCCCTGTGACCACCAGCTGGGGAGCAGGGCTGCCAGGTAAAGCAGCCATGCTCCCAAGTGGTGCATGAGCAACGGCTAGGGAGTGGGGCTGCCAGCCAGGGCTGTTTTTTGGTGAGTGAGATTGGTCGGAAGGGGACCCCCTGGTCCCTGACTGGTCGCTGCAGGGACATACACCCCCCCTGACTCAAGTGGCATCTGTCATCCATGTACTGGACCCTGAAACCTTTGACTTTTGGGGGCAGTTTGTGCTATTTATAGCAGTTTCTAGATTCGGTTCCTGTGGGGGGACTTCTTGTGTTGTTTGTTTTCCTGTTTTTCCCACTTGACTACTGCATGCTGCCAGCTCTCATGGCTATTGCTGTCTCTATTGAGTGTACAGTCTGTTTGTCACTTAGGGCAGTGTTTATCAACCCATGGATCTTGACCCAAAAGCAGGCCACAAGAATATATGAAAGGGTCACGAACAAAAATAGATTAACAAACTTTAAACATGGATTCTCCTTTAAAGGCGAAAACCCTGGGAAACCGTGGCTTTTCCCTTGCAGACTGGCAGACTTCCAGCCTGCAGGGGGCTGATAGAGGCTGCTTGGGCCCTCCCTTGCCCCCCACACCCAGACCCTCCCCCCCCCACACACTGGGGGGGCTGAAGATGGGGAGCAAGGGGGTAGTGGGTCAGGAGTGAGGGGCACTGGGTTGGGACTGGCCATCAATGTTTACAAATGGGTCCTGGTCCAAAAAACATTGAGAACCACTGACTTAGAGTATCTATATAGCCTCTCTATTGACCCTGGGACTACCACTGAGAAAATAAACCCTGGCCACTCACTCTTGTCCCAATACATCAGAGGCTGGTAATTACAGTCAACAGCTTATGAGTGGCTCTGAGTAGCTGAGAGACCCTGAGACAAATAGCCTGAATGCAGCCCAGGGGCAAATACTGGAAGCTGCTTAGGGGCCACTTCAACCTTTCTAGTTTACCTATTGCCAGTCTTGTGTATGGATGAGGAGGGATGAATGTATGATGCTTATTTTCTTAGTGAAATCCTGGAGTTGGGAGGGAGGCCATACAGACATAGTTTTGGAAGCCATAGTATATATGTCTTTTTGCCTGGGGACTTACTGGCAGGCTGGTTTTGTTTGCACAAACAGTGAATCTGACCTACTGGGTTGGCTGGACCCATGCATGCATCATTTCCAGACTATTACGCTCCTCCTCTGTTCATCAGGCTCCACTCACATCTTCCCTTTCCCACTCATTACCCTCTCACACATGAAGGTCCAGCACAGACTTCCCTAATTAGTCAACAGATTTTTATCACTGCTATTTAGAAAGACCCTCAGCTTGAGCAAACACAAGCACAAGAATGGTCCCTTGGAGAGAAGAAGTAGAATCCAAATTCTCTGACAGTCAGATTGCATTGGATGTGATCAAGCAAGCAGAGAGATCAAACTCCTTTGGAGTTTCTCTGCTTCCTTCTCATACAAGGTACAGCAGGTAATCTAGGTCTGCTGCTTAGGGATTGCAAGGGAAGGTTGATTGCCTTGAAAGGAATTTGACTACATTCCACCACAGTGTGAGCCAGTGGTGAAGAGGTTAATAACAAAAACAGGGAAGAGAAGCAACTGGGTGAAGTGCATTATTGCCTTGTGTCTGGATGTTTTACGTAGACCTGTCATGAAACCTCACAGACTTAAGAGGTCCTACACTCTGGCTCCTGTAGCTTTAAAGTGCTCAGGATGATTTAGTGAAGGGGAGGGCTGCCTGATCAGAGAAGTGCCTTTCACTTTTTTTTTTAAACATGTCACTGATCAAAGTGGTGCCAGGGAGGCTAGGAAGAGCAGGATTCTAATGGATCAGCTGTGGAAAACATGCCAGCAGACAAGTCCCAGTTCTCACGTGTCTCATAGGGGACTACTAGCAGATTAGGAAACCCTCCCCCCCCCCCAAATCCTCTAGCTGACCTCATGTCAAAGAGTTAAGTGCTATTTGGAAGGGACTAAAATAGGCATTTTTTTCTTATAAAACCAAAAAATATGTTTCCCAAATAGCTAATGATAATTTAAGAGGCCAGTGGAAAGATTTATACAATTGAGACAATAGCTTATTTTAGGCATACTTAAAACATTTGGTTTAAAGGCACAATGGATTCGGTTATCAAAGTGAAAGCACCAGCGGTCCTTTCTCCACACTACTCGTGGAGCTATGAACATGTCTGCATGTTTGCTAAACTTCTACATTTTTGTTTTTGCCTTTCATTATATTATATATAGTTTCACACATACATGTTATTTCTTTATTTAAAAAGCCCTACACATATATGTGTGTTCAGATTGCTCTCAAACATGCAGGAGTTCTTGGCACACATTCACAGACTGTCTTTCCTAGTATATGCAAATTCAGTGCTGTTAGTAGGTTTTGGCTATAAAAAAATAAAACCTTATACTTATCCGCTGCACAGGTGAAGCAGAAAGAATCATGTTAAACTGTTTTTTTCACATTGCCCCCGCTGAGAGACCTCATCTACAGGTGAGAGGGTATATCCATTCCCTCTACTCAGACTCTGACAAAGGACTGTATTCATCAAGGGTGCTATTGAATACTAATTACAAGATATTGTAGCTTCTCCTAAGAAATACTCTGAAAACATTATCTTATTTCACCATTGCAGAACTAACTTGTGTTATCTACCCTTCGGTTATTCCTCTCCAGTAGTTCAAGTTATACAAGAGATAAATTAATTCCTATTACTACCCATTTACACTGAATTTGAACCAGTGACCCAAGGATGATAGGCTATGTATGCCAACTGCAATTAAGCCATTGTACTAGCTAGTTCTTCCTATTGTAAATCGGATAGATGTTTGAGGTGAAGGCCATCCGACATAAACTTCATTGGTCTGGCCATGTCATCTGGATGTACAACTCCAGATTCCTGAAGTAAGTTTTATTCAGCCAAGGTGTACATTCAAGATAGGGGCAGAGAAAGCGCTTCAAGGATGTCCTTAAGCCCAACTTAAAAAAAATGCAATATTGATATCACTTGTGGGAGACTATTGCCCAGGACCACCCCAAATGGAAAAGTCTGCTGCAGAAATCTTGGTACTTTGAAACCTTACAACAGCAACAGGAGATGGAAAAGCAGAAGCGGCAAAAACAGCATGTCGTGGACCAAATCAAGAAACCAGCACCACCCATCCCACCCAGAAAAACATGTTCAAGCTGCAGTACAGTCTGTCAATCCCAGATAGGTCTCATCAGCCATCTTCGGACACATAGATAGGACAATCATGGAAGCTGATCATCCTTGACTGCGAGGGATTGCTGAAGAAGAATAAATCAGATAGAAGCAACAGGTCACGGTCTAGGTTTATGAGGAATGTGATAAGAATTATGTTAGAGATCCTTGTGTGGCAGATTTTTTTCACACATTTTGGTATCATTCTGGAGAGAAGGTGCTATTCTGTGTTTCATTCTCTTTGATCCTGGCTTCTTGGTGTGATTTTACCAAGCAGCCCAACAAAAATGCATCTACCACCTTCTGCAGAAAGAACCTCTCTGGTGCATTTTAGCTACATTAAAACCTCTTATGCAGTCCTCAGCATCTGCTGCCTGTGCTGCCTTGACTAATCACGCAGTTGTGGAACAAAAATAAGGATTTCTGAGAGGCAGTGAATGAAGACAAGGTAGTTATTTGATAAGTTAGCTGAAATCCCTGGGTTATGTAAACAAAGAATGAGTTCACTTTGCACAAACATCTACATTTTCACTAGAATAAATCTGTAACTAGCTTTCATCTTAGGCTAAGGAAAAAGACAGTATGTAAAAATATACACTGGTATGTAATTATGTGCTTCATATATTATACTCATAAAAGGTAGAAGGATTTCTTATGAGGTGTACTCTGATTTATGTTTACATCTTTCAATATATCTGACAGTGTATACTGTATATATGGTGTATTTACAACTTTCCTTTAATTTAATATATTGCAGTGTGAGTTATGAAGTTAGTTTTATCTATGGAATGTTCTTCAAATAGTGCTGACAGAGATGCAAAAAAGCAAATATTAACATGTCAATATCTCAAATTCACAGGTGAGGGAACTGGGCAAAAACAGGTGAAAACACATACCTATGCTTGAAACTATCAGGGGGCCCAATTCATATTAATAGTTACTACTTTGCATTGTTCTGATGGCTAAAAGTAAATATACTTCCAATTTAAGGCTCCTTTACGCAGTCGGAGAAGCGTAAGGTAACTTTCATAGGAATGTTAATATCTGATGATCTCAGCTGTATCAGTTCTACACAGGTATAATTTCACTGAGTTCAGTGGAGTTGCTTCTGATTTCATACCACAGTGAGATCGGGATTGGATCCTACAAACTCAAAATGGCCCTTTGAAGTCTGATTTTATTGTGCTATTGTACTGAAGTTCAGATGCAGAACCAGATCTGAATCCAATTTTTTTCTAGTTGAGCCCATTATACAGGTAGGCCCATACTGTAACACTGTGTTTGGTGTTTGTAAAGTGTCTTTGTTTAAGCCTGCATCCTAGCAACAGCTTTATAAAATATTTCTACTGATGTCTGATTCTCAGAAAGCTGTGGATTTTGTAACTGGTGTCTAGCACTGGAATGGTGTTATCCTCTGCCCATACTCAAAGCCAAAGTATTTCTTTCCCTACTGCCCCTTAAATAGCCAAAGATCATGCTTAATGCCCTTCATAGGTAGAGGAACAATCAGGGGAAGCATTTCAGAAAGGTCGTTCCTCTCATCTCCCTGGAGCGTGTTTTCTTAAATCAGTGGTTGTAAAGATCAAGTAGTGTTAAAAGAAAGATTTTCCACCTCAGGGCATTATGCATTAGAAGTACTGTACACTACACATGATCAAGCTTTAATTTCAACAAAGATCCTCCTGGTAGATGGAGGAAGGGCCACAATCAGGAAACAAGGGGAAAGGAAGGGTGTAGGTTACAGAGCTGCAGAGACCTAGGGGAAAATATCTATTAAAACCTTTTGATTTCTGGATTTTCTATAGAGATTTATTAATAGTCTTTAATATTAATGCTCTACTTGGTAGCCTGAGAGGAGACTGAGGTGTGTGCTTGGTTGACAATAATGTTGGAGGGATAGGATGAGTGGCTTTGTGTGCCTGTTGTTGACAGAGGGACAGAAAAGAGGTGGCATAACCATAAGAAGTCTCACTCAGAGTGAAAACGTGTATATCTGAGCAGGTCCAAGTATGGGGTGTTTTCTAGAGACAGGAATGGCTAAAGTGTCTGAGGAGGTCATCTAAATATTGAATGCATTTTGTTTGGCTGACAAGTGCTCTGGCTGGGGAGGTGTGGTACTGAGAGGGAAGAACAGGTATGCTGAGCAAGAGGGCTGTACATTCAAGTGAGTGGTTCAGTTATTTGCTGAGTGTATAAATGAAACGCTATAAGGTGCGGTGTAGGCCTTGTTCCAGACCTGGAATGGACCCTAACTAGAATGGGATTTGGCCAATAGGCTCTGTCACATATGGGGTGTTCTAATCCCCTAGTGGTTGTCCCAGGAGCTTGGGATGGCAAATGCATTGGCATCACCAGTGTGATCTAGGGCAGTAGGACGTCTTTTAGAATCATAAAATCATAGAAAATTAGGGATGGAAGGGACCTCAGGAGGTCACCTAGTCCAACCTCTTGTTCCACGTTTTGTTATCTGCCACCACTGAGAAGAGTTGAGCTCCATGCTCTTAGGAACTCCCCTTCTGGTAGTTGAAGGCTTCTATTAAATCCTCTCTTAGTCTTCCCTTCTTCAGACTAAATAAGCCTCAGAAGTCTTGGCCCCAGCCCTATTAGCATTTCCAGTGCCCCGCAAAGGACTCTCTCTAATTTGTCCACATCCTTTTGGTAGTGGAGGGCCACTTTGGTATGAAAGACTGGATTTAATTCTATAAAACTATTTTTTCCCACCTGGGCTAGGGACAGACATTACACATAAAGCAGTTTAAGTGATCAGAAACTGGTTTAAACAGAACATATGTTCAGTGCACATAAACCAGTTTGAAAATGGCTGAAACCAGTTTGAGATAAACCTGGATGAATGTAGCATCATACTTAACTGATTTGGTTCAAACCGGTTTATGCAATGTCTTTCCCAGACCCCTTGCTGGTTAAAGTTAAATCCCCCAGCAGTTGAGTATACCAGCATCCCGGCATGCTCTCCAGGCTGGGCAGGGCTGTCTGCTCCAGGGCAGGGCTGGCCCCTCCCCTCTGCTGGAGCTCAGCACAGACTTGCAGGCACAGCAGGGTCTGCTGGCTTCCCTGTGCGCCCCCCCAACTCCCCCTCACTGCTTAAGCAGAGACTCCTTCCTCTTCTCTTCCACAGCACAGACTGTAGCTGGCACGTGGTATGCTAGCTAATGCCAAGAGGTGTCTATGTGTGTGTGTGTGTGTGTGTGTGTATCGCTCCAGTTTCTTTGGGATAGGCAAATTGGGCCAACAGAGAGAGAGGCTGGGTATTATAAACCATTCTATATTTCTGTGTGCATAAATGCCTCAAAATACATATTTGTACACACACACACACACACACACACACACACACAGACTGCTTAGGGCTTTTGGAACTAATCAACAGGTCAGCCAGTAAGCTGTTTAAGAAGTTTGAAGCAGTGGAAACAGAGGCTATTGTTTTGCTAATCAGATGATAAAGACTGTTATCAGCCCCCCTATCCCCTCCAAGCTGGCTTGCTCACCTGTCAGTTTGCTGCAGATGGTATGATGAAGCAGGGAGGGAGATTGAAAACCACTGTATCATCAACAGATGCATGCATTGCAACTCCCCACCCCTGCCTCAGAGTGATAGCTTGAGGCTGAGGGCTGGCAACGCTCCCACTCCTTAAGTAGCCACCGGGGAAAACCCTGGGACCATGCAGGCAGACCTCCCTAATGAGAGAGTCCTGCAAGGGCCTGGGCATGCCCCCCCTCAGCTCAGCTCCCTGCAGAAGGGAGAGGAGGGCTGCTCTAGTACCCCCTGGCATCTGGCTTGAGGCACTGCAGGCATGTGCCTGAAATTCCCTAGCCTAAAGGGACTTCTTCATAATTCAGCTAATTTGCTTCTCATCATTGTCAAACAGTAGGTGCTGTATGTTACAGATGAATAATATATCCTAACAACTGAAGAGAACAATTCACTATCCACAAACCTGTAATGATGATGTAGTTTCTAACAGCAAAGCAAAGATATTGACCAATAAATACTTCACCATAAATGGATAAGAATGAGACAGGGATTCTTTCACTGACCCATTACTCTTCCATCATGTTTGCAGTATATCCAGCTTTCCACTTGTATATTTAGCCTCTGAATGACAGTGCTAACCTTGGTATCTCCTATGTAACCAAAAGTAAAACAACATGCATATCTAGTGCATATAATATTTACAATGTACATTACACTTCTGGATAAAGCATTTGCTTGACTAAGGTACGTTTGCCAAAACCTCTTAAATTTACCAAATGACAGACTCAGTTAATTAGTACAGCTACATGGGACTCAGGTACTATTCTTTCAATAAAGAACTGGCAATGGGTGAACCCAGGAAGGTTTGTAAATTCAGTGTGGGTGGGGTGAGATAATCAGACAACAGTTTGGATGATGATCTGGACTTTGCTTAAACCTCTTGAGACCACAAGATTTGGCCTGGAAATCTTGTCTGAACATTATGATTTAGATAAAAACTTTCACAAATGTTCAAGTGCTTTTACAGTACAGAATTATTATTGCCTGATTATCCTTTTACTTCCAGTGTAATTCCAGTGACTTCAGTGGAATTAGTGATGATTTACAGCGGTGCATACAAGAAAAGAAACAAAACATGCATGAGCAAATGAATGTTAATGAGATCTTCAGAGTCAGGAAATTCTAGAAGGTTAGGTCTGCAGTAATGTTTTTTTTCATACAGCATGCATACATCCCGTGGACCAAAAGAAGCTGCCGCTTGCAGTACTATAAGAAAGGAGGAGGACACAGGAGTTCTTTGCCAGCCTACTTTATCCATGCAGTGGGTATACAGTGTAACTGATCAGTTTTTCAAATGAGATGAGTTTCCCCTTCTGCAAAACTAGTGAGAAATGAACAAGAGCAAAATTTTGGGTCTTATGGGTCAGAGCCAGACTGGGGAAACTGAAGACATTCAGGAAACATTACCCCTGTAAAAGGGGTAAGGACTATAATGAACACTAAAATCACCATATCTGAAAAAATACATCTTATTCTACCCTCAAGTGAGCACTAACCAATAAACATGCCATTACAAAAAAAGCATCTCCAGACAAGTTTAGAATTGCCACCAGTCAGAGATCACCTGGTGGTGAAGAAACCCTAAGGATAGGGTTTGGCAGCCATTATAATGGTATTAGCAGCACAAGAAAGCACATAATGTGCCCAGTGGAAAAGAGGGGAGCAAAGGCAGGAAGATCATACTAGTTATCACAGTACAGTGAGGGCACCAGAGCTAACAACCCAGGCACCATGAAAAGTACTCTGTACATGGAAGTCAGGCAGGCCATGGGTTTTCACTCTCATCCAAATGATGGATGCTGCCCCAGTGACAAGGCTAATGTGAAACCTCAACCAAATGCCCTGCTGACTGATTGAGGAGCTCATGCTGAAGTACTGCCTGCCAATTGAACCTCATTATCCTTGGGTTTAGCATAGTCTCTTAGAAAAGAAATATTACATCCTACAAGACCTTTACATTGACTTACTGTTAAGCAGGCTTGGTGGAAGCCCAGTTACATGTCTAGGAAGAGAAATAGCTCAGTGGCAACAGAACTGTCATTTCTCCAATTCAGTTAAGCACCATGTGGACATATTTCACTTAACCTGACTCTTAAATTGTCAAATAATTTTAGAACAAAAACTGAAGATAAAACTATGTAATGGCTTTAACGCACTGATGCTTTTCCTTTTCAGGGGAAAAAAGGCACTTATCCGAAACTATTACAATATGGATAGGGTATCTGTATATTAAAAGCATCCAGTGCAGTTCAGTAGATTAACATGAATGGCAAGATAGGGAGATATGCGAGAACATTTCTGTCAGCAGGGGTGGCTGACAGTTCAGATTTGGAAAATATATAATGTTTGTTTGCAACTGGATCAGATGCACAGCCCGTGTGAACTGACTTAGTTCCACTGACTGTGTTGGAACTTAGCCCATTCACACCGGCTGCAAATCTATCCCTTGGATTCCAATTCTGCGTACAAGGTGACAATTCAATAAGCAACAGATTTTGCACCACAATGGGCATGTCTACACATTCATTAATGCACTGTAATAACAGGTACTAACTGAATGCGCAGTAACGGGTGCTACTGTGCAGGAGCACTGGCTTATACCTTTTTAGTGATGATAATGTACAGTAGACTAATTCTACTGTACATTAGCATGGCTTTTGCCATGAATTAGTCTACTGTGCATTTAGTGTCTCATGTAGATATGCCCGCTTATTCCTAAACTACCCAGGAAATTTAGAAGGTGCACAGAATGTGTGAGCCTCCTAGCACATTAGTGCACGTCATACAAGAGTCAGGTAGGTTTCTTTCATTTGTCTGTACTTCCTTAATCACACATGGAGTGAGATGCTTGCTACCCTCACGTTACCCTCCCAGTAAAGCTAAAGGGTGTAGATACCACAGTAATGGGCAAAAGAGAAAAACACAAGCAGAAGAGAAGGGAGCCAAGAGTACCTCCCCCTTAGAAAGAAGCCTTCCTGCCCATCCCCCATGTCTGTCTCAATTATTCAGGTCTTGCAATGATACTTAAAGCCTTCCGTGTTTGGATGCTGATCAGCAGACTACCATTAAGTTTAATAGCTGTTTTCAGTATCACTTCATTCCCCTTTTCTCTTCTTTGACTTGGCCTTTGAACATTAATCTGCTTTCTAGCACAGTGTGCACCCACCTTTGTTTGCTTTGTACTTGCCTAACTGTAAACTTGTTAGGGACAGGGTGCTTGTTACTTTGATCAAGACCTTCTTAACATTTTGAGTTGCATACTAGGCTAAAACAGGAACTTAATCCCAGCCCCTTTGGACCCAGTGGCAAACTGTCATTGAGATCATTCATTAGGGCCAAGATGTTGCTTTAAGCCTACGTACAACTGTAATCTGAAGTCCCACAAAATCTCTGGGCAAAAAGAGGAATAGCTTCCACTTATGACAATGGGATTGATTTATTTATACTCCGCAGAAGGATTCCAAAGAGTTTTGGTCCGAACACATTTTTACTTTTCATGTGTTTGCCTTGGTATATTTGAAAAGCAAATCAGGCCCAGAAAGAGGGAGGTTGGGTATTATAAACCATTCTATACTTTTGTGTGCATAAATGCCTCAAAATACATAATATTTGTTCACACACACACGCACGTGCACACACACACACACACACACACACATACACACACACTCTACAGGAGGGTTCAACAAGCCATTCCTACCAGCAATGAAAAGAGGCTCACTTGGAGTATACCGTTTCATAAAAAAAAATTTTTTTCCTTTGCCCCACTTCATAGGAAGGAAAGCAAATGTTTCTGGCACTCCACTGTTGGATTGTTAGCATATTTTCTTTAAGAAAAAAAATAAAGAACATAAAGATGTTTGGCATAGTTGAATTTGAGAAGTGTCTAGTGCCAAACTCAAACACTGAAAACAAATGTGTGGTTTAACTGTCACTTTCTCCATGATCCTGGGAACTGTTGCCTGTTTTTCCCAATGACTTAGAACTGTTATTATGCTCTTCTGCAGTACATAAAATATACCAGTATAACTAGTATCATACAGCTTGAACAATGCTGCTAAGCTTCTGGTTGACTGCCTGGATCATGATGTCAGCAGAGCCATATCTTCATCACATGGTACTGGCAACAGTAGCTCAGTCTCTGCAGTCAAACTGTCAAGCACATCTCTGGTGAGCAAGAAATCCTTCTTCATTTTCTGTTGTATTGTAACTAGACAGTGTGTATCTGTACTAATAATGTGAAATGTCATGCTTATCCATGCAGGAAATAGTTTCTGTCACCCTGAAAATGATCAGCTGGCTCTAGTCTTCTAGATCCAAAGTTTTCTTCTGTGAGCATCAGCCAGGAAATATGGGAAATGTTTTCTCACTGTCCCATGAATAAAGGCAGTGGGAAAACACTCCACACCCATTGATTAACTCCACACCCATTTACCCCTTAGGTGTGTCATCTACTAAGGCTTTGCTACTGGGACCCATCAGTGTGTGACCCTAGTTAGATAGCATAAATTAGAAGTAACGTCACTGAAGTCAGTGGGCCATATCCTAACTCTTCTTCCAGCCTTTTTTTTGTAGTCTGTGTGTTACCTCATCACAACAACTATCCTATTTTGCAAGAATTGCAGAAGAAGTGATTCAGTAAGAAAACTCATCCTGTAAATGTCAAAGACCCCAGAAATCGGCTGTATGCTGTCTGTTCTGGTCTGAAAGCAAGTCATCTCTCTTAATTCCCAGTGCATATTGTTCCTACTAAGGAGCAAAACCTTAAGAGGAAATCACATCAGTGAAGGGAGCGCCAGCTCCTTTGTACTATTTTTCAACCCTGCCTTGGGAGCCAATAATCTGTCATTCCTTGAATAAACAAGCACCTTATCATATCACAAACATTTATTTAACCCTTTTCTCCTGAGCTTTTACCAGCCAAGCAAAGTGGCTAGTGGGGGTAGCCCAATCCCTAGACTATTCTGGCAGAAAGGACAAATTTCCTGTGTATTACACCCAATCTGTAAAGTGTCAGGCTGCCCTTCTTCAGCCTCTGTGAAAAGCAGCAGCTTGAATCACTGCATCTCACATAGCATAATCAAAATTTCCTGCCTCCCCTCCTCTCCCCCAATACATTAACGCCCGTCTCCGTGGAGATGTACCCTTGATTCCATCGGAGGGGCTATCCAACTAGAGCCAGATTTCATTTCTTGGAGATTTGGGGGTGGCAAGGGAGATTGTTTACATTTCTTCTTTTAACAAGAGACTATGATGAACAGAGCTTTTGATTCCAAGTTGTTGAGGGGGATTTTTCTGAGATATTCTTTGACTCTGACATCATCAAAAATGGAATCAGCAAAGTATGTACATTTCCTTTGCTCCCACAATATCCATTTTCTCTCAGTGGATGTTTCTTGTTTTTCTTTTCCAGTGTTGCTCCCACACAATGAGGCCAATTTTTGTTCAAGACAAAGAAAATATAAACAGAGCATGGATCTGGAATATGAGCAAGTCCTCTGAGCTCAGAATTCTTCAGCAGTGTGGAAATGGTGTGTTACATTAACCATTTGCCAATAAATTCTGGCTAATCAGATGCTGGACAGTATCTCAGGTAGGTTTGTTTGGGTCCCCAGAGGGTCACAAATACAGTTGGTTCATAGTTCATATCATGAAAAGTAAGAACTAAACTCTTGAACTAGACTCTTTGAAGTCTTAAATTGTTTGAAGTGCATGTATTGTAGGTAAGACCAACTAACTGATTGTAAATGATCAGGTGGGAGAGCAAAGGCCATATTCCTTGTATTACTTGGGCATAATAAATATAGTAGTCACTAGCCAAAGTCCTTATGTGAATGGAGAGAGGCATCAGATAGAAGAGAGGATCACTGGCAGAGTGATGACATGGCATGAAGGGGCGTAAGCATCTTAGTACCGAGTGATCAAAGTAAAGAGCTGCTAAATTGAAAAAGCAGTTTAAAAAATTGTTGACTTCTATATTAATGATAAGGATGAAAACCTAGCAGCTAGTCACAGAGTAAAATCTTTCATTCAAAATCATCAGCTTTTATGTTTGTGAACTTGCCTTTGTGATTGACCATGGCTAGCAAAGTACTAAAGTAATATCCTTTGCTGTTGATAGCTCCCTCTGCACCTTGTGGAAGGCAAATTATTGGAATATAAGTGTTATTGAAGACTCTAGTGGAGTTGGGGAAACTTTCTCCCCTACGACCAGCTACTATTTTCAGAACATTACTTCTGTCCAGTGCCCCTGGATAAACCACCTTGTCTCTCAAACCTCAGAATAGCTGACTTCCCGATCTCAAACTTGTTAGGCACAGACTTAAAGCAGTCTCCTGGTATCCCAAGCCTATGTGACTCCATCACTCTGACTGTTGTTCTACACCATAAATGCTGTATTTGGGTAAACTGTTGCAACTATATAAAGTCTACAGTCTGGCCAAGTTCTGTAGCTTTGGTAGATGTGCAGGTCATGAACTGCTGCTGAAATTTGGCATAAGAAATCATCCTCAGACTGGAATATGTTATGTATGGTTTAAACAGGGACTGTGGATTCTTATCCCATTACCTAGATTAGCCTTTATGACTGCTTTGTTCCTAAGGCTTCTTTCTTGTTTGCCTCTCCCAGAAGTGCCCCCCCTCCCCTTTTCTTTTCCCCATTTCTTCCTGCCATTTGTATTCAAATAACTCCCTCCATTCAATACACTGCTCTGTGCATGTCCTTTCACAACATCTGATGAAATGAGCTCCAGCTCCTAAAAGCTTATATTATCTTATATCTCACACACACATATATACACACATGCGCACACATACATACATATATATACTATACATGCACACTCATTAGTTTTTTAGGTGAAAATTTACCAAATCCACTCTGTCTTCTGATCCACTTGTCTCACAGAATATTTACATTAGTCCAAACACTGGACCCAATGGACACAAGTGTAGTAGGGTAGCTCCATGCCTTGAGCAGCTAGTCACCCCCCTCAGTTATGCTACTGGATCCATGGCTCAGCACTAGGTAAAATGAGCAGAAGCAAGGATTCATACAATATTGCTATGTGCCTAATGCAGGGATGGGTAATTATTTCGGCTGGAGGGCCACTTATTCAGTTTTGGTGAGCTGTCAAGGGTAGCCCCGCCCCTTGACAGGTGCCCTTCCCCTCCCTGGCCCTGGCACCCCCTGGTGCTGTGTGGCTCCAGCCAGAGCTGCACATGGCAGCAAGGAGCTCAGCCAGGCCAGCCTGCCATGGGGCTTCTCGCAGTGCACATCCAGCTCCTGGCACTTTTGTGTCACTGGGGGGAAGCCCTGTGTGATGGAGCTGGCTGCCTTTTTCCAGTCCCTGCTTCCAAGCAAGCAGGGGGCAGAGCTCCCCATCACTTTCAGTGGCGTCCCAACATCTGCACGTGGTGGGAGACAGTGGGAAAAACACCATTGTGCAGGGCTTTACTTGGTAGTGCACGAGTATAAGGAGCTGCATGTGTGCTGTGGGGAGCCTCACAGAAGAGGTGGGCTGGCCTGGGTGTGCTGTAGGGGTGTGCAAAGTGGCCTGTATTTGATTTGGATTCAGATTCAGCCCAAATCGGGGAACAGTGATTTGATTTGTTGATTTGCGTGACTGTCCCTATTCAGTTTGGCCAATGATTCAATGCTGATTCAGAGAATTAGCTATTCGGACGTAGACACAGCTTTAAATGTTTTTTTCTACATATCTCGAGGTACCAGGCAGGGTTTGTGAATGCTGAGATGGTGGAGGCAGATGGAGCATCCCACGGGAGTGCGGAGGGGGAGGGGGGTCCTCCGCTCACTCCCCGGCAGACCCAGAAGTGGACTGGAAGTGCTTCTGGTCCACTTCCAGCTCTGCTGCCGAGTGTGCTGGAGACACCCCTGCATTCCTGTGGGACGCCCCATCTGCCCCACCATCTCAGAGTTCATAAGCTGCCTGGTACCTTGAGGTATATAGAAAAAACATTTAAAGCCGTGTCTATGTCTGAATCATTGAATCTCTCTGAATTGATTCGGAGGGTTCCACATCAATTCAGAGAGATTAAAGGGTCTCCTGATTCGATTCAGAGATTTGGCTGCTGAATCAGACTGAATCTCCGTGGAATCGAATCAGCGACTGAATCTTTACACAGCCCTAGTGTGCTGTTTGCTACCACGTGCACCTGTGGCCAGAGCCATGTGTCTCCAGGCAGCAGTGCCTGCGCAGGCCATGAGCTCCCTGAGGGCCTCCACCTACTGCTGCTGCTGCTGCTGCTGCCACTGGCAGGGGCTGTATGCTATGGAGGGAGTTTGTCGGGGGTCTCCACACCTTCCCACCCTTCCTCACACCCACACCTTGCTCATCCTAGCTTCATGCTCCCACCGCCACCCTGGGCTCTGCATCCCCACCAGCCCCAGCCCCATGCTCCTTGCCCCTGCCCAGATGCAACTCCCTCTACCCACACCCCAGCTCGCCCTCCCTATCTACTCCCTGGAGCAAGCACTGCAGCATGGAGATGACAAGGAGCCATTGGACACCAGGGAAGTCGAGCAGATCCCCTGGCAGCTGCAGCAGTGGCAGCAACAGCCCTGCCTGGAAGCTGCATGCTGGCTGGGCTGGGGCCCTTCCATGCATGAGGGTGGGAGTGAGGTGTGCAGGCTGGGTGGGATACAATTAATTGGTGTGTGCCCATGGGCCAGATGAAATTGCTTGGTGGGCCAGATCTGGTCCATGGGCCATATTTCACCCACCCCTGGCCTAATCTCTCTATGCTGTTGAGGTAAGAACACTTCTGTACAAAGGCCCAGGAGGAACAAATTCTCTCTACATATTAGAAGAATAATTTAAATGTGCATATTCTTAATTTAGAACATGCGTTCCTTTCACCCCTCGCTGCTAATGGTTTATTCTCTGAACTCAGGAAACAACCCAAAACAACTGAAGACAGCCCCAAATGGTCCCATAGCAAATATCAAACCCGGGCAAAATTATTGCAATGAATAATGTAGCAAAAGAAAGTGTTTAGATTGTCTTGTGAAAATTACTGCAGTCAGTGGATCTGGATAATCTAAATTATAGGAGAAATCAGGGAAGCAGACCGTGACTTTGAAACATTCTGAAGTCTCGGCTAATTCTTAACACAAACACTTTAGTCCGTGATTTCAGATGAAATTACCCTGCATGGCGTTTTGAGCCCAGCAACAGAAAAACAGTAAGTTGTTCAAATTTCCCTTTAGGCCTATAAAGAAGAGCTAAAAATCCAGAGCTAAAAACCTGTGCCAAAACCCTGCTCCCACTGAAATCAATAGAAAAACCCCCCATTTTCTTCAGAAAAGCAAGGATTTCAACACTGAGTTTACAGGGAGGAGCATGTTCTCTGTAGGTCTAGGTAAGAGGTAAAGTAGTGTAATAGATTCAGAAATTACTCAGAAAGCAAAGATTAGTGGTAAACAGTCAATTTTCAACATGGTAAAAGGTTAAGGATGTGCATCCTCTAGTTGCCAGAGAGTAGAATCTATTTTATTTTAATTTGCCTATCACTGGGTATGTCTACATATTCATTAATGCACAGTGCCTACTGCCCATTAAATTTAGTACTTGCCAAAGAAAGTATTAAATAAATGTGCATTAGGCTGCCCTACTGTGTATTAGTGCGATCTCATGCTTTTATCATGATGGTTAATGAGAAGTCGAGTAATACTACTGCACTTTAGCCTAATAGCATGGTTTTTGCTGTGATGCTGTAATGCAGTCAATCAGTCTAGTGTGCATTAAGCATCTAATGTAGATGCACATGCCAAGTGTTCTCTAAGTAGTAGAAGTGTAAAATTGAACCTAGTATGAAATATTGGTTTGTTCTGACTAGACAATCCTGGGAGGAATTCAGGAAAAATCTAATAAAAGTTAGAGAAATGGGCAACATGCTGGCAAATGAAAAATGCAAAGAATGCAGATTGGAGCAAATACTTTGAACTACTAGTACAATGCATGCAGAGTTTGGGATTATAGAATCCAGGAACAGGAAGATTCTTGACCCTGAATGAATTTGTAAAAGAAATCTTGGAAACTCTTAAACTAAGAATTGAAATAACAGAGTCTGAGTTATGTCCTGTTTGGCTCCAAACAATCACAATAAAAGTTAATCTTTTCCCAAGACTCAGACTGGAATTGTTTGGTTGTGAGTGTGTGGTAGACAAGGGGATTGACATGTACAACAAAGAAAAATGTTGGTCAGGACTTTGCAACTATATTTGATTATTTTTGTATTCACCTATTTTCTAATTATTAAAAAGTAAGGTGCTGCATAGTGGGCAGGCCATATTGTGCACACATTCAACACACAGTATGAATTATTTCCTGGCAACCTTAAGTTATTCACAAATCTTCAAGATGGAAGGTCTTTTACCAATGAATGAAAAAAATGCACATGCAATTGTATATATGCATTTGTACATGCCACAGTTGTGCAGTCAAACTGTTTACTGAATGTCTAAATGGAAGCCCAACTCTAAAGGCAAGAACAATCACAATAATTGCACAATGAAATGGAAGCATCATTCCACACTTACTGTGCAAGAGAGCTCTCAGTGCAATTTAAATCAGTTGATGCTCTCGATACCTGACTTGCAAGTATTATGGAGACATTCTGAAAAACTGGCTCAGAAATGTCATGGGATGACACCACAAAGCTGCCCTAAAGCAAAAAAGGAATCGAATAAAAACGGAGGAGGGAGAGGGGAGGGAACATTGCTGGAAAAGGAATGGTGAACAAGGAGTTCTGAAAAGCAAGACTTGACTGTACTGCGTGCCTATGCAGTTTTGCTGACTAGAATGAAATAATGGGTGAAATGGTGGTGAAATCATGTTCGTGTGAGCAGAAGCAGTGTCACATGTGGAACCACAGCATGGCTGCATATCATGAGGCCAAATTAATCACTAGTGATCTTTGATGAGTTTAATTGCCTACTAGCAGGGATAAAATCAGGATTTATTGGAGAGAAAATAGATCAGTCATGTGCTTGCATTCATTCCCTTAACAACAGTGGGGAAACAGCCAGGTCTTGATGTCCTACAAAACTTTTGCTGAGCACACAAGCAAAACTTTTGCTGAGCCTCTAGTTGGTGAGCTGTGGCTTTCCCTAAATTTTCACAGCCTTGTCTAGCCTAGTCTCTAGGGTACATATCAAAGCTGGCTACATGTACGAGGAGAGAAAAGATAAATGGATTATTTCTGAGTGATATGCATGTAGAACCCATGCTACTGGAAAATGCATTCAGCCTATTTTAATGTACTCTTTCATTGTGCACCTGCTACCATTACAGATTTGTTATTGTTTCCATTATAACCACTTGTTTTCAGGAACGAAACATGAAAAATAACTGTGGATTAGATCTTAGTCAAGGAACAGATTATTTTTATTATTGAAAAATAGGAAAAGATTAGCATGGCTACTTTTGAGGCTGTTGGTACTTTTTAAAACATTTTAGAATTATTTCAAAAGGTTTTCATAATTGTAATACTCAACAACTAGTTTAATGCCTCCTTATTTATAGCTGTGAAACTGAGCAGCACTTCACTGAGTACTCAAAATCCATTTCTTGAGGATTTCATAAACCCAGATCTACATGAATTATAATTTTTGAGTCATTATATGGTCATAATGTTTAAGGAAAACAATGTGGAAAAAAACTTTTATAGATATAAAACACTGAATTTTCTTTAAGTAAAAGATATTGCTCCCTGGGGAATAGGCTATTGGGCTCAAAGATGGGTAAGTTGGTCCTCCTCCTCTTCTAGCATCTAAGACCCTCAGTCATAGGTTTTCTCTGACTAAAATTTTAGAACTTATCAGTATGTACATTTATGAATTTGTTTCCCTGAACTGCTAGCCAAGCAAAGTCTTACTGAGCATACTCACAGTAAGCTCATAGAGGCAATGCTGAATTCCAAATGGTGTGTTAGTGACAAAAAACTGCTGCTACGTGGCTACGTACCCACCACTTAGGCATGTGAACGATAAATAGGATCTTGCCATATATTTTCATCTGTGCCAAAGTGGCTTAGCTCTCCACCTAATCTAAAAACTCTCAGCCTTCTAGGTAATATGAGACCAAGTAAAAAAAAAAATCCAAAATTAAAGCAAACGTTACAGGTCTTCTGCCCTTTTTGAACGATTGGAAAGATATCCCTTTGGTCCCTTAGATCTGAAGGAGATCTGCAGCCTTGACCAACAAAATAGCCATCAGATCCATCCCCAAATTCTCCATTTGTCTTCTCTTAAAGCTGCTGTCTCAGGCTCTACCATGGTTCCTTATTCAGAACTCACCACATCTGGCTGTTAAAATACTTTATCTACCCATCTGGTTGCTTCAAAGTCTTCTCACAAGCTCTGACTTTCAAGGCCCTTTCTCAAACTGTTTTACTAGGGTCAAACATCACGAGATTTACTCACTTTGGGTGTTCTCTTTCCCTGAAGAATAGGATATGTACTAGTCATATATGACAGGATTATCCTTTGGGGGGAAACAAAAGCTGCAACCAGTTAAGTGAAACCATTGTTAGTCTTGGGAAGAAAAGCCATTGTTGGTTGTTTATCTTCATGCCCCACATCATACAGGAAAATATGTTACCCAAAAGATAGATTAAAAATAAAGTGATAACTATTATACATCTAAGTAATTGCCAAGCAAAAATTCCTCTTTAGTAGACATCCATATTTCAGTATCACTCCTGAACTGCAGCTACAAACTCAGGTAGCTGATGATCTTACAGAGAATGTAATCCACATTAGGAAGAACTTCTGAGTTAGGACCAGGAAAGATTTCAACCAAAATGGAACCACCTGTGGCCAAGAGCTAGCACGCACTGGGCATGTCTACACTGTTTTAAATGTGTCGTAGTTACTACATATTAAGTTTACTACCTGTCATAACAAGTACTAACTGAATGTGCAGTAACTGGTGCCACTGCACAGTAGCACTGGCACATGCCTTTTTAATGATGTTAATGCACAGTAGACCTATTCTACTGTGCATTTGTGCAATAGCACAGCTTTTTCCATGATGCATTAATGTGCAGTATAATTACTCATTAATGCGCAGTAGATTCATTCTTCTGTGTAGTTAGTGTCTGATGTAGACACACCCACTATGTACATTGAAAATGAATTTTAAGCGAAGAAAAGTGGATCTGTCTTTCTAGATCTTGCATAATCTATAACATCCCTAGCACACTGGGTTTGAAAGAGAAAGGTCAAGACATCTTCCTAGAGAGATTATTATAGCAATTGAGCTGATGCTCAATCAGATATTTTCAGGTGTCTCAAGACCACAAACCCTCACATACACACTTGGAGATTCCAAAAAAATGGATTCTCCCAAGGCTCACCATCTTTATTTAATATATTTGCCAGTGACCTGATGAACATTACCCTAGGCAGTTCTTATATGTAACTGGTGTCTACTTTGCCTCAAAGTATCATAACTTTCAAAAAACTAAAAAGAACCTGAACTATAGCTGCTAGAAGTGACTACTGCACAAGTCGACACTGACATCAAAGTCCATCAAAGTGTGCATCACCAGGCTTCCATTTACACCATGCTCAGAGGCAAACTGAGTTTTTAATCTTTTTGAATAGTTAGCAGTTTGTATACAATGCACAGCCAATATATACAGATTCACCCTAGACTGAACACACACAAATGACACCTCCAAAGGTCAAGAGTAGGTACAGTCTTGTGAAAAACCTGGTAGAATCTATTTAGGGAATCAGTGCTCAAACATGGTGTAGTCTGGGACTTGTTCTCTGCTGGTCAGATGCTGAATGTGGTACCCACCCTTGGTTAAATTTTATCCACACAGAGTAGGCACAAAGCTTAATCATAGCATAATAATTATCACAGACACATAGAACCCAAGAAACTTGTATGATAATCAGTGCTAGTCCAAATCTCTCCACTTAGCATCAGGCATCACAGTGGAGCCAACAAACTGATCACCAAGTTTCCACAAATGCTCCACTTGCTATTGTTCAATAACATATGGGATCCACCCTGCTTCCAGCTTTGTCTGAGGAGTCCTGCCCAGGTAATGCATAACACAGTTCATTCAGCTATGGGCATCACCACCTCACTGGGACAGAGAGAGTAGGAGAGAACCTCTGTCACTACCAGGAACTTCCACATCGTAACCAGGCTGGATGTGGCTCTAGGCTCCCATGCTACCTCTGGAATCAGCTTAACAAATTCAGATGTGGCATAACCAATTGTACCAAGACCAATATCTGTGGCATCTGGCACAGCCTACTGTGCACATGGATTTCTGCAGTGGCTGCTCCATAGCAGACTAGGCCATATACTGGATGGCTGGTCTTTTACGGTGGCCCTCCCTGGAGGCCTACTCAAGCTGAACACTGTGGACTTAGAATACTACTGGCTCAGGACGATTCAGCTGCTGGGCTTTTTTTTGTGTTTTAAACCTTGTCTTGCTTGTTTTGCCCACATACAATCACTATAATAATAAGAACTGTAAAATGAGCTCCTCAATAAGCAGCCTCCATTCCTAACATTTCTTCCTGTGAGGCCCATTGCCCTGAGGCTTGCAGTTCCCAATATTCTATATGTTCTGGGTTATAGCCCATGCAATGTCATGGAGGGATCAAATTTGGGAATTCGGGATCAAATTTGAACTTTCAGACAAAAATAATATCTGGGTCTCATCCCACTTGCACTTGCCTAGGTCATTCCACAGTAACTCCACTGAAATCCATGAGAGTACATCAGTGTGAATTAGGCAGATGAGCAGAGGTCCTGTATCTCTGTAAAAGGCCCCACAAAACATCTGGATCCAAAGACATCCAGATTCAAATCACACATCTTGAGCCCTTTCCTCCTTAAAACTAGAGAGGTGAAAATACTGTGCTTTCTGAATATGTGTTCAGGTATTAAGGACAAATTATTTTCGACTGCTTTTGCACACCTCCTTGTTCACTCTCTGCAGATTCCTAACCAATGAGTTTACTGGCAGTTTTCCTGGCTGAAACAAAGTCATTAAACATCTAAATGTGATAACTTGTGTTGGAAAGTCACAATTAATTATGCTTATGATTGACTATGAAATTGGAACTTTGTAAATGTTTGGTCCCAAATGTGTTAACCTAATTAGATGCAAAGAATAACGATACAGTTCTGACTGCCTCTTATTTTTGCTGTATCCTAGTAAGGGAATCCTCATACTGTAGCAGTCCCTCTGGGAGAATCAGACCAAGGCCATTGTGTCCTTCTTATCAGGGCTGCTTGCCAAACTTTCTCAGGAATAAGTGTCATGTTGTGGTATCCCTATTTTCCTTTGCAATAAAATAATAATCTGGCAGTGCCTGGGATGACGATAGTAAATCAATACCAGACTGTAGAAGTTGCTATGATATTCAATCTATTTATCAAGCAGTGTCAACTAGCTATGTGAGCTGAAAGTGGTAAGAAGCTACTGTATTCTGAAAGAATTTTGCTTTAGAAAATGGGTACCAGATAGTGTTCTAAGGAAAACCACAGAGAAACAAGGGTTCTTTTCATCAGCGAAGACAATTATTCAATACTGGTCTGAGTCTGCCCCTTTGCTAATATCACTGTATTAGCCTTCTACACCCTGGGTAAATTTTAACCATTGTACCTTGTTTCACTCCAGCCTGCCCTAGCCCAGCCTTCACTTTAATGAGCATTAGAAAGAAAGGAAATGAAGTCTGGGATGTTCAATAATTTTCTGCCTCCCAAAAGACATAGTCAATGCTGGTTTTATCATTTCCACCACACAAAGTAAGAGTAAATAAATCTTGCTTAGCCCTCAGACCTTCCTGGAGGCCTGTCCTTGTGCCATGATGGCTTCAAAGTCCTGGGCATTTTCCTGGACCAGCCAGTTTATCTAGCCAAGAAGTGGGAAAGCCTTACTATAAAGGCATAAATATCTCGGTGGTGCTGGTACCTGCCCAACCTCTCCAACTGTGGTCACAACTTGGTCATCAACACCCTGGCAGCTGCTACTCTGTGGAAGGGGTGTGCCATCTTGAACCCACCAATGACCCTGCCCAAAAGGCTCCAGAAGTTCCTCATGAACTTCTCCTGAAATGGGCACAGTGGCTCTAGTATGCTGTCCTGTACTTGTTCACCAGTGAGGGAGGTCAAGGCCTAATTGACCTGGTGAGCAATCCCAGGTTAGTGCACAGTATCACCAGTGAACACCCTTTTTGTGACATTACTGCATAGTAGCATAATACTACTGTGCATTAGTGTCGCATCACATTTTTTGCCCCATGATGCTACTGCGCGATAGTATCAGGCTACTGCATAGTCAGCATCTTATGTAGGTGTGGCCAGTATCACATATAAAGGCCTCATTGGTGATGGCATTAACAATTGTATTTATAAATGTTGAAGAGTTCTAGGATACAGAATAAGAAACCTTTGCTAAATTGTGTGCTGCTTACAACTACCAAGGGTTATATCTGCAAGAGATAAAGGGTGTATCAACATATGTTCTTTAATGTGCAGTAGCCTATTGTACTGCACATTAAAGCGATGTGTAAAAAACTGGTAATATACCAATGCGCAGTAGAATAGGCTACTACGCAATAAGCATCACTAAAAAGGCATGCACTCACACTATTCCTCATTAGCGCAGCCTAATTGATTTGCAATTAATTGCGTCAGCTGGAGCATAGCAATTGCCATGGTCCAGAAGCCTCCTGCATCTCATATATCAGTGTCCCCATGCTTCAAAATGGCAGGGGGAGCACCTGACATAAAGCTGGTCGAGCAAACTTTACTTCAAGCACCCCTGTTGCCATTTTTAAGCCTGGGGACCCAGATACACAAAAGTAAAAGTACCCAGAGGTACTAAATTTAATGTGCATTAGTAAAAGCACGTTAATGCACATGTAGACACACTCACACAGAGATAAACAAAAACTACCCCAATATCACAGGTGAACCTGGCCATCAAAAAATCCATGAGCCATATGGCAGCACAATCTTAGACAAAGGAGTTAAAAATAAAAAGAAGTGCAATTTCCACCATAGCCTTCCAGAGTTAAGGAACCAGAACATTTTTCCCTCCCTCTGAATGTTAATAGTGGGAGGAACAGACCATGGAACACCTGCTGGTCTGTGTAATTAATGTACCTGCATGCACTTTGAATCTTTGGTAGAAACCAGGGGTGTCAAATAGATGGCTCACAGGCTGGATCTTGCCCATGAAGCCCTGTCATCCAACTCAAGGTGTTGTTCATGGTACTTGGACTGGATGCAGTGCATGAAGGACTAGATGCAGCACATGTGCTGCACCCAGCATGAGGCCAGTTCTGGTACGTGCACTGTACCCAACGCAGGGGTAAATCTGGTGCACGTGCTGCACTCAGCATGCTGCATCCACAGAAGGCCAGCCCCATGCTCCAGCTCCAGTGCATAGGGCCAGTCTGGCCCACAGAGCAGCCCCACACTTCTCAGCAGCCCACAGAGCCACATGAGTTTCACATGTCTGGTGTACACCAACAGCAGATCTGACCTCTACTATCCAATCACAGTGATATCTATGGTTCATTCACAGTGTGTATGTTTAGTCGTTGGCAGTTGATTTTCTTGGATCTCAGGCTGGGGGGTTTAACACAAGGTATTTCCCTTTTTTGAGGAGATTATATGGGATGTTACATCTTTGTTTCATTTTCTTCCTGATATTTTCTTACTATATTAGAGTGCTTTGCAGAGAGCAGGAACAAATAGGTTTTCTCAAGAACAAAGCACAAACTTGAAAATTGCCACATATTTTTTAAAAAGGCCAAGTTCTGAAGGATAAGGACATTCAGAAATCATGTGACTAAATGTTATCAAGTTATGGTGACTGTAGCTTTTTCAGAAAAGTCTGTAGCCAAAATCTTATTATATTAATGACTAATATGTTAACTAAGCCTTACTGAATTTGTCTTTTAAGTATTATTTATTTTTATTAAATATTTTTCCATGGAAAAAAATCTACTGCATCTTATACAAACTAAAAATAAAAACCAGTAGTTCCCAATAACTAGGAAGGGGTGAAGGAGGCACCCACCCTAGATGCCATCTATGAGGGAGTGTCAGGATCCCTTGGAAGTCTTTGCTGTGGCAAGGGAAGCATAACTGATTAGCATAACTGGGGGAGCAAGTGGAAATGGTGGTACCCTTCCCCCCCAAACCTATGCAACGGGGGGTGGAAACCCTGTGCTGTCTCTGCCCAGCCACAGGAATTGGACAGTGCAGCCACACACCAAACAGTGTATATCTTTGGGCTGGGGGACAAGTGGGGTGAGAAACATTTTTTTAATTGCGAAGTGCTAAGTTATTCTGATGTTGGAAACCAGATTGTAAGATTTCAATTTCATGAACTATTTCACTACAGGTCATGTTTATGCTTCTACCCTCTGCTGACACTGTACAGCTTTGTGGGTTCAAGAACAAAGACTGTATCCTTTCAGTTTGAGCTGACCTTTAAATAGTAAAATGAAGGCAAATGCTTCCATAGATAGTTTGGGTGATGTTGGTGAGTGCATCAAATGAACATGATGAAAACTGTGGTGAGGAATACATCCAACATTTCGTGTTTATTAGCAAAACCAAGAAAAAAAACTGTGATACCCTGAAGCTTTATAATATTGCATTTACAGTGTCAGCTGTTATAGTGATGGTTCTTTGTGAGTCTGATCCCAACCTGTTAAAGTCAGTTGGACTCCTTTGTGAACTTTGGAACAGGGTCTATCTTTATAATGTTTATTCTTTTGGGCTTGTTTAAAACAGGCGGGATTGAGCCCACCCTTACTAAATGCTTATCATAAAGGCTATATTTTTAATAAATGTGCAAAAAACAGACCCACATTTGCAACCCCTTCCAATGGTTAGTCTCCATGTACAAAATTATAGGCAGAAATTTGAGAATAGGGAAGCGTCTTTGAACATTTGTACCTCAGTATCATACTACACTTTATTTTTACAGTGTTTGCTCTCTACATAGGGATTCCATAGGCTTTTATATCTCCTTATATTTTTTGGTTTTCTGTCTCAGGCCTACTGTAACCTGTTATCATGCCCCTACCTTATGTCTCCTTCAAATTGTATCACCTACAGATTATACCTTGATGGTTTGTGTTAAAGTTATATCAAAGATATACAGACCATTTTTTTGCTGCCCCATCTATTATGGTAAACAAACTAATTCCAGTGTGTTTTCAAATATCAAATAATATCATAAATGTAATGTAATCCAATATATATTAAATGTAAAATATATATTGAATAACTTGATTTGTGCTTCAAAATTTTGTCAGTGTTACTGAGAGCAGAATTTGGTTATATTTCTAATTAGCATGAGCCACACGCACATATTAAGAAGAGAGCTACCTGGCTGTATCTCTGACTATAGTTTAGTTGCCCAGTTCCTTGGTAGCTATTTTCAGACTATGTCAGCTTCTCCAAGAGAAAAAGAAGAGTGAAATTAAAAATTGTTTTAATACATTAAATGTTGTGAAATGCAAAGCTATTCAGCTGTGCCTAATAAGGAAGGGGATGATAAAAAGCCCACAGGATTTGTGTTGGTGGAACTACCTGATATCTATGGGGTTCTTGATTATTTACACCACCATTAGTAAGATCAATGTCCCAGCCTGATGGTGTATGGCAGTCCTGGCTTTGCATTTCAGTTACAATTCCTTTTTCATTACATAACTTTGCTCTTCCAAAAGTAGCGAGTCTGCTATTCCATTTCTGTAGCAGGCTTGGGCCGACTGGCTAATTGTTTCTGGTTTCTCTAGAAATGCCCAAGGTAGAGCAGACAGAACATCAGCCCTAGGGAAGAAAAATGCCTTTGTCTAAACCTTCTGCCTTTCGTCAGCTAATGTCCTAATTCTGGCATTTAGTAGATAGGCTTTTTTCCCACCCACTTAGACTTTGATGGAAACTGAAAGAAAACAAAATATACCTGCTCTGCAGGCCACTCCTCCCCTTAAGCAAATGTTTCTTTAATTGGTTCAATTAGGCCTCCCTCACTTTTCATCACTGCAGGAATGGCTGTGTGAAGCAAGCCATGTATAGAGATTTAGCTGACGTTTAGTGACACTAGGCCCTACAGTCTCTGTAATATGACTAATGTCACTTGTTACATTCATTTGGGTCTCTGGGGACAAAGTCACTCTTACCCTGGAGCATGCATTGACAATCTCAAGATAACACTTCTTTGACAGAGTCAAGGGGTCCTGTTTCAGGGACTGATGTAATTTACAGAAAGTTTCTAATCTGGGCCTTGTTTGTAATTTATATCACATGCCTAATTGTTGTGTTTATCTTGATGCAAAATTAATAGTAAAGTTACCAGAACTGAAATCAACATTTTTTATGTTAGTTGAGTGCAATGAAAGGCTTCTACTGAATTGGAAGAAACTGTGATCAAGAAGACAAACTAATCCCTCAAGTAAGCAGCTGAACACCTTCCTCACTGACTGCAGTAGAACTACTGCCATAAGTCCGTCATTTCACATTGTTTTACAGCTAATTATTTTAAAACTTTTTTAAAAACAAAATTCATCCTCACAGGGCTTGCCCATGGACAAACTAAGAAGTTTTCAGAAGGGCATTTCTGAAGTCAGTTAGTGGTTGGGGGCTCTTGACTGGTCAGTGTGGTTAATTATCTGAGTTCAGAGGAGGGATCGTGATAAAATATTTTTCCCAGGGAGCCAAATACTGCGCAAAAATCGACTTTAGTGGGATAACCTGTAGAATAGAGCGCTGATCCTGTCCCAGTGACGTCAGTGAGAGCCCTCGACTCCAGTGGTCATTGGACCAGGTCCAATATGACTAACAATATTAAGAGTTTTTCCTATGAATAGTGGTGGATGACCTTCATCAAATGTGCATACATGATTGGGAGAATGCATTACCAAACACTATCAGAACTGGATTTAGGGCCTTTAATTCCACTAACAGAGGCTTCCTTGCAAGTTTTCTATTATTACTTTTTTCTGCCTGAAACTCAGAACTCTGGCAGTACCCCGAAATGTAAAGCACTGGGGGGAAGAAACTTGTGTCTAATGCCAACTGAACAGAGCCAGAATGAGTAAATGCAATACAAACCAGGGTACACAAGGGGGAGCTCAGAGAAGGAGTCATTCAGATTTCAAGGCAATCTAAGTTCCAGGCCTCATAAGATAATGAAGAAGAGGGGCCAGAAGACTGTAGAAGGTCGGCTTTGCCCTTTTTTTTAAATGCAGGCTTACAGGACGTTTTTCTGTATTAGTCTTATTATTATTTTTAAGAGGAGTGAAATAATAGTTTGTCTCTTGAAGACCAAAGGCTAAACCAACTGATAAAATTCAGCTGCTATCTGGGATATATGCAGCTGAAACTGCCAAAATAAGCATGACCTCACTTCCTGTATATGTGCACTAAAGGTTTTCACCAGGAAATTAGAAATCAGCAAACTAGATCTGGCATAGGGGAAAGGGAAAAATATACCATTATAAAATGTATTTCACTATTCAGACTTTATTCTTCATTTATTTTTTATAATAAATTAACTACAGTAGGAATTTTAGGTTAAGGAAACTAATAGAACGTGATATTCATTTCTCCTGTCCTCTTTGGTTTGAAACATACAGCTGCAGAATACACTGGGTTTACATACCCTGTCATGAATGCTTGCCCACTGGAGTAGTCAAATTGCATAAGTGCTTGTCAGTACAAGTAAGAGCTGTGTGTGGCCCATAAGAAGTACTTGGCACCTCATGACCAACCAGCTCTCCATAGACCATCAGCTTCTATATTTACTTGCATATCATATGACACATACCTTTTTCCTCAAAATCAGCCCTCCAAAATTGTGAAAACAACACTTTATTATTTGCAGTTTAACATTCATTATTTATTATTACACTTTATCATCATTATTATTATTTATATTGATCATTTATCTTGACTATAAAGAACTATTTACAGTATAGAAGTAATAGTCTTGCTACTGCACTTGCAAAGGTCTGGGGCGTAGCATTTGTTCCTGCTGTCACACCCAGACTGTCTCCTGGAATGCCACGCTTCCTGGACATTCTATACATTTCCAAGAGGACTTACACAGTCAGCCAAGACTCTGGAAAAAACTCTTTTTTCCTACACTCACCCTTCTAAAAATAAGAGGTACAGGTTTCCCTTGCTTTATGCTGTACCTGTGTTCCTGGAAAATGGCGCATAACTCGAGTTTGCGTCAAGGGAACCCACTTTACAATGTAATTATAGGGATACGTTCCAAGACCTCGACTGTACTGACCCCCAGACCCATTTCTACCACTTTTACAAGACAGTTTTGGTACTTGCCAACAGCAGACGGTACACACAAGCACAAGGCACTTTCATAATGGGGATGGCAACTACAGAAACACATGTCGCAGACAATGAGCGAGGAGCACAGATCCACACAGGAGACTATATTTTGGTGTGCGTCACTCCCACAATGCACCACACAAAGCAGCTGACTGTGAGCTTCCACCACACCGATCACATAAGAATGAATTTGCCTTGCATATAACACATTTTTGGTATAATAACGGTCATCGCATAAGATCAAATTTGCACATACAGAACCGAGGGAAACCTGTATGTTTTATTTTGAGGAGGTGGGGTACATGAGGCAATACGGAACCAGTGGGTGCATCTATATGAGACACTACATGGCTGTAGCGAGAGCTACGAGCTCACTGCTACAGTGACATAGAGTTGGCGGGCACGAACCATGATGCCAACGCTACTGCACAGTAGCAATGAGCTCATTACTACTGGGCAGTGGCATCAGAAATGACCTATGTGGTGCTGGGATTATGCAGTAACAGTGGTTACTGTGCAGTCCGGTGCATGTATAGACACACGCAGTAAGTACTCTAAAGAACATGAGTGTTCTTCAAAATTTGGGAGTCTTCAAGTGAATTAATGCTAATTCATTTTTTTTAAAAAAGGGAATTTGAAATCACATTTGTCATATCCTATATCAGTGTATTAGCCTGAATAAGTTAGTGAAATAACTGGCTTCAGAAAGTATGGAGGACTTGCCTAAAAAACCAAGCTGTTACACCAATACATACCGTGTCCTTTTGGAGGGTGGAGGTGGAATCTAGCAAGCATCTGGACTGGCTTAGGGTTGCAGTTCTAGCTACACTGAGTCAAATGATAATTTACTCTTATGGCATGTTCTGTGCTGAAGTCCAAGTTCTGTTTTGGTTAGGTCCCTCGGGTAGTCAAAAATAGAGCTTAAGAACTGCATCGTGGCAAAAACAGCATCAAAACTGACAGTGCATTACAATGTTCATCAAGAAGGGTCCAAGAACTCCAGCTTGTGGAGAACTGCCCTGGTGAAGTCTCTTGGGTCATTCAAAGGGTCAAGAGTAGTCAGTGAACTCTGAATACAGAGGACCAAGTCCTGATCCTGAAAGGTATTTGGGCACTGCAATACCTAACTCTTGGATACCCTGCCATCATGTAGATATCTTAGTTTCCCATTAGATGCCCAGGCTCTCCACAGAATGCATTGAGAGAGTTAGGCACTGAGGGCACCTATACGCGTGCCTGACACCTGCTCTGATGCATTCTAATTAGATTAATAGAGTCTGCTGGAGCATTCTAATTAGCAGCCTCGATGTCAGGTGTATGAAGCATCCCTGCATTTCAAAATGGCAGTGGAGGCACTTTAACTAAAGCTTGTTGAATGAGATTTAGTTAAAGTGCCCCGGACACCATTTTGAAGCACAGGATGCTGAATACATGAGATCTGCAGGCATTTTATTTACAGCAGCTTCCAAGAACCTCTCTAATTAAAACACCTCCCACCCCCCCACCCTGGAGCTCATCTAAAGATGCCACTAGTGAATAGATACTCCGAAAGCCCGTAAGTGGGGAGCCGCCCATCCTGCAAGATGCAGCTGAAAGAGGAAGTGCTGAAGTAACACAATGTACCTGTTTCTCCATGTCCTGAAGTTAGGTGTTCAAGTCAGACCACTGTTTACATGTTCAGTTTTCCTATCCTGTTTGCAAAAAGACAAAGTGGCAGAGCCTAGAATAGCTGACAGCCTTATGGTCAAGGCACTAGTTTAGGACGGAGGAGAAATGGTTTTAAACGTTCCATGCTCTAGAGCAGAGATTTGAACCCACATCACTCCCCTCTCCGGAATTCAAAGCTAATCCCAGACAGTTATGGATTAAGCAAAACTACATTTTTAGAAAATAAATTATTAACAAAAAAGGTCCAATCTCATTTCCTGGTCTTTGCTGGATCATCAGCTTTAAGTACCTGCTGAGCTGTGGGAGGGTCAGCTCTTAGGTAGCTTTGCATATACCAGCCAGTAGAAACTTAAATGTCTGGGGAGCTTAAGTGATATGCAGCAGCTGAGCATGGTTCGGAGGGCGCTAGTGGTACGAACTGTTGGACTTAATGACCTACAGAAGCAGAGACATGACAATCTATCTTTCAAGAGCTGAGCCTTGGCCTCCCACTTAAAGGACTCCAGTAATGTTACAATAAAATAAAATGAACAAAATACAATACAATAAAATGAACAAAAAGCTGTTTACATATACATTACATAAGTGTCTGCTCATAATATGAGCAATCTTATCATGACCCCACTGGATGCCCATGAACCTTGCAGGTTCACAAGAAACCAATTTGTGTGCATTCATTTGCCACACATACATGGTCTCTTACACTCCTCCCTTTAGAAGAAAAAAACCCCCAAATAAACCACAAGCAGCTTGTCAGAGTCATATAGGGCAATTGCCAAGCAAAAAGCTTTCATTGCCATCTTGGCATTGAGTAGGTGGATGCATCAGTCAGGAGCCTGGACATACCTAATTTGGAAAAATTGGGGCATAATTTAGGCTCCATTTTGACAAATAGGATTTCCCACTACCAGAAAAAAACATCTTCCACAGAAGTTGCCCTCTCCCACAGCTGAATACATAAACTATGGAAATCCTTTCACTTGGCTGCACTCACATCAAAGCAGTAGTTGGAGTGAATTCCCAGTATGCTGTATGTCATGTTCAAAATATTCCACTGAGGGTGTTTGTGTGTGTGCGTGTGTGTGTGTGTCTTTTAATATCAGAGTGTCCCCACTATTACTGGAAAGACACTTAAATTGTAAATAAACAGATTCCCAGGCTCACTCCATTACTTTCTATGGCAATACTTACCAGGGATTACATTTCTGTCAGAAACACTCATGCTATTACACTCCTTGGCTATTTTTTAAGTAATCTATTACTCATGCCATGTTAATTTTAGATTGCTTCTTCACTTTTTCTTATAAACACAGCACATCATTCATGTATCCTCCTGATTAAATTAATATTTGTAAATGGCATGGAAGATAAAACGAGCCATGTCATTGTTAGGTGCTGTTATGGAGATGCTCAGTAAAGTAAAAATGCTGGAAATGTATCATAAAGGAAAATAAAGATTCTGTGTAATGATGCATTACCTCTCTGCAAGTATTGGATGGGTAGACTCGGAGTGCAACAGGCTGCACTTCTGACAGACTACTGTAATATGGTTTGCTGAATGAGCCAACGATTGTCTTGCTAGCTTCTGATTCATGATTTTTCCCCCCTTGTTTTTAGATGCGTCATTGGGTTTGTATAAGTTGCACATGTGAGAAATTACAACTACTCGCATGGTGTGCTGTAATGTAATCAGCCTTCATGATTGCTGAGTTCAAATCTTTGGGAAACCCTGTGAGATTATATGAGGTGGGACAGGCCGGGGTGATTATCATGGGAGAGAAATTGCTATGCTGAAATACAGAGTGCTGGCCTATGTGAGATGATCCCATATCACAGTACTTTCATGAGGCATGTATTGGGTAATAATAAAAAAGACTGCATGCTTGAAAACCTAAATTGATTCATTTTACAGAGATGTTGCAACTCCAGTTAATGTTCTAGTCATGTGCCCATAGACTAGTTTTGTAAGAACAAAGGGCTAGAAGAGTCCTCCTGGAATACTAGGTCCAGTCCCCAATTATCAGAGTCCCTTACATAAATTGATCAAGCTCTGTCTTATAGCTAGTCAGGGGTTTAGCTCCCTCGGTTAATACTGGGAGGCTTGTCTTAAAATCTACCCTTTTGATTATTATAAAATATCTAATTTTCTGTCAAAATTTATTCATGGCCAATTTTAATTCATCTGCTCCTGTGCCAGCATTGTCCAGTAACTTAAATAGCCTTTTTTCTTGCTGGTATGTATTTCTCTGACATGTTAACAGAAATCAATCATATCCCCTTGCAATCTTTCTTTTGCTAAGCTAAGCTAAGCACACTATCTTATCTGAGGCTTTTCTTATAAGAAACACTCTCCATTGTCATAGTCATTTTACTAGCCATGCTCTGCACCTGTTTGAATCTGAATTCACTTTTCTTGAACATGAGAACAGAACTGAGAATAGTAATCCATCTGAGAGCTCACTAATGCTTTGCATATTTATATTACTATTTCCATATCTGTACTGAAAATAGCTATCTTGATACAACCAGAGACTCCATCTGACTTTTTCATATGTGCTTTACACCGGTAGCTCACAACCATCCCAAGATCAGCTAGTTTCCCTTCAGCCATTTCCAAGGTAAGTCCCTAGCTTTCAGGAACTAATAAGAATTTTTCCTAAGTGCAAATCATTGCACTTTGTACTTTATTTTATCCCATTTCTATTACTCCAGTTGCAAGCTCATCCAACCCTTTGTGCATGACATTCTGATCCTCCTTGATATATTGATGTTGCTTCCTTATTTCTTGTCCCTATTTTTTATGCTGTATTGACTAGTGAAAATCTTAAATATGACAAACCACTGAGGATCTGAATGAATAACTGGCTTCCATCTGATAGTACAGTATAATCCATTGTTATCTTCCCTTTAGCCCACCTTTTACAATTCTTGTATTAAGCCTCATCTTTTCCAGCATAATGAGCAATTTACCATGAGGAACTGCATTCAATGCTTTACTGAAGTCCAGGTAGATTGGTTCTACCACATTTTTCTTCTCTAAAAACTAAGTTATCTTATCCAAGAAAGATTGGGTAATACTGGCACAAGACATCTATGGTAAATTATGTTGCATTTCCCCCCATTTTCCATGGACCTCCATGTTTTCAATTATTCTTTCTTTCAAACCTTGATGTTAAAGCCTTGCATATCACTGAGATTAGACAAACAAGCCTGCCGGTACCTAGTGATTCTCCCAGTTTCTTTCCTCCTGTAATCTGAGCTGCCCTCTCCAAGTTCCATACAGGTTGCTACATCACTCTCTTAACCAGTTTTGTTGTTACTGTGCTTTTAATGCAGACATTTACCAGTGTGCTTAGGCCAGAGATGCTGAGTATATAGCCCACTAGCCTTTAACACTACCCTACTTTGGCCTATTAAGTCTCATAAGCCTTCAGGTCTGCTCAGCTTCAAAACAGTCTTCCATTTCTTGCTTGTGTAACCATTTTTGATGGGTGATCTAATATTGTCCTGTAGGTGTTTTAATTCCATTGGATGGTGCCCTCCTAATCTTCTAAAATGTTCATTTATCTCATCTCTTCTGACCCCAACAGTGGAAGCCAGTTGATGGCTGAGGTCCCTTTCTATATCATTCTGGTTCAGGCACTGGCTTTCTCTGAGTGTGGCAGACACAGTCAAGACTTCAGAGTGTAGCTGTAGCTTCAGCGTGATTATGTAGCTGTCAAGACTTCTGATCAATCATGCCCATCTAGGCTGAGCACTTGAGCTATCACACCTGCCCTTGATCCCTGGCTAATGAGATTGCCCAAGTTTCCTGCAGAGGCAAGCAATCGGATTCACTGCTGAAAACACTGCTTACCCCTTTTGAAGCCTACCTGCAGCCCTAGGCTGCAGGCATGCCTTGATGCAGTCCCTGTCTTTTCTAGCAAGCCTCACATTCACTGTTCCTTCTGATTCTTCTGGCTCCTGACAGCTTTGGCTTTTGCTGTCTTCAGCCTCAGATCTCCCCAGGCACCGGGTACCAGCTCTGTGACCCCTGGCTTCTCAGTTGGGGTTGCTTCTTTGATTCTACCTCTGAGATTTCACCTTTCAGGCCACTGACAGATGAGCAAGCCCCCTCCCCCCCAACAATGGCACTTTACAAAAGCACCTGCAGGTGTCCAGGGAGCCTCCTGCAGCAAAGGAGGTGCCCATCTCCCCCAGCCCTGCCCCCTCCCCACTCCCCACCACTCCTGGTCTCAGCTCAGTGGCTGTCTGCAGGAAGTGGGGAAAAGGGAGGGGGAGCGAGCTGTGGGCTTGGGTTTGCCTGGTCTGAGCTAGTGGAGGAGGCTGGTGGGAGCCGCAAGGCAGGGAGCTCCAGTCCAACTGCTCCCTATCCCACAGCTCACACCTCTTCCCCTCTCTCTTCCTGGAGACAGCCCCAGGAGTGAGGCTGGGCTGATGCACCACAAATTAATCCTAGGGAACACAAATTCCTTAAGATGCTCCGAAGTGGAGCACCTTCATCTGATCCCTCATTTGATGAGGATTAATTTGTTGCGCTTGTAAAGCACTCTGCAGCTACGCACGTCACAGATTGCATGACAAATGTAATGTCCATCTGCACCTGCAGTCTCCCTGGAACTTGGGTCCCTGTGTTCTCAGCCCCCTCCAACATAGACCCTGGCCTGCTGCTCTTGTAATATGCACTCACACTTTGCTGACCCACTAGTTGTTCCTAGGGGCCTATATACAAGGCCAGCTGCCTACATCCTGGCTGAATGCTTACAGTAGCTATATTGCCTGATTATGTAAGCCATCTCCTATGATAAATGTCCCTTTATGCAGCTATTTGATAATTGTTGCAAAATGTATTCATCTGTGTGGAGGAAAGTGTTATCCTTGGCTCCTTCTTATAGTGGGATATCTGCTAGCTTGCAGTTTCCATAACTGTTTCTGTGTCCTGTCCACTGTTCCTCTTCTGGGTTGCATCAGACTGGCCCTCAGGGGAGATTCAATTCTCTGGCCCGTCAGTCTCTTTCTTGAATTACTACTTAGTCCAGTGACTAAGTGCCATCTTAAAACCCAGAGAGTTTCTAAACAAAATTCTAGAGGCTTTTCAGAAGCTCAGCCCTGAGTTATGTGCCATATTTTTTCTTATTTCTATTGCATTTCTCCTGCTAGGCTCTGGTACTTCTTTGTCAAATAGAGATACCAGACCAAGGCATCTGAAAAAACCAGTTTGACCTCAGTAACAAACCTCTGCAAGGTAAGAGTCTAGAGAAGGCAGCCATGTATTGCTCTGCTTCAAGTAACTCTCATGTAACATGGGATCCTCATGAGCAGGGATCCAGGTTTTCTGTTTCCTGGAGAAAGAAGTAGATTTGCCCCTTTAAAGGAGAAAAATGCATATTTTCCCTTTTGAAGTGGGAAACTGCAGGTTTCTCCTTTTGCAAACAGCTCCCTGCAGGCTGGCGGAGTTCCAGCCTGCAACAGGCTGCTTGCAAAAAGGACCCCAAACCCTAAGACCTGTCTGGAGGGGGAGTGGGAGGGGGAAGGGCAGGGAAGGAAAGGCCCTTTGCCTCCTGCAGCCTGTGGGGTAAGTAGGACCTGGGATTCTGGGGCCTGGGGAGCAGCGGCGGGGGGGCTCCAGCAGGACTGGTGGGCAGAGAGCCATGGGTAGGGAATAAGGGTGCCAGGGATTTCCTAGTTACTGCATGGCTCCTGGGTCTGATTTTGTGGGTTTTGGGGCCTGCTAATTACCCTTGCAGGGAATGGGGGGTAGGCTTTGATGATCCACTGCTGTCATCTAGAACCATTTGGTGGTGAGTGCCTCGAACCAGAGAGGCAGGGGCAGGGATAGTGGGGCGGGGACTGCAGTGGGCTAAGGACGTGCATGGGCCAGTGGGCAGTTACCAGCAGTTCCTGCTTGACAGTGACTAAATGGCAGCTGGCACAGACCCCACCTGGCCCTGTGGGTGGCCCCTGCTGTGTCCCCATCCTGTTTCCCATCCCTCTTCTCTCCTTCTTTTCCTCAGCCCCCTCCCCTCCTCCTTTACCAGCCCCCCTGCCTACTGCCAGGCTTCCCTTGGCCAGGGGATGGCAGAAGTGGGATACACAGAAGCACAGGCAGGGCTGGGAGGCTGTGGCTTAGGAATGAGGGGCAAGGATGCCCTTGCAAGGGCAAGGGCAGGGCACCAACATGTCAGGCTGCTCAGCACCCCAAAGCAGAAGTGGGAGACAGCTGCAACTGGACCTGCACCCTGGTGAGCGAAGGGGTAAGGGAAGCTCTGATTTTCCAAATTCAAAAACAAATGAAATCAAATGCCAAAATATGTAGGTATTTACTATTTATTTTATTATAATTATTGAGGCACTGGTAGGTTTCCAAGTTGCTTTAAAATTGTAAATATATCAATAAAACATGGTGTTTAACTGATACCTATATATATAGTGGCATTTCATTTTCATCATGAAAAAACACAGATTTGGTGGGGTTTAATCAGAGAATTTGGGGGTTTTATGCAGAAAAATTTAGATTTTTGTTTTTTTAACAGAAAACCAGGATCCCTGCGTATGAAGCCACTACTGGGAGCTCCAAGAGTGGAGGTGGCAGCACAGAGGGCACCTCACCATGGCAAGATGGGGCTTGTGCCAGCAGCTCCTGGCACTGCTCAGCTCTTCCATGCCAGGTCCTGCTTGCTGAGCCGTGGAGGTCCTAGGGGGAGGGTAGCGGGGCGGGGAGGTGTAAGCCCTCAACCTGCACCTGTTCCATGCACAAATTTGTCCCCTATGCCCCACTCCAGGAGTATGAGCAACAGTGGGGAGCCACCCCCCCGGCCAAGCCTACAGCCGCCAGCCTAAACCTGCCCCACATGGGCTCATCTCTGGCCATGCTGCCCATGGGGGATGGGGAGCTGGGCTCTTGCAGCAGCTGCCACCTCCCATGGGCAGCAGCTGGGGCTTGGGTGCTGCTGCGGGGGGCAGGGTTTGCAGACCTGGGGGCCCCCTCTGGCAGGGTACTATAGGTGGTGAGTGAGGTGTACCAGCAGGGCCCAGGGGTCTGTGTGTGGGGAGTGAGGGATGGGGGGACTGTGGGTGGGGAGTGATGGATTTTGGGGGTTTAATTGAAGAATTTGTGATTTTTAAACAGAGAAAACTAAGATCTCTGCTCATGAGTGAAGGTCCAAAACACCAACTGTAGACTGTTAAAAATACCAGAAAAATATTTTAGTACTTGAAAAGGCTGGAAAAGATCAAAGAAAGCATCTTTATGTGATTCTGCCCCTGATAAACAGTCTGTGTGGAAATACTAAGTGTATAGAGCTGATCATCATAAATAACTTATCTTACTTATGGCTTCCAGCTATTACTGGCTTCTGAGAAGAAAGTGATACTGATGATGGAGTCTACAATCCCATGTATAAGACATTGGGAGGAGAACGGTAAATATAACACTATTGTATTTCTGACTACAGTAAAGGAGAAGCTGCCAAAGCTTACAGACCTATCCAAAGTTATCACAAAATCATGCCTACTTACATTCCATCTGCATGGCTGTTCAGCTGTTCTGAGAAGATGATGGAAGGCTATGACTTTTCTCTCTCATAAAGCCCAAAATGCATTTAGCTGATTTCTGATGTTGTTAGGTATTTTTTAGACCAGCAGTTTTTAATTTGTCATTTTCACCCTCAAACAACTTTAAAACAGATCTATATTATTGCAGGTCCCTAAAGCAACCTGTTAGAATGAATATTTTATTTATTACTTAGGACCTTGGCACACGTTATATTTAAAATGCCATTAACAAAATAATCCTGCTTTAAATAATAACCTGACCACACAATCGAGTCAATTTAATACAGTAAACAAACCAGAAAGTTATTCCACTTGTAATGTGGAGGAACTTTGTGGCTCATTTGTATCACAACTTAAATAGAACTTGTGTTGGCTGTGACAGATCCTGATGCTCAGCTGAGCATGGGGTAGCCCTGGGGTCTGAGATGCAGCATTCCCTCACCCTGAACACCCACCAGACCCCCAGAGATACAAGACCCCCAGGGTGGTGCACTGAGCCCCAGGTATTTAGAAGAGTCTCCCCAGTCTTGGACTCACTGCACCTCAGACATTTAAAGATTTCATGTGTACCTGGTCTGCCCATATGATTTTCTGACATCAGGAGACTGATGGAGACTACAGGATCAAGAAGGCTCTCCTTGATCTCAAGGTCCCCATGTACCAGGGATCTCATAAAACTGGGTGTGCAGCCCAGCTGAACACATGGTTCTTGAAGGTCCCAGCGCAATGGGACCCTGGGTTGTGGGAGAGTGTTCCTGATCCTGGGGTCCCCATGCACTGTGATGGGTAAAAGGCAAGGGTGCCACCCAGCTTGGTGGCACACTTTACTCATCCTGGTGCAGAGAAAGTGGGATTGGGCTGCAGCAGCTCGACTCTGAAGTCCTCATGAGCCTGGATGAGTAAAATCATGTGTTCTGTGTCTGATTCTGAATCAGCTGATTTTTGCCTGGGGCCAGGGACTGGACTGGGGCCAGTTCCAGACCCTGGTTCGGTCCCAGGACCCAGCAGATGATGCCCCAATCAGATGATTGTGGGCACATGGTTTTCAACTTGCTGATGTAGGGGGATCCTGGAATCATGCACTGGCAAGTAATCCCTGATCCCAAAGTCTCACAGGTGCTGGGATCATGGGTTGGATCCCATCACACCTGAAAGTGAAAATCTGTCAACGGCCTTAAATGGCAGTCCAGGGACACCTACCACTCCAGGGGCACCTGCAGGCTGAGCCAGTCAGTGCAAGGGCTCCTTCAGATGCTGCTTGCTCACTGTTCCAGTGCTCCAAGTGCCACTCTGTATCTGACTCTCTTTGAGGAGGAAGTTGAGAACAATCAGGGCACACCGTAGCAAAACAAAGCTCAGCCAGGAGGAGGAAAGGCTTCCAGACATCTGCCCTACTGTAGGAAACTCCTATTATTGCTGGACACTATAGGAAGAGACAGAATACTGTTGAACATCTCTTTTCTGCCATCTTGCTTGCATTCTTCTACCCTAACATCCATAATAAGTCCAGAGGCAACAAATGTAGGATTCCAACCATGTGTCCAAATGATCAGCAAATAGCAGCAGACACCACACTGGAGTTACGGGATGGCCCCACCCACTCTGTAAGGTGATGACTTCCTGACTGTGCACAAGAGGGAGCTGAATTTGCCATGCCATGCCATGTATTCATACTATCAAGTGTCTGACACCAAAATATTTCACTTCCTATGTTTTTCTGGTAAGTATTTTATGTACCTTGTGAGTGTGGCTACGTGTGCATTTGATGTGGGACCAGTTTACTTGTGAGTAAACTCATGAGTAAGCATTCCCAGGCAGGCATCTCCCTCCAGGCATGTGCAGGGATGTGGAAGCATATTCGCTGCTCCTAGCAGCAAACTGCTCCTGCTTCCTGGGGCACTGCAATGGGTCCCTGCCACCACCAGGGGGAACTGGAGGCTCCGGCTGCAGCTGCCTGCAACCAGAGGCCATCTTTAAAGGGCAGTCCCACTCCCTGCTTCCTGGCCAGCTGCATTTCTGGCCAGAAACAGTGTGCACAGCATGAGGGCAGCAAGCAGCAGCAGGAACCACCTGCCTGGCCCCACTGTGCCATCCCAGGGCTGCTGCTACCACGCAGCTGTCACCTGGACCCCGTCCTGCTGGCCAGACCCCAACAGGGATGCCAGTGACAGGGTCCTGGGCCTCCAGCCCTGCTGCCTTTGTGCCCACCAGGCCAGCTAGGACTGGTGGCTGCACATTGTCCAGCAGATCTTGGACAATGAGCAGTGGCTGAAGACATTCTGCATGACCCGAGCCATCTTCCTGGACCCCCTGGAGCAGCTCTGCCCACACCTGGAATGGCAGGACACCAGCATGTGGCAGCCCCTCTTTGCAGACACCCAGCTGGCCATTGCCCTGCTGAAGCTGGCCCTGTCCACCAGCCTCCACTATGTGGGCCACTTCCAGGGCCAGCCCACCATTTTTTGGAGCCCCCTGTTGCAAAGGAGCCATTGAGGGGGGTGGTGAGTGGCCACAGAAGCTGGCAGCAGCAGCGCAGAGTGGTGGCACTGGAGTGTTCACAGCATAGGCAGAAGAAGAAAAAAAATTGGGGGGGGGCTGAGTGTGCACACGCACATGCCCCCTCCATAGGAAAGTCTGTGGGGGGAGGGGAAAGGGCCACAGGGGGAGCAGCATTGTGCTGTGTCAGCCCCGGCTCTCTGCTAGCCCCAGCCATGCCAGGCCTGGCTGCCGTGCCAGTCCCAGTCCCGGCCCCGCCAGCTGTGGCCACTGCACCAGCCCCGGCCCTGGCTGCCTCCTGGCCCCAGCTGCACTGGCCACCGGCCCCAGCCATGCACTGCCTGCAAGGGGCCCAGAGCCATGGGCCAGAATGGGGTCAGCCTCAGCTGCACCACCAGGCAAGAGGGCTCTGTGCCTCCCTGCTCCTCCTGCTTCAAATGTGGTGGGGGCTGCCATGTGTATCCTGCCACTAGGCAGTGAAGCACATTGCACCATGCTGAGCCACTTTCGATGGAGTGGCGGAGAGACATGGAGGCAAGGAGTGAAGCGCAGCTCAGAGCTGTGGCCTGCTTTTCCCATGCAAAGATGGGTGGAGGCACATGCGCCCCTGCCCCTTTGGCTTCCCAGCACCGCACATCTGGAGGAGCCACTGGGCTCCAATTGTGCCACAGCTCAGCCCAGCTGGGGCCCCGGCTGGCTGTGAATACAGGGTATCTGAGTGTGTGCGCCCCTCTCCCCTGCAGCAGCTTCCTGTGTCTGGGCTGCCCTAAAACTATGCCTGCTGCTGCCCTCCATTTGGGGTGGCTGAGCCCTGTTAGCCCCCCATTTCCGCTGCCTATGGTTCATAGCTACAGGGAGTCCTTTGGCTGCAGAGCCCCCTGCGGCTGCAGGTTTCACAGGATAGGACGGGCCAGCCCTAGCCACCTCTTCAGTGTGGGCAAGGTGACTGCTGGGGAGGCCCTCTTGGAGGTGTGCAGCTTCCTCCAGGATGTGCTGGGGCACACTGTGCTTCATATGTATGACCCCTTGTGGCGGCGGGGTTCCACACCCTGCGATTCCTCCGGTGCATCATAGAACCATTATGTAGTTCAATTTGGTCTAATACGAAGCCCAGTGATTTCACCAGGCTTTGGATCAAGAGCTGTAACATATAGTCTTGGTTCAAAAGGATCTTGATTGGAATAGGAGGGGGCACTGTAGGTCAAGGCTGAAGTACTGTGGCTGTGTGTACAAAGCCTAGCTCATAGTTGGAAAGGAGAGAAGGAAAGGTGACCCGAGAAGAATAAAAAGTGCCTGTTGATTAGGCTGTTGCTTTTGAGACATAAAGGAGGTTTGAATTCATGTTTTCTCTCCAAGGAAAAAGACTAGATGACTTCTTGAAGGCTCTTTTAGCCCTACTTTTCTATGATTCTGACTGAACCATGATCATGAAGTGTTTAAAATCGGCAATACTAGTCCAAAGAAAAGCACAGCAAGTTAAGGGGAAACCATCAAGGCTTTTCAAATTCAGAATGAGAAAGGCAGAGTGAACTTGAGTCAGGGAGTTTCAGGCTTCAAGGTGGAACAGCAGAACATGAGTCATCTGGGAATTTTACACTCAAGATTAGAATTGCAGCACCTATGTTACTGAAGAATTCCTAGCTCAGCAGAGCAAATGGAAACCTTCAGGAAATTTCAGATACAACAACAGGGTAAAAGTGAGTCATCTGAGATTTCAGTCAGCACAAAACAACAGCTAAATGAGTGGGGGCCACTGAGGAATTTTGCATTTTACAGGTCTTGCATAGTTGGAGTAAATGGTGCTTGGTACAGTCACGCTGTTATTTCCTCTGCTTCAGTAATTTAAAAGAGTTAATTTTTTCTACAACTTAAAACTCCCACAAAGGAAGGTGCATATAAAAGCTATTTTACTGATGACTTGCAATGTAATCTTACAAATATTTGTTCATGAGGCTTTACTTACCAATAATGATGGGAGGGAATCTGAATATGCAGTGCCCTAAATACCATATAAGATCACCCAAGCTGTCCAAAGAATTCCTCCCCCATGTAACTCCACTGGCTTTGAGGCTCTTTAAAACAACAGTAAACTTTACCCCATAAGTTTAGAGATAGAGATACTTACAACATTAATGAACAGCAGCATGTATTAAGATGGAATCATAGAAATTAAGGAATGGAAGCTTCAACTTTGAGTTTCTTTCCCTTGTGTTTATTTAATACATTATTTGCTTGATTATGAGTGTGATAATGATATACCAGTTTATTCTGTAAATATCTTTTCATCTTCCTTTCATCTTCCTTGCCAGTCATTATTTATGACCAGCCAAAGAACCTAGCTCTCCAGGGTCAGAAATGGGTATTCTTTGTTAAATTACCATGTATAGCTAGCTACATGGTGATTTGGATAAAATATTTCATTCTAAAGTTCCCAGGAGTCTTCTTCAGTCTCCCAGGAGTGCCTTGGGAGGAGAGGGGGAGGCTGGAAGATGAGTGTAATCTCAAGAAGAACATTATAGTGGAATCTAGCAGAAGGAGCCAGATGGCAAGTTTTCACTGAATAGCACATTTTTTAATAGCTGTGAAACTCCTCTGTCTGCACACAGCTTTGCTGAATGACAGCAGAAAGTACTTCTAATTTATCTAGTGTTACACTTACGTTATTTCTTCAGAAGATTTCCCTGGTTTTTCTCTCGAGCTAAATGCCCCATTTCAGTACCAAAGCCAATGTTTAAATATCTGTAAAAGTTCACAAAGGTGAAGTTATGGGAGGAAAAAGAGAAAAAATGAATTTAGTCAACTACTGTCATCATGGTGCACCCTGCTTCTTTTAGCCCAATGTACTTAAAAGTGAGTTTATTTGTGACTGCAGTACAAAGCCAGAATCAACCATTGATATGCTCACACATCTTCCATTGAGCTCAATGAGATTTACACATGCATGTCTAAGGCCAGAATTGGAGGCGGGGAGGGGGAAGGGAAGGTGGGAAATCAGTGCTGGAGGTAATTTAGTGGTTTAAAGTCAAATGGAAATTATTACACTTGTAAAAGTATTGTTAAGAATGTTCCCATACATGCCTTGAATTACTGAGATGAGAGCCTCATCTTCTGATCCTGAAAGTTGTGCTATGATAATAACTTTTACTTGAGAGTATATAAAGAGCATTTTCTCTCGATGGTGTTATGATTGGAGAAACAGATTTTGAGATTTCTGACTACAAGCATATAACATACCAAACCATGCATTAACATGGCTTTCTCATCTCTGTCTACTTTCTTTGTTTTAAATGTAATCATCTTGACACATGAAGTAGGCTAGAAAATTCAGTACACCCCAGGCGCAGCCAGTGACCTCAGACTGGTGGGGTGGGTGGAGCATTACACGGGAGCTGAGGGGAGGGGTTTGCAGCTGGCTGGGCACTCCGGCTAGGAGTGGGTAGGCTGCAAATCCCACCCTGCTCCTGGATGGCTGCAGCTCCTCCTCCCCCCCCTCACTCCCGTGTGCCATTTCACCCACCCCACCAGCCTGAGTTCATCAGCCGTGCCTGGTACACCCATTGGGTAATTCTGACAGGCAGTACTTCTTGCATAAGCACTCAATCTAAGTTTAAAGCAAACCAACAAAAAAAAGTTTAGTAAGTGAAAAAGGAAAATGTCATTGATGTGTTAATACAGCAATACATCAACTTCATGTTCAGCTGAGTAGTAAGACAACCCCTGCCCCCGTGACCGCCCCGCACAGTCAGAGATGACTGTAGTGGGGTGTGGGGCCCGGAGCAAAACAGCCTGTGCGAGGCCCCTTTAACACTGCAAAGGGTGGGGCTGTAGCTGCTCTGCCCAGTTCCCACCCAGCTCCGTTGGGACCCCAAAGTGCAGGGCCTGGGGCGGTCACCCTGATTTGCCCCCTCACCACAAAGGATGACTCTGCCCACAGTGTTTTTACTTCAGTTTTCCCACATTGTAGTGTGAATATAGAATCATAGAAAATTAGGATTGGAATGGATCTCAGGAGGTCATCTAGTCCAACCTCCTGCTCATAATAGAACCATACCCAACTATAACATCCGAGCCAGGGCTTTGTCTGGCTGGGTTTTGGAAACCTCCAAGGATGGAGATTCCACAACCAGCATTCCCCCTAAGCTGTGTGGCATGCACGGCCACACAGGAGCGCTGCCAGGTGTGCCTGCAGCTTAGAAGGAACGCTGTCTACAACCTCTCTGGGTAACCTGTTCCAGTGCTTTGCTACCCTCCTTGTGAGAGAGTTTTTCCAAGTATCTAACCTAAACCTCCCTTGCTGCAACTTCAGACCATTGCTCCTTATTCTGTCATCTGCCACCACTGAGAACAGTCCAGCTCCATCTTTGGAACCACCCTTCACATACCTGAAGGCTGCTATGAAATCTCCCTTCAGGCTTCTCTTCTCCAGACTAAATAAGGCCAGCTCCCTCAGCCTTTCCTCAGAATTCACGTCCGCCAACCCACTAACCATTTTCATTGTCCTCTGCTGGACTGTCTACAATTTGTCCACTTCCTTTCTGTAATGGGAGGCCCAAAACAGGAATACAGATGTGGCCTTACCAGTGCTGAATAGAAGAGAATAATCACTTTGATCTGCTGGCAACATTCCTATTAATGTAGTCCAGTATGCTGGGACTATCAGTGGATCTGCGGAGTGAGGGTGTCAGAGTGGCTACTACACCACACAAAACTCTGAAAGAGACAGTATTGTTTAGAGCTGCAGACTGTGCCTGGAGTCCAGAAAAAGGGCCACAGGTTGAGAGACTGAGAGAGGAGAATAAACCCCAGTATTAAAAACCCCAAAATGGGCTATTCTGGTTTTTTTCGAACTATTTAATTTACAATTTTGGGTGGGGCTCTTTGAGATTGGGACACATCAAGTCCTACCATGACCACATGCAAGATACAGGTGCAAGTCAGTGGGTCCACTTTCTTCTGGGTCATTGAGATGTACACAGATACAGCCTAAAAAAATTAAAGGAAGTTCTCACTTAAAGTCTATGATTTGAAGTGGCAATGGAATATCTGGGTGGTGCTAGGATGAGGCATGGGGGAGGTTGGAGCCCCAGAAGAAATCCCAGCAGAAGTTGCTGGTGACAGACTATGGTAGGACATGAGAAACACCTCTCAACTAATAACAAAAACATTTAAGGATGTGGCAGGCGAGAGTCGAAACGTACCATAGTGAAGAACACGAAGCAATAACAATAAGAAGGGATTAGGCCCAGAAATAGCCAAGCTGCCTTAGACTTATGTTCGACCTGAGGTAATCCCCTCACGTATATCAAAAGCCCTGCTTAAAAAGTCAAGGTAGCATGTCCGCTGCCCTCCCCACATCCACAGAGCCAGAAATCTCATCATAGAAGAAAATCGGATTGGTCAGGCATAACTTGCCCTTGGTGAATCCATGCAAACTTTTCCTAATCCCCTTCTCCAAGTGCTTAGAAATGGATTTCTTGAGGACCTGCTCCATGTTTTGTCCAGGGATTGAGGTGAAGATGACTGCTCTGTAGTTCTCTGGAACCTCCTTCTTCCCTGTCATCAAGATGGGCACTATATTTGTATTTGCCCTTTTCCAATCATTGGGATCCACTCCCAATTGCCGCAAGTTTTCAAAAGATAATGGCCACATTGGCCAAGTCCCTCAGCACCCTCTGGTGCATCACATCTGGCCCCATCGATTTGTATACATCCAACTAAACTAACTAAATGGACTCTAACCTGTTCTTTTGGCACTGTTGGCTGTTCACCTCCTCCTCAAACTGTCCTGCCAAGTGCAGTAGTCTGAGAGCTTACCTTGCCTGTGAAGACTGAAGTAAAAAGGTACTTCAGCCATAACCACATAATTTGTCACTAGTTTGCCTCCCCCATTCAGTCGAATACCCACACTTTCCCTGATCTTCCTCTTGTTACTGACACATTTGTAGAAACCCTTCATGTCCCTTGCTAGCTGCAACTCCAATTGTGATTTCATTCCTGTGTGCCATGTAGCAAAACCCCCAGTTTTTCATTTTTCTTTTCATTTAAAATGCATTCCCTCCCCTTCCCCAACCATTTATAACTTTTTCTCTCCCTCTCTATTCTCTATAGATAAGTATAAGTGAGGTAAGACATAGGATAAGCTTCAGCATTTTATTTTGGTTGCAAGTTGTATTTGTGTTGTTTTTTTCTCCTTCCTTATATTGTATAATTATTATGTTTATATTGATTTTTACTGTTCTATATTACTGTTTTACTGATACTATATGATTTAGGCCTATATATGTAAATTAGCATAAGTCATGTCAAGTTTCCATTTTGTTTGTCAAGTCTCCATCTTTTCCCCATGCCCTGTTGTGTTGTGTAACCTATGACTTATACCTACCCCTCCTATATAACTTGGTTCCTGCATGAATAGAGATGAATGCGGGTGCTTGAGAGACAATGGCAGTAGGTCTAAAAATAGCTCCTTCTGAATGACCGAACCATCAACACCAATACCTGGACCAACAACTCAGCCCTTGGAACCACCCTCAGCATTCAAGAAACAAAAGATGAGGCAACACACCATTGTGCCAGGCTGCACATGCTCAATAAGAACAGGACCTCCCCATAGGAGATCATAGGTAGTCTACCCCATAAAAAGGGGTAGTGAAGACTGACTCCTTGGGATGCCCTTTCCATCTGGACCAGCACCATGCCACACCACCTATACACTCAGAGGCCCTGCTGGCGACCCCCCCTCTGGAAAATACCTACTGGACAAAGACCCCTTTCCAAGGACTCTGTTTCTCTTCCCTACCTGGACTCCAACCCTTCTGCTGAGTCTCTTTCTCCTGCTGCTATTGCGAGTGCATGTGCATGGCATATGCGTGTGTGTGTGTGTGTGTGTGTACCAATAATTTCATGGGGCTGTGTAGTGTGTTGTCTGTTTAATAAACCTGTTATTTTGAAACCCCAAGTTGGGTTTTTGTCTGTTCCCTGACTGTTTCCTCCTTGCTACCACTTATCTGCCCCCCCTTAAATCTCTCAGCTGTCTGCCTCAGTTTCCAGCCCCAATCTCTCAGCTGTCTGCCTCTCTCTATTTCCTGGCTGCCTCCTCCATGCCACCGGGCTTTTCCCCTTGCACCAGTGACCTCAAATAACCTTGGGGCCACTTGACCTTAAGTAACCCCAAGCCTCAGTTCCTCAGCCAGCTTCCCTCTAGTCCACTGGTTCTAATCCCAGTTCTGGCAATTTTCACTCCCTACACTTTAACTCTCTCTCACCTTAACCTTATCCTAGGTACACACACGTATCATACCATCCAAGTTAGGAACTTACCTGCGTGTATGTGTAGGTGGGTTGTATGTGTGTGAACTGGTGAGTGTGTGAACTGGTGAGTGTGTGTGTGTATATACACACACACACACGCGCGCACATGTCATTGTGTGGATGATATACAAATTAGTGATCTGTGTATATGTACTGAGTGTGTGGGTATGGACAATTGATGTTTGTCTGACTTTTGGGCTGTATAGTGTATGTGCTTGAATTGGTGATAGGTATGTATGTGCCTAGGCTGGTTTGGATGTGTATGCACCTGAGTTCGTAGTGTGTGTGTGTGTGTGTATGCACCTAATTGACTTGTGTGTTTGTATATGTCCAATTGTGTCGCACCCTCCTGTCTAACAGTGCAATATTGAGATCCTGAGAGTTGGCCTGACCCCACAGTACAACCTGAGCAACACTTATACTCCTCCCTAGTCATTTGTCTATGTTTCTGCTTCTTGTAAACTTCCTCTTTGTGTTTTAGCTCACTGAAGAGTTCCCTGCTAAGGCAAGCTGGTTTTCTTGATAGTTTTCATGCATATTGAGATGGTTCATTCCTGTGCCCTCAGTAAGGTTTCTTTAAAATACAGCTGGCTCTCCTGGACTCCTTTCTCCCTCAGCTTACCGTCCCAGAGGATCCTGCCCTGAGTGAATCAAAGTCTGCTTTCCCGAAGTCCAGAGTCCTTACTCTGATGCTCTCCATCCTTCCTTTCCTCAGGATCTTGAACTCAATCATCTCATGGTTGCTGCTGCCTAAGTTGTTATCCACTGCTACATTTGCCACCAGTTCTTCCCTGTTTTTTTCCCTGTCAAGAAGAGCACGGCCCCTAGTTGGCCTCTCCAAAGTTTGCACCAGGAACTTGCCCCCAGAATTCTCCAAAAACTTCCTAGATTGCTGGTGCATTACTGTATTGCCCTCCCAGAAGATGTCAGGGTGATTGAAGTCACCCGTGACTGTAATTGAGAAACTTCCACTGTTTAAAGAAGCCGCATCCACCTCATCCTCCTGGTCTGGTGGTCTATAGGCTATAATAGAAACCCACCATGAAATCACCCTTTTTGCTCTCCCCTCTGACCCTAACCCAAAGGCTTTCAACAAGCCCATCTCTAGTTTCATACTGGAGCTCTGAGCAATCATACACCTTTTTTACGTAAAGCACAACTCTTCTTCTGCCCTGCCTGTCCTTCCTGAAGAGTTTGTACTGTTGCATGACAATGGAAGATCTGTAACATCTTGGGGGCCTTCACTGACTTCCCTGGGTACATTGCGCTCATGGTTTATTGTCAGCGTTTAGTGGAATCCTAGAGCCAGAGGAGAGGAAACTGGCTCTGGGGCTAGAGGCAGGGCCACAGTAAACCTTCAGACTCCTTACCTGTTATTACAGCTCTGCTACTGTTGTGTACAGCTTTTTATCACATCTGGTTCTGTCATTATGATGGTCAGTCTGAGACTCTGCCAAGCTAGCTCTGCTCCAATGATTTCAGCTCTCATTGCACTGTGTTGGTTGTTTGGTAGCATATGAGACAAGCAGAGTCCGTGCCACCAAGGATTTGCTTCTCCCTATAAAGTAGACACCCCTTTCCTTCTCTGTGCCACTTCTCTCCAAGCTCCACTATCCATAACTCATAAACTCACCCTCAAGGTATGGTATGTACAGTTATGTTGCCAGAGAACTATTTAAAGCCTGCACATTAAATAAATATGTATGTATTTCTGATTGTGCTGACAGTCAAATAAAACATGCAGAACATATATCACAAAGTTCACCCCTTTTCTGGAAGTATCAGAGTAGGAAAACCTATTCTTGTCTTCTGTGGAAGCATAGAGCTCTCCAGATAAAGTTTCTCAGGGCAAGGATAAGAGAAACCATTGCCTTGCCCCTTGTGTAGTTGTGTAGTCATTCACCAATAGGAAGTGAGTCAAAGCTGGTGTGAAGTGTTACCATGTCATAATGGGACTATAATATGAGCACTGTGCATTTGATTAAGTTGCAGGGCAATTGAGAAATCAAGACCTGTGTGTGCGTTTGGATACCCAGAGAGGCATTTAAATACTTATCAAATTAGATTTCTTATAATGTGTCAAAGACACAATGTTACTTCTGAGGAGTAGGTTCATGGTGTGGAGGAATCAATCCTCTCCTCCCCAGTCTGCCTCACTGCCATAAGCAAGCAGCCCCCTCCCCCACCTGTTTCATTTACCACTGAGCTGTGACCTGAGCTAGAGACATTCCTAGGGGGAGCAGGGGGAGGGGACCTGGGACCTGCTTCCTTTGTCTCAGGTTCGCACCCTTGCAGGTCATGTGACTAGTTCTCTCACCTGATCAGTCTAGTGTCATTTGGAAGCACCGATCAGCAGCCAATGGGACTGTTTCTGGTGGGAACTTAGTGGTGATGTCACAACAGGTATATAAAACAGCCCCTCCATGAGGAAGTAGGGGGAGACATTCTTGGGAACAGGAAGCAAGCACACAGCCTGTAGAGCTCCTTTAGACTCCAGATGAACATGTGGGTAATTTACCTAAAATTTAGCCAGTAACAGTGTTCTAGAAATGTATCAAAAGGCTACCAAGCTGCTTCTGTTTGCTGAGGGTTATTCTTTTGGTACTTCCATGACTTGTACCCCTCCCCATGCCTACCCTTTCTACCCAATAAAGCTATCTGTTATAGAAAGCCCTGTACATGCTTGAGAGGGATTGGGCAAGCCTTTTAACTCCCTTTTGCTCAGCTGACTAAGGGAGGCTACTGTTAATGCTCCAGGGTATAAGAGGCACCCCAGAATTCCATGGTGGGTTAAGCACCCACAAGGTCTACAAGGGCTGTATACCCTGGGGGGCACAGAGCCCAGACAAAGACCAGACCCTGGGTGGTGGTAGTGGTTACTGCAGGCCTGTGTGTATGCTCCAGGAAGGGGGCTGGCATCCAAAGGTGGAGGAATAGGCTGCAATCGGACCTAGACAGGTTACAGGGGTGGGCAGATAAGAACAGGATGGGTTTCTACACTGACAAGTAAAAGGTGCTGCACCTGGGGAGGAAGAACCAGAACCATACCTAGAGGCTGGGGAACTCCCTTCTCATCAGTGCATAGGCTGAAAAGGATCTTGGAATCATTATTGATGCCAAAATGAACATGGGCCGAGAGTGGGGGGATGCAGTCAGGAAGGCCAACCATACTTTGTCATGCATCCACAGATGCATCTCAATCAGGTCCAAGGAGGTGATCCTCCCCCTCCATGAGACACTGGTCAGGCCGCAGTTGGAGTACCGTGTCCAGTTCTGGGTGCTGCACTTCAGGAGGGATGTGGACAACATGGAGAGGATTCAGAGGAAGGCCACTCGCATGATGAGCAGCAGGGCAGGCCCTATGAGGAGAGGCTAAGGGACCTGAACCTGTTCAGCCTCCAAAAGAGAAGGCTGAGGGGGGATCTAGTGGCCTGTTACAAACTAGTCAGAGGGGACCAGCAGGCATTGGGGGAGTCCCTGTTCCCCCGAGCACTACCAGGAGTGACTAGAAATAACGGTCACAAGCTGGCAAGGGGTAGATTCAGACTAGACATCAGGAGGCGCTACTTCACTGTCAGGGCAGCTAGGATCTGGAACCAACTTCCAAGCAAAGTGGTGCTGGCTCCTACCCCAGGGATCTTTAAGAGGAGGCTAGATGAACACCTTGTTGGGGTCATTTGACCCCAGTACTTTTTCCTGCCATGGCAGGGGGTCGGACTTGATGATATGCTTAGGTCCCTTCTGACCCTACCAACTATGAAACTATAAAAGCTTGGTTTTTGGTCAGATGCAGAGAGGTGGGCAGCTCAGCACCAGAGCACCCCCTACTGTCCTGCCACACATGGTAACTCTGAAACTTTTAAAATAAGTTTTTAGTGTAAGCTTCACTAACTCTACACTGATCATCCAAAAATTGTGGGGTTGTCAAATACTGTAATTCAAAAATAAAATACACAAAAAGAAAATATAATTCTACCAAACTTTCCACACGTACCCACAAATATTTGTTTTGTGAGAATAAAAGTTGTTTAAATTTTTTTAAGGACAACTTTAGGCAAGTGTTTGAGGGTGATATCTTTTATGGCTCCAACTGTGTAGTTGGGACAAGCTTTCAGGTACCACAGTACCCTTCATCAGGTCTCTTGAGTGGGATAAAGAGTGTTGTGATAGGTTGATAATGTTGGTGTTCTGTGTTGTGGTCTTGATTCTCTCCCAAGATGCTGGTATGTTGTGAGGTGCCTCTCATTGTAATAGTTCATTCCACTTTTTCTTATGTTGGATGGCTGTCACCAGGCTTTTCTGATAGAAGGTGTTGGTCTGTTGCACAGTGACAAAACTTGCCTTCAGGTTTATATCTTTTAGTTTAGTAGCATAAGTTAACATGTCCTGTTCCAGTTGATCCTTTTTGGACTAGGTTTCATGAATACACTGGTTTCTTAGTTTGTCTGAGGTTCTTCTGCCTGGTTGTGCACATATTTGGAATTGTGTGCATTAGCCTGAGGGCTGTATATGGCAAGTCTCTGAGGGATAATGTTTTTTTTTTTGCACAAGCCAAAGAAGAAGATGCCACTGTTAGCCTCGGTTGTTTTTATTTCCCGTTATGGATTTTCCATTGTGAACAGAACATTATTATATCCTTCATGTTGTGGTAGTATTAGGGTGATGCTGTAGCCATGATGGTCCAGGAAAAATGCTAGAGGCAAGGATTTTTGTGGGCGATATCATTTACTGGATCAACCGCATTGTAGGGAGGCACAGAGATCAGCTTTTGGGTAACACAGTACCATTGCACCATATTTGATACAACAGGACCCTAACCAAAGCTCCAGTAGTCTACTTCTATACAAATAATAAATAATAAGAAGTGCCCAGAGGGTTAAGATACCTGTTTAACCATAAACATGTTGTGGCTAAGGTGGTTGAATATTCCCCTCAGATAGCATCACCTACTGTTCCAGTAATCATGACAGTACACTCAATTTAAACTTAAATTCACTCTTTGCTAATTGCCAGTCTTCAGAAAAGATCCACTTAAGTCCTAAAGTGGTGCACAGACTTTGTACTACTTCTCAGGAGGTGCCATTTAACATACAATAGATTCATAGGCAGACCAACATACAGGCCCATAAGGGCCCCAGATGCCTGGGATCTCTTGGCAAATGGCAGGTACCCCTGGAAGATGGATAACATTCTAGCCTGTAGCAGGTTCTGCTTGGGGCTGCCAGGAGTGGGATGCAGGGGGATCTGTGTGCATGTGCATGGCCGCACGCATGCACATGGCCTGGAACACAGCCAAGCAGCATGTAGAGCAGCTCCCTGCAGATAAGTGTATGGAGGGGCATGGAGTAAAGGGGCATGGGGGGACAGATTGAGACCCCCGTGGTGAGGAAGGGAGTGGGGCAGAGGCAATGCATGGGACCCAGGACTGGGCCAGGGAGCAGGACAGAGCCATGGGCAGCCTGTCCAGGGGGAGCAGCTCCCCACTGCTGTGTGCAACCCTGAGGGAAGGCATGTGTCCCTCCCCTCCCCCCCATTTGTGCATGGGGCAGATGCCGACATTCGCTGTGAGCTTGGGGCTCTCCACTCTGCTGCATTTGCCCTGGGGGCCCTGCATCACCATGTACCCCCTGCCCACCTGGCAGCAGTGGGGTGGCAAGTTGTGCCCCCCACGGCTGGGTAGTCAGGGGGTGTGCAGCCAATACAGGACTCCTGAGGCAAAGGCAACAGAGCAGAGAGCCCCAAGTCCACAGAGAGCAGCCTGCATCCACCCTCAGTAAACTCTGCTCTACTCCAGAGTAGACCAGAGACCAGAGGCTGGCATGTACCACCCCATCCACAGCCTGGCTGGGTCCACCCAGCCTCCCCTGTGGGACACGGAGACCCACCAAGCCCTTGGCCGCAGCAGCTCAGGGCCCCAGTAAATCTTAGTCCACCACTGAATAGATTATTTGAAATGTCAATATATCTAGATTTTTTTTTCAATCACCATGAAAACTATTGAGGGCTAAAAGTAAAGTAGCTGTACAATTCAAAGTTTCAAAATATTTTTCAATGAAGAAAGGAAGAGAGAGGCCAGCTAAAGTGACATCAGTATCCTGTCTATGTAAAAATACTGTAATATTCTTACACAAATTCAAGTCATACTTTACAGCTGCAGACAAAAACAGTGTTTCCTGCTAATGCTAGTAATCTATAACCTGAGAGAATGGGTTCCATACTAGTCTGGCTCATGGACCTGTAGAATGATCGTCAGCTAATTTATGAAAGCAGAACATTTCTTCCATTTTTACTAGTGATAAGCATACCAAGATCCTGAACTGAATTTACAAGACTCACATTTAGAAAAGCTAAACTTTGACTGCACAAATGTGATAGACCAGTCATTGAGAGACTACATAAGAAACCCCACTAAGCCATTTTTGTCTGTGACTTCTCTTCCAGATCTCTCCTCAGTCAAAGATTATCCCTTGCTTGTGTCCTACTAGTAATCATTTTTATTTTATTAAGGCCAGGAAGGACTATTAGAACATCTAGTCTGATCTCCTTTATATCACAGGTTATTGATTTTTACTTGTTCTTGACTCAAACATACCTTCCAGAAGGGTGCCCAGTCCTGGTAAAGAATCCCTTGGTAATTTGTTCCAATCCCTCTCACTGTTGAAATTTTGCATCACTAAATTAGCATATTCCTAGAGTAAATCTTTTCTGATCTCCATTCTAGTACAAAAATAAAAGCCAACCAAATTAGGGACAAGTGGTTAAACTAATGAAAACTTCCACATGAATGTGCAACAGTAGGACCTGGTTTGAAAGGACTTCAACCTGTCCTCCTCTTTGTGCCCAAGTTTTGAGGCTGTAAATAGTTGCATGTATAATTTGTAAACTGACAATTGGTACCATTTAGCTATGTTGGGTCACAGCTCTTTCCCTTTGTCTCTCTTATATATCCAGCTCCATAGTGAGGCAAGTTTGCTGGAAATTATAAATGTGCTGTCATACATCAGCGCAAAACAGTGTTAGCGTCTCCCAGGTATTGATGTTAATATTGCATTTCTTCAAATTGCTCACCACTCTAGACATGGGCAAAAGAAGAGACTCAAAGATAGTTTGAAAACCATTGGTAAGTTGGGAATATATGGAACCCGTTTTGAGAGCCAGTTGTCAGGCAGTCTTATCACATTTCCTGGCTAATGGAGCTGGTGCCATACAAACAGAGTTTCAATGCTGATGATGTTCACTTGAGCCAGAATGCTGGCATTTGTCCCTCCATCCTTCCAATTTATATGGAGGATTTTCCTGAAGACATCACTGATGGTAACATTCCAAAGCATTCAGGTTTTTCTGATATGCTGTTCAAAATTCAGATTCATACAACAGGGTAGGGATGATAACATGCAGTTAGGCGAGAAGTTTGTTGTAGGTCGTAATGCCACGACCATTGAAAAGATGATTTTAGAGATGCCCAAAGGCAGCACTGGCAGATTTTATTCAGTGTTAAATATCATTGTCTATATTTACTTTTTGGGAAAGGTGGCTACCCACGTATGGGCAAATGCTCAACATTCTCCAAGGATTGTCCCCTATTGTAATGCGTGGAGGAGCAGCTACTTGTCTGGATACCTTTAAGAATGTTATGTATAAGTCATTACACTGGGCCTGGGGGATTGCAGGAGGGAATCGGAGGTAACTGCAGACCAGTAGGCTAAGAGGGTTCTCTGGATAAGCATGCTTTATCATTCTATAAGTTTAACTCCTTGTTCTTTTGAGAATAACACATGGTACCAAGAGTGGGGTGCAACGAAAGACAGAAAAATGGAGCATCTCAGAATTCCAGGAGACGTTAAAGCAGTCTAGCAATGCAACAGAAAACTGGAAGAAATTTAAGCAGAGCTTCACCATATATATGATGGCCAGTGGAGATACAGAGAAGAAAGATCCACTCAAGGTAGCTTTTTCTTTTTTTAAATACAGCAGGCCCAAAAACCTCTGCCTCTTTATAATAGCATACAACTGTCAGATACAGAACAGAAAAACTATGGCACAGTAATAAAAAGTTTGAGGAATATTGTGTACCAAAACAAAATGAAACCTTTGAATGGTTTTATTCAACTGTCTCCACATGAAACAGCAGAAAAAATGCGAAACAATAGAGGAGTTTTCCAAAGACCTCAGACTGCTGAGCCAGACATGCAATTTTAGAGACCTAAAAGAGTCCATGATCAGAGACCAAATAGTATTGGGTATAAAGGATACAAGCCTCAGGAAAAAAGACTGCTAGATGATCCTGAGCTTAAATTGGAAATGGCAGTTAGACTATGCCAAGGGGCTGAAATAACACATCAGGCTGCAGAAGCTGGGGGGGAAAAAGGAAAACAAGCTGAGCTAGAAAGGATTACAAGACTGCAAAAAATGGCAGCACACAAACAATACAGAAAGGAGGAAATTACTGTGAAGCAGGCAAGCAGAGGCCAAAGAGAATTGCTTGAATATGCCATGGGGAGAATATGCCATGCTGCAGATGCCATGGGGAGGTGGAGGTTTACCATGTAATGCACTGCATTTGATAAGTGCTGCAACAAATACAAAAGATTCAATCAGTTTGGAAGAGTTTGCAGAAAGGAGTAGGATGCACCACACAAGAAAACAGCAGGTGCATGCACTATGCAACAAGGAAGAGGAAGAATTGTGCATGGCACAATGCAAGAAACTAATTCTTCTGAGGATTAAACAATCACCCTGGACACAAATGAACTAATGGTAACTTTTAAATTAGAAAACAGGGGCTTCCTTTTGGTCTGTGTTCTTCATCTGAAGTATTTCACAGAAAGGTACAACAAATTTTTGAAGATCTTGATAGAACTATGGTTTGTATTGATGCTGTATTAGCTTGAGAAAATACTATGGAAGAACATGACTTGAAGCTAAGAGAGGCACTAGAAAGAGCTCACAGATCAGGTTTGAAACTGAAGAAACAAAAATGCAAATTCACGGTCAAAGTAATAAGATATCTGGGAGAAAAACTCTGAGAAAAGGAGTACAAATCAATTCCGCAAGGATTAAAGCCATTACAAACATGCCACTCCCTACAGATAAGGAAGCAGTGCAAAGATGGTCAATTTTGAAAGGGAAATATCTACCTAACTTAGCAGAGTAGACTAAACACTTAGATCACTCATAAGAACATATGCTTCAAAAGAAGGCATTGGAGCAGCTTTGCTTCAGAAAAATGGGGATAGCTAGAAACCAGTAGTGTATGCATTTAGGGTACTCTAAGTCAGAGTGTCTATCTATCAACAAATTGAGAAAGAAAGTTTAACTCTGGTACATGGCTGTAAGAAATTTCATATATTTGTCTATGGGAAGCCTACGATGGCTGAAACCGATCATAAACTTTTGTTAACCGTAGCAGGAAAAGGGTTATCAGACATGCCACCCAGATTACAGAGATTTTTCTTGCAACTGCAAATGTATGATCTATTCTAGATGTACAGTACATGCCAGGAAAACATCTACTTATTGCAGATACGTTGCTCAGAGCGTGTGACAATGGAAAGTGACAGAATTCCAGACACAGACATAGTACATATTAATCCAACTAAAAGAGAGTGATCCCTGTCACAGATAAAATGTGGGCACTAATTGCAGAACCTACTGCTCAAGAAACTACATTGCAAAAAGTGATAACAGCTATTTATGCTGGTGGGCCTGGAAAATATATACCTAGCCCCTACTCTCAGTTCAAGGAAGAGCTGTCAGTACTGGATGGCATTTTGTTCAAAGGCTCACAACTTGTTGTTCCAGCAGTGCTAAAGACAGACATGTTACACAGAATACATAAGAAGCATTGAGGCATTGAAAATCCAAAAGGAGAACAAGGAGTGCTCTAAACTGGCCCGACATAAATAATGACATAGAAGATGCTGTAAAGGCTTGTACAACATGCCTCAAGTACAATCCAGTGCCAAGAAAAGAGCCTATGATAGTCATGGAGGAGCCCATAGCTCCATGGTATCAAGTGGGTACAGACTTATCCATGAACGCATGAAAAAAATGTTTTAGTGCTGGATTATTATTCTCACTATCCTAAAATTGCATTGCTTAAAAGCACAACAGCAAACCATGTCATAACTCACATCAAATAGATTTTTTCTAGATTCCACAACGTGTGAGAACAGACAACGGACCTCAAGTCAACTGCCTTGATTTTAAAGAGTTTGCAATCAAATATGGATTCTGTCACAACAGTTGAAGTCCTAAATACCCACAATTCAATGGTTTGGTGGAAAATGGAGCACAAATAGTGAAGAAATTGTTGACAAAAGCTTCAGATTCACCTACTGATGTTTACCTATCACTCTTAAATTACAAGGCAACATCCATGAAACATGGATTGTCCTCAGCAGTGCTGTTTAACAGGAATCTCAAAACCAGGCCACCAAACCTTGTGGATGATGCTCATCAAAATGAAGAGCAAAACATGAAAACTAGAGCTGTCAATTAATTGCCATTAATGGGCATGACTAACGCAAAAACAAATTAATACTTTAATTTCTTTTAAACACATGTTAATTGCTGCTGCTGGGCTGCACATGCTGAGGGAAGAGTGGACCCTTCACCTCGCTGCTGTCTGCCTGGCTGTGCATGCTAGGGGAAAACTGGCCCCTCCCCATCACTTTTGCTGCATCGCGCACATATTCACACACGTGGCCAGCAAGAAGCCAGACAGGATCAAGCTATCTGGGTGCTGGCACTGGGCAGGGCAGGGCAGGGTGAGACACCTGCCCCTCCAGTGGGGGAATGGGGCAGAGGGGCCCTTTGAGGGTGGTGGGGAGCTCTATAGCCAGGTAGATAGCACAGGGGCTGGTATGTTTGCAGGGGCCAGGCAGCCAGGTGGGGGGAGCAGGGGCTGCAGGTCAAGAGTGAGGTGTGCCCACAACAGGTGTCCTCTTTTTGGATTGGAAATATAGTTTTGACCCTTTTCACTTACTGTACTTAATCACTAGGCAGAAAACAGCACAGTTCTACTCTGTTCTTATGGCAACAAGTTGTAATTAAAATCAATTTATTTGAAAAATATAGAAAAAACCCATCCAAAATATTTATAATAAATTGGGGTTCTATTACTGTTTAACTGCACAATTAATCACAAGTATTTTTTAAATCTAGCAATTAATTGCAATTCATTTTTTAATTGTTTGACAGCCCTAGTGAAAACATTTTTTAAAAATTCAACAAATTCAAACAAAAAAGGTACTGTGACAGGGATTTCAGGGAGTTGCCACAACTGCACAAAGTTATGGTGCCTATTTCAGATGGATGAACATGGAAACAAAAAGCACTAGTTTTCCATCAAGTAGCTCCCAGAACCTATCAAGGACTCACAATTGAAAGACAGGTATTAACAAGGAATAGATGACACTTTCAGTTTGTAAAGGGAAGAAAAGAAGCATCATCACAAGATTTAAAGGAAACAGAGTTAACAGCAAATGACAGAGGAGATTGGAAATGACATGGAAATAGAGACACCTGAACAAGGAAACCAAACAAGAACTGAATCACTAAGGATTGGGAATGCAGAGAAACTGAGAAGATCAGTTAGAGCTAAAAAGCCAACACAAAGACTAACAGAGACCTGTTAAAATGTGCTTTAACTATGGGTTGAACTAAACACCCAGTGTCAGTATTACATGGGGATATGTTACATGTAAAGGGGAAAGGTAGGTGGATATCCTGAAGAGAGTTAAGTATAAGTTTCATAAATTTTCATAGATTCATAGGGGCTGTAAGGGACCTTGTAGATCATCAGGTCCAGTTTCTCTACACTGGCAGGAAAATACAACTGGGGTCAAGTGACCCCAGCAAGGTGACTGTCTAGTCTCCTTTTGAAGATTTCCAGGGTAGGTGACTGCTCCACCACTGGTGGTGAAGGGAGTTTACTCCATAGTCTGGACACCCTGACTGTGAATGAGTTTTTCCTGGAATTGAGCCTGAAGCAGCGCTCCAGAAGTTTGTATCCATTGTTCATGGTCTTCCCCACAGGTGCCCTGGTGAACAGCTGTTCACCGAGTTCTTGATGTACTCTGCTGATGTAGCGGTAAGCTGCTTCCAAGTCCCCTCTCAGCCTACTCTTCTGTAGGTTGAAGAGATGCAAGTCTCTCAGCCTCTCTTCGTATGGCTTGTCTTGCAAGTCCCTAATCATATGGGTGTCTCTTCCCTGGACCCTCTCAAATTTTTCCACATCCTTGTTGAAGTGTGGTTCCCAGAACCAGACGCAGTACTCCAGCTGTGGTCTCACCAGTGCGGACTACAGTGGGAGTATCACTTCCTTAGTTTTGCATGAGATGCAGCAGTTAATGCATGCCAGCTTGTTGTTTGTCCTGATGGCCACAGCATCCCACTGCCAGCTCATGTTCATGTGATGGTCGATCACTACACCTAGGTCCTTTTCAGCCATGGTGCAAGTCAAATTGTTGCCCCTGAGCCTGTAGGTATGTTGGGAAATGTTTGCCCCCAGATAGAGCACCTTACATTTCTGAGTGTTGCACTTCATCTGGTTCCAGTCTGCCCAGCTCTCCAGACTATCCAGGTCTGCCTGTATCTGCAACCTATTTTCTGGTATGACCATGCTCCCCCATAACTTGGTGTTGTCCACAAACTTGGCCACATCCAAATCATTGATAAAGGTGTTGAAAAGCACTGGTCCAAGCACAGACCCCTGAAGGACACCACTGGCCACTCCTCGCCAGGACAACACGGATCCATTCGTGAGAACTCTCTGGGTAGCTAGTTTTCCACTCACTGAACTGTTGAGCAGTTAAGCCCACAATCTTCCAATTTTTCCACAAGGATATCATGGGATACTAGATTTAAAGCAATTTGGAAGTCTAGGTATATGTCGACCTTCTCTCCCATGTCCGGGTGGTGAGAGACCTGTTCGTAGAAGGAGATGAGATTACTAAGACAACACCTACCCCTGACAAAGCCACACTGGCTGTCATTCAGAATCTTACCCTCAATGAGCTATTGCACATAGATTCTTTAATAAGCTTTTTCAGGATTTTCCCTGGGATGGAGGTTAGGCTGATTGGCCTATAGTTGCCCGACTCCTCCCTCTTCCCCTTCTTGAAGATGGGCACAGTGTTGGCCCTCTTCCAATCCTCAGGGATCTCCCCTGTGTGCCACGATTTCTGAAAGAGTTTTGCCAGGGGTTCCAAAATGACCTCAGCCAGCTACATCAGCAAGAGTGAAGTCCACTTGGTCCTGCTGACTTATAAATGTCTAGGTTTCTTAGTTGGTTTTGCATCCACAGTGGAAAGGCTATCATTCCCCCCATGCTCCCCGTGATCCTTATCTCACTTGTCTTTCCCCTTGGTCTGCTGAAATACTGAAACAAAGTGGGCATTCAGGAGTTCACTTTTTTCCTGAGTGTCCATTACAAGCTGTCTTGAGGTGTTAAGCAGGGGCCCCACGCTTCTATTTGATTTCTTCTGCTCCCTACATACCTAAAGAAGGACTTCTTATTGTCCTCAACTCCCGCGGCTAACTTAAACTCAGTTGCCCCCTAATAATTTCCCTACAGGTGTGGACCACTGTTGTATAGGACTGTCCATATCTTCCACTGTGTGTACACCTCTTTTTTTCTTTTTAACGAGGACTGTGATGTCCCTATTGAGCCAAGAAGGCTTGCCAACCCTTCTGCTACCTTTCTTCTTCATGGGAACAGTTTTCTTTTGTGCTTTGAGGATCGTGTCCTTAAGGAACAACTACTTTTCGTGCACCCCATTCACCTTCTGTCCCTGGTCCTGCATTGCCTCCCCTACTAATGCCCTGAGCTTATTGAAGTTGGCATTTTTGAAGTCCAGACTTCAATTCTGCTAGTTGATTTGTCAACCTTGCAGCAGACAGCTAACCTGATGAGCTCACGGTCGCTGTTGCCCTGGCTACCCTCAATGTTCAAACCACACACCAGATTTCATAGATTTCATAGACATTCAGGCTGGAAGGGACCCCAGAGGATCATTTAGTCCAGCTCCCTGTCCCATGGCAGGAAGTCAGCAGGGATCATAGGTTCCCAGCAAGATAAGCATCCAAATGTGTCTTGAAGGCATTCAAAGTGGGTGCTTGAACTACCTCCGGTGGCAATCTATTCCAAACCTTGGGGGCTCGGACAGTAAAGAAATTCTTTTTTATGTCCAGCCTGAAACTGTGGCGGAGTTTGTGACCATTCAATCTTGTCATCCCTTGGGGCACTCTGGTGAACAGATGTTCCCCCAGATCCTGATGAGCACCCCTGATAAACTTACAGGTGGCCACCAGATCACCCCTGAGCCTGCACTTTTCTAGGCTGAAGAGTCCCATGGCTCTGAGCCTCTTTTCCTGACCTCTGATCATGCACATGGCTCTCCTCTGCACTCTCTCAAGCTTCTCCACATCCTTTTTGAATTGCAGAGCCCAAAACTGGATGCGGTACTCCAGCTGCAGCCTCACCAAAGCTGAGTACAAGGGGAGAATGACCTCCCGGGATTTGCTTGAGAATCATCTATGGATGCAAGCCAACATTTTGCTCGTTTTACTAGCAGCAGCATCACACTGAAGGGCCATGTTCATCTTGTGGTCAATCATGACCCCCAGGTCCCTTTCATCTGTAGTGCTAACCAGCGTAGCACTGCCAAGCCTATACGCATGCTGCAGGTTTTTCCTCCCAAGGTGGAGAACTTTGCATTTTTTGGTGCTGAACACCATCGGGTTCTCATCCTCCCGTTTCTTGAGCCTGTCAAGATCTGTCCAGATCACCCTCCTGTCCTCAGGTGTGGATGCTTTACCCCAGAGTTTGATGTCATTGGCAAACTTGGCCAGTCCGCTTCTGACACCAATGTCCACATCACTGATGAAGATGTTAAACAGTATAGGCCCTAGGACAGAGCCTTGAGGGACCCCACTGGTGACCACACACCAAGATGATTGTTTCCATTAGCCACCACCCTCTGGGTCCTACCATGGAGCTAATTTCCCAACCAGCAGATCGTGGTGAGGTTGAGGCCACAGTTAGCCAGTTTTGCCAAGAAGTGATCATGGGATACCAAATCGAAGGCTTTTTTGAAGTTAAGATATATGACATCAATCTCTTGATAGGTCACCTGGTCATAAAAGGAAATGATATTGGTCAAGCAAGACCTACCTGCAATAAGCCCATGCTGGGTATCCCTCAGGATATTGACATCAGCTAGTCCGTTAAGGATGGCCTCTTTGATAACCTTTTTCAAGACCTTCCCCAAGATAGAGGTCAGGCTGATGGGCCTGTAGTTTGCCAGATCTACTTTCCTCCCTTTCTTGAAGATAGGCACCACATTGGCCTTCTTCTAATCTTTGGGCACTTCACCAGAGCTCCAGGAGCTCTTGAAGATCCGTGCCAGGGCCTGAGCTATGATGCTTCCCAACTCCTTGAGTACCCTTGGGTGTAAACCATCAGGGCCAGCTGACTTGAAAGTATCCAGCCTCTCACGGTGTTCCTTCACGAGGTCAGCTTCAATGGAGGGTAAGGAAACTCCCTCACCCCGGCCTCCCTGACCCACAGTGGGCAGGGGCATCCCATGGGACTGGTGAAAAACTGACGCAAAGTACACATTTAGCAAATTTGTTTTTTCATGGGCATCAGTTGCCAGTTGTCCCATCTGCCTTAGCAGGGATCCAATGTTGTCCTTGCTTTTCCTTTGGCTTCCCACATATCTAAGAAAGGGCTTTTTATTGTTCTTGATATTTGTAGCTAGTTGGAGTTCCATCACAGCCATGGCTTTCCTGGTTTGCTCTCTGCAGGTCCAGACCAGAGCAGAGTATTCCTGCTTGGTAGTGGTTCCAGTCCTCCATCCTTTGTAGGTCTTCCAGGAGGTCCGCCAGTTCTTTGGAGAGCCAAGGGGACTGCTGTGTCCTTTTGCTGCCTTTCCTCCAAGACAGGATGGGCTTTGCTTGTGCATCCAGGATTGCTCCCTCGAGGAGCAACCACTCATCCTGAGCTCCCCTCTCCTTTGGCTTGTGGCCCTTTAGGGCCTCACTGACAAGCCTCCTTAGCTTGTCAAAGTCAGTTTTCCTGAAGTCAAGGACGTCTGTATTATTGACTGACTTACCAGCTTTACAGCAAATGGTGAAGGTGATCAGCTCATGGTCACTGTCACCCAGTTTCCCTTTGATCATTAGGTTACCGATTAGGTCGTCCCTGGTTGCCAGTATGAGGCTGAGCAGTGCTTTACCTCTCGATGGTCCGTAGACTTCCTGCATCAGATAGAGGTCATCCACGCACAAGAGAAAGCTTTGCAACCACTCAGATTTGGCTGAGCACTCCTCCCACAAGATGTCTGAGTAGTTAAAATCTCCCTGACAATCGTGGACCAGAAGCACGCGGCCTCAGCTAATTCCCTGGCAAACTCCTGGTCAAAGTCTTGATCCTAGGTAGGGGGTCTGTAGTAGACACCCACCATAGTATCCCCTGTGCCGTGTTCCCATGGATTTTAACCCAGAGGGCCTCAAGTCATCCACTGTGGGTGCCAATGCTGGCTTGCAGGGATGCGTAGCTTTCCTTGACATAGAGAACTACACCTCCACCAGTTTTGTCCACACGATCCCTCCTGTATAGGGTATAGCCACCTATACCTGTGGCCTAGTCATGGGTGGAGTCCCAACAGGTCTCCGTTATCCCTATGACATCATAGTTATTTGCTTTTAGCAGAAGGACAAGTTCCTCCTGTTTGTTCCCCAGGCTCCTGGCATTTGTGTATAGGCATGCAAGTGTCCCCTTGGGGGCCCCTGCCTTGCCTACTGATTGTTCCAGGGCTGGGGCAGGGGTGGGTTCCCTTAAATGCCTTGACCTGCTGGCTTTGCAAGGGTTGCTCAGCAGGCCAGCAGTGGCAGTAGTCCCCCTGTCCCCTGGCAGGCTTAGTTTAAAGCCCGGTGGAGCAGGTCAGCCAGTCTGGCTGAGAAGAGCCTCCTCCCCAGCAGAGAGAGATGGAGGCCATCCCTTCCCAGCAGCTTGTTGCCTCTTTCACAAAAGAGTGGACTGTGGTCATGGAAGCCAAGGCTTTCCCAATGACACCAGCACCACAGTCTTTGGTTAAACTACCTGGATCCTCCTCTCCCTCCTCAGCCCATAGTGCGAGACAGGGAAGATCAAAGAAAAAAACACCTGCGCCCAGATCACCTGCACCAGATCATCCCCTTTGGCGAAGAACAAATCTAGGACAGTGGGACCTCTGGTTGGCCCTTGCACTTCCTGGGTCAGAAAGAGCTCCTTGATTACAGTTAAGAAGTTACATGGCTGATCCAACCTAGCTGTGTTTTCCTTCCAATCTATGTCCAGGTAATTGAAATCACCCATGACAACCAAGTCCCTTGGACACGCCTCTGTCATTCTTGGGAGAACTCCAGATAAAGCTTCTCCCCTTGGTCCAGTCGCCTGTAGTAAATGCCCACAGTTAGATCTCTCTCACTTTGCCTCCCTCTTCCTCCCCCCCTCACAAAGCTTATCAAGCTGCTCACAAAGGTTTCAAGCTGCTTATCTTTGGAGCCAATGTCAGCCTCCAGAGAGGTGTACTGCTTCCTCACATATGGAGCTACCCCCTCACACAACAAGCTACTTAAGTTGTTACATTGGACGTGGGTATTGCAGGAGGGAACTGCAGATCAATAAGCTAAGTAGACTTTCTGAATAAACAAGCTTTATCATTCTATAAGTTCAACTCCTTGGTCTTTTGAGAATAACACACTCGTTAGTTTGGGATGGGTTGGGTTTTGTGACATTGACAGTGAGTCCAAGCATTTAATATTTCTTCACAAAAGCAAAAGTGACTTAGAGCTCATTAATTGAATGGACACATATGACAGAATCTTCAGAATATTGAAGATCACTAACGGAGGTGCTGGTTATTGTGGATTAGGAACATAACAGGTTGATGTTAAAGAGATTTCTTTCCATGTAATATTAGATGCGGACTCCAGATGGAAGTCTATCAGCAATGATATGTGGAATAACTGTGATATTGACAGAACAAGGAGTACAATGACAAAACAAGGAGCAACAATCAAGGAGCAACTTCCAAGGTTGCAGCAAGGGAAGTTTAGGTTAGATATTGGGAAGAATTTTCTTACTAGGAGAGTAAAATGCTGGAACAGCTTACCCAGAGATGTGGTGTAATCTCCATCCTTGGAGGTTTTTAAGACCAAGCTAGACAGAGATTTAGCTGTGATGATCTAGTTGGAGATGGTCCTTTCCTGAGCAGGGGGTTGGACTAGATGACCATCCCGTCCAACCTTAATTTTCTATTTCTATATATAGAAAATAGAGTCTTGGTGCAATCATACATCCAGTGCTCAACTCCAGTTCTAACAGTGAGGGGATCCATTTCTGAGTCATCACTTCAGACAGTTGCTGTCATGTCATTGTAAAGAAGTCTGATTATAGTACCAAATTGTAGTGGGCATCCAAATCTCATTAGTATCTTCCATAGGACCTCTCTCTTGTTTGAATCAAAGGCCTCAGGTCAATGAAAGCCATGTGAAGATCTCAGTGTTGCTCATGGTGCTTCTCTTGCAGCTGTCTAGCAACAAAGATAATACCTATTGTTCCTTGGGGTGGTCTGAAACCACATTGGGGCTTGGGTAGAAACTCCTCAGCAAAGAAAGTGAGTTTATTGAGGAGAATGAGGGTGAGGATCTTTGCAGCTATGGACAGGTGTGAAATAGCATGATAATGTCTACAATCCAATCTTCTTTCTTGATTATGGTAACAATGTGGGTATCCAAAGTCACTGGAAATCTGTTCATGTTTCCATATTTTCATAACAATTTGTAGTTCATAAAAGAGTTTTTTCTCCCTTGCTTATAAATTTTAGCTGGTATTCCATCAGGACCACATATTTTGTTGTTCTTTATCTGCTTAATGGCTTTCAAGGAGTCTTAATAAGTTGATAGAAATAGGGAAGGAAAAGTTTATATTTTAAAATTATACATGCATGTCTTATTTTGATTCTGATAATTGGCTTCAAAGGAATATCCCTTTTATGCCAACTGCAGAAAACTTGAGTGTGTTGTATATATTACCTAAAGAGTCACTGCTTGGAAAAAAATGTTCTGTGCCTTGTCTGAGATATGTACTATTCCCTTGTATTTCAGGCAGAAAATAACTTGCATCTCCGATGCCACTATGTGGTGTTATTTGGAACATATTTCCTTGTAAAGGTGTAATCGCTCTTCTCCAAATGTTTTCTTTTTTTTTAAAGTGGGGGAGGGGGTTCACTTATGGACAGGGTGCAATGTATTGTATGCCTGCTATTTAAAACTGATATGAAGTATGTAAATATAATTAACTTAGATTGTTTCAACATAATCAAAAAGCATTTATTGAAGCTGATGACATTCTGTAATCTGTGGTATGCAGGAAAAAAAAAATCAGGCAGGAAAGTAGGATTGGAAGGGACCTTCCAAGGTCATCTAGTCCAGAGCACTTCAATGCAGGACTATCCCTGACTAAACCATCCCAACCAGCTGTCTGGTCCTCTGGTCTTAGATGATAGGAGTAGATTGAAATTATCTTCTCCCTTGTTAGTAACAGTAATTGCTTCTAGCATTCTGGAAAATGTGTATGTTTTAATTCATTTTCATTTCCCCTACTTCCCTACATCCCTGCACTAATACCGTTTCTTTTTACTAGAAGTTATATTTAACATGGCATCCATAGTTGCTTCATTTCTACATCAGCCTTGCCAGTGATGCCATTTCAGGTCAGAGAAAACAGTTTTAAGTTAACCTGCACTCCCTCTGCTGGTTCTACAGCTGCAACCTACACAGCACTGAGATCTGATTTTTTTTTTTAAAGATTCCACCTTCTGGCACACTGAGATGCAACCACACAGCCAGTTGCAATCACAAAGAGAGAGAATATTTTTTGAAACAGTTACATGATTAGCTCAATTGGAAAGAGGACATTTTCATCCCTAGGCTTGAATGTGCAACTTCATTTGTAAGGTTCAGCTTTTCTAATGACAGTTTATGTAATTACGTTTTCAGAATCGTAGCCTGTATATGGAAGGGTTTCCACCACTATCACATTGACCCATGCACTACTGATCATAAGGACCTGATCCTGCCAGTTAGAGACCCTTCTGATCCTATTAACTTCATTGGACTTTGCATGTGAGAAAGGACTTAAAAGGTGGCTGTCTGAGAATAGCTTATGGATATAAAGCACATTTATACCATGGTAACTGTGTTATAAAGGGGTTATATCACTAATGGTACCACTATATTTACAGCGGTACAATTTTATAGTTCAGACAAGGTCTAAGTCCAGTGGTAAGTACTGGCACAATTGAGCTGTAAGGGCACATCTACGTCACCTCAACACTGGGCCCTGAAGTGCTGCCATGAAGTGTGCCTCACTCACAGGGTGCCAGTCTGTGCACACCAAAGTAAGAAAGTGAGGCAATGGTGCCACCTTAAAAAGCAGCTGTGAACATGTACCAAATAACACACCCAAAACAGAGCACCCCACAGTAGTGCTGAGCATACTTGCTCAGCTACAGTGATAAGGGGGATAAGCTGATCTCACTGCTGGACCTGAAGAAATAGGGTAGGGCATGCTTCACATCAGTGCTTCTGGGTGGAGAGGTGTAGATATATCCTGACTCAGACAATACAATTCAGTAATGCCATGTAGAGCAACAATTCAGGCATTGGGGAAGAATTCGTTTTACCATTTTTACAAGACAGCGAAGTTAATGGAACTACTCACACAACCAATGCAATATACATTCAGGACTGGTACTTGGCATTTTTCACATTTCTTCAGAATATTTTACAGAGAGATTAAATAGGATAGTTCTTTCAGATGTTATCTGGCCAAAATATAGTTTATATATTTGTAGTCAGGAAATGGTTTAATATAGATTTAGCATTAGAGTGACAGACCAAAAGTGTTTGTTAATCTGTTGAATAGTGGTTTAGGTCTAATCAGTGAAGATGATACTGTAGAAGTCAGAGCAAGCAATTAGTTATGTGCAGAATCATATAATTGGAGTTTCTTAAAATTTTTACATAGTTAATGACTAAAACTGCTTTCAGTCAAGGTAATAAGGCTTTTCCCAAGTTTAATTTTCACTTATTTAACATTAATTTAGTTGCTAACACAATGAGTGTCTAGAAAGTTTTATAGTGCCTGAACCATTAACATTTGTGACTTCAAGAAAATCAACTAGCAGTTCCTCATTTCAGCCTTGAATCAGTAGATGTTCAACATAAAGCCTCCTCAATGAAGTCAAGATTTGTAGTAGATGTGTTTCTCCTATAATGGAATTTACCCTGGTCTAAAATGTGAACATAAATATCTCATTTTAGAATAGTTTGCTGCCAAAATACTGAAGCTGAAAGTCAAAGTCAGTGAGTATTCACTTCCTGTCAAGAAATATTGCTTAATAAATAAAAGGAGAGAGTTAGAGACAAAAAAATATATAGCAACTAGCATGTCTGAAGGACTTGGCCTATTTTGGTCTGTGTCCAAATTATTTAGTGATTTTTTTTTAATTCAACAGTCCCAATTTATGTATTGCATACATTTGATACTTGCTAGTCAAAATTTGAGCTGGTTCTTGTGTTTAGACATATTGGCTGCATTCTTCAGTTTTGATCCTTAACTAAGCAAGTGTAACCTGTAATTTACACCAATATTTTTGGTGTGAATGGCAACGTAAGAGAGCTCTCTTCCCACTAAGTCTCTTGAAACTTACTGTTTCTGTGTACGTTTTTACTAAATTAATTTAACAAAAACGTTTGTAAAATGCAAATACAAAAGGCAAGGGTGAGGGGGAAAAAAAAAGGGTGAACATGCTAGGTTTGTATGAATACAAGGAATTAAATTTGAAGGTCTGGCTCAGCTCCAGTGCGAATGAGGACAAGCTGATCCCCTACAAGTGGGATTCTCTGGTAGTAGAGACTTTTGGTGTCAGATCATAATTCTAAGTATGTTTGAGCAGTTGTATCACTCAACTGGCTCCTGCCACATACAGTACAATGATTATCCTGGTACTGTCAGAACAATAGAGAAAATAAACCTTATAAACCAGATATTTTCCTTTAGCATATTAGTAGTTCCAGTATTTTTTTTTAATAAAATGTGTTTTTTATCCTCACACAAGGCAAACTTTGAGCATAGAAGTTGCATTCTCAGTTTGGGCAAAATCAGAACATCTCAGATGGGAGCTGGAGGCTTTGTCGTGCAAATGTGCAAAACTGTGAGGCCTTGATTCAATGTTTTACTCATTCAGGCAAGACTGAGATTTTAAACTAAACCTGAGAAATATATATTATGCTCTCTCCTTCCTCAGCCTGTACAATGATTGGTTCATCTATAAGGTTAGGCAAAGGGGGTCATATGACATACAGGGATGGCAGCTATACCACCCTTACCTCCTATGCTGGCAGCATATATTGAGGTACCATAGAGCTACAGCTTGGCCTCACTGGAGGAACCTCTTACACTGAAATAACTTTTCAGGGTGAGATAATGTAGCTAAGGACATGATTTGCCAGCAGAATAACTTAAACACCAAAAGTGAGGTTTCCACTGCCCCTCCATCCTATATATGCTACGTTAGAGGACCAAAACAGCTGAAAGTAGATCTAAGAGCTCCTGATACCAGGAGAGAAAAAGTCTCCTGATATGGAAAGTGAGAAAGCAAGCCACAAGCTATCCTGCAACAGGACACTATTCTCCTGAACAGCGGTGCAGAAGGTAGGACTGCAGTTCTGGGCAATGTTACTGTCTATTAGATTCCCTAAAAAGCTGTTGTAAAAATAAATGTCCCTTGCCAAATTTCTGAAGTACTGTGCAGGGCCAAGGGATACTCCAGCCCATGGGGCAGGCTAGAACCAAAAAGGAACAAAGGGGGCTTAGAGCCACCTTCTCTGGACTGGAGGTTCTGTGCAGCACAGTGTCTTGTCCCATGTATTTCAAGAATGAGGATCAGACCCTCTGCTGTTGGAAATCAGTGCAGCTCTATTTTAGCCTGGTCTTTCTAATAAATCATTCCCAGAGGCCCAAATTCTGACCCGTTACATCAGTGTATAGATTTAAACCAATATTACCGAAGTCCATGTGATACCTATTCAAAATTTAAAGTGATAACTGAAGGTCAAATCTGGCCTCGTATTTTCTCTTTTGGTATGGACACCATTTTCTGAAGATATATAGCCTGAGTGGCTGCACCAAACTCAGGAGGCTTTACCTTTTATACTCCTCTATATATGCCTGTGCCTCCAGATTGAAATTCTTTTGGGGTAGGGACCTGGTAGCATGGAATTCCCACTGTACAGCACCAAAAATGTGCATCACATTACTTTTGAGCTGAAGAACTGGGACTAGCTCTCTCTCAATGAATGCCTCCAGGTTGCCCAAATAAGGCAACTATGAAAGGTGAAAAAAAAATCATTTGGTCCTCAGTGATGAATGAAATCATAATAAATGATGAGCATAAGGGTTGAACTGATACCATTCTGTGGCAGTGAACAGTAGCTTTAGTTTGCTGGATGTACAAAATCTATATTTGGTTCTAGAAATGCCAAGAAAAGGGACTTTGGCAACAGCTTGAATATAAAGAAAATGGTATTAAAAAAGTTCAAGAGGATCTGACTAACGGGCAGGCAGCACTCAGTAGTAACCAACCATTTGGAAACTTTCTTGGAATAGGTTTTCAAGTAGCTCATCCTTGATCAGATTTGCAAAGGTAAAGAGCCAGAATTTACTTTACTAAGGCTGTTCATTAGCACCTCAAGTATCACCCCTTACCATTCAAACCCTAGAGCCAGAGCGTTCTACTCAGGCAGATAAGACCTTTTGGGCTGTTTAAAAAAATAAAATGAATCTGAACAGGTTCTTCATGTATTTTGCTTTTCATCTCTTGAGGGTTTGACTGAGGAAAAATGTTGAGGTCGTAATGACCCAGAGCATCAGGCTCAGCAAATCACTTAAAAATAAAGGGGAAAGTGCCTTGAAACACAAAAAGCCATTGGGAATCTGATAGTGTCTCAGGCCAAAGTGGCCCCCAGGATGGGGGGGTGGGGAGGGAGGGGATCTACCCAAGGCCTGATTCACCAGCTGTCTTGTACTACAGACTTGATTGGAGCCTTATGTCATTTCAAAGGTCCATCCCACTGGCATGGTTAAGATGTAACAAGTTCTGTAGCCAATGACATGTATGGGAATGTGGCTAGGATGATGTGTAGCCACCTTAGACTCCCCCCCCCAGAGGACTGGGTTTAGTACGGGCAGTTGTCAGTGCAACTCCAAAGCAGAGCTTTGAACTCATGCCTCTATATTTGTAGCAAGATGCCTTACCAGTATCACCATGCCCTTACCAGGTTATGCAATCTTCCTTGAAAAAATGATAGAGGGAAGCTTAATAAGGGTAAAATAAGTCATAATAATAAAAAAGGCTTTATTTATTAAAAAAAAAGCAGCTCTACTTGCCTTCTGTACCAAAACATGCTATGCTCTATCGCAACAACCCTTGTTTAAATTTAGAAGATCAACCACTGAACCTGCTGCCATTGAAAAGAAGGGTGAGAATCTCAGTGATTTCAGTGGCACTGTTCTCCAACTCCTCCCCCACCAAAAAGTAATAAATAAATAAAGAGAGAAAGCAGATAACTATGGGTCCATTAGCAAGACTTTAAAAAATTTAGAATAAAAGAGGCTTAAGAAGTTTATCATTTAATAAAGTAATATTTAAAAAAAAATTAAAAAAATAAAAATAAAAGATGCCAAAAAAGAATGAGGAATAGTTTTCAGGAAGCTTCTCTGAATGATGGTATAACTTTTCCCCAAGATAAGGGGTGATGAGACATAAGACAGGAGGAAAGAGGAAACACATGCAACTAACTAGCCCCTTGGTTGGTGGAAAAACTGTGGGTAGCACAACTTTAAATCCAGACTGAATTCAGGAGGAGCATTAATGAACTTGGCAGATTAAAAAAAAAAAAAAAGAGGCCACTGCTCAAGACTGTAACCTCAGGTAGTCCCAAAACACAAACTCTGAGACACATGAAGAAACCTACTGAAGTCTCAGCTTAAGCAGAACCGCTTGTGGGAGTACAAGATAATGCCCTTGGCAGTTCATTGCCAGCTCTGCCTTCCACAGCACAATTCATTTCTCCCTTAAAAAAAAAAAGTAGTATTACATCATTCCTAGGATCCTGTCATGAATCCAGTGATCAGGTCTCCCAATCTTTATTATTAACATAGTCAATAGCCAAACGCAGCAGCAACGTGGTTAAACCTCCCCACCATTATGGACTGATTTGTTCTCCTGTGTCTCTTGCAGCAATATTATGTGGAGTCCACTCCTTGCTCTACCGGAGATGAAAGGAGAATGAGAATAAACATCTCCATCTTTTTTCCTAGCATATTCTGTCTAATATGCATGGCATTTTTATTGTGGAAGGGAGCAATTTGTAGGAAGAAATGAAAATCTACAGTGTGTCAGCTCATACAGGCTAATGATGTTTATACAGACATACCACACTGATGGAATAGTCCCAACATTCCCTTCACTGCAAAAAACAAAAAGGAGAGAGAAAGAGAGGAGTGACCCAGTGCTCCCCTCCCCCATCTCTTTCCTGCTCAGCAACCTGTACTTGACCCTCCAGAGCCTGGCTCTGCTCAGCTTCCATCCCGCCCAGCCGGAGCCAGAACACTGATACCAGGCAGCTGATGCTCTGCCTCATCCAAAACACACACTTCTTGAAAACACACGCCCACTGCATACTTTGGGGGGCGGGGGACAGGGCTGAAAGGGGGAGGGGAGGAGAAAGGCCCACCTTCTCTTGCAACTTCAGTGAATTTACACTTGCTCTTGGAAACAATTGGACAGGATGTGCTGTGCTACTACTGTTTGCCAAACACTACAAGTGTCAGGAGAAGCTGGGCCACTTCAACATGAAAATATTTTAAACGCTTAGAGGGGGAAAGGAGAAGGTATTTAGCCAAAAATGTCACGCCTGGATGCCTAAAGTTAGGCACTTAAATGCATACTTAAATACCTGGCCTGATTTGTCTTTTTTTAAAAGAGTTGCTGAGTCTGCACAGCAGTCAACTGAAATTGTGGGTGCTGGGCAGCCTGGGGGGCGGGGGGACACAAACAAAAAGACAGACCACTGATGTGGTCTTCCAGCTGTAATCCAAGTTAGCACTTTCAAATTGGGCTGCCTAAAATTAGCTAAGGATTTAAGTGCCCAAAGTTAAGCACCTCAGCTTGAGCATGATGGTTTTTTAAATGTTTAAAATGCAGCGTTATAATAAAATCTCTACGTTGTAGTAGCACCTGGAGGCCCACATTCAAACCGATGTGTGAAGTGCTGTACAGACATAATCAATGGCCATCATTGCCCCAACAATGTGGCTATGGAGCAAGTGAAGAGAACTATAGCCTGCAGTGAGATAAATGTATTTTGATCTTCTCTCATGCAAAGGAAGCCTACACACCATGAATAATTTGTAACCTTGTACAACTGGGAAGTATACAGCACGATGAAGACAACAGTAATTTCTCAATAAATTTATACCCTTCAGTTCTCATAGATATACTGCCTTTCCTCTTCTCCCTTCACTACAACAATTCTGAAGACATGATATTATGAGTTGCTGTGTGCTTTCTACTCCCAGAGTCAAAGATAATTAACAACCATTAGTGTGTGGGGGAAATCAAGTCTTTAATAAAATATTTCTTGCAGTTCTATAGTTCTATGAAGATCTAGTCTCCAAATTTTCGGCAGGCCCACACCTGCCTTGCTCACAAGTCTTGCTCTGCTAGTTATGCAACACATTTTAAAGCCCAGGAGAACTGAAATGATTTCTTAGATTTCCAAGGAGAGGGAAAAAACCTAAACAAACAAAAAACCCACAAGCTTGTGAGAGCTTTGCAATACCCACTACAGAAATACAGATTGGATGAATGGAATGTAAGGTGGATAGAAAGCTGGCTGGATTGTTAGGCTCAAAGGGTAGTAATAGTTTCATAGTTTCTAGGGTCGGAAGGGACCTGAGTAGATCATCTAGTCCGACCCCCTGCCATGGCAGGAAAGAGTACTGGGGTCAAATGACCCCTGGCAAGGTGTTCATCTAACCTCCTCTTAAAAACCCCCAGGGTAGGAGCCCGCACCACTTCTCTTGCAAGTTGGTTCCAGATCCTAGCCACCCTGACCGTGAAGTAGCGCCTCCTGATATCAAGCCTAAACCTACCCTCTGCCAGCTTGTGACCATTGTTCCTGGTCACTCCTGGCAGTGCTCGGGGGAACAGGGACTCCCCCAATGCCTGCTGATCCCCCCTGACTAGTTTATAACAGGCCACTAGATCCCCCCTCAGCCTTCTCTTTTGGAGGCTGAACAGGTTCAGGTCCCGTAGCCTCTCCTCATAGGGCCTGCCCTGCTGTCCCCTGATCATGCAAGTGGCCCTCGTGTGGACCCTCTCCATGCTGTCGACATCCCTCTTGAAGTGCGGCACCCAGAACTGGACACAGTACTCCAACTGTGGCCTGACCAGTGCCACACAGAGGGGGAGTATCACCTTTTTGGACCTGCTCGAGATGCCTCTGTAGATGCATGACAAGATACAGTTGGCCTTCCTGACTACCTCCCCCCACTGCCGGCCCATGTTCATCTTGGAGTCAATGATGACTCCAAGATCCTTCTCCACCTCCGTGCTGACAAGAGGGGAGTTCAATGGCTTGATGTCTAGATGGCAGCCAGTATGAAGTGGAATGCCCCAAAGGTTGGTCCTGGGGCCAGTTTTGTTCAATAACTCATTGACCTGGAAGATGAAATGAAGTTGCACCCTCAGCAAGTTTTCAGATGACATCAAGCTGGGGTGAGTAATAGATATGCTGGAGGGTAGGGCTAGGATTCAGAAAGACCTCAACAAATTGGAGGATTGGACCAAAAGAAAGCTCACAGGGTTCAATACAGACAGGTGCAAAGTCCTGCACTTGGGATGGAACAATCCCTTACACTGGTACAGGCTGGGGACTGACTGGCTAAGCAGTAGTCCCCCCCCCACCCCCGCCCGACTACAGAAAGAACATGGACAAATTGTAGAGAGAATCCAGCAGACAGCTATGAAAACGGTAAGGGGCTGGGCTTATTTAGCCTGGCAAAGAGAAAAAGACTGAGAGGGGATTTAATAGCAACCTTCAACAACTTGAAGGGTGGCTCCAAAGAGAATAACTGAATAACAGAGAGACAGAAAAAGGAGTAAGATGACGGAACAAGGAGCAATGGTCTCAAGTTGCAGCAAGGGAAGTTTAGGTTAGGTATTAGGAAAAAACTCACAAGGAGAGTAGTAAAGCACTGGGACAGGTTACCCAGAGAGGTTATGGAATCTCCATCCTTAGCAAGCTTAAGACCTGGCTAGACAAAGCCTCAGCTGGGATTATATAGTTAGGAATGGCCCTGTTTTGAGAGGAGGGTTGGACTAGATGACTTCCTGAGGTCCCTTATGGAGGAAAATGTAATTTTCTATGAATACCTGCTTGACAGGTTAATAACTTTAAAGATGAGAGAAAGTACCCAAGTCAAAATGCTTACTGTGTTTTCTAATTCCTGCTTACAATACTGCTTTATATTCAAATAAAATCAGAATTTTAAGCATCCAATACCCTGGAAATCATGCTTTCAGTGCTTTGGTTGCACTTTTGCTCCTCCTTCCATCAATGCTTCTACTCAGAGATGATTATTTTTCATGGCTTTCATGAATCATGAATTCCATTTTTGTCATATTTCTTTTAAAACATCTATGATATACAAGGTCTACATCACTTCATGGAAGCTGGTCTACTTGAATATTTTCATGAATTTAATAGAGAATCATCTTGCAAAGCCTCATTCGTGTGTTTGATCATTTCTTATTCAGGGGCTAGTTTTCAGGGAGCAAATTCAGAGTTCATACTTGCTCTTGACCTTATTCCTACATAGTTATTCAAAATCTCCTAGCAAGGTCAATACGCCAGAGGAAATTTTAGTTTGTACATGAAATGGAATGCATAACTAGAAGCATAAGTGACAATTGCTTTTTTCACTACAAACACTGAACAGAAGTGGTTGAAACCATATTTATATTGGGCACTTTTACATGTGGTACAAGGGGTGGGGAGGGCAGCACTTTAATTAGAGTGGCTCTCAGAGCTGTGCTAATTAAAGTACTAGAGCATCTTGTGTATCAGCATCCCCACACTTCAAAACACAGGCAGGGGTGTTTGAACTAAAGCTCGTTGAACAAGCTTTAGTTCAAGTGCCCCCGCTGCCATTTTGAAGCATAGGGACACTGATACACACAATGTGGGGGGCTGATGGAGCGCAGTAATTACCGCACTCCAGACGACTCAATTAATTGAATAATTACAGTGTGTCAGAGCAGCCTTCACAGCTGTGTACAGGCTCCCATTAGTTCCAAGTCTGTAGGCCACTCCAGAGTCTTATGCCTCTAATCAAGTGTTATGGTTACATAGACAAAGTTCAGAGGGCTTTTTTCTACCTTAAGTAGGTACTTGCTGGTCTGTAAATCAGCCTACCGCAAACTTGGAAGTGTCCATAAATTCCACTCTGAGTGACAAGTTGATTGTTTTATTTAAGGGATTTTTCTGGGGCAGTTAGGGGCAAGAGAGGACACAAATGTGGATTTCTGTGGTGATGTCACCCAGAGAGCTATTTTCATTTCTGTTCATTAGTTACACTGAGTCAAATTGCCATGTAACCACGTTTTTTAAACAAGTATCAAGAATAGTTTGCTGTAAGGAATTTGGTTCAGCATATAGAAGACATCTTTACCATACTGAAGACTGGGATGACTTCCATTCTTTTGAGCTTGTATAAGGAGTGTTACATTATTTTCCATCTTTGCACTTGCTCTTGTTCAAATTATAAACTTTACATCAGCAATTTTACCGTAGTCATTGGTGCACCAATGACTAATCTCATGATTTGAGATTCTATTGTTGATATAACCAACTGCTTGTTAAATTTGACAGTTTTGTTGTGCATCTGATGCATCTGGGGTCTCCCTGATCCACAATTAAGTTGTCCTAAAAACTGCATTGTACCAGATCCTCCCTTTAAGAATCAGCATCTAAATTGTTCTTTGTCTAGAAAAGATACAAGCAGAGTGAATTATATAAAAGGCCACTAAAATACTGTAATTAAAGACTGTATTCTTATGCAGCCATTGCCCAGCCATTACCTAGAGACTGGAGTACTATGTTAGTGTCAAGTGAAAAACTAGCAGTGTGTGCCTAGTAGATGTATTACCATCCATGCATGCATTTAGGGAGAGGAATGCCATATCTAATCACATGGTATAGAAGAGCAAGCTTGAATTATTATTCTATACCAGAGAGCTACAATGGCTTCACTTCCAAGCCTCTGAAATATGAACAAGGACTTATCATATACCTAGTCCTGCATCTGAAACCATTATTCACAGTAAGCTGAGCAGACTAGTGGACTACTGTGGACATTAGATGATTTGCGGTTTGCATTTGTATAGATTTCTCAATTATCAATATTTGCCCAGATATTTTAGGTGTCTGAGTAGGTACACATGAAACTAAAAATCAGTTAATCGTAGTCTGAAAACAGCCCCTCAGCATAAGTTAGTTGACATCACCTACATTGATTTATTCTGTAAAACAATTGCCTATAAATCAGTAAGATCCTCATTGTCCCATGCTCACTCACACTATGTAGCACCTACTTATGTTACCAACCCTACTACAGTCCCATTCTGGCCATGAATGAGTAACCTAAGTTCTCACACCTGGAGAATTTAGTGAAGTCTCTGTGCCTTTGTTTCCCTCCTATGGTCTAAGGCAAATTTGCTCTAGACAAGGCATAATGAAACACACAGACAAAAAAGAATCCTTATTAGAGAAACACACTCGTGTATTTCATTTCTTTCCTGCATCAACCTTTGTTCTTACTGTAACCTGAAACTGAAGGCTGTAATAGATTATGATGATGGCTGCATGAACAGGTTGAGTACATTGTTTTTGGCCTCCATCTTTCCCTTTTTTTTTTCTTATTATTACTCTTGTCTTTGCATTTCCCTCCAAGTTCAGAAGCTCAATTGTAACTCATGTTGTTGACATTATGTGTTTGCCAAGTTTTGGTATTTCAGTATTCATACATCTCTAGTTTCATTCAGTTTCCCCTGTGTGCTTTATCCCTTTTATCTTTGGCCTTATTAACGTGATTGCCCTGTGACAGCATTTGCTGGAATTTGTACAGGAGGGCTGGAACAACCATAGTTTCCCTGTGGCTGCTGAATGCTTATTTCTGAGCCATATCTTACCTCTGTGGGAGAGTGAGGAGTATCTCGTATTACCATCCTGCTCTTTCCACATACTCCTCGTTCAGCTCTTCTTCTCAATGACACTGATCTCTTCTCCTAGAGCAGCCCATGGAGGTTCCACAAATAACTTACCAGGTGTCACAGTGAAATGAAACCTCACAGCTCACTAAGTGATGAATAGGTGCCTTTTTCTTTTATTTTTCTCTTTTATCCTACTGACGCGGCATTGTCAGTCTAGTGCACACAGAACAAGAGGTCTGTAGAGACTTCTCCACCTCTTCTGTGCATATACATCCTGTGCTATGGAAGATTTTTCTAAAGACTTCTTTTAGTCTCTTGTAAACATCCCCCTCTGCATTCTTAAAATAAGAATCTGCCCCAGCAGATTCTACCCTTGAGTTTGCACTGCATCTCTTTTGTGCTGGAACAGGACTGTGGGAATGTAATCACTATTGTATAAAAGCTCCTATAACACAAACACTGATCAGTTAAGCTCATACTTTATATACCTATACAATTTCAGTGACTTGATTTAAGTAGATTCTCTGTAACCTGGGACATAAATTATATCTGCCATACTGGTTCATAGACCATTCGGAGCATTTCCCTTTCCATAGCTGTACTTCCTCCACAAGTAACTTTCTAAAGTAAAACCTTCCTCCTCCCTGCTGGCCTTCACTTAATTTTAAAGACTCAGTTAACCTGGTGATGCACTTTTCTTAATCCAAATATATGGAAACCATGCCCAACTTTAAGAAAAAGTTCAAACAATTTAGCTATACATGCTTAATTTTGAAAATCCTTTCTAATCCAGCTTTCCAGTTTAACATTCGTTTTCCCCACACATTGTATATACCAGTTTTAATTCGTTATCTCTTCCATTTCTAAATATTTTACGGGTTTTTTGTTTTATACAGCTGAAAGGAATGCTGCTCTGATAAAGCAGAACTATCATTTCTTCAGGCTGTATTTCCCTAAACCTCACTGTTCATCTGCAGCTTTTAAACAAAAATCTTTACTAGATGAAAATAAAGACTGTGAATTTCAGTGGTACATTTAATAATTCATAAATCAAATGAAGTTCAAACAGGTTCAAAGTTTAAAAGTTTAAAAGTTTTGCTGAAGCTTTAAAGTTTAGACTGTCAGAGACGTTGACAAAAAACTTTTCCTGTCTGGAATATTTAAGATTGTTAAACTATATCACTTGCATGGATATTGCTACATCTTTTTCAACCAATAAATTGTCATCCAAGAAAATCCTGATAATATGCATGTAGAGAAAATCATAATATCTGTATAATATAAAAGTAACAGATCCATAACAGTATGGGAGATCACAGCTGCCTGGCATGAATAAAATAAAGAGTCTTTTTAAAATAAGCCTATGTTGGGCAACAAGAAATAATTTATTAATGCTTCTAAAAAAGCAGAGGCTAGGAAAGCTCTCATTTTAATGGCTTGTACATTGTAAAAGCAGAGTTCTAAAAAATATGTACAAATATAGACTGTGGACTGAAAACGATAAGTTTATGTAGGTTGTCCTTTCAAAATCTGGAAGGGCCAACTTGCATTCCAAGTTAAACCAATATAACCAATATTGACGTTGATGGGTCTAAGTTTAATCGCATTTACATTGATATAACATAATTAAAAGCTATTCTTGAGTTATTTTGATATAAGGTCCATCTTGAAAAGATTAAAATACTTTCTAAGATGCTAGCCCATTTAATTTATGCTTTTAGACATAGATATACCAGTGCAGAGTCTGTGGCCACAAACATCTATTCATTGCTACTGGTAGAAGAATAACTCAGGAGATGAAGTGTACATGTGTTCCAGCTCCTTGGCTGGAGCTACACAGGTAAAGCTCTCCAGGCAGGGGGCGTGAGAGGGCTGCTCCCTGGGTCACCCCTGCCCTTAGGGACCCTATTACTTGACAGCCTGAAAAGGGGTCAGGATATCAACAGGCAACCTCTTGGCTTTTAAAATTGCTGTGTGCACGCCCACTTGCCTTCCCAAACCTGATTCCTGGCTGCGTGGCTTTTAAATTACTGCCTGTGCCACCCAGCTGCATGTAATGCCTTTTTAACAGTGTCTTGACTATATTATAAATCCTAGTTCATTCCCATTATATTTTTGCACTAATTTTATTTTCTGAGTAAGTGGTAAAGTAGACATCTTAACATTACAAACTGCTGATCAAGAAGCACTGGTGGTCAAATAAACAATGTTATGGCAAGAGTAAATCGCCAACCTCAGAGAAAGAAATCAGAACAAGAAAGTTCCAGGCCCTTTCCATTTTTGGCTACAGCCAAAACCAAATTTGATTATCGTATTATTCCTGCTAAACAAAACCAGTGTTCTCTCCAAGCTGCACAGTGTGTGCGGCCACGCAGGCTCACTCATGCTGTGCTTCCAGGCATGCCTGCGTGTCTGCGCAGCTTTGAGAAAACACTGAACAAAACAATTAGCCTCCTCCTCCCAGGTCTCTTTTGTGGTAAAGAGAACTCAGTATCACAGAAAAAGCTGTAAGAGCTGCAGGCCCCCCAGCCACACATTACACACCCTAGGCTCCATGCCATGTGGTCCACATATTGCACTATTACCCACACCATGCTGTACTGGCTCCCCATCACACAGTATGAAGCCCCACACTGCACCAGTCCCCAACACAGCCTGTGACCCACCCATGCCACACCAGCTCTTCAAGCCAGGTATCCCCCAATGCACCCTGTTGCCCAGCCACATTGATGTGCCACATCAACAGGCACCTTATGCACATGCGTAGCCCTGACCCACCTTGCTGCACAGCCCCCAGCCATGTGCAACTCCTGTTGCCCCACACTAAAGTAGACACTGTGTAGGCTCCAGTCCTTCCAAACCTTCGAGCCACAGGGACCCTCAGCTCCACAGGCTGTCCTGCTCTCTCCCACCCCAGGAGTGGGGGCAGGCTACAGAAGCTGAAGGAGGGCACAGGGCTCAGGAACTCCCTCAGCAGCAGCAGCAAAAGAGCAAAAGGTGGGGGTGACTCCTGGACCAGTAGCCAAGGGATTGCAGTTTAACCCTACAGGCCACCACTTGGACAGCCCTGATTTAAGCCATCCTCTACAAGTGTTTGTATTTATTCTTAAAATCCCATGAACAACCTTCTTGTACAACTACCAGGCACAGTGTCCCAAACCATGAAAGAACACCTTAACTTGTTACAGGGAATCCAGAGCAAGTCAATGTCCCACCACTTTTAATAGCAGTTTGAACATCCAGTTCAAAAAATGACCAGTTACCAGCTCGTCTCTAGGCCAGCTCCTCTCTCTGCCTAGATTTCCTCTTACCTTTCTGTTGACCTGGCTCTTCAACAGTTTCCCAGGCATTGTCTCTAGAAAAACCTAGAGAAAGAGCAACCAAGGCCACACAAGATGTAGTAACCCCACAGCACAGCAGGTGTGACATCTTTATAGCTTGCATTCTTTCTTTCTGGAAAGAACAGAACTTTTTTTTATATCTGTGGCACCTGTGGTGTCAGTAGATTATAAATCACAGAAAGCTGTGGTTCATAGCCAAGCCAAGCCAAGAGTCAGAACCCTTCTTTAAGGCCACTTTGTGATAGCCCCAGTCCTAACAAACCCAAGTGAACAGCTTTACTAATATGAGGAGACATAGTGATGTTACCCACAAGAAGAGACTTGTTTAAAAATGTGCAGTACCACAACAGATTCCTGTCAGAGCAGCACCAATGAGAATAAGGTTAACAATTCAATCATGCATGATTGGATGACTTCAAGAACTATGACTAAACAATTCCACCCCAACATATAGGATGAAAAGACATGAATATGGTCAGACTTGGAAGAATACTTCAAAAAAAAGTAATAACTTTCTGTGCACTAGCCAACAGCCTGGTACCAGACCAGAGAAAAGAGAAAGCAAACACCTGCCTTTCTAGCTCTGGGAAGTACTTTGTTTCCTTTGGAAGGTTTCCTTCAAGAGCCCTGAAGGCTACTTAATCACATACTTTCTGCTTTTAATGAAAGTAAATAGTGTGTGTCTAACGGAATATGATTTTGCACTCTATGAAGAAGAAGGACATGACCTAGCAATAATACTGGGCTACTGTTTCAGACCTATTGACAAGGTGACCTTCAAACCTGGCAACATGAGCCTGTCACTTGTTTATATAACATAAATATTTCACAATCCTCACCAATTATTGTATGTTTAACTTAGAGCTGTCAGATTCCACCTGAACTGTAGGAGACCTAAGAACTGGAACAGGTCTCAAGCAGACAGTTTTCAGGAATTCTCCTCTGTGCTACTTCATTCGATGTTCTTCCCTGGTGGAATGAGAGGAAGAGTGCTCCCAATAACATAGGCAAAGCTCATTTCTACTTTGGCATTAACAAGTTATACAACAGAGTACCTTGAAGAGTATCCAGCATGTAAGAGCTAAGATTTCCAAAGCTCCTGGGTTAGTTTGGACACCCGGATCCCACTGAAATGAATAGTCTGTCTTACTCTCACCTGGTACCAAAATGGACTTCTAAGTCTCATTGCGTTAATGCCTTTCCAACTTGTATGTCAGGATAGAGCTGTTGGTATGGTTAATTTTCACAGGAAATGGACGTCTGAAACCCTAAATGTGCTTTGAAAAGTCTCACCCTGGTTTTTAAAATGTCACAGTATGCCAATAGCTATGGGCTTTTGAAGACAACTTGCAAAACAGGCCTTCTTTTGAGAGTCTAGAATATGCCAGGCTCCTCCAAAGAAATAAAAAATAATTCTGTTTTACAGCTATCTCTTCCCATGGTGCACCTAGGCAACAAATAAAAGGTGAGAAGCATAATTCTGAATGTGTAGCTTCACAAGACAGAAAAGAAAAACTTGGCAACCTGAGACATAATAATAATACATTTTAAAGAACTGTACTCTAATAAATTGTTATTGCAGCAAATACTTCTGGGATGAAATCCAACCTAGATCACATACTTATGGGACTTATGCAGCACATGATGACAGGTATCGAGCTATGTCCAAAGCAGCGAGTGGGGGGAGGAGGAGCAGGAGGAGCTGTGTGGAAAAGGAAATTCTTCCAGTTACTGTCAAATCCTATCCATGTGGCGTAGGAAGTATCACAACCAGGGCAGGGTAAGGCAGGACACCTGCTCCAGATGCTGACCATGAGGGAAAACCAGGATGCCCCCTGCTGGGAGTCTTCGCCATGGCAGAGGAAGCTCTGTGATGCCCCTGTCCTGCCATGGGAACTGGGCAGCATACAACCAATGTATCTGGGAGGTGCAGGGGACAACTGAAATGGTGCTTCTGTCACCCCACCTGGGAGCTTGTGCAGCAGCGGGAGAAGCCCTCCACTGCCCCTTCCCTGCCACAGGAGTCACGTAGCACAGCACTGTACCCAGCAGTATATTGGGTGGAGGAGGGCTGAGTGTCATAAGCAAAATGGTGCTCCCTCACCCTGGGGAGCCTTTGCCAGAACAGGCATAACCTTGCTCCCAGTATGTATGGACAAGCAAATGAGGCCAAAACCCACTCTGAGGGAGCCCAGCTGCAGGAGAGCTGACACTGCTGGCACTGAGCAGTGGTGGCAGCAGCCCAAGCAGGTAAGACCCAGCTGCTGCCCATCTCCCTCCTCTACCTATCTGCCAAGGTCAGTATACCTCCTCACTACCCTGGGCACTTGGTGAACCTGCTGTGCCATAGAGTGCAGGCATTAGATTGCAGTCAGCGAGCAAGAAGATCAGGAGCAGATTCCAAAGCTGAGTTCCTCAAAGGAGACATCATGTCTACATTGTGACCATGGTGGAATGACAAGGCTAGCAGCTGGGGCGGGGGGCATCTTTTATTGAGTTGGATATGATATGACAGCAATATACCACTAGGCCCTCTGTAGCCAAAGGTTGCTAAACTTTAGTACTGTTCTAAGCGCTGGATACATGACACGCAGTTTACAGCTGTAAGTTCTGTCCCTGCTTTCTATTAATTGAATCATGCATGTTCTTCTGGGTTGTGGTTTTGGGACAGGAAGCAATATTTGTCTTATAATGTAGACATAAAATACAAACAAGAGTACAGCAGATCATAGCATGAAAGCATTTCACAACAATTTACTATCTGGGACTCATAATTAATGAGAGTTACAAATTCTATTTTTAGTACTGTCAGAGCTAGTTGTCAAGATATTAGAGAAAGCCATGTTGTGTAATAAGTGACTAATGTATCATTTTCCCAAGAATGTGTCTTAGGTTGCAGAAAAATTCAGGAAAATTATTTCCAGAGTATTCAAATTGCTGTGAGTGCTCTTTGATATGCACAGTATACAGTAATCTTCAGTGTGGAAGGCTTGATCAGCTAATTAAGCCTAAACTCTTCCAAATTCAACTTTTGAGCTGCTGCAATAGCTCAAATGCAGTTCACATGTCATATGTTTTATTGGGGCAAATACATTCTAGATGAAACTCTATCTAAATAACTGGAATTATATATGGAATAAGCCTGGGCAAGAGCTAGGGAATAAAATGTAATAAAATTACCAATGACAAAAAGAACTGAGTAAATTTGAGGCCTCTTTTGATATGAGAATTACTATAATGGCAAAAATGAATAAACAGTGTGTTTGGTTCTGCTTAAAAATACAGGGTTCCAATAGGGTAATAATGATAGCTCCACTTATATAATTAGCTTTGCCTGGACAGATCCATGTATTTCCTTGATTTCAGCCTAATCATCACACACCTTATTTTAGCAGAGAACACTTGCAGAAAGTCTGGAACTGCTTGCTTCCCCTGTGTTCTTGTTAATCACGCAGTTTTAAAATACCTGATTTTCCCTGCCTTTAGACACAACTAGTAAAGGGATGAATATATAGCCCTTAAGATGAGTAGGCATTGATGCAAGAAGTATCATTGGCTTTAGTGTAGTGACTTTCCTGAGCAAGAGCTACGCATTGTAAGGGATTCTTAACTGACCACTTAATTAGGGACTTGATTCAGGAAAGCAGTAAGATAAGTGCTTAACTATTGTCCTGACTATATGCTTTCCTGTACTTAATGGGTTTTGCCAGGCTAATTAATTACCGTATCTTCATGCAAACATTCAAAAACAGTAGCCAGGCTCCATTCAAGTTTAAGAGATAATTTGGTACCACACTGATAGGTGGAAGTCAGGGCAGATATAGATATGTACCTATTGCCAGTAAGCTAGCCAGCAGATGGAGCTCCTGTTAACTAACACATGCTATTCCCAGAACTGCACTGACATCAAAGATTAGCTTTACAACAGTAAGGAAGTCAAAAAAGGGGAAAAAAAATCTTGGCTTGTACTACCTTCAGGAAAGTGAAAATGGGGAAGTTACTTAGGATTTGCCATGTGGAAAGTGACAAAATTGAGGGGGAAAAGAGTGCTATTTCCAAATCTCTGAGGGAATGGCACAAACAGTGGAAAATATAAAGAAACTATAGATATCAGGTATTGGAAATTTTGGCTTGGATGCCAAAAAAAGTGAGCATGTCCACCTAAATCTGCTGTATTCCAGGTAGGTTCTTATAGCTCCTCCATCTCCCTAACATCTTCCAGTGGTTCATGATGTAACATGACCATCATCTAATCTCAATGTGTGCAGTCAAACTAACATACATCATTTAAAACTGGCATCTTAGAAATGGGAGAAACGGTCAAACGTTCTGGTGTCTGTGCCATATCTCTCAACACTGTCTTGCCAGATGCACAAAACAAACAAATTCCCTCCTTGAACGCAGATAGTATAAAACTTTTGTCCTTTCTTCTAGGTTGGCTACATTCTTCACTATGTGCTGATATTGTTTACTTGTGTGTCAGTATTACACAGACTGGCTCAGTTATTTGCCACGCAATGCAATTTATAAAAGGTGGAACAATTTGAGGTGATTAGCCATATTTGCTTTAGAGACACCTGGTCCTGGAATTGTTTGGGGAGTGTGTTGCAGGTCAGAACTGAGCAGTATTGCCACTGCCAAGGGAGAAGACTTGTACAGTCATATTAACCTCATTCCAATTAGTCCTTCCTATTTACAAGCACTAAACTAGTTGGCAAAAAGAGAAAAGATTTAGAAGTGAAACGAAAATCTCTACAGAGTTCCTGCTTAGTCATCTCAAGGGGCAGGGAAGTGACTCATCTTGCTCTGGGGCTTACATTATGTCTGCTGAAGTTCTCTCAGAAACTTTCCACTGGATGAAGATCAGTCAGAGCAGTATGTGCACTGATCCAGACCCTAACACGTCTTTGAGAATGGGATAGCAAGAAAGTATATCGGCTTTTATGCCCCTGCTACTTGTGGGCCAGAGGAACTCTTGTATATCAGAGAAATCTCCAACTGCCTCTGAAAGAGAGCTGTGCAGGTGAGCAGCACAAAGTGGCCAGAATGGGAGCTAAAAGGTCCGATATATCTTTGCCTAGGTGTAAATGCCTGGATACGTTGACAGACCATGGAGAAGTGAGCTCATGAATCATTTCCTTTCCCAGAGAATAAGACAAAGCTAATAAACAGCAGTTAACGATCATTGTAAAAGAACATTTCCGTACTACAGAGTATAGCCCGCAGAACGCAAAATGAAGAACAGGATTGGTAGTGGGATTTTTCAGAGCTTTAAAGCAGCTGCATAACATATTTATTTCTTGTTTTAAGAAAGGTGCTATAAAGCCATGAATACTAGAGGATGAATCCCATATGAAAGACACTCTTTGTCTTTCTTTGAAATTGTATATACTGTGAGATAACGCAGGATTTAATTCTACAGCATTCATTTGGATCGTGTGGATTAATATACACATGAACCCAAATACATCATCCAGTTGGAACATTTTTCAAAAGAAGCATTCACTGTATGATGTTACCTTGCTGTCAGTGGTCAGGTAATAATTTGCCGTCATAAATATATCTTCCATGAGAAAGAAATCCTGCCAAAAAGATTATGGTAGTTCATAAACAATAGTCCATTCCTGATGACCACTATTTCATAGGCAACTATAAAATTAACTACTGTCAGGAGGCAAAAGTCAAAGAAGGTAGTCAATATAGTGTTAGTGTCTGCATGGCAGAAAGAGAAATTATGATGTATCTAGAATATATTTGAATGAAAACATAAGAAAGAATAAAGGAAGCAGTGCCTTATTGACAATCTTTGAGTCCTTTTTTCCTTGTTTGTAAAACCTTTTATTTAGAAAATAGCAGGTCTGTAGGTAAAGCCTTCTTTAAAACTAGGTGGACATCTCTTTAAAAGTTACATTTGATGACAGTATTTAATAGCAGACATGAGGCTTTAATGGTCTTGAGCAACATGTATTCTTCAGGTCTGCCCATAACCATGCAAATATTGTTCCACTTGTTTCAAAAGATATTTATTGACACTTAGCAATTTATACGAAGTCATGGATCTTTAAAACAGGTCCCTTGCTAGAAAACTTTATTCCTGTGCTATACTGTTTGACCACAAATAAACTTACTAAAACATTACTGAATAATGTTGTCAATTTAGCAATAATAAGCTAAAAAAGTATATTTTTGCCCATTGAGTTTTCTTTAAAACAGAAATGAAGGTGCTTCAAATCACAGATGTAAACAAAACTTAACAGCGGACTAACTTCTGGCTGCATAACCATAATCAGACTGTCATAATCCTGAACGTATTTTTTTGAAGAACCCCCTGTTTTGCAGAAATGCTAACAAACCTATTTAACAGATACCCCTGCTTAAGGCAAGCATTCATTAATACTAATACTAGTATTTCATTAATACTAATTCTAATCATACCAGTCAATCAAAAATCCTATGTTTCATTTCTCTTTCCCTTTATATTTATGGTAAAAGTTACTTGTTCTTTTATATTTAGCTTCATCTACCTGTCTGATATATTTAATCTACTCACGATCTAGTGTTTGTGACTTCATAACAAAGTGTAAAAGAACATACAGGTATTTGATTGTGACATTTGGTAAATGAATCAAATGCTGTAGGGTAAAAGGTATAAGTGAGATAGGAACGGTTGATAGCAAGAATCAACTCACAACTTCTGGAATCAGCAAAAGAGATTATAAACTGCGGATGACAGGTAAAGAAGGTTGTAGAAATACATATTTTTCAAAAACGGAAGAACGTTTAACTTTGCCAAGTGCGTTGCGGCTGCTCTCAAATAGCATGTCCAATCTCAGAAGCAGTTTACCAAGATAAACCTACATTGAAAATTAAAATAATGTTTTAGATTATCCTTTGTCACATCTTGTCTCATCTGCAGAATTCCCCTGCACCCAATATTCAGGTTAAGACTGAGTCCTAGAAACTTCACCCATCTAAACCCCAAAGCTCCAACTGATTTCAAGGAATGGACACTGGAATCAGTAGTATTTAGGGTAGCTTGGTACCATACAGAGTTTTCCTGTACCACACACAATTGTGCTTAGCTGATGTGTTAAGTGAAAACAGCCTCTCCTAAATCATTCCATCAAGTTCCATGAAGAGCTTTCATGCTTCTTCATAAATTGCTTCAGAATCAGTGATCATGCTCAGAGGTGTAATAAATGTCTTTCTGTTGCAACCAGCTGACTCCATTCGGGTCCATCATTTCACAGGCGCAAGATGAATTTGATTGGTGTCTAATGCCAATTATATTAATTAAAACATGCAGATTAAAACTGGAACACAATGGACAGAATACCAGGACTCCCATTTGATTTTAGTGCATTTGTGTATAGGTAACTGATATACTGGTATATTTATATATTAAAACTTTTTAGCCCAATTATTATTTTTGAAGGAAGAGTTTGCCTTGTTCTTGACATAAGTGTGAATTTTGGCACCTTGTTCCCACACATCCACCATGCTGTTGCAAGTACTTTGTTCATGAGGTGTTCCCTGCTAGAGCCACTTTTAATTTTTGACTGTACTCATCACGCTGAGGACTTTTACAAAGTGGAAGTTGTCATTTTGGACCGTCCAAAATTTAAAGAAGAACAAATCCCAAATCAGAGTTGGACCACGACTGTTCTGGACTGCTTATAAATGGAGCAGAAAACAGAAGATGAGTCTCAGATATGCTGAGGAGGCTCCTTGTGCCTTTTCCCTTCCTCCTCATATTATCAGTGTCTCAGTAATATGTGAACTAATGATTGCAGCACCCTGGGGTACCTTGAAATCCTTTCAAGGGTAGTTTGGGGTACCAGGCAATGTTATCATTGTTAAGTGTACAAACATGATTCACAAGGTAAGCCCAAATATTTCAGTAGGAATTCATGGTATTAAAAACATTCTGACCAGTTGTGGTTTTTCTGAGTTGTCTGCAATAGAAGAATTGCTTTATTATTTTTCTGTAGTCAAAAAAATAAATGAAAACTAAGAGCTGGTGTTTTCCAAAAGGTGTCTCAAGTTTAATGAGAGGTGCCTTGAGTCTAAAAAGATTGAGAACCACTGGTCAAGGCTCTATATGGCCAACATCTTCTGGCCTCTGCAGGGACCCCCAAATACTGTTTTTATGTATATTTTACTGATTATTATAAGGAACAAAAATTACCAAGGAAAGAAAGATAGGAGAACACAAAGAAACAGTTAAACTACTGAATGGAGGAAGGGGATTTGAATGAGGTATTCAAAGTAAGAAGATAACTTTAAAATAGTGAACAAAAGTTACCAGGTTAATGCCAATACATTTTAAACCAATTAAAGGAAGTACTTCTGCACATGAGGATTACTTAATGTAGTTCACTGCCATATAAGGTTTTTCATTATATGAGATGGTAATATAGTGGGGTCAGGACAGAATTCATTTATGCTTTGTTGCATATTTGGTTACATACAAAATGATAGATTCATATCTTCCGCTGAAGCATTAAGCTATAAATGGGACAGAAGACTTAATAGGCCAGTAGTTATCTACTATGGATATTCTTATGTTTCTAAATGAACTAATAAGCAATAATAACAAATACAAGATTATAAAAGAATATATCACACAAATAAAAATAAAGTTATCTGGGTATAGTAGTGTATAAGCATGCTGAAAAGTTTGTCCACTACTTCAGGGGTGTCAGATTTATGTTTTGCCTTTGGCTGGATCCAGACTGCAATGTTCCTTGTGAGCCAGACCCAGTCCTCAGCATGGCTCCCACAGCAGCAGCAGCAACAGCTCCATCTCCTGCTACATGCCACAAGCCCCATGCAGAAGCTGGAGTTGCCGCCACCGCTGTATTTCATGCCAAGGCAGAAGCTCTGCCTCAGACATGAAGTACATGGCAAAGACGGCTCTGGGTCTGGATTCAGGTCCAGGCCTGAAGTACATGGCATGAAATGGCAACAGCGACGACAGCAGTGGGGCCAGCTGCTCAGGAGATGAGGCTGGGGCTGCTGCAGTGACGATAGGCCAAGTGGCCAGAGGCTGACTGGAACTAGGTCAGCCCTCATTTGCCCTCCTGCCACCAATCACCATGGCCACCAGTGCCCAAGAGCCCCAGATTCTTCAGCAAGCCACTTCCCACACTGCACCCTCTCCCCCCTGCAATTTATAGTGGCCTGTCAGCACACTGATGGGCCAGATACAGTGGTTCTGCTAAATCTGAACCTGCAGACCATATGTTTGAATTATTAATTCTGCTGTATTATTTGAATTGGGGTGATACGTGGTATGGCCATTTGGGAATCTCTCTCAAGTTGCCAACCTATGCTATGAAGTACATTGCTTCATTTTATTTTAAAAAAAATAAGCCTCGAGCTTTGATGCTTGTAAAAAAACTCTTGAAACAAGAGTGGAATATCTATGATGGAGCAGTCTGCTTGAGTTTGCAGACACCCTGAAAGAACTGCTCTAATAAGTGTTGACCATCCCATACACCTTAACTGGAAGTCAGCTCTTTTACCCAGTAAAGATACTTCACGTTTTAAATTGTTAAAACTATTTTATTGCTGATCAAAGTATGTAAAGACATAGGCATGAGACCACATTACCATGAGGCAAAGGAAGAGGGGGCTTTGGGGTGCATTTTCTATTCATCAGTAACGGCCCATATACACTGGAAGTTAACCTGAAGTAGCTCAGTCTTCAAAGATGAATAAAGCTGTCCTGAGTTAGTTTTCCTTTACGACACAGTAAAAGAATGAACGTGGAAAGTTATTATGGAGCAAATGATTAACCTTTCCTACATGACTAGGCCATGAGAAAAGAAGGGAAGGCTCATATTATGAGATCTGCAGCATCTACTGTGATTTTTCATTTAGATGCAATACATGGGAGGCATTGTCAGATACCACCACCTAGGATTTTCTCCCACTCAAGAAGATAAGGTCAAGAAGCCTAAGACAGCCCATTATGACATATAAGCTTTGCTGAGAGGAGCTAAGCCTGAGGTGCTCAGTGGGGTGCCCACGCCCCCTCATGAGGGAGATTATCCCAACGTGTCCAGCAGAAACACAGGATCACATTCTGAATATCTCTTCAATTTTTTACATGAACTGTCTCTTTCTGGCTTCTCAAATAAGTGAAGACTCTTTTGTGGAAAAAGAATACCACCACCCATTGTTATTTCCATTTTGATCCCTAAGGTGACACTAAACATATGTAGTGATTCCCTTTTATCACTAAACTCTTATAGCACATCTTTATGCCCTGAACACGCTTGTATTTTAGGGGCAAGAGTTCTCCAGGGGCCTATGCTAGGTTCATGTAATTTTTCCTAATAAAGTTCAAAATATTGGAAAATGTGTCCTTTTGATTCTCCTGTTAAAGCCAGTGATGTTAATTCCAGCAGTGACAGGGATGGCTGAAAGGCTGAAAGTACAAGATGAGGTTTAACAACTTAAGTCATACATGGTTTTAGTTTATGTGAGGACTGATTCTGCACCTGAATGTGACAGAAATTGGGGGTGTGCGAAGGAGTTCCTAGTCGATTCAGATTCAGATTCTGCCCAAATCAGGGCCAGTGATTCGATTACCTGATTTGGATCACTGTCCCCAATTCAATTCAGCCAACTCTGAATCTGAAGATTCGATACCCATTCGGAGAATCAGCGATTTGGACATAGACACAGCTTTTAAGTTTTTTCTACATACCTTGAGGTAGCAGGTGTAGCTCGTGCTCACTGTGATGCTGGGGCACATGGAGCATCCCACAGGAGTGCGGGGGGGGGGCTCCATGTACTTGGCGGCAAATCCAGAAATGGAAGTATTTCTGGTCCACTTCCAGGTCTTCTGGGGAGTGCACGGGGGCTCCCCTGTACGCCTCCCCTGGCTTGGCAATCAGTCACAGGGGGACCCTGGGTGCCAGCCACCAGACCCAGGAGGCACCAGTCACTAAGCCAGGGGGGCAGTGGGGCCCCCTGCATGCTTCCCATCAGACGTGGAAGTGGATCAGAAGTGCTTCTGGTCCACTTCTGGGTCTTCTGCCAAGTCTTCTGCTGCATCGCAGCATTCACGAGCCCCTGCTACCTAGAGGTATGGAGAAAAAACATGTAAAGCTGTCTCTATGTCCAAATCTCCAAATCAATTTGGAGGGTTCCAATTCGATTCAGAGAGATTAAAGTGTCCTCTGATTCAGTTTGGATTTGAATATTCTGCCACCGAATGGAGCCGAATCAAATCAGGTACTGAAGCTTTGCATATACCTAACAGAAATGAGCGAGACACTAATTTACTGAGTAGCACATGTGAAGAACATGAGGTTATCTTGAAAGAGTCAGTATAAATCAGTAGAAAGTATACTTGAATCTTGTGGCTTTACTGATGTTTCATACATTTTTCCAGACATTGAAAGCCTAATCCTTCAAGCTGCTACACAGCCTCCAAACACAATTAACCAGCCCCTACAGGTCTTGTCTACACTGCACTCAGCAAGGATATGGCTGAGCATTCCCTGCCCATACCTTATCCTTCCATACCCACTCTAAACCCAGCCGTTTTCCAATAGGGCCACTCCAGGCTTCTTCCATTGACAGCTTTCAGGTCTAGTGGAGACCAGAGGCACAAGACTGGACACAGAGGTACAAGTTTGGACAGCAGACTCACAAATGTATTTCTGGATTTTGAGCATGCCTGTGGATGGAGTACATTCGGCCTTATCCTCCCAGAAACCTGCCATTGTTACAGTGGGTATGTCTACACCTGTCCCTACAGCACCATTGTTACTGCGCCATCTATTAGTATTTTCTTTTGGCACAGTAACAGTCCATACTGCACTGTGTTGGAGGTGCATGGTTACTTTTAGCCCCTACATCGCCATAGCAACACACTGTACTGAAAGAGCGGGGTACTATGATGACATAACTTCAGCATCATGTTTGTGCCCACCGATTTTATGTTGCCATAATGCCTTGCTACAGTGATGTAGAGTCACATGTAGATGTGCCCAGTGTAGACAACCGTAAAAAAAGTCACCAGTTTACAGGAACAGGACCTGGGGAAAAAAAAGTGTATGTGGAAACTACATGTCCAACTCCTCTTAACTTTTAGCACAATTTGGGTCTCCACTCCCTTTAACTCTTCCAACCTAATAATACCGCACAATAAAAAGTTCTTGGCTCTGGTATACATTTTTTATCCCAGATGGAAATGTATCTTTATATTCCCTAAAGTAAACTAGAAAATTTGGCTTGTGTCAGGATATTCCCTTGTCAGTATTTTATGACATATTGTATAACATACTAGGCCAAAGACATCTGATTTCTCTCAAATCATATCACAAATGAAACTACCCAATCACTTTAATTAGCTGCAAGGTAAACAACAATATAACACAATAGCTTTGAAGATACTGAAGACATCACATGTAGGGACTTATTAGAATTAATGACTCATGGAAATAGCCTCTATACATTCAGACATAGAAGTACAAGAGAGTACCATTCATAAATAGATGGGCAATCTGATGCATCCATTATTTTCACCTAAAATCACAGCTCCCAGGCAGTAGAAAAAGATTTCCTCATCAGTTACAGAGTTAAATTAAGTCAAAAAGAGGTTGGAGGCCAGTTAGCTAGGTTAGAAACTTCCTTCCTATCTCAGGCATACTCACTGCTGTGGATGAGGAGGTGTTGAGAGAACCTATCAGGCAATGTCATATCAGGGAGTGATGAAGGAAGGAAAGGGATAGCTAATGGTCATTCCATGTTCAACAATGGGGTTTGGGGACAGTTAATAGTTTGAACCATTAACATCCTTGTTGAAGAAAAAAGCCACATGAAAATGAACTAATACAGGAGGACCAAATGCCCTGAACATTGCAGAGGGTGTTAATGCTGCGGAGTTTCTCAAAGGTTTGAATGGCCTGAATTTCACTACCAGAATTAAATATACCATTTTTCTTCTGTGCATTAGATCAAATAGCTGAACTTATGGCAACTGTGCACATGTGACAATAATGCTTCAGTTTAACAGTGCTGTTATGTCATATGCTTGTGAATCACCAAAAAGAGGGATGGTCTTCAGGCATAGTATTTTTATGGGGGAAAATGAGCAGCGGTTAAAGGAAACTACCAAAAATATGCCTGTTAATTGTCAATTTGGGTGTTCTGCCCTCAGAATAATGCTCATGTCTGTTTACGAGTTAGTGCTCCTTGTCCCTCTACTTCTGGTATCTAGCACAAGTCTCCTGCACCCCGCTCTGCCCAGCCACGGAGAACAGGGCAGGGCTCAGGAGACCCTGCGCTTGGCCGGGGGAAGCCCCTGCACCACACCCAGAGTTGGGGATAGCCACCTGGCAGGGGGGAACCCTTTCCCCCCCTTCCCCAATCTCGCTCCACTCACCCCATATCCAGCCGGCTAAGCAAAGCCTTGGCTGGGATGATCTATTTGGTGCTGGTCCTGTTTTAATCAAGTAGTGGGACTAGACGACCTCCTGAGGGACCTTCCAACCTAAGTTTCTACGATTCTGTGAAAACAAACAGTATAATTCAAATGTATACAATGTTGTTCTGCCAGATATAGAACCTTGCTCCTTCGTTAAGACAACACAGTGTCAATGTTGTCCTTATGGAACATCAAAACTTCAACCGTACTATGGCTTAGGTAGAAACCTAGTAGATCTGCAGTGCTACAGCTATTAAAAATATTTTTGTGTCTTATTTAATCTTATTTCCTATATTTAAAGTACTGTAGAAGACAATGGGCCAATTTCAGTGGTGATATAAAGTATTGTTTACATCTTACAGTCAACATTTTTTCTGGTATCAGATTCACCAAAACTGCAAAGGATTGGACACAGGCAAGGTTCTTTGCTGTGGTAAATCTGGTAACCTTTATTAGACCAGCTTAAAGGAACTGGAGAAATTTGTGGTCTCACTGAACCCAGTGGAGAAGATTCTTATTTACCTTAACTAAAAATCAGATTATGATAAGGAAATATGCAATTTAGAAGTGTATCAAAATAGTGGTTAGTCTCAGCACTAACATGCAACACCAAAAGAAATAATTATGAAATGTCATTCTTCCAAAGAGCCTTTTGTTAGAGAACCTCAGACCATTTTCCTGAAGAGCTTTCAGGTACCATCTTTATGCTGTAATTTGCTTTGGAAGTGAGGGATGGGACTGGGAGTATTTATCATTATTTAATGGTTTTCAGATGGAATATGAAGCAGTGAAAACATCTGTATTCTCACCTACTCCAGTGCAAATGCTGGAGGACAAATTCAATCCTGTGGTAAAAGGGTGGAACTCCGTGCAGGCCAACAGAGCTGCACCTGCTTACAATAAGACAAAATTTGGCCTAAAACTCAATATTTAGAAATAAAAATAATAAACTTGGGCACACTCCAGTATTTCATCTGGAATCTCATAAAATCCAGATTAGTTTATCAAAGAGATTTACAACCTCAAAATATTTTGTCCAGCTCCAAACTCTCCCTCTCCTGGCCCCTTCAAATTTCCTCCCTCCCCTCATCCAACATGAATAACTGCCCTGCCTTAGACCATTTTGATCAGCTGCAGCCAGCAGAGAACAATGCTAACATTACCACATCCTTTTATAACTCTGATGTGTTTGTGGTAGGCAAATAAATTGTTCCTGTGGGTGAAGCTGTGCCCTGCCACAGTTCATCTTCCTTCTCATCCTCAGCTTATAAGGATGTGGATGTACAAGAATAAGAGACACTTCCTGAGCCAACAGAACTGAGGACTCTTCTGATGATGTGAATGTCTGGAACAGCCTGGCAAGAAGGAAGTCTGATTTCCTCTCCTGTTGTAGAAGGTTGTGTGGGAAGGGAGTAGTTTATTGAAGTTTTTTTTCACTATACAAATGCACCTATCACATTTCTCTTTAGTACCCGAACAACATATATTTAAGCATGAAAATCAATAATCATATGTATAACTGTGTGTATTATATGTTTGTGTATATGTATTAAAAATATGAAAGTAAAAGGACATTTCTAAGACACTTTATAATGAACCCACCCTCTCGGAAAAAGCCTGACAAATAGATAGACCTTGTGACATCTTGGGAAAAAAAAAAACTTGGGCTCCACCAGCCAAAGGGTTCCTGGGTCAAGGACCCTACACTTAAAATGCCTTGACCACAGCCCTTAGATAAACAAAATGATAGCCTGGTAACTCTCGCTTCTTTGAACTCAATTTCTAAATTAAACCATGAAAAAAACTGTCTCCAAAAAATCCTAACCAGAATGGGCTACACAGAACAGCTTTGGAAAGGAGTGGTAAGTTAGTTCAGGCCATGCCTACAAGGTTAATTTACAGTACCCAGCAATGTCACCTTCAAGTATACCATGCCACTTTGCACAGGCTGTCTCCTAAGCAGTGTAGATATGTCTACAAGGCACTTTGGATAGGTTTATTAGCACGGTTGAGTAACAGTTAGCCCCACTGCCTGTGCTAATTAGCTCACATGCAGTGCCACTCAGAAAGGGTTACATTGCTTCTGGTATAGCAGCTAGCCTGCATGAAGCTGTGCAGTGTGCTTGAAGGAGCAGTTGCTGGGGGTGGTAAGTATTTTGTGTAGAGGTGGACTTAATCTCTGTAGAGTAAAGGTGTGATGTCTCTAGAGTACATATGGAATATTGCCTAACTGATATACACATATTCAAGTTTATCAGCTGTTTTCTGAGGGGTTGTTAAAGGTAACACGAAGAAGAATGCATTGTTCCACTCCAACATGGAAATGCCAGGAACATAGGTAATGGAAATTAAGGTGACAACTTAAAGAAAGCAGTTGCTTAGAAAAAAGGAAAAAGGAAGTTTTGGTCACTGCTGCTGCCTAAAATCTAGGCCAAGACAGATTCCTACACTGCAAACATGATGAACAAAAGAAAAAAGTGCACCCTCAACCATAGAAATATATATGAAATTCACTATTTCCTCTGGTTGTTTCTCACATCTAGGTCGAATCACTTCAGTCATATGGACATCATCTAACCTCCATTCTCAGCCAGACTGGAATATCTCAATCTCAGTCACCTGAAATGGAGTAACACAGATGTGAAGCCAAGTGTCAGGAGGATGCTGGTATCACTGAAACCCAAACTATCCCACTAATTCCTTTTACAACCTCCTCCACTGGATGATCACTTATCCAGCATTACCTTCCAGAACCTCTCCAAACAAAAGGAAAAATGCCACTCAAGTGAAACTTTATCTATTCTTGGTTAACAGATATGTCAACAACTTACAGTCAGCAACATCTCATGGGTGACAGAATCAAGAGTATTGACAGATTTAAGACAATTAGTGTGGATACTTCATCTTTGTTTATCACCAAACAGAAACTAAAAAGCTAGTAATTATCCATGCAAAATTATATGCTCTGGTCTACTCAGAATGGGAATGAAAAACTAGCTGAGAAAAATTGTACCAAATATTATACCAATATACCCTCCAAATCCCTAAAAGTTATTTTCAGTGTGCTTCCACATGCACTAGATGTAAATACCACTTACACTTATCATTCATTCATTTATACCCTGCAGGGCCAAAAAAATGCTCTAATTCCCCGATTACCCTTCTAAATGTTTATACACATTTGAAAATAAAGGTATGAACAACTCACTGCAAAGAGGCTCCTTCTTTGGGGGCTAACTGCTGTGGTTAACTTACACTTCTAGAAAAATAAAAATGTACTTCTAGACAGCTATGACTGAGTAGCTGACATGTAGTTAAAATCTGACCTATTTTACCTCCTGAGAGATTGTTTGTATAGGCATATTCTAAATCTGCAAAAAAGGTGAAAAATTAAGTTTGTTGCTGTGTGCCTTCTGAAGAAAGATTAGTGAGATTCAACAAAGGGTTTTGAAATAATTAATACCGTGATGTCACAAATCCTATCCTTGACAAATTAAGAACAGAAAGCTATACCCAGTCACTGAAAAACCTTACTATTTAATTTCATCTTTTTAATCTACCTTGATCTTCTTTCCTTTCATGTGGATAAATTACAAGATGCAACTTTCATGATTTAACTTCCTACAGTAACATTTTATGATGAGAGGGCTGCATAGTGTATGCATAAATTAATTCATGATCTTCATAAATTTCATTTGTTAGTGTAAAGAACAAAGAAAAAAAGTCTTCATCTTGTTTTCCGCTGACTTTTCTATGAGTCAGATAGCGAACATTTTATCACATGGATTTTGAATTTAAGCCATTTTTGAAAATTATTCACAAATATATTGAGCAGAACCTCAAAGTCTCTCTTGACATTGGAGGGGTGGGGTTTTAATTGTTTTTTCTTGATCCTCAGGATCAAGGAATCGGTGAGATACATTTGTTAACATTAATATTGTACATAGATGATTCTGTGCATTTTTAAAACAAAAAACCCAAACAATTCGGTAACAGCTCTAGCCAAGGCAGAGTCACTTGTGCTCAAGTGTGGTTATTTTAACCAACTTTTACTTGTGCAGCACCTGTAACTGTTTTTCTTACTTCCTTTCTTCTATCCTACAAACCCCCCTCCCCCCAATAGTTTATAAACCGTGTTGCAATGTGATAAAAAGTTGTTTGAATGGAAAATAACTTTACAACATCTCTTCTGTCTTGAAGCTATAATAAATATAAGAACAATATGTGATTATGTGTAATGTTTTTATATACATATTTTAGATTAGTTTGTGAGGAGAAATACATATAAAATTGAATGGCAGATGATATGGCAGCAGTTAAGCAAATAGAGTGGAGTTACCATACGTATTAAAGGGGGAAAGATAGCTTAATAATAATCAGATAAAAGTTAAGAATAGTGCTGGTATCATTAGCCTCTCCCATTTCTCACTGGCCAAAATGCTGGCATAGATCCTGTGCAGCAGAACAAAAACACAATAAAGTGTTTAGAGTTGTAAATAACTCTTCCTTATAAAAAGAATGTCTTTAATTGTAGACTGTGGGTCTTTCTTACCATTTTGAGCAAAGTCCAGTTTTATTAGACCAATCTTGTGCAGCAAACACACCTTTGCTCTGCTGCTTTGCTGCAGCATTTATGATTCGTTTGCGTTTGGGGGCAAGGGGAAAGGTAACAACTGTTGTTCTAGTCTGTAGATTACACTATTGGAAAGATAACCTTGAAGCCATGTTAATAAAATAATGCTACAAATTATTCCTGGAAGAGCTGCTAAACTAATAAGCCAGCATAAGGTGTTAATGGAAGACGGGGGTGTGCTCTTCCATTAGCCTGGACATGGCCCCTGTGCCTTGAGAGTCATACTGAACAGGAGGGCTGCAAACAGTGGATGTTGTAAGAGTTAAAGAAATAAAGTGGGCAATACAATTTCCTACCACACTCACAAATGAAGGCTGATCCTAGAGAAAGTTGAAAATAAAACCCCACAGCAATGGACAGATTTGCCCCACACAGACAATTTGGCTCCCTTGTTATTTCCTTTGACTTATCTGTGGTGTGGTAGTTTAGGCCATCCCACTTTCCTCCACCACCATCACAGCCTTAAGTAAACACTTCAGACATTCAAAATATATTAACTTTGACCTTCGGGATTGTCTTAGAAATGGCTGTGAACCTGCAGTGTTCTCCTTGAGAGGAGGGTTAGGCCAATGATCACTTCTACAGCAGATCCTTGCAAATAAATGCCTACTCCATTTTATACAGGTTCATCCAGCAAAGCAGGAATGGACTTTAGCTTGTGAAGTCACAGGTCAAGATGGACTGCCACAGGCATAGGACATGAAAGGCTTCTGCATCCTCATTTTTGTCATTACAGCATCTTCTCTCATTGGTTACCTTAGGCCAGGCCATCCCTTCTTGTTCTGTTAACTTCACTAGAATTACTGCCACGAGCAAAGGAGACTTCATATGAATACAGTATTGCAGGATTAGCCAAGAGACCAGAAAATTAGGAAACTAGAAGTCTCTGTCTTGTTCCAGGTTACAATCAGCAAAACATAAAGACTTGAGGAGAAATATATTTTCAGACTGAACCTCTGACCAATTTTGCTTGAATGTTACAAAAATGTAATGATACAGACCATCAAATAAAAGTGCATAAAAGATGCCATATTACTTGAAGATACTGAAAGGCAATGGATTCCAACATGATCACTCAGTTATGTCTGTGGCAGTTTTGTAAGGCACCCAGTTTACAAGGCATTAGGCTTATACCAGTTACTGAAGGAAAAGATCAGCTAGATCACTGAATCTCTCTCTCCCCAGAGGCAGACTAGAATTGCTACCTTCTTCAAATATAAAGGGGTTAAACCTGAACCTTTTACTCCATATTTGCATTACACATTCAATTTCCAACAGTAAATCCTTCAAGGTCAGCCTTGTTACTTAACAACACCTATTTATTGAGATTTGAACTAGCCAAAGGTCAAGGGAAGCAGATCTCATCAGCAAGTAAATGAAGTGTGCCAGACAGTATGATCCCACAACATGATTTCTATGAGTTAAATCCAAATACGTAGCACCAGAGGAGACGGGGCTAACCGTGGTGATGGTTCAAAACTTATAGAATGTGCAGGCAATATGCTCTTCGCAAGTAACAAAGTCATTGTCCTGTCAAATGTTATATCTGGATATGTAAAAGCCCTGAAATTTCTGGGGAACCAAGACGTGCAATTCCTTTAATCTGTTCCCAATCACTTCAGTTCAAATTATAAATTATATGTATTTCTTCTTCTTAAATTATCATGTGGACCAGTGGTCAACAATGTTTTCTGATGGGGGGCCAGAATAACCCAGCTTGGGTCTGAGGAGGAACAGGTGTTAACAAAAGACTGACACCACTATGGGTTTCAGCCATGGCATGAAATCCACCACTGTCAAATATCACCAAAGTTTCCTGCTGCTGGAATACAGCCAAAAGTCCCTGACTCCTCATGCTGAATTGAATGGCTCTGCAAAGCCAGATCCAGCCTACAAGCTTTAGGGCTAGAGACAGACATTACACATAAATCGGTTTAAGTATTCAGAAACTTGTTTAAACCTGTAACAGAACAGATCTTCATTCCACATAAACCAGTTTGGAAATGGCTGAAACCGGTTTGAAATAAACCTGGTTAGATGTTGTATCAGACTTAACTGATTCGGGTTAAACAGGTTTATGCATTGTCTGTCCCAGACCTCTGGCTGGTTTAAATTAAACCAGACTCCCCCTGGCATCCCAGTATGCTCTCTGGCCTGGGTGGAGCTCTACACTCCACAGCAGAGCTGGCCCCTCCCCTCTGCTCCCCCCTCCTCTCTCTGTCCCCTTTGCCTTATACACACACCTCTCAGCATTAGCTAGCAGACCACATGCTGGCTACAGTCCATGCTGTAGCAGATGAGACAAAGGCAGAATGAACAGGTAGCCAATAATGTCCCTTAATGGGGTGATAAATACTGAGTTAGGGGTGATAAACACTGTGTAATCAATTCCCTGATCCGTTGGTCAGAAGCAGGGGGTGGGGGGAAGAACCTCTCCATAATTGGAGTCTCCTGCAAGGGCCTGGCCATGCCTCCCTTCAGCTCAGCATTGTGGAAGGGAATGGAGGACTGCTCTAGCGCCCCCTCTTCTCCCACCCCCCTGCCAGCTTCTAATCTGAGCCACTGCAGGCATCTGCCTACATTTCTGGATGTCTGTCTGGTTACAAACTGATTCAGCCTAGCCAGGTTAGACTAACCTGCAAAGATTGAATCAATTCAGGCTTTTTGAATGTCTGTCCCTAGCCTAGGTTACCCCTAGTGCAAACATCAATTGCCTTGAAAGGGCATGGAGCATCATTTATAGATAAATGTCTTCAGCTGATGTCAATTTGTCAATTTAACCTAATGGAGTGCCTGGTCCCAAATCAGCAAGTGTCAGGGTCTTCAAGGAATGAGTAAGGATCTCCCATTTTGCTCTATGATTATCACTATGACCACTTTGACAGGAGACAGCTGCAGAAACAGCATTGGGAAAGGCCACCTTGATCACTTGTATGTGTACACAGCACATGGCTCCACCAGGAGTCATATAGATATGTTCGCTCAGTGCTGGACCCAAGTTAATTAGTTCAATTTCTCAGCAATTTAGACATACCCTGAGACTAATGCTCTATAGTCCTATGACACAGTTCACAAAAGGGATCAAATTCAGGGATATATATCACAGTCAGTACATGGTACATGTACTGGGTAAAGATTGGGCTTGTAGGTCACCTGCGTACCCACGCAACCTAGCCTCCACCCCACTCCTCTCTTTCTCCCTCTCTTTTTTTTCCCGCTTCCTTTCTCTCTTCCCCACCCCCCCACTGGATGCAGTCATCTTCACTTGTGAAGGACGAACACCACATGGTACATGCCGTGCAGAAGCAAACCCCCTCACTGAAGACATTTAGCCCTGGGTCTTAGCTAAAAAGGCCAACATGAAACTATTCAATTCTGATTTAAAAGCAGCTTTTGAAACCTGTGGGCATTTGCTCATGTGAACATCTGGTTTGTTTATTTTACTGAAATACGCGTCTTGGAGGCCATAAAACACATGGGCTTAACAGAGATGTAGGTAGGCTTCTCAAGAGCAGAGGATACAAGTGGGAGGCAAGGAATTCAGACTCCTGCCCTGCCACTGAATCAATCTGGCCCCGGTAAGTCAGTTCTGAATAATGGTTTTCATTTAGTGCTTACTTTAAACAACATGTAGATCCCTCCCACTGTCAGAGCAAGCATATTAGCATGTTTTCAGGTATGTGTCACATTCATAGTTCAGGATACTTTTCCTCAGTCTGTTGTAACTTGATGTGGGCCTGGGCCTTGACACTTAGATCCAATCTAGAACCAGGCCTGCACTTGAACATCTGAGGATGTACAGATCTAGAAGAGTAATGATCAGGCTTTCTGAAGGTCAGGTGTGAGCTGTAGATTGACATCTGAGATTCACCTGCTTTTGGGTGGTCAGATCCCATGGTTTGGTACTAAGTATGTATTACTGGTTGCATGGATCATCTATATTTGATTTTATCATATGCTTTTACATCAATGGCTTAAAATGCCACAGCCAGAATCAGCACTGAGATGATGCTACTTTAGTACAGGACAACCCTGTCAGAAGCAGTAACTGGACACATCTACACAAGATGCTACATCACCGTAGTGAGGACCTATGACAATGTAGCATCAGCAGACATGAACCATGACACCAACACTACTGCACAGTAGCATTGGAAATGATCCATGCCGTGCCAGGACTGTGCAGTAATGGTGGTTACTGCGTAGTCATATAATACCCATTTAAGCAAGTACTAAATGACTGCACAGTAGGTCTGTGTGAAACAGCACCATTTATGTTTTTACTTCTGTTGCACCGTTTGAAGGGGCAGTGTTTCATTTTGTCATTTCATTTCAAAGCACTATTCCATTTTGTTCTATCAAAACTGTTTGGCTGTTTCAACACGTTTCAAAGTTTCGCCCCGGGCTATAACAGGGAATCATGGAAATGCCTATAACTTTGTCCTTTCTTCCCTGATTTGAATGAAAATTGCAGGGATGGTAGCCCCTTCAGGGGGTATGAAGCCTGGTAAGTTTCAAGGAGATAGGTTATGGGGTTTGTGGGAAACTGCACCCCAAGGTGCAGACAAGCAAAACTCGTGTCATTTGCTGGCAGCCTCCTGTCATCCCATGCGCAGATATAGGGGCCTGCACCCCCAGGAGGGCTGTGGGATTGTGCCAGATTCCTCCTTGGGGTGAAGACCCCCAGATCTGTGCTCAGGATGACAGGAGGCTGCCGCTGCCACCTCAGACCGGTGATGGATGCAGTCTTTCTGGGGCTGTGTGCGGGCTGAGGCAGCAGCAGCAGCCTCCTGTCATCCAGTGTGCAGATCTGGGGGCCTGCATCCCCAGGAGGAGTCCAGCAGTGCTGGGAGGGCAGACTGAGCTCTGTGGGGCTGGTGGAGCTGGTCGTTGCACAGCTCTGTCTCACCCTGCACTCCAAGTGGCTCCACCAGCCCCACAGAGCTCAGTCCCGTTGTTGGCAGCAGCAAGAGAGCCAGTGGCACAGCCACTTGGGGCGCAGCCCTGGCCAGTGGCTCTCCCCTGCCTCCTGCCACCAGACTCAGCTCCATGGGGCTGGCAGGGCTGCCTGAAGTGCAGCCTGGTGGTGGGAGGCAGGGGAGAGCCAGGGCTGCTCTCCAACTGGTTCCACCAGCCCCACGGAGCTCAGCCCAGCAGCAGGAGGCAGAGTGCAGCCCTGGCTCTCCCCCACCTCCCATCCTTGGGCTCAGCTCTGTGGGGCTGGAGCCACTCAGCGTACACTCCTGGCTTCCCCCGCTTCCCACCACAGGGCTGCACTCGACTGGCTCCACCAGCCCCATGGAGCTTAGCCTGGTGGTAGGAGAGTGGCCCTGGCAAGCACAGCCCAATGGCTGGAGGCTCCACAGCCCCATGGAGCTGACCCTGGCAATGGGAGGCAGGGGAGAGCCACTGGCCAGGGCTGCACTTGGAGCCAGGGCTGCACTGTGAGCGACTCCGCCACTGGCTCTCCCGCCACCAGGCTCAGCTCCCTGGGGCTGCAGAGCATCCAGTTGCCGGGCCCATGGAGCTCAGCCCAGCAGTGGGAGGCAGCAGGAGAGCCAGTGGCAGAGCCGTTTGGAGCGTAGCCTTGGCTCTTTTCTGCCTCCCTCCACTCCGCTGCTCGAAACTCTAAACATTTCAAAATGTTTCGAGTGCCCTCATTTCATTTTGAAGCTGTTTCAAAGCCTGTTGTTTCCTTCCAATTTCACTGTTTCAAAACAGCTTTGAAACAAGACACTTATCAAAATTTCTTGTAGATGTGCCCACCGTCAGCAGAATTAGTACAAGGTCATTCTGCCTGGTGGATCCTTTCAGGAAGTGACTCCACCTACAAATACACATAAGCAAAACAAACTTTCTTAAGCACATACTCTACAGTACGCATCCAGTTGCTGGCATCATGAAAAGTAGCAAAAACTGCTATGGCAGCAAATGTTAGCGTAAGCCGCGAGACCAAACCAAACTCCATATTTTTCCAGTCTCAATGACAACTCCCAGAGTAATTCTCAGCCTGCTCGGTCCTTCTCGCCATGCAGCTATCAGCTAAAAAGCACATTTAAAGGAACTTCTGACTTGGAAAAAGAGGCTGAAGAATTAAATGCATTAAAAATAATTCTTTGGTCATGATGATTAATAGCTCAACTCAAGCATATTAACAAGATCACATATTTGTATTTTTCTGAAAATGAGGCATCTTTGTTAAATAAGATGTGGTCCACATATTGTAACGGTATCACTGGATTTTTTTTTTTAAATGCACATTTGATTTTGAGCTATAGACATGCAAAAAATGGCATATTTATTTACATTTACATTTTTGGTGTCAAATAACTGCGTAACATCTGATTTGGGCCAGTACATATTTTCTCCTAAGATGAGACTATTGTGTGCCTTTTCAGCTCCTCACACCTAGACTTATGACCTCATGAAAACTGGCAGCTACAATGAAAATGTTGAGAAGCCACCCCGCTGAGTAGATCTGGAAGAAAAAATAATCTGCTTGCTTATTGCATTTCTAGAAACAATATACCTGAAACCAGAACCCAATTGCTAAAAAGATTTCATAATATCCTCATAATCAAACTATGCACCATTCATTACATTTTAAAAATCATCATTAAAATATACCCTGACTGTTTCTGGTAATAATCCTTAAGTAAACATATGAAGCCAAATCCTGGTTCCTATCTTCTATAAGCCTGCAACACTTAGAAAGCAGAAGAGGTTTCTGTTACACTGAACAGAGTGAAGGATGAAAGAAGACTGAGAATAGTCTCTGCAGGAGGGTCAGACAAGTAGGCATCGTGAGGAGCACTACTCCATGATGACCCTCTTCTAGGCTGCAGAGAAGCATTCATAGATTCATAGATTCATAGATGCTAGGGTCGGAAGGGACCTCAATAGATCATCGAGTCCGACCCCCTGCATAAGCAGGAAAGAGTGCTGGGCCTACATTACCCCAGCTAGATACACATCCAACCTTCTCTTGAATACCCCCAGGGTAGGGGAGAGCACCACCTCCCTTGGGAGCCCGTTCCAGACCTTGGCCACTCGAACTGTGAAGAAGTTCCTCCTAATATCCAATCTAAATCTGCTCTCCTCTAGCTTGTGGCCATTATTTCTTGTAACCCCCGGGGGCACCTTGGTGAATAAATACTCACCAATTCCCTTCTGTGCCCCCCTGACGAACTTATAGGCAGCCACCAGGTCGCCTCTCAACCTTCTCTTGCGGAGGCTGAAAAGGTCCAGTTTCTCTAATCTCTCCTCGTAGGGCCTGGCCTGCAGGCCCTTAACCATACGAGTGGCCCTTCTCTGGACCCTCTCCAGATTATCCGCATCCTTCTTGAAGCACATTGTAGATAGGTGAGGGAGGATGGTTGTATAGCCAATGTATCCAGGCCGGGCTGGTCCAGATTCCACCTGAGGAGGATACAAGATTGTGATTATGACCTTTCTTACAGGGATAGTAGCTACTGTGGCTTTGGGCCTTAAACAGTTTGAGAGGGAGATCTGTCATCCCACTCTCCATTTAGTTTCTCCGTTTAGTTCAGTCTTGGCAAATCAGGCCATGCATGAGGGCCTAGGAATAGTGAAACTAAAATACGTATTCAGCAGAACTGACCTAATTTTTCTAACCTCAGTGTACTATGAAAACAATATAAGGCATTCTTTATTCCCAAAGCTTTACATTCAGAACTAACTTGCAGGTGTAATCTTTAGCAAATACACTTTTGTTTGTACAATAAATGTGTTCAGAAATCACACATTTCCCTTCAAACGATGCACTAAAAGTCACACGTCAGACATCTCTCTCCTTTGTGCTGAACTCACACCAGCTGAGTATCATGTGCTTTTATGCAAAACCCTCTCAAATCTTGATAGAACATAGGACTTGTACCCATTTTATATACTTTTTTCTTTTATTTCTTCATTGACCCAACTTGAAATAAGCCAAGTATACACACAGACACATGAAAGTATAGTTCAGCAGTCAGATACAAGCCTAGGACTTAAGACATCAGAAGTAAATTCCCTGCTCTGCCACAGACTCCCAGAGTGATGCTTGGCAAATTACCTCACCTCAGTTTCTCTTTGAACCTCAGTTCCCATCTGTAAAATGGGTATAATAATATTTCCTTACCTTATGTGGGGAATTCCAAGAATAAATACATGAAAGGTGGTAGACACTTAACTACTGTGGTGGTGGTAGGCTTTCAGAGTGCCATAGATAAATGCACACACTCTTTTTAATTCATTTACTTTTATTATTTTGATCAGAAACTGGAAAAAATAGTTCCATTATATATACCTGCATACAGGGCCATTAAAGTATCTCCCTGTAACTCAGGAGATACGAATTTGAGCCTTGCTCTCACCTCATGCCAACAGCTGTACCTAACTGCAAGTAGGTACCTTGATTTCAGGCTAAGGAGTCAAGTGTGGCCAGCCATGATGCTCTTCTACATCACTCCCCTGTGTACCGTTGGCTACAGAAACTAGCGTTCCTTAACCATATTAGCCCAATAAGTTGGTAGGCTTGGGCAATCCTGTAGATTTTTTTTAACAAGCCTAAATAAGGCAAACAGAATACGGATTCAAAACTAGAACAATATGTAGTATATATTACTTTATTTAATTTATGAGAAAAGCAAGTAACTTGTATTAAAAATACAGGAAAATTCTTCAGATAAAATGCCGTCTTCTGTACTAAGGTTCTTTGCAGGCTCAGTCTTTATGTCTCTTTATCCTAACTTTCCCTCCTCCTTTTTAGTTTTTATTAATGAAGTGATGACCAGACTCTATGTTTACATTCTATTTACTATTCTTATCTTAAATGATACCACCACCTGAACTCCAGTAAAGAGAGGCTGCCATTTCCTAGTATTGAGGAACCCAACAGATGGAAGGGCATAATGTCAGGAAATGGTTTTCCTCAGTACAGCGGATTACAGATTTGCATGACCTCTTAACCTTCAAGAAATTCATGAAAGAAACTATCCCACACTTGAGACAAAAACAAACCAAAACACCTCAAGGTCCAAAAGCAAGCATCCCAAAGCAAAGACAGAGAGAAAGGCCATTCCACAATATGCCTCTACGTGCCTCTGTGCCCATACAGCACTTAGCGAGATTGGTCTTGTAGGATGTTATGCCTCCTTGTTTCCTACTGACTTCACTGGTGACAGTCCTTAATTCTTTGCAGCATTATTGTGACTGCCTCAGTAGCTAGCTAAGTAGTTATGCCCTCAGTCCATTATTTTTTAAAAAGTGTAACTGCCCTTCATTCATGATACCTATCATCTCTACATACACTTTCTAGGATTCCCTGAATACATCTTATAATACAAAAACAAATAATTACATTCTACATATACCACAAGGCCAGGGATTATAAACACCAATGACAAATGTATTTGAAACAAAGACGGAGGCAAGGTGGTGGCCTGGTATTTTCTAAAAATGCCCAGAGCCTACAGTGGGACTAGGTTTTTCAGTTAAACTGTTTTCTATGCCAGGTTTTCACAGAACTCATGGTAAGAAAGATTCAGTTTTGCATTTGGTAAATGTAGCGTGTGATCCACTTCGCATATAACGATATGAATGACATTGAAATATATAGTTTCCCATATTCATGGATCATATGTTTGTTACAGACCACCAGCTGGTATAGGTCAGCAGAGATATACTGAAATAAATGTTTCTGCATTGATTTGCATCAGCTGAGGATCAGATGCAAAATAATTAGTTTTCCACGTGGAAGAGTTAACAGGAAAGACAGTTAAAAAAATAATATTCTGTGACGCCAGTTGTGTTTATGACATGCCCTTTAGTTACCCCTACTAATAAATCTGAGTGTGCACATTAGTAGAGCAAAATAATGCGTACATCAAAGAAAATAATGACTTAATTGATTAGGCAATAAATACACCATCAGAGATCTCAGGCAGTTTCTCTCAAAGTTCACTTTCAATAAAAAAAGCACCTCTTATTCAAAATAAGTCAGTTCCTCATATAAAATTTTGGAATCATACAGTGTACCTCCATGTGTCTTTTAATAATTTCTGAAGTAACTAATAGGCATGTTGTCCTTTCTTCCATCAGTCATATTACAAGAAACAGAATTATATATATATTGGTAAATATAAATCAAAACAAATCGCATGCCAGCAAATGAATGCCTCTGGCTCCCCTGCAGCTCCTTTTACACAACTTACCTGGGAATGAAGAGTATTTGTGCTTTTTTCTTGAGGAGCTATGACCATCCAGAAGCAGAGCTGATGATCACATGGTGGTTGCTATTCAGGAGATGGCTATTCAGAAGATACCAGTCTTTCTTGGGCAACAAGCACCTCCAGGGATAGAGCAGGATGAAGAAAGGATAAACATTATATTATATATACATATGTATATACACATATAAAATCAGGCCTGTGCGAAGCGGCTGGTATTTGCTTTGGATTCGGCCAATTTGGGGGACAGTGATTCAAATCACTGACCCGAACTGATTCAGCCTAATCTGATTCAGAGATTTGGCTGCTGCCAAATCTTGAAATCAAACAGGCCCCAACCCCTGCCCGCTCTACCAACCCCATCAATGGCTACCCTGCCTGGCCCCAGCCTCCCAGCTCTTTAAAAACCAAAGAAAAAAAAAAGCCCGGCACTCACCAGCTGCTGCCGGGGGTGTGTGTGTGTGTGTGTGTGTGAACCAGACAATGCTACAGGGAAACAAGATAAAACAGTCTTATTTGTAGCTGCTTCTAGAAGGAATGGAGGGAACAAGAATGCAAGGCTCAAAGGGGCTCTAAAGTTAACTAGTTAACCCAAGGTCCCTCAGCACCATGGATTCCCAAAGCAATGCAGAACTGGTGAAGCCTGACCTATCTCAATCCCAGTCATAACCCACAGCCACTAGAAAGGGCAAGAAGCCAGAATGCCTCTGTGCTCCAAGGGTCGATGCCAACTAAAAAGGTTCTTCAGATTTATGAGCAACTGTGCAAAACCAGGGACAAGGAAGCAGGGGTAGGAAATGAGGCATAGAGGAGGATTGATATGCACCAGACAGACTCTAATCTATTCTTCAAATACCATTTTATGTTTTCAAATGAAAAAAATACAACTAGATAATAGCAAAGAGCTATACCTATACATCTGCTTGAAGTTAGGCACTTAAGTACACTGCAGAAGTAAACAAGGCCCATGGTTCATCTCTATGTCAGGAGGCAGCACCTCCACCAATACTTTAATGAGTGTCAACTAAGATAAGATTGACAGCTGCTAATCACAGCCACTATTTCCTAAAGTATCTGAGGTTTCCATTTTTCCTCCCCAGTTACAGCTGACAAAGCTGCAGTCCACCTTAGCTCATGACAGCTAATAGTCCAAAGTTATATGACTGCATTCCACATATTCTTTACCTTCTTCACACAGAAAGAAAATCCCTCATCTGTTTAAAGCTAATTTGCCAGAGAACTCTATTTAAGTAAAGAATAATATGAATTCTTTGCACTTTCATCTGGGGATCTTAAAACCCAGGTGTAGTCTGTCTTAGTGGCAATGTAGAGTTAGTTTGCAGGGTGGGAGAAGGGAGTGAGGTAAGGACAGTGCATGAAGATATTGCCCATTAGTGCATGGGATCAATGTTAACTGTACTAGAACAGCAGCAAACAAACTTGAAACTGTCTTTTCCATACTGGGGAAACTACATCTTCACTTTAGATCAGAATGTTTCAGTTGAAGAATTTATTTAATGAAAAATGGCCATTTCTTAGAAATGAACATTGCTATGGCGAAAGGTTTGCTTGTTTTTTCACTGAGAAGCCCCAAAACACAAACAGAATCAGAAAATTTCCACAAAAAGTGATCACTTCCCATGAAGCACCAACACATTTTTATTTCTTTCAAAATGTTTCACAGACAATACTTACTGCCCTGATCACACCACTGTTTCCGACCTGCTTTCCTTTTCTTATGTACTGCTTCACTGAGTCTCCACAAACACATATGTTACCAGCTTTTTCTGCTCTGTCAGTCCAATTATGCATTCTACTGTTTGAACTCCATCCAATGTAGTTCTTCCTTCCAATTGGGAAGCAGTAAGATTAATCCATCTGGCTATGCTGAACAGATAGGGTGCACAGGGAGACAGGGTTTTTCAGGGGAATCTTTATTGGTCCCCCTTACTGAACACTGACCAAACTTCCTCTGTACAGTTATGAGCCTCATCTCTAGGGTTTTCAGTCAGCCTAGGAAGCGCCTTGAAGTTGTTGCATTACTTATAAAAGTGTCAAATGCATATTTCTTGCCTTTGTAGCTAATACAGTCTTTAAATTGAACCAAATAATTTCTTATTTCCTGAGAGCTGCGATGCACTACTTTGACTGCTCTAATTTAGGATTAGCTATCTCCTTTAGGGCTATTTAGGGTTACCTCCTTAGAAGTCTCTTTGTAAGTCAGAGTTTGATTCTACTACTGAACCTGTAGGAGTTTGCTCTGGTTTACTATCTGTGTTATGAAAGATCTTACTGTAAATTTTCATATATGGAAAAGGCAAATTAACAACCCTTGACCATCATTATTTCCCTGCTTCACTTAGGGTGTTATGTCTTGTGCTTGGGTCAGGGTTGGCTCTGTAGTTTTGATAATAGGTTACACAACAGATTTGTGTAGGATGGTTTGGATAGAGATGATCCTGTCTCAGGCAGGGGGTTGGACTATATGACCTCTAGCCATTCTATGATTCTATGAAAATTAAAGTTTATCTTAATTTCCTGATCTCTGATCAAAACCTCAATCTTAACTTTGCACTAATATAGCTTTTTCCACCAGTAACATTGTGACAAGGAGCGATACAGGTCTCTTCATCAGCCCACCCACCTGTCTAGGGTAGTGTGCCTTGCCTTCCCTGCCATGCCTTGATGTATCAAAGTAGATGGAAAATTGCGAGAGGCTGCCCATTTAATGCTCTGATGCCAAGGGTGTAATAGATGGCTCCAACCTCCCTGTTACCATGTCCCATGCCTCGCAGATGCCATCCAAGTCACTATCCACTATTACTGCCCCAGCCCCTTAACTGGGCTGCACTTGGCCTCTGGCCCAGCTTGGGCTCAGGCATCCTTAAACATGCCTGAGCTACATGCCCCCTCACTGGGGCCTCGACTCTAGCCACTTTGGTTGGCCTGTGTGCAGTCCCTCAGGCTCCCTAAGGCCCTACTCTACCTGGCTGCTAGCTCTCCCTACACCCCCTCACTGGGGCCACTATTCTGCCCCATCACTGGGGCCTCAGCTCCAGATACTCTGGTCAGCCCATCTGCAGGCCTTCAGGCTCCCTAGGACCCTACTGTACACGGCCGTCAGCTCTCACTGTGCCCCCTCATGGGGGCCACTATTCCATCCCCTCACTGGGGCTTCTGGGCCTTACAACCCATGGGCCTCCAGTCCCTGCAGATGGACCTCAGCCCTGTCTCAAGCCCCACTCAGTGGGCCTGGACCCCTGTGCTTTTCTGTCAGGCTATGCTCCCCTAGGCTTTCCCCTCCACAGGGTCACCCATAAGACAGCAGGGGCTGAGGCTATATGGCACCCCATCCTCATTCTTCACTGCACAGGCACAGGTGTGGCATTTCCTGGAGCTTGCCCCACCACAAGCAGCCCTACCACACTGCCCAGCCCAGCAGGGTGTAGCTTCAGGTCATGCCCCAGGACCAGGAACCCCCTCTTCCTGCATCGTTCCTACCGTTGATCTCCAGATATTTTGGGAGTAGCAGTGCTCCAGCCAGGAGATATTCACTCTTCAGCTCCCCAGTTGCAACTGCCAGCCCTGCTCCCTGGGCCTGATCTTATACCCCAGCAGCCAGGCTGTCCTCCAATCAGGTGGCCTCGTGTGTGACATGTAACTCTCCTGATTGGGTCTGCTCTCACCTGCAGGCTAATCTGCAGCCTGCTGAAGCCCTTAAAGTGGCAGGCAACAAAGGTCCCCTGCCACAAATATCCAATAAATAATCAGTATATTAATCAATCATAGGACACATACAATAATGGATTTTTTGCATTGTTGTGTATATAGCAGGTATCCAAATACAACTATCTTTCAGATTTAGTTTTGAATTGTTTCAGGAATGGTAATCCTTTCCTTAGATAATAGCTGGTTTCTGAACATACGTAACCCTCTCATGCAACCTTTATGCAAATAGCTTTACATACAGAATTCCACCCAAGTCTAGATACAAGTAAGAGCTGCAGCATCAGGCCCAGTGTTTATTACCACAGAATGGGTTTCAGAAATAGTACAGCATATACGAACATCTCTGCCTGTTCCCACTGTCCCATTCAGAGAAACACTGCAAGAATCTGGTGTTGTCTACAAACCTTGAATCTGGTGGGATGGTATCTACGCTTTCTTTCCTTTTGCTGAAAACTGATGACTAAGGATGTAGAAAGACAAGCTGTTTTTCTTGAATTTCCTGCTTATACAAAGCTTTCAGTTAGTCCCATGAATTTTATCACCATTTCAAGGAGGGCACAGAGTTGGGCAAGAGAGCCAAAGCTATAACTTTAAGAGTCCACCTTCCTGGTTCTTGTTAATGCTCAGTTAATCCTCACAATCCTTTGAAAGACACCATCTTTTAAGTATGTCTTGCTTTAAATTACTTCACAAAAGTAAAATTTATTCAAACTAGCCTGTCTGCAAGGATGGCCCCAGCCTGTTTGGCTGGGGCCATCCTGGTTTGAGTAAAACTGTCACTGTCGCCTTGTGGAATTTACAAAAAGAATCGAAAGTGTGACCGCATGGGAAACATCTGTCCTGAGAAATCATGTACTGCCTCATTCTGATATCAAGCAGCAGTGGAAGTGAGAAGGGCCACATCTACTCTGGGCATGCTACCTCCTAAACCACAAGGAGTGTAGCTAGCTCAGTGTAGTGCTTCAGTCATGCCAGGAAGCGCCCAAGAGACGGACTGTGCCCCTCTGACTACTTACGGTCCCTCCAGTTTGGGAGCACTCCCAAACTGAATGTACAGCAGAAGGCAGGGCAGGGTGGCACCTTAGAGATTAACTTGATACCTTGCCCCACCTCCTGCCTGACTTCAGATTAACACAGCTAATTACTGCTGTCTAAACTGGAAGTAGCATAACTGCCCTAGTGCAGGGCTACACAATGCCTGCTCAGGGCAGCACCAGTAGCAGTAGCCAGCCAGCTCCTGTTTTTTCACCCCTAAGTTGGTACCTGATGCTGCCCTGTTCACCCCCTCCCACCCTTGCCCCTGTCCCCCTGCATACACTCTACCCCTAGTTATGCTACTGCGCAGGGATTCGTTAAGTTGTTGCAGTGTTTCTCAAATGATTTTGGGCAAGCACAACTTTTTGCATGTGTTAAACTGCCATCTACTTCTATGGCTCTTTGCTGTGGATAATTTAAAGAAAATCAAACACTTTATGTCACTACCACCATGGTGTAACATTACAACCAACCTATGACATATTGTGGAGACCTCATTTAGTTATGCTTTTTCTTCCTTTTCCTCTATTTTTATCTCCACTTTCCCTTCTTTGCTTCTCCATTCTTTCCTCTGGCACATCTGCTGGAGGTTCACTGCAGACTCTGAGCGGGTGTTTGTACCCCAGTTTGAAAAACACTAAGCTATTGTGAAGAACAGTCAACCAGTAGTGATACTTTAAAATACTATTTTTCTCAAGGAAACAAAATAGCAAATTTATTTCTAGAACTCTGTGCTTGAAGCTGTCAACTTGACCTGCAAAAAATACAACTTCAGCAAATCAAAGCACATGGAAATTGCACTATATCATTTATCTCAAGAATATAAGTGCTACTCTCTTTGGGGCCGCATACCAGGCTGTATGGAATGTTTGCTTTATTCAAATTGTTAGGAATAAAAAATGTACTGCTAACTATTTCACTTATTCTGTAGAGAAACAGAGCATAGCTATGTTCGTCACAGTCCAGAGAAGGCTTACGAGTCCAATTTTGCCACATTAATCCTTTGAGTGTTCAATCTTGTTCTGGTTTAAGTGAAATAGAATAAATATAAACACTATAAAGTGGGATCAGAGAGGATAGAAAGAAGAAAAAGTCTAATTTAAAAATACAATACTGTTCCTTTGAATAAAGAGAGTGTGATACCCTGCTCTAGTGGCATAGTAACTGGGGCGAGTGGCTGGAAGCCAAGAGTTCAAGGCCATAGCAGAAATGTTTGCAGCATGGCTGTGTCAGATTCCGACAAATCTGAGAATTCTGCGAAATACCTTGGTCACAGCGACATGAGGAAAGGAAAATTTCTAAAATTTCCTTTTTCTCCCAAATTGTGGTATATTATTGCTTTATTTTGTTAAACAACGTCTAAGTTACATGTCAGAGACGGGAGCATTTCAGTGCCAAGAGAATATATATATGGCAACAATATACCACAGTTTGGGAGAAAAAGTAGGAAATTTTAGGTAGGCAGAGAGAAATTATCTAAGCTGAGGTTTGCTCAAGATATTAGACTGTACACAGCAACTCTTACGAAAATTACCATGGGATTTTCAATAGTCACAAAAATTCAGAATCTCAGTGTTAGCCTCATCCAAAGACTCATAGATTCCTAGAGTTTAAAGCCAAAATGATCCGGTCTGAGCTATAAGTGACAGCCTATTAAATTTCACCTAGTTACTCCCATAGTGAGCACATGAATTCTGCTTGGCTAATCCTTGACTTCCAGGACACATGCTCATATTTTACCTGTTAAACACATACCTAGAGCTTTTCAGCTTTCACTCTGCTTCTTTAAGAGAAGGCAATCAGCGATGCCATAACCACTCAGGTGTATGCAGCACCTGCCGTACTCGATGATTCCAAAATAGACTATAAATAAATAAATAAAATGATCTCAGAGCCTATACAACATATTGGATTTAAATTATGCAGCAGGGACCATCTATATCATATGAAATTCTCCCACTATCTGCAACCCTTCATTTTTCTCACCTTAGGTCCAGTACCCTAACCTTTTTGATGTATTTTGATATTTAATTCAATTTGTCGGACACTGCTCAGGAATTTGCAATGTATACATCTTCGGGAAGTAAAGCATCTGTCAGGAAAGGAAAAGGAGATCTTGACAGCTGGTTAAGAAAGAACTGAAACTCTTGGCACGCAGGAAGACTGCAGAGGTTTTTCTGTTTTTTGAAATCTGGTAATCAGCTGAGACTTTCAGTACCAGGGAGAAGATGCATCTCATATTTCTCCTTCTTTGTCAGGCAATTGCAGAATTGACTTTTTGGAGAAAGGGGGAATGAATTGCTCATTCCCTAGACCAGAAAACTATCCTAGAAATTACAGTGCATATTACACAGAGCCACAATCTTTCATCAAGAACACTAAAACAAACCTCTCTCTTACCCATGAGCCACTCTGTAAAGTGATAGTGTAAAAATGGCACCATAGCATTTGGTGTCTATTGCATTTCAGGTGCTTCCAGAAAAACTGTGCTAAGATACAAGCAACAATCTTTCCCTAACCACCATCCCTGCAGCTTCACCATGGGATGCGAGAGACAAATTGGATTCTTTCTAGCTTGTGTGTCTTCACCAGTAATAAAATTACTGCTGATCAAGATCTTCCTTTATTTTCACCAATGCTGCCATGCTGCAGGCAGTAACAGAAGCAAGTTCTGAGCAGGGATGAAAGTGATAAGGGCACAACAGGCGTGGCAGAGGTAAGACCATAGAGATTGTGGGCAGCACTGCCTTGGGCAGCCCTGCTATTGAAATACAGTTCTCCAAGGCTATCTAACTTGCTTTGAGGGCTGCGCTGGTCCACACTCACACACACACAGTATTCAAAAAGTATTCAGCTCCCTGGTCACCAGGGCTGCAAGGATTAAGGTTTAAGTTGCACCTCTCAGATGTGCACCACAGAAATGCAGCATCCAGTCTCCCCCCTACATCCATTCAGTGTCCAGGAATGGGCGTAATGTAAAGTTGTAGGTAAACAGGTTACTCAGAAACCAATTGAACAAAAGTTAATGTTTCTCTCCAAGCATCTTGACTGATTTACCACAAAATGTCCGTTTCTGCTAAGGAATATTTTAAAAGAAAATGAATTAATTTTAAAATTCTCTTTGTTATATGTAATTTCCTTTGTTTTCTCAGCCTTAAATCCTATCATTCAGACTTTTCTATTTATATAGCCTTTGTATAAGGCATTGCATTTTCAAATCACTGCACCAATATTAATTACCATATTCATTAATCCTCACAACACCCCTGTGAGGTAGGGAAGCAAACATTATTCCTGTTGTATAGATACAGACACTGAAAAACCAAGAGATGGATTCTCAACTGATGCAAAACAGTATGTGGTTTCAGTGAAGGCAGTGGAGCTATCCCAACTCATACCTAATAACACTCTGGATAAGTGAGGCTGAGAGACTTCACCCAGGCTACCCCACAGGTTGATGGCAGAGCTATGACTGGAATTCAGAAATTCCAGTTTCTAAGTCCCATAGAAATGCTATCACAATGGGAAATTCTACGTAATATTTGGTCTTTTATTGATTAACAAATTTGTATCAATTACAGACCCAATACTGCATCTGAAACTCTGGTTAATATCAAAATAATTTTCATTTGGGCCAGGGACAGAGGTTGAATCATTTGCTGCAAGATTCTGGGTTTTTTTCATTAAATAAGACCTAAGGCCACAGAAAAATGATAACTTAAAGAGAGGCACGGGGTCAACCCTGAAGACTTCGCTGTAGGCAATGGGCGCTTTGCCTCTAAAGGAGTGGGCTGTAGTTTTTTACACTACCAGATAACACAATGATGGGAATCATAAAAATGCTATGAGTTATATAGATAAAATACACTGAATGATTACATGGATGGAGTAAATAGCTATGTTTGAGGACTTCGTTGTATTCTTTAGACATTCTCACTGCTTCAGATACATTTTATATAACCATTTTGTAAGATACCAGACTGAAACAAAGAAGAAATCACATTGTACAGAAAAAAAACCAATATCCTTTTATTTGTAAAGCTCTGATGAAAGAATAACTTTCCAAATGGCATCCCATTTAAAAAAAAATGTAAACCAACCTAACTATGGGTCAGTCACACTATACAGATTGCATCCTAACTCTTAAAGATGCCTAAATATCTTATGGAGTATTTACATATGTATCAGTTAGGTAGTAAAGTTTCATTGCTATTTGTTTCTTTCCAGCACATACTTATTTAATGGCAAAACAATACGCATTTGCATTGTATAAAACTCATGAGCAAATGGAGAGGGCAATTTTCCTGAGAGAAGGCTTGTTCTTGAAACTTTGGTTTTACTAGTTACAAATACAGAAAGTGGATGTTTATGTTGCAATAAAAAAGTATAAGGATGCCTAGTTTACTCTTTTCTTTTAAATTATTTACGTACCATTAAGTTAAAATGTTTACATTCATTCATTCATATAAAAACTGTTGTTAAATCTTATGCAAATGATTTAACACTGATTGCTGCAACGCAAATTGCACTTCTTTTTTTTTTTAAAAAAAATTATTGTATATGGAAGAAAAACATCTGATTGCTACCCTGTTTACAAATTCTGACTAAGTACAGTTCAGTCACAAAACATGAACTTGCATAAACCTCAGTCACAGTGTACGTTAAAAGTTATAATGCAGTCTTGTAAAGTGAGTAAATATTTTAAACAAAAGATCTCATTAGCTGACTCAACCTGGAGAGACTTGTACCAAACACTGTGATTTCCTCCATGGGTATATTTGAACTCCGCTATAGGAAAATGACAGAGCAATGCAGGCATACATACTGGTTACAGACAGCACTAACAAGAGAACTGACCTGGGAGAGGGCATCACATGCTTTGTTCAAGGTGTGTGTGCACTGGGTCAAGCAATACACTCGTTACTGCTTTTGAAATTTTTTCTCACTATCCCTTATAATCAAAGCCTCTGCTATCTCCCTCCCAATCAAATCCTAGGGAGATGGTGAAACAAATATGCAATCTAAAAGGCAGCATGGCTGCATATTCTGTAGATGTATTTCTGGAGCCTATCAATAGCTCTAGGTTCTCTTTTTGGCTGCATTAGTTTTCCCTTGGTAGAGATTCACTTTCTCTCATTTTTTCTTGCATAGATGAGGAGCTGGATATGTAGGCAGAACCTTCTTGGGGAAACACCTCTACCATCAAGGCACAAAGACAATGTCAGAGGAAAGTTCTTGCCAGCACTCTCACTGCTGCTCTGACTGCTCCATAATACAAAATGAAACAAAAATGTGGACATCTAGTGGCTGCAGCCCTGTGCAGGTATCCAGCTCAACTTGCACTGAATCCTGTGCACCACTCCTGTCTCACAGATGCTGTAACTTCAGCTGTGGAGGTCAGGCTGACTCCTGTATACAGCCCTTCTTGACCTGAATATTTGAGTGTGCTGCTTTCAGGACTGGTGCTCTCTCCTGGGCCAGACATCACTGAAGAACCTGCCTGGAGAACAGGAGAAAATAGACAAGTGTGATTTAGTTACATCCTGTTGACTGAACATTTAAAACCACATAGAGTTTTGAAGAGAAATTACTTTGTGATAAATACAGTTGAGGTAAAGCTGGAGGGTACTAGATGAAAACCTCCTCTTAGAGACTTATTTATCCAATGGTCCATGTCTGTATGGTTTCACAAAGCCAGGAGTGCTGCACGGATGTCTGTTTTCCACTGCATGATTCAACAGACACAAAGCTAGCTCTTCTCTTGCTTTTAGATTTCAAACCTCTAACTGAAAAAACCCTAGGGGTCAGCCAGCTCTTTCCCTTCAGTATATAAGAGACAATTACTTTACATCGGTACTATTCAGCTCAAGTGATACTAGTATTTGGAAAACATTATACATAGAGCCATCCCGGGGGGAGGGGTGAAGGGGTGTGAATCGGAGCATCCACCCTGGGATCCACGTTTTGGAGGGTCCCGCGGACCCAGACAGAGCAGCATGGTGACTCCACACTACCACCAGCTTCACATCTGGCCACTCGCCACCCCAGCCCCCCCACTCCAATGCCAAATCCACCGCTGGCTTCCTCACGTCCAGGCGCAGGGCCCCACAGGCTGATTTGCCCCTGGCCCTACACCCTGCTCAGGTCGCCTCTGTATGATTAGCTTTTACAAAAGTTGGAAATTATGTAACAAAAAAGGGAGAGGTTGGACAAGCAGAAAAAAAATCAAAATTAGCATAGGTAGATTGTAAGGAGCTATTTTGGGTACGTCGGAATGAGCATGCACTTGCTGTTTGAAGCACCTCAAAGTAATTTGAGGCAATACAAACCACATGTGGCACATGTGCACCCATTCACCATGCTGCTAATTAGTTGTATGGTGGGTTTGTTGTCACTGGGAGATCTTGGCATCAAAAAAACTGCCACTAAAAAAAAATGTGTGGTGCACACAGCAGCAGCATCCGCCATCAGAAAGAGAGCCTGGCTGGTGAGAGCCACATTCTTCTGGCCAGGCTCTGAGCAGCTGGCTCAGTGCTGCTGCTGCCCTGAAAGGCTCCCAGGACTCCAGGGGAGGCTGCTGAAGCCAGCACAGGTGCTGGCCTCAGCCTCCCCAATCCCACCCAGGTCACTTTGCCATACATCAGAGTGCCGTACAAGGGACTCTGATATGCCCAGGGACAAACAGCAGCATCACAAATATGTGCTGCTGCTATTTGTCCCATGGGAAACATGTGCCCCTGCACATGTGTGCTCATTGGGACATGCCCTTTGTTTCCATAAGTATACCATGATCCCCTGCTGGATGGAATCAGTAACCAATTTTGGGGGGACTGACCACTGCAATCCTTTTGGGAACTGAGCACAAGGGCCCCAATTTGCAGAAAGTATACGTTTTGTCTTTCCTGAGACGGAGGCTTCTTTTGCATATTGCAAAACTTAGGCACTCAAAAGTGTCGCACCCCTGGATTCTAATTCTACACTTTTTAACTAAGACTGTCTTATTCTAATCCCTGCTACCACCATTAAGTTTGGATGGATGTGGCCTAGTGAGACAGAATCAGCAGGTTCTCAGTGGGCACAGATATGTTAAAACACCCTACCCACTATAACTTTTAGGCTAGGGACAGAAATTACACATACACCAGTAAAAGTGATCAGAAACCCATTCAAATTTGTAACATAATACAAGTTCAGTGCACATAAGCCACTTTCAAAATGGCTGAAACCAGTTTAAGACAAACTTGGATGGGTGTAGTCTCAGACTTAACTTATTTAGGTTAAATTGGTTTATTGAATTTCTGTCCCAGTTCCCCTCCAGATTCAAGTTAATTCACAGTCCCCCAGCATCCCAGGATGCTTTGCAGCTCCCCCTCAAACCCCACCTCACAGGGTGGACAGCCTTGGCCCAAACTGTCTGCTCCAGCTGAGCATGGAGGCGTGCTCTAGTGGCCCCTGGCTTCTGGCCTGGACCACTGCAGGCATGTGGCTGCATTTCTGAAATCAAAAGCGAATGTCTGTTCACTTGCTTCTCGGTTCAGTCTACCCAGCTTAGACTAACCTGTGATGATAGAATCAATTCAGCCACAGGCTTTCTGACTATCTGTACTTAGCCCTAAAGAGCTAAATTGATGAGACAAACCTTGGGGAAACATGGTGGACATGAAAATAAAATTCTTTATAAAAATATATGATAGCTCATTAATTTTAACAGAGAAATGGGAGAGATGTAAAGACAAAACAATCTATTTTTCCATGAAGCTCAGCAGATCCACTGAAGAGGAAAACTTTACAGTGCCAGACAGAGAAAGGGGCAACATTTCACCTGATAAAGGAAATGTTTAAGAGCTGACTTCATACAAAATTAACTCTTGGATACACTAGCTTTAAATCTTAATTTACTTGTTAATGTTCTTTGGACCAAATCCCTAAAAAATAGAACATTCTACAATGTGGCTGCAGAAACTGTATACTTTAAAGTGAAAAGTATACATATTTAATCCAATCATTTCACACAAAGGGAAAAACCCCTGAATAGGTATCTGGAGCTATGCCAAACTAGCAGTTCTCATATATAAAAATAAGAGATTTTCTTAGCTGTTCATGAATATCTACAAATTTGTTCAAAGGTTATTTCCAATTGTACTTTGTAAGTCTCCTCAACTGTAACAAAATCCATCCCCAGGAACAAATTTATCCCAAATAAAATTTCATTTTTTCCATACCCATACTATACATAACAAAAAAGGTGATCCATTATAAACACAAAAGTCAGCAGGGATTAACAAGTGAATGATTTTTTTTAACTCTCCAAGAAAAAGATTATTCAGGTTAAAATAAAACCTGATCACCAACACACCACATAGGTAACACAAAAAATGTACTATTTTAACTCTGCCTTTATGTTTGATCTGTTTATTAGCAAAACAAAAATTGATTATTATTATTATAAATATTTCTGGAGTGGCCATCATCATTTTATGAGCACATACAGCAAACTTCATGACACAGATTTTATGCTATCCCTGAAACTTTTAAGAAGTCTATTTACTTGGTCTCAGTCAAACATTTCACAATGTTTTCCTCACAACAGAAGCCTGTTCCCTGCTGAAAAGGCATTTTATGAATAATTTATAGAGCTGATCGAGAGCTGGAATTTCCTTTCCACAAAAAATTTCAGATATTTCTAGTTTTCTTTCATTCCAAATTGGAACACACACACCCATATTTGGAAATTTCTTGGGAAATAACATTTCCAAATATCTTTCATTTTGGGTCTCTCAAAATATTTTGATTTGAGAAATTAAAATGTTTCATTCCATTTAGCTAAACTAAATTGTGAAATAGAGTAAATGAAAACCAAAAAGGTTCTATGCCTCAAGTGTCAAAATAAAATATTTTGAAATTATTGAAATGTTTTTTCCCCAATTTTTTCCCCAATGTGAAATTCATTGAAATTGACATGCTCTTCTAAAAAGTTTCAGTTTTATCAAAATGGCAAATTTTCCAATGGAAAACATGTTCTATTAGAAATTTCCAAACAATTTTAATAATATAGTTGAATTCTATTTAGCTATATTTCTTTTTTCTTTCTTTAAAAAAAATCCTGTTTTATGACTTGGAAAAGGTATACATGTTTATTTGTGGGACAATGCATAATTATGCAGGTACAAAGAACAGGTTGGCAAGTCTATACCACAGTACAATATCTGATGGCTATTCAAAATGTGATATCAGTGTAAACTACAGGAGCTGACATTGTGATAAGAGACAGGAAACTCACATTGAGCCATTTTCAAATGTGCCTTGCAGAGCATTTTCAATAGTACAATACTTTAGATTCTGTTTTAATTTAGTTATACTTTTTGTCACCCTAGTTAGCCTGCACTGCTTCTACATTGCTGTCACAAAAGTCCAGATACAGATGTTATGGGCTGTGCGATACAGAGCCAAATCAAGCACCAAATCAAAGTGTCCAGTGAAACCCTGGGAATTTTGTATATACAAAAATAATTAGCCAAGTCTGCAGGATTTGTATTTCAGAGCCTTTCTGCCATGAGTTGGTTCCAATCTAACTTTGTCATTAGAGAAGCAAAAGTTACTATCGTTCTTCAGTTCTTCAGCAAGCAATGTAAAATGTTAGTGGTCTCATTCATGATACAAGTAGACAAGCGTCTGCAAGGCAAAAAACAAGAAGTTCATCTTGCCTCTTTATTTGTACTCCTAGCAGAAAATTATATGACCTGGAGATATAAGCAGGACACAGTTAGAGCCCATCATCTTGCCAAATAAAGGATAAACAGGATTTAAAAGATCCATGAAAATATCCTTTCCTCCCCAGGACTTTCTGTTTACTTATTTATAGCTTTCTTGTAATGGTTGTTGACTAGTCTAGAATTTGAAGTAGCTGCATCTTTTATCCCTAATATATAACATAAGCTTCCCTTTAGCAAGAAAGACATTTTTAAGAGACTGGATCTACTGCAGGGGGAAGAGGGGGTGGGGGAGTTAACATTTCAGGAAAACATTATTTGCAAACTTAACACACTTTATCTAACTTTGTGAACACCAGAAATTATTTTAAAGGTTCCTATTCACCCTACCCTGCCACTATTATTCCTGCAGGGAAAAAGCTCCTCAATACTTGTTTTGAAAAAGTAATTCACTCTTTCCCCGATTCAGTTCTATACAAGGGTGGAGCTCAGAGATCTGGTCTGCGTTTCCATTCCAGATTATCTGCTAAGTCTCTCTCAGACACCCAAGAATGGAGAATGTGGAGGCATTTCCTGTTAGAAGACCGCCTATCAGTGGCAGACCAAGACTGGGCCTGACTCCTTAATTAAGCCAACACAGGAGGGGGCTGGGCAGGGTAGCTGGCTCTGGAAACCACTCCCAGTTAATGGAATGACAAAGTCAAAGTCAATTTGGGCAGGTTCCAAATTGAGGCATGGAAAATAAGCTTTAATGTACAAAACGGGCATGGCTGAAACATTAGGTTACTCAGGTCTGTTCATAAGTAAACATCTCTGCTGCTAACCACCTCCCCCCCCACAACTTAGTTAAAAAACAATAGAAATGAATTATTGGGCCTGTTCTCCAGCTGGCATAAATGGGCATAGGAGTGCAAACAGCAATTCCAACTCATTCTAGTCATAGGTCTGACCCTGCTAATAAAATATAACCGATTCCTTTCTCTTGTTGAACTCCAGCAATAATATCAATAATCAACCAAACTGTGACTTCTTGAAGAAAAACAAATGAGGCTTTTTAGGATGAACTGGGCAGTTTTCAGAAGCATGATTTCTGTCTCGCAAATGAAAGTGCCACGCTGGACAGCTTCTACAAAGACAAGTTAAGGGTCATCCTATTCCCATGCTGTAGCTGTGAAGACAAATCCTTGGATACATAAAAGCAAGAGGGTATCAAAAAGTGCTAGAGGTGGCATTCCTCCTCTATGAAGAGTTTGTAGTAATACTGTTACAATCCTGAGTCTAAATTTTGCATCTATACTTCAGAAAGGATGTTGAATAACTTGGAAGGTCATTCACCCAGCAGAGGGAAGAGCTGAGTTTCCTTCTCTGCCCCAGTGACTCATACTGAGAGGGCTGGCATAAGCGAGTGATGTCAAGCCTCAGAATTCTGAATCCTAATCAGAGATTGGCACGGCCCTTCAGCCACAAAAAAAGCCCCCCAAACCTCACAGAGGTGGAGTTTAAAATAACCTCTGTCACAATCATTTCTTACTGGCTAGCTAAGGTAGTTCCATGCATAAAGTGAGTCTCCCCAGGCATTGTAAAAGATTAGGTATCTAACTCAGGGCTGCAAATTCTAATGGTAGGATATCTGCCTAAAAATTAACCACTTCAGTGCTCAGTGTTGGATATACCACAGATATCTATGCCTTATGTCTTATGGGATGAATTCAAGGGACACAGAAAGCAAGTCTCTCCAAAAGGCAAAAACTAGAAATATCAGTCCAATTACATCCACCAATACACACACTCTTTACACTAAAGCAGCTGCAAATTTTACTTAGTGAGAAGTAACCTGGTTTATCAATCCAGGCACAGTTCTTTCCCTACTCCCACAGGCAGCTATCTGCTTCTAAAACTGAGAGCAGCAGCAGATTATGAAGTGTATGCATTAACTCAGCTGCACTGGCCAGCATGCTGGGGGGCAGAGCCAATGTCCCACAGACCCTGTGCCTCATGATCAGGGATCCTGGTTTTTTCTGTTTAAATGTCCCAAATTCTCTGATGAAAACCCCTCAATTCTGTGTTTTTCTGTAATGAAAATGAAACACCACTACATATTAGTTGAACACAATTTTGGGGGGATATATTTATAATTTTAAAGCAATTTGGATGCCTAGCCATTCCTCAATCTTTATAATATAATACATTCTAAATTCCTATATTTTGGCATTTGATTTTGTTTTTTTATCATAGAAAATGAGTGCTCTCCCTAGCCCCTTTGCTCCTAGGATGTGGTTCCAGCTGGCAGCTGTTCCCATGTCCCCCTTCCTGCCCCCTGCTGTTTTGTGGTATTGAGCATCCCTGATATGCCAGTGCCCTGCCCCTGACCATGCACATGGTGCTCCCTGCCTCCAATTGCCCTCCCCACAGCCCCAAGCAGCTCCTTGCAGACTTGAATGCTGGCAGCCTGCAAAGGGAAACCTGCAGGTTCCCATGCTCTTTTTCTTTTAAAGGGGAAAATCCATGGTTTTCCATGGTGAACAGAAAATCCAGATCCCTGCTTATCGTCCACTCTCAGCTAATCTGTGTCATAGCGCAAAGTACTGTGAGGGGACACTAAACATACCAGCTTTCACATCCCAATCTGGCTGTGCACATGCAGCAAGCTTTGTAATGCCTGAAAGATCTAAAGTTCTATCCAAATTCTAGGCATTGTGGCTTGGCCTATGATAAGCCTCTACTGACAAATCATGTGCTTCCTGTTCCCTTACTATGACTTTGCGTGGCTTAAATTGTAACCCTTATTTATACAGCATGTGCCTACAAGATTCTTTGTTGCCTAAAGCATGCTTTGGTAAAGACAGTTGGGTTCCTTTAATTTTCCATTCTCAGTGTCCTGCCTGTCAGCCCCCATTCCCACCTTCCGGTCAGTGGCACTTTCTTTGAGAATCATCACTTCCTTTTCCTGTATAACTTTGCCTTAACAATGATTGAGTTAAAAATTAAGTAGCAAAAACTGAATTCTGGTTGATATAGTGACTTTATCACTATATAAAGTCATAATTTAATGCTGGTCCTATTAATCCTTTTGCTTATACTAAAATTGTGTTGGTTTACCTGTAGTCTAATCTCTCCTCATACTATAACAACATAATACTTCATTAATTTCCAAAGAGAGCCAACATTCCAGTGTGGTTATGACAAGCTGATGGCAAGACTGCTGTCTAGCGCTGTGCAAAAAAATTATTTTTTAGTCAGGCAGCTGAATTGAAAAATCAACACAAAAAATTTGCTTTAGATAACCCCAAAATTATTTCTGTTTTCCTCACTGAAACTTAAATGCTTCATTTCATTCAACAGAGAATGTTCCTGTCAACCCAAAACAAGCCGTTTTATTGTGAAGGCCTGTAAGAAAAGCAAAGGGAAGGGGTGGATAGGTTTATGAGATGTACAGGGGAGCAAATGTCACTCATTCTCCACCCATTACCCCAAAGCTCTATGTTTAAGATACTCCCCGAGTTTGTCAGAGCCATGGGTGGGTTCAGCTCCTTCCTCTACCAGTGATGAATACAAATAGGGATGTACGAAGTTTTGGTCACCAATTTGATTTGGAGAAGATTCAGCCCAATTCTGAGGCCGAATCACTGAATCCAAACCAAATCCGGAGACCAAAAAAACCCTCTGAATCAATTTAGAGGCTCTGAATCAATTCAGAAAAGATTCAGAGATTTGGAAGGCAATCTTTCAGGGGAACAAAAACTGAGAAGAGGGAGAGGGAACAGTGTGGGAAAGACAGCTGACATCTGTAGCTGGCCAGTGACTGTGATCTTTCCCTGAGTCCCCTTTCAATCACAGTGCTCTGGGGGAGGGACGTAGAAACAGGACATAAGCCTCAGTCTGCAGCCTTTCTGTGCCTTTTGTGAGCTGTTCCTGCCTGAGCACCGCCCCTGTTACAAGCTATCACAAGTTTTGCTTGTCAGCACCTTGAGCTGCAGTTTCCCAGAAACCCTTGCACCTATCTCCTTGAAACCAGGCAGGCTTCATGGCCTCAGCACAGGCTACCATCCCTGCTGTTTTCATTCCCACTGTGCCTTAACACATACACAGTTACACATGACACAAGTTTTGTTTGTAAGCACCTTGAGGTACAGCTTCCCAGGAACCTCTGCACCTATCTCTATGAAACTTGGCAGGCTTCATGCCCTCAGAAGAGGCTACCATCCCTGCTGCTTTCATCCAAATCTGCCAAAAAATGACAGTTATAGGTATTTCAGTGATTCCCCATTATAGCCTATGGCCGAATCTCCAAATCTCTTTGAATCAGTGCCGAATTCTGAAGCCAATTCAGCTGAATCAATTTGAGACAGTGTTCCAAATCTCCAGATTGAATCACTGTCCTCCGAATCAGCTGAATCCAAATCTGAATTGAATACGTCCCTATTCACACAAGCCTAAGTTCAACCTATGAGACTGCTCTAACCACCAGGCCATCAGGGATGGGATTCGCTCAAGCTCTCCTGTTCACCTCATCCCACTTTGTATAAATAATTCAATATTTACTGAAGTAGATACTGGAACCCAACTGTCATACTTCTTAGCTGAATATTCTAACTGCTAGGCTCCAGATTCTCTCAACGAGTGTCTCCTTGGCTCAGTGACCATTTGAGAACAAAATCCAGACAGGCAAGTCAATCCCTTCCATTTAAACACTGTCCTGCTTAAAATGTATGTGCTTGGTCCTCAGATGGTGATTTAAAGAAATGAAGGTTGGTGCCTCAAATCCCTAGATAGAAGCGCCTCCAAAGAGCACTTCAGAGAATCCACAATGGTCGACGAGCTGCCCAGAATTAACCAGTGGGAAACACCGAGTAGAAAGACTTGTCTGAAATTCCATCCCTCTCTGGAGTTTAGGCATTCAGGGATGCCCATTAGGCATCTCCATCAATGAGGTATCCACAGCTTCAATCTGTCTCCTGAGAATAAGCAATTAACTGACTAGAAATGGAATTATTTTCATAATAGTGGTAATAACAATCACTCAGGAAGTGGAAAGCCTGGGCTCTAGGCCTTCTTCAGCCTAAGGGACTCAAACTCAATCTCTCACTTCTCATGTCAGGGCAGGACCACCCTCTGACCCTCCTGCTGAAGGGGTATTACAGTGCAACCAAGACCGCAAGAGTCATGGAGCTACAAGGAGAAAAAAACAAGAGATAACTCTCTGTACCGCGTTAGCTAGGGAACTCAGGGCAGAGGGCTCTCTATATCATTCAGGCCATCTAGACCATTCATAATAACCTTCAATTAACTGAAGGGTGGTTACCAAAGACAATGGACCTAGACTGTTCTCAGTGGCGGATGACAGAACAAAAAGCAATGGTCTCAAGTTGCAACAAGGGAAGTTTAGGTTAGACATGAGAGTAGTAAAGCAGTGAAACAGGCTACCCAGAGAGGCTGTGGGATTTCCATCCTTGAAGGTTTTTAAGACCCAGCTAGAGAGAGCCTTGGCTGGGATTTTAGTTGGAGATGGTCCTGATTTGAGCATGGAGGTGGACTACATGACCTCCTGAGGTCTCTTCCAACCCTAATTGTCTGTGACTCTATGATTTTACATTAGGCAGTCACTGTATAAAAACAGAAGTAATCCCAACAGCTGATACTAGAGGCATCGTTTTACCAGTACTCTCAATTCAACATGGCCAAACTAGATACAGATACTATTGGATATCATCTTTGAGAACTCGCAGAGGTCGGGATTACTCCTGGAACACTGGTAAACCAAAAGCAGTTTAAGAAAGGGGAGAAGGAGGTATATGAGAATATGGGAAGAGGAGGATATGAGGAATTACACACCAGTCTGACCTGGTTACCTGGAAAGCTCATGGAGCAGGCCAACAAGGAATCTATTTCTAAGTACCTAGGAAGAACACAGTGATCAGGAAGAGCCAACGTGGATTCGTTAAGTTGTGACTGGCCAACTCATTTACCTTCTGTGATGACATAATAGGCTGTGTAGGCTGGGGGATAGCAGTGGATGCAATTGACTGCAGCAAGGCTTTTGCCACAGTCTCTCATAACGTTCTCATTAATAAACTAAGGTTATACAGACTAGATGCAAGTACTGTAAGGTGGCTACATAACTGGTTGGATCATTGTGTTCAAGAAATCATCAATGGCTCAATGTCTAGTTGGGAGGAAGTATTAAGTGGAATCTCCAAGGGGTCTGTCTTGGGTCCAGTATTGTTTAAAATTTTCATTAAAGATTTGGAGGATGGGAATGAGTGCACATTTAGCAAATTTGCTGATGACACCAAGGTGAGTGGAGTTGCAGACACTCTGGAGGGTAAGATTAAGATTCAGAATGACTTAATAAATTGGAGAAGTGATCCAGAATCAATCTGCTGAAATTCAACAATGAGAACTGCTAAATCCTGCACTTGGGCCAGAATAATTGCACACACATACACAGACCAGGGAATGATTGGTTAGGCTGCAGTAGTGCAAAAAATGACTTGGGGGTTACAATGGACCTGAAGCTGAATATGAGCCAGTAATGTGCTCTTGCTGCAAAAAAAGAAAAAAAGCCAACAGTATACAGAGGTATGTTAATAGGAGCATTACTTGCAAATCAATGAAAGTGGTTCTCCTGCTCTATTCAGCACTGGTGAAGCTTCACCAGGAGTACAATGTTCACTTTTGGGCCCACACTTCAAGATGTAGACAAATTTAGAAAGAGTCCAGTAGAAAACAAACAAAAATAATTATAGATCTGGGAAATGTGAGTTAGGAGGAACGGTTGAAAGAACGAGGATTATTTAGTCTGGAGAAAAGAGCACTGAGCAGGTATTTAATAACAGCCATCAAATACCTGAAGGGTGGCTATAAAGAGACTGGAGATAGACTATTTTCTGTGGCCACAGGGAACAGGACTAGGAGCAAAGGTCTCAAACTGCAGCAAAGGAAATTTAATTTGGAGATTAGAAAGAATTTGTTAACTATAAAGGTGGTCAAGACTACCCGGAGAGGTTATGGAAACTCCATCCCTGGAAATTTTCAAGAGCAGATTAAATAAGACACTTGACTGGCATGGTTTAGTCAGGGATGATCCTGCCCTCAGCAGGGGGCTGGACCAGATGACCTCATGGGGTGTGTCCAGACAAGCATGGTCATGAGATATGTGGCTCTGCAAACATTGTTTGCAGCACCACATATCACACAGTGCAGTGTTCTCTGTACTGCAAAGGTACACTGCCCAAGCATGCAGTGCACTGTTTTTTTTTTGGTTTTTCCACATGTTTTTTTGACCTCTGGATATCCAGGGGTCCAAAAAAACTGGGGAAAAAAAAACTTGGCACAGTGCACGCCCAGCCAGCACATGCTGCTGAACAGCAGAGCCATGCCACCCACAGCTGCCATCCAGACTCTGCGCAGCAGAATTGCTGCAGCTGCAGCCCCAGGAGGCCCCAGGACCCCAGGTAAGGCTGCTAGGGCTAGCCCTGTGCTAGCCTGAGCCTCCTGTACTCCATCTGCGGCAACCTGCCACATGCCAAAGTGTGCATGGCACACACAGGTGTTCCCTGGGGACAAGTAGCAGTGGTGCAAGGTGTACTGCTGCTACTTGTCCCTGGGAAACCAAATGTCCATACAAATCGGGATGCACCCATGAGATCCATTCCAGCCCTACTTTTCTATGATCTACACGTTCACAACATGGCTACAAAGTTATGCTCCTTCCCATGCTCCTCCTGGCCCATACCTCTGGCATGCCTGGCTGCCAGTTGTCCAGCTTCATGAGGAGGCATGGAAAGTAACCTCAAGCAGACTGCTTTGTAGTCTACTGCTCAGGGTGTCTCTCCTGAGAAGTAGCATCTGGACCATGCAAAAGGTGAGAACCTTCTCCTCTCATCATGTTTTGGGGTTAAAATAATATCGTTTACACTGAACCCACAGAAGCCAAGTTTAGGTGTCAAGAGAACTTTGTTGTCTGAAATGCAGGCATCTAATGAACTCCAAGGCCAAATGAGTGAGGGTATTCTGGATCCCTTTTTGCAAACTAAGCATCTAAATTCTGCCTAAATATCACTTAGGTGTCCAGTTTACCAATCTGGATTTTGTCCCAAGTGACTTTGTAAATTGTGAATTTGTGTCAACATAAGGGCTAGAAAGAAACATATACAGCACTGGACCCTCTCACATGGTGGTGTGGACATGCTTATGGGACACATCAGTTCACCTCCTCTCTAACAAAAGAGAACATTGAACTCTGGTCTTCCAGATCCTAACTGAGCATCCTAACCGTTCTAACCACAGAACGAGTAGATACAAAGGGAGTAGGGGGAATTACATCTCCAAAATATTTTTTAATCTAGTCCTAAATCTTTTTGCAGAATTTGGCACTAATTTCATGATAAGATATATGATCATGATCATGCTATTTACTTTTATGGCCTCGCTAAGAAAACTCTGTACTGATTTCCACTGCATAAAACCCAATAAAATAAAACAACATCTGTATCTAGAATTCTAAATTGCCCTGTGCTGGCTCCATTTTTGGCTGCCTAGGGTCATTATAAAAGCAAAGTGATATGGATTAATGGATAATATATAATAAATACACGTGCTCATATAAACAAAAATTATTTTTAAGTGCCAGTGCTTTGCTTGGGGCTGTAAGTAAGGGCATTATCTGGCCTGCTATTTTTTAAATGTAAAATCTAAATCTAATAAAATGCTGTCACAGGAGTGTAAAGTAAAACGAAATACAGGGCCAAATCATGGTCCCATGAAAATAAGAACACATGCTCCTCCAGGCCTGAGAGAGAACACAGCATGCTAGCATGTAACAGAAAAAACACCATGCATGCTGCATGGGAGAGTGATTAGGCAGAAGAGGCTGTTTTGCATGCTCCCTCCTGGCCCCAAAAGGAAAAGAAAGACAGATAGAAAGGACAGCACCTAAATCCTAGCACTTCTACAGTGCACCATTTACTATGTGCATTGGTTCCCATTAGGACAACAAGATTCCTGTTCAGTGCACTAAGGGACAGAATTTCAGAACATAGCTACACATGCCATTAAAAGCATGTGCCATATCCTTATGTCTGAAAAACTGTGGCCTGAGCCACCCCAATATCATCTGCAAACTAGGGTTGGGCAGCAAGGCTCAAACTTTCTCTTCCAACAGGGTTTAGGGCATCCTTCAAGTCTTCCAAACAATGGTTGGGCACAATATTATTTAAAAAAAATATTATTCCCTCTGAAAGAATATTATTCCCTCATTGTTGCTGTGTCTTTGCTCGCAACAGCTCTGATTTGTGAAAGCTCCATCTACTGCCAAAAAGAACGGACTTTATAGGATTTTCACACTGCCTTCAGTCCTGGTATGACAATAAAGTACTGCTTGTAATGGTGTCCACTGCAGCCTCTGCATGTAGACAAAAAGGTGTATACTCCATAGTAGTGGATGTTGGCATATCACTGTTTGCAGCATTTTCCTTATGCAGTTTAGGGGGCATCAAGAGAGTGGCTGGTCATAAGACAGGTGCAGTAAGTTCTCAATGTTCAAAAAATCTTTTATGAAGACAACAGCAACTTCATATAACAGGTCGTTAGATTTTTTTCTATATTAATAACAGAGGAAACTCATTTCTTCTGCTCCTCAGAAAGGCAGGGCCAAAGTTCAATCCTAAAACCTGCTGTGAATTTTACAAATCGCTCCCATCTTTGCAATGGGACTACCCAAAGTCTCAGATCCAAACACATCTAAACTGAAAGCTGAATCCAAATAGTATCATTTGTGTCTATCCCTAGTAATTCATCGTATCTTTTAAATTTTTAATCTTCAGCTAGAACATAACAATTAGGTTGCTGTTTAATTTGTATCAAAACTAGCATCCAGTAAAATTCCTTTTATAAATGTGTGGTTTTAAGAGACACTTAAATGTTTCTCCCACTCTCCCGTTCTATCACTGGTACAGGAAACAGAAAAGGTAGGGCTGAAAATGAATGCTGCTAACACAAATTCTGCTGAATTTCATTTCCATTAGATTTCCACATTGCTAGGAACTCTTCTGGCAGCCTCCCACAAAAGGCATAATAAATTACTCTTGTACCAGTAAAGGAATTCATTTCTTCTGATTCACTTAATAACAAGATGTCTGTAAATTTTAGGAAAGAGTTGCTCAAAACGTCATCATATTTTGCCCCAGTGTATTTTTTACATTAATTTGCCTTTTTTCTATTTATCAAAGAATAATGAATAGGGTGGTCAAGGAAAAAAAAAAAGCATCAGCACAACAACTTGCATGAAATGAGCTTAGTAGACTATATGGCTGATTTGAGCTTCCAGTGTCTAATCATCCACAGTACAAAGGTATCTCCAGTGACAACTGCTGGAGAGACAAAGTACTAAACAGGCACAACGCACCCTTAGGCATTATCCTATCTGTACACACAAAGTCTGTACAGTCAGTGTCTGACACACTGTTCTATCAACAAATTCCTGGCTGTGAAACTGTCAACTCTAAATTAATTTGAAAAAAAAAAGTAAAACAAGGTACAATGTTAGGTATTAATACAAAAATACTTAGGATATGATCAGATTAAGGGCTTACTGCCCTGAAATACAAATGACTCCACTAAGCATTGAGAATGTTCAGTACTTCAAGCCCAAGAATAAGCCTACGTCCATAGATGTCATAAATGTCCCTTAAGCTCCAAGTTTTATCAAGGGCAACAGGATCGTGTTATAAAGAACACCGCCTTCTGTTCTTATCTGCGAGTCTGTCCTATTCCTTTCACACTTTAAATACTGATGGTCTAAAAGAGGCAAAGTTATAGGAACGAGTGAGTGGACAAGGGTATAGAAAACATGCTTCCCTTGCACCAGCAACTTCAAACATTCGATTCTTAGTATGGGTGTTCATGATTACTAGGTATTTTTACTGTTGTAGACTTCATACAATTCCCAGTGAAGTCAGCATGAGTCCCCACAAGTCTGCTTTCTGTGAAAAAGCTCTAAGTTCTGCATGTTTTATGGCACACATTTTCCACTCACTCTGATATATATTTTTTTACAAGAGACAATCAGCAAATGACTTATATCTACGTCTGGGTAGGGAAAAGTCACAGAGCCATTAGCAATTCTGCATATATTAATATAAAAGGCCAGATTATCTCTGGCCCTAGTAAAGGAGCCAAGGAAGTAAAAGAAGGTTCCTCCTCTTGCATGAAGCAGAAGATCAAGGACAACAGAGAATTGTCTAAGTCACCACCATGGCACATCTGGGAGCCCTCCCAAAACAACACACTGACCACTCGCTCCCGTGTCTGCCTACTACTAGAAAGGAGTCAGCGTACCCATCTTAAAGACCGTGCCTCAGTGCTGCTCTCCAGGTCTCTACCCTGGGATCTTCTTCTTGGCATATGCTCACAGCAGCCAAAGGTGACTTATTTCCTTATTTCAGGAATTTGTCCTGCTCTCAGCAAGACCGGGTAGATAGGACATGGTTCTCAGCAGCAAAACCCGTGCACAACACAAAGATGGTATAATCTTGCCCTTGCACCAGTTTTGTCCTTGCTGTAAGTTAGAGAAGACTTGTGTATGCTGCACATTCCTTTTGGTTGGTAACAACTCCTAACTAGCCATCTGATTTGATTGGAAACAAACTGCCTTTCCACCCTTACACCTCTACTCCAGAAACAGCAGTCTATGCAATTGAAAATAAAAAATAAAATGAAGATTGTCAGGTCTAAGGCTCAACCCTGAGAAGGCTACACGGAGGGACAGTTTGGTGAAAAGACCAAAAGCAGAACCAAAAGAAAAAAATACAGCATGTGGGAAATGGAGGAGTTATTTAAATGAGCTCTACTTTCCACAGCCCCAGTGCAACCGCCTTCAATACAACCAATGAGGGTCAAGCTTTTAATTCTGATCATGGTGTAAATCTGATTATCATGCAATTTGGCTCCTCTCTAGCAATTCACAGCCTGTCCTATACTCTGCAGGTGTGTTTGCAGTATTTGCACAAGGAATAAGGGCCAAAATCAAATAGAATGCCCTGTTTTTAACTTTTCATCCTAATATTTTATATTGTTTTATTCGATTAATTTTTAAGCATTGTCATATATCATGTTCGATTTCACTTTTGCCTAAATTAATAGAACTTGTGATTTCACTGTATGCTTTTACCAATAACCACACCATTTGATGTTATTATTCTACAATGCATACATTTATAGGCAATTCTGTGGTATCATGTTAGCTAATGCTTTAAATTTACTGTTCCTGGTCACCATGTACAAAACAGCAATCCTATTTTAAGTAATCCATGTGTACAACAAGTGAATTTAACCCTTCACAGTTTTTCTTATCAAATATCTTGGAAAAGAAAAGACATAAAAGGAGACAGAAGCTTCCCCTACCCCTTTTTTTTCATTTTTAGACCAACGTTTCACTTTCAGAATTCCCTCCCTTTGATGTGCTCTGTTTATTTTATTGGATTCTCAGAATTCTTTCATGTCTAAGACAGGCCCTTTTTATAGTCTTGTTTGATGACATCAGAACCAAAAATCCAGTGCCTCCAAAGCTGAGCAGCATTTTGGTAAACTGATTCCCTAAAAACTATAATTGCTAAAAGGGCATTTTAGAGTTTGTTTGTTTTTTAAAGTAAAATTATGTATTTCAAAAAGAAACCACTGGAAGGAATTTCCACTGGGGGACATAAGACACTGAAAAATAGTTATAATAAACAACAGTCTTTTCCTTAATAAAGGAGCAGCAAATGTAACAGTAGGGCAGCTTTTAAATAAACGTTATAGTTGATTAAAGGCACAGATCAAAGGAGTGTGTATATGTGTATACATAAATAAATGTTAGAGGTTATAAATGAATCTACTTTGCACCTATATATAGTATTCACTCTTGCAAATATTAACCAGAGGCAATACTGAGGTCTTACGCATTGGTATGAGGACCTTTTGGATATATGGTGAAAATAAATTGAAAAAACCAAGGACAATCCGAAAGTACTTATAGGATCAATCCTATGAAGTGCTGAGCACCTCCCCTACTGCCATTAAAGCCACAAGAGTAGAAGGACAAGAGTAGAAGGTACGGTACAATTTGTAGGATTGATTAGATTGTAAACGCCTAATCTTGCTGTTGAATTGAACGGGAGCCCTTCTATTGTCTTCAATGCATTTTGAATTCATGCCTTAAGTGCACACTGTAGTTTTAATCCAATCTTCTTGCTTCCATACAAAAACAAGATGGAGTTTTACTGCTTTTTACAGGGAGCATAAAATTATGGGTGTGCACGTGTATATGTGCACACAGGCTTGTGCATATTTTTAAAAAGTTTTGGAAAAGATGGGAGTATTAGTGCTTTCATTTATATATATATTCACAGGCCTGTATCCAATGAATTTGTTTTATGTGCACAAATGCTCTTTGAGGTTATCGATATGTCATGCATTCTTAAAACGTGTTTTTAAAATGAAACAACCAAAACTTTGAAAACAGAACATTTTGATTTAAGCTTTAGTTAACTTAATAAAAATTATATAGATCTTAATTAAGAGGTTTGTAAAGTACTTCAGCTTGTCATCTTGTTTACATTTATATGCAATTTCCTCAGAAAATCTTGTTCCAGTATCAGCTAACAAAACTGAAAAGTTTGTTTAGATTATTGTACTGCTAGATAAGATAAAAGTTGAGATAACATATTACACAGTGACCTGCTTGCTTACAAATACAGATAGTATTTTATCACTTACCCCTGAGGCTGCAGATTGTGCGCCTGGAGAGGCGTTTTTGCTACAATCATCTGAGTTAGTAGAAGACGTGGATGTTGGAGTCATAGGAACTGCATTATTATTGTTACCTGAAATGGCAGTAGCTGGAATTAAAAACAAATATTTTCCAGTATGAAAAAAAAACTTGCAGCCAATCATCTTAATATATTATATTTACCAGAACACGGCTTTGATTTATTTATGTTCTTTGGTTTTCGCTTCCTAGTCTGAATTCCTTCTTTTTTCATTGCAAGAGGCCGAGGAACCTGTAAAAGAAATCCACACAGATCATAAAATTTTGCGTGTACAAGAGTCGTAAGAAATCAAATTATAATATAAAGTCAAATTATGACACCAGGAAAATCAGTTGCAATTGTCCACTTTAAAGTCTTACTTCGTAGAGATTACATCAAATCTCATCATTCAAAAATGACTACTGTTTCCTGTGTTCTAGCAGAGATTCCATAAAGGCCTAAGCCTTCATTTATCAGATAAGCAAAATGCTCATTAGCATCACCCATTTTACCTGAGAAAGGACAGCCGGGTTAAATTGT